>NC_141385.1:45343385-46837552 GCF_017979445.1 Akebia trifoliata | reverse complement strand
TTAGTTCATTCCTAAATTTTAACCCATATAAGACCAAAAACAAAATAAAATCAACTATGGTATGAGATGCATGCTCTTATTAATTCGTGGGGTGATTTTATAATTACCCAATGAGCGGAGTGTAGAAGGAGGGTTGGGTTGGGATATATCGCTTAAAATGTAAAATTGTTGAGAGGTATAATGGGAATCAAATCATTTATTTTATGACAATGAAGCGCTTAGCGCAAGTTGTATTTTGAGAAGAAAAAAAAAAAGAGGTTAGCGCCTTCATGTTGAGTCCGTGAAATGGATTTTAATCCAAAAAGGGTTAAATATGTTCTTGATCTGTAAATGTTTAAAAACTTAAAAACGATGTGCTTGATAACAATTGATTCAAATGTTATTTGAAAGAGAGCTCGATCACGAAATATCCAAAGGCTTTTTGAAAAGCTAGCCTGATCATGGATGATTCAAAAGTTCTTTGGGCCATATGATTGGTCTAAACCAATTATAGGTTGAAAATAATAGTCTCTTTTTTGTTATTCTTCGTACACAAGGATACAACATAAGCTTTGTGGGTTTTAAGGGACCATGGACTAAGTCATGATCATTGGGCTTCAAGAACTTATGTCTAGTAAATTCGCAAACTGAAGTTTGGATACTGGAATGGAGCCCAAAATCTTGAAGCTTTCTTCATGAAATTAGAACAAAGGGTTGTTTGTGAGGTAATTGTGCAAATTAAAGGTAGACTGTGAGATACCTTACTAGAGCTATAGGGGGTTCTAGTTAATGTGACATGAAATTTATCAGCGGAAATGAAGCAATTGATGTTGTCAAATACGATAATTTGGCAACAATGATTTGGTAAAGATATAGCATCCATTGATGGCAATGGAGATGAACGACAACAGTGATGATAAATAGGATGGAATGCAACAGGGATGGATGAGTTTCTGGCTAAAAGTGAGTGGCTCATATTGAATGTGGCGATGCCTATAGGATGACAATTGATCAACAACATCAGAAGTGTTGTTTCCTCAAGGACGATCTCTTGTATGTGGTAAATAATGGTGACTTGGTATAGACACGATAAATGTATGCAAAAAAAATGGGTGGTAATCTACCAATGATGGTAGAACGGGGTTGCAGGATTGGATTATTAGTAGAACATAAGTTGCTAGATGATTGACTTTGATATCATGAAGAAGAATGAATTAGATTTATTGTCTTAGTTATGATCATGTTATCCTAATAAGATTTATATAGAAAATAATTGAGAACAATACTCCAATAAATATAAACGAACTAAAATTAATTATCAAACCTAATCTAATTAGAAATATCATAATCTTATTTTTTATCTTAATTCTCAAGATAATATGATTTGGTGTATCCCAATCGACATTATCACAATGCCATAAATATCGGTTAGTTGCTTTGCCTTCTGAAGTTCTGGATTTTCTCGAGTTTCATAATTTGTAGATTGGAAAAGATGTTAATAGTTATTTGTATATTTATTTGTTATTGTTGAATCTTAGATTATAGTGAATAGATGTTGGTAGACAACGGTTATAACAGCTCTCCCCATCTTAGAAAGATAAACTATACTTTAATCACTTCTTATGTAGATGAATATTAAATTAACTAGAATAATCTAATTTTATATTCATCAAATATATAAATTTCAATTATTTCTAATTTTAAATTCATATAAGAAAGTTAAGTTAATTTCAATAATTTGAAATAATAACTTAATCAAATCAACTCAAATAAAAACCCTACTCAAGATTATTGAAAATGGGTCCCACCCGTACAAAGGTTCCCGAAAAATAATGGTCAAGTGTCACCATTGTTACTAATTTTTTATATAATATTATATAAAAATCTAGATTAGAACAACTTGACTTTTTACATGCGCGTGATTTGGAATAATATTTGACATTTCTATTATTTTTCACGAGTCAACCAATCGAGTTTCGTTGTAGCAGAACTTTCTTAGAAAATGTTCAAACTGACCTTTATGGAGACATTTCTAGGAACAAAGATCGGCTGTTTTGAATTTTATGCGCTAAGCTGATGATCCAATGGCAGGCCTCCACGTGTATTGAAAAAATTAAAATCCATGCATTTTAACGGCTGTGAAATTTTCTCTTTCCTAACCAATCACTCCTAATTTTTTAAATACACATGGTGGTAGCCTGCCATTGGTTCATCAACTTGGGACACACAATTCAAAACAACAAATCTCTGTTCCATTTCTCAAATCTCTGTTGATTAAAACGTTAATTACTCAAAAAGTCATGCTAGAGTAACCTCAAGATTCTACCTCACATCGCATGTTCCTCATGCGAAAGTGCGTTGGAATCATAGATGCTATTTCACTCGTATCTTGATGAAAAGCATTTATTGTTCTTAGAAATTTCCATCGTCAAGAAGGTGCGATGTGAGGTATAATCTTGAGGTCACTTTCGCATTATTTTTACTCGAATGGATCCACCAAACCATTTTATTTGACCATTTGCGATGTTTTGTTGACAAGGAAAATTCTAGTCCATGTAGTGATGGAGTTATTCACACTAGAAGATGGCATGTGCAAATGCACAATTATCAATAAGTATTATTTATATAATTTAAAATATTAATTAAATGATTTTTGAAGATTATATAGTAAAAATGATATTTTATAATTTTGAAGACTAAGCAACTTGTGCTTGCAATTTTCTTGATTTTTGACAGAAATGACTTAATTATATTAAATTTAAATATAAAATAAAGTGAGGGGAATTTGTGACCATTCAATACTCTGCCTTCTCTCATAATAATAGTAAGGGAAAAATACTTAAAGAATCTTAGTCCCAATCTCTTCGAAAAATTGCTCCAATGACTGCCACCATATGAAAAAATGTATATTAGTAGGGGTTAGGTTTCCATGATGCAAATTAATTCAAATTGTGGAGAATTTCATAGCTTTTCCTTAGTTTAGGACTATGGCTTTCACTCTAGAATTTTCATAATAGAAATTTGCTTTGATGGAATCGCAAAAATATCACCCAACAACTAATATTCACATTCATGTTGTTCCAAACATAGTTATCGTATTTCTTATTATCTATCAAAAACAGAACATAGTTATCGTACAATGCATCTCTCAATTAGTTTGACAAGTTCGGTGCCAAGTTTTCTTAATTTGTTGTTGTTTATTTATTTATTTATTATTGTTGATCAGTCCTAGATTACAGAGATTATAGAGAGTAAGATGATGGTAGGCAACCGTTACTCATGCCAAGCTAGTGAAAATAACTGCTATACCCACCATGGAAAGGAAAATATTATTCTTTGATCACTTCTTTATTTAGATCATTATTAAATTAATTACATTAATCTAATTTTAACTTCAACCAAGTCTAATATTCTATTATTATAAGAAAGGTAAGTCAATTTCATCAATCAACTTGACATAATAACTTAATAAAATAAAATTATATATATATACTCTTTTCCTTATCTGATCTTAAGATGTTTGTACCAGTCAAACACAAAAGATTCGTCCAATATTTGACATTTCTTTCGTTTTCCATAATTCAACAAATCTAGGTTCGATGTAGCAGAACTTTCTTAGAAAATGTTAAAACTGATATTTTATTTATTCACATCAAAAAGTGTGAAATGAGGTTCGATTTAAGAAGAAATGTAAATGAGGAAGATGGCACAATACTTTGTCCCATTGAGAAATAAATGTTTAATTAGTCCAACATGTGATTGACAATCTCGCCTAGTGGTTAATTTAAGTCATTGGATTTGAGGACTTATTATTTTAAAAACCGATCCCTAAACCTGTTCAAAAAACATATGGTAAAGAGAATATTTAGCCAATCAATATAAATCACAGGTTCGACTGATTTTTATTAGGCTGATTTATCAAAATATTCGTTGAAAATTGTAAAATTTTCATTATAGTGTGCGATCATTTGAATTTCAAAAATGGTAATTAAATAACAATTTTCGAAATTAAAATTTGTACCAAATAGAAAAATTGAAATTAAATTATGAAAAAATTTATCTAAAAATGTTATATGTTTAATAATAAAAATTAAGGGAATATTGTAGAATGTGCCACCTAGGTCTTTTTTACTCTTCTTCCAACTAAAGCGTTTGCAGAGTTGCATCCTTCTCTATCCATCAATATTCAATTTGATCCACCTCAAAATTTGGTTTAATCTACCTCATAGGAATAACACAGGGACAAACTTTTGGAGTGGATCAATGAATTAACTCTTATAAGCTTACCAATTTTACCGATAAAAAAAAAAAAAAAAAAAAACGAAGAGGGTATTTTGACAATTTAAAATAATTTTCGCTCCAATTAAGTTAATTTCAAAATTGTAATTTATCATTTTCGGAATTAAAATGAATAATGCACTGAAATAGGAACCAATTCCTGTATTTTATTTGATAATTTCCTTTTTTATTAGAAGTGGGATAAATATTCATAGCTAGTAACACTAAAATATAGTGGCATTTGCTACTCAACACTCTTCATCAACATCGGATCTGGAATGGACTCAAATTCAAATTTTTCCTAGAGTACTAAAAGGGAGGATTATAAAGTCCAACTTCATTGGATACTAAAGCATTCGCTGACCAATAATTAAACTTGTGCCAAAGCTTGAGAACCAGGGCAACACCTTTGATTTTAAAAGGAAAACTGATTCCATATATACGTTCTCCCCCCAAAAGAATCGCATTGTCTCATTGGCCATTAACACAAAAGAATCGCATGCAAATATATTCATCGATTTTAAAATTTTTTTTTTTATTATTTTTGCTTGTTGGGTGTGTGGTTAGCATAAGAAGGGGTTCAAGAGGTTTGTTTGAACTTAAGACCTTCGAGCAAATTAAGGGATTTGATAAGTCATGATGATATGTACCTTACACGTGGCGTCCACCCAGTGAAGTAACCAACGTTTCATCTTTGAACAGTTCAAGAAAAAAAAAATTAATGATTTTTGACTCTGTAGACTACCTTGGTGGGACAATGACTTTTGTCTGTTTACTCGATTTAACATAGTAAGCTATCATACAATAATTTATTATATAAGCAAATTAAGAAAAATCATCAAACACTTCTCACTTCTCAGTTTTGGACAAGAGAACCAAATGCCATCTCTTCATCTCTTCTTTTTCTTCTTCCCTTACTCCGTCTACCTTTTGTTACTTTCATCATCGGAAGCTATGGGTGATGGTGATATGGGGAAAAGGGTGAGTATAGGTGCCATTGTAGATAATAGTTCCTGGGTGGGCAAAGTAGAGGAGGTTGCGTTGAAGATGGCCATGGAAGATTTCTACAAGTCCAATAGTGACAGACCAGTTCTTCACATTAGAGACTCTAAGGGGGAACCCCTCCAAGCTGCTTTTGCTGGTTAGAATTTATTCTCTTTTAATTTTCAGAATTTGTTAGTTTAGTCTCACATGAGACACTCATTGCTCTCTCTCTCTCACCTCCCGGTCCTCTCCACCATTGCCAATTGATTTCAGCTGGACCCTCAATCTATCGTGGTATTAACCTTTCTCTCTTTCACGTCACCTAGTTCATATCTCCACGTGCTTTGGCCCAATTTGACCCACACGTGTAGGGTGTGTTGAGTTTAGTCCCACATCGGACACTAATTGGCTTGTCTCTCTCCTTATTTGGATTTGAGTTGGACCCCAAATTTATCAGCATTGATACAATGAAATTTTGAAAAAGGAAAGTTTTTACTTTACTTCCCTGATTGATTAGAAACATTTTTGACAAGTCCCTTGATATAAAACAGTTTCAATAACCTCCTTGAATCTTTAAACTTCATCCATGCAAGTAAAACTAATGTCCCTTTAATCCTTTAAACCAAGAGTTGAGAGGGAACTTTTAAGTTTTAACTCCTTTTCCCATCAAGCGAGTGAATTTCGAATCAGTTTGCTGCGATTCTTTCCTTTTACATGAACATATGACAAATTATTTTGGATCTAGTGACACATGATATTATTCCATCACAACTTAATTATGCAAATAATAATAATAATAATAAAATAATCAGCTTGCTTCGTGATTGCCAGTCTTCTATGTTAAAATGTCCATGCTTGCATTATAAGTCAATGATGAAAAAAATAATTGAATATACAATCTGGCATAATTACGATATGATCCTTGCCTTTTGCCCTGAAGATCAAAATATGATTGTACTTTAAAGGTATATGAAAAAAATAAGGTTTATGTAAAAATATAGAAGATAGCATGAACTAGATTACCCATGTTGGACATGATCTTAGATATAATTTGGGGAGAGGAGAACAGATATAAGATTTATTTAGATAAATATATAAGAGCTTAATAAAGCTGGTTTTTCCAGGTTTAGTTGCATTGTATTGTAAAATATAATAATAAGAGAAGAGCTTAAGGTACTAATTAAAGATGGAAATTATAAACGCAGCGATGGACCTTATCAATGAGCAACAAGTGCGAGCAATCTTAGGCTTACGGGCATGGGATGAAGCAGCCTTAATTGCTGATATCAGTAACAAAGCTCAAGTTCCTATTCTTTCCTTCACCGACATAGCCCCACCATGGGCCACCACGAAGTGGCCTTTCTTGATTCAAACCACTCAAAACCATCAAACACAATTGAGAGCTATAGCTGCTATAATAGGGACTTGGGAATGGCGACGAGTGAATTTCATATATGAAGATGTCAACTCCATTGCTTCTAATATTGGCCTGCTTCTAGTTGAGGCCCTTCGAGAGGTAAGATGTGAAGTAGATTACATGTTACCTCTCCCTCCATTGCCTTCTTCTTTATCAAAAGAGTTGGAGAAGCTTAAAAGCAGGCAATGTAGGGTTTACATTGTTCATACTTCTTTAGAATTGGCTACCCATCTGTTTATGGAGGCGAAGAAAATGGGAATGATTGAGAAGGACTATGTATGGATCACTACTGATGCCATTACAAGTCTTCTTGATCATGTTAATGTCTCAGTCATCTCCTCAATGCAAGGCATCTTGGGTGTCAAGAGTTACATCCCTCGAACTGGGTCAAGATTTAAGGATTTCTACACAAGATTTCAACATAAATTTCGTTTGGAGCATCCCGAAGAAATGGATTCGAAGCCTGGAATTTTCGGGTTGCAGGCCTATGATGCTTTATGGGCTGTGGCTCTTGCAATGGAGGGAAGAAAAAATAGGAACAATACCCAAAAAGACCAAATGAATCTTGTGGCTTCAATTCATGGAAAAAAATTGAGAGATGAAATTTTACAAACTAGTTTCGAGGGATTAACGGGTGATCTCCGTTTTTTAGACGGTGAATTGGCTCCTGCCCGCATTTTTCGTATCGTCAATGTGGTTGGAAAGAGTTATAGAGAATTGGGTTTCTGGACTGAGGTATCGGGGTTCTCTTTAAGTGTCGACAAAGGGGTGAGCCATAACACCTCAATGGGAATCCTAGGTCAAGTGTTCTGGCCAGGAGGCCCTTGGTTGACTCGGAGAGGATGGGTTCTTCCGACAATTGAGAATCCATTGAAAATAGGTGTGCCTAAGAATCCTACATTTAATCAGTATGTTAATGTTAGAGATGAACGTCCTAGCGGCAAATTGTTAGTCGATGGTTTTTCAATTGACGTCTTCAATGCAGTACTGGATCGTATGCCCTATCCCTTACCACATGAGTTCTATCCTGTTGAATTAGGCACCTATGATTCTTTGGTGGAGCAGATTCATCTCAAGGTGAGAACTTTATAGCTTAACTTTTCCTTGTCCCCTTTTGATAAGTTTAAATATTTCATGAAATCTGACAAATGAAAATTAACAAAAATAGTATAGAATGCATTCAATAAAGAAACCCTCCGTTTCTTTTCGTATTTTTATCGTGGAAAACCATTGACTCCCATTTGAATACAAATCATCAAAGAAGATTCTCCAAAATTAGATATAGAAATTCGATTAAAAAGGAAGAATATGTCAAGCAAGTCAAAATGCCTCTTATTCCTCTCTTCACTCTATTTCCTAACATTCTAGAATGAGTGATGATAATTTGACGTACTTTTGACATACAAACCTGATGTGGAAGAACATAACTTATTAAAACAAAAAAAAAAGAGTTTCTCTCTCTCGCCCATAGTGAAAAAGAGAAACTTTCATATCTGATCACCTTGTGACATTCAAAATTATGATCTGATGAAATGGGGTTTTAGAGGATAAAATTAAATGAATTAAAAAAAAACAGTTATTTTCACCGTTGAATTTTATTTTTAAATTTGGGTGTTTGGTAGCTGTCCATTTTAAACACTTTGGATAAAGCTCGAAAAACAATTATTTTTAATAAATAAATAAATTAATTATTTTTTTCGAATATGAATATTTTCAAGAAACCTAGATGGCTGTGTTGTTGGATTATCAATGTGATAATCAATGTGGGCCCAATGATCCTTTGTAAGATTTGAAATCTAAAAAAATAAATATGTGGGTAGAGAATGGGTAAAAGAGAGAAACTTTCTCTTTTTTTTTTTTAATAAGTTATGTGCTTCCATGTCAATGTTCGTCAGAAGCATGCTCCAAAAGTCTATCAAATTATCCGCACTCTTCTAGAATTCCATTCCACGACATTACATACAAAATCATTAATGGACTCTAATTACTAGAGTGCATCATTGTATTTAAACTCACAACCATTCAGCTTGGATTATTGCTAATTAATCACTTTAAATATCGACATATTTACGAAAACGTGATCAACTTTTGATGAATTTGCGATTCCATCTCACTGTTCATTTTATTACCAAAACGTGAATGGGCAATGAATTCGGCAGTTTTAATGTGACTATTTCACAGGTTTAAAGTGACAATTTCTCTTTTAGCTGGTTAAATTGTCACTTTAAACCTGCAAAATAGTCACTTTAAAACCTCCAAGTACGTTACCCATTCATGTTTTGATAATTAAAATGAACAGTGAGTCGTAAATTAGTCAAAAGCATTGATTACGAAATAGTAATTTACCCTTAAATATTTCTTCTAATCATGCCAAACCCTATATTTCAGTACCTCAGGCTCTTATTCTAGAGAGACTAAGACTTATTTTCGATCCTTCTATGCATGAATGGTGTGAAAGAAGACGCTAGATGCGGCAGTTGGCGATATATCGATAGTGGCCAACCGTTGCAATTATGCAGAATTCTCGCAGCCTTGGTCGGAATCAGGCCTCCAGATGGTGGTCTTAAAGAAATCAATAAGATCAGAAAAAGCTTGGCTGTTCATGAAGCCCTTCACGAAAGAGATGTGGGGCTTAACTGCAGGCATTAACATTTACAATGGATTCGTCGTCTTGTTGATCGAGAGAATGCGCAATCCAGATTTCAAAGGCTCTGCATGGAACCAAATAGGGTCCTTAATTTTTTTATCCTTCTCAACACTATTTTCAGTAAATGGTAAGAGAGATTCTTCCTACTAAGGACTGAACTAGTCTTAAAATTGGAAGTATTATTTTTAATACAAAATTTAAATTTTATTTCGTTAGAGTTAATTGAAGAGAGATTTAATGGTCAGACCTATCTGTTGCAATTTTATTACAAAAACTCCCTTACTTTATCAACTTTGTTACTTGAACAAACCTTACTTTGTGAATCATACTTCCATGACTAACATGGTAAGATTTCAAATCGTACTAAGGGTCTTTGGGCCCACATGCATGATCAAATTAGCAATCCAATGACATCCTACTAGGTCTCATGGAAAACTCAGATTCAGAAGAAAAAATAAAATAACTTTTTTGAGCTTGATCTTAGGTGTTGACAATGGATGGTTACCGAACTCCCAAATTAAAATTAAAATTAAACTGTGAAAATTAACTTCTTTTTTTTTTAATTTCTTTTCAAAGTTCTTAGAAATTTGTCCTTGGCAACCCTATGACATCAGGTCATGTTTTAGGATGCCACAAAATGCAGTTAGAATCCACTCCAAGTATGTTAAATTACAAATTAACCACGTAAATTTGAATTTTATGACATGATCCACACTCCAAGGTTTGCTGTGTAACAAACTTTATAAATTGAGGTTTGGTGGGTACAAACTTCATAGAGTAAGGCTATTCCCTTTGGAGTTGTCGAAACTCCAAGGGAGTTTTTATAATAAAAAAGCAACAGTTGGGTCAGTTTGATAAATCTCTTTTCTTTCTATGATTGTGATGTACTATGTCCCAAGGGTATCACTAAGAATATCTCAATTATTCTAACCATCTGATCTTAATTCATCCTTCAACACAATTTTTGATCAATCGAAAGATTTCATTAGATCAGATGGTTAGCACATCGGTAAGTATACCCTAAGTCAAATTTTCACTTAAGCATCTCTTTGTGTGTTTCACTTAGATCGTGTACTTGATTGAAAGAGAAGAAACTCATTCTTTGTTCTACTTGTTTTACTATATATACATAGGTGATAGACAACATAGCAATTTATCTAGGATGACCATGGTAGTATGGCTATTTGTTGCATTGGTCATCACACAAAGCTACACAGCTAGCCTTACTTCCATGCTCACCATCAGAAGGATTCAATCCGAAGTAATTACAGTTGACAGTTTAAAGAAATCCAATGCCAAAGTTGGGTGCGACACCGGATCCTTCGTTGTCAAGTACTTGGAAGATGCCTTAGGTTTCGACCCCAACAACATCAGGACATTCACATCTTACGACCATTATTCTCAAGCTCTAAAAAAAGGAGAAATTACAGCCGTATTCTTGGAAATACCTTACGTCAATGTATTCCTAGCTAAATATTGCAAAGACTTCGAAGTTCAAGGACAAACCTACAAAATTGGTGGGTTTGCATTTGTATTTCCGACAAGATCACCTATTCTTCCCGACCTCTCTAAAGCGGTTTTAGAATTAGCTGAAAGAGGAAAATTGTTAGAGTTAGAGAATGCAATGCTTAACTCTTACAATTGTTCGAGTTCTGATTCCGAGGATGATACTGGTAGTCTGGGTGTAACTAGTTTTGGAGGGCTTTTTGTAATAACGGGAGGAACTTCTACAGTTGCACTCTTGATATTCGTTCTTCGCCGTGCTCTCCAAAGATGGTCTTCTAATAGCCGAATGCATGAAATATCAGCTTACGATGATCATGATCCTAACAGAGATGAACTATGCATGTTTGCAGCTGAAATGGGTAGTCAAGCCCATGACTTAGACTTAGGGGCACAAGGTGAGCCTGGTGGAGATCAAATCATGGATATAATACAGATTATCTACTAGATAATTGGGTGAACAACCCATCACTGCTTTTTTTTTTTTCTTCTAAAAATGTTTTCATCCTTCACTTGTATATATATATATATATATATAAAATTAATTGACCAGGGTTTACGTCAATTGATATAGTCGAAAATTATGTAAACAATATTGTAATGTAGAACTAAATAATAACAAATTTTGAAGAGTAGAGAATAGTGTGGCATCTTGAGCAGAGAGTTTTTTAGGTTAGTTCAAAGAGATGGATGGCCTAAAAGAGCATTATATAGTTAATATTGTTGATGTCACAATATTGAAAAAGAATTATAAAAATGGTTTAACTTCAAATGTTTACAGGAATGCCTTTCAACACTTTTAGAGAATAAGAATTAACAATTCTTCTCCTTGATTAGACACTTTCCTTATCTTGAATGCTCAATCTTCTATTGAATCAACATTTGTATGCACTATGCGAAGAATTTTCTAAATATAACAATTATTGTTCATCAAGTTTTCTAAAAAAAATATTAATTTCAATGGAAAACTATTCTTTACTATCCACCTTATCTAATGCCATGTAGAAAACTCCATCCTTCCACTCAAACATGGGTTAAAAGTTTGAGAATGAGCTGATTTTTTGTGAAGATGATTCATACGATGAGGAGATCATCCTCACCAAAAATCAACTTTTACAAAACTTCTAACTCCATGTCTATTTACAAAATATGGATAGGGTTAGAAATTTTGAAAAAGTTAATTTTTGGTTAGGATGATCTCTTAATCATAGAGTGATCCCTTACCAAAAATCAACTCATTCCGAAACTTCTAACCCACGTAGGAAATAATGTGTTAGCTAAATAAATGGCACCTGAATGGCTCCTTTTAAATATTTATTATCTAAATGTGACATTGTGAATGGCATCTTCTCATCCATCTTTTCTTATAAACAAAATTATAATTATTTGGATACAAAATACATATTTATAAACCTAATTTAAATGATTTATTAGTAGAAATGACTTAGGCAAGTCAATTCGGTATCCTAAGAGGCTTGTATATTATTCAAAGTTCAGATTTCAGTTTATTAGCAAGAACATACATCCGAATATTTTTGAGACATTCTATTGGCACACCAAGTTTTACTTACAACACACCAATCCCATCGAATTTAGGGTGAACCTCCATTTTGTGTGTTGAATACGACCAAATTTCAAGCTCAATACTTTGATCATTTTAATTCTCAAAACATGTTTTTTTCCAGTGAATTCATCATTTTTGTAATCTACAAACTTGTGAGTGAGTTCGTCACTTTTAATATCAAGGAATTCGTTGATAAAATACCAACGATTTTGACATTTCAATGATCTCGCTAGTAATTTATTAATGAATTTATTGATTAGAAAAATAACTTTTAGAAATAATCCCTTCAAATTAATTAGAACAGTGTCGTATAAATAAAAGTTGGCATGTTAATAGGAGCTCTCTCTTTTTTCCCTTAATTTGGGGGTGCGTTTGGGAAAATGTGGGGGCAACGAGTACGATTTTCGTTACTCTTTATTTTGGCGCGGTTCTTAGTCCTCTCCCCCTTCAGCCCCTCCTGCAAATAAAGTGCAAGAAGAGAGCGAGAGAGGATGTCTCAGTTCTGGAAGCCAGGGTCCGAGAAGCCTCGCCTTCTTGATGATGAAGAAGGCGGAGTCATATTCTACTCTGCTACCCCCTCCTCTTCTTCCTCAAGGTTGCCTTCTTCTTCGTCTTTTTTCTGTCTATCTTTCTCCATCTCAATTTTCTCATTTAGAAATCTTTGTATTCGCAGATTCGGGAATTCGAGTTTGGAAAAACAAAGGCAGAGACTTCCCGTCTTCAAATACCGTACATCAATTCTCTATCTAGTTGAGAATCACTCCACAACCATCATTGTTGGTGAGACTGGTAGCGGGAAAACAACTCAGATCCCTCAAGTAAACCCTTAGTTTCAAACTTTTTTGTTGTTGTTGTTGTTGTTGTTAATTTGAGAATAATCTTGTTAGAATTCGTGCACTTAAATCATTCAAATTCAATATGGCATCAAGAATGTGTAAAAAAATTTCATCTTTTAATTATATGGTTGATTGGATTGTTTCTCTTATTTTCTGTAATTTATGATTGTGAGAGCTAATACTATTTGGTTGCAACTTTCAAGTTCTCACTATGTATCAGGTGTCGGTTTTTTGATATAAGATGAATTCGTGTTAATGACCTCAATATTTGGGATAAGGCATCCAAATGAGATTTTCACTGTGAATCGGTCACATCATGACTTGAGATTTTGAAAAACTTACCCAAGTTAATTAGTATAGATTGGGTTTCGTGTTTGTTCATTCATATGTATTGGTTCCGTTTGACTCATTTTGTAAGGGTTTGACTTGTTCACTCCATCTTGGTCTCGCTGGGGGCCGATAGGAGACAATCTGAAGAACAACAATATAAGATGATATGGATGAACTAATAGTCCATGTTATTTTCTATTGGGGCTATTCCTAGATTTTTCCGAATGTCTTCATTTCTTGTTTTATCTTTTCTTCCATCAGTGCGAAAATCCTCATTTCATACTCATTCTAAAGAGTGAGTTTTTTGAGTGCAACTATAATAATGATGGACATTGAGAAGAAGAGCTACTAAAAATTGATCTTCTTTTGTTACCTTGGTACTATCATCCATAGGAATGTTGAGATTGAGGAGGATGCCATCCATAGAATTAGAATTGGATGTTTAAAGTGGAGTTAAACTTATGAAGTGCTATGTGAAGAATATTAGAAAGAAAAACACTTTCCTTACTAATTTGAAATCTTAGTAAAGGTCGTTTGGTCCACATGGATTAACAACCTTCTAGATTACATGGAAAACATCTTATTAAATTTTTTTTTTTTTTGAGCTTGATCCGAGGTGTTGAAAATGTGCGGTTACTGAATTCCCCAAACTTAAAATTAAAGTTTATTGGTGAAAAATAATGTTTGTTTTTTTCAAAGGTCTTAGAATTTCGTCCTCTACAAGCCTATGTCATCGGATCATGTTTTTGGAGGCCAAGATGTGAGCTCACGACCCATAGTAAGATTTGAAATCTTACCAAGTTAGTTAGGCTAGACTGACTCTATTAGAAATGAACTTATAAGTGGAAGGACTAAGAAGAAAAATATTAGAAATGAACACATTCTTAAGAATTTAAGGGTAACTTGAATGGACTTGCAAGTTAAAGGCTCTAAAAGAGCGAGAGGAAGACCAAAAAAGTCATGGATTGAGGTAGTGAGAGTAGATAGAAACACAATTGAACTTGATTTATTCAACCTTCCACAATTTTATTTATTTTTGGATAAGGCTTTGAAGCCCCCTGAAAAAAATCTCATCTCATAATGACATTTGGAGTCATTATTGATCTTCACTTGAAAACTAGGTTTCATTCATAACTAGACTGAAAAACCTAGAAAAATCTATGTGGAGGTTGAAGCCTCAAAGTTGATAGCTACCACAAAGTTGGAGACTCGGAGCAGATCTTTGGGGGTTGAAGCCAAGAAGTTCTTTTCCACAAGATGTTGGCTCAAGAAGAGAGTGGGCTTAGAAGTTAAGGAGACTGAGACGTTGGGAGTCATGTCTGTGCATGTCGATGAATGAGGGTGTTTGACTGTGGATGGTGTTAAAAGAAGCTCAGGAGAAAAATGGTTTTTTAAGAGATAAGTTCTCGCTAAAGGGTAGCACTTTCTTGGCTACTAAAGACGAAAATAGGGGCGGAAGGTTTCTCAAGATTTATAGATAGTGAAAGAACTATTGCTGTGATTTTTTCAGAAGGTAAAAATGGCAAAGGTTGGGGGGAAGTTAACTTGCTAATTAAAAATCTTTTGGAACTGGAGGAACAAACTGGAGAAGAATAAATAGTTAGACCTTGACCCAAAGTGGGCAGAGATTGTTTTCAAAGGAACGAATGCCTTTCAGTTGTTAAAGGATTATGGGGTAAAAATGGTCACAGAATCAGAAGGAATCCAGAGCATAGAGGGGATAAGGAAATCTCCTATTAAGGAAGGTATGAAGGGTGTAAAGGGGAAGGATCAACATGCTGTGAGCAATTACAAGGGGAATGGGAAATGGAGGTGGGCTGTTGTGTGTGAAGCAAGCTCCAAACACTTTGACTGGAACGAGTTGGTGAGGATTTGCAAGCACGCTCTAAAAGACAAAACCCTTTTTAACAGGAAATTGCTTAGTTGGGGTCAAAAGAAGGTTTTTTGTTGTTGAACAACATGGGGGAGGCATCAATCATTAAATATCTTCGAGAGGTAGCCATAGGTAGGGAGACAATATTGTTTAGATCTTGGTTCGCTGATGTGAGCAACTAGATTGGGGTTGGGAGAAAGATGGAACTTGGGTTAGAGTTATGGGCATTCTCTTTCATTTTTTGGGATGACTACGTCTTCAAACTGATTGGTAAGCAACTTGAGGGTTTAATGGAGGTGGATAAAAGAGCAAGATGGCAGGAAGAACTAGCATATGCTAGACTTAAGGTCAGATTTCCTCCAGGGAGGGTTAAAAGAACGCTGTATATGTTGTTGAATTCACATGTTTTGCATTACCTTTTGATTTCATACGGGTAGTCATATTTTATGATTTTGTATCTCTGAGGTTTTCTAGATACTTGCAAATATTTTCTTCTGTGAATTCTAATTAATCAAGTATTTCTCATTTTGCTTTTAATAATTCAGTTCCTCAAGGAAGCAGGTTGGGCTGAGGGTGGGCGTGTTATAGCTTGCACACAACCAAGACGATTAGCTGTCCAGGTTTTTTATCATTTGATTTATTGCTTGAAATTGTATTTGCTACAATGTTTTTTCCTTCTGTGATTTTTATGGCTGCTATCTCCATGTATTTTCTTCCAAGTTTCTATCACTTGGGGTTGTTTGTTTTGTTTAAGCATTTCATACCATTTTTTAGCCTATCCTTTATGAGAGAAACTTTGGAAAGTTTATACACTTGCAAAGATTTTTCTTTCTTTGTAGAAGCTATTAGGGATATAATTGGTAATAGGGACAAAGTTTGATTTTGGGAAAACTCTCAAGCCCTATTTGGCCAATCAAAAATCATTTTCATTGTCCTAGATTGATTTGTATGGTTAGCTTGACTCTGCTTGTAACCATTCCTCACCATGGAACTATGAAACTCCTCAAACCATGCTCTAGGTGATTATTTCAAGTCATATAATGCTTTTTTTAGTTTGCACACTTTTCCTTTGGCAGATAAACATTTAAAACTAAGAGGTGGTGTCATATACACTTTTTCTTCTAAGTCACCGTGAAAAAATGCATTCTTTATGTCAAGTTGAAACAAAGGCTAATCATTATTGGTTGCAAGGGATATGAGAACTCTAAGAGAGTTCATCTTGCTACTGGAGCAAACGTTTCACAATAGTCGATGCCAAAAGTTTGAGTATATCTCTGGGCAACAAGCTTATCAACTGATCCATTTGGGCGATGCTTCACATTAAACACCCATTTACATCCTACTGGTTTCTTTCTTTTTGGAAGGTCAACCACATCCCAGGTATTATTCATCTTAAAGGTTTGTATTTTCTCTACCATTGCCTTTCTTCAACTTGGTTGAGAGAGGGCATCAACTACACTGTGATGAATAGATACATAGGACAAAGCAATAATATGATAGTCGGAAGATAGAGTACAATATGAAACGAAGTTGGAGATATGATGTTGTCATGTTGAGTACGCCTTCGAACATCCTTTCTGATTGCAATTGGAATGTTATGATAAGTTTGGGTGTCCAACTCAAAACCAATTGGCAATGAGTGGAGGGGTCCACGAGCTTATAAGGAGAGAGACAAGGCAATGAGTGTCCGATGTGGGACTAAACTTAACACGCCCCATCATGTGTAAGCCAGACTGGGCCGAAGCATGTGGAGATATAAATTGGTTGACATGGAGGAGAGAAAGGCCCACTCTGATACCATGATAAGTTTGGGGGTTCAACTCAAAACCAATTGGCAATGAGTGGAGAAGCTCAAGAGCTTATGAGGAGAGAGACAAGGCAATGAGTGTTCAATGTGAGACTAAATTCAACAAGAATCACTAGGAGTCTCTATAGGAGAAATGAGAATATTACTTGTAATTGATGGATCCGAGGAGGATTCTTGGTAGGGCACATGAGGATTTTCTTTAGTTCTTTTGTAATAGGAATCTCTATTTGGCCATCATCACCAATTCTCCTAGTCTTCACTCTATGACTTTTGTAAAAGCTTGAGAAGGCATATAGTTAATTAGAAAAGTAGCAATTAATAAGGCATCCAACCAAACTACTTTGGGGACATTCATAGTAAATAAGAGGGCACAAGTAATTTCCAATAGATGAATGATATCATTCTCGTGAAAATAAGAAGTAAGACCATTAAACATATACTTTCTACTATTTTCAGATCTTAGGACCTTGATTTTTTGTTCAAATTGGATTTCAATCATTTTGTAAAAGAATTTAAACACATAATAGACATCACTTTTAGATTTAAACAAGTAAACCCAAGTAATACGAGAAAAATCATCCACAAATGTGACAAAATAATGGCAACCACGCATCAAAGTAACTGGGGAAGGACCCCACACATCATAGTGAACGATAGAAAATTCTGCACTACTTTTGTTACCATTGGCAGGATAAAAAGTTCTACAATGTTTGACAAATTAACAGATATCACACTGAAAATCCAAAATAGAAATAGATGGGAAGAAGTGAGGAAACATGCGCTTAAGCAACAAAAAAGATGGATGGCCAAGGTGTTTGTACCATTGTAATCATGGTTTAAAATCTTAGTTTGTATTGTAATGTTTCATACAAAACATTTCAGTTTTTTGAAATCCCGAGACAAAACTTAATTGAAACCAAAAATAAAGGATAAGAAGGAAGGAAAGAAACAAGGGCGGGAGAGAGAGAGAGAGAAGAGAGAGAGAGAGAGAGAGAGAGAGAGGAAATTGGGTGAGGTCGTTGATTTGCCGAAATTAATTTTTATTATGTCGGATTCATGATAAAACCCAGCTGTCTTCTTCTTCAGGTTTTTCTCCCCTGTTTTTTTTTTTTTGAAATTAACAAAGGTTGTTGGGTTTTCATCGAAAATATGCCCTTGCCTTTAGTCTTCTCTTGAAGATTGAAGTTATTTAAGATAAAAGACTCATATTTCTATAAATATTTGAAAAACCCTCTGCTTTGAAACTAATGATATGTCCCTTGACCATAGTCTTCTATGAAAGGATTTTGTAAAAAGTCAATTTAATGTTTCAAATATTACGGGAATGTTTCGTATTGTTTCGTTATCGTTTTGATTTTCTAAAAAATTGAAACATTGAGTCGAAACGACATTTTAAACCATGATTGTAATAACTCCGCATAACTACGAGCACTTCGAGTATGAGATAGATTTTTTTGGACAGATGAAGCAGTTCGTGATGGAGTGTAAAACAGATAAAGTCCTCCCTCCTCATGTCCCATACCAATTGTCCTTAGCATCTCAGAAATTACAATGGGATTGGAAGAAGGTGACATTACAGTTCAAAGACTTGGTGATATGACCCACATATAGAAGATTAAAACAAAATTGGAAACATGGAGGACAAAGGATAAAGGCATAAAGGGATGAGCAACAATACTACCTTTGCCAGATAGATGAAAATGAACCATCAACAACTTTGACCTTGTCCTTACCAAAACAAATATGATAAGATGAAAAAGGTAGGACATACTATTGATATGATCTGATACTCTTGAATCAATAATCTAGGAGTTGTTAGGAATGGAAACAAATGCATTGAAAGCTGAGGTTGAAGTGCTTGAATAAGCAATAGTTGAAGTAAAAGGAACACTAGGTGGTTCCAATTGAGCCATAAAATGTCGGAATGCTCCAATCTCACTTCGTGAGAGGCCAATACTATCTGGTGTAAGGATTGGTACCAATAAAAGAGTAGACTCTATAGATTTCGTGGAGGTAATTGACAAAGCATTGGACCCCCTTCTACCATTGTAGCGACTGCCTCCTCAATTGTTATTTGAAGGACTTTGTTGTTATGGGAGATTATGAAAATCTCAATAGGTATCCATAATATGGCAAGGACGACCACAATATTCACATTTCAACTTATCTTGCTCATCAAAAGTTGTTCCTAAACGACCACCTCCTCTAGCACGACTACCACCTCGACCTCCACGTTGAGATATAGAAATTAGAGCAGATCTTTCCAAAGTGATAGTCTGGAGATAGCACTTTGGCAACGCTCCTCATGATGCAAGTAAGAGTATACTTCAGTAAATGATGGAAGAGGCTCATTTCCAAAAATTTGAACCTTAACCTACTCATACTCAAAATTTAACCCAGCAAGAAGTTTGAATACCTAATTTTCCTTAACCAACTTCTTATAGGCGATAACATCGATTGAATACTTGGCCCGAAAGGTCTGGTGGTGATCCAACTCTTCCCATAGATGTCGAAGAGTTGAATAATATGTGGATAAGGGCTTGTCTCCTTGCTTCATTTGCCAAATATTATGGCGCAACTTATAAACATGAGCAGTGTTACCTATCTCTGAATATGTCTTTGTTGCAGTTGATAGAAACAAATAACTGCTACTTATGTTGGGATGCATAGAATGGAGGAGCCACAACATAATTGTAGCATTTTCTGCATCCCCTCTTTCGAAAGTTGTATTTAAATGGCCAGGAATGGGAAGATCACCAGCAAGTACCTCATCTTTCCTTTTCCCTTGACATATAATATGGCATATTGAGATCAAGCAAGGAATTTATGGTCATCTAGTTTCACGGTTGTAATTTGAAGGTTTGTGGCAACATTCCGAGGCACACTTCCTTTCGATCTACTGCTCTGATACCAAATAGATTTTATCTTTGAAGTTAGGTTTAGAGAAATGAAAGAAGAAGAGAATTGTGGGAAAAAGAGTTGAGAGATTTTCTCTCTATTTCTCTCTTATATATATTCAAGCTAAATAATTATAAAAATGCCATTAGTATCTTCTAAGTACTCAACTACCCATACATGAGGTTCTACGTATCTTGGTGTAATGTCTTCTACAAACTATTTTTTGTATTGGTAACTTGGACTTAAACCCACAACCTCGAAGTTGTGGCATATTTACAACCAATTGATATAGTGAGGCCAAGCCATCTTCTGGAGCCTTGATTTATTTGTCTCATGCACTTTAGATGATCAAAGGACTCATTTTCTTGTTTAGAATAGGATAGATTCATAAGAACCCTAATTTCTTAGATGTTGGCTATTAGCCACTAAGAATGATTGAAACTAGGCGTGATTCCCGATTTTATTTGTAAACAGGCAGTTTCTTCAAGGGTAGCTGAAGAGATGGGTGTGAAGCTTGGAGATGAAGTTGGGTATACAATTCGTTTTGAGGATCTTACTAAGCCAGTGAGTGCTCGTCTTTGTTTCTTCATTTTCCAAGCATGCTTTTAATATTAGCTTTGTGAAGGGCATCAATGCTTGTAAACTGTGGTTACCTTGCTTCATGACAAAATATTTGATAGGTTTTGCTTTATAGGAATTTTGTTGTTGTAAGAACTCCTTGTTATTCATTTATTTGATGGTTAAATGTCATTTAAGTTGGTATTTCATTTCTGTTTGGCATCACAGGGTGTAACCATGATCAAATTTCTCACCGATGGAGTTTTACTTAGGGAAATGATGGATGATCCTCTCTTGACCAAGTATAGGTACTAATTAAGAGGCAACTAATTCTAAATTTAGGACATTGTTATTTATTCTTATTCTTTCTAACATATCTTCCACCATCCTTCAAAATAGATGATCAGTTGGATGGTCCAGGTATTAAATTAACTTCAATATTTATTTTGCTCAACTTAGAAATGTAAAATTTTGACTATTGTAGAAATTAACACAATTTTAATAGAAATTATGGAAATGTGGAAAAAGTTTTCACTAAAACTGTAGGAAATCATTAACTAACATGAGAACACATTCATAGGTCGTCAAACTATAGTAAAAAAACTATGGAATTGAGATCAATGGCATTTCGATTTGCGTTGGTGTTAGTATCTGAGAGTTGACAACCAAAAACATCAATATTTAACATAAAAACGAGAAAAAATGTGTCATATTAATTACATATGCCTTTTCGTCAAAATACTTGCTGAAATAAACTAATTATAAAGTACTATATTAGCACATTATTATATATATATATATGTTTTAAATGCTTATGAAAAAATTACTAATTGAATAACCAAGTAATTGGAACATGGGCAATTGTATCTTGTGCTTTTTTGAACGAGTTAATATGCTTAGAATAGTCAAAATAAAATGATATACCAATACATAACCACTAATTATTTGTTTCTTTTAATGAATATATATACATAAATTTCATAATATTTCTGCTAAATTTCATTGTTCATCTGAATATTTCCATCAAAATCTTGCATTTTTATACCTAACATTTGTGCCAAATGAATATTAATATCTACTGAAATATATTCAAAAAGCAGATTGTTAGGTAAAATGTCTTGTTGAGCCTTGTGAAAATAGATATATTTTATTAAATTTTGTCGAAATATGAAATTTTATACTAAGAGAATGGCTCAAGATGCCATTTCATTTAAGTATGTTACAGCCCTAGACTCATTATTTTGAGACACCATCATACCAGAATGAAACAATGTATTTTGTCGGAAACACGTATTTTGGTAAGTTCGAATTGTATCGGTAGTCTCACAATACATACAGTTACAATCAATATTTATTCCATTGCTGTTTGTTTTTCTAAAAAGAAAGCCAGCCATGCTTAGGCTAGCCCAGATTGGGCCCATACCATGCCGTGCCAACTTGGGACTTGGGTCGTCCAACCCAGGTTGTGCTCGGACTGAGTCCTGGAGTGCAGCGCTGCACTCACATCCTAGCTAGCCTAGGTCCGGCCATAACCAGGCCTTGATTAGACCATGCCCAGGCCAGTTTAGGCCGTTACTTGGTGGCTAGGTTAGCCTAGGCAATGCAGATGGTATTTCTTTCCTGCACATATGTTTGGAACTTTTTAATAGAAATATTAGTACTTGGGATTTTTCTGCATAACTTTTTTCTGTGTCCTCTGTCAGTGTTATAATGGTAGATGAAGCCCATGAGAGGTCCATTTCGACAGATATCTTATTAGGTCTTCTTAAAAAGGTATTAATTTGAATACCTATTATTGATGTGATTGTTGTCCTTGTTGTAGCTTATACCACATTCAAAAGTTAATTTGCTGGCACAAAACTTCAGATTCAACGACGTCGACCTGAGTTGCGTTTGATAATCTCATCTGCTACAATAGAAGCTAAATCAATGTCTGCTTTTTTCAAAACCAGGTTTTTGCCTTCGCCAATTGATTAAAGTTTGGATATTGGTCTTGATTTCTAAATTGGTGTCACCAATTTGTTGCATGCATTTTACTTTTTACTGAAGTAAGTAAAATTTATACTTATCAAAAAACGGAAAATAAAAATAAAAAGAATAAGGAAAAGAAAAAATCGTTGATGATTCCTTCCTTTACCACCCTTGATGTGAGGTGACTAAGAGCCTCTTTGCTAGCATTATAAGCCAAAAAAAAAGGAGATAGAGGATCACCTTGTGTTTGCCATCTTGAACTTTTGATGACCATTTCTAGAGAACTATAAACTACTATGGAGAATGTTATTGTTGATATACATATCATAGTACACATCCTCCATAGCATTTAATCTGAAAATTTCCCATTAAGCATTGTTGTACGACCTTTCTATATCATCCTCACCCAAGATTCGATGCCCCCTCTCAAGCCGGTTTCCTCAAAATTGGAGTCTGTTTCGACAAAAGATTTCAAGTCTAAATGTGCATTTACACTTTTCTGTATGCTCTCACTGTTAACCAGCAAAAACCGTCAAGGGAAAGCAAGAGAAGAACCAGGACCAAGAACAGAGCCTGTCATTCTTTCTGTTGAAGTATGTTAACTGCTATCTCTAGTTTTTGTTTCTTTTATAATGGTAATTGCCTTTTAGAGTATCTTACAACTTAATCCTTGGTGTTGTAGAATTAAAATATTTCAAATCAAAGTCTCAGCTAATTTTGTATTACTGCCAGGGTAGAGGGTTTAATGTTCAAATTCATTACCTTGAGGAACCTGTCTCCGACTATCTGCAAGCTGCCATTTCAACTGTGCGAGCGATTCATGATCAGGTAGGTAGCATGTTGTGATAAGTAGAATTTTGTTTAGACAATGTTTATGCCATCAATATATTTTGTGTAATTTGTAGAATAAGCTCTTAACATAGTATTTCGAGACCTGCTTTGTTTGCTTGACACTGGTGAGAGAACCCTATTGATATTCATAAGTTTGTTAGCTCCCACACCTTTTCATTTTAGTGATTTCTGCTTTGATGAATGGGTCATCCTCGATAATTTTGCCTGTGTTGTTTATCCATTTGACTGTTTGGTGGATCCATTGTTTCAGTGTGATACACCAATGTGTTTTACCGGTCTAATGTTGTAAGTGCTAACCTTCTGCAATGACTTTACTGTCTAAAAAGGGTAGTGGAGTGGAAAGATTGTTGGGATTATGTCTTCAGAGTTATAAAGTTGGGTGTGTCTGGATACTGCGTAAGCTTTCTCCTTGTCCAGGATCACCCGCTGTTTGGATTGTGGTTGAATAAAGGGATGGGGATTATGCTATCCAATACCCTCACTCCTACCCCAGCCCCACCTCCACCCGACCTATAAACATAGATACCAAAAAATAGGGGAAAAAGTTGTAAATCAATGGAAGCACTTTTCCAGGGCAAGGTGATGGTTTTCCATGAAAATCCCTCGGTTATCCTAGCAGCCAAACACACTATAAAACCTATCCTGGATACAAAGAAATTTGTACTTGTGGAATTATATTGTAAGAGGCAATATTTTTTAAACGCTAAGGTTAGTCATTCAAGCCTTTTGTCTTGCCTTCGGGTTCTTTTTCTACATCATAATGTGGCTTACCCTTCATGTTTGTAAAATTTTCTTCAACCTCTCTTTCTTGATCTTCCACTAAATTTACTTGAACATCATTTCTTCTCCTCGGACAATCCCTTGTTTGATGTCTAAGACCCATGCATCTGATGCATCCAAGTCCCACCTTAACCTTATCCATTGCCACGTCCTTGGTTACTTCTTCCTCATTGAGGTTTTTGTAAATGTTTGATCGTGTTGGGTGGAGCTCATCCACCAGGCCAGCGGCACAGTTCCAAATTTCTTAGAACTGAAATGCATTGCTCACTTGTAGAGTTTATGCAGTCCCTATTGGTCTTGTATGTTTTTCAATTTCGCCAAGACTGCTCCTTGTCAATCTATGAAATTCTTGATTACTGTCTTTCATGTTTTTTTCACACAGCAGAAGGTTTTGTAATGTTTGGTAGGATGTTTGATCATGTTGGTAATGCTTCCACCATGAAGTTGGTGTTCTTAACTTAATCCACTAACTTTTCTTTTATTTCTTTTGGGACATTTAGTTATCAATTTTCTTGTGCTCTAAATTTTCCAAGGAGTGTAGAGGGTTACTGAGGATATTAGATGGTACACCCTTGTGAAAGGTAAGTAGTGGTAGCTGATGTTGTTATCTTTTATCTGAACACCCTTGTGAAAGGTAAGTGGTGGTAGATGATGTTGTTATCTTTTTAGGTAGGTTTTCTCAACCATACTCATAAAAAAGGTTATCCTAATCCTCCTCTTTTTTTGTATCTTCCCTTTGATATTTAATATTTTTCACTCATTATCCATTTTAAATTTGTTTTATAGGAACCTATGGGGGATGTTCTGGTGTTCCTTACAGGTCAAGATGATATTGATGCGGCCGTTCAATTACTTACAGAAGAAGCTCAAAGTCATGGAAAACACTCTTCGGGTATCCTTACATTGGCATTGAATACTCTAATTCATGTTTGAGTGATGTAGTAATGTCATAAATAATTCTAGTTAATTTTCATCCATTTTGGCCATTCAATAAACATGGTATTCTTCGACTTTTCACTTCACGTTTCTAGCATAGGGTCTTCTTGACTCCGACACAATGTGTTTTAGTTCCAACAGGAATTGCCAACCCAAGCATCCAAGATGGAAGTCTGTCTCCTTTCTCAGGCAACTGAATTCCTAGAACCTTTTTTTTTCCAGTTCTTATATGCTTACCTACCCAAACCAAAAAGCTGAAACATAGCTCAATGGGTGCCTTCGGCAATATCAGATGTGCATCCATTATACACAATTAGCTGTTTTAAAGGGTGTTTTTTTACTGATTATCCATGTTAATTGTGGTTACACATCTACAAATTGTGGGAACAAATTTCATCGTTTAGTCTGTATGTGACTAGCTGTCGATCTACAACCTGTATAGTTCATATCGGAAATCAAGCAAAGCACGTCTAGTACTTTTACTCAACGAATTTTTGTCCTGGATGGTGGTCACTCTATGAATGAATGAATGATCAATCTGTACACTCTTTGGCTTTCTTGTTGAACTCGCTGTTTTTGGTTACCCTAACCATGCATCTTGGATTCCATGCAAAAAAGCATAGCCCATCGTTAGATTATTCACAACATGAATATTTTTCTGTACAAAACAATTGCACTCATGTTATGGATTATCCTTCTCAAAATTTTGTGGCTCGTGATGCTTTTCTGAAATGAAAACAGTTTACATTTCTCAAAATTTCTGAATTTTTTACGGCATATGCGAGCACCTCTTGGTTTTCAGGTACTTAATTTTGTATCAAACTGTTTTTTCAGGGTTAGTTGTTCTGCCTTTGTACTCGGGGCTTTCACGCGCAGATCAGGTCAGTGATGTATCATGTGGTATCTGGCCGTCTAGTCCTTGCACTTAATATTTAACTGGTGGAATCTTCATCTTCGTAGAACTGCTTTGTTGGTAGGACCTTGTGTTTTCACCTATGCCTAGAGGAAAGAGAAAAGTTGTAATATCAACTAATATTGCAGAAACATCATTGACTTTGGAGGTAACATCTTTGTATTCTTTTGGAATCCTTTCAAGAAATGATTACCAATAACTGTATCCATATGGTATACAGTCATTTTTCTCTACCATTCATCTTTATTTTCATTTAAACTATGGCAGGGAATTGTTTATGTTGTGGATAGTGGGTTTTCGAAACAGCGGTTCTATAATCCGGTATACTCATTCCCATTCTTCAGTGTGTAAAATACAAATAAGTTAACCTTTTCCGTTATTTGGTTTGATACAGATTTCAGATATTGAAAACTTGGTGGTGGCACCAATATCCAAGGCATCTGCTCGACAAAGGGCTGGGAGAGCTGGGAGAGTACGTCCAGGGAAGTGTTATAGGTATTTAACATGCAATGGATGGCTAATTCGCATGAGAAAGAATGTTTTGTTTCCTCCATACCTTTGCTCTAACTCTTCATGTAGGGTAATCTTAGATCAAAGTTGGTTACTTAATTATTCTAGGGCTTCTACTTAATAACGCTACGTAATTATCTTGTGATGTTTTTCTCTAACTCCTATAATAGTGTGTAGAACTGGCTTTGTACAGTATAGAAAATTTTTCCCTATCCAAGATCCTAGGAATACTAGTCAATAACCAATTTAAGGTTACAGTGATAGTAATATAAAAAATTCAAATGCGTGAAAGAGGGCAAATGAATATATCACTTAGTGTTTCTTGCATTATACGCTCCAAAGGTTGGGGTTTGGAATAAAATGGAGGAAATAATTGGGATTACATGTGTCCACAAGTTCTTGTTGGAGATATTGGATCGGCCTCTAGTAGGTTTATTTTGGATATGGGTCTTCACCAGGGAGTCCCATTTTGAACAGGCTTGGTTGGAGATGAAAAGTTTCATAGAAGGCTTCCCAGTTTCCATTATTGGTCTAATTATTTCTCTTCTAGTTTGCTATTTCTTTTGTAAGGCTAAACATAGCATTTAAGTTATCTAGAATGGACTCTTCTTTGATTTGAAATATTTTCCAGTTCAAGAATCATTTTTTAAGCAAATCCAGAGCTCTATGGTTGCCAAAATTCAAAGACTGGAAGAGCTTTCTGTGACTTTGAGGCACAACCGTAGAAGATGGTTCTCTTCCTTTCTTTTTCGGCTACTGTCTAGGAGTTAATTACCATTTTAGGCTTTCTTGGATCTGATAGTGGAGAGTTTTGAAAGATCAGCCTCTTGAAATTTTGTAGGTTTAATTATGTTTCTAGCACATGCTATGGTCTTGCCATGCATTTTTTATTGCTATGTTGCACTTATATGGGATAAAGCTTTAGAGAGATTTCATATTGTTCAAATCATCTCCATTGCACACTTGCACTGGCTAGCCCCTTTGGAGTTGTACACTTACGTAGTTGTTTCTCTGTTTCTGATACCATCCTGATAATTTCTAGAACTTCATCTTCAAAGTTCATAACATTGTCTGTATTAATATGTCTTTTTTATGGGTAAGCTGGACTTGAACCCACAGTCTCAAAGTTGTTTTTACAATATGTCAAACAAACTGAGCTATGGGTCTAAGCCCTAATATATGTTCTCGTGTTAGTTTCAGTTAACATTTTCCATGTACATTTTCTCTCATTTCTCTTGTAGCCGATAGTTGCATAATGCACTTATCTGTTGGATTTGTTGCTTCCCCACACCAGGTTATATACTGAGGAGTATTTTATTAAGGAAATGTCTACTGGAGGGATCCCAGAGATCCAAAGATCAAACCTTGTCTCTTGTGTAATTCAAGTACGTAATTCTGCCACAATGATTGAAGGCTCTATGGGTATTAGAATCATTAATATTTATTACTTCAATTGTATACGTACAAACATCTTGTGTAATTGAAGATGTTTTTTTTAAGTATTTCTTTGAAATGGATGACAGAGTAGATGCTTTTGTGCTAATAACACCCTGATTATCTTTACAATCTTCTTATCCTACGTGTTTTATGTTTTCTATGGAATGATTTACTGCTGCAGTTTAATAATTAAAATGCTAATGATTGTGCTTTATTTTCACAGTTGAAGGCCTTGGGTATAGATAATATCTTAGGGTTTGATTGGCCTGCATCCCCATCACCAGAGGCAATGGTTAGAGCGCTTGAAGTTCTTTATTCACTTGGAATTCTTGATGATGATGCCAAACTTACTTCGCCCATTGGATTCCAAGTTGCAGAGATTCCATTAGTATGTTACCATTCTACCATTTTCAACATCATAAATGATCATTGAGTGTATGTGACTCAAAACAAGAAGGATGGCATTGCCGAGAGATAATGAAAATGGCAGGGTTATATGATGGGCCCAACTTCGTAATTTCTTATTGGGCCTACTCATTTTCCTATGAACGATGTTCAGTATTACATCTAATGTGAAGAATTTGAGAAGAATCAAGTCAACTCTCAATCTGAGATCTTGGTAGGAATTTATAATAATAATAAAAAGAGTAAAAAGACAAAATTGGCTTACATGTAAGAAATAAATAAAACAACTATTACTAGAAAACAACTAGATTATTTTCAATAGTCCCCTTCAAGCTGGGGAAAATATATCAACTAAACCCAGCTTGACAATGCTCATGAAGATGGTAGCGAATCCCATTAGATATATATTCCCTTCCATTATCAGACCTAGGAGATTAAATGGTAATATTGTACCGAGTCTGAATCATTTTAAGAAAATTGACAAAGATAAAAAGCACCTCAGAGAGAGAAAGTATCACATAAACCCAAGTACAACGAGAATGGTCATCAATAAACGTAACATAATATTTATGACCATTAAAAGCAGTAACGGGAGAAGGCTCCCAAACATCAGAATGAACTAAATCAAACATTGCATTAAATCGATACATACGAGGAATATAAGAAGTACATGTATGTTTAGAAAGTTCACACACAGAACACTAAAATTTATGGCCACTACAAGTAGTTTTTAAAGTATGATATAAAGAACATAAGTGTTGATTGACATGTCCTAAACGAGCATGCTATAAGTCTAGAGTCTGAGATGAATATGTGTGACTCCCAAAAGAAGGAAGCACAAATGCTGGAATTGCAGTAGGCTGAGATCCAAACAAATATAGCCCATCGCTCATACCCCATGCCAACATCCTCTTTCAATACAGTGAGTAGGAAAAAAGTAATTGAGCAATTTAGAGATTTAATAATACTACTTATAAACAAAAAATTGAGAGACAAGGGAGGGACAAGAATCACAAAATCTAGTAAAATCTCAGAGGATAAGGGATGATACTCTTACTGTGGATAGGTGTAAAGGATCCATCAGCAAGGCGAACGTCCCTATGAGCTGTAGGAAAAATAGAAGAAGTAAAATAGCTACATTCACCGGTCATGTGATCAGAGGCATCAGAATCAATTACTTATGTCAGAGGAGTAGAGCTAGATTGAGTGACATGGAAAGCAGATAATGTACTTGGAGGCGTAATAGTAGAGGCCACAATCGACGAGTGAGTGTGAGCATGAATATGATCTCGGATAATAGTGGCAATCTGAGTCAGTAGCTGTTGCAAGTCAATCATACTAAGTGAAGAAAGATGATCAGTGAGAGAAATAGATGATGACTCCACTGTAGCGGCATGAGGAATAGTTTGTCCCAAAGACGAAGTGGAAGAAGATAATGGTATTAGGTAAGGATAGAGTTAAAAGCAATGAGCCTTCTCATGGCCAGTCTTCCCACAATGACTGTAAGTAAGGTCACTCCCGTTATGACTACCATGACTCCCTGATCTAGGGGTACGAGAGTCTGAGAAACTCGAGCTAGCAACTAAAGCCATCTGATCTGTAGGTAGAGCAGAAAGAATGCCATGTGTACCTGAGTTTGAGAAGGAGCAATACTGTGACGACGCTCATCACTGTCAATGGTCGCAAATATCTCAAATAAAGAAGGTAAATGAGTGGTACTGAGGATCTGTGTCCGAAGCGCCTCAAACTCTGGACGTAGACGCATAAGAAACTAGTAGGTCTGATGTCGAGCAATCCTCTTAACTATATAACTGATTGTATTTGAAGACAACTCAGCCATAGACTCATAATGAGAGTTCCTCCCAACATGACTGAAGGAATCCAAAGTAATTGGCTACACTCTAAGTCCTTTGGGTAGCTTGGGCAATGTCTTGATAAAGCTTATAAATCCTCAAGTTATTCCTGGCATGTGCGTATGTCTGAGTAAGTGTTAACCATAAAGATGAGATTGTCTCATGATACATGAACATGGTATACATGCACTGCTCTATGGAGTTAAATAGTCACCCAAGGATAGTGTATTTTTCGATCTCCCATGATTCAAATTTAGAATCAGTAAGTGGTAGTTTAGTAATAGTCCTAGGGAGCCATCTAGATTTCTCTTTACTACCTAGATAGAGTCGCACGGATCGGGACCATGATTGAAAGTTTCGACCATCAAGAAGAGCAATGGTGATACGTTGGGTTGAAGAGTTAGACCCAAGGATTGTAGCGGAAGTCATAATTCCTTTTTTAGAAGACATTGTTTTGGTTTGAAGGGAGATCTGAAGAAGGAAGTTGGAGGGCCAAAGAAGAAAAAAAAAACTTTACGGGCACCCTAGGTGCAATACCAAGCTTCCCAGGGCTGTGAAGATGTTGCCACAAGTCTTCCTAACACTTCAAAGAACTGTAGCAGGCTGAAAAACATGCCTAATAGGGGCTGTCGCAGGGCTGTTGATCCTCCCAACAGCACTCCAAGTGCTGCCGCAATATAGAGAATTGCTAGGGGTTGGTGTCGTAGGGTTGTAAAGTTCCCAACAGCACTCCCAATGCTGCCGCAGGGCTGTAAAGGGCCTAGTAGGGGCTGTAAATCTCCCCAACAGCACTCCTAGTGCTGTTGCAAGGCAGGTTGGAAGGAGAAGTTGCTGTTGCAGCACTAAAAAAAAAGCACCCACTGCTGTGGCAGGGCTGTCAATCCTCTCAACAGAACTCCCAGTGCTGCCGCACACCCTAAAAATAACAAAAAAGAACAACTGCTGTTATAATCCAAAAAAAGAAATTAAGTCGAAGGAACAAACCCTAACATAGGGTATAAACACAAAGCAGAAAGGTTATTGCAGCATGTGATAAAAGAAAAAGACCCGAAGGGGAGAAGATCGAATGAGGTTGTTCTAGGTTAGGTTTAGTAAATAAAGAGAAGGAAGGGGGAGGAGCAGAATTCCTTGGTTCTGATTCCAAGAAGGATTTGAGAAGAATCAAGTCAAGTCTCAATTTGAGATCTTGGCAGGAATTTATAATAATAATAAAAAGAGTAAAAAGACGAAACTGCCCTTACATATAAGAAATAAATAAAAAAGCTATTACTAGAAAACAGCTAGAACTAAAATAACAACTAGATTATTTCCAATATAATGGATATAGGTTGAAATGTTGGTTATAGTTAGTTTGATTAAGTTTTGAATGAGAGTTAAGATGACCATTTTTCAGAGTGTTTGTTTTTTTTTTTTTTTTTTCAGAGTATTTGTTTGGTCAGTGTTGAGTGTGTTATGGGGTTTGAGGTATCTTTGGACGGGGTTCTTGTATAGTTCCCCTTGGGTGTCACTACTTATATGTTTCCATTTTAAAAAATATATATTTTTTCAAATTCCCCTTTTACATTATACGATTCCTTGTGAATCCTCCTACGACGATGAATTGTGAACAACATTAAATATTTTTCATCAAAGCTTAAATATGTTTTAATCAAATTTTATTTTTGGATGAAGAAAAATATTTAATGTTGTTCACGGTTCATCATTGTAGGAAGGTTCACAAGGAATCCATATAATGTAGAAGGCAAATTAGAAAATTACAAAGATGGGAATGTATAAGTGGGTGACACCCAAGGGGAACTATATGGTATGACACAGTACTACTAATTAATTATTTGGAAATTTATTTCTACTAATATAAATTGGAAATTTATTAAAGTTAGCTATTGTTGCGAGCTCCCAAATAGGAGTGCAAGCTAAAATATTTCCAGGAAACAAATTGATAAACATCCACTACAGCCAAATTTCTCTATCCCTTTAGTTTATTAGATTTTCTGATTGGAGGAACCTGGTTCATTTAGCTGAACCAAGTATTTGTGATATGCCTTTGATGGCAATGATGATGGTTGGTATTATATCTTTTCTACAGATCATCCCCAATGATGATAGACAAATGTGAAGGGGCTGATGATATTGGTCTGTCCTTCTATTCGTAACAAAGGCATATCTCTTACACATAACAAAGGCTGATAATAATGATGGAATAGAACTACCTTATATGATTGCAAAAATTGGATTTGGAATAGATTGAACGCATGGATACATGTTTGCTTTTGAATTTTAATATATTGTTCATTGATACAAAATCTAGATGCCTTAACTCCTCAATTGTTTGTAGGACCCAATGATCTCTAAAATGATCTTATCGGGAAACCTTCTTGGGTGTTCTGAAGAGATTATCATTATAGCAGCAATTCTTTCCGTTCAGGTGACCATCAATTACTTGCGTCACTAAATATTACTGTCATACTATATTGTGGGTAGTCTCATTACCCTGATCCATTTTATGACTATTGCCATGTCAGAATGGGTGTTGACATTTTATGTGCCATTTTTGCAGTCTATTTGGGTTTCTATTAGAGGAGTACAAAAGGAATTGGATGAAATCAAGCTACGATTTGCTGCTGCTGAGGTTATTGATTTCAAATCCCAGCCAATATGTATAGGTCCACTAGTTTCCATCCAAAATTTTTATTGTTTTCTTTCTTGGTGAAAGATGTGTTCTTGATGATGCTATATCACGATTTAGATGTTCCCAAAAAACTTCTGTCCTCAGTCATCTAGTTGTAGCATGTGCATGAATGGTACCAAATTGTCCGAGTATAGTCAGATTTAATCAATTTATAACTTGGTGAAGCATACTTGACCTGTAATATTTCAGTGACTTACTGTTCATGATCGAAACTTTAAAAGGGATGAAAAGTGTATAAAACCATTTTTTTATTGATAAGTATGGAAGCATTTCTATCCCCATTTTTTTCCCCCAATCTTTGCTTGCTTTTTGAAGATTGTCAAATGGAAATTGATCACAGCATCAAGGCCTCTGATCCGAAAATGTTGTGAGTTGTTGAAATCAAGATTAAGAAGCTCTCCAATTGTTACTAACACATTTTCTTCATTAAAAATTATTTTTATTGTAAATTCTTATTTATTGCATACATTTAAGCTATGTCAACATTAAAAATGTATCATGAAAATTATAATTAATTGTAAAGGTCAGATTGTGGCAGGTATGCAAAATATTTGTAAGATAATGTGCATTTCAAATATAACATGCATAGTGGAAAAATATCTCTCTGGAGGTTGAAAGATATTTAATTTAGCGCTAAAACATCTCTACTGTTGAGAGTTATTTGACATTTGTTGATTCTTCTCTTGTGTCCACTCTAATTCTTCTTTTACAAAAACATACAGGGTGATCATGTGACGTACTTGAATATATATAAAGGATTCCTTCAGTCTGGTAGATCTTCACAGTGGTGTCATAAGAACTTCATAAATTATCAGGCCATGGTAGGTATCTATGTTTTTAAAGCTTTAAGAAATGGCAATTGTATGATTAGCTGTCATTTGACATGTTAATGCGCATAATTCTTGAGCAGAAGAAGGTCATGGAAATTAGAGAACAACTCAACAGAATAGCGAAGCGGCTAGGTATCGGCTTAAAATCTTGTGAAAGAGACACACAGGTAATTCCTGTATTGTTCTGGTTGGATAATATTCTATTGTCCGTCCTTAAATTGGAGATGAGGCCTTTCTTTTGATTTTTTCATTTCAGTGTAAGCATGATTTATGAAACCTGTCCTTGAAAGATCCTCATTCTGACTCACACGAACAGTACCAATGACTCCTTAGCTGGTTAGCTGTTATCATCGGTGTGGAACATGTTATATGTTGGCCAAACTTGATCAAGTTTTCATCCAAATAATTTGAAACTTACCAAATTTAATCGCATAACCAGCAAAACTACTCAAACATGAAACTTCCTTTTAAGAAAACAATTTCCAATCATTCTTGAGGATCTGTGATCCACTTGCATCCATCAATCATTGAGTGACAGATGGTAACATGGTCATATTTCTTCATAACAGCCTTGGAATGGAAACACAATGTTCGTGACATCTCTTCTCTTAAAGCAGTCAATTGCCAATTTAAAGAATTCCTACTCTTCTTAATTCTAGTAAACTGATTAGTATGTTTCTACTGTATTATGCATTCGATGTGGAAACTACAATTGCCACGGTGATGGATGGTAGGAGCATACTTCATGCATAATGCATTGGATGTAGAAATTGCCCCCACTGTGGCTTTGATGTACAGCATGGAAGTCATTTATCTGGTCATAGTTGTTCACTTCTGGTGTTAGAGCTCAACCTTCCCATCCTAGTCCTATTTTCCAGGTATACCTCCCCCTCAAACATCAATTTACGTGCTAAGTGTGTGGCCAGCTCAAACAGACACCTCTATCATGCTACACTTACTTCCAATTGAAGCCCACCAATTTGCAGATATACTTTTTCTCCTCATACCAATACTCACATATCCCGGGCAATGGTGTCATTTCTCATATAAGATGTTCCACTTGAATATGCATCTCTATCGTGCTACACATACGTCTTCCCCACTTCTGTTCTTGCTCTGTCCCCATCTTATATACTATCTCTGCACTTGACAGATTTGATTGCCCTTTTTAATGCTCATTTGAAGTACCTGAGGAGATCCTCTAATGCTTTATTTTCAGTTCAGTGATATTTAATTCGAATTCTAGACGCTTTAGCGAAAGATATGCCTCTAGAATCCAGATAGAGTAGGATTGTGGAAAGGAATAATCTAGCTGACCCAAAATTGTTGGGACAGTGCTCTCATTAAGGGCGATAACCAAGTACATAGACAGAAGAAGAAACATCATAACATCGTATTGCCTAAATATTTAGATAGCTTTCTGTGCTTATGCATATATTAACATTTCAAATGTATTCCAATGTTATTGGAGATTATCTGTTCTAGTGAACTCAAACTCATTAGACACTGCCTAGGCAATGAATCCTTTAGGCTAGGTGCCCAGGAGAAGCCAAGCTGAAACCTAACCTAGAATTTATTTATTCATTTTCTTCTATACTTTATTTTGTATGGATTATAGAATAAGAATAATAAGAGAAGGTGCTAGGTTGCTAAGTTGGTAAGGTATGTGAGTCAGTGAGTATTGCTTCCATGATCTAGCTTCAAAACCCGCCTTTGCCCACTAATTACTGACGACTAACCCGCTTGCCTTAAAAAAAGAAGAAAAAGAAACTGAAAAATAAACAATTTTAAAAGTACAAGTAATAAAACTTATGCCCATAAATTATGCAACACAGAAAAAAAAAATGGGATTATTATGTTAGTGTTGAATGCTGCTAGAAAACCTAAAGCCCCTGCTGCCTATATTTTCTTGGGTTACTGAGAAAAAAAAAAAAAAACTCAAGAAAAGAGAAAGGGGGAAGAAGAAAAAGAAAATAAAAGAAGGGAATGGAACAATTGAAAGGGAGGACCTTCCTATGTTGCGTGTTAAACAGATTCATCCCCGTGAAACTGAAAAGAGATGTATGGGTGGGTGGGTGGGGTTGGAGAAGGGGAAGGGGGGGGAGGGGATGTTTTTTTTGTGGAAATAAAAAGGGAGGAGGAGGTTGTCTTAGTTTCTTAGCTAGGGTTCCAAAATGCCTGTGAAAATAATCTGTTGGAGCCGTTTGTACTTTGTATTATACAAGATTTACTCTTTTTGAAGATACACTATATTAAGTTGCATGCAATGCCTAGGCCAACACTGTTCAGTACCTAGGCTTATCTGTGGTGGACTCTGGGTTAGCACTTGCCTAAGCACTAAGGATCCTGGTTGGGTAAGGTGGTCGCCCTGGGGAATCTTCAATTTAGCTGACCTGTTCTGTATTTCCATGCCACATAATATGGTCGATGGCTCGAAGCTTTATTCATGGTTTGAAGTTTCGTGTTGTTTCAGAAGGTTTTGGCGGAATATTCTGCTTTAGGCTGAGTCCAGAATAGAACGTGGAACTTGATACATCGGATGTTTTGGATTGTCTTGAAATGTTTCCTAGAGACTGTCTCGGTTTTTCTCTTGACCGAAACATTGTATCAAAACCAATGTTGTCAAATGCGGTCGCATACACCCAAAATATGCCATTGCACAATATGTGATGGCAACTGTTCAACGGTCAGATTACTTCTGACCCTTGGTTACAGTTTTTTATTTTTTTCCTTTTTAAGCTTAAATTCATTTTTCTCATATAAATATCCCCTTCTACCCCCCCAATACTCCTTTACAATATCTCTTCTACCTTCTAATGTCTTTCTTACTCTCACAAAGCCTCAAACTCTTAAATCTCATTACATTTTCTACTACATTCTCACATAATTATAAATATTCTCTAATTTCTATTCTACCCTATTACTCTCAAAGTTCAAGTCACTTTCTCACTCTCAAGACTTAAAAGAAAAAAGAAAACTACTCAAGAATCGAGATTTAAACATTTTCTGCATTTTTTTTCCTTTTCCTTATTTTATTTTTTTTGTAGCATATGTGATGTGCGAAATGGCATATGTGAACAACATGTGCTGGTTGCACACGGTGGCATATGCTATTTAACAACATTGATCAAAATGAGATTTTAAAGCTTCGCTATGTTCCTTGGATTCATTCCTGACTACGTTTTTTTTCTTTTGGTTGTTGTAAAGGTTTGTGCCTAGAGTCGGACACAGATTTTTGCTATATTGCTTTTATGATAATGTTTTTTCTAGGCTCTATGACAGGAGTGCCCCAATCTTTTTGTAACTATTTTTCTTGTTTCCATTACATGTTCTCTCATATAAATAATAGCATTCCCTTCCTTGAATGTCGGAGCTATCTGATTTGGACCTTGACTGTGATAATTGTTTGCACCTCTTGCAGGTTTTAAGGAAGGCAATTACTGCTGGATTTTTTGCTAATGCATGTCGTTTGGATGTAAGTAATAACATTTTTCCTTGGGGAGGTTGAGTGGAAGCTTGATGCTTGGATTAGGTGGGAGTGGAGCTTAATTGCAAGAGGTGGAGAGAGAAAGTTCAACCTTCGACCCTCTAGGATTGGAGCTTCAAGATCAACTTTTTCTGTTTCTCATGTCAGCAAAAGCTCATTTCTCCTTCAAAAGGGGCTTATATAGTGCCTCTGCCCAAGGGAAATTATACCATTTATTCCTCAAATAGATCTGGATGTTCCTTTCTTTTTGAAATAATGTAAATCCTCTTCAATTTCCAAATACCCAAAAGGACCTCATTCTCAACTCATGTGGCATTTGGACCTAGATATCTTATTTCCCTGGTAAAAGAGTTGGCTTTGATGAGTTAGTAAATACCCTTCTTGCAAGGGTTAGAGTCACAAAATCATAACTGGGGTAGGGTGTTGTTCATGGTTGCAGTAAAAGTTATGAATTTTCAAGAATATATATTAGTCATCTATTCCTTGAAATTAAATAGATGTTTTTTTTTTTGATAAATATAACTATCATTAAAGGAGAAGAAGAAGAAGATTGGTGGCTGAGGAAGCCCCCATACAAGCTAACAAGAAAAGCAACAAAAACGAAAATAAAACCGACAAATACAAATAAAAAGCACAGATAATGAATTGTAGAAGAACAAGCTCGATCTACAAGAATCTAAGGATCTCCGATGTTGTCCCAATTAAAAGCCAAATCTCGAAAGCGCACCCCCTCAAAGTCCTTACTCATCTTGGACCAAAGAAAAAGTATCCCCAAAATTTCAAAAATCACTTTGTTAGATGAACTCTCCTTGCTGTGGAACACCCTGTTGTTGCGCTCTCTCCAGATACCCCAAGCAATAGCGGCTGGAAGGATAGTCCAAAGATACCCCTTCCTCGAAGAGAAGATATTGAAATTCCACCCTTTTAAAAGAGCAAACCAAGAAAAAGGAAGAATCCAATCCATTTGAAATCGAGATAAAAAGAACACCCAAATAGCCCGAGTAAAAGAACAATGAATAAGGATGTGATTGACAGACTCCCCATCCTTAGAACAAAGATAACAAAAATTTGGTGTAATCCACCCCCGAGAAATCAAGTTATCCAAGGTAAGAATTCTACCCATCGAAGCAAGCCATAAAAAGAACGAAACCTTAGAGGGAACCAGAGTGGACCAAATAACATAAGGAAAAAACTCAACCTCACACAACGGAAGCAAACAATGATAAAATGACTTAACAGAAAACTTCTTGTCCTTAGCCTTGAACCATTCCCTTCTGTCGAGTTCGTTCTCTCTGACTTGGGTCAAATTAAGGAGATCTAGAAGAGATGCAACCTCCGTCAATTCCCAATCATTGAAATTCCTCCTAAAACCCAAATCCCAAGAATCTGTGTTCCCGTCCCGGATCAGACATTGCCTTACCGAATTATTTTTTTTCAAAGAGCAAGCGTACAAGGATGGAAATTGGGTAGACAGAGATGAATTCCCGCACCAAATATCCTCCCAAAATCTAATCTTGTCCCCCAAACCAATTTTGAATCTAACCCCCTGATCAAACTTATCTACTCCCTTCATGATACCTCTCCACACGCTGCACCCGTAAGTTCCTCTAGCCTCACCACTATACCAACCAAACCCCTTCTCTCCATATTTTGCCTGGATCACTCTCCTCCACAAATTGTCTCTTTCTTCCCCGAATCTCCAAAGCCACTTACCCAACAAGGCTTTATTCGTTAGTCTTAACCCTCTAATCCCCAGTCCTCCATTCTTCTTTGGAGTGCAAACTAACTTCCAATTCACCAAATGATACTTTTTACCACCAGTGTTACCATTCCACAGAAAATTCTTCATAAGCCTTTCAATCTTAACTTCTACCGATTTAGGCAGTGAGAACAATGATAAAAAGTAAATTGGGATACTCGTTAACGTGCTTTTGATCAACGTAACCTTACCACCTTTAGAGAGATATTTTGCCTTCCACGTGCTCAATTTCTTCTCCATTTTCTCGATAACCCCCTCCCAAATATTCTTACTACAGTACGGAGCCCCTAAAGGTAACCCTAAGTAGGATGAAGGAAGCGTATCGCTACGGCATCCCAAAATAGCTGCTAAAACTGGAAGGTTCGGCACCTCACAAACCCCAAACAACTTGCTTTTTTGCAGATTGACATGTAAACCTGAAATTGTTTCGAAGCAACCCAACAAAACCCGAAGAGTTCTCACTTGATCTCTAACAGGATCTAAGAATACTAAGGTGTCATCTGCGAATTGTAAGTGCGAGATAAGAGGACCCTCATTATTCACTCTAAACCCAGATAACCTTCCTATCTCAACTCCCCTCCTAAACAGTTTCCCCAAGGCCTCCGTCACTATAAGAAATAAAAATGGGGATAACGGATCTCCCTGTCTTAACCCCCTAGAGCTCCTAAAATAACCTGCCGGACTGCCATTGACTAAGATAGAAAAGGAAACCGAAGTGACACACTTCATAACCCACCCAATCCACTTAGAACCAAAACCCATTCTGCCCAACATATACTTCAAAAAATCCCAGCTCACATGGTCATAAGCCTTCTGCATATCAATTTTTCCTATTAGCCCCGCATTCTTATCTTTTATCCTAGAATCTAAGCATTCATTAGCCATTAACACACCATCCAGAATTTGTCTTCCCTTGAGGAAAGCACCTTGTTCTAAGCCAATTAACTTCTTCATCACTACTTTCAATCTGTTTGCCAACACCTTAGAAATAATCTTATAAACCGACCCCACTAAGCTGATAGGCCTGAACTCACTCAACTCTTCTGCCCCTACTCTCTTGGGAATCAAAGCTACAAAGGTACTATTAAGACCATAATCCAAGCAATCTTTATCCTGCAGTTCCCACACCACCTTCATGAAATCTTCGGCTATGATATCCCAACAATGCTTGAAAAACTCCATTGTAAAACCATCTGGCCTCGGTGCTTTGTTCCCACCCATGGATGCAATCACTAATCTCACTTCATCCTCCCCAATCTTCCTTTCCAACCACTCTCTCTCTTCATGGGTTACCGAATTGAAATCGATATTGTCAGGGCGAGGTCTTGTATCCTCTCTTTCCCTATAAAGCTCTTTGTAGTAGCCCACAACACCCTCTCTAATACTCTCTTCTCCTTCCACCATTCTACCATTGATCATCAAGTTGGACATTTGGTTATTCCTTCTTTGATAATTAGCCACCTTATGAAAAAGTTAGTATTATTATCACCCTCTTTAAGCCACTGAATCCTTGATTTTTGCCGCCAACTTATCTCCTCCATCAAGACCACTCTTTGGAATTCTAACTTAAGCTCCGTTCTCTTTATTCTTTCATCTATCTCAAGCTCCCCCACTTCCTCCTTGAGATCGAAAATTTCTATTTCCTTGAGTAACACCCATTTTTTCACTTCTATCCTCCCCACTTCTTCCTTGTTCCACGTCTTCAATTTCTCTTTTAGAAATTTGAGCTTATTCTTGAAGGCAACTCCTGGGTGCCCCATCCTAGGGCAAACACTCCACCACTCTTTAACTAGATCTGCAAAATTTGGGTGGATAAGCCACATATTCTCAAAACGGAAAGGAATTGGATTAGTACGGCATTGCCCCACCTCAATAACAATAGGAGTATGATCCGAAATGGGGCTAGGAGCTGCCGTTTGAACCACATTACGAAACTTCTCCTCCCAATCCCCGCTCACCAAAAATCTATCAAATCTGGACAACCTAGGGTTAGCTTGATTATTTGACCAAGTAAATCTCCTACCGCGCATAGGTAAGTCCATTAAAGCAAATCTGTTAATGAAAGCATTGAAGTCCCTCATCCCCTTAGTGATGCTTTGCCCCCCATTCTTTTCATTGATGAATCTGATAACATTGAAATCTCCACCCAAGACCCAAGGTTTATCCCAATAACCCTCGATGTCCTCCAGTTCTTCCCAAAATTGTTGTCGCTCCCTACTATTAGTTGGACCATAAATCCCTGAAAAAACCCATTGGAACTCCTCATTCACACAGTTACAGAGGATGGAGATAGAAAAAGCCCCAATCAGGGCATCCTGAACATGAATCAGATCCTTATTCCACATCAAAATAATACCACCTGCACTCCCAAGAGCTGGAAGAGCCACCCAACCAATATTTCCTATCCAAAGATCCTTAATCATCTTCTCATCACACACTGAAAGCTTTGACTCTTGAAGAGTGACTAAGCTAGGTCTTTTTGTTTTGATAAACGCTTTTACTGCCGCCCTCTTCATACCATCTCCCAAACTTCTCACATTCCAAGAAAAAATTTTGATCGACATAGAAACCTAACTAAGAGCCCCGATCTAAACCAAGAATCACCTCTACCATTATGCCACCTCACTGGCCAACTTTGGCCTAGAGATCCTCTTCACTGTCTCTATCGACGCCACCACTACCACCTCGTTCGATTGACCATCCCTAAAAGTTTGAATTTCCTGACCATCTAAATTTACTATCCCCAATTCCTCTGCCCCTACACCACTTTCCTTGCTAACCTCTTGCATCTCCTCCTCAAGCAACGCCCTATCCTTCAAATCTCCTATAACTACTCTTAGGATAAGCGAGCAATCCTTATCTTCTGTTTCAGGTATTATTCCAAATTCCTCCGCCATATTTAATGCTTGACTCACCAACCATTCAACTGTTTCCATCTCTGTTTGTACTATCAATTTCTCCACCTGAATCGAGTTTGGGTCCTCCAAATCTCGATCAGCCCAATGTCCATCGAAATACCCTCCTGTCTTTTTGAGAAAGAGACTAGGACAGATGCCCTCTGTCATTCTTCGTCGGCGGTTCCCTTAAATAGATGTTGGTGGCTGCTGGAAAGGGGATTTCTTTTTTATGTTTCAGCAAAAGAATGAGTACCCTTGTGTTAACCTCGTCATGAATTTCATTGGAAAGTGATAATTGTATTATCCACTGCAATCTATTGGATGGAGTTCTTCATGCACTTGTGACTTTTTAACTCATGTTTATATTTGAAGCACTACTTATTTTCCTGCACATAAAATCATATACATATATTTGTTTGATGGATATGATATCTAATTGTTTCCAGTTGTTTGCCTTTTTGAAAAACCTTTACGATAAACGCTTCTGTAACATCTATTCTCATACTTCCCTTTTTAAGAAAGCATTTGTATGATAATTTGCTAATTCTTTGTAATTTATATTTTTCGAAAGGCATACAGTTCTGGGATGTACAAGACTGTTCGAAGTTCGCAAGAAGTATATATCCATCCATCATCTGTGCTATTCAGGTTAGTGTGCCCATAATGCTTCATTCTTCTGGACTAAAATTTTATCCTGGATCCGTCTGATCTATGAAACAGAAGTGCAAAGCTTTGAGTACATATGTATGTTACAAATTATGATTGGATTTATGAAATTCTACCTTTCCTATTCAATCGATATATTAGATTTTGGTTTAATTGTTTATTTTGGTCACCTTGGAAATGGATATATCTCTTAGGAATATACAGTTAGAGTGAAAGTTAATGCAATTTTCATTGTAATAATAAAAAAGTCGAGGAAATTAAAAAAAAGGAAAGATATGAAACATACTCTCAAGTCACCAAACTACAATAAATAACTGCATGGAGTGTGCAAATGAAAATAGTAGCGCTCCGTTGAGGTATGCATCAAATTGATTACATACACCTCAATATATAAACACTTGCAAAGTGACCAACTATTCAATACTACTTTCACAAATTATTATATTATTATATTTTTTTAATTTTAAATAGTATGTACAAATTACTATATCCGGCTAATTAGAACATGGATGATTATGTATAAGTGCTTGTCAAATGTGCTAATATGCTTTAGAATATATCAAAGTACGATGATATATAAATAACAAAATTTTCTCTATTAATTTCTACTATTGAACAAAATTATGTGATTTATTAGTCCTATCTATGAGAAATTTATTATTTTTATATAATCTTATCAATATTTTTTTGAATAATTAGTAGCAAAAAAAAGTATATCAGTGAATTTCACTATTTATCTAAATATTTTTACTGAAATCTTGGATTTTAAACTTGACTAATGATTCCATTTAAATATACAAGGAAAGAAACTCTGTTAAATAGTGGACATGGAAATGGAAATATTTTAAAGTTGAGGCATGTGAAAAGGGAAATATTTTGATATAGCTGGTGGAAATATGTCGAAATTTAATAGTAGCTCCATGATATACTTGTATCCGCCTTTCTATCTCTATTGTAGTTTGGTAACCCTTCCGCTTCATTCCATTATTTAATTCAAATATAAATAGAAAGAAGAGATTCTAAGTATTTTCCTTCCCTTTTCAGAGTTAATCCAAAGTGGATTATCTACCATTCTCTTGTCTCAACTGATCGACATTATATGCGCAACGTCATCGCCATTGACCCTTCTTGGCTAATAGAGGCTGCACCTCACTTCTATCAGCATCAGAGTCTAAATCCGCCTGCTTAGTGACTACATCTTCTGCAGCTATATTTGGATTTTCAAGTGGATCAGAATAAGCCGGTAGCCCTGTGTACTTATGTCATCCGGAAACCATAGAGCTTGATGTTAGTAGATGATGCAACTTGTACTTTGGGTCTTACAATGAAAGTCAGTTTTCTACTTGAACATAATACGGTAAAACAGCTGCTTGCATTCAAAAACAAAAAGTGCAACTTGAAGAAGGATTCTGGAGAAATTTTGGATGAAACTTCTAGTATACACATTTATTAATAATTCAGATAACATTTATTTCTATTTGTTCCGGTGGTAGAGTCTATACACATTGACCTCTTGTTTTTCCTTATATTATGGTGTTTACAATGATAATTATTGAATGATTATTGTACTTTGCAGTGGTTTAAATTTTTCAACAATGTAGTTTGTGGGATCTATGGTTCTTTGAATGTAGACAAGTTTATAATGGTGGTTCATGACTTACATTGGAAATTAAATAAAGAAATAATCTTTGGCACTCTGGTAGCGAGAGGATTTGGATTGAGGTACTGTTAACTGAAATGAACATAATTTGAATTAACAGAAGAAATTGTGAAACTGATTTGGTGCAGACAGTCGCCTAATTTTTGGAATGTATAAACTGTATTAGAACGAACTTTGGGCATGTTTGGAAATAGTGCTAAAACTCCAGTTCATCCCTTATCTATGTCAAGTAGAAGAGAAAAGAGATCTGTATGCCTTTATGCACTATAAATTCAACTTTCCAAAGTGTGGATACTTGAAAACATATCTTTTGTGGATATTTTGTATATCGGCAAGCTAAAGAGATGATGTTGTCAAGCTTAAAAAAATATCAGTTGTATTGGCAAGCAATCCTGATTTTTAGAATTAATTTTTGCAACTTCACTGAGATCTTTAAATCCATGTGTTTCAAGTGGGTGATGGTGCATTTAAGCTTTGAAAAGATGGACAAAACCGATGGTTGGGTAGACCACTCTATCATTCATAGTTTTGCAAGAGACGGCTTCAGTGTCCACTACAACACACAAGAAAAGCCTGGAGGGGGACTATGGTATCACTGTTGACTCTTATTTCTCGTTCTATGTAGTGAATCTTCCTCTGATGCTGAGAGGAATGAAGCATGATCAAGTCTGAGCATGCTATTACTCTCTGAGGCCCACTTCTGGTTCTCTTTGCTTGGCCCTTCCTCGGAGGGTTGTTTGTGTAACAAGTGTGTAATGTCCACTGGAACATCCATGGATTTTATCGACTTTATGAATTCCTTTCAGGATTCTGGATCATTGGTAGATACTCATTGTCACCTTTGGGGGAAATCCACCAAAGATGGATTTCAGGCAGGGTGGGGAAACATTGAAATTAATTGCGGGCTCACGGCTTCCACCAAAAATGGGTTTTAGGTTGGCTGGAGAAGCATTGAAATTAGTTCATATACCACGACAATCTAAATCACAGTCAGCTCCATGGGCTAGGTTTCAGCATGGCTCATCTTGCATGGACTGGATTTGGGTAGTGTTACTAGGCTAGTTTAGGTGTTGTGCCAGGTTCGGTCTTGAGAAAGGGGCCTGTCGTGTCCGCGGTGCTTTAACTTATATTTTATAATCCTATATCTATATACATCTAGTGGCATATAAAAAAAGATTTTTTTACTTTTATTTTATTTTATTCTCTCTTAATAATTTTAATCCTACCCCAATTTGTTACTCTCAAGAAGGAAGTTCACTTCAATACTGAATTGTTAACAAGAACTCTTGTAAATTTCACACCAAACCTATCATTAGTTAGAGTCCACCCTATGGACCATGAAGCTTTGAAAATTGTTTCTGTCGTTAATGAAGCTTTGGAGATCTGGTTCCCCTCTGGTTTCCAGATAGAAGAAAATCAGTGCAGCTTTTATTTTTGGAATGCAATCATAAAATGGAGAGCAAATTTGAAGAGAGTTCTATATGGACTCAAACAAAGCCTCTAACAGGCTTGGTTTAATTATTTGATTCAGTCATTTTCTTCATTATCATGGGTTCATCAAGTAATGCAAATAATTCCATGTTTATGTATTCCTTGGAAATTGGCTCCTAAGAATTCAGAGTCATCTATCTGTTCTCATCTGATGAGTTCAGCATCTTTGGAGGGAAAAGAATACGTTTGGCTCCACTTGGGGTAAATTGTTTGAATTCTCAAATGTTCTTCTCGTTATCCTACCTTCCCCTAATTAATTACAAGAAATGTGTGATAGGGGATATAATTGAGTTTTTTGCTCAAGTCCGCATTGTAAATTAAAGGACTTCGTCCTGTGTATAGTTTCCATATTAATATAAACCCTGCATTTTAGCAACAAAAAAAAAAAAAAAAAATCTATATTCACTTATCATCATAGTTCTTTCTCCATTGGCGTGTGTAGAGGATTGTGGGAAATTTTTTTTGGCATGCCATCAATCTCTCCAATTTCTACACCAATTTATCATAAAAAGTTTTGACAATCACAGAAAGGAAGCAAGATTCTCAACTTAAAATAGGTGGCCGGCCGAAGTGGATGAAGTACTAGAAGCATGATTTGCCAGAGCATCAGACACCCAATTCCCTTCTCTGAAAACATTACAAATCTTCGATGGGATATCCTTCAAATCTTCAAACTTTTGGAAAAGAACGTTTTGTCTCAGGATACAAAACTGCATATATTTATGGGGATCTTCAGATGTGTATCATGAGGCAAAATATCTATAGTTCCACATCAGGAGAGTATTTTGAGTATGCCACGTTGGGGAGTAAGATTATGCATGACTCGTAGGAATAACATTCTCACAAATTGATTAAGTTGACCCATTGTAACCTCTTGTAATGACATGGACATCCACATTGATTTCACGACTCACTCTTTTTTTTCTCTCATCTTTTAAGGCCTAATTTTCACATTCCCTAATGTTTGTTAGAAAGGCTGTGATCACAGATAATTAAGTCTCCCTTCAGTTGCTAAAACATTATTTTTCTTTGATATTAAACCATATTACTTGCTTAGCAAATAAAATAAAATAAATATTGGAGACCTAAACACTGGACAAAATGAGTTTAGTGGCTAAATATGTTGTTGCAAAAAGTGACATCTGTTGTAGTGATCTAGCATGAACCCGAGGACTATATTTACAAATGGAAGATAATCAAAGTCCGACTTCTCATTACTTTGTCGGTCGTAGTTTATCGCCCCTCATCACTCAAACATAGGTACAAAACGTGCCGTATTAGCTAAAAAGATACATTTTCAAGAAAATAACAATGAAGAAACAAAGAAACTGTTTTATGCCTTTTATTAGATGATGTCACTTGTAAATTTGCTCATGTATAAGCCTCTTCTCTGATGTTAATGAAACGAGGGGTCCTATATCCCTAACCTTATAAAAAAAGTGTACCAGACGTAATTTTTTATTTTATTTTTTCTAATTAAGAGTGAACTGTTTCAATGGAAGACATTTGGTCATGTACTCTCATTGAGTCATTGAATAATGGTTACAAAGTCACACCACAAACATAATTGGGCCTATCTACAAAAGCATGAAAATACCAGAAGTTTTTTATGAGAGAATGTTCTATAAGAGGATGCCCAAAACATGGGCACAAAAGTTGGTTACAATGAAATGCCATGAACAGTGAGGCCAAGTTGTCTACACAACGCGACCTCTAATTAACCCTAGTTTGCATGAACAATGGGGTGACCACGTAATGTGTTGTCAATAGCCTGCTGCGGGACTTCGATCCCGAAACTTCTGTAAGTTAAACTCGAGTTCGTCGTGTGGTAGAGGAGCATCAAATAAGTTCTTTTCCCCATCATGGGCAAAATGCTTCCTTGCTTGCTCAGTATCGTAAGTTCCGGGAACTCTAGCCATCACTTTTCATCCAATACCTCTTTGGTCCACAGGGTGTCCAGCTTTACAAAACAAGACAGGGAGATGGTATCAACAAATAAAAAGAAATATCTATAAATATATAATAACTTGGATAATTAAGTACTTAAAATAACTAAGATAAGCATAACTAAGAAAAGTTTTATAGAAATACCTTGAGAGATCCATACAAAGCTGCAAACTGCTAATGTAATATCAATGAAATGTCATAAACAACAATCAAGACGAACACAAGGCAAATCTAATCCCAAGTTGCAGGTAACATTTCCAAAATCTCATCTCAAAACAAGAAAAGAAGACTAATAGCGTCATAGAAATCTCTACAATAGAGAAGAAATGGCTTTCAATGATAACTCCAAGAAAAAATGAGTATATATGGAGGAAAAGTGGGAAGGTTTACATTAAAGCTGATGAGAAATATTCCTAAAATTATTTTATTCAATTAGATACTAAATGGTAAATATTATGGACAGCCTTGGTAACCCTTCAATCTATTTCCATATTTGGTTGCTTTAATATAAATTTACACGGCTTTCTTCTATTTTTATTTATTTTTAACAATTGCAGATTCAGTGGAATTGAAGTCTAACATGCGGTGCATACGGTCGAGATTTGGTCCCACTTATCTCATACATTTGGTAACAATGTTACCTGGATCGTTTGGTTCACTTGATTCAAATTCGGGTTGGGATTCATTATCCGCCACTCTAGAATGCACTTAATCAAAATTTGGAGGGTTCATGGTTCGCTTGATTTTACAAACCGTACCACAAACTGGTATACTTCGTACCGGTTCTGGCTAGTAGCAACAAATTGGGTAACATAGCAGTAGACGGTTGAGATTAGAGGAAAAACAAAATTTTCTTAGAGCTACAATTTTCTTAGGATTTTTTTAATGGATTTTTTTTATTTTCTGTTTGGGGGCAAGTATTTAATTTTCTTATATTAATACCCCAATCAAGGGCGAAGCCAGGATTTTGCCCATGTTGGGGCAACTAAGATTAGAAACTTTTTTGTGAGGGCAACTTAGAGTGAAAAAATATCTTGTAGAGGCAACTAAAAGTGAGAATTTTTTTGGAGGCAATAGTGACGGATTTTGTGTTTATCCCTCCCTAATATCTATCACAATAACTCATTAATCTATGGAATTCAAAAAAATTTGTGGGGCAAGTGCCCCCACTATAAATCCGCCTCTAACCTCAATTGTCAAAATTAGGGTTACATTTATCAAAAAATGTCACCAATGTCTCAACTAACTTTTTGCCAGGTGAAATTGTTAAAATTCAGTTAGCTTTGTTTTTTTTTTTATAATTAAAAATAGAATGGAAAATAAATTCATCTACACTATCCCAGTCATAGAATGAACAGTGGACACTTCGTCTCATGGTTTTAAAACTCAGTTTCACGTCTTATATTAATACTCCAATCATCAAAAGTAGGGTTGTCAAAAAAATTTCACCAATGTCTCAACTGACCTTCTGCCCGGTGAAATTGTTAGATTTGTTTTTTAAATTAAAAATAGAATGGAAAATAAATTCAACTACACCATCCAATCAGAGAGATTGAATGGTGGACACTTAGTCTTCTTCAAAGAAAATTATCTTGCTCATTTTATTTAGAATTACCATACCCCTTCATTCTCTCATCCTTCAATCTTTCTATTATTCATGAATCTTCTCCCATTAACAATCTCTTTCCACATTTTCAAGGAAATCATTTAAAATTGAGCTCGAAACTTGCCGTGTAATGGTTGTAGATACTTTAAAATGAGTTCTTCCAATATATTACATGCTAAATATTTATTTCCTTCCAAGAATTAAAGAGTGAAAAAGTAAAGTTATTCTAGTTGGAGGTGAAGGGGTAATACCAATTTAGACATTTTAAAGAATACAAATTTTTAGAGATATTCTATTGTCACTCCAACTTTTGCTAACGCCACCTCAATTCATATGTAAATCACCAAAGAATTAGCACACAACTTGGGTTGGTGTTAGCAAAGGTGGTTGTGGCAATAAAATCTCAATTTGTTTCCCTTATACTTTCATTTCTTTGCATGTGGGGGTATAACTATAAAAAAGACTTTAAACATCACTTTTAAATGATGTCTATAGTAAAAAAAAAGTGATGTCTATTCTACGGATGAAAAAATGCTCATAAAGGCGATTTTTAGATACTGATTTCTCAAAACTTGATGTCTTAAGTCTCCCAACCTTTTTTCGCGATCCCTCCACCTGCGAAAATTGCACTTTAGATGTTAGTTTTTCAAAAAATGATGTCTATTTAAAAAAAAAGTGACATCGAAAGTCCTTTTTCTAGTAGTATAATAAGTTTTTTTTCCTTCAAAAATCAATATTTTTTTTGGGGTCAAGGATGTGGGTGCTAGGTGTATCTACAAGATTCATAAAGTGTTTGGTTGTAGAAGGTAATTTTCCTTCAAATTATTTTGCGGTTTGTTAAGGATATGTGTCTAGGATCCTCTCTAGTCTTTTGGAATTTGCATTTTTCGGGATCAAACTTAAGATGGTGGTATTACCTCTTTAAGAAATTTCTCATGATGGAAAAAATAAAGCACTCTACATACATCAAATCCAACAATGTCCCAATGCAAGGTGAAAAATTCCATCCTAAAGCTATCTAGACCCAAAGCCATATTCCTTCGGGATGCAACAATGACCTCCTATTCTCCTCCCAAGATACAAGATTCAATAACATATATGGGCATGAGAACTAGACAATCTCATTTTAAATGAAATAGTCAGGATTGTTGAGTTTTATCCTACATCGGACACTCATTGCCTTGTCTCTCTCCTTATAAACTCCTGGGTCTCTCTACTCATTACCAATTGATTTTGAGTTGGACCCCCAAATTTATCATGGTATTAGAGCGGGTCTTTCTCTCCTCCACATCATCCAATTCATATCTCCAAGTGCTTCACACAGTTTGGCCCACACGTGCGGGGGCTGATACTCACTACCTTGTCTCTCTCCTTAAAAGCTCTTGTGCCTCTCCAGTCATTGCCAATTGGTTTTGAGTTGGACTCGAAATATATCAAGGATTACATTGGGCAAGTGAACGTTAAGTCTATAAAATTCTCACAAATTGAATTAAGTTGTGAATTTCACAAGTCACTCTCCTATTAATGTACAAAATCTACAAAAAGGAATAAAATCTCTTTTCTTCTTTATCCTGTCTTCTTTTATTCCAAGGTTAAATTTTGCATTTCCTATTGTTACAAAGGCTGTGATCATATATGAAATAGGCCTCCCATCGGTTGTATCTGTTTAATTCTCAGTGTATGCTGACCATGGCTCATTGTAAAAGTATTTTTCTTATATACAAACCATAATATATTACTTACTTTAATTGGAAAAAATAATAAAAGAAAACAAAACTCAGGTTGGATTGGAAGCCCTAGCAATTAGCATCTTCAAATCCAAAATGTGACTTGGGGCGCCATCATCCAGTACCAGTCTGAGATCTATAACTACAGATTGAAGATAAGCTAATTCCCACATATCGTTACTTTATTGGTCTTATTGTTTTGCACCTCACCAACAGTCTTTTTAATCAAGCATCAAAGTATAGCATATTCCACTTAACCTAAGAAAACTTTTTCTCGATAATTTTTTTTAAGACACAAAGAAACTGTTCTATAACTTTGATTTTATTAGATGATATTGACCACTTATAGCTATACGCGTGTGTAGTCCATCCTTCCAATCGTACTGTTTTTACCAAATAATTCCTTCATCTCAAAAATAACTATTATTTATGAGTTTTTTTTAGCATATAAAGGGCGGGTTAGAAAATTTCTCACTGTGGGCTCATAAAATCTGACTGCATCAGACACATACACGTGACAAATCCACAACAAGAATAAAGGCCATATTCAAGGGGTCAAAATTTTTGTTTTTGAAGGGTCGAAACCATCAAATTAATGGAGGATGAGAGAAATTCAATGCTTCTAAGCCGTCGAATTGGGGAACATAAAAAATTTCGACAGTCATTGCCGTCAAAATTTGATTACTAAAATTTGTGGGCCTTAACCCATCGAATTTTACTGTCAAAATTTTCAATTTTCACGTAGATATAAATAGAAGGATTACGTATCGCGAAGACCTAATTAATATAACAATAAATGAAAGGAAGAGGTGGTAGAAAATAGATATCTAGAACAGATGGAAATGGTTTGTAGACAAGAAAAGTGTAGCCAGAATGTTGCAACCGGCATAGGCTCAACTGTTTTGGTACACGTAGATAGGATGACGCAGATTAGATGGTAAATCGCCCGTTTTTTCAAAAGAATATTCTCTCACGATCTAAACAATTGGCATGACAGCAAGGAATCAGTTATAGACAAAAAGAATCTTCATCATGGGAAAGCTAATTGCCAAATCACCTCCACAATTGAAGGGAAATCATGGGGAGCAAATACGAATCTTCCCTATTAACTCCCTAATGGAATGCCATACTTTGGAGGAGGAGGATCGTGCATGGAAGGAAAAAAAATGTTGCAATATGACCTATTCGACGTAACAAAGATACACACAGGGGCGATTTACAGTGGGGGCAGTGGGGGCAATTGCCCCCACAAGAATTTCTAAAATCAATAGGGAGGTATTAATAATTTTTTTAAAAAATTTAACATCCTACTGCTTTGCCCCCACAGAAGTTTTGAAAATTTTTCTATTTGTAATTTGTCCCCCAAATTTTTTTAACATTCTACTGCTTTGCCCCCATAGAAAATCAGAAAATTTTTCTATTTGTAATTTGCCCCACAAGAACAATAACCTGGCTCCGCCCCTGGATACACATGCAATTTTTTTTCCGATAAGAACTTACTCTGCAAGAATTCTTACTGAATGACATACTAATTAATTTGATCGTCAGAGGATTTTCTACAAGGTGAGCCACCCAGTAATTTTATTAGAGGGCGAAAATCGAACAAGCGAGAGAAAAAACCATAAATTTTCATTTTCCCTACAACTGTCAATTCGTTTCAAGAATTTTATCAATCAGAATTCAAGATGCCTGCATGTTATATATATAAATCCATCTTGTTTTTATTTTATTTTTGTTATCGTATGTTCTTTGATTTTATTTCTCATCTGGTTCTATTCATGATTGCTTTTTAATTGTGCCATAAATTGAGATTTGATCATGCACACCATCAATGAAAAAAGGTTTTTCAATATGAGTCTTCTCTCATAGACTAAGACAAATGACTTAAAAACTTTTGATTTTTCTTTCAAAAACCAGTCATCTTCAACCTCTTCAATAAAATGATGACAATCATAATGATGATGATGATGATGAGAGGGCATTGAGATCAACTTTCATTACTTTACAAAACATGTGAGTATCAAAAAGATTTACCAAAAAGTTGGGGAGCGACCTATCCTTCAATTCTAGAGACTTATGGCCACACTCCTTACTAGTAACATTAGCCTTCCTCAAGCAAGAAACAATATCAGGAGAATTAATTCATCATGTTACAACCCCTAGAAAATAACATAAAAAAATAAATACAAAATAAACCAATATAGAAGTTCACAAAAGATTAAAAAAAACAGAGACTATCTTTCCATAATACACTAATATATTCATGATCCAAATTGGCGAAGAAACAACTTGTTAAGTTGGTTAAAGTTCCTGAGTGTTAACACCACGATCTGAGTTCAAAATCGACCTTGACTCACTAATTACTAAACACTAACCCGCTTGCTCTTAAAAATAAAAGAGAAAAAAAACAAAAACAAAAACAACCCTACCAACTAGAGAGAACTGCAGGAAATGGAGGTATGCCTTGTGTGTGATGGCAGCATATGGTATACTTGCCCTTTATAGGCCTTGAAGGTCCATATTTCTGACGTTTCAGCGCGTTGTGTCACGAAAACAGGCCATAGATTTGACAGGAAGTCACTTCAACTGTTATCGGACATAGAGGGATCAGGACCTTTCTCCATCCAATGCACTCTAGATGAAATGTCATAAACAATGATCAAAGACAGCGACTGTTGGCTCCATTCTGCAGGTAACATCTCCAATTTTGACGATATAAAACTGGGTAGATCCATGGATGTCAAAACAATAAAAGAAAGTTTATTGGGGCATCAATGACATCTTAAGAGTAGAAAAAGATCTTTCCTGGATCACCCTGAGCAAAAATGGGGTGAAAATATGGATACTTATAGGAGAAATTAATGAGGGTAGCATTTAAAGTCACATTAACTTCTCGAGGAGTCTTGCAGATTTGAGCTATTTTTTAATTAAATACAAATCTTACACACAGCTATACAAAATCCTTTAGATCCGTTTTGATTGGCCAAAGATTAATTTGTCAATTCTAAGGTACCTACCCCAAATTTCTTACCTTATTAGGTTGGGTTTTGTTTAAGGCGCATTAAATAGACCTTGGAAAGAAGCAATTAAGGGTATTTCAAACAAAATAAAATCTTTTGACGTTATTTTTGGTAAGAAATTCTATTTCCAATGTATATTTAATGCACCTAAACGTGAGCCCTTATGGCATAATGTTAACAAAACCCTATTAGATTTTAAACAATAAATTTAGGGCGAGCTTTTTTTTTTTTTTTTTATAAGTAACATTTCATTTATAAATCAGAATCAGGTCAGTCGAGAAAACCAACCCAGTGAAGCTTTACAAAACAACCGTTATTCACGCATAAAACAACAAATCCCATTCTAATTGTACAGAAAATCTTCAAAGAACACACCCCTAAACTCCTTATAGACTTTGGACCAACAAAAGATAAGACTCAAAATGGAAATAATCATATCTGGACAATCTTTATGTTCGCCTATTCCTTTCGAACCATTTAGGGCGAGCTATTGGCACCTACTTTTTTGCTCAATATACTTACTAACTACTTTCACCCACTGTACTTATGGGTGTATGCAACAAAAAATTGTCTACTAGTTTCATCCATCAATTTATTTTAAAAGCAATAGTAACCTATTGAACCTTTCAAAAAAATTCGATAAATGCATACTGAACATTTTCAAAAAAGTTTAGCAACAGCATATCAAACACATTTCACATGGGATCTCATGCACGAAATTGTTCAATATGTAACTACTGATCTAAGAAAGATAAATTCAATAGAAACATAATGAAAAAATACGCTATCATATGACAGGCACATTCCGAACAGTTCTTTACATGGGGATCCCATCCGAGAAAATTCATTTGGTATGTACCTATTGAAATAATGCCGATGAGTTCAGTCCTGACATATCGAACATACTCAAAATTTTAAAAAAATAAAATAAAAAATCGATGCAAACGATAAAGTAAAATGAATTTTTAATATGGTTCATTTGCGAAACGGATAAAAACAATTCCAAGAACAAACAATAATGAGAATAAATGATATAAACTCACTTCCATTTATTAAATGTTTAGTTATACTAAATAAGGGTTAAAACAAATAGATTTTAATGAATAATGTCCCCACAGATGGATCAAAACACTATCATTTGATGAATGTCTGAAGAAAAATTGGTTGGTAATGTGGATTCAACTAAACTTTGATAGGGTTTTTCATCGATATTTCAGTAGGGTTTGATATGCTTCAAATCAGTAGGAGGGAAAACTTGCATTTGTTGAGTGAGTATTAGGTGGGTGTATGCAATAAAACATAATAAAACCCAAAAGAGTATTTATGTACATACACATTTTTGACATTTAACATTTAAGTGAGTGTGGCTAACAAAAAAAATGGGTGAAAATAATGCACCCCTAAATTTAGTTTAGAGCTTTTAAAAATTGACTTCCTAGGACACTGCATTCGACATTGTACTGACATGCCGATGTACACAGAATCATAGATCTTTTCATTCGTATCTCTAGGAAAAACATCTATGGTTCTATATCCACTACCCCATTTGTCAAATGTCAAATGCAATGTCCTAGGAAGTCAGTTTAGGATTTTCCCATAGTTTAACACAATTTTAAAATGAGTGATGCTAGAGTGACTTTGCCAGATATTGTGTTTGACACTGCAACACTGACGTAGAAATGGATTTAGAACCATAGATGCTTATAGATATTAGTGAAAAGATCTACGGTTCCATGTACACCGCCACATCAGTTCAGTGTCTTGCCTAATCACTTTTGATCAATTTGGGCTTCTAGATCACTGTTCATTTTAATTACAAAACATGAACAGTAACAGATTTTTCTTCCTTTTGATTCTTCTTCTTCTTCTTCTTCTTCTTCTTTTACCAATATAAATATCAAATATATTTTCATCGTTGTCGAACGACGAATTCAAATTATTGTCAACAAATGCATCTACATCACTATCAAAATCATTTAGTACTACAACATTAGGTTCATTTGAACTATATGCAATATTATGGTCGATAATAGTATTTAGACATTGATTGGATGAGCTAGGCCCACTTTGACCATAATTTGATTGATATATTCTAATATTTTCATATTGTACGATAAAAAATAATTATACTTTGGGAATTTTGATTACTATATAATATATATTCTCAAATACCCTAGTCAAAAATATCAATTAAAATTTTTCTTATCTAAATTGATAACTGATCTTATCGAAACTTATTGTCGAATATTGCAAATCGAAAAAATAAGAGCTTGTAACTTGGAATATGAAATTTCTAATGAAGACGATAAAAATCACATATTTCCATCAATACACGTGATACCTTCAACATAACCTCCATATCAACAAATAATAATTCTTGTAGACATCTTCAATTACATTATAAAATCTTGTAACAAAATTATAATAATTAAAAAGAGAACAAAAATTTTGAGAATGAAAATTGTGAAAGTAAAATTTGTGAAAAATATGAAAGTGTAATATAAGTTTATATAGAGTGCAACGGTTAGAAATTTCAAATTTTCACAACGGATAGATAAGGTTCATAAAATGGTCGTATTCAAAACATTAAGTGCCGAAAATTGAATTGAATTTTTTTTTTTTAATTTTTTCGGTAGTTAAAGTGCTAATTTGTTACTCTTTTGATAAATTTGAAAAAATTGGTATTTGGATAATTTATTTTAATTATAGGTTTTTTTTCAATAATTTTCCCTTTAAATCTTTTTTTGAGTCAATTTCGTATGACTCTATAAATTATTTAGGAATAAAGCCTGAACTAACTTTTAAAAAAATATACTAAAAAAGACACTCACTAACGTGGTAGTGTGCGCAAAACTATTGATTGTTTCCTTGCATCTAGATGAAAAAATCTATGATTTTGTGTACATTGCCAGGTAATGAGTATTTTTTTTAGTCGGTTTAGAATGACTCATTACTTAGAAATACATGTTTCTTAAGAAACCATAGCATACAACCTTCAAGTTAATAGCGAGACGCAACCATGGGTTGGGGCACACGAAATAGCATCTACGGTTTTGTGCGCACCTCCATGTCAAAAATGTAAAAATCACAGTAAATCCAATGTCACCACACCACGACTCTTTTCCAGAAGTGCATGAGCTTGGATTTTTCACCAAATGAACCAATTTACTTCCTAATGGGTGAAATTATTGAAATTCAATTAAATTTTATTTTGTATTCAACCTTAAAATCTTTATTTTGTATAATGGGTGGGGATATATACTTTAGAGTGAGTTCTTCTAATTATATTACATGTAAAATATTTATTTCCTTTTAAAATCGCCTCGACCCTTTCCGTTAAATAGTTTAAAGGAGTCCAATTGGTAAATTGGGGATTTTTTTAGAAATGAGAGTCACCATCTAATTTAGGTTTAAGAATCAAAAATAACTCCAAATGGATCTACATCGGTCCACATATAAGGAAAATGGGTAAAGGGTCAGATTACGGGTTTTGGAAGGTGTTAGACACCAATTCCGTCAGATCAAGATGATCGGTCTTTAATACTATCCAAAACTACCTTATGGTCAACATACAAAGACTAAAGTCAAACTAGGGTCCAATCATCATAAATCTATATCGGATTTGCTAAACGAATCTTATAGTTAAAATTCTCCAATTATTTAAATGATTTTTCAAATTTTGCATAAAAAGGAAAAATATGTGAAAAAATCATAATTATACCCCATGATCCAAAATCAATTAGCAATCCACATATGCAAATATTTTCTAAATCAACAACAATGAGAATTTGCGAAAATTTTCCAAATTAGAAAATTAGGAATGTGAAATTTCTAAAATGGTAACTTATGAAGTTTTTAAATTAGAATTAGAAATTTTCTAAATTAGAAATTTATAAATATTTGATGAATTCCAAAATTAGAAACAAATTTCTTAAAATAAAAAATTACAAGCGTATGACGAATTATCAAATTGGAAATTGACAAAATTTTAATACATATAAAGTTTCCAAATTCGAAAATTTCCATATTTATCCAATTTCTAAATTAAATAAACGTGCACAACTTTCGATTTTCTAAAATAGTCATAATTAAAAAATATGCACATTCATCAAGTTAAAAATGCACCATCATATGGAATAATTTTCAAATCATCACAAACTCCTTGTGATGAAATCATAAGGGATGATTCCTCCTAACCACAAAATTCAAGCCATCATAAACTTATCATATAAGTCAAATTAAGCACGAGATTATGAAGAAATCGCAAAAAAACATAAATATTTTCTAACTCCAAAATAATAAAAAGATCTTGAACTTCTATCATCACAAATCATATAAATCTAATTCGAGCACGATGATTGTAAAGTATTTTTTGAAATTATTCTCCTATTCCTATTAATATGCAAAAAATAATAAAAGAATGCATCACTATTATTGTGAATCAGTTTAAACATGATAAAACATTACATAACCCTGCTAGCATGAAAAACTTTCCCAATGATAAACTCTATGATGATCATGATGCCAAAATTAATGTAAGATATCAATGACAGGCATATATAACTATAAGGACACATGAAAATAGAAGAAGAAAAAAAAAAAAAAGAATTTACCATGAAGAATAAGGAGACAAAGAAGAGAACAATAAAAAAACAACTTACCTATAGGACGAAATAGTAGCAGGGTGGTTCCTTATACAACCCAAGAAGCTTGCGGGTAGTTACTGTGGTTGCTGGTTATAAGATAAAAGAAAGAAGAACAAAGATGGACATTGATGTGGCTATTGTTAAGCAAAAGAAGGGAAAACTAGGACATCGATGCTAATTGCTGCTTGGTTATGGCTGTGGGGAGTTTGTGCTGGATGTGTTGAATTAGGAAGAAATGGATGTGAAAGAAGGGGGTTGTAGGTGGTGGTGGCTACTGAGATGTAGTGAAGAAGGAAGAGAGGGCTGTAAGGGCTGGGTTAGGGACATTTTTGAAAAGGAGATATGACCATAATGTCTGCTGGTTTTAAGACGTTTTTTAGAATAGAAGAGAAGGCTGTAATGGCTACTGATTTTAGGACGTTCTATGAAGAAGAAAGGGTTGTGGTTATTATTGTGGGGGAAATTCTCAAATATAGACACGTGGCTCGAATGATGTTCGGAAATATGGACTCGAAGCTCGGATGGACAGTTATATGGGCCTAGTTGATTAAACTCCTCAGTTGCACGGGTGTCCAGCTCGAACTTGCACCACCAATCCATTAAGTAACACGGGTGGCGCGCTCAGTGGATATCAAATGTCGATATAGGTCGGCAAGACGAGTCTGACAGATGTGCCATTGATTGATAGCTCTGACAGCCCATATCATGTCAGATCGACTCTGATTATACCAGGATTGACAGAGCAGTTGCAATTGCCCCTGCATCTGACATATCAGGAAGTAACCTAACTGCCCTGAACCACCTCCGCAAATGGCATAGAAAAACGATCAAATAGGATGCTTATAAAAGGAAGATGACCATGGGTAAAAAGGGGGTTCGAATTCTTCTTCTCTCTAAATTAGATTAAGATTGATATACTTTCATAGTGTCTAACTTGATCGTCGGAGTGGACTAATTGGCAGGTCCGCTTGAGCAAAGAGAGGGGAAAAGTATAGAGCAAATTCCAGCATCTACAGTTATTACTACTGCTGTGGAGAGTTGGAAATAAGGAGAGACTATCTATAAAGAGAGGGAGACGTGGAGGGGCTGTCTGTTTTTGTTACAAAACGTGGGGGAGAAGGGGTCTGAGAGAGAAGAGATGTGGGAGAAAGAGAGTCTGTGAGAAAGAACTAGTTTGTCCTCTAAAACGTGGGGAGAGGAAGAGATGGAGAGAAGAAGATATGTTTCGTCTTCTAAAATGTGTGAGAGAGAGGATGAGCTCTTAGAGAGAGTATGTCCCCCTTTTGTTGTGCATCCCTCTCTTATAAATTTTTTTTTTTCTAGTTTTTATTAATTTTTAAAAATATTTAGAAATCCTAGATCATCTCACCAAAAATCAGCTTATTCCAAAAAATTTAACCCACATATGACAGCAATTTGACTATGGTGTGGGGGTGACCTTGATAATAATTGGGATGCCTATAATGCTATCGTTTCATGTCTTGGGGACAGTATCCATAGAAGGGCATGTATGATTGGACATGTTTCCAACATGCTTGGTTGGTCAAAGTAAGTGAGGCCTTCACCTTCTTATTACTAAGTACTCATTTGGCTTGCTTAGGAAATAAAATAAAAGTATACTAGATTGATTGATGGATCCATCCTCAAGCCAAAGATAAGCTAGTTGAGTATATTATTTACAATTCTTAATTACCGTTGATATCGTCACTGTTTTACTCACATGAGTCATTTTCAACCACTATTCGATCCATCTCTAATCATTTTCCATCTGAAGTTGTCATTATCATATCGAATCACCCTGTCTTTGGTTGATGTTGGAGACCACCTATTTGGCAAAAGAAAAGAAATATATTGGCTCAATGCGACATCCCAAGTCCCAAAAAATAATTTCCAAACCCATTAACTTGTTGTCTAGTTCAACATATATAGTGATTTTATTATTGAAACTTGCCACTAGCACGATCTCCTAAAGAAGTTTAGGCGTTGCCTCTGGATGACATTGATAATGATGCTTAGGTACATCAAGAGATTTTTATCACAAAAAACTCAATCTGGTATTTCACAATATCCTGGTCGACCAATTGCATGACGCTTGATGTGGGTAGTTTTGAAAGTTAGAGATGCCCTCAACTCCTAAGGGTTTCTACTTTTGGTAAATCCAGAATTTTGTGAAATCTTAGATTGACTAATATGTGAGCAAAACATTTTTGGGTCTTCACAATGTGATAAAAGTTCAAATTTAATGGCTCTAGGCCATCAAATTTCATAAAATTCGACGGAACAAGGGATCGAATTTTTCATTGTCAAAATTTTTTTTTACACGGGTCGAAACTGTCAAATTAATGAAGGATGGGAGAAATTCGATAGCTCTAAACCGTCAAATCTGGGTACATCAAGAATTTCAATGGTCCTAAACCGTCAAAATTCAATTTCTAAAATTAGTGGGCCTTGGCCTGTTAATTTTTTCAGTCAAATTTTCCAGTTTTCACGTAGTACTTGTTAACATGTACCTTAGGAAAACATTAAAGTGAAATAACTACACTTTGACGTATGCCCTTAGAGCACACGTTAATAAAATCCAACATTTTTCACGGGTATCTCCCTTCAAGATTTACCGATAATGATTCACTATAACACTCAAACATGAAAAGGTGCAAAGTGCAAGGGTTGTTATCCACAGGTTTGCATGATTTAAATTCTCTGATGTGCCTAACCACTGAGGGAGATAAATAAATAAAGGATAAAAAGAACTATGTTTGCTTCCAATCTTTCAGTGCAAGCAAAATAAAAAAGGAAACTATCTGTCCTTGTTCCACCTGTTTAAGCAATAATATATCATCCTTAAAATAGATAGCTCTATAGTCCATGGGCCTCTTCTCACTTCCTCTCTCTTAGCTAACAACATCTCTCATTAAAAACGTTTAAAGCCCTTATCCAAGGCCCAGCATATACTTAGTCTAGTCTCTAAAACATACTCAACCAAAACATGTCTGGGCCAGGCCGAGCCTAGTGAATACCCCAGCATTAAAGCTCCAACAAAAGCAAAGCAAGGTAAGTCTTTGACTGTGCTTTCTCTAGTTGGTGTTGAAGTAATTTGAGTGAAGGAAAGCTTCTGTGAGTTTCAGCCATGTTGAATCCCTGTAAAGTAATTGAAATCATGGTGTTGGACCCTTAGCTGCTTTAGCCATGAATCTGCCGCACTTAACAAAGACAACCACTGTTTTGGGTCTCGATCATTCTCATCCGAGAACCATATGCTTCCATTAATCTTATAAGTGGCTAGCCCAAATGGAGCCAGAGCGATGCCATCCCCTTCCTTTCTTTTCCTTTCGGCTATCCCCATCTCTTCTTCAGGCCCTATATCTGCATGACATCACATCCATGTTACATGTCTAGTGGGCATATGTGTGTGTGTGTGAGTGCTCCCCTTATCTGCATGACATCACCTCCATGTTACAAGTTTAGTGGGTGTTTGTGTGTATATATATATACATGTGTGTGTCTGAGCGCTCCCATTGTCTGCATGACATCACCTCCATGTTACAAGTCTAGTGGTTGTGTATACGCACATGCCCACTAGACTTGTGACATGGAGATGATTTGTATGTGCTCGCTTGCACACCAAGCATACATATGATGAAAAAGATGAACAAATAAATAAAAGAATCTGTATGTGCGCGCTTGCACATCTAGTATATATATTATGAAAAAGATGAACAGATAAAAGACGAAAACAACCTTGGAAGGAGGATGAAAGGGTGTGGTATGTAAGGAAACATGCAGATAGATCCTTCACAGTTCTCCCCCTAGGGATGTGATAAATCGGATACCTGTAGGAATAAATCAAATAACATTAATCACCTCTTCATTTAATAGTTTTAGTAGAATAGTATCACAATGATGTAATCTAAGCACATCATATTAGTTAGTGGCATTCCATGGTATGATGGGTACACCATTATATATATCCAACATCATGACTTTTTACTAACACTTGATTCAATATTATCTATGCTATCCAGTTTTTCCCAATTTTTAATTAATATTGAATCACCTAATTACATAGGTATGGGTCATTTAGTGCATGAAAATAAAAAAAGTAAAATTAACGCAAATGTTAAGGTCCAAGGTTTCGAGGGGATGTTGTTAGCATCTACAACTTGGGTTTTGCAAAACAGAATGTTCTTGAAGAGCAATATAATGTTGCTTTCTAGTACTACTAGAATAGCAAGGATGATTTTGTCAGAGTGGAATGATATTTTTGTAAAACATTTTATTTTTGAGATTTTTAATATTTACAAAAATGTAATTGAACAATGATTTAGATACTCTTACTTTTTTTTTTACATTAAATTATAATAATAAAAAAATTTCAAGGACATGCAACCTTTTTCCTATATGTATAGATGAGAGAGCGAGAGAGTGAGTGAGAGACCAAGAAACTGCTATCCAACTAGCTGGTGAAAGATCGACACTTTTTAAAGTCATTAATCCAGGAAACCTTCGTGCTGATCCATTGATCTGAAACAAAAGAACAGGAAAATTAAAGGTCATTGGAATTTATGGAATAGGGAAAGGGCTACAGCTAAAAGAATGAACAAGAATTAAGTAATCTCATTTTCTCTTAATCTGACATAGTTTTCTTTCTAAAGAAGTGAATAATAAATCTAAAAAAGGCAGACTTAGGTAGAAGTAACAACATTGTCCAATTCAAATCTAACTTAGAGTTAATATTTTGTTTGAAAAATCTGAGAATCGAGGTTTGAATTTCTCATCCTAAGAAGAAGAAAGATAGGCTGATTTATCGATAATTTTGGTACTTATGTAGTCACCAAAGTTCCATGACTGCAGATCCATGTGGAATCCAAAAGCATGACTTTTTGTCAATCGATGTATAGTACAAAATTTGAAGAATCCTAATTTTTTTTAAAGATAATTTTAACAGTAGGATTTGAATTTTAAATTGGAGAGTCCAATCTCCATTTTAGAAGTATTTAACAACAACAAAAATTCATTTATTTAAATCTAATCTAGGCCATAAACTCTACGTGCTATTGGTAAATGTGGCAGTCTATGTGTGTCCAAAAGGTACAAAAATGAATAAGTTAGTCACGTTAATCTAACTCCTTATCGATGAGAATCCAAATTCCAAAAAGAAAATGTGTGCAAATGAAAGGTAAAGAGAGAAAGAAATACTTTAATTGAATATCAAAATAAAGAAGCCTAGAATAAAGTAACATCATAGAAAGCACAAAACAATAATTCTATAAATGAAATGGTCACGATTTAGAAAGTTCAAAATTCCTCTAGCAGTTATATGTCACTAAATTGATATCTTTGATACATGGTTTTAAAACTTGGTTTCGCATCTTGTCCATGCCAGATACCGAGTCATCTCGACCAATGAGTTTTCCAACATGTTTAAGATGTCTCGTTCAAAAAAGAGAAAAAAAAACATGGGGTTATAAATCTCGTCTGAAAGATTGACTTGTCTATCCATCTTGTCCATACCTAATACTGAGACAACTCGAGCGATACGTCTCGGTCTTGAAAAGTTTTGAAACCATGCTTGGTAAGGATACTAACAAATCCACAACCAACTTCATTACTTCCATGGTTTAATTATAGAAAGAATATTAATTAAGCTGTTTTTTTTCCTTATTGGTAGGATATTAACTTAATATACTAATATGAATGGAATCAATCTTGTTGAACCACATAAATCTTGTGTTTCTTGGTTGTTTTCATGTTTATTTCATCATATAAATCGCTAGATCTGAAAAGAAGAATTGTAATATAAATTGGGTTTGTCATATAGAAAAGTAAAAAAAAAAAATCCTAATTTTTTTTTTTTTGAATAATACTTGTATATAATTAATGAATAGTACTCTATATCTAAAATCACATGAAGTTTGTCAAATGAGTCCTGATAATCTGGCTCCCCCATGTGACATACTCAAAATACTCTCCTTACTTGGCATGTTCTATAACCATAGATTTTTGCCTTGGGATACACATCTACACATCCCCATAAATATGTGCAATTCTGTGTTCCGATGAAAAAAGATTTATGGTTCTAGCACATGCCACATCAGGAGAGTATTTTGAGTATGCCATGTGGGGGAGTTCGAAAATCATTACTCTTTGCCGAATCTTTAAATACAATATAATTATATGAAAAAATGAATTACCTTATCCATAAGGGGGACTCTTCCATAAGGAGCTGCTCTCTCAAAGTACTGAAAATAGAGGTATCCCAACCTATCATTCATATGCCATGGGCTCTCTTGCTCAAATCCACAATCCTCAGAGGAACCACCATCCGATCTCCACAACTTCTCGCTCTCACTCTCATTGCTGCATGAATCACTGAAGGAATCCCTTGTCGCACAATCACTCGCCTCAGTCTCTCCCCTGAAACCTTACAAACTTTAATCGATGTTGATCTTTCAATATGTCTAAAGCCATACAAATGAATTAATCATAAATATCAAAATAAAAACAATCACAATAGCCTTATCCCAAAATTTGCTCCATTCAATTATGTCTAAAGCTACTTTCTTGGCCAATTCTAGCGTGTTCATACTTGCTATCAGTACTTCAATCCATGTTCTTTTTTTTTTTTTTTGTCTTCCTCCCGCTTATTTAAAAACAAAATCACAATGATGGAGTATAGGAGCTAAAAACTTTTAATATTGCAAACCAAATGATTATTAATTATCTAAGATGAACAATTCATCCATATCTCAAAGGTACAATAAAGAAGAAAGGTCTGTAAAGCAAGGAACAGAAACAAGTACTTCATCCAATTTTTCCTATAATTTTTTTTTTTAAATTTGAATCAAATTAGTCTTAAATAATGACTCAATCTACAATATTCTCAAAGCAAATTCATAGCTAAAACAGATGAAAAAGAACCCAAAAGAGTGCAAATCCAAGAAGTACCGAAAACTAGTTAACGACGGATTGCTTCTGAAGATCTGAATTGCAGAAAGATGAGGAACATAATACTGAACAACGTTTTCTTCGTCGTTTAATACAATTGGCACTCCAGCGCCATAAGCGCTCCATTCATCATAACATCTCCAGAGATCTTCCAAGGTGAAATATTCAACATTTTCTCTCTCCCAAGGATGCCAAAGCTGATTAAGGTTCCTAACCGCATTCTGTGGCAAAAAAAAAATTAAAAAAAAATAACACATTAATTCTTAAAAATCAGAAAAGTCAAAAGAAGATCTAATGGATAATTCACAAACCTTCGATAGTAACTGCGATCGAGCAATCGGTGTAGTACAGTCAAGAAATCGTTTGAGGTTTGATTGCATTGATAATCTCTCAAAAACCATTTATCCAAAGGGAGAGAAGAAAGGGAGAAAAGAAAGAGAGAGATCACCTGCTTCCTCTCCTTACTCAAAAGAGAGGAGAGAGAAAAGGATTGATGGATTCTTTTACTTTTAAAAGGTGAGGAAAGGAGGACAAATTAGCGAACAAGAATTCTATTTTTTTTGGCGTTTTGACAGCTAATTTTAAGGATAGAATCAGTTTTATAGACAAACAGACAACAAAACAATATCCCAACAAAGTTGAAAGCTTGAAACCATGGAGCTGCAGACCGAAATAATACTATCTAGTTCAATCGTTCAATGGGATTCAGATTTATGAAGAATTAAGTAAACCCAGATGTGTAAAATCCTCAATTATCATCACAGCTTCCTCCCCCAATTTTTTTAAAGAAACAAAAGTTTTCTTTAAAAAAACAATCGATTTCATTTAAGTCACACAATCCTATTTTGTATGTTCTTGGGAGAGGCCATGACAGGTCTGGAATTTTAAGTCACTGGCTTCGACAAACTCAAAAAAAGAGCGGGATGCGATAGTGGTGGGCTTCATAAATAGACAGTGACCACCAAGAAGTACGATTGGATTTTTGATAATCTAATAGCATATCAATTAATGAGACCAAGATCAATCATTTAAGGAAACCAATTACATTCTTTTTCTTCAAAAGACTATGTAATTGTGGGAGGATGTAAGAGAATAGATGCATCATATTATGATGCATGAGATACATTATATCTCATAATAAAAAGAAGGTTAAGGCTGTGATTGTGAATAAAATATTTGGTAATATATATTAAGATATTCTACATTACGAATTATAGATAATTAGCATATCTACATTAAGTTAGCTTCTAATATCTTGGTTGATGTAATCTCTATAAATACCCTAGTAGGGGTAATGTATCATTCATCCAAGAATTCTCAATAGGAAAGTGATGAAGTAACATTTAAATTGACATCAATTTAGACATTGCTGGTGTGGATGTATGTACAAAACCATATATGCATTTCATCGAAATACAAATGAAAAGTATTTATGGTTTTGTGTTCACCAATTTGTGAAATGATGCCAATTTCAATGTTACTCCAACACAGCTCTTCTCAATAAATTCAGAGTTGTTCAAATTAAAACTTGAGTCCATAACTTTGTTGAACTCAAAACTAACATAGGCGCCTGAGTAAAATCTAACAAGCACTTTGTTGAAATATCGGAGAAAATGAATGGTGTAGATCAGACGTGCCATCTATCTCAAGGCGTATGATTAACCCTCAAAATTTATATTTAATTTTATATTTGTCTAATTTTTCAATGATAAACCTAAATTATATTGAAACTTTAAGGTTTATTCTTTACAAAAATCAGTTTCAGTTCTAGAAATCAACTTTAACTCCAAAAGCCAACTTTTGGAAGAAACAGAAGTTCAGAGATTGAAAAGCTACATTCAGAAGAAGTTTGTTCATTACAGAAGCACATAAGTCAGAAATTGATGTTCGTTTGACAACTTTTTATTGTTGGATTCTGGTAAAACAATCAGAATATCCTTAATGTTGATAATATACCAAAAATGACTAAAATACCTTAATAAATATATAATTACACCATATATATATATATATATATATATATATATATATATATATATATATATATATATATATATATAATTAAAAAATTATAAAAATAATTATTTTCAATTTAAATAAATTTATAAATTTTATAATTCCATCGAAATTTCGACAACATCTCCTCTTAAAAATGGACATATGAAATTTTTTTGATAAAGAAAATACATGCATAATATACAATCCAACATCCACATAAAAATGAATGGTGTTTTGGTAATAAAGTAGTGATGATGAATTACTTTTAGTTTTGGTAGTAAAGATAAAGGGTATTTTGGTAGTAATCTCCTTTTGAAAGATGAAAAGTATTTTGGTAATCCCTTTTTATTTTTTAAGGTTAAGTTTGATTGAAATTTTGATTAAAGATTAAGGGTATTTTGGTAATCTTTTTTATTTTTTAAGCTTCAGTTTGGTTGAAAATTTGATTAAAGATGAAAGGTATTTTAATAAAAAAAAATTTTGAAAATTTAATTAAAGATGAAAGGTGTTTTGGTAAAGATGAACTGTATTTTGGAAGTTGAAGGGTATTTTGATAAAGATGAAGCATATTTTGATAATTTCCTTTTATTTTTTAAGGTTAAGTTTGATTGAAAATTTAATTAAAAATGAAGAGTACTTTGATAATTCTCTTTTATTTTTAAAAATTAAGCTTGGTTAGATATTTGATTAAAGAGGACGAGTATTTTAGTAATTCTCTTTTATTTTTTTAAATTAAGTTTGGTTGAAATTTTGATTAAAAATGAAGGGTATTTTGGTAATCTCCTTATATTTTTTAAAGTTAAGTTTAGTTGAAAATTTGATTAAAGATAAAGGGTCTTTTGGTAAAGATGAAGAGTATTTTAGTAATTTTCTTTCATTTTTTTAAGGTTAAGTTTTATTGGAAATTTGATTAAAAATGAAAGGTATTTTGGTAACTACACTTAAGTCATTTTACGTTTTTGACTACTCGCAAAAGTCATTTGAAGAAGTCTCTCTTTGGTGACTTTCGTTAGGAACTACTTTTAGATTTCAATTAAAATTCACGGGAGTAAAAAAAAATCCAAACAAACATTATTCATATGACATTGTTAGCTTAAAAGTAAAAAAAAAAATCAAAAATAAAATGGTTCTTGAAACTCAAACGAACAGACCCTTAATACCCAGACCTATTTTATTTATTTATTTTTTAAATCGAATTACTAAGCACACATGAAACATGTATGATCAATTGCCCCCAGGATTATCTACTTGATATAGTCCTTAGGCAACTCGAGATATTGGACTGTGGTGCATAATATATATAAAAACCCATTATGTATTAAAGTTAATTAGAAAAAAATAAAATCCATTAGTACTAGAGGAGAATGTTTGGTACATCACTAGCTTAAAATATGTAATCTACATGTTGGGATCCATTTTAGAGGACTTGTGTGGTTTTCTTGTTGGTTTCCACATATTTGGAGATATATTTTAAAATTATTGTGTGGACTCTAAACATTTGGTTGAGTCCCCCAACTCATTTCTAGTGCTTGGGTACGTCTAATGAGGATCCCGAATGAGGTCAGGAACATGTAGACTGTATTTCTTTTTCTCTCCGTCCCAATGAGTACGTATAGAGAAAACCAAAATCCTTTTGGGAATAGCTTGGATGCTGAATTGTGAGCATCAAATCAACCATGACAAAGTGAAATATTTTATTCTAGATAGGCCTTTAGTGCAATACATCATTTTCCTGTGGACCAATCCAATTAAAACTTTGTCGCGGTTTGTAAAAAATTCGGAGATAATCCAAATACTATTGGAGGTGATGGAGTTATTAGAGATTCATTATTTGAATGTCTTGTATTCTGTCAGCGGGTGCAAGGTCAGCATTCCCTTACCCAGGGAGGGCGTGGAGCCTCTAATCAAATTCTTTTTTCAATAATACTCTTACCTATTTTATATTTTAGTGAAAAAGATAAAAATATGTTAGTCTTTTACTAATAAATGCATTGTTTATAGTAAATGCTTTGGAAATAAAATTAAACACATTTTTCACATTTAAAAGAATCTTTCTTTAGTGGACCTAAACAATCTTGCCAAACCACATAAATGTTGTGTTCTTTCTTTATTTAATTTTTCTACTTATTTCTTTGATGATTGTCATGGTTCTCTATATAAGAGAGGCTTGTTTGTTCTATTCAAACGGTGATCTGGTCCATGTATTTAGTTCCTATTTCATAAAATATTCCACTTGCAAGGGTCAGTTTAAATAAAATTGAATATCTTCCCCATTTTGTTAGCGAGGAGTTCTTTGGGGATATGATGGGGTTACCAAATCTCACGTAAAGTATGGCGTATGCCTCTGGAATTTTGTGGTCATTGTTAAATTGTATTTTTATAACTAATGTTTTGAATATGTAAGGAAATATAAATATATCCAACTATAAATTAAATCATCTTTTGCTCACAAACTTTTTCCAATTTATTAGTAAAATATTTAATGGCAAATACATTGAACTTTTACATACTATGTTATTATTATTATTATTATTATTATTATTATTGTTTTGCTTAGCAAGAAAGAATTGTATTAATCTGAAAATAAAGTACAATAGTAACCTTCTAATTAACAAATGGTAAATTAGGAAGGGAAACATACCATGAGTTTTTCATATTAGCCTATTTGCACCCAAAGAAAGGCAATAGTCTTACATTATGTCTTATCTTAAGCATAAAATTTTGTAAATGAGATGCAAACACAAATGAGGATAAGAGCATCTCAGGGCTCAATCACCAGGAATTAGTTGAGTTGGTGACACTGATTGGGTTTGCTCCTTAGATTATAACTTCAATACTGTATATGCCCTTCCACAAAAAAGTAATTATTTAATGTTGTACACGTGCAAAGTTGGATGGCATGTGCGGCCAGCCAAAGCTTAAAAAAATGAATCTCAAGGCTTATATCATCAAGACAAAAGAGCAGGTTTTTATCCTTGAAAAGAAAAGTAGAGATGAATTATGAAATTAAACTAATAAAACTAATGATAAAATGACTCACTAAAAGATATGCGGTTGCCGTGGCAAGTGCATAGAACCATAGATCTTTTTTCCTTGTCTGTGCGAGAGAAAAAGATCAAGTACACTTTTTTCGAGTCAGATTATCTCTGACTCAATTAATAAACAAAATTGATCTTCAACTAATCTCATTCATGGGGTACTTGGGTTCTATATTTATAAATATTTTCTGATTTGATGGGCCTAGACAAAGCCATAGTAGTGTAATGCCTAATTTTGTCCGAAGAGATGAAAAAGTAAAAAAAGTAAACGAAGTTGTGAGCTATTTTTTCCTTCTTTATCAATGAAAGTAGAACTGTGATGATATGACTCTCCCCTCTGATAAAGGCCGAATCACATAACCGTAGATCAAATGTCGTGGGATTCACAAGAAAAAGATTTATGATTATGTGTATCCTGAGACAAATGATCTATGATTCTGTGATGGGGGCATTTGTCAGAAGGGAGCGTCATATTATCACGACTCACTAAAATAATAAGATTATAGTAGCATTTTAAGCTCAATATCTTTGTTGTCTATATTATTGTGTATTTGTTCAAGCTGTAGATGATGATAAAATAAAGAACAAAAGAAAATCTTGATAAGTAAGGGTCGAACTGTAGAGACAATGTTAATCCAAAGTATTTTTTTAGTTCTCTAATCCAATTCAAATTTATGTAATAAATTAAAAATAATTTTCGAAATAGATTTATCTGAAATAAACTATTAAAAGAAAAACTTAAAAGTACGATAGAGAAGTGTAGATCAATTGGATCCACTTTCACAAGTTTTATCAGTGAATTCTGGTTCTCTATTTATCTCGATCCACGAAACAAAACTAATGCTTGTGGATTAAAAACTCAAACAATTATAATATAAACTAAATCAAAAGTATGTAATAAATTAAGTCGAGATTATTAGAAAAACATTAATTATTCTCTGTAAATCATAGTTCGTCTTGAAATAATCAAAGAAATAACCGTTAAAACTTTGAGAAATATTCAATGTTTAACCTAATAATAAATACCTAACATTATCACAATAAAACTATAAAGTTATTATGAGAACCAGAAAACACAAACAAATCTTGCTCCCACTTCCTCAACCAATTTAACGAAAATTTAGTCAACAGTCATCGCAAGAATAATAAAGTGAAATAAAATAAAGAAAACATAGAAAGAAGAAGTAGAGATGAGAGAAAAATATTCTTTATTGATTCTTGATTCTGAAACTAGTAGAGTCTCCTAACAACTTTCGTAAAATTAATAAATAGAAAATAAAAATCTAAAACTAAAAGAATAGAAAAAGATAACTTGATCTCTAGGGAGATGAAAGATCTCTAGGGGGTTGAGAGATGGTATACCCTTTAGTCTGGTCTCATATTTATAGAGAGACCAAATTAGGGTTTCTAAGGTAGTTAGAGTTTTGAAAATATTTCGTGATTATAAAAATATCAAAGCCCTATTTCTATACGAATGTCTTTCAATCGTCAAGTTTTAGTACGGATTTCGAGGCTTGACTTTCTGCGTTGACCGCGCCACCGTCGTTGACCATGGTACTGTGGTAAATTTTGATCCAAATGTCTTGAATTTTGGTCAACGATCTTATTTTGGATTCTAGATCACAATAGTAACTTCAGATTTTTCTAATGCTTCTTGAAACTTTGCAAATATTTCCTGTTACATGTGAATAACAATAATTAGTTTTGAAATACATAATTAAATTAAAAACAAGAATTATTATGAACTAATTATGAACTATATGTAATTAGAAAGTTTAGTGTATGATTTACTAATAAAGTCTATGTAATTAGGACTCTAGAAACTAATTTCTAGACTCTGATCAGTATTCAGAATGGATTCTAATCTTCATGAGAAAATGATTTGTTATTACTATAGGCCTTATTATATACACTTCATGCCATCCAATCTTATCTCGAATAATTACATACCATAGTTGTGCATAAAAAAAATCTACCACTAAGACTTGAATGAAGAAGAATAGTAGTAAATTGATTTGTTGTATCATAATAAATCGTATTTTAATGCATCCTATTATACGCTAATAATGACCTCAAAGTGACAATGGAAGAGATGGTAGAAGTCGTGCAGCCACTCAAAGTTAACATCAAGTGAATGGAAGACCCACTCATATATCCGGGCCAAAGCCAGTGATCAAGGCCTAAAAAGTTGATTCTATGGTCCTATTTACAGAGATTTTAAGGTTGAAAAATAAATCTCCTAAATAGACAAAATACGTTGATAGTTCATCATTATTATTGTTTTTTAATAAATTGTGTATTTTCAGACTAATTATTATTATTTACGAGTAATATGTCTAAATTACGAGAGCCAAAAAGATAAACCAAGATGAATGAAGAGGTACGTTACAATCTAAGACGCAAGGCAAAGTTACATACCAAAATTCAGGTCCATTGGGCCCACAACCACCTTGACACTGTAAAAACCTTGAGTGGCGCGGTGATGAGAACAAGTTTAGCTTCGAGATTCGTACATCAGTAAAGTGGCGTGATTTATATCGAAACAAATTAGGTTTTTGAGTTTTTGTAAAACACTAAAGTATTCCAAATAGTCTCTATAAATAAGAAACATAACCAAAGTCAAATTATCTTATCTTCTCTAATTCGCTTTTATTTTTAGTTTTTAAGTTTTTAGATTTATTTTATGTTCCAACTTTGTAAAGAGAAGGACTACTCTGCTAGATTCAAATCAAGATTAATAAATATATTTTTTCTCTCTTTCCTAATCTCTTATTCTTTTATTTCTATTTTGTTTTTATTGTTCTTAATATGATTTGTGGCTAGATCTCTGTTAAAAAGGTCGATCAAGCCTAAACAAGATCATTTTAAATAGTCATTTGTTTTATTATGACACCAATTTCTTAAGTAGTAATAATTGAATAGAATAATTAGCCTCATGATTTTGTTAGTTTAATCTTAGATAAATTTAAGTTAAACCGTTCTTGATTCGAGATTCAATATTTTATCTTTGATTTCATCTTATTAACTATTATCATAGAATTTTGGGATTAATATTTGGATTAACATATTTCATCTTTCAATCCAATAGCATTAACTTCGTTAATTAGATCAAAATAATAAGAAATAAATAAATTTATAATGTGAATTATTTTAGTGGATTTAATTGATCTAATTCTTTACATTATGAATCATATTCCTATTAATTTTAGATTAGTTTTAATTTAGTTTTCTTGAATACTTTGAACCTGATTGATTGTTTTAAGTCGAAAGAAATTGTTGGATCAACGTTGTCTCTGTGAAACGATCATTGCTTGCTAAGGTTTTATTTATTTTTATTTTGTTACTTTTATTGATAATCTACATATGAACAATCAACCTTGAAAAGAAATACCCAATTGCTAAGACAACCATCTCTTTCATGAGGATTCGTGACATGTCAAGCTCTAGTAATTACAATGAACCATGGTAATATGATGCTCCCCTCTGACAAACACCCCGATCACATAACTGTAGATCAAATGCCTTGGGATACAAAAGAAAAGGATTTATGGTTTTGCGTATCCTGAGGCAAATGATCTATGATTCAGTGAGGGGGGCGTTTGTCAAGGGGTTTCATATTATCACGACTCAATTAGAATTTATCATTGGTGATGAAAACTATGAAAAATATTTTGAATTGTGATAATCTGACTACCCCCCATGGCAAACTCAATCGACTACCTTAGCATGACAAGTTCAGGAATCGTAGATCTGCACTCTTAGGGATACACGACTACACTTTCCCAAAAAAAAGTGTATCTTGAGGGAATCATGTATCCCAAGGAGCGCAAATCTACGATTCTCGAACTTGTCACGACAAGTAGTTGATTGAATATGCTATGTGGGGTAGTCAAATTATCATGACTCAAATATATATATATATATATATATATATATATATATATATATATATTGTTGGAAATAGCCATAACAAGCTTAGACTACTAATGGGTCATATTTTGGCCCAATTCAGACTTGTCCTTGCCCATTATGGATGTATTTGGGTAGTACTGTTTCATGGCCTTTTTTAGTTCTTCGGCCAGCCCATGGACAAGTTATTTTTTCATGTTTATGGATTCAACTAAGCCCATTGAAAAGCCCAGTCTGATAACTTGTATTATATATGATTTTATTTATAATCTATCATAGTTATGTTTATAACATGAATTTTGATGATATAGCGCCCTTTTTGGGGCACATCCCTTTCTCTTTCCTGTCCATAGTAAAGAAAAGAAACCTTCCTGATTTGATCACCTTGTGACATTCAACAACATAAGTGATGCAATGAAGTTGTAGAGGAAAAAATTATATGAACTTTGAAAAAATAAAAAATTAAATAGTTATTTTTCACCGTTAAATTTTATTATTAAATTTGAATGTTCAGTGGCCATCTATTTTCAACACCTTGGATCAAATTTGAAAAATAATTTTTTTTTCATATAAATAATTTCATGAAATCTAAAAAGTTGTGTTGTTGGATTGTCAATGTGATAATCAATGTGGGCCTAATGACCCTTTTTAAAATTTGAAATCTTAAAAAATAAATCTGTGGGCAAAGGACGAGCAGGCAAGAGAGAGAAGCTAGCTTTCTCTCTATTGTTGATGTCATTCGCACCATCACGTGTCAAACGACTGTTGAGCTGTGAGCAAACATGTCAGAGGCGTCAGGGGCATGAGGCAAAAAAGACGTTATATTATCAGCACTCTTATAATATATACACATTTGCATACCACCCTGGTCCGTAAATAAGCTCTAATACTTGTGGGTTGGGGAGACTTGAGACTTGAAAGAGTCTTCCAACGTTTTTGTATAGTTGAGGCTCTTCCCTCCCGCGGTAATTTTCCCTCATTAATATCAACTGCTTATTTAGAAAGAAAAAAAAAAAAAAAGTTGTGATGGAGGTTTGGGAGTACTTTTGCAAGATTTTTTGTGTGGGACCCTAAAATATCTCAATTTAGGTCAGATAGTGCTCAAAGATGAAGAAATCCTAGATTCAAAATGTGTTGGAAAGTTTAGTTCCAGACTGTACAAAATATAAATGAAAAGAACTCAGTATGATAGAGTCAATATTTGATCCTAATATGATAGAATCAATATTTGATAAAAGAAATTACCACACCTATGTCTCGGTGTATTTCATATGGTAGAACGCTCACTTTCCATGCGAGAGGCACGTGCTTTGATTCCTGCACCTCCATTTACATTTAATCATAAATGATGATTTGACCTTGAGGGGTGGGTTCAATGGCAATTTCGGACCAATAAGCGATTATTGCCGTAGGTCGTGAGTTCGATACCTAGTATAAATATTAATTCCTTGGAGGCCACCTGACTTATCTTGTGCGTGTGATATGCAGGCGTTGCTCGTGCCCCAAGACTAATCCGTAGGCAAGATCATGATCTATGGACTGGGCAAAGCACTATCAGGATGCCCAAGTTACAAAAAAAAAAAAAAAGTATGGTACAATATCTGACCATCTAAATATCCTAAACCCATACTTATAAAATGAGAAAGTCAATTTCACCACACAGAAATGGTATTTACAACGTGAAGTATCTTCTCAATCCAAGTATCTTTCTTGTTATCCTAAATTAATTGTTATATTAACAAAATATAAAAATAAAAAATTAGAGAAATTATTTGAAGAAAAAAGAATACCAAGATGGTATTTTGCTGATTCAATTATGTGCACTAAGAAAACTTAAACTAATGAAAAGGAACAAAGACTAGAAACTTTATCAAGTAAGCTAGCTGACATCTTCTATTCTAAGCTTTGCTACGAATGACCACAACAGTACATTATTTACCGTGACTTAATTCCATATTCGCCCACGAGTTGTGCAAAAGTGTAAAAAAAAATAATAAATGAATGCACTCTAACATATAATACAAGTAATGATTTCCTGACTCCACCACATGGCATATTCAAAATACTCTCCTGACGTGGCATGTGTTAGAATCATAGATTTTATGCCTCGGGGTATACATCTGCACATCCCCATAGATTTATGCAGATGTTCACCTCAAGGCATAAAATCTATGGTTCTAACACATGCCACGTCAAGAGAGTACTTTGAGTATGCCACGTGGGGGAGTCAGATTATCATGACTCTATAGTAAATCATCAATGTCATGTTACCTATCAAACAAAAATCATTAATCTCATGTTTGACATAAAATGCTAATAAGAAAATACCCTCCAACTATCCCCACTAACCCTAATGATTAATTTCCTTCTTGGAGCACAAATGATATGATTAAGAAGAAAAAGGCATGCCTACATAACTATAAATAAAATCATGAAGTTTTGGGAAACAAATATTTAAATTGATTTACATTGGTTTTTTTTTTTTTTTTTTTTCCAACATAATTTATTTTACACTAAACTGCTGGTCCCAAGCTATCAGATAAATGAGGAAGTTTATGTTAAGTTGGCAGTCAGTATGAAACCCTTGCCATCTCCAAACTTCAAAGCTGACCCCAAATTTTTGGAATAAGTCTTTTATAATAAATATCTTAATTTTAGCATATTTTATTATTTTCTTTTCTTGTTTTCCTAATATCATTTACAGGAAATGATGGTACATCCCTAGTTTTCATTCCAATGTCTTGACTAGTGGATGCAAGGTAAGGTCTATTTCTTTAGTATTAGTCTGCAAAGCACAATATGGTGTGGTGGAAGAGACAATGAATAGGGATTGGATGATGTTCAACCGAGAAAATGATTATTGGGGCTAAAACTGGTTAAAGTGCCTGTCAATTCTAGTCAAATTGAGGGAGTGCTATCGACCCATTTTTGGATTAGCTACTCTAGCTAATGAATAAAGCTTCAAGCTTATTTAACTCACAATATCATTATTTTTGTTTTGTCAAGATAGCCTAAATTGATAATGACTTTCGAATATGAGTGGCTACAATTCTTATTGAAGCTAATTGAGCCTATTAAAGTTAGTACTTATGGGTTGAGGGCATGTAGTTGGCAGATTATACTATACTGGCTAAACATTATCTAATCAAGAGACCTTCACAATAATAACATTATGATTAGAAGAAATTGTGATGGTGACGACAATGATAATGACATACGATTACGATGGGGTGTCATGCACATAAGTCATCTTTGAATGTTAAGTAAACATGACACGGTGCATAAGAGATAATGATGATTTTTGGTTTAGGTCGCCACAAATCATGGTAACCACATGTGCTTGCCGGCATGATTGGATCATCACCAAAGAAGTGTGCAGTAAGAAATGTTATTATTGGCATCAACCATATCATCGAGGCTTGAAACTTTCATAGAAATCAAAACCTTAATGACTTTCGCTTAACTTATCCTAACAAGAATTCGATAAAGGACAAAAGCATGTCACAAGCCACCCAATCGAATAACCACCACCCACCACATGGATGAATGACCGGCGACGCAAATGTGGGACACCATGTAATCATCCAGGTATTGCTTACAGGTGTCGATACGTGGTTAGCCCAATCCCTCAGTGTGGGGAAAGTGTGATGGAGATGCAAAAGAATCTTCTTGTATATTAAAAAGACTTGCGCACTTAATTGTATTTTATCATCTTAGAAACGCAAGCCCAAAGGCCTCCTTTTATTCTTATTTGATATTTGATTGTGACTGTTTAAAACAATGTACAGCTTAAAAATAGGGGATGGTGCAAGTCAATGGATTTTTAGGGATTTCACACGTGCTGACGAGGTACATTTGGTGTGCGATACCGAACTAATGATTGTGTCACACTTGGAAAATAACGTCCAACTGAATAGTGAGGCATAAGTCACGTGTGAAAGGGTCATGCGTTTTGTGATTGGCCCGAATCCGTTAAGAGAGGGAAATAAGCAGATCAATAACCATATATGTTTATTGAACTTGAGAATTCTTTGAAACAGGAATATGTATCATAAAAAATTTGATACAGACACCCTCAAATTACGACGTGGCACACTGATCTCATAAATTATGGACCCACCTCTTGAAAAAAATAATCAGTCTTATTGGTAATTATTTGACTTGATGATAAAATATATTGAAAGCTTAGGAACTCATTAATGCGTAGATCAACAGGAAGAAAAGATAAAAAGTTCTTTAAAGAGCTTTTGAATCAAAACCCTAATTTCAAATGAGAGAAGTCTGAAGGAGACCTAACTTTTCAAAGGTTTCATTCAACTCCAAAAGAGATGGAGCTTTCATTGAAAGTTTAAAATGAGATAACCACATTAAAAGTATCAACAACATTAGGAAAAAAAATGTGTTTTATTAATTGTTATTAAAATTTGAAATTGGGGGTCTTTTACTTACTAGAGGGACAAAAAACAAACAGTGGTGATGCAGATCAATAACCATATATGTTTATTGGGACGGTTGTCGAACTTAATCGAATTTAACTTCCAATTGATGTAGCTAGGGGTGCAACTTGGTGCTGTTCAAACCGAGAATCAAACAAAATCGATAGCTTTGTATAGATTTGGTTTAGCTTGTAACAAGTTGCGGTTTAGTTCTGGGTTAAGAAAATGGGTAACCAATCAATTCGGTTCGGTTCTCAGCTCAAGACTTGTATAGAATCGAACCAAACCAAAATTGCATGTAATACATAAACATTTATTAGTTTATTATGAATTATTTTAGAAGTTAGGACATAGATTAATAACTTTTTTATGGATAAATTAATGACTTTTTCAGTAGATAGGTTAGTGATTTATTGTATGAAATTTTATGTTTATTATATATTTGGTTTTTTTTCTATTTAAAATATGTTATTTCAAAGCAGGTTTATAGAATATTAGCAATCCAAAGAACCAAACAAATCGACCTTAGTTTGGCTTGGGTTGATTTTGTTCTATTAGCATTTTGATTCGGGTCTAGTTCTTATTTAGTGAAACCGACCTATGTTGGTTCAGTTGCAATTTGGCCCCAAACCAAACCAAGTTGCATCCCTTGATTGACATAGCGTTAAACAATAAAGAGGACTAAGAAGATCTGTAATCCACACACACACACACACAAGAATACTCAAAGAGAAATTTTATGAAATTGAATATGTGTTTTGCATTGTAAGTATAGTCTTATTTATAGGAAAGAGTTCTATTCTTAGTCAAACACGAAAATAGTCCAAATAGAAAAATTATTAAAGTAGCAAAACTAGAAGAAGATAAAAAATGAACTATAAGCTTAAAAATAGATAGTACTAAACCCAAGAAGTGTGACAAAAGTGACGGTGCACAATTCTAACTTCTATAACTAAAGTTATTATCAAAACGAAACTATCCTAAAAATGGCAAAATTCTTGAAAAAGTTGTCTAAATGAGGAATCTGACCAAGAAATGAAAATTTGATGGTGTCAATCTTGAAGATCTCAACATTTTCATTCAAGAAAGAGCCTCCTCGAATGATTCTGATTGTGTCGCCCGTTTGGATCCATGGGCCCATAATCTCCATTATTGCATCCAATTCGTCTACTTGACCTTTTGGCGATCCAAGCATTCCATGAGTTCTTCTATCATTTGTTTGATATCAGTTCAAAGGCTCCTCATTATGAATCAGATGTTGCATGAATCCTTTAGTAATTTGATTTTTGGGCAATGCCCATACGCTCAAATTAAAAATCAAGATCATCAACTAGGTTCATCGTGCCTATGAACGTTAGGTCCCACTTTTTTTAGTAGATAGCAATTGTAAGATCGAAACACATTCATAAGGTAATTATAACACAATCATGAAAAAACATTTTCATTGACTTATACTCAACATGACGCTATTAAAATTATTATGTTTGTGCCTTGTATTATATTGGTAAGATTATATTTGCACAATGAGCTGTACACCAAGGAGTTAACCCAACTTTCAAGGTGACCTATTTACTCAATTTCATAATTTATTGTCCTAGAGGTAATTTCATGCACATCTAGTATAAAAATTCCATAGGTTAATGGCAATGGCAAAAAAGGGGCACTTTTTTTTTTTAATACACAAAGTAAGGCTATTTGTATAACTCATGTTTTTGGACAGAAATATCCCCGCCTACAATTCGCTAATAAATCCTTAAAAATAATCTTCTAAATTATAACTTCCTCCCTCTCAACATTTTATACCATCAAAATAGAGAGAGATATGTTCTCTCTACCAAAACCTACTAAAAAATAATTTGAGCTCACCAAAGAGGTTATAAATTTAAGGAACAATAGGGAATCTTGTAAGTTTTTTTTAAATCATTTTTATGTTCATATAATCTTGATATATTTCTTGTCCATAGTTATAAAAATGAAAAATGGTAGCAAAAAAAAAAAAAAGAATTTTGATTTCACGAAATTTTTACAATTTTGTTCATAAAATTTACCCATTGTCGAACATCGACGCTGGAATGTATTATAGCATTGAAGTTCAATGATACCTATTGTCGAACCTCAATAAAATTGTCCAACATAAGTTTTTGTAGGTGAAAAATGTCCACATTGTTGAACCTCAACAATAGGTACCGTTGAGCTTTGACTCTATAATACATTCCGACGTCGAGGTTTGACATTGGGTAAATTTTATGAACAAAACCTTAAAAATTCCATGAAATCAAAAAAAAAATTTGGTACTATTTTCCATTTAGATAACTATAGACGAGAAATGTATCAAGATTATAAGAATATATAAATGATTTAAAAAATGATAGAAATAGAGGAGAAATTGATTGCCTTTAGTGTAATCTTTGATAGATCAGGAATTGAACAGGAGAGCACGTAGATCTACAAGGTTCACTAGGGTTACTTGTATCTAGAACCTATTTGGTAGAGAATGGATCTCTCTCTCTCTCTCTCTCTCTCTCTCTCTCTCTCTCTCTCTATATATATATATATATATATCGAAGCTATAAAATGTAGAGAGGGAGGAAGTTACCATTTAGAAGATTATTTTTCAAGGATTTATTAGAGAAATTATAGCTTAGGGTATTTCTCTTCAAAAACATAAATTAATGTAGAAAATAACCCTATTTTAAGTATTAAAAAAAATGTCCATTTGTTCCATGGTCATAAACCTATGGAATTTTTATCCTAAATGTACTAAGTTCATCTTTTTGATATATATTCATGAAGAATTCGTATAACGGTTTCTACCAGATATTTTTAGTAGATTTTTTTTGAGAAAGTGAGGTGGAAATGATGCTGTAACCCTGATTTTCACAGAAATGGTGAAGGAACTCATCAACATCCGTGGACGTGAGCAATCTTATTGAACCCCATAAGTATTGTGTCATGTTCTCTTAACTCTTTTTTTTTTTTTTTTCTGGCATTTTTATTTTGATTAGTATTGGCCTTTCTCCTACCAAATTATCTACAAATAAGTATGAATCTGAATTCAACCTGAGAGTTGAACGTTCATTCGTTTGGTTTGATATAGTTAGGGTTAACTTATATTTTATTAATGTTTATTAAAAAAATATGGAAAGAAAAAATCTACCTTTAAATCTGTTTTTCTTAAGAACAAAGTCCAAAGAGCAACACATGCTTCATTTACTCCTTTGATTCAAAGCCAAGAGATTAAAACGGTGTTTGGTCACCAAAGCTTACATAAAGACAAAGTGAGATAATGAGATATAGAAAGATATCATACTTGAAGATATTCTGTCAAACCTTTCATTCACGTTAATGGAAGTCACATGGTGTATAACAAAGCAAATTAACCTTAGTTCAGATGTTACAGAATGGAAAAAAAAAAAGGATCCATCACCAAATCTGCTAAATCAGAATGTGACAAGTGGAAAACTGCCATGTGGATAAAAAATAACACATCCACGTATATGAGTGATGCTTCATTTTCTGATTATTTCTTTGCAAATATAACTCGTTGAAGGATGTTTTGTAATATATCTGCCAGCTGCAAAAAATATCCAAGTTTTAAAAGGACAATTATAGCTGATTCACATTAAAGTAGGCTGCAGTTACAACTATTTCAACTGTCACGTTTTTCCAAAATCTTTTCATGCTATCAATTGAACAGGGATTTGCTGATTCGATTTTTAGTGTTAAGCTGGCGAACCAATAGCACGGAGTCATGTGTAATAAAAAAGCAACAGTGATTGGCAATTGTTGAAAAAAATTCTGGGAGAAAATTTATGAGTGGATTAATCTTTGGATTTTACTTGTTTTTTTCAATACACGTGGGGGATCATCCTCGCAAAAAATCAGCTCATTCTGAAACTTCTTACCCCATCAAAAGTGGTTTACAAATAATTGATGATCTATGATTATTCAACTTGTAAATTGAGGTTAAAAGATTCAACATGGACTAATGTTTTGTGAGGATCATTTCCTCACCATAAAGATCGTCCTAAAAAAAATCAGCTCATTCTAAAAATTCTAACTCATATAGTGAAAAATGTTTGGCTCTCTTTAGGGTCTTCTAACACTCCCCTATATATACACATAGAGTAGTGCTCGGCAACCAACGTTCAAGGAGCCAACACTTCGTCCTATATGAATTTAAAGTTTGAAATGGGCTGATCTTTGTGAGGATGATCTCTATGGTGAGGAGATCATCATCACAAAAAACCAACCCATTCTGAAACTTCTAACCCCGTCAAAAGTTGTTTACAAGTTGAAGAATTGTGGACTATAGATTTTTACCATGAATTTGTAAATCACTTTTAATTAATAGGTATTGGCTCCCTAACGTTGGTAGTCGAATGGGTATATATATACCCATTACCAAACTTCAAACCTTATTAAAAGTGATTTACAACTTGACAATCCATGATTAGTCAACATGTATAAATCATTTTTTATGGGGTGAAGTTTTAGAATGGACTGATTATTTTTTTAGGATGATCTCCTCACCATAGAGATCATCCTCACGAAAAATCAGCTCATTTCAAAAAATTTAACCCATGTAAGACAAAATATTACATGATTCTTATGATAGGAAGATTCAATAAATATCCCATGAAAGAAGTACAAGCTAAGAAAGGAAGACTTTCTATAAAATCATAACTAGAAGAAGAGGAGGTTGTAGACGCATGGTACACCGATGCATTTGCAAAATTATTTCCTTCCCCAAAAACATGATGACTGTCCCATTGCATTCCTTGATGAATCTTCAAGTCTTTGAACATAATTTGGTCGACTGCCCAAGGAAATCTACTTCCATTTAATGCATTAACCACAGTCTTAGATCTGATTTAATTGAAATTTGTTTACCATCGAGAGAAATCAAACAAAATCCTTGAAATAAAACCCCAAACTCAACACATTTATTCCTATATTCTTGTTCGCTCTTGAGGAATGAGTGCCTTAATTAGAGAGTAGATGAAACTCCTAGGAGTCAATGAGTAAAGCTAATTTCGACTATCTTAGGGAATTATTTCAGTGTGCTACTTTGCCGATTCACATATTAGAAATCAACTTCGTGGTTATAGGTTCAAGCCTAGCAAGTCTACCAAAAGAAGTTTATTATTTTAAGTCATCTATATTTGATAAGTGCATATAATGATGAATAATTCTCTTAATTTATGATCATTATTTAATATTAATTGATTGTTTAGGATTAATTAACTGGTTTGTATGGTTGTAAGTGTGAGATATTCAAATACATCCTGTAAAGAACCCTTAGTTTTGTCTCTTTCCTTTTCTTCTCTCCTATTGTTTCTTTGGCTTATCTAATTCCAACAATTTTTCCCTCCTCCTTTTTCCCTCTATTATCCATTCATCCACGTTTTACTTTTTTTTTTTTTTTTTCTCTCTCTCTCTCTATTCCACATTTTTCTACACCTCTCTCTTTCTCTAACCCATCGATTTTTCTCTCTCCCTTATCCCATAATTTTATCTTCACTATTTTCACTCAATCTCTCTCTACCCTTCACGATTCTTCCAATCTCTATAATTCAATTTTCTTTTTTCTTTAAATATTTAATCTCTTCTCCTCCAAACCTTAATTTTTAAATGTCATTATCATCTTCAAATTCCTCCACTTAGGCATTTTTGTGGCCATCTCCCAATTTTCTTTATCTCCATTTTTTTTTTCTCCAAATCTATTCAATTTGTCTTCAGTCTATCAAGAAATTTAACCATTAAAATGAAAAAAGTGAAGGAGTGAAGAGGGATTTATCGTGAAGAAGAAATTGAGTTGTGTCCGCATCCTCTCTAACTCTTTTTTTTTTTTAATCAATGGAAAGAGTGATATATTTTACAATGATCAGTTAAAATAATTGTTATGTTGAAAACGGAAGTCACAAGATTGACATTCTTTGATTTATTTATTGTTTGTTTGATAACTTATAAAATTTCTTTATCTAACATGTATTTTGATTACATCAAATGCTTGGAATTACTTATAGTAAATTAAGACGTGAAAATTGTCTAAAAATAATATTTAATCAATTATTTTCTATCAAAATCTAACTTGTGGGAATCTCAATTTTAATTTTTTCGGTTAAATCAAATCTTTATTCGGATTTAATTGAGTGATAGAAAATCAATAAAAATTTCCCGTCTCAATTTTGTGGTGGATCTTTGAATTCTTAACATTTTTTCCATCTTGAATTTCAATTTTTTTATTCAGCAAGAATAATTTTCATTCAAAATTAATTTAAATTTACAGATTTATGATTTTTAATTCTCTCTAGATTTCTTAACCATAAATGTTTTACACTCCAATCCATGTTGATCGACCTCGTACTATTGAGATTTAATTATTTTGATATCGCTAATGATTTTCTGACTCGAAAATTTTCACTCAATTTGTACTCGGTTGACGTGGCAAGGGCACATAATTATTGATGTTTTCCTTGTGCATCCCAAAGAAAAAGATCTATGGTTCTATACCCTTACCATGTCAATCGAGTGCAAATTGAGTGAAAAAAAAAATTGGTCAAAAAATCACAACTCATTTCACTATATGCCCTACACTTGGGATTTTGAATTTGCAGTATTAACATTTAACTATCAAAAACAAAAATATTCACATTGTAGCAATATTTCCATGGTGATTTGGGTTTAAACACCCATAGCTCAATTGGGTTTGACACATTGCAAAACAACTTTGAGGTTGTGGGTTCAAGTCTAGCTTACGCATGAAAAAAAAATATTGTCGTGTTGAAACATAAGATTATTAAATTTAAAACAATATTTGCATGCATTATGGTTTTAAACCGCAATATGCCTTGCACTTGCGATTTTGAAATATTTCCATGGTGGTATATCGCCGTGGTGAATCATAAGATTATTAAGTTTAAAACAACATTTGCAATATGATTTTGAACCACTATATGCCCTGTGAGATTTTGAATCTGCAATATTAACGTTACAGTAACGTTGCCTCATTTCTCTATATACGTGCTCCACTCAATATGAGCCACATACTACAACAATAAATATCCTCTATTTATTTATTCATCTTTTTCCAAAGCAAGCAATGGTTAGCGATCAGTGTGAACACGGGTTCAACAATTTTTGAACCTAATTGTGGAATTGACACTCCACACATCTTACCAACTTAGTTTAATTAGTGCCCTTCAACATCAAAATGACTTGGCCAAAACTTTAAAAATATCAAATGATTCCATATGTTAGTTGTGTATGAGATGTGTTGTATTCTATTAGCACTATGTAGTGTTGTGGTGGTTCCAAGGGCAGAGCCCCTGACCCAATTCTTTAGGGCTACAAAAAGGGTTATTGTGTAATATTTTTATTTTTTCGGAGTTTCTTATTTGGGGTGATTTTACATGTTTTAGTAACTTTCGATTTTATAAAGAAAGATATGTAGGACTATCAAACTTAGGAGAAAATAGTGATTGTTCTTGTTCTGATTCGTGGACATAGACATATCGTTGAACCACATAAATCCTTTTGTGCATTTTTGTCTCTTTGTTGTTTTGTTATTTCACAAATGTGTCATGCCATTTGCAGCAACTTTCTGGTTCGATTTTCTCTAATCAAGATGATTTACCCGAGTCATCTTGATCTATGATGAGATCAAAAACCATGATTTGTAATCCATGACACTAGTTAATTGAATGTGATTTAAACATAGAAGATTGTAGAATTTAAAATACTGAAAGAAGCCCTAAGACTAGACATGAGGACGCCTTAATAATTCTTTGTACTTGAAAGATCTTTCGGTCACGGGTATATGGGGATAAAACTGAAGGATTTGTTTTTCAGTGATAAGTATGTTTGTAGTGGTGAGTGGTGAGTGGTGAGTGGTGACTGAGTACTGAGAATGAGGACAGACATCCAATCTCATTCAGAGAATATGTGTTTAGTGTGAAAACAATTTCCCCACCAATAGTGAACACTACTTTGAGGAAAATAATGAAAGATTGTAGCAGACAGCCGCCTTGGATTTTGCTTGAGAGGTCATCATGTGTGGGGGTCACTTGATCTTGGCTTTTCCCCCACGTCAACCTTCACCAAGATGATGCACACTATAAATAAAGAACGTGCACATATCACAGTTTTAGAACTCTTCTGAGTCAACTCTAAACTTGGCCAAGTTGACTCGATAAGATTTCGGTGGGATTTGGTCCCGAAATACACACCATAGATCCAACTTGCCAAAACCCCGATGATTATCTCATCAAAATGATCGACTCAGTTCAAAATGAACCAGGTCCGACAGAAACCCAATCAAGTTAGTCAGCCATATATAATATTTTCTGGAGATCAAAATATAAAAATATTTATAATAAAAAAAAAAAACTCAATGTATATAAATTTAGTTTGACCTATCTAAATCATGAGTTTCTTTTACTTGACTGTCTTTATGGACATTCTGATCGAGTCGAGTTTCGAGTTTTAAAATCATGATATATGTCTGTGTATATATATATATATATATATATATATATATATATATATATATATATATATATAGATAGATATGATTAGTATATATATAACTGGATTACTTATAATTGAAATTAGAAAGAACGTTAGTTGAAAGTTCTGTAAGAACGAGAAGAACCGAAAAGAGTATGGATTGAGATAATAAAGATAGATACGAATATACTTCCACAATTAAGACACTGCTTTAGGTAGATTTGAGTTAAGACTTCATCGATCATGATATGATAATGTTAATGCCGGACCATTGCACCTACTGCCAAAAATAAAGTAAAATTAGAGGAAAAAAATTTATTGATAGCATGTCTGTACTTGGCTATGTATATCTATGATACATCATACATGGATATGTTTTGTCTTTTCTGAAGGATTGTAATGTGAGGTCATTGATTTTGACACTTTCCCTATTACAATCAAAGGAAATAATAAAGGAAAAAAAAACATTTATTTTTTAATAAATAAGAAAAACACATTCGTAACATAACATGTACACATGCAATTCGAATATAGCTTATAAAAAAAAAAATTTAATTAATTAATAGGAAAGTATACCTTAATTATATGGATACATCAAACATGCATGCATGTCTTTCATGTAGGCATTATAGAGGGACCTCACTTGGTCTTAAACATTTTTTTCTTTGCTTTGATGGGCCGCACATACCATCCCATCCGACACTTGTACAATAGTTAATCAGGATTATAATGTCATCAAATTCGACTCACAAAATTATAATTTATCCTATAGATAGGAGCAAAGCTAGTAAGGAGTTGGTAGGGGAAGCGCCCCCACAAAACTTTGAGACACCCCCATATTTTCAACTAATTACCTGCTCCATTTGTCCCCACTCCCCCACCTCTCTCCCCATTTGCCCCCACACCCTCACCTCCCTCCAATTCCCCCCCCCCCCCCCTTCCAATTTTTTTTTGATGACGTTGCCTCTTGACCGAGCCTTCTCATATACTAATTGGAAATGACCTAAATATCATTTTCTTCAACTTCTAATAAAAAACCTCGAATTTCTCTCTAAAAATATTCATCTTCAAGTTCTTCAATACAATTAACCATAGTTTGTCCCTACAACAAGAAAATCCTGGCTTCACCCCTGCCTGTAGATATGTGATTTTCTAATCTTAAGATCACCTCTATGAAGATTTTGAGTCGCCACCATTCCTTTTTGTAAAAGAGAGTGAATGGTTACCTAGAAAGTATTTTTAGAAAAAATATCATTTTGGTATCGTAGTGACTCTCGTATGAATTAGATGTGTTGATTTATCTAAGATCTAAGTAAGTGATTCGATTAAATAGAGGGGAAGGTGTTAAGCACCCTTCTCTCTCTATCAAATGATGGTAATACAAAAAATTTGATCATTTTCAAATAAAGTGAACTAAATAATGAAAAAGAAGGGTTGAATGATCGACAACTTGTATTCTAAAATGGGATTTACTATTGGCTTGGATCATAAGGATCATCTCATTGACGGAGATGATCCTCCTCAATACTATGCCTTAAGAACCTAATTTGGGGAAAGTGACAGCAAATGGCTATGGACCAATTCCCATGGGTTGAGAAGGGTCATTTACTGATTGTCTTAAAACATATTATGTTTAGGGATTTAAAATAGTTTTCTTTTTTAAAACGATTGCAAACCCTACACTTTCGATCGAATCGAAATTTGATCTACCAAAGATAGGGGAGGGGGAACACTACATCTTGGGTGCTTTCTAAAAATAAAAATATGAGGTGTGAAGGGAAGAAGTAGAAGAAGAAGATGGAAATGGGAAAGAGGGAGTGCAACACTATATCCAATCTACCTTGAGGCTTGGACCTTCCTTTTACTTCTTTTTTTTCCTTCTTTTTTATATTTCTTTTTAAACCCTTAATAGAATTGTATGAATTTTTTTTAGAAGCGAGGATGTAGTGAGAGAATAAGAGAATTGAATAGAAATGAGTTGAGAATTTTGAGCCTTTCGGGATTTTTTAGCATGAGTCCTTGAGAGAGTTAAAGGGGGTATTTGTAGGATTTTTAGGTTACTTTTAGGGTTAGAAATGTCAAAGAGAAAATATTATAAAGTAATGACATGTGGTGTAGGTATGAGAGAGGTGTTATGTAGAGGTTGGAAAGGGGGGCATTTGTGTAAGGTGATGGGACTGGGTCACTCTTGATTCAAATAGATTGGATTCTTCAACTCATATGAATTGAGTGTTATGTGAGATTAAGGGGTGTGATATTTGGTTAAAAGAATGGATTGTGTAAAGGATTAGGTTGTTTAATTTTGGGATGGTGGAGGATGTGGTGACAAGTATCCCAAAGGTGTAGGGGTGTGTGTATTAGGTGCATTGATTAAGGAGAAGAGGTATTAGTTGATTGTTTTTTTTTTTATGGAATGATTTGAGTAAATTATGACATAGGTGTGAGTTGAGGTGTAGATTGATTTACTTTTTAAGAATGATGATAGGATTAGTTAGAAGAATTTAGGATGTGAAGAGTAGTGGTGACAAGTGTCCCCTTTAATGATCAATGATTACATGGATCTTGATTGATGTTGATCATGGGCATAGATATGGGTAAGAGTATGGGTTTTAGGATTGATTGGGTTGGACTTGTGCCTTAATGAGTATTTGAGTCTTAGGATTGGCTTGAGTCTAGGATTTGGATTGGGTTGGGTTGTGTGGGATTAGAGTTAGGTTAGGTTAAGGCATTGGCTAGTGGTTAGGCTAAAATGGTTGTTTAAAGATCGGTGAGCCTTAAGTGGGCTTAAGATGTTTTCGAATTTGAAATTGGAGTGGTGAAGGCTTGTGAGGCTTTATTGTATGTCCATGAGACTCTTAGGGGTTTTAGGACCTTTAGGTTTGATCAAGAGTCGAATTTTGAAGATTTTGACTTTTTAGGCCTGTTAATAAGTTTTGCTAGAAAACTTTTTTTTTTTTTGGAGGTCCTTTCGCGTAGTGGCATATTCAAATTGGGGAGTCTACATACCTGAAGAGTTTTCTCTAGGTGAATATTTCATCAGATTCTATATATTCAATCAAGAGTATTAAAAGTCATCTATTTCTCTTTCGCAAGCATCATTAAATGTCATTTTTCTAGTAGTGTTAGCTTTAAATTTTCTCCGTTGTTTATTTGATTTCTACTACTAGGGGAAGCCAATAGAGCTGCAGATTTTCTTTGACCGAATAAGGTTTTATGCAGATGGATTTTATGTACATGATCAGGATGCAACTAGCGTACCTCAAGAGCTTATAAGAATTATTGTGGATAATTTATCTTGTTACTATGTAAGATAGTTTGCTATCTTGCAAGGGAGGGAACTTTAACCATAACCTATCAGTATATAAAAATGAAGGACAGAAGCCACCATTAAAATATGCATATGCATAAAGGCATGCATGCATGCATGTTATATGGAAAAATGTGCAATATTAGAAAAAGATTGGGCATGTGTTGTCACAACATTTGGAATATGAGTGGGAATTACAATCGTGCAAGGTAATTAGATAAGTGCAGAGACGAGTGGTACCTTGGGATGGGACATGATCCCACACAGGATGTACTATCGAAGCTTGTTCATTGAGTTGGACCATCTTCTTCCTCTCTTTTTTCTTTATCGGTAAGCTAGGTAGGGTATTAAGGGACCCCACATCCTAGTGTTTTCTAAATTATTTTACTATGTAAATCTCCTAAATGAATGGCAATGTACCTGTAAGATCATAAGTAAAACATAAAGAAATTATCAAAATAAGACTTAATACAGATAGAACCATAAATAGAGGTGGGTCAGAACAATTAAAAGAGGATTGATTTCTATTATTCTAATCCTAATCTAACTTAATCATCGGAGACCTTTCGTGAGCACCACTCCGGTGCCTAACAACGTCAATGGACATCAAGATAGAGACATTGATGATCTTGAGGTATCAATGATGGCAAGAAAATCATTCCACATACGGATACATACATACAATGCAGATTTTGTCGAGTCAACTCAGACGCGGATTTTGTCGAGTTAACTCAACTAATTTGATGGAAGAAGACAACTCATGTTGATGAGAGAAAGTCTGTCATCCAGTTTGGTGGGATTCACCATCCTACACGAAGTGACCTCGATATAGACTTGGTTGATCATACTAGGACAATGGACCCCACTTGCATGGCTCACACTAAATACTATGAGTAATCAAGACCGAGGTGGGGGACAACAACGACACGGATAACACTGGTCCATCTTACAAATCATTTGATTTCAATGCCTCTATTCATTGTAAAAAAACATCATTACTCTGCTTTTCTTGTCTTTTCTTTGTATCCTAGAGTTCACCCAGCCATCTTCTATCAGGTTAAGGAGGTAAAAGTTAAAAAAAAAAATAATAATAATATTTGGAGTAGGTGGGGCAATTTTACCATAACCCATGAACACAACTCAAAGATTATACGAAATTAGTGAGTTTAGATCAATCTAATTAGATCCGAGATATTATTGAAAATTTTTTAAATTAAAACAAAATAAAAGATAAAAAGTAATAAAATAAATTAAAAAAATTTTAAAAAAAATACAATAAAATTATAGGGGTTAAAGTGTAAAAATAAATAAAATAGATCCCACAAAATTATAAATTGATAAGAGAGTTAAAGGTATAAAAATGAAAAAAAAAAAAAAGTTAGAATGATATTATTAAAGAATTTTGAGATGAAATGGGTAAAAGATGAAAAATAATAAAGTTGAGAAGTAAAAAGGAAATATAATAAAGTGGATAAAGTAGGTAAATAGAATAAATATAATAAAGTTAGAGTAATTAAAACAAAATTGGGGGGGGGGGGGGGGGTAAAGACTAAAGAAAAAATAAAAAAAATAAAAAAAGCAATAGAGTGGTTAAAGTAGGTCTGACACAAAAGTTTATATAAAAAAATTGTACCAACTAAATTGTATTTTATTTTATAGATGAACTTAAAAAATACATAATAAACTGTAATAGAGTATAATTATTATGCTCTCAGCAATAGAATTTAAAAATAAAAATAAAAGATCCTAAGGGTTGGTCATTTATCTCAACAATCTCACTTTATTTTAAAAGCATCTTTGATTTAAATATAAATTTTAAAACAATGATCTTAGGAACATGTATTAAGTTACTAGTGAAATTATTATCTTATGAACAGGAACATGTAATAGCTAGAGATGATATTGCTCTGGAAAAGATTTGTGCTAGGAGGTCACAAAAAATTGTCACCCCATAATTGTGCTAATCAAGTTTTACTTTCTTTTATCATAGTTTGAGACCAGTGACATTTCTAAAGTGTTCTTGCTTTAGAATTTAGAAAATGATAGTAAACGCCCTCTATAATCTTTTCTTTCTTTCTCCAAGCATTTTTGCAAGAACTCCCACAAAAATTCAAATAAGTAGGATCAACTCAGGGAATTGCAACTAGGTCTTCATATGCTAAAAACATTTTTTTAGCTTGTTGGGGTTAGTGGTTAACCGTTAGCATATTAGTATAAGAAGAGGTTCAACCTAAGACCTTGGGAACAACATCCACAAGGTCTTATCATTTAGTTAAGTGGTCCTTCTTGTATAGACTTCTTAGCTAATTAGATCCTACATGGATTGAAATAATCCCAATTTTCATTTATTATATGAAAGGACCTTTCATCTACCACCCACCCTAATTAATGGGTTGGACAAAAAAGAAAAGGAAAATTGAAGAAAGAAAAGAAGGAAATGCAGTTGGAGTTCCTCCTCTCTGTACTAAGAACTGTGTGGTCTTACTTTGTTATATTTATAGGGTTTTTTTTTTTTTTAAAGTACTATAGATATTTTATTATAATCAATTAAAATAAAAAAAACTTAATTTTCCTATCTTGAATTAAATAATTTTTTGGTAGGTTGAAGGGTATTTTTGACTCTTGCATGTTAAATTAGGAAGTTCTCCTTAAATATTGATAAGGTCCTAATTATTCGATTTTGGGACCGTAATTGCACTAAAATTACCATTGCATAAATGTTAGTTCCTTTAAATAATTGCAAAATTATTTCATTTATCCAAATTAATAGAGCTAATGATATATTAGTGTTAATTGTAGCGCACGTGGAAGTTATCAAATCGCGAAACAATTACGGTTACAATACACGAGCCGAATGGAAGCATCCAGAAAAACCTCGAAGGATTTGGGCACCACGTCACCGCGCTGCGGTCATCTCGAGGAATTTGTCCTCGAGATTTTCACAGAAGCTTCCAATTGCTTCGGTGGTTGTAACTGAATGGGTAGTTCGAAGCGAATCATCCGAAAAGTTGACCCGATTACCCGAATACAAATGTTATAAATTGGAGGGTTGATTTTAGAGAAGGGGTCTTCTCCTTGCTCTCTTCTTCTCTAATTTTTTATTTCTCCTCCTTTTAATTCTCTGTAATTTTCCTTTTGGTGAGATCTTGAGTGTAGTGAGAACATCAAGAGGAACCATTCATTGTTTGTACAATTGTTGGGAGAGCTATAAAAGAAGCAATTCGGATCGATCATCATCTTCATCTTCTTCACCCATTCTCTCTTTTCTCTTTTATTAATTTCTGCAATTTTAGTTCTTGCGATGATTGGCTAAATTCTCATTAGAGAAGTTAAGAAAGCCAAAGCAAATTAATCCCTCTAATGTAGATTTATATTCTTGCTTTGCTTACATGTTATTATTCATGAAAATTCTCCTCTGATTAAGGTAATCTAGTTTATATTTCTGATTCAACTTTGATAGCCATTACTTAGATAAGTTTAAGAACGGTTATGCTTTGTGAAGAATCAGAATATAAATTGGGCAATCTCCATCATATTAGGATTTTCATGAATAGCTTCTAATTTCTTTCAAAAATTTAATTGATCCATCTTCCGATCCATGAGCAATGACTTGCTCCATGGATTGAGTTAATTTCAGAATTTATCTACATTATGGATTAATTGCAAGGGTTTGATTGACTTCTCTAATCTCTCTTTCTTATATCCTCAATCTCTATTTGTAGTTTCAATTTCATTTACAAATTAGTTGTTAATTTCTTCTCTATTTTTAAAACAAATCAATTTTGTTTTTAAGAAAAATCTGTTTTCTAATTCTGTTTTAGACTTTTATCCGATTGAATCTTTGAATCCAAACTGTCCCTGTGGAACGAATTCAACTTGCCCAAAGTCTTAGTTCAAATCTCTATCTCTGCATCTTTATAGCAAGCTTTACAATCGATCAAATATATTCCCACATAGGAAAGAAATAAAAACCCCTTTTATATCTAGTAACTCAGACTTATCTACTTTGATAATTTAAGGGAGACAAACATACCACGATGCAAGGCAGCAAAGCCATAGCGTCTGGCATACATGGATTGTAGTGCATTTGGACTATTTTGAGATGTTTGATCATGCTCAAATGAGTTAAGCATTGCTCATGATTGGGGATGCAATTGTTGTGGTTTGTGGAGATTGACTGTACTGGTCAATAAGGAAGTACTATTAATCAAGCCACCCATATGTGGTCGAGCTTTTTTAAATTGTTATGCTTATAAAGGTCGTATTTTCAACAGTGAAGACATGATGGTATAGGGATATAATTCATTGTGTAAACTTACGAGCATCTTAAATTATGTAGGTTTGTACTCTTAAGTTGTACCACCTTTACTTAAAACTTGAAAGGCCTCCAAGTCTTATAAGGTGAAAAAATAAGAGATTAAAAAAAAAACAAAAAGATCGAACCAAAATATACAATGCAGATTGTGGAAAATGCGGTCTTTATGAGCGTAATACTGTAGTATATGAGGCTCGATAGTTTGGGATTTTGATGGTGGTGTGTGATCCTTATAATGCTTTTTAGTCATTTATGGATGAATATTTTTGGTGGGAACTGAAGTAACATTACTGTTACTCTTGATGATTAAAACAATACATTGATATTGTTATTTTGGGAGTTCATGACTATTTTATATGTTCGATTTTCTATATTTGAGTGACATGGCCATTTGAGGAGACATGGTAATGATTTACATTTTGAATATTATATTAACAATGTTGCGTAAATAATTATTTTTCACAAGGAAATATGGATATAATTTTGGAACTTATTGGACAATAATGCAGATTTAATTTTCAATATTTAAGATAACTTGGTATTAACAAAAGTCAATCATAAAATAAAGATTCAAAATCAAAGGTTTTGAAAGAATGAGAGAAAGATCTACAAGAATTCAAATAAAGATAGTGAAAACAGATATAAATTCACTCCTAATCAGAGAAGACTTGGTTTCAAACAAAATGAAATGGAGGAACAAGATTCATTAAGTTAATCCCAAATCTTTGGGATAACACTTCCTTGTCTTTTGAATTTATTTTTGTTATTTTAACATGCAAATTCAAACACGACATTTGATTACCATGTTAATGCTAAAATGCCTTTGGGCTTTCAAGATTCTTGTAATGAAAATCATTTGACTATTTCAGTGCCTGTAAAAGCGTAATTTTTTTTTTCACTTGCATGACCCTTAGCAGGAGATTTTTTACATTTAACACAATATATTAACTTATTCTTACCATTATTGTATATCTCTATTATTTTTGTTTTTTTTAAATTAATTATTTGTAAATATTGTGTCGAGAACTTACTATAATAAATTTAAAAAAAAAAATCACAGATCAGAAATATAGAAAATAGAATTTACGTGATTCAACAAAAAATTATCTATATCCACTGGCAATGATGAGGTTCTTCCTTTTATTATATCCATATATGAAATTAGGTTTATATATATATGGGTCCTGTTCAACAACAAACATTTTGGCAAAACATTTTTCAAAACATGGGTTAGAGGTTTTGGAATGGGCTGATTTTTGGTGAGGATGATCTCTATGGTGAGGAGATCACCCTCACCAAAAATCAGCCCATTCCAAAACTTCTAGCCCCAGTTTACAAGTTGAAAAATCATGGACCGTCCATTTTTTGTAAATCATTTTTGATGGGGTTAGAAGTTTTGGAATGGGCTGATTTTTTGTGATGATGATCTCTTCACTGTAGAGATCATCATCACCAAAAATCAGCCCATTCCAAAACCTCTAACTCATGTTTTGAAAAATGTTTTGCCAAAATGTTTGTTACTGAACATTTCCATATATATATATATATGGGTCGGGTTATTATGACCCCCTTTGCGACACACCTTTTTGTCTTATATGGGCAAAAATGTTTGGAATGGGCTGATTTTTTGTGAGGATGATCTCTGTGATGAGGGAATCATCCTGGCAAAAAATCATCCCATTCCAAAACTTCTAACCCCATCAAAATTGATTTACAAAAATTGGACGGTCTATAATTTTTCAACAAAAATCGGACGGTCTAGAAGTTTTGGAATGGGATGATTTTTTGCCAGGATGATCTCCTCACCATAGAGATCATCCTCACAAAAAATCAGCCCATTCCAAACATTTTTGCCCATATAAGACCAAAAGTTGTGTCGCAAAGGAGGTTGTAATGGGGGTCGTAATAACGCGACCCTATATATATATATAATCTCTCCATCTCAATTCCTCTCTTAAAATTGAAATTCTCCTCTACGGTTGAGACTAATCCCACCGTCACGCACAATGCCACCAACAAAAACCAAGCCACAGACATAATAATATCAAATTTAATGGTTAAATAATCACAATGATTGATTATTATGTTGCAGTGACATCGATTCTTCCTGGGGTCAAACAATCAAAGGTGTTAGTGGCAGGTCTACAAGATGATAGTTGTAAAAGCATTGATGTGATACATATCTTACATGAAATCTTTATTTATGTTATCTTGTATAGGATAAACTGAGTCCATTTAATGCCAACAAGTTCATTTAATGTATCTTATAGTAAATTTTGCTTCAAAATTAATATTTAAATTCAAATTGTTCCTTCACATTACATTTAATTGAAAAATAAAAAAATTATATTCATTCTCCTTATTTTCAAGTGTATAGATATTGATGTTTATTACTTATTAATTTAATATACTAGATTTTTTGACAAAATTGAAATAAAACTCATGTCTCCCTTGGGTATCCAAATCCCTTGCTAATAATTACTGACCACTAAATTACTAATCACTATATATTCTTATTTTTCTGGCAAAACAAAATAAAATAAAACAAAAATTCTCAGAGCTATATATAAAGGGTGGTATTCAAAGATCCTAAAGAGAGTCAAACATTTTTCAATATATGGGTTAGAAGTTTTGAAATTGATTAATTTTTTATAAAGTTGATCTCCTAGATGTAGAGATCACTCTTGCCAAAAATCACTCATTTCAAAACTTCTAATCTCGTCAAAAGTGGATGGTCCACGATTTTTCAACTTGTAAATTAGGGTTAAAAGTTTCAAAATGAGCTGATTTTTGGTGATGATGATCTCTTCACCATAGAATTCATTCTCACAAAATATCAATCTAATCTAAAACTTTTAATCCTTATTTGAAAAAACATTTGGCACAATGTTTGATTCTCTATAAGGTCTCTGAACGATTCTCATATATAAATACCCAATTTCATGCATCCCTCTTTGACATGTAAGAACTCTTCTAATTAGTTTGTTCATCCATGTGGATTTTTTTATTTTTATTATTTTATTTTTTTTCAATTTGCTAAGTTTATTTTTAATGAAATCAATAATTTGGTGTAGACAAGAATCAAACATAAGTTTATGATATCATCGTCCAAAGACTTTACCAAACAAATTAGTTGGCAACTACCCATTCATGTATATTTAATCCGAACTTTGGTAAACCATTGTACAAAAAGTAAATTCTAGCCATTGGATTGAATAATTTTTGCTATGGGTTAGAATCCATAGTGAATAAAATAATATGATACGTGGCAATAAAGAAGATGAGCTGTTACTCAAAGCACCAATAGGAGTGGATCCACATAAGAAAAAAAAAAAAAAAACAAAAATTCTCAGAGCTATATATAAAGGGTGGTATTCAAAGATCCTAAAGAGAGTCAAACATTTTTCAATATATGGGTTAGAAGTTTTGAAATTGATTAATTTTTTATAAAGTTGATCTCCTAGATGTAGAGATCACTCTTGCCAAAAATCACTCATTTCAAAACTTCTAATCTCGTCAAAAGTGGATGGTCCACGATTTTTCAACTTGTAAATTAGGGTTAAAAGTTTCAAAATGAGCTGATTTTTGGTGATGATGATCTCTTCACCATAGAATTCATTCTCACAAAATATCAATCTAATCTAAAACTTTTAATCCTTATTTGAAAAAACATTTGGCACAATGTTTGATTCTCTATAAGGTCTCTGAACGATTCTCATATATAAATACCCAATTTCATGCATCCCTCTTTGACATGTAAGAACTCTTCTAATTAGTTTGTTCATCCATGTGGATTTTTTTATTTTTATTATTTTATTTTTTTTCAATTTGCTAAGTTTATTTTTAATGAAATCAATAATTTGGTGTAGACAAGAATCAAACATAAGTTTATGATATCATCGTCCAAAGACTTTACCAAACAAATTAGTTGGCAACTACCCATTCATGTATATTTAATCCGAACTTTGGTAAACCATTGTACAAAAAGTAAATTCTAGCCATTGGATTGAATAATTTTTGCTATGGGTTAGAATCCATAGTGAATAAAATAATATGATACGTGGCAATAAAGAAGATGAGCTGTTACTCAAAGCACCAATAGGAGTGGATCCACATAAGAAAAAACAAAAAAAAAAAAAAAAAATATATATATATATATATATATATATATATATATATATATATATATATATGACGCACGTGCGACTCATCTAAACCCTCCTCCATCTCTGTAAAAAAATAAAAAAACTTAACAAAGAAGATTTTAACGATTGGAGGGTGAGTCTGTCGTTACATAACAAAAGCATGACATCAAAAAGCGAACAACAACGCAGTTTCGACCCGAAACTTACCCGTCTCACTTTTCTTGCCTTGTGTGGAAATGTGGATGTGGTCCCCCCACATTCCCCATATCACAACACGTGTCGAATGTTCTCTTCATGTGGAATGACACGTGTCAAATTATTAACGGTTTAAAGTTTTGTACTTCATCCTCATCCACGGCCGCTCTATGTCAGTATCTCTCACCCCAACCCTCTTAACCGTTTTAAAACAAAGCTAGCCTTGCCCATTCCCACCTCTCCCTAAATCAAAAAAAAAAAGGTCAGATTGATCAGAAATCAAAATTTCTGAAGATTTTTCATGGAGAGACATGATTCCTCTTCAGGCTCACAGCAGCCACAGCTTCCGCCGGGCTTTCGATTCCATCCCACCGATGAAGAACTCGTCGTTCACTACCTTAAGAAGAAGGCCTCGTCGGTCCCCTTACCCGTTACCATCATTGCTGAAGTCGATCTATACAAGTTTGATCCATGGGAATTACCCGGTAATTGATTATGCTAAATTAATTTCATTCAATCGTGAATTATACATTAGAATCCAAACAATTAGCTAGTTGTAGGCTTAATGGATCTTGAACTGTGAAAATTTTGATAGGTCAAGCGACTTTTGGAGACCAAGAATGGTACTTTTTTAGTCCTAGAGATCGAAAATACCCCAACGGGGCTCGGCCTAACCGAGCTGCCACATCGGGGTATTGGAAAGCAACGGGAACCGATAAGCCTATATTGACCTCGGGTGGGACTCAAAAGGTCGGAGTAAAGAAGGCGCTTGTCTTCTACGGTGGACGTCCTCCGAAAGGGATTAAAACAAATTGGATTATGCACGAATATCGACTCACCGACAACAATAGCATCATGAAGCCTCCGGGTATCGACATAGCCAACAAGAAGAGCTCCTTAAGGGTAATTAATAAATTACCTTTTTTTTACTAATGTGCTTTGAAGATCAATTATATGTTTTTTTTTATTAAATTTGATTCTTGTGCAGCTTGACGAATGGGTATTATGCCGGATTTATAAGAAGAGTAACTCTCAAAGATCGATGGATCGTGACAAGGAGGATTCAATGGATGAAATACTTGCTTCACTACCAAATTCAACAATCAATGAGCAACAGAATCCGAGATCGCAGGCTTTGAAGATGGCAAGTTATGGGTCATTGCTTGAAAACGAAGAGAATTTCTTCGATGAGCTCATATCGGAAGACAATGGTATCGATAACAACTCTATGACCCAATTGGGTTCTTCAAGCTTGAAGTCGGATCTCTCTATAGTTCCATCAGCCATCGCCAACGCCCTCTCTCTTAAACGTGACCTACCATCACCTTATTGGAACGAGCCGAGTGGTGTCACGTCTCAATCAGCCAAGAGATTCCATGCCAATCACCACAACAGTGGAGGAACCGTTGGTGTCGATGGAAGTAATTCGATCTCGAATTTGCTTAATCAGTTACCACAAGCAACCCAATTCCACCAACAAACGCTTCTTGGGTCTCTCGGGGATGGTATTTATCGGCAACCATACCAACTTTCTGGCATGAATTGGAACACTTAATTAATTAGTATGATTTCCAATGGTGAGTATAATATATACAATCCTCTGTGACCATACAGAAAGGCTTGATTCAAGATAACCCTAGTCAGAAACTCCTATAGATTGCGACATGTCGGTATCAGAAGGTGACGATGAATATGAAACTACTATAGACCATTGGATTGGGTTTCTGAGATTCATGAGTAGACCATGAGATTATGAGTGTAAAACCGTTTGCAGAAAATTCAGGTGAGGTGTAAATATCTCTTAATTAATCAGTTTTATTTACACTTCAATTACATATATTTGTTAATCAAGCTTAGGAAACTCATTATACGTTGATACTGAGAGACCCGATTTTACACTTTGTATATAGAAATAGAAATACTTGTTGTAGAATTAAACTTTGTATTTCTTTTATTTAAGATGATTATGGTGATGGTTTGTTTGATTGGTGTTGTTAATTAATTAACGTTGCTAATGAGATGATTTCGATGAGAAATACTAGCTATAATTTTGAATGATATTTAATTGAAGCTAATTAAGAATTCTTGCAAGAAACGTATTAAATGCGTCATGTACATATATCACCATCAATGACCAAAAACAAAAATAAAATAAAAAGTCAAAAAATTCACCACACGGTGAACTAAAAAAATTATGTTTTTTCTTGTCTATAATGATATTCATTGCTAGCTTTCTTATTATTGCATGAAAACAAGAAAAAACCCAAGAAGGTAAGGTATCTAGCTTCTTTTTCTTTTCTCTTTTGATTTTTCTTGTTGGTTGCACAAATTGCTTTTTAATGTACAAAGTAACAAGAGTCATGTCCCATGGAGATCCAAAATAAAAAATAGTTGTGATAATCTGACGCCCCCCTCTGACATACACCACCCTCATCACAGAACCATAGATCATTTGCCTTGGGATATGCATAATCGAATTAAAATAAAAACAATTAGCTACTATTGGCCCCCCAACTTTTTCTTATTACACCCCAATTAAAAATAAAGAAAATAAGTAAATGATTTAGAATAACTAAAAGTTGGGGTGCCAACAAAAGTTTTGAGAATATTTTTTTGCTAAATTTTTATTTTTTGGGTATAAGATTGTATATGCACCTAATCATAATTATAATCAACTACGAAAATTATTTGAACTAGTGTTATAATGTTGAGATAATAATTTGAGACAAACCTTTGTAATTTTGAATGGTGTGTTTTAAACTTTAATTAGGGTGTGATGAATAATTTGAGAAATTGTGGTGTAATAAGTAAAAGTTGAGGTGCTAATAGCAACTCTCTAAAAATACGAGTGATTTGGCCATACTTCTATATGTTTTGATCAATATTTGAGTTGTCATGTTTTCAAATTGATGGTATCCCCCCCCCCCCCCCGGCCTTCTCTTTGACCTTGGTCTTCTTTGAGAGAGCAATAGAAAATGACTTGAATGTGCTAAGACTGCAACTTGGGTGGGTTAACCCAAACTCAACTCGATTGATGAGCAAGCCTGGATTGGGTTATATGGAAAATGAGTTGAGCTTAAGGTAGGAAATCTCAACTTAAATTGAATTCTGTGGTTGAGGTTCTGGGCAACCCGAACTCGATATATATATTTATATATATCGGGTAGCGTTCTTTTGACAAAATCCTAGATAACATTCTAAACAAAGTTTTGTCTTATATGACTAAAACGTTTCGGAATGGACTGATTTTTTGTGAGGATGGTCTCTATAGTCAATAGATCATCCTCACAAAAAATCAACCAATTCTTAAACTTCTAACCCCATGAAAAGTGGTTACAAACTAACGATAAAAATTGACGATTCATGAGTTTTCATCTTATAAACTAGGGTTAGGAATTTCAGAATAGGCTGATTTTTTGTGAGAATGATTTTCTCATCATAGAGATCATCCTCACAAAAAATTAGCCCATTTTGAAATTTTTAACCCATATAAGACAAAATGTTTTTTCTAGAAAGTTATCTAGGATCTTGTCAAAAAAACGCCACCCATATATATATTAGTTTTCTCTTCCTAAATATATTTGTAAAATTAAAGGAACAAATTATAATATAAAAATTAATGGATTTGAAGGTTGTATACAAATTTATTTACTAATGATTTTGTTCTTTTTTTTCTATTGTATTTATTTTTTAAGATATAAAATAAAATGTATATGTTAATCAAAATGAAATTAGACCTACTCAATAAGTCCAACCCACCCAAAATTACTTAACTTGGGCTAACCCAAACTCAACCCGATTTTAGAAACTCAATCTTAGATTGAGCTTTATTTAATGAGCTCTAACCTGATGGTCGGGTTGAGGGTTCTACAACTTGGGTTGAGCCTCTAACCTACCCAAATTGCAGCCCTAGAATGTGCTAATCTTAGCCTTTAGAGAAATACTTTCAACTTTTCTCCCAAAAATTTATCTTTAATCTCTTAAAAATGACAAATTTAGGAAAGAAAAATTTGAAATGAACACATTCATAAAATTGTATTAATCCTAATAGATAACATAACAAGAAAATAATCAACTAATTAAAATAATTTAATCATGTTCAATAGAGATAGCTATGTAGTAGCCTCAATTAGAAGGAAAAAAATGCAAATTAAAACTGATGCAAGAATGAGAAGAAGACCATAAAAGGATATTTATTGAAGTATCGAAAGCATAAATGAACGTAATGGAAGTGATAAGACATATAATTTATGACAAAATTAAATAAAAGAAAAATATTCATTCTACCAATCTCCAAACTTTTAGAATAAAACTTTCGTGATGATAATGCAAGTGATAATGTTGTTATTAATTAATGTTATATACGAGGAATGCTAACATCCAAGATTTCATTTTGAGGTTAGCAAGCACCACAATATTTGATTTTCAGACGTACCCTTTCTATGCATTTATTATTGTATTTTAGTGCCAAAAAAGCAATAGTGTTATTATTAATGTGTAAGGTTGAAAATATTGGCCAAGTGAATATAGGTTCTAAGGCACAATGAATCTTCGTTGTAGGATTCCATCATTTTTTGTCGCGATTTTGAATTGGTTGCTATGAAAATTGTGTCATCTTATGATTCGCTTTGAGATAAGACTTCAAACCTATTATCACTTTTCTTTTCTTTCTATCTATTTTTTTTTCTTTTTTAAATAAAGTTCTCCTTTAATGAAAAAGAAAAAAAAAGTGAGAGGTAAAGTTTTAAGAATACTTTCTTACTGATTATCAATCACATCTTTTGCTCTATTTTCCATTATACATTATTGCTTGCTAGTATATTTTAGAAGATGGTTATGTAGAAGGGATCATGTCACTTGGAAATTTCATGGATGGTTTGAATTGAACCTTGAAAGGTGAATTTTTTTTTTTTTTTCTCTCTCTCTCTCTCTCTTTCAAAATTTTAGATATTTGGGGGAAGAGCCATTTTCTTGAATGGACTATAAGACTAAACAAAGTATATTCTATGGGTCCCCCATGGAACACATGTAGACAACATGGGCACCTCACATATAGTGTCCCTTGTTGACTATGGGACCATATCTCCATCAAAAAGGAATCCCATCTTAAACCCCACATAAATAATACCTCCAATCACCTTTCCATTCCTAGTAATAAAAACAAAATAGCTTTATAAGAGTTTATATCATTAGTGATTAATTTGGGATAGTAGATATTGAACCATTGAAAAGGAATATTATCTTCATCTCATGAGAGAGAGGGAGAGGATGCTTTCACACCTCCTACAACCTTTTGATGTAGAGAGCATTATATTTTCACACCAACTTTATTATCACACTTCAAAAAAATTAACATAACACACCAAATGGTGATATAGACATACCAACAAAAGAATAAATAAATAAACCCAAAAAAAAAAGAGGTCGTTGCAATAGTAGTGTTACAGCGGCCAAACTTTGATTTCTTCCTCCATTACTCTTTCACTCTTCTAACCAATCTCTTTAGAGCTTAAAGGAACTTTTCTCTTTCATATAATAAAGACAAAGAAGGTGTGATCATTAAACATTAGAATGGTTATTGGCAACCACAACACCATATTTAATCGGAAAAATTACTGAAAGTACCTTAGCATAGGTATTTTTTTCTAATTAGTCTCCTAATTTTAAGGCTTCTCTTAATAATACATTTAGTAAAATTTTCTTTTCTAATCAGTCCCTAAATCCCATTGACCACATTTTTCACGATTGAATGTCCTAATCGTTCAATTTCATTATTTTCATTTTAAAAAATTATATTTTCAGCATCCCAATCAAATTTTGGAGATTTCATTCTGTCGGAAAAGATTTAAAAAAAAAAAAAAATCTTCATTTTTGGATGAAATTCAATCAAGAATGGTTCCTTTGGTTTGAAATCATCTAGACAAGTCTTTATCTCAAGTTTTTAGTCGATTTTTTCATGTATTTTAATTGAAAAACAAAGATGGGTGGATTTTACCAACGTCAAGTTCACCATTTTTTATTATCAAGTTCGACATTTTTTAAAAAATTATTAAATTCAACAATTAAAAATGTTGAACTCTACAATAAAAATATTGACCTCGACAACATATAAAAAGTGGTGAGCTTGATAACAATGAGTGGCCATTAAGAAATAAAAAGTTTACTTTCAAGCTACCAGCCAAAATTCAAGGACTATTTAGAAAAAAAAAATCTCTTCATCAGAGTCCTTTAAGTAATTTTCCCAATTTAATTTCATTACCTGTTGTGGTATAGAAAAAAGTTGATGTACTAATACAAGCTCTCTTGATATTTAAATATTTCCATAAGTATTATTAAGATGGACCTATCACCCCAACTAGATTTAATGGGCTATTGGATGGAAAATTTATCATGAATCTACAAATAGGGAGGATGCCAGCCTGTAAAATGAATTATAATCTGTGAATTTTAATACCACGAGCTGGATTTACTAAAATCCGCCTTCACCAACTAATTACTAATCATTGATCAACTTGTAAAAATAAATAAACAATAAAAACTCCACACCGGGACCATGGTTTTAAAACTCGGAATCCCACCGATACAAAATTTACTCTCTCAAGTCATCTCACTGTGCACAGCTTAAATCATTTGTTTTATTTTATAGAATAAGGTGAATTAAAAGATGCTCACTCGCAAGATCATGGAACTTTTAAAACCCTCTTGTGACTCGATCATAAAAGATGGAATCGTCCAATACGATATATACATATATATTTATATATAAGAGAATTTTTTTTTTTTTTTCATTTTCTTTTTAAATACGATTAATTTAGACCAAGTTTTATAGAATCGGACCAAATATCAGATCGACTGAGTCAATGTGAAATAAAATCCATATTGATAATCTCCCTGGTTCGTGGGTGATACTCCGGGCATATCGTCTCGGTCTAGATCTAGGTCTAGGATCATTATTAAAGGACACGACCGAGGACATAGGGTGCTAAATCTATAAAGGCCATAAAAATTGATGTGGACAAATCAGACTTTATGAATCAATCACGAAACCCTCATAAGCAGAAGAGGCTAAGCCCTCACTTAGAGGGGAGCCATCCAATTCCACTTATTACAATGCAATAACAGAAAAATCTCATCCCATAGATTTGGGGTGGACCACATGAATCTTATTCCTCCATGTCAACTTATAATTACATGCATCCCATCCAATACTCAATTGGAACATTATGTTCAAAGTCAAACGACTCATTATCATGGAAGCCTTATTCAAAGATTTGGGATCAGTTAAATGAATCTTATTATTTCATTTACAATTAGACAAATCCATTGATGCTTTTGAGTATCAAATGTCTTTTTTGGATTGATTGGGCGGAAGAAGTCTAACAACATTATTTTCTCTAAAAAAAATAGTTAGTCAAATCTCGATTTTCAAAATTTTTTTTATTTTTTTCCTAGAGGAGATGAGAGTTTAATCCTTATTTTCTTGGAATGTAGGCAATCTTGTTGAACCACATAAAATTTCCGTTCTATATTTCTTTATTTTTGATCGGTTATTTTTATTGTTATTGTTGGTTCTCACACCCTATTTCCATACACTTTTTTGTTGTTGATATCTGTCTTTGAAATTATTAGATCTTATAATTTAAAAAAAAATTGATTGGGTGATTTACTACCTATCAATGCATCAATTGCTTTTCCACGTTATCATTGAATGTGGTTCCATCAATTTTTTTTTTTTTGTCGCCTTATTTATGCCACTGTTTTACATCATTATAGGATTTGGTCCATTTATCTTTCTTTTTTTTTTTTTTACAATCTCTCAGCAACCCATTATTGATAAACACATCTATACTTCAATGCATTCCCATCGTGTGTATTTTTTGGAGGGTACATCAGAGCATTAGATGAAATAGAGAACCCAAGATTTAACTCCCAAAAATAAAAATAAAAAAATTAATAAGGATTAAATAATGAGAAAATCCTGGATCATCTGCTAAATTAGTAACCAAAAGTGATTAGCACAATAAATGTTTTATTTTTGTCAGTTAAGTGATTTTTCGCCTTTTGGGGTCTCAACGACAACAGAAGAGGAGGAAAAGAAGAAATCGAATCTCCTTCTAGTGGTAATTTACAAGCTCATTTTATCAATTTTCATGGCTTCTCTATTCTGATGGGCATTTCCAAAAGGTGTGTTTGAAACATTTTTACAGTTCCTTCTGTCGTGGTGAGAAGCATTTGTTGTCAAAATCTACCTTATTTGATAAATGATTTGTTACCCAAGAATTGTATGTTTTCCTCTCAATGTTTGACATCCTCTAATTTTAAATAGGGAAGATTCATAACCCATTAAGTTTTCCACATAAAAATCATGATTAGAGATCCCACATGTTACGATTGCAACTCTTTTTTTTTTTGTTGCAGTGATCTCTTGTTTTATCTTGGCCCCCATCTCCTAAAAAGAGTTAAATAATTCTTAAAAATGGAATGGTAAGGAGTTAAAACTCAACTGAGTAGGCCATTTCCAACATGTCGAACGGGGACAAGTCTCCACCCCCAAAACATGTTCCAAGTAGATTTTCAAGAAAGGCAATTTGAAGACTGGAGACAAGAATTCGAAGAATTAGAAGAAATTGATTCAGTTTAAGCAATTGACTGAAAATTTGATAACTTTCAAGAAAATTATATAACCTTTAATGCGCTTTGTTGTGATAAATTGAAAAGGTTAAAAACATAGAAGAGCTGACTTTGTATTAAGTAGGAATAGAACATATTTAGGAAAATTTTATGTGCAGCATGTTATTAAAAACGTGTAACAATAAATCTGTTATATGGAATTACAACAGAAGTTAGTCTTCATACGTGCAGATTATAAATGAGGACTTAAATATACATACAAGTTTCGATGGGAGTAGCGTGATGAACCGAGCTGTCTGGCCAGCTGTATTTCCTCATCGTAGTCCTTTTGATTTCAAGATAGTCCGTCTAAAGGTTGAGGATGTGCACAGAATGAAGACTCTTCATTCCCACTTATCACTCCTGAGAAACCCAAAGAATAGAATCACATTGATCAAGAAAAAAAATATTGAAAACTAAAAATAAAAAGAACTCTAGCACATTAGTATTTTACAGAGAGATCTCAAAGTAACAAATTTCAATGTACCTCAGGATGGCCGATTGATTGAGATTCGGAATTTGTTTCCAATAATGCTTCAGAATGCCTTGCTTCTGATTTTTCATTCGAATAACTAGGAAAGAAAAAGAACATGAGTGTCAGGCATGGACAGTGTCCAACAGGGAGAGATCGCAGAGGTGAATGGGTATTTGTTATGGTTGTTGAGTACTTTTTGAACACTGGGAACAATCAGGCTAAAGACTTACGTAGAGAGTATGGTGACCCAGATGAGCTCCACGCAGTCGACCCAAAGAAGCCTTTGTTCTACTGGGACTACACCATAGGTAATCAGGTGAGCGAAAGGCCAAAGCTTCCACCCCGCCTGTGTCAGGCAAATCATATCAAGAAACATTATTAACAGTGTACGCATGCAAGTCAGTTACATTGACGAGTGGTTTTATGCCAAAAATGAAGAAAGATGTGAAATAGGTGAATAGATGATTGAAACTGTAATAATTGTTTTACGTACACCAAGCCATAGGAAATTTCTATTTTTCATTCTTACAACTTCCCAGTGAACACCTCAGACTATGAATATATTAAAAACAAGGTTCAAAAGTTTCAAATGACAAGTTGGACTCAACCAGTGCCATATTCCAAGTCGACTGGAAAGTCAGTCAAGTACTTTCAGTCTTTAAGGAGTTCTTCAGCATTTCAAATACTCAATTCAGTTATTTGAGCTTTCTGGGCTACTACTATGAGAACTGAGTTCTGGGAAGTTGGATTAATTCTCCTTTTGGTTCTATTAATTAGAATAGGAAAGCTGACGAGGATAGACAAACAACAATTCAGTATAAAGAAATTATGCCCCCCTATTTTTGGTTGTTAGATACAAGTCTTAGGATCATGTTCTCCAACTGAAAACAAACTTGAATTTTATTTTTTTTTGATACCCTAGATTCCTATCTTCACTAATTATCTCATACCCATGGAAAATGTATGGAAGTATCAAGACCAATCATTTGACAGGTCCCAAAGGATACTTCTAGTTTTAAATTTATATATATATATATATCAAGCCAATCAAATGACGACTGCAACCAAGAATCTATCTCATTCAATTGAACTATCAAAAACTGAAGGCCAGCCATTTTTGATAATCTCAGTGGGTTCTCACCTACCTCAATTTGTACAGAGGATTTATCTTCTTCAAGAGTTTGGCATCCAAAAACACTATAAAGAATAAAATAGACAAAGAAGAGAGCAGAAAATATCCTTACTGTGAGCATAGGCCAAAAGGTTGCCTTAAGTTCACTGAAAATGCTGGCCGGGGCTTCAAAACGCAAGAATCCCAATGCCACATAGTAGATGCTGTTCCAGATTGCCGCCCATGCAGTTTGGTCAAAGGCGACTTTAGCAGGGACAACCCACCAGTCTTGGAATGGAAAAAGGGCCTGAAAAGCAACAGAATCTGTTTCAACCTTCTACTAGAAACATTTTTTCAAGTTGGAATGAACACCTCAATAGCAAAACTTTCAACGATAGGGTAATCACCTCAGAAAATTGATAATAATAATGAGAAAGAGAGCCATGAAGAGAGAACCCAACAAGGCCTGATCTTAACATTCGTGTTCGGTCAAACTCGAAAAGTGGTTTTCCTTCGTAGCACTACAAAAGTCGGTAGGCTATCAGAAAAAAATATGAAAAACAAAAATAATAATAACACAAGCTTTCCTTCTAAGACACGGGGTTACCTGTGCAATCCAATCTCCTACAGAGTAGACAACCCCACTAATCACCATTTTGGCTAAAACAGGATTTGTTTTCAGAGCTTCCACATAAGCACTCCAATTGTGTTGGGGTGCATATCTTAGTATCTCAAAAAGGGTCCATCCCTAACAATCATAAAAACTGAAATGATGAGACTAACAAACAACATACAGCAATAATTGCATTCTTTGAAATGGTATATGGCACAAGAAATTCAATCAAGATCCCAGATTTAATTCACAAATGAAGTTGAAGGACATAAACAGCAATTTCATACTCCCACTGAATCCGATATCTAGAAACCAAAGCAAAGCTTTAATCTTCCTAAGAAGTAGCACAGTAAAACCCTCACATAGCATGCTTAAAATCCCGAACAACTCAACTCCATCTCACCAATAAAAGAAGGAAAACTCTACAATACCCACATAGTATTAATTATTGTTTGAAAATCAGATCAGCACGCATTCTCACACAAAAAATTCCTCTGAGACCAAACAAGCAAGGAACACAATCTTTACAGCATTGTGTATGCAACCAAAATCATAAATACCCATTTGACATTTTCAAGAGGAGAAACAGAACGTTTTACAGTAACATCAAGAAGAAGAAGGAAAAGTATGGTGTGTTTAAACATTGAAAATTAGAAACATGCAAAGCAATCATTAATGTACGACAATAAAATAGTATAGTAATTATTACAAGAAGCATTCATAAAATCTAGCAACCAAACCCCAATATAGAAATCCCACAGCCTAATCAAAAATTGCTCTAAAGAATTATATACTTCAATGAAAAAAAAAAAAATTCTCAAACCCATACAATTCAAGAACAATCACAAAGCCAAGAAACCATAATGAAATTTTCCCATCTCGGCCCAACTTCTTTTTATAAAAAAATGATTGTTTAACACAGCACCAATGAAATCCAATCACAAACACAAGTGACGAGTGCGATGTTGCAAGTTCCAAAAGGGGCAGAGAAAGGGCATGGATTGAAGTGGTAGAAAAAAGAAGATTTAAGTATGCATGCATTTAACAGTAAAGATTGATTTAGATAGGATTAAATAACAGAGAAAGACTAAATATTTCTGATACCAAATAATGGGTTAAGGAACTATTGATGATGATGAACAAATTACCTACAAAATTATGTAAAATCTAATCTCCGTGAAATTGGGGAAAACCAAAACTAAAACCATTCAAATTAAAAACAGACACTGGGAAAAAAATGATCATCCATAGAAAAACTCACACACACACACAAATTATATAAAACTCAAACCATTTTCTGCAAGGACAGTCAAAAAGCAAACCCATATTCAATTGAGCCTCTTATTGTCAAAATCACAAAATCCCATCTAAGAATTCTTTTTTTCTAATAAGTCCATCTAAGTAAGAATTCCTAGTAATCTAAGAATGATCTATTTTGACTCAAAATTTATGTTACCAAAGAATGGGGTTAAGGAACTATTAACTATTGATAACAATGAACAAATTACCAACTAAATTATTTAAAATCCAATCTCCACGAAATTGGCAAAAGAAAAAATTGAATAAGTCATTGCCAGTAATCTTCACACGTGCACATGCGGACATATTCAAGGAGAATCAAAAAAGCAAACCCATATTCCATTATGCCTCCAATCATCAAAATCATAAAACCCCATCTAACAATTCTAAGAACATGAACCTATCAAACATATGAACTGATCAAATTTTCAAAAAAAAAACATCTGAGAATTTCTCTTAAAATAATAAAATCCCATCTAAGAATCTAAGAACATAAACCTATCAAACACATAAATTAAAAAAATTAAAATTAAAAAAAAAAAAAACATAAACCAATCAAACTTCGAAAATTATCAAAAAAATCCATCTGAGAATTCCTCTTAAGAACCCCAAAACCTAAACACAGGTCACTCACGTGCCAGTAATCACTATCGATGGTGACTAATTTGGTGATGACGAAAGTCCCGGCAGCAAGAACAATAGTCCCATTAATTGCCCTATCGATCAACTTCACGATACCCTCCTCTTCCTCTCCCTTCCCCTCTGAAGGAACGCTTGAAGAAGATAACCTTAGAAACTCTCCAGCTCCCTCAAATAATAACCTACCCTCATTATCAAACCCACTGATCTGATTTGCATTTTCTCCGTCTTTTTCTCTTTCAATTCGAGTCAAGACTCCGTCTTGATGGTCCGTAGAATCACTACTTTGCACTGGAATCACGTCTAGATCTTCTGAGACTGATCTAGCAACCCAATCTCTTCTCTTTATTCTCAAAAAGCTTGAATTTTTCGATCTGTGGGGGTTGCAGAATCTCTGGAGTGACGAACTAGAGAGACCCTTTACAGGGAGATTGAATTTGTGGGGTTTTGATTCTTTGATGGGTTTTGTGGTGAGAAGAAACCTTGGAGCTTTGATGCTCTGTAGAGTAGCCATGGCTGGTGATGTTTGGAAGAACTAATGTGAGAGTGAGATCCGTCGAAGAGAAGATTTCCAACATTTTCCTTTTATTAGGTAAGGTCGTTGGACCCGAAATTGGCAATTTGGGATCGTTATTCTTTTAATTTGTGTGATTAAGATTTTAGATAATAGCCCTTCATATTTTGATGAATAGTTCAGATACCCTCTTATATTTTCATAGTGATGATTTGCTACCTTGACCTTGATTTTCTCTTGTAGACAAATGAAAGATGACTTAAATGTCCTCATCATCAACTCTAATCAAAACCCATTTTATTTTATGGAAAATTACTAAAAAAATTTACATATTTTAATATTTACAAAAAATAATTTATTTTTTATAAAATTATCAAAAATAAATTAAGTCGTTGGACAGTCCAACATTTTAAATGGAGGCTATATTATTGATGGGGCGTTAAAATGTTGGACAATCCAAAGATTTAATCATTAGAAGGGCATTTTTGATAAAATAATATATTAAGACGCTAGACAATCCAACGAGTTACGAAAATGCAAGGTTGTCTAACAACTTAATTCGTTTTTAATAATTTAAAAAAAAAATAGATTCATTTTTATAAATATTAAAACATTTAATTCTCTTTTAATAATTTTCTTTTTATTTTATTTTTTTAAAATGAGTCATCTTCAATTTATATGTTAAATTATTGTTAATTTATCTCTAATCTATTTAACCTTATATTCAGTCATTTGTTTCCAACCTCGTGGTAACGCTTTTTGAAGAAAATCTTTGATTTTTTTAATCAAAATTTCAATCTTTATCTTGAGCTTTGAAGGTTGAAAATATATACATCTTAAGGTTGAAAATGACTGATTTAGAAAAGAAAAATACATGAACTTTTTACTTAAAAGTTGAATGAGGGTTTCTTTTTACTACATATAGATGAGGGCATTTAAGTTATTTATCATTAATCTATCAGAGAAGACTGATGCTTAGGACTGTTTCAACTTTTAAAAAATATAGGGGTATCTCAAATATTCATCAAACCTAGAGGGTAAGTCTAAATCACTCTTATTATTATTATTATTATTATTATTATTAATGTGGTCCACACGTGAGAGACGTGCACGTGGTGTCTTTTGGGCGGTGGGATCATTAAACCAAGAAACTTACACATTAATTTCACATTGTAAATAAAATAATTATTTTAAAAGATTATAGACCACACATTTATTCATTTATTTAAGGTTGGATTATTTTGAAGAACACCTCCAAGTTAGGTGAATATTACGTGTGGGAGTACTTGAGTAGTAGGTTTTCTTAAAAGATTTCACTACCATATATTGTCAATCTCTTATATAATAAATAATTCTTTTTCCAAGGTCCAAGTTCTCATACTCGTGGCTCTCCAAAGCCCATGGGTTTCTTAATATTATTTAGCTAATGTAGGTCCCATTTGATCATTACTAATTGACATCTGTAAGTGGTGGGCCCATGGGCCGTAGTAGATCAAGTGTGGTCATACTAGGACTTTTCTATATGACTCTAGATGATCTCTTTTTTTCTTGTTTTTTTCCTTTTTGGACACAATTTATTGAGGTTACCTCCAATTTATGCAAGCAATTAGCAATTTTTTCAGGCCAGACTTGGTACAATTTGGGCGGTTTGTACTCTTGTTGCCACCATTGGTAATGGACGGTGTATGATTTTGCTGGACGTCCTGATTGGTGCAGTCGGCATGACCACTTTGGAGAGCAACATTTGGATGAAATTATAGTTGCTATCATTATCAATCTATGTTCCAGAAGAATAAAGGAAAACTACTTGAATAATTAAATTAATAGGGAAAAAAAAAAAGATTCATCTCCAATTCTTGGCACGTATCACTTGATTTGAGACCCCTACTAAGAACAATGCATTTCAAGAGAGGCGACGGTTCGCTTGGAACAAAAATGTTCAGCCATTCAATTCGCTAACACTATCTTGTAAATTCAAAGCCTCCAAATACTAACTTTTGTGCATAACTAATGGAGAGGTACAAGATTTCCAACAATACAACAAAAAGCGATACTGGGATGCCAAGATAACTCACCAAATCCTAGGTTGGGTTTAGCCCCCAAAAGCTATCCATGATGACGGTAGTAATATAGTAACCTCAAACAGCAAAAATCTAGGTTCAGTTGAAGTGGCGTGCAAGAAGGGCTTGTGATCACTCAATATCGTAACCTTTCTCTTGAAGCTCCGATATGACTTCATTCCTCATTCGTAACCATAACTTTAGAGATTCTTGTTCAAACTTCTTCGACTGTAATTTCTTCTGGAAATTATCAGAATCCTTCCCAGTTTCAATTATTCCTTTCGGACCAATAGTGGTACCATGCATTCCCCCACTTGCAATGAACTCTTCAACTGCCTCTGTGTCACCAGGGTATGGAAATTTTCGACGCTCATACAAGTGGGCCATCTCTTTTTCTTCCTGAAAATGCGAAGAGAATCATATTTTCAGTCCTTTAGGACAAACTAACACAAATGGTTGATAATGACCACCGTTGACGAGGATGGGTCCCCATGCAGGAATGAACCTAACTTCATGGCTTTATGATAGATACCATCGATTGCTCTGGTAGAATTTTTCATAGGGGATTTTAACATCTACGTCATTTGTGTATTGTATTTATAGCACATAAATCGTGCAAGGAGGTAATGATTCATTCTAAGAGGAAGATTTACCTTGGGTCTGGGTTTAAGTGTCCACCAACCAAGCGGCGATGTTTCATTCCACAACCAAGCCACACCAAAGAGAGTATATGTGCAGAGTAGAGCCTTTCCTATTTGCTTCCAGAAGTAGTAATCCTCTTTTCCCAACCCAATTTTTCTGATTACAGATCATAAATTAGAATTTATCTATATTTTCAAGATAAATAAAACACATGTAGTTTCAAACTAAGATTGGAATAGGGATTAGAGAAAATATTTGAAGATGTCACTTAACTATCCTTTAATTATAAATATACTGTTGAGTGTGTGCAGACATGGGAGAGGAAGGTGGCGTTAGTGGGTGAAGATCAGCAAGCACTCCCCTTGTAACAAGGTGCACGAACCCTTTCCAACTAGGATTTTTCACATATAATCCAACACATCTTCAATACATCACCAGATTTCAAGAAAGAGACTAAAATTGTACATATATTTTTCTTTATGAATTATGTAAGCACTTTTTAGATGTGGATTTTTCATAATTTTTTAGAAGGAAGAGAAAAATACAAGCACTTGCAAGTGAATAAGGGATGGAAAAAAAAAACGTTGTTATCAATCATATTGTTAAATAAAGAAATCTAAGAATCAAACAGGAAGAAAAATACTACAACATAAAATGTTAGCTAGAATTGAATGAAGGAGCATGATTCATGTACCAACCCAACCAACAACAACAACTAGGACAGGAGATACTTATATCCTCAACATCATCCAAAAACCATCCCAAAAAAATTAAGGTCGGCCAAAACATCATGTTCCCCCATCAAATTATGTCTAAGTCTTGACTTATATTAATTCAAGTGTGTTGGTATCTGCACTCACTACCTCAATCAATGTCCCATTTTGTCTTCCTCTTGCTCTTCCAAAACCTTCAACTTGCATGATCCTTCTAATTGTAGCAGTCATTTGTCTTTTGGGACATACCAAACCACCCCAATCAATTTTCCTTTAGTTTACCTCATATTGGAGCTACTACATATTCAAAAACGCATTCATTTATTATATCATCTTTCTTAGCTTTTAAATCATCCATCTCAGCATCCTCAACTCCACTACATGCCTACATTCAATCTATGGTAATGTTTCTCGACTACCCAACATTCAACTCAATGAAGCATAGACAGTCGCTGTCGTCTTGTCATGAATATCTAATTGTTTTCTTATAATGATGATGAAGAAAAATATAACAAAAAATATGAAAAAAAAAAAAAAAAAAAAATTGCCATGGAGTAGTCAAAAGCACTCATGAAGTACCCAACTGGGCTAGAAATTGCTTAGCATTTAAAGGTTTTGAGGATAAGGGGTGGGTAATTTTGTTCATATTTCACACTACAAGTACAAGGGAAGGTCCAAATTTTCGTCTTTTACCCTTTCTAGGATGTAAAATTTCCACTACCATCATCATCATTGTCAATGCCATCATCACCATAACCTAACTGAATCTTTCTTTTGTTATTTTGTTCTATCTAAATGTTATATCCTTTAAAGAATATGGCTTCTTCTATAAATGAAGTTTTGATTGGATATGAGTCTTGCAAGACATTTACCCTAAAACTTATTCTACCTCATAAACTGCAATATTTATGTTTGTGCTTCCATTTATCCATCAGCAACTAAACAAAGATAACATATGTGAAGATAACTAGATTAAATTTTTGAATCTGAATTACACTATGTAGACTTACTTCAGAAACTTCTGAGCTTTCATTATACTTGCATTCAAAAGCCTGCAATATAACAATTTCTAAGTTAGGAATTTTATCAAACAGTATTTATTAAGATATTAGGAAATAAAGAAAATGACAAGGCTAACGACCTATTTGACCACACCAAATGAAAATAACTATTAAAAAAAAAAAAAAAATTGAGAAAATAAATCATAATATTGGACATCAAGAGACCATTGTTCGAAGATTTTGTGTCTAGATGGAATTAGTCTTGTAGTGAGATCGGTACTTAGCCTTTTCCCGTATTTCTTTTTTCTTCTGATTAGTGATTGCTTTGTTTATCTATCTTAAAATGATCACAAATAAATAAAAAATTAAAAATAGTATTTTACTGAAGAAAAATAACACCCAAATGCAGCACTTATTTCCCAACAAATTAAACAAAAAAATAATAAATAGTACACCTTGCCCAAAACATAAGCTTTCCAACCCAAAAAAATTAACTCAGAACTAGAAAGATCAAAGCTTTGAATAATGTCTTCTTGGTGGGAAATTGCAATCCAAATTGGCCTTACAACTTAAGCTCTATCTATGAATGTTGATACTACGATCTGGGCTCAAAGCATGCCTTCTCCTACTAATTAATAACCACTAACCCACTTATCAAAAACAAAAACAAAAAAAACTAAAATTACTGAAAATGAGATGGAAGAAAACATAAAAGAAAAGCAATTAAACCTTAAATTCAATTGTAATATCCCTAAAATGATTACAAATTAGGGGTGTTATGTTAGCCCTCATTATCGAACCTAAAAAAAAACTGATAAAAAAATAATAAATAATTAAATAAAATGAGAGGTTTAATCTACACTAAAAACATCGGTTTTAAACCGAAAAATCGAATTAATACTTGCAGTGGCTCTAAAACATTGAAGGGGAAAAAACAATCAGAAAACGTTTTTAACCCAAGACGACCTAAAAATGATTAAAAACAATAGGGTTTTTGAATTCACAGTAGTCTTGAAATGCTAACAGCAAAAATATCATAAAACAGGGAATTTACTCCCAAAAACCTAACAGTATTCCTATAAAAGTTGAAGAAAAATCCATAAAAAAAAAAAAGGGTTTAACTACAAAACAGAACAAAAATAACTATCAATCAAAGCTAGGGTTTAGGATTCTACCTTGCTTGCGTACTCAGTCCTAAACAACAATCAAAGAGACAGAGAGACCTTCGACCCTGCTTGTTTGCACCGTGAAATCTCGCAAACGCAAAGCTTTGTGTTTGTGGTGATTTGTGTTTGCAGTTTTTTGCGGGCTTTTGTGCACTGAGGTGCTTGGTATTAACAACTGGAAAGTCTCGTGAAACTTTCCAAGTGATTGGTTGTCAAAGGAAAACTCAAAAAAAAATAATAATAATTTACTTTTCTTTTCAAGAATATCTATCCAACTTGATTACCTTCCATCTTTTACCCTCTTTCTTAGAATACCCCTCCAACAAAGAGCAAATCAAATAATTGTGATTACCAGTAGTACAAAATTATTTTGATATAAATCAAAAGCAACTGGACTAGTTTTTTGAGAAAAAACTAGCAGTAGTTTAAGGTACTGCAGCAGCACCCAAAGCTCGACTTGCTCAAATACATCCTTATAATTACAATAAAATATAATGCACTGGTATGGAGCAGTAGTGCCTTTTGCAGTGGCAGAGTTGCCTACTAGCTTAAATTATTGCATTGCCTTCTAAGCTAACCAAGCAACCTAACCTATAATACCATCTCTTAAATTCAGGTCTTAAGTTGCATCTTGGGGAGCAGAATAAAAAATTGAAAATCAGCAGCAACATGCACTACAACACCAGCAGCAGCAACACTGCACTATGCACTACAGCCCCTTAAATCCTCAGAACAAACATTTGCTAATCCCTAAAAATTCAATGACATGTAAACCATATATTTCAGCTACTAAAATAAAATTGACATAGCCTCCTTATCATTTTTAAACAAATTGAAAGACTGCAGCAAAGCATTTCCATAAGTAAAGAATTATTCATTCAAGTCGCAATAAAACCAATAAATATCTGACCATAAATTAAATGTTCCATTCACTAATGGAAAATGTATAATACAAGATGTATAGCCAAATGACATTAGTGAAGTGAGGATCAGCTAAATCAAAACAACCACCACCTCCTAAACCAGTCCAAGTTTCAAAGGAAGGTACAGTCTGCTAGAAAGAATGAACTAGTGCCACTATCCTACTGTTGATGGAAAATACAAAGGCAACCTCCGTGGCTGCTATGAAGGAGGCTAAGGAAAAAAAAGAAGAATGAACTAGTGCACCTAGGTAAGAACCACAACTCCTGTAAGAGTCTATACCATTTAGACTGGCAGCCAGTTATTTGAGGACACTACATTTGATGCCTAAAAGGAATCTGTAGACATCCCCATTACCATAAAATAAAATAAAAGAATTGAATAAATAATCACCACCAACAAAGATCTGTTCAGTTGAATAATGAAAAACAATTCTTAACTAGAATAGATAAACAACCCAGACACAAATATCCTCACATGGGTTCCTGATATAGAATCAAAACAACCACCACCCCCTCTGTCCATCTCAATTAATCACCCGGAATGATTTTGTACCCCATTCTGTTCTTGATCCATATTAACATCACAGCAATCAACCACATTCACAAACAAAGATGAAAAGCTTATACCTGTTCTGCACCAATTAAGCAGATCCAAATTAACACATATGATCAAGTTCAAAAGTTTTTTCATTTCATTTACTAATTGTCAAAGATATACATGCAATAAAGAGAGTCTCAAAGATGGGCTCCATTCCCAAGCACCTATTCTACCAATATCTTTAAACTAAACCCAACCAAAAATTGGAAATCAGCTAAAAATTGGATCTTTGCTCCTGTCATGACCAATAAATTCGATGAAAATCACTGTTAGCAATCTCAGAAATGAATCCAAAAAAGTGAAAAAAAATAGAAGGTACTTAAAAAAGGGCAACTAGCAGCAGAAATAGTGTACTCCCAATAAACTTCTCATGGAGGTACTTCACCTTGTTACAAAGTCATGGAGACATCAAATTTAATTGTAGACCTCATTGAATCAAAGATACCCACAAAGAAAAAAAAAAAAACCCAGAAACATCAAAGAATAGCCTATCTCATATTAGGGGTATCAATGGGATGGTCCTGTTTATTTACATTCCATCCTTTTATCTCTAGCCTCTTAGTTTAATCAGATGGCCAGGATTTGGTAAAATCCAACTACTAATCTCCCCCTTCTTTTATTCAGATCATAGATCTGTTTGGACAATACACACTAATTTTAAGGTTTGAAGGTTTAATGAGATGGAACCTTGAGATTGAAAACGATTCAGATTATTGGTTCTTATCGATTTTCTCAATCGACTCTATTCTAAGAGATTACATTGTAATTGAATCCAATGAAAAGTGATCCAACACCAGGGTGGATAGTGGATACCCATTAACATAACACACATATCAAAAAATAAATAAATAAATAAATCAGATATAATCGGTGAAAATCACCCAAAAACCAACATAAAAATTCTAAAATCACCAAATCCGAACTTAAATCTGAGAAAAAACTTTGAAACTTGAAAGTGAAGCAAAAGAAACTCACCGGTTGTTCGATTTGAGAAACCCTAACGACGAAACCCTGCTTCGCAAGCCGTAGTGAGTGGGAGAGAGATTGTGTGAGCAAAAGATTACTCCAGAGATGGAAGAGAGGAAAAATGGGGGTCTGTGTGTGAGAGAGCGATGGAGGGAGCCAAAGAGGAAAACTCGTGAGGGTTTCTGTGAGAGTTCACTTCAGCAGGCGATCTATCCCGCAAAATATTCCGCCAGAATGGTTTGCGGGGATTTTTTTTGTCATCTTTGTGGAGTTTAACGAAAGAAAACGGTGGGACCCACTTTTAATTGTAGTAGCGAGGCACGCACATAACAGAAAATGCAGAATAATATGTGTTTCCGGCTCTTTGCATGATTTCACATAACAAACAAGGCTGCAATGAACATAAATATTATTTAGAGAGATTTATGTTGCTTCGAGTTCGGAAAACTGCAAGGGAGCCTTATTTTATGAAGTTTCTTACCCTACAAACCTTCGAGTGGAGATCCATGTCATAAAATTCAAATCGATAAAGTTAATTTATTATTTAACATATCTTGAAGTGGATTCTGACCCATCAATTTTTAGCATCCAAAAATATTATATGATGTCACAAGGTTATAAAGAACAAAAATTCTAAGGACTTAAAAAAAATCACTATTAAATTTTAGTCTTAAATTTGAGAGTTTGATAGTCATTCATTTTCAATAACTTCAATCAAGCAAAAAAAAAAAATTTTGAATTTATTTCTTTTGAATATGAGTTTTTGCATGAAATATAAAAGTTTGTGGTGTTGGATTACCAATTTGAAAATCTATGTGGGTCGAATGACCTTTGGTAATATTTGAAATCTTGCTAAAGTTAATCATGGTAGACTGATTCATAAAAGTAACATTTGTTCAATAACAAACTAGTCAAAATAAGAGAGTTTTCGTAATAAAATTGCAGCAAGTATATCCGATAAATCTCTCTATTATTTACTAGGCAAATCTGGAACCCAAGTAATATTTACAATCAATCTTGGCAATTGATTTCTCATAAAAGTCATGTATAAGAAATAGATTTTCAATTATAAAAACCATACTAATGATTTAGTAGAGTTAAGTTCCTTTCGTATAAGTTTAGTTACTTATGATTTAACTATAAACTGTCTAATACATATACAATGATGTAAATGAGACTAGATATTGAATAATCAAATTAATGTTGTCAATAGGTTTCTTATAAATCCAAGTAAAGACCATTGGAAAACTGTCAAGTGAATTCTTAATTATCTCAAATGTACATTTAGACTTTAGAGTGTGTTTGGAGTTTAGACATGGCAAGTTTTTTTTTTTTTTTTCGTGGCTATCCCTACCTTTTGGGTGAGACTAATCACACAGTCACATGCACCGCCCTCTGGAAGAGTCCTATTTGCAATTGGTTGAGTCGAGGGTCAACTGAACCTTAAAGGGTGGCCCCAAGGGATTTATAGCTTCGTGGGGTGTCGAAAAGCTTATCAAGGCTCGACTTGCCGCTAGACCAACCCCTTGGAGTTAGACATGGTAAGCCTATCCTACACGGTTGCCAATACACAAATATGCCCAGAGATGATTGAAGGAAGTCCATTCCGAGTTGTCTATTTACTTTTCTAGTGGAGTTATGTCATAGTAGCATAATTGTAGAAATGTAATGTTTTGCCAGCTACAAAAATCAAGTACATTGAAAGTACATAAGACATATAAAGAAATATTGAGCTCACTTAGTAACATTTCAAGGGTTGTTCAACCCACATGGCTTATCACATTTGCCATCCAACACTATAACCTTCGAGATTTCATATAAAACTCAATTTCAAAAATAAAAATAAAAAACACTGTTTTGAGTATTATCCAAGGTGTTGAAATTCTGACGGATATCAAACTCCTATGTTTTAAAAAAAAAAATTTCAAAGTTCTTAAAATTTCTTCATCTACATGTAGTGGCATCAAAACATGTTTTTGGATGCCACCCTTGGAAAGATTTAAAAATCTTACTTAGTCAAAGCTAGATGACTCTTAACTCTACTAGGTGAAAAAATTGTTCTCTCTCTCACTCTCTCATTATGATCTCAAGGTAATCTTATACCAAGATAAATGTCAGACAAACAATATGAAAGTTAATTTGAATAAAGATTTTCACCAAAGGATTAAGGAAAATTTAATTCAAGATATGTAAAATAATTTTTATTGCAACCAAACAGACTCTCAAGATTTGGGCAACGATTAGAGCACCATTCATTTGAGCAAAAAAACAAAAAATTAGTATTCATTTTGAAACAAAACACATTGATGTGAGGTATTATTGGATACAAGAGGTCATAATAAACAAGTTATTACAACCAAAGAAAATTCATATCGAAGATAATGATGACAACAACGTTGCTCAAAGACAAGCAACAATTTTATTGTAGCTTTGATGGGTTGAGTCGGAAGGGAGAGTTTGTTGATTATCGCTACTCATTGAGGTGACTCACAAATTTTAAGAGAAAAAATGTCTACTTCTCTCTAACCTCTCTTAGGAAGTATGGGTGGGTTTGATGCCCCTAAACAAAACTTTATTGCACGCTCTTTCTTAGGGTTACAACATGGGCAGGTTAGCCCAAACTCAACCCAATTGATATTCAGGATATCTCAACGACCTCAATTCGAGTCAAGCTTAGGTTGAAGGTTCGAGCAACCCAATTCAACCCGATGCCATACTAATATATATATATATATATATATATATATATATATATATTTTTGCTATAGATTTTTTTTTATTTAACTTTTTTTATTCAATCTTATTATTATGAGTTATGACTTGTGAACAGTTGAATATTATTAATGTGGAGTTTGATTTAGTATGATTTGTCTGATTATCTATCAATGGTGGATTAATTGAAGGTTGGATGTTATTTTATTTATTAGAGATTTTTTTTTTTTTTTTTTTTTTTTTTTGTACTTTTTAAAAAAAAATTATTTACTAATTAAAATGAAATTAGAATTTTTCAACAAGCACAACCCGTTCCACCCAATCAAATTGCCCAAAATTATCTAACTCAAGCTAACCCAAGCTCAACCCAATTTTAATAAATCAAGCTTGGGTTCAGCGCCTGATAGTTGGGTTGAATTGAACTCGAGCTAAGAGTTCTGCTCCTTAGGTTGAGCCTGGGTTTATCCTCCAACCTGCCCAGGTTGCAGCCCTACTCTATCTCACTCTCAATAATATAGAGTTCGATGGATCAAATTGGGACCAATCTGATAAAGATTAATCCTGGAACCAATCTAATAAGAATCAGATGGCACCCTTGTCAAAAAAATTTATTTTTATTTTTACTGATTCTCAAAATTGAGATCAAAATCCAATTTGATAACATTTAGATCGGATTAAATCTGATTTGATATACAAATGAAATATACTTCATATGTTAAACAAAAATATATTAAATTACATAACTTCTCACATTTATCAGATTGGGGCATGGTTTATCCAAAATCGATCACAGAACCCAAATCCCCAATCCAAATTCAATAGAATGGATCTGCTTGGGGTTTGACCATGGTTCCTGAGATAACTGAGATGACTTGGACGATATTTTAAAAATCTAGACCGAGCCAGTAAAACTTTTCTGAGTCAATTTTGCATATTTTGATTATATTTTCTTAAAATATAAATATTTATTATATAAATAAAACAAGATTTTATAATTAAACATCTCCTAATCTAATCTAGGTTATTTTATTAAAAAAAATTATAATTATTTTAATGTAAATGTAAATATAAATAAATAAATTGAGTTCAATGATTTGTCTCATCCAAAATGAGTTGACTCATCTGAGACAACGCGGTCTTGTCCGTGGACGGGACCTCAAACCAAGTTTTGAAACCCTGGGTTTGACCCAATCCATTGATGCACAACTCATGATAATAGCAGACAATGGAAATTATCAAACTGGTTCCCTCTTTACATGGGAAATCAGATAAAAACAAAGATTATATTTAATAATTACTTACACTGAAACTTCCAAATAAAATCAAGATTTTCTATCCAAAAAAAAAGAAAAATTTTGATATACTTCATCCCACAGAAACTGTGCAGATTCTTCAAAAAACTATTCACATAATCTGCTAGTTTAATGACCTCTTTACCCTTTTTGTCTTGTCCAATGCATCTATTTGCTAAGCTCACTCTCAGCCAAAAATAAAATGTTCATAATTACCATCTGAATATGCAAACTCTAAACCCTCTTTACAAACCTAAACAATCCCCACCCCAACCCAAAAGACTCATTGAGACAGTTTAGTCAAAAGGAACACCCAATCAGACCATAAAAAGGTATTTTAGGTCATCCTCTGTAAGATGAGCCTGGCGACTGCCCGACCCATCTTCTCCAAATGCAGATGCGACCATTTCCCTCTTTTTTTGCTGCAAAAACCCCAAGTATGTATGAGCAGAAAAAAAAAAACCCACCAACAAAAATATATTTTTCAATCTCAAGTCTCTAAATAGCCATTAATGATTATGATTAATTCAATAAAAAAGAAAAGACTTACTTGGAGGGCTAATATACGATCTTCGACCGTATCTTTTACAGTTAGTCGTAAAACAGTAACAGGACGAGTCTGTCCAATCCGATGCGCTCTGTCAATTGCTTGATCTTCAGTTGTAGGGTTCCACCATAGGTCCAGAAGAAGAACATGACAGGCAGCAACCATGTTCAGTCCAAGACTCGCAGCTTTCAAAGACATTATCATAACGGTAACCTGTCAAAAAATAACAAGGAATCAAATTTGGGAAGTAGAACAATGGAATACTGATATTTAGAAAATCTAAGAGAACTATTAATGAACTTGAGGAATGGAAAGAGATTCGTAACAAAACCTCTGGAAGGGTGTTAAAATCCTTCACAGCTTTGTCTCTAGCAACAACAGACATTGTCCCGTCCAATCTCCTGTACTGTATAGAAGAATTTTTTAGACGAGCCTCAAGCAAATCCAGCATCCTTGTCCACTGCGAGAACACAATTGCTTTATCCACTAATTTCTTGCTCGAATCATCCAAACCCCTTTCAGTATGGATTTCAACCTCAGCAATGGATTTCAAGGTACTGTCTTTTGAGGTACAATCCAAAGGTTTAGAAAGTGATTGCAGGAGCTCAAGAGCGGCCTTAATCTTGGAAGAATCGGAGAGACCTTCTGAACAAGGCTTGAGTGTCTCAACAAGGTGAGAAGCAGAATTGACAACAGAACTAGCCTGACCAGTCCCATCAGACAGGGAACTTTTCAATGTAGCTCTGGAAAACACTGAAGTCACACTGAGTTGACCCTTGCATTGTGTCGCTGGACAGAGGTTGTCATCACTTGTTAGGTGTTCACAGATACATTGGTTACAGAAAACATGACCACAGATGGTAACAACGGCATCTTCAGGAGGATCCTACAAAGAATAAAGATAAAATGTCAATCTCACCAGGTGTAATGCTAGGATGCAAGACCGGTTAGTACCCTCATGGAGACAACTTGAGAAGTACTATGAGCTACTGAATAGTTTTTTTTTTTTTTTATGAAGTATCTGAAAAGCATCAGAATTGATTCGAAGAGTTGTTCACAATGTTATAATCAGGAATCTTTATGCAGAAAAAGAATGAATAAAAGAATAAATAAAAATAACCCGTAAGGACAAGAAAGGAGAGTAACCACATACACTGCATATACCACAGACTTCCAAAGAAGCTTCCAAATGATTTAGAAGACCTATCTGTTGTTCGCGGGGTAGCTTGTTCGCCATCTCTATAGAGGATCTCCAAACAGAATTAGAATCATATCCCTTAACAAGAAAAGGATGATCACAAGCTTGCCGAAGGCGCAAGAGCATCAAAAGTATGTTAACGTAATTTTGTTTGACTGTTCCAGCAGCTGCATAAACCTGGGATAATATAGAGATATTAAAACCCAATTTAACTTGAAATCTCAAGCCCATTACAATTCATATTCATAGACGAAAAAATGATTAAAAGTGAACCATGAAATGCAAAAGAATAAATAGAAATAATTCATACTTCACGGACTACTGAAAATGCATACCTACAAGGTATTAAAATAGTGAATCCAACTCCGAACACCTCACCTTGAATTGTGCACGTGAGTCAGCCTCCAGCTTGGAGTAGAAGTCCCTTTCCTCCATTGAGAAATCCACCTTTTTCAATTCTATAGTTTTTGGTGGTAAGTTAATAATTGGTTCCCCATCAAGACGTGTGCCTACAGGAAACAATTACCAGAATACGCATATATTATAGCTGCAAATTGTACACTGATGCATTGTAATTGCGGTTCTAAATGAACAATTAGTGGAATATCCATGAGCCTGAAAGCATCTACGAAGGAATTTACATGTATAAACATCTTGGTCAAAGCCTGTCTACAAAGGACCATAGCAAGAATATGGCTAAAAGACAAATATATGATAAATTATTTGGTGTAACCTCAGATGAAAAAATAACATTTGAATTCTCAGGATCAAGATGCAGGTATTCTTTAAGGATCTTCCAAGAAATTATAAAATTTTCTATGAGTGTCGAGATGTTCAGATGCAATCATTACTAACTGACGGAGTAAAAGCACTTGTAACAGGAAAAGCAAACAGGCATGGGGCAAACATGAACTCTGCTACCAAAATTATTATGAGGTGGTTTCGTGGCTATAGAAGCACAACGTGAGGATTTGCTTTTCACACCTAAATGTAACATAATACAAAGAGAACATTTATAAGGGGTGCTTGTTTGCAGTAAGAAAACACATTTATTTCTACTCTACCTTCCCGGAGTTCATTCTCCATGGACCTTCATTTAAATCATTCCAGCTCACTTGAATAGAATTATATGGGTGTAACATAGTCAAAGATTCTCCTAGGCCACACCCCATCATCGCAGACCTTGTCGGCCATTTACACCTCAAACATGACTCAGCTAGGTGCGAATTGAAGTAAACTCAGTTTTAGACTATTAATTAATACGTTAGTTAACTTAGCTTTGCTATTACCTTAATATGACAACAAATATATCTTTAATATAGAGACCAACATAGTTTCAAAATAGGGGTTTCTGCTCTCTATCAGAGAAAACCCCATTCACTTATATCAACCAGAATCTTTTTCTTTTTTTTTTAAATATGTAAACCAGAGTCCTCCCTGAGAAAGCATATAGGAAAACCCATGCATGGAAGATTGATGACCACAAGGAATAAATTACGTCCCACACAAGTCATAAGCATAAAAATTGGTAGGGCAGATAAACATGTCAAATTATGGTGTAGCTAAAAATCAGTAAAAGTCCCTCATTCAAAAATTCAAATTACTTTCTGATGGTCAAGAACTTGCTAATGATTGAAGCCTTCAAGGTAACATAAATTTAAATATGCATGAGGGCAATCAGTTCATGATTGGAAAGCATGCTTAGGCATATGATCCAAAGTGACCAAGATTAAATCGCAAGCCTATACAGAGGATTAGTATTGTCCATCCCTGAGACAAACCAAATACATTAAGGTCTACCCAAAAAAAAAAAAAAAATTTCTTATATGCAACTTACCTTTTGTGCGGCGTAGCATTATTGTCTTCAGGACAGCTTGTAGCTTTCTGTACCCATTTGTTGGGTTCCTATTAATTGGAACCTTTATCATATAGCAGAATGACTTGTAGACAGCATATGGGTCATATCTGAGGAATCTGAAATAACTATAAAGATCATCAACTGCATTCTGGATAGGAGTCCCCGACAAGCACCATCTTCTTTTGGCCCGAAGTCCCCAACAGGCCCTAGCAGCTTGAGTTTTAAAATTTTTAATGCTCTGGGCTTCATCCAATACTACCCTAAACCATCCTACCCTTGCAAGAGGGCGAGCAGCAGATTCAAGCAACACACTATCCATCCCCTTCTTACGCTTCTTGTCAGAACTTGGAGGATATTTCCTTTTCCTACTAGACGAGAGTTCCATAGGTCCCAAACCATGATCTTCTGACACCCCTTTCTCATCGTCATCTTTATCAACAAGTGGCTGCTTCGGAACCTCCTGGCTTACAATGGCATACGTCGTAAGGACAACATCATACTTGGCCAGTTCAAAAGGATCCTTTGTTCGACCACTTCCATGGTATACTAAAATAGAAAGATTAGCTTCTTTCATGACCTTAGTACACAGCTCCTCAGCCCATTGCCGTAGGACACTCGTAGGACATACAACTAATGTCCCAGCAGCTGGCCTCCCCTTTGCTAGCATGGAAGCATTCTCTCTTTCCATTGAACTCCTGTTCAACGTAACATTACCGAAATCTCTATATTGCTTCATCCCATCAAGCTGAAGAACAGTACTATCATCATCATCATCCTCGTCCAAATTTAAAGCTTCAGATTCATCTTGTTTCACAGCGATGGAACTCATTTTGGACAATGGAGGCCTTTCCTTAAGTATAAGAGCAATTACTGAGATTGTTTTCCCCATTCCCTGGAAGGCAATGATTAATGTCAGCCCAGAAGCATGGTTCCCAATAAATCATCTGGTATCAAAATAAGGGCAATTTATAAAACTGGACAATCAACCTGATCATCTGCAAGAATTCCTCCAGAGCAGGGGAAACTAGCTGTCTCCTTTTGGACCATCCATGACAAAGCAATTCGCTGTCCACAAAAATCAGCTTTAGAAAAAATATAGGTTTGGAGAGCATACAATAAGAACTGCAGCCCAGTAAAAATAACTAGAGAAGATTTATGACCCTAGCCTTGTATGTCATAGCAAGAGAATATAAATAGCATATACATTTGCATTAATTAATACAGGCACACAAGACAACCTCCCATGTCCCCAAAGGTTATCGCCAAAGCTAAATTTCATTCCAATCAGATGGTTATAACTATTCAACCCGTCAGATTTCCAGACAAGTTGCTATTAATTATTTGTTTTAATGTCCAAGGGAATGTTGAGAATCAGGTGGTAAAAAGTATCCAACCGGGTTACCTGGGAGATCTCCTAGGTGAGGCCCACTGAATGGTATCACTCCCCTTCATGTGGTTCAAATGTATATGAATTTACAAGCCAACTATAATCTATAATTCTATATTAAGAAATCAAATTCCCCCAATCAATAAAAAGGAAAGCCCACATCCAAACCTGGTGTCTCAAAAGGGGAACAGCCAAAAAATCGGGCGGACTAGCTTCTGACTTCGTCTGAGAAAGATCCTGCAATGCATCTTAACCTTAGTCGCAACTCACAATATAGTTTTACATAATCAGACACGACCGCCTCCTACCAAGGAATATAAACACACAAAAATTCCCTCTTTCACTGTACAAGTATACGGAAACAAATAGGTACTGCAATACAATGCTCCTGAAGTATGAATGAGTATAGCCTAGATTACCATAAAACAGAAAAAAAAAAAAAACAAACAAACAAGAAAAGAAACTATTTTCTCAGGAAAATAACTATGGGTGCGGCAACATGATGATCCTGAAGTATGAATAAGCACAGTTTAGATTGAATTCAAATGACAGAAGATACAAAAGGAAAACGAATAGGAATATAACACAAAAATGTAAAAGGAAATATGTATCTAGTAAAATAATATGAGTCATTTAGGGGAGTTTTGATGCAAGGTATCCCAGGAGACCTCACAGTCAAACTTCATGGTCCCACTCTTCCTCACTTTTCACCAAGCAGGACACCAAATGAAGCTTCTGAATGTGCTATCCATAATATTGACAGAACATCCGTATGCCCAAACACGCTCTTAGAAATAAGAGAAGATTTAACATTTCCTCTAGTAAATTGATTTAGTGGGACACACTAGACATCACTGCATTGACAGAGAATTACCACACCTTAAGCTTTATAATCACTCAATTATTCCCTTGAAAGAAATTTCCAAACATACTAACCCTAGGTAAGGTGGATGTTAGACAATAAACGATATTTACCACACTATCCCAAATAAAATATACCTCTGCTATATACATATATGTAACATATCAAAGAATTAAAATAAGAAAGTGAGATGAAATGCAAGATGGATGTCAGACAACAAACAATATTTGCCACTCTATCCCAAATGTCGATAAGTGAAAACATCTTCCTTGAAAATGCTGTTTATACAGCACAGATACTTCATTTTCAACCAATGTACTGCAAAAACTATAATGCACAGTCAAATCATTTTTAACCCATTTATTTACAACCGGACATGTATTACACTTTTACAAGGGAGCAGCACTCATGGGTGGTGCCAAGAAAAATATTTCAGGTTGCTAATACAAAGAACAAGCTCATGTTGTCATGGGTATGAAAACTAATGCAACAGAGGTGGGTCCTTGCTGGTCTGCTCAGACTAGGGATTACCCAGGTCTCACCAGCTTTCTACTCTCACTAATATCCTCTATGCCGTGTTACTTTCCCATTGTGAGCATGTATTAATTGAAATCAAACATTCGCATAACAATATGATTTACAAGTTATATAAGGTAAAAAGAAAAAAGAAAAAAAAAAAAAAAAAAAAGAGGAAGTTTCTCAGTGCATTTTCGTTAGAATAGCGTTATTTTACACATATTCAACAATTGCTATTGCAAAAAGATAAATCCAAGTTCATAGAGATAACCTGCAATAAAACCTGAACTGTTAGTCTTTCATCATTTGTCTTAAGCCTTGCTCCTGTGTGATAAAGAGGATCACCAAATGCAGAGTGTTGAGAAGTAACAAGGGAATTTCCATGCGCAACTATTGGAGGTGAATATCGAGGGTCGCTCATATCTTCAATGATACACACATCAGAATCATCATCATCAACAACATGGGACCTGTAAACTGAGGAGTTATCCTTAACAACTTCACCAGTCACTTTAACGGAATTATAAATTACGCTCCAAGAAGGAAGATATGTATCCTTTCTTTCATCCTTAACTGTTAACTTCTCACTTGAAGTCAATGAAGGATTACCAAGCAACAATCTCCTTGATGCACAATCAGTCAGAGGTCCACTATCAGAACCACAAGAAGAGGTCCCACTAACAGATGGAGGATAACCTCTAACAGCTTTGTCTTTGGCATTTACAGAATGATAATGATAATATGCAGTTTTAGATGCAAGTAGCTCATTCTCTCTGGCATCATCTATACAAACCACTTCCTTCTTGCAAGGCCCAACTGACTGAATGCCACACAATAATTGCTTTGATTTGTTGTCAGTCAAAGGTCCATCATCAGCATCGTGGGAAGAGTTTGTTCTACTTGGAGAAAAATGAGCACTAGCTTCACGTTTGAAACTTGAGCCTATAATATGAGATACAAACAATTCATCCTTGGCACAATTCATCTCTTCTCCCACACTAGTCTTTTGTGGCAGATTAAACGTACCAGATGGGAATTGCCTTGAGGAGTCAGCAAAAGGTCCATAACCAGTAACAGTTCTACAGTATCCACCAGTTTCATGTAGAATGTCAAAAAGCTGATTGCTTGCATTTGGTAGAGATTCACATGGGCTTCTTTCCAGTGACCCCATACCTTCCGTGCTACTTCCAATTGCAGTACTACAATTTTCAGAAATCAACCTGAACTCTTCATCTTCAGTTTCACTCTTCAAATTAAATGTGGTTCTACAAGTTGGCATGTTGTTAGGTATTGTTTTACCATCAGTATTGCAATATAAAGGAGCACTTAAAGAACCATGAACCCCCTCCCTGTAGTAAGGAACATATTTTGTATTTGACACTGTTGTCCAATCCACAAGACTAGCAGAGCAGCTATCGACATGTGGTGGCTGTCCATGATCAAATATCATTCCAGGATTTTCTTGACACTCAACCCAGCAATCTGAGCCCATCCCTTCCCTAGAGTCTGAAGGTGTTGAGTATTCTGATGAATACAACAGAGATGATTCCGGTAATCCAACTCCTGTTGAACTTGACTGCTTAGATTCTTGGATATCTAAAAGCAATGTCAAAGTCAAAAATATATATATATATAATTAAAACACAAATCACTGAAATGTGTATCCATAAATTAATGACCTACTTTGTATTTAAATAAAACAATATCTGCAGATAACATGTACAATTAGAAAGAATAAAAAAAAGACTCATCAGAATCAGCTTACCATCTAGAAGCTGGGAGGACCTTTTGTGGTTGACTACAGCAGAAGTTGCCTCACCTTGGGAAGAATTCTTACATGATGTATCTTCTGATCTGCTCTGTAACTCACACTTTATATTATTTAGCATGAAAGGAAGGAATGCCGTTGAAATGCTTACAAAAATGATGCATGAAAATATCTTTTAAGGACTGAAAATATTTGGCTGTCAAAACATTAATTTGGAAGGAAAATACAATGTCAAACCTGAAAAGATTATTTGACTATAAGTTTCTAAGGTTTGTTTATTTCTTTTTTGGCCAAAATTGGAATGTTCTGCCAAAAGATTCTGAAATAGACCGAAACTCTGACCCATGATGAGGATGATTAAACTCTCATTAGTACTATGTTCCTTGCCCATTACAAACAACAATAAAGCCTTATCCCAAAGACTTTGGGTTGAATATCTTGTCCCTCGATTCAAATATGTCCAAAGCCAAGTCTTTTATTATTGAGCTTGAGTTCATATATGCTTTTACTGTCTCCGTCCATTTTATTTTTTATCTTCATCTCCCCATTTTAGGACATTTAACTTGAATATTTCTCCTAATTGGGGCAACAATCGGCCTTTGTAGAACATGCTCAAACCGTCTCAACCGACTTCTCTTAGTTCACCGCCTGTTGGAGATATTGCCTTTTCTTGAATGCGTTTGCTTCTAATTTTCCTTTAAATAGAGGGATATGATTCCAAGATCAATTCCCCCCTACATCATCATCATCGAGCCTTATCTCAAAGAAAATCAACCACCCCTCATCTTGTTGTTTAGATTTACAGTGCTGATAGGATTCTTACAAAAGTCACTTAGATGCTTTTGTAAACAATGAACTAAACTCTAAACCCACACCATCCTACCAAATAAATCTCAAGAAAACAACCTTGTTTGTCCCTTGTAAAAGGCTGATGCACATAAAAAATATCATGCAAATACGATATCTACAATTCCCCTGTGGAAGCAACATTTATTTTAATCACAAATATGTGTTTAGTGACTAGGCCAAGTGTGGTTGATTTTATCTACACCATTCAATCCAATTTTACAACATTAAGGGTTAAGAAGGTCTTCTAACACAATGGATTTTGTAATCCAAGTCCAGCTCCTTACCTCAATGAATAGTGCCTAAGCACTAATCGATCAACTATGCAACTAAAGGCAATTTCTTCTCGGTTTATCCCTCGACAATCACTTTCTAGGTTGTTTAAAGAGTTAGCTTGCAGAATGCCTCATACCCCTTCGACAAAGCTACCATTAAGAATTTCTCAACAGTCGAGCAAAGTCTATCAAGAAAAGAAACCTACAGTATTTGACCCCTTTCACCATATCTGGACAAAACGTAATGGCAGGGTCTTTAAAGGGAAAGAGCACTCCTTGCATGAGGTTATTTTGAACATTTTGGGATTGATCTTGTCTTGGAACAAAATTTCAGAGGAATTCAAAGGAGCTCTTTTTGAGGACTTTATGTTTAGATTGGATTTACTTTGTAACTCTTGAGGTTTTTTTTTTTTTTGCATCTTTTTCCATTGTTCTTTTCCTTTTCTGGGCAGCTCACTAAGCCCCCCTTTCCTTCTTCATTTAATAAATTTATGATCCTTATCTATCGAAAAAGATAATAATATTAAATTTAGACATACATGAATTCAAACAGAATCCTATTACTACCTTATCTATGCTCCTAGTTGCTTAGTTTCTACCATCAATCTCTAAAACCATGACTAGGTGACTCTAGCCATAAAGGGGACTACACAACGAGGGAAAAAAAAAAGTTATTCCAATCATGGTTTAAAATCCCGTTTTGTTCCTGTGTTTAGATTTTTTTTTTTTTTTTTTTTTTAAATCGAAACAATATTGAAACATTCAATCCACTAAATTAACATTTAAAAAAGGAAGTCCTTCGTAGGAGACCATGGAGAAGAGGCATGACATCAGTTTAAAACACAATGTATCTCAAATATTTACCAAAACATGGGGTTTGGTCTAAATGAACCGATTTTCCAGAGGAGCCAAGGTCAAGGGCATGTCATCCATTTGAAAGCTTTGCTCAGAGAGGAAAAAAAGGGCAAACAAGAAGACAAGAGAAGAAAAAGAAGATAGGAGCAGAAATCCAACATGAATCCGATGACCAGCCACCTAGGTACCTCTCTCTCTCAAAATCATACAGAGAAATTATCAAAACTTTGAATTTTTCGATTTCAAGGTTTCTTCGTCTTAGGAGGCTGAAAAATCAAACGTTTCGTACAAAATGAAACAAAATTATTCCAATCATCATCTACAACCCACAATCTCAATTGTTGCCTCCGTACTTCTTTTCATGATGAAACATCCAAATAAACCCTAACAAAGAGTGACACACTCGGCCACTTCCATTATTTTTTCCTTCTTAATCAAGAGCAGCAAATGCACATATGACCACCAATTTCTCCTTTCCCAAACAGCCGACAAATCTCTTTATCAACATCCTACACCCACATATTTGACACAATATCTCTTCAAATTTCAGAAAATTTAAAACCTTTCCCCTCTCAAAATCCATTACTTGTAGTTGAAAGTTCGAAGTACAAAGTTCTAGAGATTACAACTGAATGCACTATAATTTACCTTTTATCTGGACTCATTACTACAAGAAATTAATTTCCGAAAAAACAAGTCCAAACACTCAAATAAACACAATTTCGAAACAAAATCAGATGACACTTCATCCATGATCGCCAATTTTCAAATAACCGTTATCGTCCTCAAAGGATTATGGCATGTTCTTATGAGGCTAATGAGATCAATCTCAAAACATAATTCAAACATAATTTTTTACATCGAATTCAAAACAGAGTAAAGTTAACCCTAATTTCAATCCAAAACCAATGTGATTTCTTTCAACGGAAAACGATTAAACGTACCGGAGAATCTTCAGGAGGTTCCGAAAGAATTGCAAACAAAGATTCAATATCAATCGATAACTCATCCGAATCTTCAAATTTCGATACATCAACAGGTGACCAGAAATCCGAATTCTCGCCAGTCTTCAACATCATGAAATACCATTCAAAAAAATACTTTGAATTATCCCAAACTCCAAACCCTAATTCTGCAACTCAAGAACTGAAATTTCTCGAATAAATAACAAAGGTTCGTTCCATTATCAGAGATGAAATATTGAATTATCCCAAACTTCAAACCCTAATGCTACAAGAACTGAAATTTCCCGAATAAATAACAAAGGTTTCACTATCAGAGATGAAATGAAATGTAATATAAGATAAGAGGATGAGTTTCTGATTTCGTCGTAAGCGATTTCCGAAAATTTCGTTGCAGTTTCTCTTTGGCGACTTTTTCCCTCTATTTTCAGATCGTTTTGAAGACGGGGAGAGAGAGAAAGAGAGAGAGGCTAAGATGACTGCTGCGTAGAATAAAGCGTAGGATGTACAGTTGCGTGTGAGAGTGGGGAAGGAGTACACTCTTTGGGTCGGGTCATTGGGTGAATCCAACCCAATCAAATACACTAAAAACACTTACGTGTTGTTATTGGTGCGACAAGTTAAGCACATATCCATTTGAGATTGTTACATGCTACCGTATATTCTAATTCTTCTCTCTTTGGGATTGTATATAGCACCATTTTTCAAAATCGAGTCATTTTTTGCTCACGGACTTCTCAATGCTTGTCACGTCAATCATACAAGCGTAGTTATGTAACTAATTAAGGTATTTTTATAAATTAGAAATGATATTCAATACATGGGTACGTGTGATTGGTGGATCCTAAATTTCTACGAGTTTGAGCAAAAAAAAAAATTCTTCAAAATCTACAACCATGGTGACTCATTATGAGATTACTTTCAATCCGATATCCTTCTTTTAGATCAACTCTTAGCAATCATTCCCCATGTCTTTTCAGGATCTTATCATACCCCATGTTCTATAATTGATATCCGTGGCGGCCCATGTCGAGAGTACTTTCAATATGATACCCTTCTTTTATACAAACCCCCATACGTGAGTCAACTATTTCACTAATGTTCTTAATGCTTACTTTGTGGTGACTTTCACTTTCGTGCTTTTCTAGGCTTTTATGTAGTATTTTTTCAAAAACGTTTCTCCAAACCTTGACTCAAACGTTATAGTGGTTTTGATACCAAATGGAATGAACCTGACCAATATATATAAAAAATGTTGGCATGTAAAATGTAGCCCATGTTTCTTTGAATTATACCAAACCACTACACTCTCCAATCCATGGTTTTAGAACTCATTTTTACGTCTCGTCTGTGAATTAGACTGAGTTGTCTCCGATGAGTTTTCTAATACACTTGAGACATCTCGTTTCATAATGAGAAAAATGAATGTGAGTTTTAAATCTCATCCAATACATTGACTTGTCTGTCCATCTCCTTGTTGGGTGATACCAAGACAACTCGGGCCATACGTCCTGGTCTCGAACGAGTTTTGAAACCTAAAGCGGGTCGTAACATTAAGAAACAGCCCAAAACCAACTTCGGTCGGGTTGATTGGTAAGACAACCCAAACCAAGAATTCTATAGAGTCCGCTCGGTCGGACCACGGGTCCTAATCCGGTTTTTGAAGTGCCTTCGTGCCCTAAATAAAATCGAGAAAGAATTCTCCAATTCAAAGACACTAAAGTGGGAAAGGCATCGCTGGGTTCAGATCTTTTCACGAAAACCTTGGATTTCTAAACTACAATTGAAGCTTTATTTATTTTTTATTGGATTAAATTTAATGTTTGATTGGGTTTCAGAGGAGATTTGTAGATTTAATTATTGAAGTCGATGGGTTTGAATGAGGCGAACTGAATGTCACTTTTCTGGATTATTGTCGGTCAGCTTGCAGAATTTGAAACAATGGTAATCATCACCTCAAATCTTTAAATTTAATTTATCTAATATGAGTTTTTAGAGATTGGGTCTGTTTGATTTGCCATTTTTATGCCAAATTTCGTGCAAAAATGTCATCTTTGTTGCGAAAAAAATACATACAATGATCCAACAGTGCCTTTGCTTGAACTAGAAGAAATTCTCTAGTTCTAGTCTGGTTCTTGGTTATTAAATAACTTAATAATATGTAGAGATATCGGGGCTATTTGGATTGGATTGCTATTTTTATGCCAATTTTCGTGTAAAATTGTCATCTTTGTTGCCAAAAAAATCTAATAATGATCGAACAGTGCATTTGCTTGAACTAGAAGAACTATTTAGTTTTAATCTGGAGATTTGTTCTATTCTTGTATATGTAGAGATATATAAATAACATCCATATGAATGTATTTTGTGCAGTCTACATCGAAAAAATTGATTACTAGAGAAGAGTGGGAGAAAAAGCTCAATGATGTAAAAATTAGGAAAGAAGATATGAATAAGCTGGTGATGAATTTTCTTGTCACCGAGGGTTTCGTTGAAGCTGCAGAAAGATTCAGAATGGAGTCTGGAACTGAACGTATCCTTAGCTGATCTTTTTTTTTTTCATGGCTTTTTGGCAATATTTTTGTCAGTTTCTGCTTCATTTTTAATAATAAGCTTCTTCCTTATCGATAAATAGCAGACATAGATCTTGCAACAATAACAGATCGCATGGCGGTGAAGAAAGCTGTTCAAAGTGGGAATGTTGAGGATGCAATTGAGAAAGTGAATGACTTGAATCCTGAGGTAGGATGCTATATATGTTTCTACAATCAACTTCGTGAGTGAATACAACTGTTCCTTCAGATATTGTTTTAAGTATATGTTTTAATATTTTTTATTATTATTATTAAAAAAAATTCGGGATATTACATATACTGCAGCATCTTCGTGAGTTTATTTATTTATTTATTTACTTGATAGGTAAAGGGTTAGTGGTTAGCAAGGTGAAGTTGGGTTCAAGAGGGTTTGAACCTAGGACGTGGGAACAACACTCCACGCGTCTTGCCAACTTAGCTAAGTTGGCACTTCATACTCGTGAGTTTTCTGTCATCAACTTAATTCTATGTTGTCATGTTTACAGTGCTTAGCAGGATTTACTTGTGGTTTGTCCTAGGTATCGGTGTCAATGATTGTAACTTGTGTTTAAGTGGATGTTTCTTAACTTAACACATGTCATCAAAAGCATGAAAGTCCTTCCTAGACATTGAGAAGTTTGTAGAAATGGACTTTAGTCTTGGTGTTTCTGAGAGAAGTCATATCTATCACAATAGATTAAAGAAGGTATTTAGGCCATCAGAGTTTTGAATTGTGATCTGAAAAGATGTACCAGTTGAAAGTTCCACTAGAAAGCTTGGGATTAATTTATTTATGAGATGGTCCAATTGGAGTGATCGTAGTGAATATGCTTTGGAATTTATGGTAAACTTGATTAGTGATCTTAAATTAGCGTTTGGGAAGAGCAACTAAAACAATGTTTCTCGACTGATTTTTGCAAATATCCAAATAGGCATGAATCCATGTGAGTGAATGATTTCACATGTGTGGACTGCTATGTTGCTTTGAATAACAGTGGAACATGGTGGATGTGAGTTGAATTGTTAGGGAAACAATAAGTGGTGTGTTTAAAGGTTTATTGGTAAGGCTTTGTAACAGTAAAGGGAGTGGCCTTGTTTTATGCCATAATTAGATTTTGGGACAACATGTTTTGTGGAGCTTTTCTCTTGGCATACCCCATTATTTATGCCAAGCTAGAAGAATGGGCGATGTCTTAAGAACGCATGGCTATAGATGAGAATATTATCCCTTGAGATTTGAATCTTAGGATATATGGCAATGATTGGGAAATTGAATCAATTCGGGTCCTTGTAACTCTCTTTGATAAAGTGGAGATCAATTTTAGGTTTAAATAAGAGATGTGAATTGTGAGGGTGAAAGTAGGATATGAGGTAGTGTATTCCCAAAGGTCTAATTGCCTCCGCGAGGAACCTCCCAAATGATGGTATCATCCTTTCAGATCGCCCTTCTTTGGGTAAATTGTTGGAGACAACCCATTCCATCCAAGACGTCATTCTTCATGTGGACTGTAGGGCACAACAAGATCCTAACTGTAGAGCATTTAAGTAGATTCTAAACCATTCCCACTAGACGTGCCCTTTTCAAGATCAATGAGAAGATGAACCACATATTTACTCAAGAGTTTGGAACTAATTCTAAATTTTTGAAACTAGATGGGTGCTACCTAGGAATATGTTGAATCTCATAGGAGGTTGGCTTTCGACACATTTTCTTCATGTGGATGGTATCTTTGGAAAGCTCTTTCCTTTGTGTTATGTTAGCGTTTATAAAAAGAATCCATTAAAAGGATCTTTGATGCCAAGACCTATGTTATCTGGATCATAGGTTTGAATTCGGGTTTGCAGTTCGCTCTTTGGAACAAGCCCAGTTTGTAGAGGTAGTTTCGTAGAACTTAGTTCATTTATGTTAGTCACTAAGAAGAAGACATGGGTCAAGGGGGCAGGTCATCAATTTGAAACATCGTGGTACCTCTAATATTGACCAAAACCAAAAATTGAGGTATCTCTACTATTGAAAAAATGTAGGGTGTATCTCTAATATTGACCAAAATGTGGGGGGCATCTAATATTGACCAAAATCATAGTCACCAAGTCAGAATACGGGTTTAAATGGCAAGGGAAAACTTTGGAAAAAATAGAGAAAATGAGAAAGAAAAGAGAAAAAGAGGAAAAATAATATAGTTGGAGAGGTATTATTAAAAAAGGGGAGATGGGGAAAGACAATAAAGTGGGATAAGGGTAAAAGAGAGAAGATTGCAAAGTTTGAGGGGTGTTATTGAAAAGGGGGTAAAAAAGGAAGATAATAAAATTTGAGGGATATTATTGAAAGAAGGGAAAGAGGAAGAGCAAAGACAATTAAGTTGAAGACAGTGAAAAGGAAAGGCAATAAAGTGAGGAGTGTGGACCCCATCCACTAGAGCTGAGTGGGACATTTATCCTTTACAAAACCGTAGCAAAGTGGGTCCTACAATTGTGTTTTATTATATAGATATATAATAAAATGTAGGTGGGTCCCATTCTAGCTATAGTCTTCTAGGATATAAACGTCCCCTCTAGTTATCAGTGGACTGGGGTCCACACTGCCCCATTTTATTCCCTTTCCTATTCACCTCTTCAACTTTATTGTCTTTCCTTTAAGTTTACAATAAAATATTTAGTAAAAAAAAAAAGTATTGAATATCTATGTATGATAACATGTTTTCACACACAATTGGACATTGTTATCTTTTGAGCAAAATAACACAATATTAAAAAAAAACTATAGCATCTAGCCATCATCATCAAATCCTACATTAAACAACGAACCAAAGCACAAATAACCATATGCCTACAAAAAATGTTTTTTAATTATTTAAAAAAAACTAGTTTAAAACGTAAAAAAAAAAACACATTTTAAACGAGATATTTTTGCTACTATGACCAAAATATAGGGTTTTTTCCCACAAACCCAGTACGAACCGAACCACAAATTGGATCACTTCATACTGGTTCACGATTTTGCATAGTCAGAGTGATTCTGATTTTATAGGCCAAGACAATGTGAACAACATCACACTTAAGTTGAAGGTGGCTATGTTCAAGTGGACTGCTATCAATTGAGAATTTAAGATCCTAGGAGAATTCAATTTTGACTTGGTGTTTAAGTGGAAAGAAATCAGTTTCTTTGATTTTTGTGTCATTTCTTTCCTTATGAGAAGTTTTCTCACACTCTCCCTTGTATAATGCATTATTACCCTTTTTTTTTATATTATTAATAGATCATCTCTTTTACTGATTAAAAAACATAGTGATCACCACCGATCTTGCTTGTGCATGGTTCAGAGACATATCAGATTGATTCGGGAAAACATTTTGATTTTTTGACAGACCAAAACAAGTCTTTAATGTCTCAAAAATCCAAGATCTAAATTTTTTTGGGATGTTTTATCAAAACATACCAAAAATGAGAGGGAGAAATTCATAAGGCATTCCAAAAAAAAAAGTGATACAGAAAGATCGAAACAAAGAGGAAGAATGAGAACTTACCTTGTACCATGACTCCCATCGTTGCCTGAGCTGTCGGATTTTTTGTTGTCGCCTATTTGCGCCTAAGCCATTGAATCTTTTCATTGCTCCTTCTCTCAAGTCTCTCAGACACCCTCTGAAAACATAGAAGAAGAGTTAAGTATGGTTAGGGCTTTATTACCTACGGACTTATGATGTACAGCACAGTTGGACATTTCATCTATAGCTAGCCAATGAAATAGTGACATGCGAGAAAAGAGTACAAGTTACTTAGGCAACCGGTTCTCCTTGTTTCTTTTTTCTACTATTTTCAAGAATGGAAACTGATTCCCTAGGTAGGATATGTAATTTTGACAACTTGCAAATGCAAAACAATAAATGCACTAATTATACATTTTCTTATTTTAATGATTATTAGTACATAGTAGTAGATTTATTTAAGTTATATTGTTTGTTAATTTAAATATTAATTGATTTATATATAATTAATGTGTTTAGGAATTCATTTAATAAATAATATATTACATTAAAAGGATGAAGTGCATTAATAATAATAAATTTCATGTTTATACAAGTCAGTATATTGATTGAATCAAAAGTTATGAGTTTTAGGCATACTAAATAAATTGGAATTATTGAATATTATAAAATAAAATAAAAAATAATTTAAATAAAGCTCGGAATTTTGGATGTGTTCAATGCTTCATAGAAAAAGGTAATGATTTATGCTCACTTCCAATAATTTTTATGAACAAAACTAGTCAATTTAAAAATATTGAATATTAAATTAAATATGAAATAAATTTTAATATATTTTTATAAATATATGAAGCTCAAAATTTAGAAGGAAAGAAACAACTTAATCTTTGATGGGGAGTCTCTTTGAGAAGTGGCCATTAGCATTTTGGGTTTTTTTTTTTTTGGTAGAAGCTATTCAATGAGTTTAAGGGAGCGAGCCTTCTTTGAGGGATTTGTATTTGTATGATATATTATGTGTAATGTTGTGTAGGGTTTCTTTATTTCTCTTGTATTAGGTAGGTCTCCTTGACCTCCTTCCTTTTAATTATGAATAATTTAATCTACCAAAAGGGAGGAGGGATTGTATTATCAATTGCTTAATTTTGTTGATAGCCATAATAAATGTTTTATTAAAATAGAAAATGAAATAAATTAAAATTTGAGATTAACAAGAAACATTTAATCAAATAATATCAGAGCATACTTTTGTACTAGATATGGATAAGGGCAGGGGGATTGCAAGATCAATTACTCTTATTAATAACCATCTTAAATGTTTTATTAAAATATAAAATGAATTGTATCTTCTAAAGACCTAGAAACATTTCTAAAGTACAAAAAAAAAAAAAATATATATATATATATATAGGGTCCCGTTCACCACCCTATGGTTTACCCTACGCTTTACCAAACGTGTTTTGTCCTACATATCCTCACCAAAAATCACCCCATTCCAAAACTTCTAACCCCATAAAAAATGGTTTACAAAAAATGGATGGTCCACGATTTTTCAACTTGTAAACATGGGGCTAGAAATTTCGGAATGGGCTGATTTTTGGTGAGGAGGATCTTCTAATCGTAGAGATCATCCTTACCAAAAATCAGCCCATTCCAAAACTTCTAACCCATGTAGGACAAAACACGTTTGGTAAAGCGTAGGGTAAAGTGTAGGGTGTTGAACATTTCCCATATTTATATATATATATATGGTTGAAGGGCAAGCGCATTTCCTTACCATGGTTATTAATCAATGTTGCAACCAAAATCCATAGTTATGACTCATAATCTTCCTTAGTTTATAAACTCCAGCACCAAGAATTTCTAAGATAATATACAATATGCTACCGAGAGAACATGAGTTGGCTTGCTTAGTGCCAATATGTACCACATACCATATGCGGTTCATTAGAACCAAAAGATGACCACAACTACTTTGAGCCCCCATGCAATTCCATGTTCTATTGATATGTGCAACACATTACTTTGTATGTTCTTTTTATCACGATATTAGTTTTTATTACATTTTATTGAGTAAACTTTGGCTCTTAAAAGGGTATTAAGAAGTTTTTTCTAGCTTATGTATAATTTTTTTTATATTTGTAGGACTCACAATCGTATCTTTAAAAATCACACCTCATCATGAGGCCATGGTTATTCAATATTAAATTTTTTTTTATTTCTGTGATCCATTGAATCAATTAAAATAAACTTCTCTAACATTCTTTATGCATCAAATGCAATGTTTCTAACATTTTTTATGCATAGTATGTAATGTTTTAAGGTACCTATGTTTGTTTTGAAATGTTTTGGGAGCCCGTCGATATGAAAGAGTAGGATTTTTAATTCTAAATTCTATTTTAAACACTTACTTTATAGTTTTCTATGTTTATTTATTAAAGAAATTAAATTTTAATGCAATTGTTTCAGAAGGTTTTGTGAATATTTTAGAAATTTCCGAATGGTTTGTTCCATTTTAGTTTTTGAGAAAACCAAAATACTGGAACAAAACAAGATTGTAAAACTTCATTAGTGGGCTATCCACGTATGACTGCTAGGCTTTTGCTTTTGATAAGTATCATTCTTGACATCATTCTGTAATTCTCATAGCTTCTCTTAGAAATTGCTATCATTACTAGATATTGCTACCTTGAATTCGACAACTATTTCGTCAAAACTAAATGGTGAAAGATGGGATAAGGCATAGTCTTCTGCTGATGATTATTCCATTGCAAATTTGCAATTAAATTTTCAGAACCCCACTCATCATTGCTAGGATTTTCAACATTAGGTTAATAGTTTCTTTAATTTCCTTGTTATTGTATTGAACCCTTATTTCACCTTTTACAAACCCTCCTAAAGACCTTTACAACTGTGTCATTTCCATCCACATGGCATGAGCAATTTTGATTGGAGAGATCACAATGAAAATGCTCTTTGGATTGTATGTTATGCAACAAGTTACTCTTGATTAATAATTTTATGTTATCCTTTGTGAAGAATGAATAAAAAGTTGAACCAAAATTAAAAACTTCAAATAGACTTGAATCCTGGTGAATGTTTTAAAGTACATTGATAAATGTCCAGCTGCAATAAAAGGACAGCCCCATTTCTTGTCAACATATAAATACAAATATATTAAGCACTGAATGTTCTCCCATGTGCTTTTGAGAGAGAACTTTTTTTCCTGGTAAAGCGAGTTAGATTGGAAAGCCCTAAATTTTAAGAGGGGAAGTAAGAGTGATGCTCACTAATCCCCATTATAAAAAAAAGGATCAAACATCATGGTTTCAAGAACGAACATCCTTAACATCGTTCTATACTTGTTATTCCATCTTTAGAATGGCAAGCATCGACTAATGCATGCCTACCATGAATTCCACAACTATCCCATCACAATTCATGACTAAATACTGTGTAAGGAAGTCTGATGATGATGATGATGCAGCGAAATTAATTCTCAGAATCCTACTCATCATTGCGAGGATTTTCTACTAGAGTTTATATAATTTTCCCATTGTGGTATTGAAGTGCTCATTATTTCTGAGTTTTGACAAGCATTCCATGAGACGGTTGCAACTACATATTTATCCTCTCTATGTTTTTTTCCATTTATACCTGTCAGTTATCATCAAACAAAACACACAACATTTCTACAACTACTTGGAAAACTTCTATGGCTTATTGTTTTATGTCAAGGATGACTTCGGTCATGAGAGTGAAATCCTTGTTCTTGAGACGTAAATTCATTTGCCTGATGGATCTGTATGCAGATATTGGATACAAATCCCCAGCTTTTTTTCCATCTGCAGCAGCAAAGGTTGATAGAACTGATTCGTAATGGAAAAGTAGAAGAAGCTTTGGAGTTTGCTCAGGAGGAGCTCGCACCAAGGGGTGAAGAAAATGTAACTCTTGTCCCCTAATTTCCTTATTGTGCCTTTTTTTGGTTGCCACTTTGTAATTTTGACATAGAACACCTCACAAGGTTTTCTTCTTCACACCAGATGATAAAAGCTTGAATTTATGATTTAATTGTTTTTCTTTGTAGAAAAGTAATTTTTTCTAATATTACTTGAACCTGAAAGGATTTGATGATGATGACAGTGATGATTATCTGTTAGGATCAAGATGGCAATCTTATTCCTTATTAAATTTACAAAGGGAATCATGATTTATTTACTAAGCTTCAAACAAATTTGTATGCCTCTTCAGCAAAGCTTTCTAGAAGAGCTGGAGAGGACAGTAGCACTACTAGCATTTGAAGATGTCTCTAATTGCCCTGTTGGAGAGCTTCTGGACATATCACAACGCCTGAAAACAGCAAGTGAGGTGAATGCAGCCATCCTTACTAGCCAGAGTCATGAAAAAGGTTAGAAGAGACGATGGCTCTTGCAGTAATTCTTTATATTTTGCATTTATTTTTTTGTATAAATATTAGATGGTGCATAATAGTTTTTAGCTTATCTTGCCATCATTATGAATTACTTAGAAAAATTGTCATCCTGTAGAATAACATTGTCAGTAAATCACCCATGTGTGGCATTTGATTTTCATTATGCTATATGCACTGTGTATATCTATGCATACATCAGCTTGTATTTACCGCCAGATTCTGGACTGGCTGTGGTGGTATGTGCTGCCTGAAGCAACAAACACAGTTAGAATTTAGATAAATATTTTTATATAACATTGCACTATTGCATGACCGACCTTTCCATTTAACCACATTTTCTTTAAAATCAAACTCATCATCTTCCTTAGAATCACTCCAAGAGATACTTTGCAAGCTACCATTTGCCTTTGTAGGTAAATCTACTGGCAATTTTCATTTGCAAGTTCCAACCCTAAAACCAACACATTCTCTGTCCAACCCAATTTTGAGCAGATCTGAGGTCCATCACTATAGCAATGCAACTGTTTGAGAGATATTTTCTTGAATGAAGTCATCACTCTTCTCCTGCTTTTGGATTTTGTGTTTTAACAGTATAGGATTGCATGTTTTTATGAGGTCATTTTTTATTTTTCTCAAGTCCACGGATTCTGACCCTATGTATAACTTTCTTTTGATAAGTAACATAAAAGATGATTAAAGAAAAGGGTAGTTAGACCCCTATATATGTGGAAAGCTTCTGTTGTCTGTTTACGAAATATTTAGCCAATAAACTGTCACCTTCTGTTGAGTGTATATTTTCCTCTACTCTCGGGTGTATCATATCCCAGTTAAGCCTGTGACCCTCTTATATTCATAGTTCTCCCCCTCGACAGCTCGGTCTTTTGGAGTAGTTGGTTAGTTAACATGGTATCAAAGCGCTAGGTTCGTATAGGTCATAGGGTTTGTTTCTTTCCACCCTTATGGGTGAGGAGTGTTGATTATATATTTTACTCCACTCCTCAGGTGTGTCATACCCCAGTTAAGCCCCGTGCCCTCTTATATTGATAGCTATTCCCCTCTCCAACAGATTGGTCCTTGGGAGTAGTTGGTTGGTTAACGCCTTCCACACACTTCTATGAGCATCTATTCTTCATAAGGGTTACAAAAAGTTCGCTAATATTATTGGGAGATGCCTAGCAATTCTATAAATCCTGAGGTACTAGTGATGCATTCCTTGAGTCACCTTCCAGACTTCATTTCCAGCTTCATCCAATAAAATCCTCAAAATCACTAGTTTTAGGGGTTTTCATCTTTGTTTTAGGAAACAAGTAAATCTATAATCAAGAAAACCCAGTTCTCTCTCTCAAGTTCCTTTATGTCCAAGTAAATGAGTACTGCTCCTGTGCCCTAAAGGGTAGTTAATACCAGTAACCCCCTAACAAAGGGTGGATGACTGAAAAGATTTCCCTTGTTTCAACAGCAATTTGTCATGGTGTCACATTCACACTTGCATGATGAAATTTACACAGTTGTAATCTTACAGTTTGGTTCCTTACTCAAATGAGTTTGAATCAAATTAAGAACATAAATATACACTTTCTTTGTTACTTCTATTAATGGTTCTAATTTGTGGAGAGATCAGTGGTATACAAGTTTGACAAGTATTCTGGTTTTCTATTGTTAAACTATAGATCCAAAGCTGCCAAGCCTGTTAAAGATGCTGATTTGGGCTCAGAATCAGCTTGATGAGAAGGCTGCTTATCCCCACATCAACAATTTATCGACTGCGGTGCTTGAAGACCCTGCCATTTGAAAAAAAATAATATAAAAGCTTCCCATAACGATTCAGGTCACTCTCTAATGGTACTACAAGTTGAGTCATGTGGATACCTTTAGTGTGATTGATCCAAGTTTCTTCGTGGGCATTCTTCTTTCATATTGGTGAAGTGTTTCTTTTGGTCTCTTCGAATCAGTCCTCTGGCTTTTGGTCTTAAGTTGTACACATGTTTGTCTTGCTCCGAACTTTTATCGTTATTCATAATGTTCGAGGACTTGCGGGTCCTTCTGGTATCTCATGTAAAAAACCAAATGAAAAAACTGCTCTTATATTGGTTCTCTATTTTTATGTTTTTCGTGTCAGATGTGCAAACAGTTAGCGAAGGTACAGAAGGAATTAAGTAGTTGATTTTTTATTTTTTTTATGGTCATTATTATTAAGGGTCAGGATCCCTTGACTCCTTAAGGACTCATGAAAAAAACGCATGATCCAAACCCTTTAAATGCAACATCCAATGGTTGATATTTATCCTTGGGATAAGTATCTCCTACATTTGTGTTATCAAGATACTCATAAATCTCAACCATTGGATTTTGTCTTTAAAGGGTGGGGATCATGTGTTTTGTTAATGAGTCTCGACTCCTAGCCCTAGTATTAATATTACAAATATTATTGTCACGTTGATCATCATTTGTGTTAATTCTTTCATACAATGATACGTAAAGATTTTATGGTAATTTAGATACGCCCCTTTGTGTTTTGGTGGATATTTGAGATACAAACCCATTGTCTGCAAACTATTACATCTTGTGGGTAATATTTTTCAATCCATTCAAGCTCCATCTGTGTAACCTCTTGTTGAAAATCTTTGATTTTTTTTCTCTAAAACAAAAAAAATCCAACGTTGTCATTTTTCTCGAAAATCATATATTGTTCTTGATGTTTGAAGGTCGAAGGAGATAAAATCTTGAGGGTAAAAAAAAAATTACTAGAGGTCTGGGACATTCTTTCGGTGCTCGAGGGGTTTTAATGGAATATGCGAAATTATAAAATTTGGATTGTAATAGTATAAGATCTACCCGATGATAAGTTATTTTCTGATTAAGATTAGGAATGGATTTTGTCTTGTTTAAACAAAAAATAAAAAACTCGGTGCCAATTCTCGAACTTGGTGCTTTTTTCTTTCTCAAAAGCAATCGGTTCAGCATTAGTTTTACATGAGCATCCACTGTCATGATATCTGCATTTCGACTTTTGTGTGAAGAGCAATCCTGTGAAGAATCCAGTACGGCCGTTTGGTATCATGCAAATGCAAAAGCTCTGGCATCGCAAATGATTTGTAGCACTTTTTGGATTGCAAACTATTTGCTGAAATTTGTGAAGGGTTTTAAGTGGTTCATGCAAATAATCTGCAATGTAAAATAATTTTAGAACGGTTTGTTACTAAAAATTAAGGAATTAGAAAAATATGAGAAAATTAAAGAATTAGAAAGGCTTGTTATTGAACAAACCTTTCTAATATTTGTTCCATCCATAATTTGCCAAGAGCTTAGTCCTCTACTTAAAGTAAAGAATTAGAAAGGTTTGTTACTGAACAAACCTTTCTTATTGAACAAGAAAATTAAACAACCTATGGATTCTATCCAATCTAAAAATTAAAGAATTGGAAAAATACGAGATTTGTATAGAATTAAAATTAATGCACCAACAACATTGTAGTGTATCTAGAACCAGTTCAGACCTTCTTAATCTTATTAATATTGATTATTGGAGTTTTTTAAGAATCTTAAATCTAGAAAAGGCCAAATATACTATATTACCTTTATAAAAGAATATTTTAGATATACAAGAGTTTATCTTCTTAAGAGTTAAAAATGAAACAAAATATATATTTTTAAAGTACTAGAATGGGGTAGAAAATAAATTTGATAGGAAATCAAGAAAGAAAATAAATTTGATAGGAAATCAAGAAATTGATATTAGATGGAGGAGAATAATATGACTCAAATATTTTAAATCATTTTTTTCAATAAAAAGACATTGTCCATAAAGTAACTCCTCTAAGTCAAATGGAATAGCATAAAGAAATAATATATGGTTTAAAGAAATGTTACTTATTAATAAAATTCCTCATAAGAAATTAGGAAAGACTCCTTAAGAGAGTTCCTCAGGAATAAGATGACTATTCATTGCCCGTCTCTTTAAGTAATAGTGAGGGCCCTGGCTTAGATAAGCAATCAAAGATTGATTGATTAAAACTATGATTATTGATAAAGTATAAAATGGGTTAATTAGGACTCCAACATATTTTAAACACCTATCATATAACGTGTGTCATGTAAGATAGCAGGCACAATTCCTCTTTTACAAGATAAAAATTTGTAATGTTAGAATGTGTGTTGTGCTTTAATAATTAGATTGTAATAAATAATAATTAAGAAATTGGGGTGTAATAAGTATAAGTTGGGGTACCAATAGTAGTTCTTTTGTTTTTTAAATAATGAAAAAAATGAAAAAGCCTTGCCGATCCGAAAAATCAAATTTAGGGTTTTTTTTTTCATGGAAGGAAACGTGTGGCCCTCTTGTTCAAGTAATGAAAATGAAGAAAAAAAGACGAAGAAGAAGACAGAATCAATGGGCTACCTAATCGTATTATCCATCACATTCTCTCTTTTGTCAACATGAAAGAAGTAAATTATACAATAATGTTAAAATTTAACACCAGTCCAATTGGAAAAGTCCAAACTAATTGTTCAAGTCCAACGATAATTTAGAGCCCAATTTCTAGAATCTTCTTAAAAAAATTCTAGATATTTTTGGATGAAAGAAAAGTAAAAAATTATAAAGTAGTAGATATTTTGGTGGAAAGTTCTAGATGTCAAATTATAACCATTAGATGAAAAGTGTGTTGTCACAATCCTAGCAATTGATTAAGGATGTTCCACCAGTATAAATAAAGATAAGTTATCTCATTTTACAATAAATTGTGAGAAAAATTAAGTAGTAGTAAAATAATAAATAAGAGGTCTTGAAAGGTTATTGAAAGTGTGAGTGTTTATAAAAGTTGTATTTTTTTAAAAGAGTGTTGTTTTATTCTTAAATAGTATTTTATATTGAGGGTGTTTATTTATTTGTTTATATCAAACATTTAAACATTTAAAGTTGAGTATTCTAAATTTTCCTCAACAAACAAGGTCCTGTGTGAATACACCTCTCTACGCAAGAGTAAAAGCTCAATCTCTCCTTGCAAGAGCAAAAAATCTCTTCACAGAAGAACAAGTTCTTGAAACTTCTCAACAAAGAGTAAAAAACCTCTTCTCGTAAGAGTAAAAATCTCTCTGCACAAGAGCAAAAACTTATCCAAACATTTACCAGCTTCCTGCAGAGGCAAAAGTTGTCAAGAAGCTCTATCTAAACGCATAGCAAGTCTCTTTGCATTGAAGATATTTGTGGAAGTCTGTTCCATTTCTAAACTTTGATCGTAATTTGTGGAACAACGATGGAATTTATAAAGAAGGATTTATGAATTTTGTTGCTAGCGCTATACTTTTCCGCCATACAAATTATAGGAATCCACGGAGTTTTAGTCTTTCAATGGATAAATCCTATGGTTCACAAGTAGAATCGGCACATGGATCCTTTGCCATTACAAATCGAAATGTTGAGGAAATCACTATTGAAATCTGTTCTGAGCATTCTCTTGAATATGCTGATTATCTCTTTGTTCCATCCATAAGGGTACTTAAGTTGCAATCTTCGGATGGATTGAACGAAACTGGTGTCAATTAAACTTACCGAGGGTGGTGATTCGGATGGAGAGTTCATCTGTAACTCCCCATTTTTAGAAAATTTGATCCTCAAAGACTCTGAACATAAACATCTCAAAGTTGTCAATATATCTGCTTCTCAACTGAAGAAATTGGTTTTGAAAACTTCTTCTGAGAGGCCGCATGATTGTGAGATCAAAATATTTACTCCAAATCTTACATCATTTCACTTTGACTGTTATGGATTTGATGACTGTTATATGAGGAAGCTTTCCTCTCTGCTTACTGCATATATTAATTCAGATATGGATAAGACAGTGGATGCTCAATATCTGATTAAAGTTCTTAAAGGGCTTTATAATGTACAAAGTCTAACACTATCCGGTTGGTGGCTTCAGGTACCACCCTTACCCCTATCTCCTATATATATATATATATATATATATATATATATATATATAGGGAAATGTTCAGCAACAAACATTTTGACAAACATTTTGGCAAAACATTTTTCAAAATATGGGTTAGAGGTTTTGGAATGGGCTGATTTTTGGTGAGGATGATCTCTACGGTGAGGAGATCATCCTCACCAAAAATCAGCCCATTCCAAAACTTCTAACCCATCAAAAATGGTTTACAAAAAATGGACGGTCCACGATTTTTCAACTTGTAAACATGGGGCTAGAAGTTTTGGAATGGGCTGATTTTTTGTGAGGATGATCTCCTCACCATAGAGATCATCCTTACCAAAAATCAGCCCATTCCAAAACCTCTAACCCATGTTTTGAAAAATGTTTTGCCAAAATGTTTGTCAAAATGTTTGTTGCTGAAAGGGACCCATATATATATATATATATCTATAGGGGGCAGTTCAAGGGACACATGTAAAAAACAATGATTTTTCAAAATATGGGTTAGAGGTTTTGGATTAAGCTGATTTTTTGCGAGGATGGTCACTATGATGAGAAGATCATCCTCACAAAAAATCAGCTAAATCTGAAACTTCTAAATCCATCAAAAGTGATTTACAAATTATTGATAAAAATTGACAAAAAATCGACGATCCACATTCTAAATCACTTTTAATGAGGTTAGAAGTTTCAGATTGGACTAATTTTTTTTTTCCGGATGATCTTCCCATCATAGAGATCATCCTCACAAAAATCAGCTCAATCCGAAACTTCTAACCTATATTTTGAAAATTTATTAATGTTAAATTGTTTTTACATATGTTTTTTCATATGTCCCTTGATCCTGACCCATATATATATATATATATATAGGGAGCGGTTCGGCAGCCCTAAAGTTTGCCAAGTTTGGTGCCAAACATTTTTTGTAAATCACTTTTGATGGGGTTAGAAGTTTTGGAATAGGCTGATTTTTTTGTGAGGATGATCTCTACAGTGAAGAGATCATCCTCACAAAAAATCAGCTCATTTTGAAACTTCTAACCCTAGTTTACAAGTTGAAGAATCGTGGACCGTCCAATTTTTGTAAATCACTTTTGATGGGGTTAGAAGTTTTGGAATAGGCTGATTTTTGGTGAGGATGATCTCCTCATCATAAAGATCATCCTCACAAAAAATCAGCTCATTCCAAAGCTTCTAACCCATATTTTGAAAAATGTTTGGCACCAAACTTGGCAAACTTTAAGGCTGCCGAACCGCTCCCATATATATATATATAGGAAAATGTTCAGCAACAAACATTTTGACAAACATTTTGGCAAAACATTTTTCAAAACATGGGTTAGAGGTTTTGGAATGGGCTGATTTTTGGTGAGGATGATCTCTACGGTGAGGAGATCATCATCACCAAAAATCAGCCCATTCCAAAACTTCAAACCCCATCAAAAATGATTTACAAAAAATGGACGGTCCACGATTTTTCAACTTGTAAACTGGGGCTAGAAGTTTTGGAATGGGCTGATTTTTGGTCAGGATGATCTCCTCACCGTAGAGATCATCCTCACCAAAAATCAGCCCATTCCAAAACCTCTAACCCATGTTTTGAAAAATGTTTTGCCAAAATGTTTGTTGCTGAACGGGACCCATATATATATATATATATATATATATATATGTTTTCCATGTGATCTTCGTTTTGTTTTTTTGTTTTTTTGTTTTTTTGTTTTTTTGTTTGGGGGAGGGGGGATTCAAGTCTCATTGGAGAGGTTTATAGAGGAGGATACATCCTTCCCCATAATTGTCACTGTTTTAGTGTTGAGGAGTTTATAGTATTTTGGTTTCCTTTAAAAAAAATAATGCTTAACTGCCTGCATGCTTTAATCAGCCAACCAAAAATCTTACTAGTCCCCCACCCTTCTAATCTATGAAGTAGGGGTCAGTAAGGACAATGTATCATGCCTCATGCCATGTTCTAAAAATTGAAGAAATTATACTATGTTTATGTGTATATTTCTTATGGTCTTATTCAAACAAGCCTACTTTATTTGGATTCTTTACTCAGGCATGCAAAATTCTTGGTTGGGGCATTGGCTGATAGTTCTATCCTTCTGATGTTGCAATGTCTACGATATATGGACTTATTTACATATTTTCACCACATTTTTTACTTTTTTTTTGTGATTCACGTGTCAACATTTTCTTTCTTTTTTGCTTGTGGGTCTGTTTCTACTTTAATAAAATTGTTGATTTCTATTATTTGTTCATCTAAATTGATCTCTTATTTTTCCCTTATTCATGTGCAAAGACTTCCTCAGAATCCACAAATATGTTGGAACAACTGCTCGATCCTTTTAACAATATGAGGCATCTGAAGCTGAAAAAATGGCATAATAGTTCTTGCATGCGAGCAATAGCTATCTTACTAGAAAACTCTCCTTGTATTGAAACTCTTGTCTTGGCATTAGAGAGTTCTACTAATGAACATTATTCGTATGAGGCAATCGTAACGTCTATGACTATATTCTTTAATTCATTTCAAATACAGTTTAGTTCCAGGTAACATTTTTGTTTATTTGCTCTGATTAGACAACATTCACCTCAACATACCAGGGAAGTGATGAGCACAATTACCACCCTGTCGCATGTTTTATTACCTTAAATCCGTGGAGATCCAGAATCTAGAAGGGTGCGAGAATGAATTTAAGTTTCTTGAATTTCTACTCAAGAATGCAAAGGTCCTAAAGAGCATAACTATCAATACAATTAGGAATCCATCAAAGGATAGAGAGCTGGCACGAAAGAATTTAATAAGAGGCTACGATTGCTACCTAGAGCTTCCTTGGGTGTCACAATATTCTTTATGTTAAAGAGTAGAACTGGATCGACCGTTGCATTGGAAGAGTCCTAGTCCAGCTGGCTTATAACCCCATTAAAAAGGTATGGATTTCTTGATTTCATGGGCTAGAATTATGAAGTGAGTTTATGTTTCTATTTTTCCTTCTCAGAGAACATAGTAGTTCAGTCTTGTGGACAGTCATTTGGTGAACTCTTTCATGGAATGATATGTTACTCTTTAACATTCAGTTTAAGTACACTTCAGTTCTGCAAAACAATTTTTTCTCCGATTCGTTTCTTTCCTGCTATGGGCTTGTGTTCTATTCTTGGCGTCTTCTAATATAGATTAAATATTCATCTTTCTGTTAAACCACCAATGTTTTTTCTATAAAATAAATTTATTGGCCATTCCTCCCAATTTTGATGCAAGTGACACTTGGATGTTGAGTGGAATCCACATTTAATCCTCAAAGCAATGGTGAGGTCCAACCCTGAAGTACGAATTTGAATAAGGTGAGGAGCACTAATGCAAGAACTCGGACGATGAGTTACCCAGGTAAGGGTTCTAGTGCCTAATGCACTTACCCAAGTTCTCTTGTTGATCAAGGATGCTTTCATAGAACTTTGAACAATAAGTGAAATTCAAAATGGGTACATACAGCCTCTTAAAGGCTGCATATACAACAGCAACTTCGAAGAACAGAACTTGCACGGTTGCCACTTAGACTTTCAACAATAGATAACCCTTGAGGAAATTTCATTGGCTTGTCAAAACTGATATGCGTATTTGAATTAATGTAGGCTGTAACTAGGGAAGAAATGTCATCAAGATGATATTTTCCTTTTTCAGGATCGAGGTTGCATGTGAAGGATATGAGATTTGGGCTACTTATCATAATATCACAGTAGAATGAAACACGTCTTACGGAAATCGATTTCCTAAATTTAGGTGTTGAGATCTTGATTATATTGAGATGCTCTTGATAACATTTTTCCATTGTTAAAACTTCTAAATCTGGGCACGTTAAGATGAGCAAGCCATTCTTATTGCCCTCAGGAAGTCTAATAGATGTTAGTTCAAGAATCCAAAGTTGTTTAATTGAAGACATTGAAGGTGGAAGTTGGACTGTGTAATTAAGATCCTCATATGATCGTAAGTTAAGTACATTAACAGATGAAACAAACAATTCGTGAGCGACCAAATGTTCTTGAAAAACATCGCAGATATCAAGATCAAGTTCTTGAACCTTCTGTTTCAATAAATTAAGAATCTATGTATTAATCCTATTCAGATTGCAATATCGCCCACACGAATGGTGAATTCTTGGAATCTCCAAGTCATTGTGAAGAGTAATTGCCCTATCCACAAAATCCATGAAGTGTGCTTTACTTTCAAATTCTTGACCTCCCCATGGGATGGTTGTTGTAGTTACCTACATATTATGACCAAAATTAAGATTATTGATAGATTTCCAAGCATACCTCCATCTTCGACAAACAAAGGATCCATAAGCTATGACATGTTTCATATCAAGATACGAAAGAATGCGATAGATATCAGGTTCTGTAATTCCACTGATTCTATCAACTGTTGGGTTCTCCATTTTCTTCTCTTTCTAAATGCTTCAATTCTTGTCTCTTGTTCTTGGTCTTTTCTCTCTCTATTCGAATTAGAATCTTTTCTTTCTGAGTGTCTCTTGTTGTTGTTCTTCTAGAGAGAAAAGACCAAGAACAAGAGACACAAGAATTGAAGCACTTAGAAAGATAAGAAAATGGAAAACCCAACAGTAGACAGAATCAGTGGAATTACAGAACCCGATATCTATCGCATCCTTTCATTTCTTGGCATGAAACATGTCATAGCTTATGGATCCTTTGTTTGTCAAAGATGGAGGTATGCTTGGAAATCTATCAATAATCTTAATTTTGATCATAATCTGTGGGTAACTACAACAACCATCCCATGGGGAGGTCGAGAATTTGAAAGTAAAACACACTTCATGGATAGGGCAATTACTCTCCGCAATGACTTGGAGATTCCAAGAATTCACCTTTCGTGTGGGTGATATTGCAATCTGAATCAGATTAATACATGAATTCTTAATTTATTGAAACGGAAGGTTCAAGAACTCGATATTGATATCTGCGATATTTTTAAGAACATCCGATCGCTCACGAATTATTTATTTCATCCATTAAGGTACTTAAGTTACGATCATATGAGGATCGTAATAACACTGTCCAACTTCCACCTTCAATGTCTTCAGTTAAACAGTTTCGGATTCTTGAACTAACATCCGTTAGACTTCCCGAGGGCAATCAAAATGGCTTGCTCACCTTAATGTGCCCAGATTTCAAATTTTAATAATGGAAAAATGTCATCAAGAGCATCTCAATATGATCAAGATCTCAACACCTAAACTTAGGAAATTGATTTCCGTAAGATGTTTTTCGTTCTACTATGACATTAGGATAAGCGCCCTAAATCTCATATCCTTCACATGCAATCTCAATCCTGAAGAAGGGAATTATTATCTTGATGACATTTCCTCCCTGGTTATAGTGCAAATTAATTCAAAAACGCATATTAATTTTGACGAGCAAATGGAATTCCTTCAAGACCATTTAATGTCGAAAGTCTAAAATCGTCTTTTTTCCATTATCTTCAAAAATGTTGCAGACTATTATTTGTTTTCAAGTAATTATCTAGATATTCTCTTTTCATAAATATAACATTTTGTTTCTTGAGACTTCATTTTAGTAATAATGCAGAACAAGTGTTTCTTCAATTTGGGATCTATTTTTCGTTTGAGTGTAACTTGGGCTCTTGCCTAATATGTTTTTAGAATAATCATGAAGGTTAGTAACAGATGTACAAAACAGTAAAGTATGACATCCTATTTGATTCTAGCGAAGTATCATTGACTTTCTAAGATTCAAAAGTTCAAGGGACTTTGAAAAATGAATTTTAATCATTTCTAAGCTTTTCGTAAAAATTTGAAAATTGGGTGGCCTTTGTTTCTAGCTTACCTGGTAACATGGACTTTGAGGAATATTTTAGTATTAAAGGACAATTATGTGAATTTTATATTAAGTTGCTTTATACCAATACTTGTGTATTAATATCCTATTTAGTCTATGAAAAATTAGTACCCATTCTTAAAAAGCACGTTGGATCTATTTGATTTTTTTTTTTTTTTTGTTTGTTTGATTGTGTTGCAGCTATGAATGTTTCGTTTTGTTCTCGTTCTTGGATTGTGGCCAACAACCTACATGTCTTAATTATTGTTAAGCATTGCAATTTATTTTCTCTTCCTTGTTGATTTTTTATTATTTTCTTCATAAATATATTTTTGTCTATATTGATTTCCCATTTTCCTCTTCTTCATGTACATAGGGTTTCTCAGACGGCTCCAATTTGTTAGAATGGATGATGCCTAGTATGAAAATTTTAAATTTGAAGATTGGCGTAATGGTGATAGATCTTGTATGCTATCGATTGCCATCCTTCTAGAGAGCTTTCCATGTGTAGAAACTGTCAACTTAGAATTGAGGTCTCCCTTGAATAATGTAATAGTAATGTTTGTGATTATGTTATTTGGTTCATTTCAAATAGTTTTAAAAACCTAGGGCCTATTTGGATTGACTTCTCCAAGTGCTTTTGGCTCTGGCAGGGAGTCAGAAGCGCTTATTCTATCGTTTGGACATCCTATACTTTGAAAAAGCAATATTTTAAAAGAGTCAAAATAGTATTTTTATGAGAAGTACCGAAATTGATGCTTCACAATTTTGTTTTTAGGAGAGTAATTTTTTCCGTCATTTTTATTATGTGGTTCCAATATTACCCACAAGAGTAAAAAAAACCCTTTTTTCATTTTTTTAAACCCAAACCTCAAAACAGAAAAGAGAGAGAGTCTCTCGTTTGGAACCCTTGATTGGAGGCCTCAAGAATAGATCTCTCTCCTTCTGAAAGTATCTCCTCTCTCAGGCGACTATGACGGCAAGTTCTCCGACGATTACAACGGCGATTTGGTCCTCTCCTCATAGGTAAGTCGATCGGAACTTTTCATGCGATTTTCTCTTCTCCCTTCTCTCCTCATATTGATTCTTGTAAGAATCTATTGGTTATTGCAGAATAGGTTAAGGATTTTATGATTATGAATATGTTGATTTATTTCTTTTAATCTTTTAGGCCTAAAACCCATAAACATTCACGATAAACAACATAAATTTGTTACTTCGATAGGGTTATGGTCTTACTTGAAAATATTTTAGGCCGAAAACCCATAAACATTCACGACAAACAACAGAAATTCGTTGATTCGATAGGGTTATGAGATTTGTTTAATTATTTGTTGTGAATTTGTTTTGTTTGGTGTGGAAATTTGGGTTCTTTTTTTTATTTGTTTAATGGTTGGTTCGATTGCAGCATTTGCCTTGACAATGGTAGTTCATACGATTTGTTGCATGTAGAGATACCATGTAGACCTCCGACAACTACTTTTATACAGCAACTTCATGGTAATTCATACGAATTACAATCACTAATTTAGTTAGTTCAATAGTAACTGATACATATAAGAGCATTCTGGTTATTTTAATATATTCCAGAATAGTTCCCAAACACAAAACTCTGTCAGAAGTATTTTTGACAGTACTTCTCAGAACCTGCATCTAAATGCACAACACATTTCTAGCTACTTCAGACAGTACTTCAAAAAGTAATTCTAGCAGTACTTATGTTTTACGTACTTTTGGCTCCTGCATCCACACGAGCCCCTAGCAAGTAGCATTTAATTATCTATCATTGCTCTCGTCTTTAGATTCCAGACATCACAAAGAGGAGAATGGGGACGACAACTACCATCATGTAACAACTTTGATAAACTTAGAGCCGTCAACATCCAAATTCAAGAAAATTGGTAGCATCAATTCCGACTATCGAGTTACTTTTGAGGATTGTGTTGTCCTTAGGAGGTTACTCTCACTACACTGCAAAGTCCATGAACAAATATGGAGCAAGAACTATGTGAAATCGAGCTCCAACGCTGATACCTCTGTGGATGTTGCTTTGGGTGAACCACGTAAAATCTCGTGTTGTTGGTATTGTGTTCTTACTCTTTCTTCGTGTGCTTGTTTATCTTCTTTGCATTTGCTACTATTAGTTAGGTTTGTCCTGCTTTGCCATTATCAAACATGGTCTTGGAAGGTGTGACATACAAGGTATTTGGTGAAATACCAAATAGGTGTTTGATCAAATTACAAAGTGAGCTTCACAAAGGTGTTCATATACACAATTGGCTTCCTTTGGAAGGAAGAAAAAAAAATGCCCTTATCTGTTAACAAAGTTAATGTAATAATGAAATATAAAGGAGAATTGGATGAACAAATCTTCCACTACAAGGTGTGCTCATTAGAGAATATTGAGATTAGGATTCAATAAAAGACAGAATCAGTGAGTTACCTGATTCCCTCTCCATGACATCCTCTCTTTACTTCCAATAAAACCCTCTATAAGAACAAGTGTTCTATCAAAGAGATGGAGAAACCCTTGGAAACATCTTTTGATCAATGCCACCACTCTAGACTTTGGCAAGGAGTTCGCAAAGGCCCAAACAGAAGAACAGTTTCTTACTGCTGTCAACCGATATCTTCAACTCAATAACCGCAATAAGATCAAGGAGCTACAGTTATTTTTTCTCCCCCAGCGATCAGTATCAAAGTGATACTGAAAAATGGTTTGAATTCGCAATACTTAGGAGAGTTAAGAAGCTTGATCTGGACTTCTGCCAAGGGACAATGAAGTACATTCTAAGCAAATGTGTAGTCAGTGGAAACAAGTTTAAATTGCTTGCTTTTCTTGTTGGTTGTGTTTCTCTAACCCATTTAAATTTGAGTCACTACGATTTCAGTTGTCTTCGGAATTCACTGGCTTCGATTCCCTTGAAACGATCAGACTCAGACAAGTCAGTATTACAAAAGCTTGTTATCCAACTGCCTGTTTCTTAGTAAATTGTTTCTGAGGAAAATGCTCCAAGTTGACGTCAATCAAAGTTTCAGGTCCGACATTATGACTCAATAGCTTGATAGTGGTGAATTGTGAGGTTGCTTACAAGATTGAGATTTTCGCTCCAAATCTCAAATCATTCTATTTTGTTGGTGAACCTTTTTATGGATATTCGTTCAAAAATGTCTCTAGTTTGAAGGATGTCTTCATTAGTTCAGTTGGTTATGAATGTACAGAACCCGAACACGATTAGGTACATATTCTGTTCACTGTCTCTCACATCAAGATTCTTACTGTGTGCACTGCATCTCTATTGGTATATTCATATTTGCATACATTTTAATTACAAACCTGTTTTATTTTTCATTGAGAATCAATTGATAACTTGTTCATGTAGCACTTATTAATTTGCTCTGATTAAACAACATTCACCTCAACATACCAGGGAAGTGATTGGGGAGCACAATTATCATCCCGTCGCATGTTTTATTACCTTAAATCCGTGGAGATCCAGAATCTAGAAGGGTGCGAGAATGAACTTAAGTTTCTTGAATTTCTACTCAAGATTGCAATTGTCCTAAAGAGCCTAACTATCAATACAAATTAAGAATCCATCAGAGGATAGAGAGCTGGCACTGAAAGAATTTAATAAGAGGCTACGATTGCTACCTAGAGCTTCCTTGGGTGTCACAATATCCTTTATGTTAAAGAGTAGAACTGGATCGACCGCTGGCTTATAACCCCACTAAAAAGATTTGGATTTCTTGATTTCACGGGATAGAATTATGAAGTAGGTTTATGTTTCTATTTTTCCTTCTCAGAGAACATAGTAGTTTGGTCTTGTGGAAAGTCATTTGGTGAACTCTTAGGGGATGATATTTTACTCTTTACCATTCAGTTCAGTTCTGCAAGACAATTTTTTCTCCAATTCGATTCTTTCCTGCTATGGGCTTGTGTTCTATTCTTGGCATCTTCTAATATAAGATTAAATGGTCATCTTTCTGTTAAACCACCAATGTCTTTTCTATAAAATAAAATTATTGGCTGTTCCTCTCAATTTTGATGCAAGTGACACTTGGATGTTGAGTGGAATCCACATTTAATCCTCAATTTGAATAAGGTGAGGAGCACCAATGCAAGAACTCGGACGATGAGTTGCCCAGGTAAGTGTTCTAGTGCACTAATGCACTTACCCAAGTTCTCTTGTTGATCAAGGATGCTTTCATAGAAACTTTGAACAATAAGTGAAATTCAAAATGGGTACACAAGCTACAGCCTCTTAAAGGCAGCATATACAACAGCAACTCCGAAGAACAGAACTTGCACAGATGCCACTTAGGATAAATTACTGCATGGGTTCAACGTAGGATCCAAACACTTGTGATATAGCCACCCAATGGTCCTTCTACCATTAGACAAAAGGAAGGATTCAGGAAATTTCACAGCCTTGCCTACTTAAGAGAGATCATATCACTACAATAATCCAAACAAAATGTTTTTAAGGTGTCCTCTTGTGTTGCATTTGGCTTTGGGATACTAAATCAGAGAGCTTTCTTGCAAGACTTTCTTCTTGTTTGCCACCCCTGAAGTATGTGAAGATGGGGGAAGAGATCGATCATTAACTTAGCTCCCTTTGCTACTTTGTTTTTAGGTTTCGAGGTCAGATGGCTTCTATAGCTAAGTTCGGCTTCTTTGAATTCACCATCAACGTATGATTTTTTTTTTTGTTTTTTGCGCGCATTTTTGGACCGGAGGCCACTTCAGAGAAATTATAGGACAATGATTTTCTTGTACAATTATGTTTTTTTGCAAGAAAATAATTTTTCTATTTTTACCATATAAGTATTTTACTATCCAACCCCTTATCATGACCATGACAATGATGTTTATCATTGTGCTAAGAAAATAATTGTCCTATTTTGATGGGAAATATTCTCCTATCCAACCCAATATGATAGTGATATTCTAGTATGATTGTGCATTTGCATTAAAATAATTGACTTAAGAAAATAATTTTTAGAGGACAATTATTTTCTTCTCGATGTGGGAAAATTCTAATGATCGTCCAATTCTTAAAACTTAAATAACAACTCTCTTTATGACATTTTCTTACGTGCAATCAAACTATGAAATATTTTCAAAGGAAATCAGTTTTCCCAAAAACAACTTTGCATGAAACTGCTTTCCTACGAGACATTTTCTCTGCAATCATACCCACCCTTAACGTATATTTATTTGCAGAGAAAATCACTTCCCCTACAAATTGGAATTGCCAATTTTTAAAGATCATCCTAGACTGAGAGTTGTTGTGTATCAACATTCGTGTCCGGAGTCACTTTAGGATACTAAGTAAAGTGCACGTGCGTTGGACGTGAATATATGTGTATTTTGTATAAAGTTATAATTCATTATTTTTAAGTAAAATTATAATTCAATACCTCTTCCAGTAAAAAAATCTCAAGAACATTACAATGTACTTGGACTCCTCTTGTTTCTAACTATGCCTGATCTTTGAGCTAAGATTACAAGTAGTAATAAATAAGGCGAATTTAAGGGGGACGAGGAGAGGGGTAAAGAACTTATTGATTCGTAAAAGTGGATTCTAATTTCCAGATTGTTTCTCAAAATGTGAGTTTGTTGACGATTTCTTCATCCGTGAGAAGCTTGTGGGCAAGACTTGTTTTTTCACTATAATCAGAGCCAAAGATGAACTTCACAAGTAGAAATCGTAATATTAATAAAAAGTTCAAAATATTGAGATATAAATTACTTTATAGTGGATATGCTTTAATATTGGTCTAATTAGTTCAACAATAACCCATAATAATTAGGATTTGATCCAAAGATTGCTATAAGAAGATATAATGTACCTATATTTAGATAAGATGATGAAAATACCCAAAAGATAAATAATATAATTTTCTATCCAAGCTTACAATCCATGTCGTAGATTTATAGATGAATTTTGGTTTATAAAATCGCAAATTGTCTTCCCAATTTATTCTATCTCATAGCACACCAGTAGAATTTGCTTATGGCCAATTTCTTTATAAAATCTTACAACTCCCAAGAATTCAAGAACATGTGAAGCCATGGTATGACCAATTCGATAAATTTTCAATTCAATCGTGAACTCATTTCTTTTTTTTTTTTTTTAAATTGGTGAATGATTTTAAAATTGTGGCATAGGAAAACATTTGCCTTATTGAGTAATTTTGCCATAGAAAAAGCACCATCAAGGAGTGGTTTAGAGTCTATGTGATTAGAAAGTAGAAATAGCACTGGACCAAAGTAACTTTTCGAAAGTAGAAATTAGTTTCTTTTTGTTTTTTTAAAAAATAAAGATTTTTATGTTTTTTTTTAAATGAATCCAAACAAAATTTTTAACTTTTTAACTTTCAAAAGTCAAAATGTTACTTTTTTCTATGTATCTAAACAGGCTCTTAGTTTTGCAGAAAAAAAAAATAGTTAGAAGAGTAAGATTTCAAACCTTACTAAGGGTCGTTTCAGCTCACCTTGTAGAATCCAAAACCATGAACCAACGCTACGGGTATGTAGAGGACAAAAATCTATGAACTTTACAAAAATGGGCTATTTTTCTCCATTAAATTTTAATTTTAAGCTTCTACTTTCAAAACTTTGGATCAAGTCCAGAAATATTGATTTTTTTTTTCTTGGATTCTGATTTTTCCATGAAATCTAAAAGGTTGAGTGTTGTATTGTCAATTTGATAATCCATTTGAGCTCGACCCTTAGTAAGACTTCAAATCTTACTCAGTTAGTAAGGAAAGATTGTTTCTATGACATGCGCATATGTTATGACCATGAAAACTTAAAAATGATCACGATGGTTCATGATTATGATGATGACGTTGACTTCAAATGTTTATCCAATTTTGTAATTTGTACAAAGTTTGTAATTGTTTTATTAACATCGAATGAATTTTTCACTATGCTTCAAACAAGGTGGACCTGGTTACCCGTTAAATCCTAAATTGAAGTTATTTTTGCTATCTCGAAAATTCTGAGATAACAAAAGGAGACAATTGTGATAACCATTTTTGTCCCAACTTAAAATTGTGACACGTACCCCCACAAATTTGAAATTATCCTTATAAAATAGTTGGAGCTCGAGTTTATTTAAATTAGTATGTTAAAGTAATTCACATCTGAGCGATATCATGTAGAGACCTAATCCTGAGCTTATATCTAATCTCTAGCTCATATCTGACATAATTCTGAGCTCATATTTGATCCCTAACTCGTATGTAATCTAATCCCTAGTTCATTCTAGACATAATCTTGAGGAAGTAGCTCAATGGAAATTTCAAATCCAATAAGTGATGAGAGACTGTAGGTTGTGTGTTCAATATTTTCTTTGAGCCACCTGCGATGGCATTCCCTCACTTACCTAGTGCGTGTGATGTGCGGGTGTTGTGTTTGTCCGGGGGAGGTATTGGACTTGGCTCCAGGCCTGGCTCATCCAGTCCCCCTAGTCGGACGTAAGTCCGAAAACCCTTTTTATCAAAAAAAAAAAAAAAACTAGTTGTTGCAATATTTAATGCTAAAAGTCCAAATTAAAATGTTACTACAGTTACATAATTCATGTAAAACGTTTGAAGTAGAAGAAATTTGAATTATTGAAATATACAACCAATAAATTATAATATTGATTAGTACTTCATTCATTGTAGTTAGTTGGAGGTTGTGAGTCAAATATTAAAATTGTTGAGATTAGTCAAGTCAAATCTAAGTCAAAGGAAATGCAACCAAGTTACGGGGATTGGGGGACATGAGGTTGTCAATTGGTTGGGTGTCGGTTACAGGCCTCATAGTGTGATCAATGGGCCTAGCCCCTATGTTCGAGCCCAATCCTACACATAAGTCGGGCCTAGTATTGCCTGATAACTAAATGGGCCATGTAACAATACCCAATTGAATCAGGTCAAAAGTCAAAACTTGGCCCGTTTGACAATTCTATGGACCGGAGATTTAGGATAAGTAATAATCACCTAACTCGAAAAAAAGCCACTCGAAATTCACTCACTAACGTGGATATGTGTATGGAACCATAGATCTTATTCCTTGTGTATCCCAAAGAAAAAGATCTATGGTTCTGTACACACAACATGTCACCGAGTGAATTACGAGTGGCTTTTTTTTCAGTCAGTTTATCGCGACTCTAAGTAAAACATAACTCGACCATAGTGGAGTCGTGATATTTTAGTTAAATAAAATATATTTTTTTATTAAAAAAAAGTCATGTTTGAAAAAAAAAAAATAAATTAGTATGATATAGTAAACAGTGAGATAGGTAAAGCAAGAGAAAATAGATATAAGAATTAAATTAAAATTTTTGAAAATAAAAAAAATATTTGAGTTTCACACTCTCTCATTAGTAATGTTTTAGGTCAAATTTACCAAAAAACAAGAACAGATGAAGCCAAAAATGTTTTACAGTCTAAATGTGAAAGGATTTGTTCCATAGTCTCAATCCACCTAACATTGGACTCCGGTGTTGTAATTGGGGACCACTAAGATCATAGTTTTAAAACTCAACTCGGAAGTCCATCAAGTCGAGTTAAGTCGATAACTTTTGAGTAAACTTAAATGAGTCAATTAAAAAACATTAAAATTTTAAAGATCTCAAACTATTTATCTTTTGTTCTCAAAAAACAAATATATATATATATATATATAATTGAATAACTCGGTTATGTTCACTGTCTCGGCTGAGTGCCTGAGTTGACAGGCTGAGAGATTTGTTCAATAATTTTATTCCATCGAGTTTCGAGGCCGAGTTATCAAGTCAACTCAGTTTAAAAATAAGGTTGAGACTTGATTCGAAATCAAAGTCACTAAAGTCATTAGGGTCACCGTCACCATCTCCATCCCTGTTGTATCGATTTGGTAGATGAATTAACAACTCACCCAAGCAGTCAAGATCCAAGACCTACATCGACCACGACATCACCCACCCTACATTTCAACAAGAATGTTTTACACCAGATATTTTTCAACTATTTCACAATTTACACAATTACTTTACCTACTTGGGTCTATTTGTTTGGCCGAGTTATATCACTTAGGCTTAGATTTCTGAAGTTCTGACTTTTCAAAGTTGACAATGAGAATTAATCATAATTTTAATATTTGATTATCTATGAGAACTATAACTTCAGTATTTTGTCATTTTAGACTTTACTTGAACTAGATGGTGTAGATCCATAATGGGTTCACAATCCACCAAAAACCGAACTTCTTCAAAATTGTGAGTTACGAAGAAGTTGATTCCAAATATGCAGTAATTACGTGACCCTCGAACCATTTGCATCCAAACAGGCCTTAGTGGTTAGTTAATAAAGTGAATAATTACCTCGAAGGGATTGGCTCAATGGGAAAATTACTATTGTGTGTTTGAAATTAGGTGACCTCCTAACTTAGTATCATGCCCCGTATTCTAGAATCTAAGGTCTATGATTTGACTTGCAATCCTAAACTTGGGATGTGAGAAAACTCAAACTTCAATAAATATAAAAAATTCTTTGTACGATAATCATCATTTTTTTTTTATTTATCTCACTCTTGAGTCTTGGGTCACAAGTTGAATCATGGATCATGAGTAGAATTGTGGATTCAGAATTCGGAACGTGACACTTATTGTATTGCATGTTGGAAAACTTTCATGGGATGAGAGTCTTTAACGGTAGGGCCTAGTCTCATCCAAAGGGTGTGGGGATACCTACATGTAATAACAACAACAAAAGATGTGTAATTTGGTCTGTTTTGGTTTGGGGATCATGTTTTCAATGTTTTAAGAAAACAAATTTTTTTTTTCCAAAAAGTTCTATCTTTCAAAGAATATTTTCCTAAATTTTACATTTTAAATTGGCTAAGAACAAATCTTTGTCCAATTCACTGGTGAAAACAATTAGTCCCACAAAAATCACAATTCTTATAAATTATCTAGTTTTATTTGATTTTAATCGGCTTCCTTCAAAAGCCTAAGATTATGTTCTGGGATTCACTTCGAGAGCTAAGATTTATTTGCACAAAATTGAGGCATTTTCTCTACCCCTTCTTACCTTGAAAAGGCAAAGTCACCTTGCGTCCTTGAACCCATAATCGTCTTTTGACTAACCTAGCTTCCTCTCTTGGGATCGACAAGGGATGGTATAGGAATATTCACTAGGTGTCCATCAAAAGTGAAATCCTCATAACATAACAAAGAGGATTTACAAATTTCAAATGCCCAACATTTGAATATCGAAAATGATCAAATTCGACAAAAGTCTTTTAGTATTACGCGAAGATCATTGTTATGGGATCTAAGAATTAAGAAAAAAACATAAATTCACAAAATTTAGTCTCATTGTTGCTCCAAGGTTTGTGTTTTTTTTTTTGTAAGAATTTCTTAATTCTCAAACAAAAAAGGGAAAAATTTTGAAAGAGAATCTGGAGCTTACTAAATAAGGGTAAAAGTAAAATTAAATGGTCTAAATGGTTTTAAAACTCATTTTAACGTCGCATCTCATGTGTGAACGAGACCAAATCGTCTCGGAGAAGCTCTCTGATACGTTTGAAACGTCTCTTTTAACAATGAGAAAAATGAACCTGATTTTAAATCCAATTGATACATACATAGACTTGTCCATTCATCTTGTGGCAGGGCGATATGTCTCAGTCTTCGACGAATTTTGAAATCATGATGGTCTATTATTATTTTTCAATTTCTGTTCCAGATTAATTCACATTTCACATTGAACTTATCCTATCGGGATAATCAAGTCTAGTTCAACATGGGAGAACCCATCATCTCAACCACATAATATAACAAAATAAAATCAAACCCATTTTTACATATTATAATAAAATATTATATCACAATTCTTTTCACCACATTAGTCTACATTCATTTTCTTTCATTAAAAAAACAAAAAACAAAAAAACAAAAAATCTGGTTCGACTTCGTCTCCCCAGATTATCTTATATTATCTTTCTTTTTCTTTTTTTCATTTTAACAGATATTACTGCACCTCCAGTCGACCCGGAATTCTCCCGGGCCCACAATCGACTGACACGGTTTCCGAAACGATACGATATGGCTACTCACCATGAAAGCCGTGACACGTTCCGATACACGTATATCCTCCATACGAAGTTCCTGCAACCTCTGCACGTACTCCGGCACGTGTACCAAATCCCACACTACACCAACACCACCTGGTTTCAAAACCCTAACCATCTCTCCCAACCCTTTGATCCTCTCTGCTGCAGCTGCAGCCGTTCGATGCCCAAATTCCTTCCCAACAGTATGCAAAAACACAGCAGAAACAACAACATCAAAGTAATTATCTGCGAAAGGCAAGTGACGCGCGTCGCCCTCTCTACACGTCACATACTCTTGAACACCTTCAATCCCAGCCGTCCCTAGAGTTGATACGGCCGTCTTCCTTCGATCTAGGCCGACCACATGTCCAGAGCTTCCTTCCTTCTTCAACTGAAGAGCAACTGCGTTGAGAAGAATTCCACGACCGCATCCAACATCCAGAGCTGTCTTGACCGTTGACCAGTCGTTGACTACATTGACCATTCTCTGTGCCATTTCCCAGTGGAGAGATACGGATGAGTACAAGATGTTGGCGGCGGCGAAGAAGAGACAGACGGCTGAAAGAGCGGTGACGGAACCGGTGAATCCAGCGATGAAACGAGGAGACCCGGCGGGAAGAGCGGTGAAGATTGATTCAAAAATAGAGCAAATAGGGTTGAAGTAGAGAAGAAACGTTATGGAAAGAGAAGAGAAGAGAAAAGCGTGGATTAAGAGGAACATTAGGGTTTGCCATTCGTTCATCCCGTAGATCGCGTAGATCTGTGTCCAATCTCTCCCAGTTTTCCCCATTTTTAAGCAAAAAAGAAGCGATTTTTTATGAGTTTCGAGGTTTGATTTGCTCGATCGAACTTTAAACCTGCAATTTTAAAACATTTAAACCATAAGAACAGTAAAATTAGTAATTTTAATATAGATCGAGACGAGTAAGTCTATAATTCGAAAGAATTCGAGTAAATTTAACAAATTGAAGAGGGGAAAGCTTACAGTGATAAGCTCGAACTTCAGATCCATGAGTTGAAGAGCATTTTAAGGAGATCTCAAGCAAAAGATCCTTGAAAGAAGAGTAGAAATAGCGGAATCAGAGAAACTCCCAAAAACGACTGTAAAGGGCAAAAAATCCGAAATCTGCCAAATTTCGGCTTATCTCAGCTGAGACGTCTTAAGCGCTTTGGTTTGTTGGTTTCCGCGCGCGAAAATTATCTTAAACTACTGATCAAATCTTCTGCCAATCGCCATTAAAGTAGAGCTCCTGAGCTCGAAATCGAATTTCTCTCCCTCTCTCTCTCTCTCTCTCTCTGAGCGTTTTGAGTGAATGAGAAGAGAGATAGAAATCTGTACGATTTTCTTCTCTCTTTATTACAAGCGTACGGAGTTTTTAAAAAAAAATCTAGTTCGGTAAATTCGTACCGGATAACCTGTTGAACAGGTAAACAACTTTAAAATAAAGTGTATTATAGAAAAGTCGTAGGAGATACATTCACGTCCAGTGGCATTCCACTTGAACGCATTATTAATATAATTTTCTTAAACGAAATAGTCAAAAAGACGAAATGGTCCTTGTTCTGAATCCTGATAATTATAATTTATCTAAAATGAGTGTCAATCCTATACTCCATGGAACTGAATTGAAATACAACCATTGGTTTATTCCATAAGTCAATTAGCACAATAATTGGGGCTCACTCGACAAGAATATATTTGCTACGTACATTAGTACAAATTTTTATTTGCAATTATATTAGACTGTATATTTTCCTCCACTCTCGGGTGTGTCATACTTAAGGGTAGCAATCTTAACACGATTCAAAAATTACAAGAAATTAATGAGTTTGGGTCAAATCTAATAATGTTAATCCATCTAACACAATTATTAAATAGGTCGAATCTTGATTAAGAGTGTCAACCTGCTTAACCAATTATGAAAAGTTTAATTATTCTATCATTAACGTGTAGTTTTAAATATATTAGTAATTATTTAAGAAGTTTTTAAAATTACCTACTTGTGGTAATAAAATTTAATTTATATTTTGAGATACTTAATTTATGTTGGAAGATATTGATTTATCAGGTCAAGACTTTATTTTTAGTAATGATATTTTATTTTTATGATGAAAATAAAACATTTTTTTTTTCAATAAAGATTAGAATTTTATTAAACATGTTATATATGGGACGGATCAAGTATACCTATTTATAAATAGATTGGATTTGGGTTTAAATTTTTTTACACGATTCTTAAATGAGTTGGGTTTGGGTTTGGTAAATTTTCATATTACCCTTACCATAATATAGCACGACCCGATCAATTGCCAACCCCAGTTAAATCTTTGACCCTTCTATATTCTTAGTTCTACCCCTCTCCAAAAAATTGGTTTTTTGAAGTAATTGATTGGTTAACACGGTATCAGAGCATTAGGTCCATATAGGCCAAAGGTTTGATTCTTTCCACATATTTCCATCCACTCTGGGGTGTGTCATACCTAGGGGTGGCAATCTTAACACGACTCAAAAATTGTAAGAAATTTGGGTCAAATCTAATAGTGTCAATCCGTCTAACACAATTATTAAATAAGTCGAGTTTTATTAACAATGTCAATTTGTTTAACCCATTATGACAAGTTTAATTATCCTGTCATTGACGTGTAGTTTTAAATATACTCTGCAATTAGTTTAAAAAAAATTTAATTATCGACTTGTGATAATAAAATTTAATTTATGTTTTGTAATACTAAATTTATGTTGGTAGATATTGATTTATCAGGTTGAGATTTTATTTTTAATAATGAAATTTTATTTTTTTAGTAAAAATAAAACATATTTTTTTCAATAAAGATTAGAATTTTATTAAACATGTTATATATGGATCAAGTCAAGTATATCTATTTATAAATTAGGTTGGATTCGAGTCTGGGTTTGGTAAATTTTCATAATACCCTTACCATAATATAGCACGACCCGATCAATTGCCAACCCCAGTTAAATCTTTGACCCTTCTATATTCTTAGTTCTACCCCTCTCCAAAAGATTCGTCTTTTGAAGTAATTGATTGGTTAACATGATATCAGAGCACCAAGTCCATATAGGCCATGGGTTTGATTCTTTCCACCCTTATGGGTGAGGGTGAGTGTTGAGTATATATTTCAATCTAATCACGGGTGTGTCGTACCTTAATTAAGTCTCAGATTTTCTCATAGTTCTCTCCCTTTCCAACAGATCGATCTTTTGAAGTAATTGGGTCGTTAACAAACTATGCATGAAAATATACTCCCACGATGAAGCTAATCATTAATTTAGCAAATTTGATCTTTGGTAATAATTTATTTATTATAGTTTTAGAATTATTGATTGTAATGCATGCTAACTTGATTAAATCAATCAAAAAGATGATAACACATGCCAGCATAAATTAAAAAAAAAATTGTAATTTTCATACAATGACACGTCACATGCGATACTTTTAAGTAGAATTTCGTCAAGTAAACATGCAGGGTGTTAGATTACATTAGGTTAGTAATCATGTTACATTATAAAAGACTTCTGATACTTTTTTTATTTAAAAAATCCATGTTTCCGCTTTGTATTTAACAATCCGTATCTATCACCTATCTTTAAGGATATCAACATCTGATTCGTGTTTGTCTACTTAAATAAATAAATAAATTTGATATCTTAAAATACATTAGAGTATATATTACTTCAAAATTATTTCACTTCACGGTTGTCTCAAATCCGATGTGATTTTCTCTTGTTCCCACGATAATAGTTGGATTTTATCTTCTTTAATAATGAATTTTACAAGTATAATGCAAAGAGAAATGCTAGAATCAGAGTTGATTTTTAATGTGAAGTGGGGCCAAACATTTATTGATCAATGTCGATGAGGGAGTGCCATGTGGCGCTCATATTGCCATCAAATTATTTTGTCGGTGATTTAAAAGCGATTTGATGTAAGGCAAAGAAAAAGAGTGATTTCTTTCGACTTCAAATATTGAAATTGTCGTAAATTTTGAGACTTTTAATTTAATGAGCTTTGCTAATTGCTATTAAGTATGGCTTGAAAAAAGATCTACTGTTGCCGTCTTATTTGATTTTTTGTGCTCCTTAGGATCAAATACTTTCATAAATTGATTCACACATGTTTGGATTGATCTCAAGGAATCACCAATATATAGTCTTTGTTAGATTTTGTAGGGATTTGATCAAATTAGAAATTCCTCCCATGTCTTGAATATGATGGAATGCCTTGACCCAAGTCCTCTGTAATTGAATTCTGGTAGTGCTTGATACCCTTATATTTTCAAAATAGGTAATTATAAAAGCACCCCATGAATTAATAAGAGCAACTCATACATAGCTGAATTATTTTGTCTTATACAGGTTAAAAGTTTCGAAAAAGATTGATTTTTGGTAAGGATGATCTCTTTGGAACTTCTAATCATATCAAAACTGGTTTACCAAAAAAAAAAAATGGACAATTTACAGTTCTTAAACTTGTTTTAATTCGTGGGGTGCTTTTATAATTACCCTTTGAAATTTTCATTTATTTTAGTATCTATGTAAACCTGAAGTCAATCTCTTGATGTATTCTTCTTCACTACTCTCTTTATCATAGTCATCATTTATCATCTTCGAGATTAACACTTGGAGTGCTCAGTGTCAAAAGGGATGAAAAGCTATTACGATTTAGTGAATAGGATCTCTATAAGAGATACCAAAATCAATAGAAGTTAGTTTGTATTTCAATAAAAAATGGTCTGTAAATGTAAATTAAGAATTAGAGATTTTTTTAGGTACCACATTGATGTTCAAGGATGAATAATAGATTGATCGCACTACAGATCTTCAGGTGTAGGATTGACGGAAAAAAAATCTCTTGCTTATCATGGTAAAATTAGATAGTTATAAAGTTGGTGTTCAAATTAAAATTAAAATTAAAGATGAATTAGGTACTTAACATAATAAAGTGGTTAACTGGTTCTTGTAGAGGTAGAAAGTTGTTTTCCTCCTTCATAGGAGATGTGCTTCTTTTGAAATTTTACAAGAATTCAAGATTCCACTAATGAGTAATGATGAGAAGCACTACTCTCAAATAGTAGATTTAATTGAGATCCTAAAAAATTAAGACAAGAATCTTAAAAAGTAACACGTAAATTCTAAAAGTAAATAAAAAATTGAGTGACTCAAGAATCCCAAATAATGAAAAATGCACGAGCCTACTAAGTAAAACACAAAATCCAACCGACAAGATTTATACGTATTCAAACACTACACACCCCCATGATAAAAATTGACAATTGGATTTCGTGTTTGTGTTTTTTCATGAGTCACTCCATTTGAACCTTTAAAAAAAAAAAAGAGGGGAAAAGGTTACTCTGATTGATTTCAAATTGTACTTATTTTACCATTGATTTGAGCATTGGAGTATAATTAATATTAAAAAAAATAAAAAATTATGACCTTTAATCTTAAGATGAGACTTTCATCAAGAGTATCATACGGTCGATCATCGGACGAAAATGATGAAATCCATTGCAAAATTAGATAAATTAAGAGCTTTTATTAAGAGCACCCAAAGATGTGTGCTATTAATTGATCACATAAGAATTGAGGTGTTATTAGTAAAAGTTGGTGTGAGAATAGAAATTTTGTAAATTAATGAACAAACGTGTATTTTGCATGGATATCATTATCATTTAAGATAAAGGGCAATTGTGTAAAAAAATATATATGACTCAATCCCTTTCTTTATCTTTAGATGACTTTTCATATCAAGTGGGCCCCATTTCAAAGAAAACTGTGGGAATGTGTGGGTCCCGCAATGAAGAAGACGCGGTAATGGCTGAAAGAGACAGAGTGACAGAAATGACCCTTCGCTTTGACGTTGGCGCCAAGACCACCTATTGGTTCGGTTAAGCTCTAGCAGCTTAGAGTGCACTCGTAACTTAAACCTAAATTTTGAATTAGAGTATCCAATGTTCCAACATTTAATTTATGAAATTTCATTTTCGTGGACCCTTTGGTCTTGTCCATTGTTCAATATCGCATGCCATAGCTGGATAAAGTAGGTGGATTCCGAATCTGGTTTTTGGGTGTTTTTTTTTTTTTTTTAAAGGAATTTTACCAAAATGGGTGAGTATTTTTACCAATTTATCAGCTTAGATATATTTCTTAAATGTTTATCTGTTTAGGTATTTATTTATGAGTTGGTATTTGTTTATCAACAAAAAGAAATTCACCAACAAAGACACAATCATGATAGTTAAAATGTAAAATCCAATAGTAGGGTTAATCTTAAGGATATATTTTATCTTGGTAGTTGGATTTCATATTTTAACAATAGGGATTGTGTGTTTGAGTTTTTTTTTTTTTTTTTTTCAAATTTCTTTTTACTTCACGAGTCGATACATCTTCGCGTTATATTTATCCTTATTAAAAGGGATACTTGCAAGACTTATTTTGTGATTTTTCTTTTTCTTTCTCCTTCTTAAAAGAAAAGATAATTAGTGTGAAGTTAAAAATAAATAAATAACAAAAGAAATGTATACTTTTTGAAGTTTAAAATTGTCAAATTAAATAAGTTTGACATTATGTGTGCTAGTTTTTGTATTTTCCTCTTGTCCCTATCTCACTCTTAGGCCTAAGTGGAACTTTGATTCAGTAGAATTATTATCCACCATTGTCACGCTTTGGATATGAGGACAAGATAGTGTTCAGATTGAAATTAAAACTTTCTTTTTTTGTTTGATAGAATACGGATGAGATCAAATGCGACCAAATGATGCAATAGTTTCGATTAGACGACGAGGTTCTACAACACAATTAACTCATATGGTTGCAATGGCATTTGAATGCTTCCTTTGAAACTTTTCCATCCTGGCTATTCATGGAATGTGAGAAGTAGATAAATAATCCTCTGCATTTGAATAAATTGAAGAATTTCTTAAGAGCATTAGTAGGGTTGCTCTGTGTTTCCCTTCAACATCTTTTAGTGACTTGTCAAAATGGTTTCTGATGGTGGCAATTTAAATGTTAGCAAGTGTTGATGTATGTAGCTCATATTGAATAGAACACGTATATAAAGAATACAGGCAGATGGCAACGTGAAGTGGGAGTGGAGAGAGGAGAGTTTTGTGTTCTTCGTTCCACTCGGAACGCATAACGTACCAAACAAAATGGAGCGAACGACGACATCTACTAAAAACAAATGTTTGCCACTGACGAATTTTGTAGGTTGGGGGTGCGAAGGCAACACCCCCGCAGTATGGTACAAGAATATTATTAAAATTTTCTAATACCTATTGTATAACTAGAGTTTATTATAAATTTTTCTGATGTAACCCTAATTTGACATATAGTGAAAATTCAGTTTCTCGTTTTTGTGGATATAGGCACATCGCCGAACCACGTTAAATATGTGTATTTATTTTTCTTTCTTTTTTGTTTTTCTCTTCCATATTATTCATCAAAATTGCCGCACGTAACACAACAACAGGCAAGATGTATACGACGACTTCCTATTGATCATTTGCTAAACAAAGACGAGAGATGAAAAATTGCTTCCTTATCACTACATCTTTGATGCACGGCTAGTACTAGTATATTTGAGAATTCTTGACTAGCTAGTTGTAAATAGTCTCAATGGAACAAAGGATTATTTCATATTTACATTAAGGTATTAATATAGATGGAATCCAGGTGAGACGATAGCAAGGATTCTCTTCGATATCTGGGCATCAGGTTGGTTTGTAGTTGAATTCATCTAGCATAATTTTTTTAAAGGTAAACACCCAACTTGGTATTGTTAAGAAATGAGAGTAAACATAATCAAGTCAAGATGATACAAATCAACCCCTTCTTCTTTTGCAAAATATCTTACCATTTTCGATTATCGTATATGAACTGATTCAATGAACTTATGAATTAGATCTAGGAATAAATCAGTGGAATCCTCTTATCTTATATTAAGACTTATCTCCTTTATAGTTGCATGAGCATACCATCTTTTTCTATCTATTTTTGAATCAATTTTGTAGTTTAATCATAATTCAAATATCATTCAATTTCAGAAGGTTTCAATCAAAATGTACTAAGATTTTGAGATAATGAGATGAAACTTTTAAATTTGTTTTCAAATTGTAGCAAAATTTTGGTAATGTTAGTTTTGATGTGTATTGATTAGTCGTCAAACATAATTGACTCCGAATGGGAGCAAGTTTGAAAAAGGATCCTAGAGTGTCTAGAGATGGGCCAAGAAGGTCTCTTAACGCCTTCTTTTTTCTTCTCTACAAAGTCGTAAGACCATATATGGGGGTAACGCCTGCCCAGTACTGGGAGGTCAAGGAAGTTGGTGACCTAATGATAGGGGAGCCGACGATCGAAGCCCTGATGAACAGTGGCCATAACTATAACGGTCCTAAGGTAGCGAAATTCCTTGTCAGATAAATTTCGACCAGCACTAAAGGTGTAACGATCTGGGCACTGTCTTTCTATATTAGTCTTTTACATAATAAATATATTTATTAGGCTCTTCATAAATATATTTATTATGTTGACATTGATTGAAAAAGCATTTACTATAAAAATTTATATCAAAAGATTAAAATACCCTTAATATTTATTATGTAAAAGATTAGCATATTTTGGTATTTTTCACTAATGAGAAGAGTATTATTGTAAAGTGAATTCCACAACCCACATTAGGGAGCCAATATATTTGTCTTATATGGGTTAGAAGTTTTTGTTTTGACTGATTTTTTATGAGAATGATCTCAATGGTGAGGAGCTCATCCTCACAAAAAATCAGCCCAATCTGAAACTTTTAACCCTATCAAAAGTGATTTAGAATTGTGGGCCATCAATTTTTTACCGTTAAATTGTAAACTACTTTTGATGGTGTTAAAAGCTTCAAATTGGGCTGATTTTTGTGAGGATGATCGTCTCACCAAAGAAATCATCCTTACAAAAAATTAGCTCAATTCAAATAATTTAACCCATATAAGAAATTTTTTGGCTCCCTAACGTTGGTTGTCCAACGCTACCCTTATATATATATATATATCAAAAGTGGTTTAGAATTGTGAACCATCAATTTTTTTATCGAAAATGTGTAAACCACTTTTGATGGACTTCAGATTATGTTGTGTGGAGATCATCCTCAAAAAAAAAAAAAAAAAATCCAATCCAAAACTTTTAAGTCACATAGGACAAAAAATTTGTCAGCGTTTTGTCATCCTAAGATTGTTAGCCGAATGTCCCCCTATATATATAATACTATTATCCCATTCATGTGAGCCAACGGATTTTTTTTTTGTTTTAACATTGTCAAAAGAAGCTTATAATCTTAAACTCAAATTACCTAATCTTACCAGTACAAAATACATCTAGGATATCTTTTAAAACAAGAGATTGAGGCACGATTTCCAAATTTGGTTTCCTATCGAATCTCATTCACGAAAGTTACCAAGATGACTTGCACAAATCATCTCATCGTCTCGAGTGAGACTGTTGTTACTTTTTCCTGATCTTTGAACAAGAAAGAAGAGGAAGAGGAAGAAATGGGGGTGACTAAGTCATCGCATCTCGTCTCCTTCATGAACAATATCGAGGTGATTCAACGGGTCATTAAAATCTGGGTTGATTTTAAAAATCAAGGATAGAGAAACCCCTATTATTATCTTGCTCTCTCTCATTTTAGGTTTTCGTTTTATTTTTTGGCTCATGTGGAATGCACATACATTTGACTAATAATCAAAGAATAATATAATTATATAACCTTTTTATGTTTGTTTATCATTTTAGCTTTGGTCATATTAAGCAAAATCAAACCCACATTGTTGAAAATTAGGAGTAAATTGAACCCATTGAAGGGTATTGTAGGTGTTTCACTTGGAATGTAGACATTATTTTAGATCTCTAAGGAGGAATATTATATTTTTAATACGAAAGAGGCATCTTTTAGCAAGTTTATGGACTTTTAAATAAAATTATTAAATTATGATGTTTGAAAAAAAATCCATGTTTGAAAGGATAGCTTAAATTAAGATTTTCGATAGTCAAAGAATCATTCAAGGGCTTAAACCTCAACACTTAATTCATAAAATACAATATGATTATATTAACGTTAGTCTTTCATGCCGGCTTGATGAATTGGTAAAGTCCGTCAGTGGTAATACTACAAGCATCCGCTCGATGCCCAATTTTACGATTTTCCTATTAAAAAATAAAATCAAAGTAATCGAGTGGATTTATTCAACGGATCGATTTGAATTTAGAGTGGGTTAGGATCCATCCACACCTTTCTCGTAAAAAATGATTAAAAAAAATGGCCACTCACACCAATTGTGGTTTCATAGGAATTTTATTTTGTGTTTGGGGCCGCTTCCAATGCAGCTTGGCACCAAAAATACTTTACGCTTAGAATTATGAAATTATTGTTTGGTCTTGGTTTGGCTTTCCACTTTCGATAAAAATCAGAAGTTGAAAATGTTGTGGAAATGTCTTGAATTCTGTTGCGCTGTGCAGAGATGTGGGAATTCAGGGAGTAGCACCTCCGGCCTGAATTTTTAAAGGGATACAAAAAGGGTAATTGTGCAATATTTTTTTGAGAGTTTTTTCTATTTCTGGGGGGTTTCTGTTTTGGGAAATTTTACATGTTTTTGGTAACTCTCGATTATATAAATAGAGATCTCAAGGATTGCAAAACTCATGAGAAAATAGCAATTATTCTTTTGTTCTATTCCGTGTTATCTTTGCTATTTCGTTTTTCCATAGAAATGAGTCATAAACCATGCCGGCTAATTTCTTGCTTCCATTGTTCAAATAAATATGATGAAACTTAAATTTATGCATATTTTAGAAAAAAATAAATTATAAAATGATTTCAAAGAGACATGGGCTTAATCTTGAAAGTCAGTTAAGTCACACAACCTATTAACAACATGGTTTTAAAACTCGTCTGAGACTAGAATGATTCGGGCAAGTCATCATGGACTTGAAGGAACTCGGGAGATAAAGTCAATACAATGACCTATTCGAGATCTGAGATGATTCGTCTGATATCACATATTGACCAAGTTCTAAACTTGGCCGAATCAACCAAGTTTGGTACTTTTGATATAAATAATCAAAAATTTTAATGCTTTATAACCGAACACCTATAATCTACCCTATAATGGAAATAACTTATATAGGTCAAGTGTTCAAAACCCCATGAAGAAATGAATTCCTTGGGGTCACCCTCTAGGATCCAGTTGACCCTCGTAGGATTTTCCAAGGGGGTGGTGCATGTGACCGTGGGATTAGTCTAATCCGAAGGATAGGGATACCCACGATAAGCAATATATGTATAAATAATTTTATATCAATTTAAATGATTGACTCATTCATGGTGAGTTGACCCAGACGATTCAACCCAATGTCTGTGGGGAATGAGAATAGATGAGATACCGGATTAAAATATCCTAAACTTGCCTTAGACTAATTTATTTATTTATTTTTGTAGAAGTATTTTAATTGCTTATATAGTTGACCCAATAGTTTATCATGACAAGCCCACCAAAAATTTCCATGAAAGTACTCTTTTGGGACTTAAAAAATTCTATAAATTGTATTAGGTGGTAAAAGTCAAAAATTCATACATGGATAAACTTATTGATTTAGTCTTTTCTAATTTTTAATCTTTTTTATTTATTTATTTATGAGAAATGCTAACGTCCAAGACTTTATAAGAGACATTAACATTCTCTAATACTTTTTTGTTTCTTATAATAATACTGTTATCTATTTTTTCATTTAGTGAAAAAGACAAAGGTATATTAGTCTTTTTACATAATAAATATTTATTTATGTAATTAATATTTGTTTATTCATAATAAATACTAAGGACATTTAATCTTTTAGAATTAAATATTTTATTGCAATAAATAATTTGACAATCAATGCAAATAAACATTTATTGTGTAAAAACCAACATACCCCTATTTATTTTCACTAAAATACAAAATAAATAAGGGTATTATTGAAAAAATAAAGTGTTTGAGAACTAACACTAAGGGTGCAACTTGGTCCGGTTCAAACCGAAAACCGAACCAAATCGATAGCTTTGGGGTGGTTTGGTTCGGTTTGGAACAAGTTGTGGTTCAGTTCCGAGTTACGAAAATAGAGAACCCATCAATTTGATTTGATTTTCGGATCAAGCTTGTATAGAACCGAACCGCTAAGCAATAAATAAATATATTTCTATATAATAATTATTAAGAATTATTTTAAGAGTTAGTACATAGATTAGTAATCTTTTATGGATAAACTAATAACTTTTTATAGATAGATTTGGGATTTATTATATGAAATTTTACGTTTCTTTTTTAATTAAAAAATATTACTTATAATTTATAAAATATTTGCAATCCGTGAAACCGAACTGAACCAAACCAACTTTAATTCGGTTTGGGTTGCTTTGGTTCCAATGGAATTTGGTTTGGTTCTGATTCTTATTTAGTATAACCGACCTATGTCGGTTCGGTTCCAATTTGACCTCAATCCGAACCGAGCCAAATCAAGTTGCACCCCTAACTAACACCCCCATAAGGTCTTAGATGTTACCATTCCCCTTTATTTATTTATGTAACCCAACTGATAATACTAGTTTAACTTTAATCTCTGTTATTGTTGATGCCTCAAGAAGATTTTCAATGGATTGGATCGGATCAGATAAAAAATCTTATCTATTCCAATCCAATAACTTAGTGTTCTGATCCACCATTTTGATTTTAATATGGATTAGTTGATCATCAAGTGTACCCAATCCAACCCAACCATATAGAAGAAAATGTACAATATCATATTTATATGTTCTTATAATAGAAGGTATGTTTCATGAATATTGCAAGTGAAAACGGTTGTAGTAAGTCTAACTTCTAAGCAATCATACAACAGATCATTTTGTACTATTTTTGGCAAACAAAAAAAAAGTCTTCTTTAAGGCATGTCTGTTAGGTTTCATTGACCAAATATAATATCTTATATAATTTATTTTTCAAAAAATGATCAAGGGAATATTAAAATGTAACGCAACAATTTTCAATTATGAATAATACACATTGGTTGTTTGTAGTCAATCCAACAAGGTTGATTTATAACATTGCCCAATTTGATTAAATTACAATAATTTTGTTGCCAATGACGAGAATGGAGAAAAGAAGAGAGGGTTAAGGGGGGAATGTATAGGGGTTTTAACATGAAGGCGTCAAACTCCTATCCACATTCACCCTCAAATTACTAAAGAAGTAGATAGGAGTTCAAGACAAGACCACTCTCCTAAAAGGGAGAGGTTTTGAGTTCAAGCCCTCTTATTGGCCACCTTCAGGAATTTTCCTAGAAATTACCTAGTGTGTGTGGATCTGAGGAGATCGCATATGTTCTAATGATTGGTTGGGTGCTCTATGAAGACCCCAAGCACCTCGATTTCCAATTATATATATATATATAGTATTTAATCTAAGAAATATGAGATAGAAAGAGTCAACACAAGAAAAAAAAGATGCATATTTTAAAAAATACAAAATAAAAGAGATTAGCAAACATAATGAGAAAATCATTTTAAAATAAAAATAGAGTTAATAGTAACTCTTTTTTGTTTTTTTTTGTTTTTTGGATCAGTGAACATATTTTTAATAAGATCAATTATTCAGTGTTGGTAAAAAACAAATACATGTTTATAATATCATCACCCATGGATTTTACCAATTAAGCTGGTTGGCTCCTGTGCAGAGTTATTAAATCTAACAGTTGAGATAAAATGTATATCCTAAAAATATATCACGTATCTCTAAGATTCATTCTAATTGTTATATTTCATATTTACACAATCAGGATTATGTGTGGACATATGAGTCAATTTCCATGAGTCTAAGCCTTTTAAGGGATTGGTCTTGAATACCTATTCTTATGGAATATACATATTTAAGAAGGGTGAATCTACCAAGTCAATTCAAGAACTTATCAAGTAAAGTAGGAAACTCGATATACCTCTATATCAAGCAAATACGTATGATTTAAAATTAAAAATGTTAAAAATTATTGATAAGGGTATTTCAGTAACTCTGCATTAGTCTGTTGTGAAAGAATGAAATAGAGGGGTATGTCCATCAGTTTGAACATCCGGGGTATCTCAAATTTTTACCAAACCTGGAGGGGCCCCTCAAAATTATCCTATTATGAACTCGAAAAATATTTCGACATGGTTCCACCAAACTCATCCTCATTTACTGAAGCGTTCTTTTAGCATGAAATGATGCTCTGTGGTTGCAATTTGGGAGAATTTGGGCACGAAAATTTCCATATTTCGGTCCGAAATCCGATATCTTCTTCTTCATGTAAGCTTCAAACCCTTCAATCTTGTTTGATTTCTAGGGTTTCTCTAGGATTCACAACCGATAAAAATAGGGTTTTTCTTGGGTTTAATCTCAATGAAAAGAGCAGAAAAACTGTACTTTTTTCTACGGTTCCTTCGAATTTGCATTCTTTTGAAACCAATCACGAATTTGATAAAACCTTAATTCCAGTTATTGGGAGGCAAAACTTTGGAGTAGGAACTAGGGTTTCTCTAGGGTTTAAGCTCAATTCTCACTCAAAAACAGTGGTCTGTAGTACTAGAACATGTAAAGATGGAAGAAAGAAGAAGTATGGGGGTTCTTTGGCTCCGATTTTACGTTCTTTGAGAACCGAAGACGATGTTGAGAAAACCCTAGATTCATTGGTTGGGAAGCTCAGTCCTAAAGAACAAACTATAATTCTTAAAGAACAGAGAGATTGGGTACGTGTTCTCCGTGTATTTAGATGGTTGAAATCACAGAAAGATTACCTTCCCAATGTAATTCACTTCAATGTTGTGCTTCGCGTTCTTGGCAGAGCTCAGAAATGGGATGAATTACGGCTCTGTTGGATCGAAATGGCTAAAGATGGTGTTTTTCCAACTAATAACACTTACGCAATGCTTATCGATGTATATGCAAAAGCAGGTTTGGTAAAGGAAGCTCTTTTATGGCTTAGACACATGAGACAAAGAAGCATTTTCCCCGATGAGGTCACCATGAACACGGTCCTACGGGTTCTCAAAGATGTTGGAGAGTTCGACAAGGGGGACAAATTCTTTAAAAATTGGTGTGTTGGACGGGTTGAATTGGACAATCTTGATTTGGATTCTGTCGATGATATGGAGTCAGGTACAGACCCTATTAGTCCAAAGCATTTCTTGTCTACCGAGCTTTTCAAAGCTGGCGGAAGAATGCCTCCTTCAAAAGTCTTGTCTCCTGTAAATGTGGAGAGTTCAGTTCGGAAGCCTCGAATTGCTGCTACTTATAATACATTAATTGATTTGTATGGAAAGGCTGGTCGTCTGAAGGATGCTTCATTGGTCTTTGCAGAGATGTTGAAATCTGGTGTTGCGCCGGATACGATTACTTTTAATACAATGATCTTTACTTGTGGGACACACGGGCATTTGTCTGAAGCAGAGTCTTTACTTAGTAAAATGGAAGAAAGGAGAATTTCTCCTGATACCAAGACTTACAACATTTTTCTATCTTTGTATGCTAATGTAGGTAATATTGATGCAGCTCTCGTTTGTTATCGGAAGATCAGAGAGGTGGGTCTCTTCCCAGATACCGTAACCCATAGAGCTATTCTTCATATATTGTGTGAGAGGAATATGGTTTGTGAAGTAGAGGCTGTGATTGAGGAAATGAGGAAGTCTGGTCTATGTATTGATGAGCATTCCCTTCCTGTCATAATTAGAATGTATATCGGTGAAGGGTTGCTTGATCGGGCAAAGATTCTCTTTGAAAAATGTCTATTGGACGGTGGGATTTCTTCGAAGACTTACGCTGCAATTATAGATGCTTATGCAGAAAATGGTCTTTGGACTGAAGCTGAGGCAGTTTTCTATGGGAAGAGAGATTTAGTAGCTCAGAAGAAGGATGTGGTGGAATATAATGTGATGATTAAAGCATATGGGAAGTCAAAGCTATACGATAGAGCACTTTCACTCTTCGATAGCATGAGAAGCAATGGGACTTGGCCGGATGAGTGCACGTACAATTCTCTTATTCAAATGCTTTCAGGGGGGGATTTAGTGGATCCTGCAAGGGCTATCTTGGCTGAAATGCAACAAGCTGGATTCAAACCTCGGTGTTCAACGTTCTCTGCTGTTATTGCAACCAACATCCGTTTGGGTCGGATTTCTGATGCTGTGGATGTGTATAGAGAAATGGTAAGAGTAGGGGTTGAACCGAATGAAGTTGTTTATGGGTCTTTGATAGATGGTTTTGCAGAAGCGGGTAGTGTCGAAGAAGCTCTCCATTATTTCCACACAATGAAAGAACTTGGAATTTCTGTAAATCAGATAGTCCTGACGTCTCTAATTAAGGCTTATAGTAAGGTTGGGTGCTTAGAGGGAGCACAATTGCTTTATGGGAAGATGAAGGATATGGAAGGTGGGCCTGATATTATTGCATCGAATAGTATGATCAATATATATGCAGAACTCGGGATGGTTTCTGAAGCGAACATGGTTTTTAATAAATTGAGAGAAAATGGTCAAGCCGACGGGGTTTCATTCGCGACCATGATGTACCTATACAAAAACATGGGCATGCTCGACAAAGCAATTGATGTTGCTCAAGAGATGCAAGAATCTGGTTTACTACGGGACTGTGCTTCGTTTAATACGGTCTTGGCATCTTACGCTACAAACGGGCACTTAAGGGAATGTGGTGAATTGTTGCATCAGATGTTAACTCGTAAGATTTTGCCCCAAAATGGTACCTTTAAAGTACTGTTTACGGTGTTGAAGAAAGGTGACGTTCCCGTCGAAGCCATCACACAACTCGAAACTTCTTACTGGGAAGGAAAACCTTTTGCTAGACAAGCAATAATAACATTTGTGTTCTCAATTGTCAGTTTGCATGATTTTGCCCTGGAATTTTGCAAGGTTTTTACTAAAGCTGAAATGGGCCTTGATTCCTATGCTTACAATGTTGCAATTTACACTTATGCTTCATCTGGGAAGATTGACGAGGCTTTGAGTATTTTCATGAAAATGCAAGATCAGGGGTTGGAACCAGACATTGTTACTTATATTAATCTGGTACATTGTTATGGAAAAGCTGGAATGGTGGAAGGAGTGAAGCGGATTTATAGCCAAATGAAATATGGGGAGATCGAGCCGAATGAATCCCTGTTTGGAGCTATAATTGCTGCCTGCAGAGATGCCAATTGGCGTGGCCTCGCTGAATTGGTTGACCAAGAGATGAGATTTTCTCTCAATACACAAGAGAACCCTGATTCAGAAACTGATTTGGGAGCCGACGAAGGTCCTTTACACTCTATAGAGTCTTTAGAACCAATGGATACCATGATTTTGAAGTGATCGTGCTAGTTTTTTCATACAAATTAGTTATAGATGAATGTTAAATTTATCTATATACAGCACAACAGTTTCGAGGTGGAAGATAGTTTCAGCTGGATTCGGGGTGTAGTCTATGCATGTTCAAAGTTGTTGCAAACTATGCTTGTTCGCTGAAAACAGCATTTTGACTCCGCACGAACAGGTTGTCTTCGATAGGACATGCCTTTCTCGGGATTGGGTTTATCTACTGATTGGAGATGCTCTCAGATGTAATCTTGGTTTATTCCCATTTATGTTCTAAATTATTATTGGCAAGCCTGACTGAACTCCGAGATCGGTGCTGTCTCCAAAACTACTGCATGTATAATTGTCCAGAGATTTGTTCCTTTTCTCATTCCTGTAATGGGAGCAATGCCGGAATCATGCAGGTCTTTGTTAACTGTATTTAAGTACAAACAAGTATAATGTTCGATTGCTTTACATTCTTGTTGTCCTGATTTGTTATCAGTAATATAGCATGGCAGTGCACTTTCAATTATATATTCAAATAGTATCTGTTGCAGTATTCTTTGTGCTTTAAGCTTCTTTACATATAATCAATGGTCAATGCTCATTAATGTTGCTCACTTTAAATAATTCAAGGTTTCTTCTTCGAGGATTTTATGTTCCAGGAGGTTTTAGTTTGTGCATCTCCTATTTCTTATTGTAGTAAGTTGTTCATCCCGACTTCCCCTTTTCCTCTTTCTTATAATTTCCAAATACTCTGCCCTAGGTCAGCCAATTCTAACGATCTTGAGATTTAATGATAAGAATTTTACCCTATAACTTGAAGACAATTGGCTTTTAGGAAAAAAAATCAAAATTATTAATTTGAATATATATATATTATTAAGACCTTGGAAGAACAATGAAGGGTGAGTTAATTTGATTTTTTAGGGAAAAAAAAAAAATCAAAGGTTTGAAAAAAAATACGAAGAAATTTTTATATCCAATCAATTTTGTATATGTCATGTTACCCTTTAAATTTAAAAATCACATAAATGGCAAAATGCCAGTACAAATAAAGGGGAAATTAAATAAAAATATAGGTATTTCTCGATTTCGAAAAATAAAAATTCACCCATATTCAAAGATACGAAGTGAGAAGTTCCAAGAGCAAATTTTTCCACATAAAGGGATGAAATTAGTTTAAAATGTAAGTCTTTCATTGATTGGTATTGAAGCAACATAGACAACCAAATAGAAATATTCTTAACAACCAATCTGATGAACACTTGGTTACAAAAATAAATAATTTTATACAAGCATAAATCTCATTAAATAAAAGAATGAGCAGTCGAGGTGACCGATCAAACGTGCCCAAATACAAAGGATCTAATCTCCCGTGATACTACATACACCCTCCCAATCTGCCCAACATCTTCATCTTGAGAAAAACAAACCTTACTCAGAAACCTCAGAAAATCCCATCAGTTATTCTAACCAAACAGATCATATCCCCCACTCTTAGAAAACAGAGGAAATAAGATAACCAACCACTCTAAAGATTTACTGTAATAAAATCATATAAAGATGTAACGGTGGCAGTAAAACCAATAGGAAATACCAGTCACAAAGACTCAATTATCAAGCAAAAGAATCTAAATATGGATCTTTCCTTCAAAATTTACTTCTCTCATCTTACTTGCCGTCCACACCATGTACTTCCAGATTGAAACAAAAAAATTTGAACTCACATGTTCCCTTTAAATTAGAACAAACATAGTAAATGTGAAATTAATTATTTTCCCCTTCATTATCGAAGCAACTCTGAGAAAGCAGAGACCTTGATTAAGTATTTCGTAGCACGAAAACTCATATCTCTATTCCATTGAATTTACCATATAGCGAACATAATAGTTCGTGTTCTTGATCTCATGATCTCAACCCAACTGTTATTGTGGCATTTACCAAGACCTCTTACCATTTTTCAGGGGCTGAGCCATGATTGTGTTCTAATCATTCTTGAATCTTGGGTCATCCATTTGACAGGCTTCTTCTTTCAAGGGACCATAGACTAAGATCATTCTTCAATGAAGTGCAGCCTATATCTGATCTTCACCCCTCTTCTCATCTCCCAATATCTGAAAAAATCTCTTTTCCTTGGAAACAAGTCTGATTAAGAGGACCCATTCTGCTCTTAATTTCAATCCAACTCTTACCAGGCATTTTTTTGATCCCTCTATCTTTCATTAACCTCCTAATCTTTAAAGCATCCTCCCATTGACCAACCCCTCTATACACATTAGCTAGAAGAACATAGCTCAAATGGTTATTTGGTTCCAATTCCATCATTTTCTTTGCAACACGTTCGGCTACAACCAAGTTTGAGTATGACGTGCAAGCACCAAGAAGAGCAGCCCAAAGAGATGAATCATCGCTAAAAACTGAATTTCTTATCAAATTTTCAGCTTCTTCTAGTAGCCCGGCTCGGCCAAGAAGATCGACCATACAATTATAATGTTCAATACCTGCTTCAATCGTGTAATCTTTTTTCATCGATATAAAATATTCTTTCCCTTGATCAACCAAACCCGTATGACTACAAGCGAAAAGTACCCCAATGAAACTAATATAATCAGGCTTCATCCCTTCTTTGACCATCTCATTAAACATTCTTAAAGCTTCCCCGCCTCTACCGTTCTGAGCAAACCCACAAATCATCGAGTTCCAAGTGATCAAATTTCTAACCGGAATTTCCATAAAAATTCTATGTGCATAGTCGATAAACCCGCATTTCGCATAGAGATCAACAAGAGCGGATTCTACAATAACATCTCTCCAACCTCCTTTCCTTATATACTGACAATGCACCTCTTTCCCTTGTCTCACAACTGCCAAACTTGCACAAGCACGAAGAACAGTCCCAAAGCAGTACAGATCACCCTTCTTCTCCTTCTCCATCTCCCTAAAAATCCTAATAACAGCTTTGAAGTCACCATTATGACAATACACCCCGAGCAAAGCGCACCAAGAAACAGAATTCTTCTTTGACATTCTATCGAAAACCTTACGAGAATACTCCAAGAACCGACATTTCCCATACATATCTACAAGGCTGCTCTCAACAACCACATTTCCATAAATTCCAGCTGTGACAACTTGGGCATGAACTTCTTTACCTTGTTTCACTCTCCCTAGATTACCACAAGCCGTTAGAACAGTTCCAAATGTAAATCCATCAGGAAACAATCTGTACTTCCTCTGCATTAAGTAAAAGAACCATAAAGCCTTCTCAAAGTTATCATTCCGGGTGAAGGCCGAAATAACCGAAGTCCAACAAATATTATCTGGTTTGGGCATTTCATCAAACAATTGGTGGGCATCCCCTAAACCGAAATTCTTCCCATACATGTCTATAAGGGCACTCGCAATAACGTTATTTGAATCAAACCCTCTCACGAACACCACCCCATGAAAGGATCTACCGATTTGCAGAGTACGAAGCTCTGAACACGCCTTGATCACGGCAGAGAGAGTGAATGCGTTCGGTTCGATCCTGAATTCCAACATTTTCCAAAACGTCTCTAGGGATTCTCTGGGTTTTCCAATCCGAATGAACCCAGAGATCATTGAAGTCCAAGAAATTACATCTTTTTCGAAAAGATTATCAAACACTCTCTGGGTTTCTGAGAAAACAGGACCCAATTTGAAGTAGAGTGAGAGTAAGCTGTTGCCGACGAATCGGTCCGACTCAAGGCCAGATTTTATTACATGGGAATGGATTTGGAGACCATGTTTGAATGAGAGAGCTTTGATGCATGTTTGTAAGAGAGAAGCGTAGATGACAGGTTTTACAGAGATTTCGCTAGAATCTGTGGAATTGAGGAGTTGGAGAGCTTCAGAAAGCGAACCTGACTTGCAGAGATGGAGGATTTCTGATTGACGAGATGGGTTGTTTTTGTTTTCTTTAAGATTGAGAGGGAGAAGAGAACTGTAATGGCGTCTGCAAAGCAGGCGCATCAACATGTATGCATGGAGAAAGGGGACTCCAAGAAAATTTTAAATATAACGGTTAATGGTTTTGAAACAACAATAGAGAGAGCGATGGCAACGGGGCGGGTTTACCTTAACCCATCCCCGGCCCCAATGCCCCAATTATTAGTGTTCACCCCCAACCCGACCCGGACTTCGACTTGGGCACGAATGTTTTAACCCATCCCTGTCCCTAATAGTATTTTTAAAACTCATTTCCAAAATGTATTAGGGGTAAAACTTGGTCCGATTCAAATCAAGAATCGAATCAAATCGATAATTTTGAGGTGATTTGATTCAATTTGGAATAAGTTGCGATTCGATTCCGAATTACGAAAATGAAGAACCGATCAATTTGATTCAGTTCTTGGATCAAATTTATATAGAACTGAATCAAACTGATAATCAAATCATTATGCAATAAATAAATATATATATGTATTATTATGAATTATTTTAGGAGTTAGGACGTATGTTAGTGATGTTTATGGATGAACTAATGACTTTATATGAATAAATTAATGAATATTGTATGAAATTTTATGTTTACCATATGTTTATTTTTCATTAAAAAATATTACTTACAATTTAAAGAAAATTAAAAATCCATAAAATCAAATCAAACTGAATCAAGTTGCACCCTTACTTGTAAGCATTTTATCAAATGTTTTTTGAAAATAGAATTACAAACTTCTAAGAACATTTTCTTATGATCAGTAATTAGTAAGAACTCACCAAGAAATTATGGCTTCAATAGACCTGAAAAAAGAGCTTCAATCAAACTGAAAAGGGGTTTCAATGGAAGTTAATGAAAAATAGACCCCAACCCCACAACCACGTCACACATTGGTGAGTCAAGGAAACCAGAAATTTAAATAGCTTGACTGCTTGAGCGTGAATTTCATGGATTTTTTCTGTGCCAAAATCAAGGTTAGGTCCTAGCTCAGTGAACAAAATGAGAAGGAAAAAAAAAAAAAACAATCACAGAGTAAGGAAGTTCTTGTAATAAAATTCCAACAGATTGGTCTGCCCAGTAAAACTCTTATAAAAAAAATATTGAGAGTTGCTATTGGTATCCAAACTTTTACTTATTACACCCTAGTTAAAAGAAAAATGAGATTTAAAAATAGGGGTGGGGCAAGGCTAGGCGGGGTGGGGTGTATCAAAATAGTCCCCATACCGAACCCCCGACTCGGTTTTTCATTTTTAATATCAAAACCACCCAAAATCTGTTTAAAGGTGTGAAAACCCGACCCTTTAGGGGGGATCGAGGCGAGGCACCTACAAGATCAATTGATCAGGAGAAAATCTATTGCCATACCAACTTTTACTTATAACACGACAATCCTATTGAAATTAATAGGGATTTTTCCAAAGCATGCGCAACGGTTGCAAAAATTCTGATTTTAGTAGACACTGCCAATTTCAATTATCAAAACATGTTTTCAAGCAAGTTCGCTAGTAGGTATTCTAATTTAAATAGACGACCTTATTGATAAATTTAAAGACAAATATCCGTATTTTTCTAACAGCAAAATTGTTGGTAATTTATCAACGAGTTCGTCACTTTTTATCAATGAGATCGCCACTTTAAATTAGAATAGTTGCCATTGAACTCGATCGCTCGAAAACATGTTTTGGGAATTAGAATAAACAGTGCACCGGACTCATAATTTTGTCATATTCAACACAAGAAGTGGTAATTTTCCCAAATATACAGTTGTTTACATATGTAATGGTGTGTACTAGTAAAAGTTGTTGAGTTAATAACAACTCACGAGATCAAGAGTTTGACAATTGTGGGAGGTAAGTATATTGCCACACCATAAATGATTACTATTATAGAATCAAGATCCAAAACAGTGTTTCGTTCCTATAGAATAAGAACGGTATCTACATGGCAAGTTTTGGTTGGTGTATAGAACACATCAGTCTCTTGAACAAGCTGAGCTTGCAGCCTCGTGTGTTTTAAATTCAACCAAAAAGTGTCCCATAGACACTATTTGTTACTATAGGAATGGGACACTATTTTGGATCGCGACTCTTTATTATAATACATGATTTTATAATAAAATCACTTATGATGTTTATTGGAGGCATAATGATGTAGTAATATTGTAACTCTTTTACAATCATTGAGATAGTGACATGTGTCATCTTGAGATAAAAATAAAAGACTCGCCAAAATGATTCTAAGTTATGGACGTTCATAAGTTGGTTTTGTAACTCCTGCAATTGTTATACAACTCGCGTGATTAATGCACCTGACGTCGATTTCAAGGGAAAATGATAATAAAATAAATTAAAAATAAAAAATAAAAACTATAAAGCAATGTTTTAAAAATCGGACCAATATGATTGATTAAGTGGTTCAAATAGATCATCAAACTAGTCGGACCTAAAAATGAAATATAAAGTATTTTTTATTTTTATTTTTCCAAAATCAGGTAATTTTAACTTCAAACATACTTCAATGCCATGGGTTGAAGAGTACAAGATTTTAAGATTTTTTTTATAAATAAAAAAAATTAAAAGGAATTTTTTTTACCTTAGGATTTGGATTTGGTTTTGAAATTTAAGAATTAAGTGGCCCACATTTTCAAAGCATGGATCAATTCAAAAAAAAAAATATTTTAAATTTGGCCTAAACATGAATTTTAGAGTGTTGTAGTGTTATCTTTCCGACATGGCAATCCATGCCCAACAATTAAAATCGTAAAAAATTTGATCAATTTCCATTAGTTTATAAGAAAAGACCTTATGGCTTATGTGTATAATTTTAAAACACAAGGGACAGCTCAAATATTCACCAAATTGTGGAGGGTTACAATAAAAATCATCTGAAAATTGTGTTGGTCTTTTCTCAAACACGACTAAGCAATCTATCATATTGAGTTTAGTCTCACATCGGACACTTGTTGCCCTGTCTCTTTCCTTATAAGTTCTTCGGCCTCTCTACTCTTTGTCAATTGATTTTAAGTTGGACCTCCAAATTTATCAAGGTATTAGAACATGTCTTTCTCTCCTCCATTGGCCAACACGTGCGGGGCTTCGTCTCTTTCCTTACAAGTTCTTTGGCCTCTCCACTCTTAACCAATTGGTTTTGAGTTTGACCCCCAAATTTATCTTATCAAAGTAATTGAACGAAAAATGTACGTAATTTTGAACCCTAATAATTTTTCTAATATATTGTAAGCAAGTAGCATGTTGGAATGCTTTTGCATGTACACCTTGATGCACAGAGAGTTTAGAGTATAGGAGAAATCAATAGTCAAAGCCTATTTTTGAATCTCGATTATGATAGTAAATTTTCTTCGCTCATGATTGGAGACGTTTATAACTCGTGATGGTCATTCTTAAGTTAGTTATGCAAGCCTCATTTGGGGCAGTGGTGCTTCCACCGAAAGTGCTTGTATATCACTTATGCTGGAATCACTTTATTAAGAATCATAGTTGCATCTTTGGATGTTCGATAATCATGCTTAAGAGAGGTTTGTAGGACAAATGCGACCAAAGAGAGATAAAAATCAATTTGCTAGAAGACATCTTTTGGATACTATTTTTCATTCACAATCTATATAATAAAGTACAATGGGAGACTAGGGTCTGGAGCTAGAATTTTACTCATGTGGAGGCAACTAAAAGTGGAAAATTTTTTGTAGAGGCAAATAATAATGGATTTTTTATTTTCATGAGAGCAATTGCACTCTGCGTTATTTGTTGCAATAGCTCTTAATTCTTTATAGATTTTGAAATTCTTGTGAGAACAAGTTCCGTGATTGAAAATCCACCTTTGGGTGGACACTATTCTCTTTATCCCCACATAAAGAGAGGTTGGGATTTAATCATACTATGAATTTTGAGGACAATTTTAATTTTATTGTCTTTCCTCTTTTTATCCTTTTCAAAAATGCACTTCTAAGTTTAGTGTATTTCTTTTTTTACCACTCTTTTCAAGAATATTCTTCCAATTTTATTGTCTTTCCTCTAATGCCTCTATTTTTTCAATAATAACCTTGCAAATTTATTGCATTTTCTCTTCTAACTCCTTAACCCTCAAGATGATACATGAGTAGGTAAACACGGGCAAACTCTAGTTAAGTTATATAACCCATCTAAGATGTTTTAATCACAAGATTACAAGAAAGATAACAAAACCCAATGGGCTTCTTAGAATAAAGGTCCCAATTCCCATAAAATGTGAATCCAAATAAGCACATATGATTAGTAATCTTTACACACACACACACACACACACAATACCATTGTATAGTATAACTAATAGTTGTCACATGGTCCCAATTCCTATAAAATGTGAATCCAAACAAGCCAATGTGATTAGTAATTTTTACAAAAAAAACCACTGTATAGTATAACTAATAGTTGTCATATAATAAAAAGGGACAAAAAGACAAGAGGTTTTTATCATACACTAGCCCAACTGGACAAAGTTGTTGAGAGACGAAAGATGATATATAGGTAGTTTTTTTTTAAAGGAGAAAAAAGGGAAGTTTGATGCACGTTCGACGATTGGAGTGCTACCTATACAAAGGCAAGAAGTCATAAGTAGGTTGAGTTGTTTCACTTTCGTCAATTTTTATTTATTTATATATTTATTTATTTACTACTTCAATAAGTAAGAATCCAAAATGTTAAACAAACATAATTTGAGAAATAAATGCTCTTTTTGAGCACCAAAAAATGAAAGACATGCATAGAGTAGTTTTCCAAATGCCACCATAATTCTTTTTTTTTTTTCTTTTTTCTTTTTTTTACTTAGCTAATTTCCTTATTTTATTTTATTTTATATCCCATGCCTCAAAGTTTGAGCAATGGAGATCAAAATTTCCTCTACGTTGACACTAATTTGGGCTCGTTATCAATAGATTATAAGATATTTTTCAAGTCGTGTTAAACTGATTAAAAAAAAGACACTCAAATACATTCAACTGATGTGGCATGCATAGAACAATAGATTTTTTTTCTCAAGACACATAAGGAAAAAAATCTATGATTTTATACATTTTACACCAATTAAGTGTATTAGAGTGTTTTTATTTCCTATGTCAGTTTAGTATTATTCATTTTTTGAAAATTAAGGACTAATAACTCCTCAAAACTATGGGTTTTTGACCTTGAACATTTTATTTAGTTTTAATAGAATTTTAAAAGATAAAATATCATTTTACTTATATTATTATGAATAAATTATTTTAATTCATTAATAAATTTATTTAAAAGTACTTTAATAATTTTAAAATATAAATTAATATGAATTTGTGTCAAATTATTTTGCATAATAGATTTTCAAATAAATGAATAATACTCACCCTTCTCTCATTATAATATTTATTATTTGAGATACACAACATTTTCAAATTAATGCGTATTGTAGAATAAACAATGGAACATGATTGAAATAGTATTGTTTTCAACCTTTCATCAACAACTCTTGATTTCTTCTTCAAAATCACTTTAGTAAATTATGAACTTTGTACAAAATCGAGATTTATCGTTTGTACAAAATTATTCAATTTTCTCTAGTGTTAACTTTGAAAATTTACAATGTTAATTCTCCAAATAAAGAAAAATTTAAGAGGAAAAAAAATATATAGAATTATGGGGAGAAGAGGAATCAAGGACTTCTATCCTAGAAATTTAAGAGAACTTAGAGGATTAAGATGGGGGCACTTCCGTAATTTCAGAAGACCAAGGTGAAAGCCTGAAAGGTATCTCATTAGTTTGAAATGGGGGTGGGTCAAATATCAATAAAAATATAGGGGGGTGTCTAAATTATCTAAGAAACAATTGCAAAACAGATAGTACTGCCTGTCCACCAAATATTGTACCTATCAATGACGTCATCCACGTGGGATTGTCGATATGCGATCATGCAGATTTCTGCATTTCTTTTGTTATATTTAAAATAAATTATCTATTTTTATACAATTTTTTTTAAACTATGCAATACTTGTTGGTGTCACGTGCAAACCCACGTGTGTTCCAAAAATTAGGAATTATACATGATTAACAATTTTATAATTGCTTTAAAAAATTAATCTAAAGTTTTAAATAGACAATTTATTTTAAATTATATTTTTATTATTTAATATATTATAAGGATTTTTATAATTTAAAAGTTTAACTATAGTGATTTTGTAAATAAATTTTTTTTAAAAAGGGATAATTTCTAAAAGAGGGTTAAACATCTTAACATTTATAAAACAAAACAAAAAAAATCAAAAAATACTAAAAATGAATTAAGTCGCTGGACAGTCCAGCATTTTAAATTAAAGCTAAATTGTTGGGGTGGTAAAGTAAGCTATTAAAACACTAGACAGTTTAGGGTTTTAATCATTCAGAGGGTATTTTTGGTAAAATAATGTATTTTAACACATTAAAACGTTGGACATTCCAGCGAGTTATTAAAAGGCTAGACTGTCCAACAACTTAATTTGATTTTGATCATTTTTGAAAATTTAGATTCTTATTTTTTGTAAATATTAAAATATTTAACTCTATTTTAATAATTTTCCCTTAAAAGAAGAAATTTTTGTAATTTTAAAAGGTTTAAAACTAAGTTATTAGAAGTCAGGGGATTGAAATTCTATTATTTTTAACGAAAATAACCTTGATACAGTGATTATGAATGTAAAACTAGGGGTATTTTTGGTCTTTCAAATTTTGTTGTAAACAAATCTATTCAATCTCAATCTTTTCTCATTATAAGAGTAAAGATATAAACGACAACACATTTTAAAATGTACCCCAATTTTCAAGGAAGTTGCTAAGAATATCTTTTCATCTGAATCTTATATTGAACAATGTAAACTAGAATTTTCCTTTTGATGGGAATTTGTCAATTTTTCCTTCACATACATGAGTTAATCACTTATCTTCGAAGGAAAAAATTCGGAATCCTTGTAATCCACTACTTCTTTATCAATCTCATAAGTCTCACATATTGAAAGTTGTTTTATATGTAAAATAATTTAACCAATAATACCTAAGGTCAAATTATATCGGTAAGTTATTTAGTGATAATGCCATAAACCTAAGATAAGAAGTTAGTTTTTTTTTAGTTGTTTGATTGTTCAAATTCTAGTCTCAAACAAACTTATGACGTAGATTTTAGAAAAATTAGATTTTATTGCCACACCAACTTTATTAACGTCGCACCAATTCATATGTAAATCACCAAAGAATTGCACACATCTTGGGGTGGCGTTAGAAAAAATTAGTGTGGCAATAAAAGCTCTCTATTAAAAAGAAAATTTTTTGTATACATAGTTTCAAATGCAATAGAACATTTGAAGTTTCAAAATAATCTTATAGGTTTGTTGTTTGTCATCATCTCAAAATCTTTGATTGATGACATAATTTGAATCATTGAAATTAAATTTGTACTCTTTGTAAATAATGAGAACGGACGTACGGATTAATTGACTTTAAATGAAAAAAAAATGTTTGATTCTATAAAATTAATACAATGATTCTGGTTGTCAATGTAAGAACGAAAGAGTTGAATTTATTCAAAGTTGGGATAAATGGGAAAGAGAGAAATTACGAGTTTAACATGAAAGAGACCCCCCGCCGTCCAAATAAATAAATAAATAAAATAAAAGGGAGAGTGATACAGATCAAAAGAGAAAAAAAGTAGAAAATCCAAAATGAAAGAGAGAATGATAGCGACTTCCCTTTCTCATATTTTTAAAAACCTTATGTTAGTATATTTTATTTATCATAGTAAGCCAAGCAAACAAAATATGAGAGCAAAAAAGGTTGTGTGGACGCAAAAAATTTGCAATTCTCCTCGAAATACAATAAATCTTTTATCTTCTATTTCGACCTGAAATCTCCAAGCATTGAGGGTTTACTTGTAAAAACTTATCTAACACCCAAATCATCTTTCTAACGATTATGAATGAATAATAGTCAAATTAAGTAAATAATATTTTTTTTGAAAAGTTTTTTTAATAATATTATTTTGATATAAAATCTCTTGGATTTCCATTGAGAATGGCACCCTAGCTCATTGCATCTTAAAAATGACGAAAATTGTTCTACTATTATTCGACATCACGGGGGTGGTGTTGTCGATGAAACGTGCATATCTCTAAACTTCTTCACTGTTTCCTCTAATCACGAACTAGTCTAAAGGGATATCTTATCTCAGATTCATTCTTAACCAATCATATCTAACTTCACTCAAATCTCAAGGTGACATGTATTAGAAGGAAGGAATATCTTCCACATAATTTTATTATTTGAATGACTCGTTTTGGAGTGATCACACTTCTTAACATGAAAGTGAACAGGAATCATAAATATTTTTTGACTCATTTATTGATGAAAAATATTAGGTTTCTGCACACTTTCACATCAAAATGTGCAATACGAGGTACATTCTTTAAGTCACTTCAACATTATTCTATTTGAATTGGCATCTTTCTTTTAAATAAATAAATAAATAATCACCATTATATGATTAAGTTGACTTAAAAGTATACAAATTTTACAGTTTCGAGTTTCCACTTGGATTATTATTTTAAAATACTAACATCAAACCTACGTGTGAAGGATGATATTCTTACAGGGATTCATTACATACAAAATCTTCACTAATCTCGAGGAAACATGACCAGCTGTGCTCAAGTGGAGGTGCGAATCTATCGTTCCACCACCACTCAATCACCTCAAAAGTCAAGTTTTGCTCTTATAAGTTATAACAGCTGGGTAAGACTTAAGAGGCCTCCAGCTTTTATATTGTTAATCATTAACTCATCAAAATAAAAAACTAATAAAAATAAAAATAAAAACCGAAAGGAACTTTAGTGCATGTGGCCAGTGGGCAGTGGCCATGTGCTTCCATGCCGCCCCTTCACATAAAACAAGCACCATATGACGTCACTGATAACGGTCCCAGAGGCGACGATTCTCGACTTACTTGTGTGAAAGAGGTTCGGTTAAGATGAGCTGATGGCGTTAAATTTATAAACGGCGTTATGTTGCCGTCATGTGAAGTTTGTAAGATCTTTGTGACGTTTTATCATTTTGGGAATTTTTTCATTTATTATCCTTTTTAATATTAGGAAAATTCTCTTTTTTATTTTAAGAAGTAATTTTACTATTTTTGTTTTTCAGATTTTCAAGATATAATACTTTTACTTGGTACGAGTAGGGGTGTCAATGGGTTGGTTCTGATTCAGTTCCTAAGAAATTTAGAATCATAATTATTATATTTTTTGTAGCTTCGATTTCAATTCCAAAATAAATAAAATTGAAATCAAAATCATCAAAAAACATGGATATCCATTGATTTCAATTCTCAAAATTTGAATGAAAAAAATAAATATTATAAAAAAAAATTATTCTTTCAAAAAATTAAGATATTATATATAAATTATTAACTTAGCCAAAATTTGTTATACTAAAGATACAAGTTAATGATTTTTTTTTTTTATAAATAATTTTTTTTTCTTTAAATTAATAAATTTTTATAAGAGATGGCTCATTTTAAACTCTAACCCATAGTTTATGTGAAAATTTGAAGAACTTTATATGACATGTGGAAATAAAAGAATACCTTAAAATCATCTATAACATAAAATAAAAATAATAAAATAAATCAGTTTTAGGTACCCATCGGATGGAATCTAACAATTCTAAATCATATCAGTTTAATTCCATTTTAGACTTGGCTCTAATCAATTCCAATAAAAAGGAAACTAAAACTAAGGTTTTCGGTTAAATAGGTATCCACTGACACCCCTAGATGCAATATTGGTTAATGATAATAGAATATATCTAGAGAACTAATAGTGAGATTAAAGTAAAAGTTCATGTTTATCGATTGGTTTATGATAATAATAATTATAATAATAATATTATTATTATTATATATATCGATAAACTTGATTTTAATGAGTTCAGTAACTTGACGCTAGCGAGAGTTGAACTTAGGTATGTGGTATCATCGTCCCAAGATTTTACCAACTAAACTAGTTGGCACCTGCATGAAGATGCAAACTTAACAAGTTGATAAAGGCTTGAGGGGTGTTGATCCCTTAACTTAGGTTCAAATCTTGTTGTACCCACCTTCATCGATCTATTGACCATTTTTATTTTTTATTTTTACTTTGGTGGGCCCCACATACCAATCACCCTAGCACGTGTTCAACATTTAAATGTAGTCACTTTTATGTTAAGGGGTATATAGAGATTTGAAGGTGTTACTTAGGAAGCAAACCCAATGACCATAGTGGCAAAAATTTGCAAATTTTTGAAAAAGTCACAATTAAATCTTAATTTTAAATACTGTCGATTAAATCATTATTTAAAAAAAAATATCTTGACAATCACATTTAATCATAATTTAATCAACACTTTTTTGAAAAAATCACATACTATTTTTATTTTTATTTTTATTTTTGTATTTTATAAGTTTTATTTTATCATTTAGTATATGCATATTTTATATTTAAAAAATTTGTTCTTATTTTTAATTTTTCTAATGTTTTCCCAACTTTATCAATCTTTTGCCTATTTTTTTCATAGGTTTCTATTGCTGAATTATTCCCAAACCTTAACTTTGTCAGTATGCCATTGACCACCAATCCCTTACTTGCCTAGTAAATCTTCCGTTCTAATATTTATATTTATAATTTGAATATCCAAATTCAAATTATAAAATCCACTATTAAGATAAAAAATCTTTTAAAATAAAAAAATGATCATGGTAAGACCATTTTGTGATTTATTTTATTTTAATTTTCATTGTTTTATCTGAAGTAAACTTTCTGTACTCAAGTATATGTTATTTTATATAATGAAAAAGATAGAAACAAGGTCAATAAGAGACTATTATGATTCTAAAGATCGAAATCAATATTATAATTTTAAATTTTAAATACCAAAAAATTTTAATCTAACCCCTAGCATTTCAAAATTAGAGTCTGGAATCATTATAATATGAGCAAATGCATTTGGAAAATGAAAATCTTGAATTTGAAATATTATGCTAAAGCATAATATATAAAAGATTATAAATAGCATTATAGAGGAGAAGAGCATTATATAATGTACTAGAGTTTATCTTATGACACGAGTATCCTCTCTCAGGTTAAGGGAGTAAAAACGGAAAAAAAATAAATAAATAAATAATTAGAGTAGGTGGTGACAATTTTAAAATGACACGAAATTAGTAGGTTTGGGGTATTATTGAAAATATTAAGATTAAAAAGGATAAAAGATAAAAAATAATAATATAGGTTAAATGAGTAAAAAAAGAAAATATAATAAAATTATAAAAGGTAAAGTGTAAAAGAAATAAAATGGGTCTCACAAAATTATAACTTTGTGGGAGTGTTAATTAAAGGCATAAATGTAAAAAAAAAAAAAAAAGTTAGAAATGTATCATTAAAGACTTTTGAGGTTAAAGGAGGGGGGAGGGGGGTAAAAGATGAAAAATAACAAAATAAGTTAAAGTGTAAAAGTAGAAATATAATAAACCTAGATGAGTGAAAATAAAGTTGAGAGATTAAGAGAAAAAATAATAAAATAGTTAAAGTGGATATCACACAAAAGCTTGTATCTCACAACTATAACAATTCAGTTGTGTTTTATTATATAGATAGTAATGAAGTTATATTGGCCATTTCATCACCTATAAACTCTTTGAGAAGATTTAAAAGTTAAGGAATCTTAAGAGTTGTGCTATGGTCTATGAGGGAAATTAAATTACATAATTTAAAAAAAGCATAATAGATAAAATATTAAAAATAAAAAAAATGAAGTAACTTATGCTTAAAGCCTAAGAAAGGAATCAATCAAAATATAATTGACTCTAATGATTCATTATCATTGCAAAAAATTAACAATTATTATAATAACAAAAAAGTTCAAATAAGGATCCAAAGTTTAAATCATGTCAGGGTGTTAAACATTACATATAGAACAATTGTAATCATTGCTTGTTCGATAAATTCCTACATCTATATCTATCTCTAAAATGTTTAGATTAACTATTGATCATTAATTTTTTTGTTGACTCTAAAAGATATATTTATTTGATAAAGTTATACGTTACAAAGTTGAAGTCTTAATGATTATGGCCCGGTTTTAGGCATTAGATTTTGGGATTAGATAGTCTATTGGTTCCAACTTTACTTGATTGATCTGATCCAACTCAGACTAGTCAAAACTTACCATACTCATTCGAAACAATTTCGATAGAAATTGAAATATATATCTTAAGAGTTTATCTCTTTAAAAAAAAAAAAAAAAAATTAATGATGAATAGATACTAGGGGGTATAACTTGGTCGGTTCAAACCGAAAATTGAACTAAACCGATGGTTTTGGGTTAGGTTGGTTTAGTTCAGTTTGGAACAAATAGCAGTTCAATTCTGGGTTAAGAAAATAAAAAACCGATTAATTTGGTTTAATTCTTGATTCAAGACTTCTATAATCGAACCAAATTGAGAATTGAACTCATAATGATTTACTACATTTTTAATGATTATTTAGCACATAGATTAATGATTTTATTTTATTGATAAATGAATGATATTTTTTTTATAAATCAATTAATTACTTATTATATAAAATTTCATAGTCATTATTTATTTGTTTTTTTTTTTTCATTAAAAATATGTTATTTCCAAACAAAATTATAGGATATTGGCAACCCATATAATCAAACTGAACCAAATCGACCTTAGATTGATTTGGTTTGATTCGATTCTATGGGCATTTTAGTTTGGTTATGGTTCTAATTTAGTGAAATTGACTTATGTCGGTTTGATTTCAATTTTGCCACACATCGAACTAACCTGAACCAAATTGCACCCCTAATAGATCTCAGAATCAATTTTTTTTTGACAAATTACAATTACAAAATCTCATTTTATTATAATTATTATGATCATATATATTTAAAATCTTTAAAAAAACATATAAAACACCAAACAAAATAACCAATAAACCCTTTAAATTTTCAAAAAAGCGGATAATTGACTTGTAATTTGAGCGATTCACATAGGAATTTGGAAAACTTGCTCAGTGGCTGGGTTACGTGTAACTCAAGGCGAGTCGACTCGGACTTGTTCGAGTGAATCCCCGTCCAAACTCCGAACTCTGAACTTTCACGTGGCTGTGAAATGTCGTTAGTACCCTACATTGGATTGACTATTACCATTTTGACTCTCTACGTGACATTCATAATTGTTCTCAAGTCTTAAGTCCTCTTTATCAATCAAACTAACTGAAAGCAGATTTACTTTCAATGGATTTGACAGAGAGGTTCCAAGGATGTTTTCGTCAATCCAATATGTAGATTTTCTCTTCGATGAAGTTAACGTCAGCCGAAAACGATAGAACGACTAACGCCGTTTCGCTACCGTTAGAGGATTATAACAGCTGCTTGCAACGCTCGAAGCTGACGCTCAATTAACGCCGTCAAGAATATCTCCTCCTTTTGTCCCAAAACGCGTAAAAGGACAGGTCCCCCAAACACTGTTCGTCCCAGCAGAGCAACCATTCCTTCTAAGCTAAATCCTTTATATATATATATATATTATAAAATTGAAAAAAAACAGAGCTTAGTAGCAGAGCTTTCATGGCTTTTCTGTTATTTTAATCTAAGATTTTCTAAAATACAAGGTATCAAAAGCAATCTAAGAAAATCTACACACACAGAGACAGCTAGTTAAAACGGAGGTGATTTAAATATGAAGTTTTATTTTTTCATATTTGTGGGGTCCTGTGCTACTCTGTAAAATTACAGCCTAATCTACAGCCTGGAAAGAGCTCTTCAAGTTGCAGAAAAGTTTTAATGAATGGTTCTTATGTTAGAATTTGAGGTAATCTTCAACTGGGGTTTCTCTGTACTCCAACCTCAACCACTAATATCAGACTTAATGCATCTATTTTTCTTTTAAAGGTAAAGTTTCTTTAAAAAAATCTGATCTTGGTCTATTTTGCAAAGAAGTAAGTCTTGAGTTTTTGGTCTATATTTGGTACATTTTTTTTAAAATTATCAATCTGTTTGTAATTTTTGCAGTTTTAGGAGTTCATTAAGGTCTTATTTTAATTCCTATATCTGCCTTGTTCTGCATAGTTGAAGCTATCTGGATTGGAAGTTGGGTTACAGAGATCTTTGTCTTTGAGGAAATGTGATTGTTGAACATAGGTTCTTGAGGATTTAATTTGGGGTTTTGGGGATCTGGGTTTTTCAGAATTTGGGTTTTTAAGGATTTGGGGTTCTGAAGAATTTGGGTTTGGGACTTGGGTAGTAGAAACTAGTGAAGATGGTGGAGTCGGTTCCTATAGTTCTTACTATTATTTTTAGTATGGTTTATGCCTCTTATGCTGAATTCAATCCTGTTGATAACTACTTGATTGCTTGTGGATCTTCACAAGATGTCTCTCTTCAAGGTCGAGTTTTTGTTCCTGATTCAAAGCAATCCTCATTTGTTTTAAAAAGTCAAGGGAACACCATTGTTTCTAGCTCTAATTCTAGTGTTCCATCTCCAATCTTCCAGTCTCTGCGAGTTTTTCCTTCTCCTGCTTCCTACAAATTCGAAATCGAGCAAAAGGGGCGCCATTGGGTCCGCCTCTATTTCTACCCTCTTTTGAATTCTGGCCATGATCTTCGATCTGTCCCTATCACCGTAATCGCAGGAAATTTTGTTCTCTTGAACAACTTCACGTTCGAGAACTACAATGGTTCATATCTGTTTAAGGAGTATTCGATCAATGTGACCACCGATACTTTGACCCTAACCTTCATTCCATCTAACAACTCGGTTACATTCGTTAATGGGATTGAAGTTGTCTCAATCCCCAATGAGTTGATTCAAGATCAGGCACGCGCTTTATCCCCTTCTGGCCCTTTCAGTGGTCTATCCAATCTTGCCTTCGAGACTGTTTATCGACTAAATATGGGTGGCCCTTTACTTACTCCTCAGAACGATACCCTCGGAAGAACATGGGAGAATGATGAGAAGTACCTCCACGTGAACAGCTCCGCTGTGAGTGTATCGGTTAATCCTGCAACAATAAAATATCGTGTGGACCTCACACCTGAAATTGCCCCGAATTGGGTTTATGCCACGGCGGAGACCATGGGAGATGCAAATGTGCCTAATCTGAATTTCAATATAACTTGGGTCTTCCCTGTGGATCCAAGTTTCATGTACTTCGTGCGGATACATTTCTGCGACATTGTGAGCAAAACTCTGAATAGTCTTGTATTCAACCTTTACGTCAACTCTGATATCGCCCTTGGGAGTCTGGACCTCTCTTCGATAACTGGCGCCTTGGCAGTACCTTATTACAAAGATTTCATCTCCAATTCGTCCGTTGATTCAGATATGTTGACAGTCAGTGTGGGTCCGGATACAATGGCAGACATAACTGATGCCATTATGAATGGGTTGGAGATCATGAAGATCAGCAATGACGTAAGAAGCTTGGATGGGTCGACTTCAGTGGAGAGTCTTCTTCCCAAATCAGCCTCTAAAAATAGCAAGCTTTGGATTATAGTCGGGTCGGTCTTGGGATCTTTAGTTCTTGTGGTTTTGATAGGTTTGTGTTATTGCTTCTGTATAGCCCGAAGGTCGAAGCCTAATCAACTACGACAACCATGGCTATCGTTGCCCTTATACGGAAACTCCCAAACCATAACCAAAGTTTCCACAACCTCTCAGAAGAGTGGAACAGCGAGTTGCATCTCGTTGGCCTCCTCAAATCTTGGTCGGTTCTTCATGTTCCAAGAGATCATGGATGCAACAAACAAGTTCGACGAGAGCTTACTTCTTGGTGTTGGTGGGTTCGGCAGGGTTTACAAGGGGACACTTGAAGATGGGACAAAGTTAGCTGTTAAGAGAGGAAACCCGAGATCTGAACAAGGTCTTGCCGAATTCAGAACTGAGATTGAGATGTTATCTAAGCTACGGCATCGCCACCTTGTATCTCTAATAGGCTATTGTGATGAACGCTCCGAGATGATCCTTGTTTACGAGTATATGGCAAATGGACCTCTCAGAAGTCATCTTTATGGTACTGATCTCCCATCTCTCTCATGGAAGCAAAGGCTTGAGATTTGCATTGGGGCTGCGAGGGGGCTTCATTACCTTCACACAGGGGCAGCTCAAAGCATCATTCACCGAGACGTAAAGACCACCAACATTCTCTTGGACAAGGACTTTGTAGCCAAAGTTGCTGACTTCGGACTCTCAAAGACAGGTCCTGCTCTAGATCAAACACATGTGAGCACAGCCGTCAAGGGTAGTTTCGGCTACCTTGATCCAGAGTACTTCAGAAGGCAACAACTTACAGAGAAGTCCGATGTATACTCCTTCGGTGTGGTTTTAATGGAAGTCCTCTGCACTAGGCCGGCTCTCAATCCTGTCCTCCCTAGGGAACAGGTTAATATCGCGGAGTGGGCGATGAACTGGCAGAAGAAAGGCATGTTGGACCAAATCATGGACCCAACTTTAGCAGGGAAGGTAAACCCAGCGTCACTCAAGAAATTCGGTGAGACCGCTGAGAACTGTTTAGCGGAATATGGGGTCGATAGACCAACAATGGGTGATGTGTTATGGAATCTTGAATATGCTTTACAGCTTGAGGAGACCTCATCGGCGCTCACTGAACCGGAAGATAACAGCACGAACCATATCTCAGGTATTCCTGTGGCACCACCACTGAATCCATTTGATAATAGCGTGAGTATGATTGATGGGGTGACCTCGGGCACAGATGATGATACTGAAGTTGGTGCTCGTAGTGCAGTCTTCTCTCAGTTATTAAATCCTCGTGGACGATGAGAAGAAAGATGTGTACTATTTGTGATCTCAGTAAACAATCAAATTCTCGAGGGGGGCAATGGTTGGGAATTCCACTTGACTGATTCATTGAAAGTCCTTATCTGTTCTTATTTTGATTTTTCACCGATTTTATGTTTCGGTTTGTAATATAATTGATTGTTGCGACCGATAATCTTTTGGAAACTATGCCGAAAGTTATCTCCATAAAGATTCTATGTTTTCTTGGTTTGAACTTAGCTGAAGTTATACATTTACTTGATATGAATTGTGTTATATAGCTATTTTTTTTTTATTCAGAAGGAGCTTAGAATCACTGTTATAACCAATTCTTGCCAAATTATTATAGGGTAAGTCATTGTTCTCGTCATCAACTTCATCAAAGCCTTGTTTCAAAAATCTTGATATATGGTTAGCTTTTGGTTTAAAAATCAGTCTCAGGTGTGCTGTTTTGTTTGATTTTGTTGTACTTCAATCAAACATGTGTTGCAAGTTTTGTATTCCTATGGTTCAAGATGAAATATGGCAAGCAAGAGATTTTGTTCTTTGGAGAATCAGCTTGCATACAAACCTTGGCTGGAGAGGACACATTGAGAGCTAGTTAAATCCAGTAATTTATGTGATAAATTGAAGTGGTGTGTAAGTATAAGTTGTCTTATTTATTATCTCATTTACTTGAAAATTCTGAGGTTAGTGAGCATAGCGAGGCCAAGGTGCGAGAGTGGGAATGAGAACGCGAGAGTGCTAAGTTAAAAAATAATAGTACAGTAATATCACAGCCTTTTTTTTTAGCTAAGCAAGTAAGGGATTCGTAGTTAATGGAGGTGAAAATGGGTTCAAAGGGCTTTGAACTTAGGTCATGAGATCAACTCTCCTCAAGCCCTTACCACTTAGCTAAGTGGCACCTTCCGTAATATCACAGCCCTTAGTTGGTGAAAAAGCATGTTCATCGTAGGGTGCAACCGAGGAAGGTTGGATCTGACCTCAGTCATCCTAGTTTCAAGGTTGGGCTGTGAGAGAGAGATCATATGTACATGTATACGAAGAACATGGTCCTAAATGCCATGATTTATAGGAGTTAGGTCAAAAAAGAAGAACAATGCTAAAGTGAATTGAAATAAGAGAAATTTCTTAAAATATGATCAACTTTTGACAAAATTCTCATTTCAATTCACAGTTCATTTTAATTCCCAAAAACGTGCACAACGATATTGCAGGTTTTTCAAGTGACGATGTCGCCAATATAAAGTAGTGAGATCGTTGATATTTTTCTTTCAAAATGACAATCTTGTTGCTATTAAAAGTGTTGATCTTGCAAGTTCACTACTTTTTAACGAAATCGTCACTTTATAAATCAACGAGATTGTCACTTTGAATATATATATCAACGATCTTGCTACTTTATATCATCGAGATCGTCACTTTGAAGAACCTACGATATCACTCTTCATGTTTTAGGAAGTAAAATAAGCAATTAGTCGAAATTAAAATTTCGTCATATTCAACTCATGAGATGGTAATTACCCTTGAATTAACACTATGTCTGTAAACAACTATGGATTTTTTTCTCAAGATACAAGTGTTATATACTCAAGGACAATTGATGGTTCTCTATACACTTGAGTGTTATTTTGAGTCACTATAGCAAATTTTGGGCTTGGCATTTTAAATATCGAAAATAGATACTTTCAGGCTATTCATTTTTATTTTCTCTTTTTAAGGAAAAATTCAAAAAATTACTTCAAAATATTACAATTTCAGATCAATTCAAATATGAGTTGAATTAAAAAATATTAGAATATTTATAAATAGTAATTTTTTGGATAGCACGGTTGGAGTGCATAACAATGAATACCCAACTTGACTACCCATAAACACTTGATGACCCATAAATGAATATGGATAAGAGTATCTCCCTTAGAGTTGCTCTCATGGTTTTTAAACTCGGTATCGCGTCTTGTTTCTTTCAACTCTGATTTCGAGTCATCTCGGACGAGTTTTTCAATACGCTTGAGACGTCTCGTGAAATAACTCAAAAAATTGAACGTGAGACGTAAAACTCGGTCAAAAAATGACTTTGTGAGTTGGTCTCGTTCAGCTCTAATACCGAGTTAACTCGAACAATACGTCTTGGTATCGGACGAGTTTAAAAACCATGGTTGCTCTAACACAACCCAAACTTGATCCATAATAGTAGGGTTGTCAATGGATCATGTTTGGATTAGATTAGGGTTGATTTGGTATAGATCCAATAACGGATCAAAGCAAATCTGGGACTGATCTGATAAGTATTGGATCAGACTCTTGTTGGATCAGGTTTTTGTCGGAACTCAATATTAAAATCCAGATATGATCCATTAACAATTGGATCGGATCAAACCTGATTTATATACAATATCTAAGTAAACTTCATACATAAACCTGATTTTATAATTTAGGAAAATGTTGAAGTAACATTAAAATGTACATCGATTCTCACATTGTTGACATGGATGTGTATGTATAATTTAAGAAATCATAGATGCTTTTCATTGAGATACAAATGAAAAGCATCTATGAGTATGTGTGCAACTCCACATCAGCTATGTGGGAATTGATGTGCATTTCAATGTTACACCAGCACAACTCTATAATTTATATACTTTCTAATCGGGACATGATTGATCCAGATTCGATTCAATAAGATATTGGATCGAATCCTTATTAGAATAAAAAACATCAATCCGGTCGGATCGGATCGATCCATGACAGTCATACATGACAGTACTCCCGGCCAAATCCGGGCCCATTGATAGTCTCAGTAATAAGCACTTGATTTTCCTCGTGATTCTCAACGTGACATCAGCCAAGATACCGGATTACAAATTTAATGGAGAAAAAGACAACCTATAACAATTTACCACTTCGGTATCATCTCATCTCATCAGTCATCATTTATATAGCTGACTTCTATTATTGAACTTTCGAATCTTAAGTTTTCTTGAATCTCTTCCATCCTGCACGGATTTCTCTGTAAGTGATCTTTCTTTTTTCTCCATTTCAGTCGATTCTCTGATCAAACTTTGTTATTGGTGTAGAATTAGAGAGATTTGATGAGTTCTAGGGCTCATATCTCCTATTTGAGATTCTCTTTTATAGCTTGCTTGTTGATGACATGAACCTGAGTTTGATTTGGTAATCACTTTTCTTCTAAAGATTACACGAAATTAAACAACTTTGAAGTAAATTTTAGGTTTTTCTCTATCTGATGTTTGAATTTTAAAGCAAATCTTTCATTGAATGGTTTGATAAAACTAGAAGGGATAATTACTTTTCTTGGAGAATTGAAAATCTGTGGAATTTAAGCTTCCATTTGTGAAGTTTAATTCAAGAACTAGAGGCTTTTGCATTGGTAATAGAAAGATATTGTCCAAATCTATCAGAAGATGCCCCTTTTATCTTAAAAATAAAAATAAAAATCAACAGAAATAGGCTTTTGAATTTCTGATTTATTAGTTTTCAAGTTTACTGTGAGCTTCTTCTTTTTTTCCCCTCTAAATTGAGGAACTATGTAGAAATTTGGTAGAAAACACTGATTGGGGTCTTCCTTTAATTGGTGAGAGATTGTTAAGTAAGATGAGGATTTGTAGAAGAAGAGCTTGAAGCTTTAGAAACAGTTAGAAATTCAGTAATATTAGGACGATTTTGCCAACTTATGAAATTTTATTGCAGCACCTTAAGAATATCTCACAACATTAGTTTATGTATGGAGAATTAGACCCGCGTTGCTGAAGAGTACCGAACCCATCTAGGAGAAGATCATCACGATTTAATGACTTTTAATTGTCTGATCCTTGGAATTTTTTGGAGCTTTAACTAATTATTTCACCAACCTAAGGACTAGATTGACTCATTTCGAACCGGAGAAGCTCATGTATGTGTCAAGCAGAGGTGTCTTGTATTCAGTTTGTGACTGAGGGTATTTATGTTATTAGGTCAAAGTATACATTAAGAGAGAGAGAGAGAGAGAGAGAGAGAGAGAGAGAGAGAGAGAAGGGTGAATCCCTTTGCAGTCCTATGCTTTGGATGGTGAAGACGATCGATCGTCTCTGAGGACTTAGACCATAAAGTGTGAACCTTGTAAATATCTGTCTGTGTTTCTTATTTTATTTGGCAGTGTGTGCCTGATATTTCCTATCGTTTCTCACAACAGAATGAACAAGGATTGATTTTACTTCACCATCTAGGAATATATTGAATAGTTGAGACAAAGTAAGCATGATTTTTTTTTTTTATGGGTATAATAAGTATGATTTTTGGTTGTGGAGATCACATAGGTAGGACCCGTTAAATGTTGGGTCAAGATCCTCTGCATCCCATCCATCTATCCGAGTACTCAGATTCTAGATTTCCCCTTTTAAGTTTAATATGCTTATAAGTTCTAATTGTGTCTAGATGCGTTATCTCCATTACTTTATGATTATTTTCTTTCCCAAGGATGTTTGATTTCCACATATACACAGTAGGACGTTATAAAAAAGGACACTATAGCTTCTGCAGCTGTCTTAAGATATTGAGTTTTGACTTCCTAAATGCAGAATAACAATGGTTGTTGCTCACTTGATGATTTTGATCTTCCAGTTGTTTTATAAGACAACTTTGACACGGTTGAACTATTGAGATCCTGATTGACCTTCAACACTCTTTTGCAGGTTCTGCCTTTGGATTTTCATTCCATTTGGTTCATAATGGATATATCTACAATGAATCCAGCCCAACTCACTCTGATGGGATCTGCATTATGTGTAATGCTTACCTTGCATTTTACTGTACAGCTCCTGTCACAACATCTCTTCTATTGGAAGAACCCAAAGGAGCAAAAAGCCATAATAATCATCATCCTCATGGCTCCCATATATGCCACCACCTCTTTTATCGGTTTGTCAGATTTTCAGGGAAGCAAATCATTCTTCATGTTCTTGGAATCGATTAAGGAATGTTACGAGGCTTTGGTAAGGCTTTTCCACTTAGTCATGAAATAACTTCAAACGTGTACGTGGTTTTGTTTTCACACCAGATCGCACAATCACACTCATGAAATTTTTTGCAGGTGATTGCTAAGTTCTTGGCTTTGATGTATAGTTACTTGAACATATCCATTAGCAAAAACATAGTGCCGGATGAAATAAAAGGAAGAGAAATTCACCATACCTTCCCAGTGACTCTTTTCCAGGTGCTGAAGTAATTTTCTTATTTTAATTTTAATGGGTAAAGTTTATTAAAGTAAAACTTGTGGAAATGTTAATAGCAGTAAAATTTCATTTTAATTTTTTAAGTTTGTGGAGTAAATTATGTTTGTTTCTAAACAATCATCTTTCTTAGTTCTCACACGATCAGATATTGGATTTAGACTTTGTATCCTTGCCTTGATCACCATGAAATACATGAAGATTATCAATATTTATAATCTGAAACATGTTTTTTAAAATGCAGCCTCACACCGTCCGTTTGGACCATCGGACGTTGAAGCAACTCAAATTCTGGACATGGCAGTTTGTCGTCATCCGGCCTGTGTGCTCTGTCCTGATGATAATGCTTCAACTTCTTGGGGTGTACCCAAGTTGGGTCAGCTGGACATTCACCATCATTCTCAACATCTCTGTTTCACTGGCTTTGTATGCTCTTGTGGTCTTTTACCATGTGTTTGCAAAAGAATTGGAACCACACAAGCCGCTTGCAAAGTTCCTATGCATCAAGGGAATTGTTTTCTTCTGCTTCTGGCAGGTAAACTTCTCATTCCAATTTTTTTCTCATAAGAGAGATATTGAACTAACTGAACTTAATTATCCAATTCATTGGATTTTTTGGAGAACTATGTAGGATCCACCAAATGATGGTACCCAACCATCTGTATGTGTTCATCCAACCTTAGGTTAGATTTAACCCCAAGGGGTTGGCCTAGTGGCAAACCAAGCCTTGATAAGCTCCTCAGGAAGGGTAGGCCAAGTGTTCGAAACCTCATGAAGCAATGAATTCCTTGGGGTGACCCTTCATGTTCCGGTTGACCCTCGACTCAAGCAGGTGCACATAGGACTTTCCGAGGGGGCGGTGCGTGTGACTGTGGGATTAGTCTCACCCGAAGGGTGGGGATACCCATGATAAGGGGAAAAAAACAAAACAAAAACAAAAAAAAACTAACGGGTATTCTTCTTTAGAAAATGAGATATCCTTGTCTAAATGACCTTCTTTGATTATTTACAGGGAGTTGTGCTGGATATCCTAGTTTCTGCTGGCATCATCAGATCTCATCATTTCTGGTTAGATGTAGAACACATCGAGGAAGGCTATCAAAACGTATTAGTGTGTCTGGAAATGGTTGTATTTTCTGTTTTCCAGCAATATGCATTCCATGTTGCACCTTACATGGGGGATGTTGCATCAAAGATGTTGAATTTGAACAAGAAAAAAGAGTGAGTGATAAGAACCGAAGCAATAATGGGGTGACCACTAATGATGAAATATAGTGTTGTAGCTGCTTGTATCTGTAGTACTGGGTGGAGGTATGTGTTGTTTAGTAATTCTCTCCATTGCAGTGAACAATTATGTGTTCTTCATTTTAGATTTTTCACAGTTATGCATCAACACCTATGTAGATGTAAGTATGGTGTTCCGGTTGGTCTTTTGGAAAATGAGAATTTGTTAGTACTGTTGATATGGATGTTGTTATACTACACTATATTCTGCTCAACTACTACCAGCACAGCAACAGAGGGTTTCCAATTTGGGTATCAAAGTAACCAAAGTTGTAATGAGCTTATTATGTACAATGGTTCTGATTCTTGTACTTAAAAGATGGTCTTGAAGCTAGAACAAACAAATATTTCCATATTGGGTATTTAGATCAGAGAGCCCTTAAAATGTTAAAATTTTAAAATTAAAAATAATAATAATCCTACTCTCGGCTTTGTTTGGGAGTGGGTATGTGGTATTACAAGTGAGTAGCCCTAGTTTGGGTGGTATGTAGCTTTGCCAATGGTGCTAAGACATCCCCTGGGTGGTCAAAAGTTATATGCTATTTACACAGAAACTGTACTTAACTCAATGCATCATCATACATGAATGACCACTAGAAAGACAACAAAAGAAAATGGTCCTTGGCATCATGAATCCATAGTCATATACATATAATATGTTCAAAATTGGGATGTCAAGGAACGATACAATCTCTAGAGAGATTGTGAAGTTTAAGCAAACACTTATTTTATGGTGCAATGAGAGATGACAGTACCAGCCACTAAGCTCTCAAACAGTCTAGTGCCACGCTTCAGCCATTATCTGCAAAGAAAACACAAACCATGGTCCTTCATTAGGTTTATCAGAAATCACTTTGAATGTTCATAACTTGTCTTGAGGCAATATTCCATTTAGAGACATTCCAAAATGGAACGAAAAGTTGACAATGATCACCCAAATACAAGGGGAAACATGGCAATTTCATGATATTTGGGTATCTGTTCTACAAATACAACTCAACTGCAATACCCAAATACTACAAAACAGGCCCCAGAAAACCCATATCAATGGGATTTGATACAGATACTTGTACCATATACTGCATGGACACTTAAAAACAAGCCTTTAATTTCTTGTAGTGCTATTATTTTCTTTGTTAGCTCCAAATATCGTTTCTTATTTGTTTAGCCAATAATGTTAAAAGAAGAAGAAGAAATCACATTTAACATAATATGAATAATAAAAATTGATAATTAATTAGCTCATTCACCAGGTTGGCAGTGGTGGTATGCATATCGATGACTAGGCATATCCAAGCATTGACTTAGATTTTACCTGTAACTTTCTGGTCATCCATGTCTAATCTCTTGATCGGATTGGTGTTGCACAATCAGTTCAAGTGTGCATGGCATGAAAGACTAGTAAGTGGTCGAAGCCAAGACAACATCCTAATTGTCATCATTGTCTTCATCCTCATTATTGTGTGGAATCATATTGCAATTATTATCCAATTTATTAAACTTAAATACTTTTTAATGTGTTGGGCTATGGCCACCCAAGATTGAGATTAAGAACACAAATACTTAGTAATGCACAAAATAAATTATGTAAATTGTAGTCCCCCTCACCTTGTTAAGAAACTAAGAATGCAGCACATGGTTCATGAGTTATAAACGAGTCTCTCCTCTTTCTTCTCTTTCTTGCCTCCAGAGAAAAACTTGTAACCTCCAAAGATTAGTAACCCCCAACCAGATAAAGAGACAGTCACTAACTGCAAAAGATTAAATTCCATGAAAGTTTCAGAATTCCTAATAACTGTAAAACTGTCCTCAAGTGAAACACAAGTACATCACCAAAAAGGTTTAGAGAGAGGCGGGGAACGACCAAAACAAAGTTAAGAACACTCAATTGAAATTTTGGAAAATGTCACAAGTTCCTACAAGTACAATATACAAAAACTGAGATAGGGGCATGCTTTATCCTGCAGGATGCAATCCACCCTAAAATTTAAGTATGAAAAATCAAAGTAAAAGAAATAAAGTGCCTGGAATTTCACTTCCCAAGGTTTTTTTTTTATATAAGTACTTTCCTGGGAATTTGAATCCGTGGGAGAATGATTACAATGGAAAAATAAGGTATTGCAAACTGATTAGGAGAATTGAATGCTCTCATGGATTCTCAATGACCACAAAGTTGAATTTGATTAGGAGAACAAATTCCAAAACAAGGTGTAGCAAACTGAATCAGATACAATATGCACCTACCTACAGACAAAGTCCTCATAATCAATTTTTACGCCACAAAAACAAGAACCCAATAATAAATATACTCAAAGCACTCAAAAGTACAACAACAAATTGTCCACCAAATTGCATAACTGCTTAGATTACAAGTGTCGCCCAAGTTCCCAAGGTGAAGAAAATCATAACTAGCATGTCTGGACACAGAATAATTAAACCTGGTAGAACCAGCACAGCAAAACAAGGATATAACAAAATTCAGAAGCAAGGCATGCAGAAACAGTTAACACTCCAACCTTTAAAAGTTCTACAAAAAAAAAAAATGTATTTTTGCTATCTTAGTGATAGAAAACTGACAAATCATTTTATCATCTGCACAACGTGAATAGCCTTTCAAGATAGGAAGTAAGGCTCAAATGCTCTTCTTTCCATGTAGTGGGCTCAATGGGTCCTGCCAAATGTTCACCTTTGGGGGTCCATGATGATCTGCAACAAAGTAAATTAGCAAATTCATGAGACTAAGAATGCTTTAGTAAGAAAAAAAAGGGTTATCAGTAGTGCTAAATATTTAATTTATTCCACAATTATCAGCACTGTACAACCACCTTACCAAAAATAAAATTTCTGTTGACATGTCAATGGTACATACGAGAGAAAAAAAAAAGATAAAAAAGAAGAAAGGTTAAGAAAAGAAATTTTTTCCGACAATTTAGAGATTAACTATAAATAACAGTGAAAAGAAATCATGGAAATTCCCAAAACTGCAACTATATACAAATTAAGAGGGGAAAAAACAAAAGCTACAGAAGATTATTCCCTCACATAAAATGTGCCTGAGAACATCTTCTTGTGCACTACAATCTTCAAAATTAATGATCCGTAGTCACATTTGCCTGATGTCTTCTACCCTTGTTCAAGATTAGACTTTATCATTCACCATCACAATGGACACAAAATGGAACACTTTCAAAAGAGTTGAAAGCTACGGAAAGGAAAAAAATAAGACCGAAAATGACATGGATTGAGGTACTAGAAAAGATCTAAAGATACAGTCCATGATAGAAGATGTAGTAATTCTAGATAGAATCAAATGGTGAAATAGGATTCATGCTTAGCAAGCTAGCACATGTGATCATCTCAAGGGTTCACCCACCGATGAAATGTCATGCAATTACCCACTTAAGATCTACACTACCCAGTAACTTCAAGATCATCAATAAACCCATATTGATACCATAAGATTGTAATTCTGGTACTGTATTTCTATAATCATATATTTTCTCATGAGAAGGATTCTGGTACAAATTTCTGGGATTGCCCATAGAATTGCAATCAAAACTCAAAACGGGCATTTTTTTTAAAAGGATAAGTAGAAGGGGAAAGGAACTGGAGAAAAAGCAAATCCAGCTTTTCTGTGAGTTTGTTTTGTGATTTTAGGGAGATGGCATTGGAGTCTATGCAGAGATAAACAAAAAATTTCGTTTCATATAGAAACACAACAGAACAGTAGCAAATATTTAGGCTGCAAGGGTAAGTGAAAGAGTGATCTAAATGACATATCTCTCACAACCGTCAATCAGATCAAAGGAATGATAATTTAGACAAACGGGTTGTCTAAAAAATCACATTGTTATACTTGGGTATTGCTCCATTCGTCAAAAAAAATAAAAAATTTATTTATTTGTGTGTTCTAAGGACACTGCATGTTCTACCATTGAAGAAACAAAACCCAAATCCCAATTCAATATCTCAACCAGATTTGCTTTAAAACATACATACATCGAATTGATCTTCGAATTCAAATAGAAGTAACGCAAACAAGAAATAATTTCTGGAAATGTTGATTCAAATTGAGCAAAAAATAAAAAGGAGGGAATTTACCTCTACCGCCTGCATAACCGCGCCGCTGGATTAGCTTAGCGGATTGAGCCACTGTTGCAGGAGAGGAAAGCCGAGTAAGAGACGCGACTTGACGAGCCGCTGCGCTTATGGTTTTAAAACTCGTCCGACAATCGAGATGTTTCACCCGAGTTAACTTGGTATCAGAGCTGAACGAGACCAACTCACAAGTCACTTTTTTGACCGAGATTTAGTATTTCATGTTCAATTTTCTGATTTTTTGAACGAAACATCTCAAACATATCGGAAAACTCATCCGAGACGACTCGATTTCGGGCCTGGACAAGACGAGAAGCGAAACCAAGTTTTAAAACCATGATAATTACGACTTGAGAATGCTTCAAGTTCAACCAAGATAATATCATGGTTTTATGATCGAGACCAGGATAACTCGGGCAAGTCCAAGTCATCATCCTAGTTGAGGCGAATAGGTGACAGTGTCAATGTAAATCGTCCATTACATTGTAAAGATTAAATTTTTTGGAATAAATTAACTTTTTATAAAGATTAAAATTTTTATCATCTATGTTAAAAATAAAATAATGTGGGTAGACATCTACCAATCCCTTGAAAAGCTCGTATAAATAGGATCGAGATCTAAAGAGACAACATTATTTTGACAACCAACCATTCGCCATAATATGAGTTAGAAGCTTTGGAATGGGCTGAGGACTGAGGAGATCATCCTCACAAGAATTAACCCATTCAAAAAATTTCTAACCCATCAAAAGTGTTTACAAATTCAAGAATCATACATTACTGATTTTTTTTTGTGAGGATGATCTCCATTCATGCCATATAAGATAACGGTTGTCAAAAAAAGAAATTATCTACTGATTCTGTCTCAACCCATATAGATAAATAACAACCCACCTTGCCATCCATTCGTCTATTTTCAGAAACTCTAAGAATTTTTATTTTATTTAATTACTAATTGATAGAAGAGTCATGATAATCGGACTCCCCCACGTGGCACACTGAAAATACTCTCCTGATGTGTCATATGCAGTTGTGTATCCTGAGGAAAAAAAAAAGATCTATGGTTCTATCACATGCCACATCAGGAGGAGAGTATTTTGAGTATGCCACGTGAGGGAGTCAGAAAATCGTTACTCTTGATAAAATGCAAATTTGAAAATGAAAGGTGTATAGATCCCATCCAATTGTGAACTTCAGATAGAAATGCCCAAATACACTGAAATTTAGTATTATCTGTAAGACCAAACACCAGTTGACTAAACTAATTCCCAATGTCGACTGAGTCGATTTGAGCCGTGGGAGAAATTTTGTCAATTGAAACCAATTTCCACAACTTCAGCACTCTTGGATAGAAGAAGAAGAAGAAGAATGTCCAGTTCATCAACAATTTTCCAAGAAACAAGTTAAATTGTATCTCTGAACTAGCTTCCCAAAATCATGAGAGTCAGCACAGCCTTCAAAGTTCTCTCCCAAAAATACGACCAGCTGACCATAAGCCTCAACAAATGCAAACTACTTAGAAAATTAGACTCAAAAGTTTGATGAATATAAACAAGGAAATCTAAGATGAAAGAAGCTTTTAACTTGTAATTAATATACTTGTTCAGGACATTTCTAGTTTGACGATGCCACAGGTTACAAGTTTCATCTCTCACCAAACCCAACTGTATGAAGAAAGATATTTAAAGATACAGGTATACAGAATAAGTTTGGGTGTTTTCACAAGCATCAGATGTGAGTGACCATACTGGTGTAGCCTCATTACATTGTCTCAGCTCCATGGTTCTTTGAGTTGATACAAAAAGCAACATTTTGACATTCTGCAATGAATTTAGTCAACAAATCATAAGATGATCAAACTTAAAATTTAATTCCACCAAATAGTTGAAAGAAATATGTAAACCTTTTCATGCACTGAGAAGTGCTATATTTTTAAACTAGGATTTGACAATGGACATTAACAAATATGTCAGCAGGTAGACAAATAACAATATGGAAAGACAAGAAGCTCCACACGAAAATTTCACCAAAAACTGACCAGGGAATGGCAAGTTGGATTTCTTGTTCATATAGAAAGCCCGGCAAAAAGCAGCTCCAATTCCTCATCCTGTGATGTTGTCCTCTGGAAAATGAAAAGAGAACACGGGCAACAAATCTTCAATTAGAGATGCCATAGAACTTGCACATTTGTAGTTAAGGTAACCAAATTTCATAAATCTGTAAGTGTGAATATGTTGACGAACATCAAAATAATCATAACCACCACCATCATCTTTGCCTTGTCCCAAGTATTTGGGTCAGCAACATGAATCCTATCTCACCCTTCAAATCTATCTAGAGTTATACCTTCCTTCAAAGTGTATACCTTCAAATCCCTCCTTACCATCTAAACTATTTTGGGTCTTCCTCTTATCATTTTAGTTCATTTAAATTGTGCCCCAGGTTAAATATCTCATCTCAAGGCAAGGTTTCAGTCAAGAAAAAATCCGAGACTATCTCAACTGAAACATTCCCAACACATTCAATATTTCAGGGTCTATGTTTCGTTCCAGTCTCAGCTGAAACCAAAAAGTCCTGGTCGGAACATTCTGAGACGGTATGAACTCTAAACCATGCTCGTGTCAAAGCACTCCTTTTCCCTGGCATGGTCATTGGTCTTCATTCGACACACCCAAACCAAATAAAACAATTTCATGTCCAATTAGAGCTATTACTAGAGTCCTCAAATGAACTCATTTCCGATTCTATCTTTTTTGGTGTTACCACTCGTCCACCACAACATCATCATATCTAGAACACTCATTCAATGAACATATTTTTTGGTAAGTATTCAAGGAGCATGTTTCTTGACCACCCAACATTCAGCATCAAAAAACATAGCCCCCCTTACCAAAGCAAATATGTTCTTAACCCCATATGTCCAATTGGTTTTGTTATTGCTGGTTCAAGTTGGTTGTGTAGAAAAAAGGAAGTAGTGTCAGAATAAACAATGGCTCTGTAATCATTGACCAAAAGAGGCAACTAGAGCCATGGATTGTCAAGGGCAAGAAAAAAATTTCGGAAAAAATAGGTGAATAGTGCGAGGAAAATTTTGAAAAGGAGGATTTTTGGAAAAACTTGTGATTTAGAATGACCTAGTCTTGAAGAGATCCACCAAGCAAGATATACCTCTTCTACGTGCATGGGTATGAGAAGTTTTATCGTTGATAGGACCCTTATAGCCAAAGGAAGTAGAATTGGAGCATTATTAGGCACCTAAGTAGATAAATAACTAAAATAAAATATGACAAAGAACATTGGCCTGGGGCACTGCAGGTTTTTCGTCACCGGTTAGTCTATGATCTTCATTGACTAGTATTCTACACATTTCTTAAATTTCCTTCTCTTTTCTTTTTAACAATAACTTAGGAATTCCCTTGTCAGCATAAAACGTCTGCCAAATCCTTCGATCCTCCCTGATCCATTGTTTCAAATGGAGGAGCAGGTTCAGTCTCACCAACCCCAAAATGGTGGTGGGAAGCATAGGAGGAGGACGATTATAGAATAAAAGTTTCAAACACTTTCTCACCTGCATTGACATAAGTTGCAGTACTTTGTTGAGAACTCGCAGACGATGCGTTGCATAACTGCTGTTTGCAGGTAGTTGGTTCACTCTCTTCATTTCAGCATGAACTGCTGCCCTCTTCTCTTCACCATCCTTTTTCCCCCACGCATCTGTAGCTTGAGTACCATCTCTACCCTCTTTAACCTTACCAAGGGCATTGCTGCCCATTGGATGATCTATTTGATCCAGTTTTCAAATGATCCTGCTCATAGCATATTATAAGACTATCAGATAACAACAACATAAAGGGGCCCAGTTCAGCATAAAAAGGGTAACATTAATACATTGGGGTTGCTCAAAATATTCATGTGGAATGGGATTTCTTTGATTATGTTCTTAGAGGAATTAGAATTGAGAAAGGATGTTAAAGGTGGGTAGAACTTTTGTCTCCAAAGACTCATCTATTCTTGTGAATGGTTCCCCAGAAGGCTTCTTAGCAAGCTCGAAAAGGCTTCACTCCACAGTGATCCCCTTGCCCCGTCCTCCTTTTAGCAGTAGTTTTCAATGCTCTTCCCTACATGATTACGATGCAAAATTGGAGTACAGATCCATCCTCCACTCGGATAGAAAATTGCTCTTTTATTTTGTATTGATCCTAGAAGTACTCTTTATGACCTTCAAGCATTGTGAGAGAAGAATTGGACATTGGAAACTCAATCTGGGTGGCATCATCATACTGAAACTACCCCAACCAAATTAATCATACATAATATGTCTCTTATTGAGCTGTTAAGGTTAATTGTAGATCAACATTCAATTTTTTCAAAATACCATTCCTAGTCTTTAATCGATTGAAATTGAGTCCTTTCAAAAAGGGGGTCAAGCTCCAATGGGAAAGTACATTGAGGATGGAAGTATAAACCTCTTCATCCCGGCTGGAAACTGAGGAAGAGGAAAGACCAGAACCAGGTCCTTAATATGGTTGTGAAAATTTAGAAAAAACAAAGAAGGTATTTGGAGAAGGAATTAGTGTTCATTGGAGGAAAAAATTTCTTTGGAGGTTGTGAACCCTAACGATATTGTTCGGCATGCCACATATTGCAAGGAAAGTATTATTGTGCAGGATATTTTTGGCATATGTCAAAATGGTGACACGTATCCCCTCGAGATAAAAACAATCAATTGGTGTACCGCTTCAGTAAAAAAGTGGATTATAGTACCAAGCCTAGCTGTCACATCACAATTAGACTTGGGAATACTTTCAAAAGTCATGCTGGGGGGACTTCGATTTTCAATGCGTTTCACACTGTGCTGACGAGGAGGTGCGCACATAACCATAGATGCTTTTCACTTGTATCTCAAGGAAACGCATCTATGGCCACCACATCAATGCAGCGTGAAAAACAAAGTCCCTCTAGGGTTTTCCTACTTTCAATATTGTCTTGGAGCCTGATTCAGGATGTACCAGCCATTGGGTGGAATCAAGGATGAGTTTGAAATGGTTTGGAGTTATTGGAGGTGGCGAGTTGATTCCGCCACCGACACAACAGTGACATGACTTGCGCAACCAATGTGTAAGTGGAGGCTAAAATCAAAGACGATGGTTAACAAATCTATACACAGGAAAATTACAAATAAGAAGGAAATTTGGAAGAAATGAGGAAAAAATTATTGTCCTAAACTTTCCTACTACATTTTGAAGTAACTTGGGCATCTAAGTGTTTTTACAGGTACACCCGGGTACTCAAAGAATGAAGATTGGAGAGAAACCCAAATCAAAACCTTATATTAAATGAATCTCGAGGAGTATTGCTGATTATTTATTTATTTTTTTGCATCCACACTCATAACATTAGGGCTGATCTATCTAGAACAATTAACATGTGTGGAGTAAGTTATTATTGTGGTTATGTAGGTCAAAAAAAAGAAAAGTTTAAAGAGGACCCGAAAATCGTCAATTTTGAAACATCACATCTAAATCATTTAAGCAGATTTGGGGATGAATGTTTTACTATGACAATGATAGACTCCACAATTTGGAATTTCGAAATTCTAATAGCAGATGTTTAGCCTTTGTTTTCTGTAATTCTTCGATATCAAGTTAAGTTAATCAAAAACAGCATAAATAGACATGGATACAAGTCAAATTTACAATAAAAATTGAAGCTTTTTGACATGGATGCAACTCAACTTCAAAGTGCATCCCAACATGGATATCAAAGTGAAACAAGTCCATGTTTTGGAATTTGGATATTAAGTGTCACATGTTCTCTTAAGATTTAGGAAACTAAGAATCTCCAACCAAACAAATCAGTTTTGTTTCATAAATCCTTCACGGATTGAAGCAGACATCTCACCATAGTGTCTTGCAGTCTGGGTTTTTATAAAGAGATGGGCCAAAAACCAGAACATACAAATGAATCTAGAAACAGTAAAAACGAAAATCCTAAAAGAATTGAGAGAGAGAGAGAGAGAGAGAGAGAGATTTACAGCTGTTCTTGATCGACACCTCTTAAGCGAAGAAAATTAAAGATAAACTCTCAACCCTCGGAAGTCCAGAATTCCTCCGTATGACGAAGGTAGAAATGGAATTAGTCTTTCTTGAAAGAAAAAGAAAAAAAAAGTGAGATTTACCTGGCAGACCATCTGTTGCAATTTTATTACAAAAACTCCCTAACTTTATCAAGTTGCTTCTCAACAAACCTTACTTTATGAACTAGGCTAGCATGACTAACTTAGTAGGATTTTAATTCTTACTAATGACTGTTGGACCCATATGAATTATCAAATTTCCAATTCGGCACTAGAGCTTTCTAGATTTCCTAAAAAAAAACTCAGATTCAAAAAAAAAAAAAATTGAAATTATACATATATATATTTTTCTGCTTTGTACATGGTGTTGAAAATGAATGGCTATTAAACTCTCAAATTTAAAATTAAAATTCAACGTGAAAGTTAATTATTATTTTAAAATTCTTAGAATTTTTTTCCTTTATAACCTTTTAGCATGAGATAATTGTTTTTAATGCCACAAATTATGCGGTTAGGATACACTTCAAGGTAGGTTAAATAACAAATTGACTGCATCAATTTGAATTTTATGACGTGGATCCCACTCCAAGATTTGTTAAGTAACAAATTTTATCAAGCAAGATTCACTTAGAGTTGTCAAAACTCCAAGAGAATTTTTTTGACAAAAATTATACTTGTAAAGATCAAATATGCTCACTCTTTTGCATTTAGTCTAGAAAAATAATGAAAAATTGAAAGAAAATTAATATATATATATATACTCAACTGACATGAAACATAAGCAAAACCACTTGAAGAAAATAATTAATGGTTCTTTGCACATTCCATGTCACTTGAGTATCTTTTTTGAATTAATTTATCACAACTCTTTAATCTAATCTTATATGTAATAAAGTTTGGCTGTGTACGGCATAGAAATTATCTTTGGAGTAAAAAGGGTAAAAGAGGAAAGATAAAAAAATTAAAAAGGAATTCTCGAAAAATGTGTAAAAAAATGAAAGATAATAAAATTAGAGGAATATTATTAAGGGAGGGGGAGAAGAAAGACAATACAATTCAAGAGTGTAAAAAAGTAAGACAATAAAATAAAGTAGTGTGGACCTCGCTCCACTCTAGTTGAAGTGAGACCTTTATACTCACAATTATAGTTAGAGTGGGACTTATTATTGTGTTATATTATATAGAGTAGAATTTGTCTGTGCCTACGGTACGAACATCTTCTTTGAGGGTTAAAGAGGTAAAAGAGGAAAAACATATAATAAAGTTAGAGGGGGTATTATTGAAAAAGGGAAGGAGGTGGGGGAGGAGGAGAGTAAAGAGAATAAAGTTGAAGGGGTAGGAGGAAAGCTTATAAAATGGGGTCACTATGTAACTAAAGCCTGGATGACATGTTTATCCCCTCACAAGTGGATCCCATCGTTGTGTTTTATTATATAAATTTTATCATTTAATTATTATAAAGATTTTTTCATAATTTAAAATATTTTTTTGATACATGATAATTTAAAATATTAGGTAAGATGATTTTGAATAGGCATCGAAGTAGTCAAGGCCTCCCTCTTAAAAAAGAGAGGTCTTGAGTTCAAGCTCCCTTGTTGACCATTCACGAGGATTGATCTATGCTTACCTAGTATGTGTGATTTGTGGGGCCCTATTAGTTGAGCCTACGAGATCCCATCATTAGAGGGGGGGGGGGGAGGGGGGGGGGGGGGGGGAACTATCTTTTTAAAGATAATATAATAAAATGATATTTTGACAATTTAAAAAAATAATATTAAAGGATGGTAGAATTGTAATAATGTTATATTAAAAAGGTCCTTTTGTAATTTACCCTACAGTCCAAAGTCCAAACACCTGTCATACAAAATTAAAAACAAAAAATTGAAGATAACGTGATAAGAGAATATTATGGTAATATAAAAAAAATAATGTCCTTGATTGACGAAATATAATAATTTTATATTTAATAGGTTTTTTTTTTAGCTTATAATATTAATTAAAGTGATTTTGAAGATAATGTAATAAAGGTTTTTGAAATTTTAGAAAATTAATTGTCGTGGGAATGAACAAGACCTTAATAATAGAAAGGATAAATTTAAATGGAAGAGTATTTTTGTTTTTTCGAATTTTAGTGTCAAATAGACGCCTATTGGCCTTCTCTCATTATAATAACTAGAGTTTGTTTGTGCCTGTTATTGAAAAAAGAGTAAAAAAGTAAAAACTAGAGAGATACTATTAGAAAAGAGGGAGAAGAGGAAAGAGAATAAAATTTGAGAGTTATTATTGAAAGAGGTATAAAAAAAAACAACAAAATTGAAATGTATGATAAAATATAAATGAGAGAAAAATGAATAAAGTTGAAATTGTATGACCAACGTTATTAAAAGGCTTATTTGTAATTTTAAAAATTATCGAAGTCCCATTAATTCTTCTCTTATCAACAACAACTAATTCTACTTCTATAGAACTAGGAACGATAGATCCAAATGAGGATAAAAAAGTATTAATCATTACATCTTATTCATTCTTTCTTCAAATTTTGAATGTAATAGAATATTTGCCAAAATAGGGGGAAAGGCTTAAACCAGGTTGACAACTACCTCCTATCATGAATCTTGATCAAACATTCCATATAATAAAATGGTGAAAGCATAAATAAACCCACTTTTTTTTTTAAAGTTTAACATATTGAAAAAAAGGGGGAACCAAAGTACAAGGAGGTCGAGGAAGCCTCACAAATAGCAACAAAGCAAAAGAAAATTAAAAAAAATCAAAAGTTACACAAAGAGTTCCATCTAAAAACAAAGTCATCAAAAGTAAATCCTGCAAACTCTATGTACTATTGTGACCAAAAGTACATAAGGCCCAAGATTTCCAAAAAAACCTGCATGAATGCTTCTAATCTTATTATTGAACACCCTGTTATTTCTCTCGTTCTAAACCCCCAAGTAACAATTGAAGGTAGCATAGTCCATAGGAGTCTTTTTCTGGAATGGAAATCATTACTAGCCCACTCAACTAATAATGAGGAAAATTTATGAGGGAAAACCCAATTAATACGGAATAGATCGAGGAAGGTTGACCAAATATTGTAAGTAAAGAAGCAATGAATTAAAATGTGATCCACCGATTTCTCATCCCTCAAGCAAAGGGGACAACAATTGAAAGCGATCCAACCCCAATAAATGAATCCACTTTTAATAACAAAAGACATGGTTCTTAACAAAATCTGAACAAAGAACAAGATTCATTTAGCCAACTTTGAATCTTTGGGATAAGGCTTCCATGATGATTTAGTTTGGGCCAAAATTCAGTCATTTTGCTAAAAAAAAATGTAAATTAACTGCTTATCAGACACAATCTACACTTTTTCATCAATCAAGATCAAATGTTCAAGGAAGTAGCCAACTCAAATTTTGTCATTCAAAAGAGACATCAAAATCACTTTCTTATCTAAGGAGGCAAGTAAAAAAGAAAAAAAAAAACTCAATATTTATCATGGGTTTTTGTATGGATTTGGGCCAGAGATTTCTAACAGTACAAAAGTTTGATTTCATCTACTTCGCCGCCATGAAGGCAGCAAGATCAGCAACCAAAATAATGTAGCATCAACCCCACTGCCCACCCTGGAAAGAGAATTATATCATATAATCATTGGAAACCCGATCTAATCTTTTAAACTAACCTCCGAAACTCCTGGCTCTTTTTCTTTATATACAAGGGAATGCCATTTGCTTGTGGCAGGGCCGGATTTGTTGGAAAGTTGGTATGAGGTGGATGAATCATGAATGTGCATTAATATGCTTTCCCCATGTATCTCTAGCCTGTTGCTGATGTGGAAGATGACAAGGATATAGGTACAGTTACAGGTCAGTCCACATCAACACCCAAGTGATCGCCACCAAGTGGGAGCTTATCCCCTCCTGCTCCACCTCCACTGGACTCAACAACAATCGGATCTCTGTTGGTGGCTGAACTTGCCCGCCTCTGCTGCTGGAGATACAGGTCAGTAGCATTTCGCAGAAGTCTCGTGATGTTTTCAGAATCTGATACTGGTGATGACTCGTCTTCCCGCTCCGGCTGAATGTTCAGGTCTATTCGGCCTTTAAAAGGAGAAGTCAGTTTCTTCTTGTTAGAATCATTATCAACATTCCCATTGATCACTATTTTTGGGTTCGGTTCTTCCTGCTCTGGCTTCTCGGTATGTTGCTGCTGCTGCTTTTGAGTGGTTGTTTCAGCTTCCTTCTCCGACTGCCGCTTTCCACGCCGCTCCATTAGTGTGCGGAACCGGCGCTTTACGGTTGAGCATACAGTGCACGTGCATGTGTCACTGTGCTTGGGGCCCTTTCCACTTGGGGGCTGGATACAGACAATGCATGTGCACCCGGGCCGATGGCGAGGGTGCTTTGTGGTGGCCTGGGCTGAAGGAGCGAGTACCTCACCTTCTCCAAGGATGGCAAGATTGGCAAGAGTGTCGAGCCCTTCCGAATCTTCGACCGTATGCAACTCCTTTTTGGCAGATTTGGTTTTCTTGGAAGCACCTGTAGAGTAACAATCACAAGAAGTCACTCAGACACCATGGGTTGGATGAGGGGAGATTTGAGTTTTTATTTTTTATAAAGACAATAAGTTTCCAAGCCATGTTTCTAATTGTTCATACCAGTATTTCTAGAGCAGAGTATACTGTTAAGTTGATCTGCCGTCAACTCTTGATCAGATGAACATGAAGACCTGGTGTGTAAAGAAATGCAAACATGTTAGTAGAGCCTAAAAACAGAAAGTGGTCACATTGATTCTGTTCAAGACAGACAAATGGGAATCATTAAGAAATATGGACAACGTTAGACATGTCATTACTAGGTTCAAATAGTAAATGTACTTAAACCTGGTCATCTTCTTGCACAGCTTAGGTATGGCAAAAACATGACACAAAGAACAATAAACACACTAAAAATCATAGCATTAAATTTGGCATATTTTCACCAGATTATTCCATTTCCACAAACCTCCACATGGAATTTAACCAACAATTTCTTTTTGAAAATCATAGTATTAGATTTTTACAATTTTGCACAAAATATTACCAAGATAATTCCATTACAAGGCTCAACATGAAATGTAACCAATAATTTATTTTTATATACATTTCGTGAAAATCACCATTCATTTAGTGAAATATTTCGACAAACAATTTGTAAAGTAATCAATTTTCAGATGAAATGCAAGATATCTATGGAAATATTACAATAAATAATATAAAAAAAATTACAAAAATCTACCACAGTTCGGGTAGAAATGATAGTCCAGGAAAGCATCAAGTGAAGGATGTCAAACTATGTGTTATAGATAATGTATTTTGGAAATCGATAAGCAGGAAAATCTCAAAAGAAAGATTATTAAACAAAGCTACAAATCTTTGGAAGGAATCAAATCAAAGAATAAAAAAATTATTCATTGCCTTCGCATCGTTATCCTCCCATGGTCAGTGACAGTATTCCCACCCAAGTGGATATATACCCATCCAGACTGATAAGGATAATGCAAATCCCCAAGCCAAAATGGATGGGTAGGTTAAAAAGGAAAAGGATGCAATGATGAATACAAAGGAGGATCAGATGAAGGAAACTGAAGAATAAACACAACAGAGGCTAAATTTACGTATTTGACTCTCATGAATTATCCGGTTCACAGAAACTAGTTCTCTTGTCTTTCATAGCCAGCTGTTAGCAAATTGATATTTGCATTTATTTTGTAAAAATTATAAATTACTTTTCGACTTGTAAATTACTTATAACATTCATTAACATGTTAGACACTCAAAAATATGAATTAATTAATGTTAGCTAAGGGCCTTTTAATGTGCATTTGAAAATGTACCTCTGGTGGATATATAACCCATCTTTTTGGGCAAAATATAAAAGGAGGCAGTATAGCAGTACCCAAACAAGTATTAATAGCAGAAACAACACTGCGGATGGACAAAAGCTCATTTTCTAGTGGCAGAAAATTTTGGTTCCATTTGTACCTTTTTGGATCCCACAAGTTATCAGAGCAGGTCCATCTTGAGGGAAGGAGCGCATCAACAGGCAGTTTACGCCACTTCGAACAGTCTTCACACTGAACCCATTGAATATTTTCACTGAGACATAGAACACAGTATTAGCATTCACTAGGAAAAGATTTTGCAATGATTTATGAACAGTCCATGACCAAGGCAATACAACAAAAAATAAGACGGTCTGGGGGAAAAAATTGCTGGTCAGTTGCAACATAAATTGTGACTGTAAGCTCAGAAATAACCAGTGAACACATAAACATGCATGCATATGTATATGGAAATATATGGAAAAAATGTCAAACGGACAAAAGGACCATGTACATAATGGTCTGCGTTACCGGACTCACTCCTACTAGACTGTACATAATATCCTGGATCAATTGCTCCATCCCTTAAACAACACAAAGACTCCTCTCCTTCCAAAGCTCCCAACAAACCGTAAAAAGAAGTAATTAACGTAGTATAATTCCCCTTCCACAGAAAGCCTGAGATTGCCAACTCTCAATAAGAAATGAATGGAATTTGGAAAACGCCTAAAAATTATGTCAAAGAGACATAAAATGAGCCCACCCCTCCGATAAAAAGTTAAAATGGATTATAACATGATCGATGGACTCACCTTTGGATTTGCACATGGAAAAGAATTAATTGAAGTGATACCTCGGATTATAACATTACCAAGGTAAGAATTTTATTCCATAACACGAACCATATGAAGAAAGCCACTTTTGATGGGATTTTTTTACTCTGAACAGAGTACCCAAAAAAAATCCATTGGTCAAAAACTTGTACTAGGGATTTAAAGAAAGATCTGATAAAGAAAACCTTATTCTGAGTGCTAACCCAATTCCTCCCATCCTGTTCCAACGGAGAAATCATCACATTAGACACAAGATCAATGAATCTAGCAGCCAATGTTTTCTTCCAATCATAGATATGTCTTATAACCCCAAAGTCCGAATATAATTCGTCTTCTAGATGTATCATAAATCTTTCAATAGGAAGTTGTTTTCTTATGACATTGAATAGAGATTCGGGAAGCGGTCCTCCCAAGGCATAAGCCTCCAATGCCTTTGCAAACATTGGAATAAAATATGAAGCTGATATTAACAAATAAAAGTCAATCAAAAATGTAACTCAGAGATACAGAACTTACCCGATATTATTGGTCGTGAAAATTGTAGGCTTTCCAAGTATTGGTGATTCCTATTAGGGAAAATCATGTCAGAGATCCAAGAAGAGGCATTCCTTACTGTACAACAGTTACATTCATTAAGGTGTAGAAAAGGAGGATTAGTAATACCAACAAGCCATCACATCGTATATGCATATTCATAATCCATCAAAAGACGAGGCATAGAAAATGAGTGCCTATCAGTACATAGAACCAAACAATTAAATGAATGCAACTTCTGATTTTGCATAACCTGGATAACTTGAGAGTTTTAGCATCCAAACGCGTAATTAACAATTTATTATGTAACACCAATATTTAAAGGAACTTCTCGGCAGAAAATAGCAAAATTCTACCATCAACATGGCAACATCCCTTTTTCATTAGGTGGGTAGAGTTGAGTGTTGAAAATCCATCCCAGCATGACGCCTCAACATTCAACATAGTTCCAACCTTTTTAAGGCTTATTGGAAGACTTTATTTCCGGTTATATAAAAAAGAACTACAACACTCAGAAAGTATGAAGGGGACTTAAAACAACTTGGAAGTGTTGCAACACACTCTTTGTTTCACAATTAACAAAGATTAAGATTTTTTTTTCCTGATTTGATGTGAATATAAAAAGAAAAATTGCCATAAATATAGAAGTCCAGAAATACAAAAGAATGGAAGACACGTCAGAAGAGAAAAAAGGAGGGGAAAAAAGCCCAATTATACAACTAATACTAAACTAACAAAAACTCACATACCTCATATTCCTCAAATTCATGGCCTTCAATGACCACAATACTGGGAACATGGTTAGGAGGTGGGCGGAGCAGTCCTTGAGCTGCTTCCCATGTAAGCTTCAGTTCTATCAAGTCCTCATTTTCAATACGTAAGCGTTTGCTCTTTGATCCAAGGGTGCTGCTTTTCCTCTTACCAGGGAGGACGGAAGACTTAGACCCAGGAACATCTTTTGCTAGATAACTTGATTTATCAACCTTAGACCAGGTGCTTGCAGGATTTGTTGCATTAACCTGGTTCATGGATGAATAATAAATTGCTTATGTACCACCCTATAAAGAAAGAAGAGTTGAAAGTTGAAACAACTTCACTAGGCTTAGATTTTCTATTAGAAACCTCTGCATTTGTGGAGGCACTATTCCCAGTCTTAAGTGTTCGATTGTCCTGTCAATAAGAAATATATAAGATCAACAACTAGAAAAACTAAAAATCTTGCCACAGACATTTAAATGTCTAAGATATGTATACACATTCATTGTCAATGCCAAACACGGCTCCTTTCAAAGGCCCAATATGCTGATAGTATCCGATCCTAAAAGTGTCGTGTCCATTTTATAAATATATACACAAACCCTAAAGAGAACTCTACAAGGGTTTTTCTACCAAATGCCCTTCAGTTGTTTCTGGTCCTCTCTCTGTTATTATTAGCTCCAAAAGAAACCTTTTAGGAACCAAATATATCTTAGATGCACCAAACCAATGCACTTCAAGAACATCAGTTATACTATTATAGAATTGGTAGTCAAAAGCAAATCTAAACCTGTAAATTGCGATTCAAATCAATGTACTTAGGAACTCAGGTAGTATGTTGTTCCGTATGAGCCATTAAGTCTAACAACAAAGCAAATAGTGCTGCAATTGAATTGCAAAATAGGTTGGTTAATAGAGACCTTTGCATTAGAGGCACGTTATATTATGATTAAAAATTATGGACAACACAATCACAATTCGAAAAGACATCTATAATTTCTTGTGGTAGTTGTTTGAAAGTTGAGGCAGATTATAATTTTATTTTTTTTTATAAATATAAATTTTATTGAAAAGAGAAGAGATACAAAGTCTGGTCGGTTGAAAACATGTCTGCAAAGACCAAGTAATGAACGATCTTAAATCCATCACACGTCACTATGTATATCTCATATTTCTTAGACTTTGAAGACACTAACACCCCTGAACCCACCCATCCCCGAAAATTAAAAATCTGAGTGTTCTGGTATTATCAATTTATGGGGACTGAATCGCGGAGCATGACCTAGTTAAGCTACAAGAAGTAATATAAACCATGAAATGATTGATCTATATCAGATACTCTTAAGTCTTCCAACTGTCATGGAGAGTGGTTATCAAAGAAAAATCTGTATGAACAAATACTACTTAAAATATAAAGTTAGGGAACCCGTCTAAATTATTATGGCAAACCTGGTCAGATGGTGGAATACTTGAAGAAGCCTTTCTGAATCCCATGACCAACTTTCCTTCTGGATCAATCCTACTGAATGTTACTGAAGAAATAAAATTAACTCAGTTCCAGACAGCAAAGATAGAAAAAGAACGAGGAAGAAAGAAGAAAATAAAATCCCAGACATATCATATATAGCAAGGAGAGGATTCAATGTGGACTAACAAACTGATGAAACAGATGAATAGATTCGACAACAAAATTCAAGGATACATTTCAAAGAAAATATAATAATAAAAATAAAAGGTGATTGCATAGAAGCCATAGCAGTTGGATGTTTGAACTTCAGTCCATCATCAGAAGTTGGGGGATTGGGATAGCTAATGTGGGTTTGAGGGGCCACGATCTCCACCTTACTATATTTAGAATAGTGGTCGATCCTTCAGGAGTTACGTTCATTACTTAATGTTATGTTCACACAGTGATATTCTATCTTTCAAGAGTACTACCCTATACATAGTCAGGTGCGGTAAAGAGGCCACCCACTTCCCCACCCCATTAGCATCTCCGATCTGGGACAAAGGATTACTCCGTTAGGTTTTTTCAGTCCAGAGCCGGCCGGTAATGGACCTACTTAGCTTGCTTTTGGACCAGCTGCAGAGCTAACCCGTGTTCTATTAGTTTGGTGGTTGCTACCAAGATGATTTCTTTATGCACATCAAAGGACCTCGATATGCTAATCCACGAAAACCAAATGCATAACATAAGCATGGCTTGATTAAATTTTTTGAGAGGCCACTTCATATGATAATTTCATATGCAAGTAATCGAACCAATTCATAGCAAAAGAACCACTCATCAACCAAAAAACAAAAAGAAAAAAAATGAAGCAAACATTTTAGAAGGTGCAACCACACGTGATGATTAACCACAGATCTGGGTTCAAAACCTAGTCTTTGCCCATTTTTCTCTACCCCAAAAAAATGAAGGAAAAAAATGGAGCAAAAGGTTCTCAAAGAACATTTTCCCATGAAGGTGGTAAATTACCTATGTCGCCTGCTTGCAATTGCATTGAGTGAATACAAGGTGTGACCCCCTCTAAAACATACATCCTGCTGTTATTATTGGGCCAGAAGCGGAATTGAAAAACCCACTCCTTTCCTTTTGCATCCTGAACTTTTAGTGGTAATCCTTCTGGCTGAGAAATTGTAGGGAAGTAAGCCTGTTTCATGATTAAGTACATTTTAATGCAACAACAATTCCATCTGGACTGTAAGAAATATGTAGCATATAATGTCCTCCTTCAATTATTAGATGAGGATCTCTTCTTGTAACATGTAAAAACACAAAGCGACCAAGAAGAAGGATTCTTGAGAGACACCAAACAAGTGTTATGATTTTGGACTAGTACCAGTTGGAGAAGCTGCAAGGATTTGAAAGCTAATAGACGATGCTAAGGTTCAATCAAAGTACTAAAGAGTCAGAATATAAATAATTCAAGCTGAAACAGACACTTGAGTAAACACGAAAGAATGATACAAAATATTAGTGTGATAGAAAACAAAGAATAGGCAAAGATGGGCAGTAATAATTTCTCTGAAGTTTCAAGAAGCAAATTAAGAATACCACAAGTACCGCATAAAGAAACTGAAGTGATAGCCTTCACAATATATATATATTTATAAGTATTATAACCTTCACAATAATATGAAACTCAACGTAAGTTTTACCATATGCCTAAACAACCAAGAAATGCTTTTACCACAACATTTTACTGTGCTGAACTTTAAGAACACAAATACCAAACAATTTAAACACTGAGAATAGAAACAAAGACGCACCTCTGCACACTTTTTTGGCAGCACTAAACGCCCTATCCGTCCAGCATCACTAGCACTTAACATCTTCTCGAACAAAGGAGTGATGACTGAATTTGAGCTTAGATAATACAGTTAAGGTTTATAAGATGCTGAACTAGAAACAAAAATAAGCTAAGATCAAATAAAAATAAAGCACTTCTTGGCTTATCTTAAAATATCAATGTACCATAAGAAGAATAAACTAAGTACAGACAATAAAGAAATCTGAATTATGACTATGAATATACCTAAGAAGTCCCCTAGAAAATTCCAAGATATCAAGGAAACTAAATGGCAAATTAGTGGATACTCTCCTGAGATTTGTTGTAGCTCTTGGTCCGTTATCCTTGGCCAGTATCGTGGAAGTAACTGATTTCTTCCCCGAGCATCTCCCCGCGGTCTTCCATTGCGGATTTGTGTTTCACCAGATGATTCAACTGCATTATGTGGATTAGCATAAATTTGCTTTTCCATTGGAGGTGGAGGTGGAGGTGGAGGTGTTTGTCGTAGTGACTCAATTCCAGAAACCCTGGTTGGGCCATTTGTCTCAGTGGGTGATGTATAAGGTACAGCCAAACCAAAATGTGGAGTTGATCGATCATCTTTTGAAATATTTATGCATGAATTTGGATGCACATCATAGGCCAATCCTGCAACAGAAGTGTTTAAGCCAGGTTCAACAATCACACCTTTCCTTGTATCCACTATATCATTTTCTCCAGAAAGGCAGTATGAACCTTGCACGCCATCGGAAGTCATTTCTTCCCGATTAAAGGTATTTAAAGCAGCCACCATGTCAACACCACTATTCCCATTAGCATATCTATCTAGTGCAGCAGCAAGTTCAAGATTGCTAGACATTACTCTTTCATATGGATCTTCATTTTTCTTTTTTTCCAGTGAAGATGTAGACGGACGTGCACCAGAAATCAGTTTGTCAATTGCGTTTGATCTGTCAACTTCAGATGGAATCCGTGCATTTAATTCGGACTGAACAGTAGCAGTATTTCGCATATTGGGTGGTTCCCACCACTTTCTTGCAACTGTATTTGGTCCGGCAATTGGATTCCCATTTTTAGTAGGGAATTCTTTAACTCTCTGGGATGGAGGCAGCGGTAAAAACATAGAGGGTGGCCACATGTGGTTTGAAGCCTGAAAACAGTATATAGAAAGAATGTTAAACACAATAACAAGAGGATCAGTTATACATCCTAGGAAATGAAGGAATGAAGGAAAACCCAGGGCATAAGAGTCCAGGACAGGAATGAAGGAACATGGAATAATTATCTCTTTCGGAATTAATAATGAGTAAATCTGAGCCAGAGGGAGGCACAAGAAAATCCAGGAACTTAGCATATTAATGTTGTAGGAAATACAGACATCCTTAAAAAAATTGAAAAGCTTCAATAAAGATACCAATTTAAAATCCAATATGATATAGACGTCCGCATGTTGGATTTTCTCTCAGGCGACTTGGGGATATATAATTTTAGAGCAATGAAAAGTGAAGCCTGGACCCAGTGCTGATGGTTTTATATTTCTCAGACAGCCAAAATTTTCCCAGTGTTAGGAAACACCATTATAGGAATCTTCTGACATAGCATGCAAATAAAAGAAAAATCCTTACCATTGCAAATCACAACCTTGGGACATTTGATCCATATTCAAAAATGTACAAAATGGGGAAGAGTATGACCTAAACATTATTGATCAAAATCTATTGGTCGTTAACATAAGGACCAACTAGATGTCGGTACATAATTCCATGGGTTAATTATGACCTAGATTTCTAATGGATAAAGCTTGTGTAAATAGTTTCACAAATTAATAGTGGAGATAGAAAGCAGAGTCCATGCATAATCAAATATCAATATGCACGACATCATTCATGAAGGAAAAAAAAAAAGAACCACAGAGGCCTAACAGGCTAGTTTCAGTTTCTAAAAGTGATGAAAAAAAACTAGAAGATATGATCACGTATAAACTATTCCATCCTTACAATAGTTAAGTTCTTCCTAGCACATGCCATGCACTCGACTCCTCCGGCATCCAACAGAATAAACGCATTGACTGAAACTATACATCCACAGTGTAACGGCTGCAAAGGAAGATTTCTAGTTAGAGGATTCAGATCTAAATGTAAACCCCAAATATAAAATTTGGGAGACGATGGAATCCATTGGGTTCTTCAGTTCAATAGAAAATCCATGCATACAATAAGAACCAACACAAAAGTGCAGAAAATAGATCTCATTTCTGTTCACCTTTCTACAAGACTCACAATTCCTCCAACCAGCAGCATCTCTGTGAAATGTTTCACAGAATTTCCCTTCCTCGTATGCAGAACTAGAGTCACAAAGAACTAGTATCAGAATTTAAATTGACTAAAGAACCAGAAAATACACAATTTATCAGATCTATGAAAAAGACATGGGAATGTCTCACTGTTCATCATTTATACTAATTGCCAGACATATAGATGCCCACAAACCCAAGAAGCCGAAACATCCATACAGTTGGTCATTCCATAAGTTTGAGAGAAAGACATTTAAAATATTTTAGTTAGTGTCTAGTATAGAAAATGGAAAGATAGGATATTGATAAGCTCATATAAAGTTAAAATCTAATAAAAAAATATCCCTGCAGCTACATTAAAATCCTTTGGAACATCTGCACAAATGAGGGTATTTCTGACATTTTAGTTTGATGTGTATTGATTCAAAGAGACAACCTACAACCTCACAACTCCTCTACCACTTATTAATACCATTTCATGTATTTGTAATTCTCTCTCCCTTCATTAACTCTTTTTTTTTTTTTTTTTTTTTTTGGGGGGGGGGGGGGGTGGGGGGTGAGATTTCAAATACCTAATGACTTTCGACCAGTAAGTTGATTTGCATTTAAAATAGAACCATTAGAAAGCTCTCTAATACTTATTTTTATTTAATTATAAATTAATACCTTACTATTTATAACGAAAAACCACCATTCATGACAATCATCATTGTTGCCAGAATAGAACCTTATAAAATCAGCTTATAATATATTACATATTATTTATAACTTCTAAATGAAATAGGGGGCCTTTGCAATTTTCATTTGATGTGTACCAATGACTCCTCTCCTTTTTATTCATAACCCAATTTACGTCCTTTCCATCTCCCTTCAAAAGTTCTGTTTAGATTTCTGAACATCTCATTGTCAACAATAAATAGTGCAACCCTACCTTAGAGTGCACAAAATAAAATGACAAATGATTTGATTGATGAACATAGTTCAAAGTTTCGTTCAATTTCGAAATGTTTTGATGGAACATTCTGGTTTCGATCAAGATTGGAGTAAAACATTGAATGTTTCAGATTGTCTCAGAATGTTTCAGTCTAGACCATCTTCAATTTTTCTCCTTGGCCGAAACATTGCCTCAAGAAAAAAGTTTAAACCTTCTTGATGAAGATGGTCGTACATATCTCAGTTTACACTCACTTTCAAGAACATTTTCCTTTTATCAATAGTCAAAATCTTAGGGAAAAAGGCGAAGCTGATTTGACAGATTCCTTTTATCACCAAAAGGATGGTGTATGTATGTTTACCCATCAAAAGATGAGGGCAGATTCAACAAATCTCTTTATTGTCATGAGGATAATATGTATCCAAGAAAAGGCAAAGGAAACTTTAATGAATCCCTTTATTGACGTAAGGGTAATGTGTATCCAAGAAAAGGACAGGGACCAATGTAATAGTAACAGATCCCCTGATAACAACAAGGACAGTTTGTTATGCATTAAAGAAGAGGGCTGATTAAAAGGATTCCTTAATTGCCATAAGGATAAGTGTGTGTGATTTCTACTCTCCGGGCTTTGCACTTGATGGGCTAAAAAGAATCCTATAGCCTTGTTCCTAGAAAAGGGATTGCAGGCTCAATCTTCTCTCGAGGTTGTGTAGCCTTTTTCTCTCCTAACTTCGTAATCGATCAGTTGAGGGGGAGGCTTTATCTCCAAAGAAAGGTGTGTCAACTTGATCTTCTTGGTAGGATGCTTCATCTCTAAAGGATGGCTTGTGAGCTTAATCTTCCCTCAAATATATTTCTCTTAAGAGAAACATTCGTGAGCCTGACCTTCTCTTTGGGATGGAATTCATCTTCTCAAGAGCAATGATCCAAGACTTGGAGAAGGTGTTTAGAGTTTATTCTTCTCTAAAGCAAAAGTATCATTCTCTAAGAGAAAATAACCCAAAAATCCCCCTAATGGCCTTGGCTATGGTATTTATAGACCTAGGAGGTGAGTGACTTTCAATTATGCGTTTGACTTGACTTTCGTGAGTTGATCTAAAGGTTAATTTGGTCTCATTTGATTTTTAAGGCTTAAGGGAATTTTGGTGTGTCTCACCCATGTCATTTGGTGTGTGTGTGTGAGGGGATGGGGGCATGACTAGGCTATTTAGTTCCTAGGCCGACCCTTTTTTGTGGGTTCTTTAGCCCAATTAAGGGCTTAACCATTTTATCAGGTGTATGGGCTCATGCCTGGTATGAATCCCTTAGAGATAAACCCATGGGTTTTATCAATGAAAGTTCAAGCCCGATTCTAGGTGGCCTAGTTCCAATCCATGCCGAATGTGCCAAACTTAGATGTGTAAGGCCACTGATGGCTTCTTGAGACCATTTTTAATTTATGAGAGATGTAGAGGTAAAATCTCGGATGCCGTCGATTCCTCAAGATTTACCCCTAACAATCGATCTTCATTGTTCTTCATGCACTCAAATGATCAAAAATCATACAGAAAAATAACCAAAAAGAAAGGAAAGAAAGAGAAGACAAGAAGCAAGATTTGTTTACAGGGTTTGTCCAAAAATCGGACTAAGTCCCCAGACTCCGAATAGCCATTCTACTATTCTTCAAGCCATTACAAGATTTACAAACCCTAGCCTCCTTTCCTCTTTCTTTATCCTCAGAGCCCCCCTCTCTTCTACCTAATTGTTCCCCTTTAATAAATAGAGAGACAAACCCTAAAAGAAAAGTCAAGTAAATCAAGATTCTTGACAAAATCTATCCTTATCTAGAAATAGATATTCTCTAGTCAATTAGGAGACTTTCTATTTCTGTATAAGATTACAACCTTAACCAAAAATCTAATCAAGAATATATCAATGCCTCGAGCTACGCATTAATTATTGTGTGATCAATCATCGATATTCATCTTATATATGCTACATGTTCAATACCGATTTTACCCTTTACAAGAGATATAAGAACCTTTCCGCAGTTTTTGTGTCTACAATTCTAACTTTTTTCTTTAATTTTGATAGGTAAAAATCTCGTAAATTTCAATCAATAAATTGGCTTCCATTAATTATAGAAGCATTAGAAAGATCACGTTGATGTGTTCACACTAATAACCATTACTAGATTTTTCTAATTATAAACTTAATATTTTCTCTAATTCTAAAATTGTTATAATTCCCTCAAAATTTTGATTTTTCATGAAAAAAATATATAAAGAACTCTTATTTAGAGAGAGAGAGATTATTCTTCAAAAAGGAATGACATCATTTGAGCATCATGTTCATCCCAGTACAAGTAATAGATGATGTATAATATTTCAATAAATTAAGAATTGCTCAAAAACTGTCTCAACATATGACCGACATGTGCATATGGTACAATGTGCAACACAGGAAAAATCTTAAAAAATGAAGTGTTCATTCAAGGTTTAGATCTTTCTCAACATCCCAAACTAAATACTGTAAGAGTAATAATCCATTAAGACGAACCAAAATTTGCAATGCCTTCATTCTAAAGTGAATGCATTGGCAATTCACATCATTTTAGGGGGTTTGGTAATTTTGAATCCAATAATTTAAAAATGAGTGATCATCGAATAACAAAAAAATTAGAAAAACAACTCTTGCTTTTGCATTTGTATGGCTCTAACAACTTTAAAAGGATTAACAAACCTTAGTAACTAGAAGTGCCAAGAAGCGGTTCTACGTTGGAAGTGGGAAGTAATTGAACTATTTTATGACTAGAAGTGGGATCAAAAGCAGGTTTGTGAAGTGGGAGCAGCAGGATAAGGTAGAAGCTTCCAGCTATTAGGTGCCAAACATGGTAGAAATAGAGAGATTTTTTGCTCACGGGAAAGTCAATCCGGGATTGCAAAAAATCCCAGATAACCATTCGCAATAGTTTTTTTTTTAAATGGGGATGCCTCAATACACGTGAGTTCATGTGATTGATCGATCCAGGATTCTATGAAATCTCGGATTGGCCTTTTTTTTAAGTAAAAAAAAATTCATAGAAAATAGGTCAAAAGGAGACACATAAGCTGTGTTCATCCCTAACAGGCTCAGCATAAATGAGATGACAAGCAAAATTGGATGATTTGTGCTCCCAAACAAGCCCTAATTAACTTTTCATGTTGCAGGTCATTACGAAAAAAGAATATAAAACAAAATCATCAGTTCTTAATCCTCAATTTTGGTAAAACTAAGTCAGAATAGAAAGAGCACAATTATCTAATCACACCATTAATCTCCAAATAACATGTTCTTTGTGTGACACAACTCCGAACCAGGACTGAGTGACCCAAGCAATGGAATTCGAATTGAATCCTCAGTTCATGATCCTCAATTTTGGTAAAACTAAGTCAGAATAAAAAGAGCACGATTATCTAATCACAGTATCATACCATTAATCTCCAAATAACATGTTCTTGGTGTGACTCAACTCCGAACCAGGACTGAGTGACCAAAGCAATTGAATTCGAAGTGAACCCCCCCCCCCCCCCAACAAACAAACACACACAAAAATAATAATAAATAAATAAATATCTGCTCCGTTTTAAAGTCCATGAAAATCGTACATTTTCCTCCAAACGAACCCCCCAAACCCGAAAACCTAAGTGCGTTCCATCACCAACTAGTCCCAAATTTAACAAAGGAACCAGTTTTTGGCCTCAAACAAACATAATAAACTAAAATTGAACCTAAACAGCAACCAAACCTACTAAATGAATCTCTCAAGCCTCCAAAACACGCATTAAAATCATCCATGAGCTGATTCGCACATCTCCAATCAGTAGCAATTATGACAAAGATTCAAGTAAAAATAAATAAAAAAAATCGAAGCATCCAACAATAATGAGAAAGTGAGAAAGAAGAAATTTCTTACGCGCATCGATCACATAGCTCAGCAAAATCACCAGTTCGAAACCGCCATCCTCTCCTAAACCGATCCGATTTTGCGTCTTTACAGTCTGGATTAAAGCAAATCTTTGTCGAAGAAGACGACATCGAAGCTCTGGACTTGAACACAGAAGAAAATACCCTAAAGAGATTCTTAGAGAGGAGGACGATGTCACGATGTTGGTGGTGTGATCTGTAATAATGAGAGAGAGAGAATAACTAAACGATTTTAAAACAATACGAAGTGTGCGTCATTGGGCGTTGTCTTCGTTGCTCTTGGTCTCTCTCTCTCTCCTCACCTTCTCACGTCCTCGTCGTCATCGTCATTAAAAAATAAAAAATAAAAAGATTAATTTCCATTTTTATTGATCTATTTTATAAGTAAATAAATTAAATAAATAAGAACGGTACTTATAAGAATAATGATGAATGCACGCGGCTGGATACGTGGATGACATGTCAAGGGTGTATAACCGTACATTTTTTCTTATGTATCCCGAGGAAAAAGATCTAGAGTTATGTGCCTTACCACGTCAGTCACGCACCCAACAGCGTACGTAAATGCATTCATGACGACTCTTTTTATCTGTCCTACTACGTTTGACGCATAATGTGCAACTGATAGGGTTTTAAAGTTGGAAAATTTACGTAGTAAACCCTGCGGTAGGGATGACTTTTTAAATGCACCTTGAATTTTGGGGGGAAACGTTGCAACACAGTTACTAAAATCATTCTTACATAATGCCTATCACCCAAATAAAAAGTGGGACTCAAATCACTGAGATTGATAATTAAAATCGTTGAGATCAACCATTTCAAATTGTCGATCTTAATAATTCATGTACCAAAGTCGAGATCGTTAGTTGTAAAAAAGTCAATTTCGATAATTTGAATCATTGATCTCACCAACTGAAAGGAGGGCAAGGGAGGCATTAAGAACACCTTCTATTTGTAGATGATCGTGTTTATTAATGTTTCGTTGGAGAAAACTAGAAGGTTTGGAGGCTTACTTTGTTGCTTTAAAGTAGTGTTGGGTATTTGATCTGGATGAACACGAGGAAGAGCAAGGTGTTCGTTATTGGAAGGGTTCTAAATGTGACTCTTCTAGGGGCATCGTTGGGTTGGCATGTGGACGAGTTGCCCACCTCGTATTTGGAGCTCCTTTTGGGTTTTTCCTATAGGTATGTGGAAATTTGGGAGCCTACGGTGAAAAGAGTTAATAGGAAATTTGTGTCATGGCAAGCAAATTATCTTTCGAAAGGAGACAAGGTGACTTTGATAAAAATAAAAAAAAACATTCTCTTGAGCATTCTAGTATATTTTCTTTCTTTGTTTTAGATATTTTGGAGGGTGGAATTGAGATTAGACAAGTTAATTTGTGAGTGTCTTTGACATAACAAAAAGGAAAATCAGAAACATCATTTAGTGAATTGAAAGCGTGTGACCAAGGGAAAGAACAAATGAGACTCAAGATTAGAAGGTTTGGGTTGGTTAACTCGACCATTTTGGAAAAATGGCTTTGACGAATTGGTATGGAGGTAAACAACCTGTGGAGACAAGTTATTGAAGCGAAGTATGAGTTTGATTCCTTTGGATGGGTGAATGGGGCATGTAGGGCAACTCATGGGTTTAGGGTATCAAAAGGAGTTTTGAAGGTTTCATTACTTTTCAAGGAGACGACTCAATTCAAAGTGGGGAAAGGTGGTAGGATGAGATTTTGGGAGGACAGTTGATGTGGTTATAGTCTCCTTATAAAGGAGTTTCTCATTGTTGTACTTCATCTCCTCAAAAAAAGGCCTCTCGATCTCTAGCTTCATGAGATTAACAGATGGCTCTTAGAATTGAGACTTTGGCTTTCAATGATTAGGAGATGGATGTGGTTAGTAGGCTACTTACTTGCACTAACTCTCTTAGTTGTGACCTGGATTGTGAGGTTGTTAGTGTGTAGAAGGAGAGCAATGATGGGTTATTTTCAATTAGATCTTGCTACCGCTCTTTTTCTAATGCGAGTCCTGCAATGTTTCAGGAGGTCGTAGTTTGGAGGCTTAGGATGCCATCAAAAGTGACATTTTTTTACTTGGATAATAGCATTGAGGAAAATTCAAACTATGGACTTGTTGATGCGTAGAGTTTTGTGTGGGTCCAATTGTTGTATCTTATGCTTGAGAGATGTTGAGTCTGTGGATCATGTTTTGTTACACTACAAGGTGGCTTCGAGAGGCTTGGTCCCATTTTTATGGGTTGTTTAGCATTTCAGGGTGTCTACCTGGTTCAGTGCGGACACTCTTTGAGACTTGGCCTGTTGTTGGGAATGGATCAAGCGTGTGTTATGGAGCATCACACGTTTTACAATTTGTTGGGACCCTTGGCTAGAACGCAAAATGCGAATCTTTGAAGGAAAATCATTAGATCCTCAAGACCCCATCTTCTCAATTCTAAGAATTTTTTTAACTTATCATAAAAAATTCTAAGATTTTGTGTGTGTGTGTGTGGTCAAAAGTGTTCAAAGAACTTAAGGGTGTAGGGTTTGACGATTTTGTTATAAATTGGGGAGGGGTGTGTTGTATTCCAAGAGAGTAAATTCTTTGTACTTGCTCGCACTTTGTTGGTCATCTCAGCCAACCTTGCTTTATTTTCTCAATGAAAAATTTGAATGGTCTATCGAGTTATCGAAGAAAAGTTAGGGGAAAAATTATGGAGTGTTTAGAGAGAAATTTCAACATAATGGATCATTAAGTAGTTTTCTCCTTTAAAACTTTACAAAAAATGTATGGTGATTTAGACATGGTATGACACCTTGATCTTCACTAATCAACTAATAAAATTGATATAAATACCCTTATAAACCTTTCGATATTTTTTTTTTTCCAAAATCAGTCATCTTGATCCACTTGCCTAATTGTTTACCTACTCTTGAACCTTAGGATTCTATGTATTTCAACTAGTAAATATATTTTTTTTTATCATCCTCTTCAATCTCAATTAAGATTTTATGAAGTTTAATCTCCAAATGTAAATTACAAGATAGGATTTCTGATATAGAGAAAATAAAGGATTAACTACAAGCTAGTTAAGGGGAGGTTCGAAAATATGGATTAGAGATGAGGGATCAATGGACTGAAAATAATTTGTGATTGTGGTTGAAGATGACCAATTTTGTTTAAGAAAAAATTAAGGGTTTTCATCATTGAGTGAAGATGAGGGCATTTAGGTTATTTTATATTTGTATAAAAGAGAAGTCCAAAGTCAAGGGACATGTCATAAGTTTAAAAACACAAGGATACCTCTAATATTTACCAAAACTAGAAGGGGTTGTGATTAGAGGAACGTTGACGTTGTGCATCCAACTTACCGTGGAGGAGTTTTAAATAATAAATAATTTTCATGCATAACCAGCTTACTCCATTCCGACACGTAACGTTCTTGTCAATACGAGATTAGATTTGATAGCTTTACATGTATCAAATTTTTGATACACATAAACAATTATGCCACGTGGATAGTTGGTGGAACCGATACATAATTTATATTTGAACATTTTGAAATCGAAATAAGAGAAATCACCACTGAACCCTAAAAGTCAAAAAAGCCTAAAACACGTACTTTTATTGTACAAAACCTAGACATCTTTTGGCTTAGACTCTTAAATAAAAAAGGTAACGTTAGTGGACCGCTAATATCCACAGAGTGGATCCCACCATAATAATAATTGTATTAAATAGTTAAAATAACATTTTTTTAATGCCTATAATATTCTCCTACCATTGTTTTGGAGAATTTAGATGAGCACATCAACATTTTTTTTTATAGTGAAATTACATGATAAACATTAAATATTGAGGGAATAATGATTTTTCTGACATACACCCCCCATCACAAAAGAGTAGATCATTTGTCTCGAGATATGCATAAACATAAATCTTTTTTATTGTGTATCTCGAGGCAATGATCTAAGGTTTTGTAATAAGGGGTGGGCATCAAATTATCACAACTTCATGAGATGACGACCAAGAAGCATAAAGTCCATAAAGAAAAGGAAAATGTTGAAGTAACATTAAAATTCACATCGATTCTCGCATTGCTAAGGTGGATGTATGTACGTAATCATAAATGCTTTTTATCGAGATACGAGTGAAAAGTATCTATGACTATGTGTGCACCTTTACATTAGCAATGTGAGAATCGATATCAAGTTCAATGTTACTCTAGCACGACCAAACTTTGTAGCCAACTCACCGACTTTCTTTCTTTGAAATCTACACCAAAACCATTCTCTCTTTGATAATAATATTAAAAGAATTTCAAGAAAATTAAATTGAAAATTAATTATAGAATTTAAAGACAGAAAGAATTGGAATTTGTGACTATAATTCTATAAAAAAAAATTCCCAAAATTAATCAGCATCCAAAACATTTTAATGGCCATATTTTTTTTGAAGCAATGGTTACTTCAAATTTGTCACCAACAAATAATTATTTTTCATTTCTTGGGTTATGCTATCAGAGTGTATTAACTACTTGAAGAAGTATCGCAATCTAGCAGTACCCTGCCCTTCCAATGGTAATAGACAATGTCTATGTTGTAAGTTTTGCTTGGAGATTAAACACATCAGCTTGCATGTGTGACATGTAGAAAATGGTTTGTTTAGGAATCCAATGTATTTTAAACTCCTATCAAAACATGCCAAGTAGACAATGTTCTATGCTATAGGACCAGAATGGCCTACCTGATCTCGATTCTTTGAAGAAATTAATTTGGATAATTTTAAGTTATCCACTCTAGATTTTGTGTATATTAGAAATACCAATTGTTTACAAACCGATGGCATGCTCTCTGACCAATATGAGAAAAATATAGTCATCTTCTACTTCCCGACAATTTTATATTATTCTTGAGGTTTGATCATTGAAGAATATAGAATCTTAAGGTTGAGCATTAGGAATAAAAAAAAACAATTAATCTAGGGATTAAAGATGACTAATTTTGTATAGAAAAAATCATGATTTTTTTGCTAGAAGTTGAAGAGGAAGGCACTTAATTTATTTTAAGTTTGTCTTCCACTCTAGAATAATTTCAAAAAGGGCTGTGGCCCTCACAAAATTTATAATTTTTTTGTTTTAATATGTATTTAGCCCAACTTACAAAGAAGAACTAAAGCCTTCGAACCACATAGGATGGTATGTGGCCTACATACATTATTTTTAATATAGATATAAGATCTTGGGATAAAAAATTCTTAATACAACTCCAACACACTTTAGCTTGGGTTCTGTATCCTCTCCCAACTACTATTTTACAGGGTGAGGATCATCCGAGAGCACACTCCAAGACACTCGGGTTGAAACTCTCTACTTTGAAATATTTTATAGAAATAAAGTGAGGAGAAGCAAAAGAAGGGAGTGAGTTTTTCTCTCTCTAATTGTTGGTAATAGAAAATGATGGGATTGTGAAATATTTCATTGTAGCTGAGCCTGTAGATAGTCATTTTGATTAGTACAGTTGGAGTGAAATACCAACCAAATATGCCTATTTGAATTGGAATTGCTCTTACATGGGGACGGTTGTGTGGACTCTACATAATATTTTTATATGAAAAACACTTTTCTTCCTAATTTAGTAAGATTTTATATCTTACTAAGAATCGTTTTGCTTAAACAGATTACCACATTAGCAATCCACACCACAACTCTTTAGATATCAGGGAAAAACTTAGAATCAAAAGAAAAAAAACAAAAAAAAAAATTCGGGCTTGATCAAAGGTTTCGAAAATTAATGGCAACCGAACTTCCACGGAATCCCCAAATTTAGAGTTAAAAGTCAAGGGTGGCAAATAACATTTTTTTATATTTTTTTCTAAGTGCATAGAATTTTGTCCACTACAACCCTCTGACATCAAATCATATTTTTTTTTATACCACAAGATGAGCTCAAGGACTCTTACTAGGAGTTGAAATCTTTCTAAGTCAACAAGGCTAGTTGGACTCTTTTTATGAAAACACTTTCCTTAACTGGTAAGAACTTGAACACTTTCCTTACTAAGGATCGTTGAGGTCAAATAGTCAAATGGATTTACCAAATTGGCAATTCAACACAATAGCACTCTAGATTTCATGGGTATCAGATATATATAAAATAAAAATAAATAAATAAATAAATTAAATTTTGGGGGTTTGATCCAAGGTTTTGAAAATGGTTGGTTATTGAACCCTCTAATTTAAATCTAAAATTGAACAGTGAAAAATAAACTTTTAACTTTTTTTTTTAAATTCATAGAATTTTTTCTACTACATTCTTGTGGCATTGGATCATGTTTTTGGATGCCACAAGGTGATCTTAACAACCTTCACTAAGATTTAAAATCTTACTAGGTTAGTAAGGTTAGATTTACTCTTTTTATATATACAAATCTTGGGAAAGAAAAATTCTTCCACGGTTTTATATACTTCAACAATACTAATGAATAATGCCAAAGTAACCCCAAATTGGACCTCACATCACACACCCTAACGTGAAACTATATGGGAACCATATACATTTCCTTGATATACTAGTGAAAAAGCATCTATGGTTCCTATCCAGTTTCTCATCAAGATGTGCGATATGAGATTCAATCTTGAGGTCACTATAGCATTACTCAATTGTAATTTAACAATTCATCCAGTTAAATCAACTTTACTCGGCAATTTAGGATTTTTTTTTCAAAATAAATGTTATTTTGATCAAAATTGCATGAGACTATTAAAGATTTTTTTCTTCTAACTTCTCGTATTTTCTATAAAAAATCAATTTTTTTAAAAAATCCACTCAGTATATATAATTTTTTTTATTATAAATTTCATCTTCATATTATTAGTTCGCCCCACAAATGAAATTATCTAGGTCCACACCTAGATTTACCTTGCAAGTTTTAACAAATATTCGAGATAACCCATGTGTTTTTAAACTGACATACCTTTGACCTCAGTCATCTCTTGTAGACTAACAAAAAATATCTAAAATACCCTTGCCTTCAACCTATAAACTCTTGATTTTCTTTTCCCCTTAAAATTAGTCATCTTCAACATTTCTAGTAAAATAAATTTAATCTATTTAACCTCATATTCGATCCATTATTTTGAACTTTGCTTTAATCCCTTATAGAAAATCCTTAAATTTTCCATCCAAAATTTTACTATCTTCCAATTTAAAAAATCCCATCTTACTTATGAGGTTCGACGGTTAAGTAGGTACAAAAAAAAATTTGAGGTTGAAGAGGATGATGGTTTTTATTTTATTTTTTAAGTTTGAAGCAGATTAATTTTAAGATTGAAGATGAGGGTAAGCAATTTTATCCTAAAAGTTAAAAGATGTTTTGGAAAGAAAATTCAAAACTTTTTGTTTACAAGTTAAAGATAAGGGTGTTTGGATAATTTTGTTTAATCTATTAGGGAAGACCAAGGTCAAGGAGGCATTTTGATAGCTTGAATATTTTTACCAAAATTTAAGGGGGTATCCATAAAATAAGAGTCGTGCTAGAGTAGCATTAAAATTGACATTAATTCTCACATTACGTATGTGGAAGTGCACACATAGTGCTAGATGCTTTTCACTCGTGTCTCAATGAGATGTATCTATGGTTCCATAGGTGGATAAGAGTCGTGTTGGAGTAACATTAAAATTGACATCGATTCTCACATTGTAGATGTGAAAGTGCACACATAGTCATAGATGCTTTTTACTCGTATTTTGATGAAATGTATCATGATTCAATACATACGTCCACGTCAGCAATGTCTGAATCAATGTCAATTTTAATGTTACTTCAGTCTTCCAATGACTCACGAGCTGTGTTGTGAGCCCTACGTTTGTTCTATCCGTTTAGCCCAAATGTCAAACAAGTATGGCAAACAGATAATATTTGTTGTGCAGTGGCGGAAAGCCACGTTTATATATAAACGCCACATGGCAGCCACTTGGTCACTATTAAGACAAAATTTGATGTTGATTAAAACATCAAAATTTGATATAACAATACGAAAGCTGACATGTAAATTTAGACGAGCCTATATGGTTCACAGATGAAACTACGCAAGAAAAAATATTTAAAAAAAAAGCTTGTCCACCTCAAATGTATGCTAATTATTTGATGATTTACTTCTAAATTAGAGTGGCGTTGGCAAAAATTGATGTGGCAATAGAATATCTATTTTCAAAATTATATAGAAAAAATGACTTAATTATTAGAATTAGGCATTCTGCAAGTATTTCTCAAAGAATGATACTAAACTAACTCCCCACCCCTAAAAAAATAAAATAAAAAATCCTTCAAAACATTTAACTGATGTGGAATGTGAACAAAATCATAAATTTTTTCTTGTATATCTCGAGAAAAAAATCTATAATTCTGTGAACATTCCAACTCCATCTCCATTGAACAAAAAATGGAGAGCAATGCTTAATTTGTTATGGGGAGAGAATTATTTGTTTTAGTAAAAGGGGGGTAAAAATGTAAATTCATCAAAATTATTTTTTGGTTTTGACTTCTCACATTAACTTCCGCACAAAGCAAGCTAGACCCACTTTAAAAAAAAAATGATTTTGTGTTTTAAAAGAAAAAACTCGAAAAGCAAAAGCTCCTCTAACAAACGAGGCTTTTGCGACTCAAAGCTCCAAAAACCTGAAAAAAGTCATTATAGATATAATTTAAAATTTTTAAATTTTTAAATCAATTAATTTAAAAAAATAATTGTTATCATACTTTAAACTTACGAAAAATAACTTAAAAACTCTTATTTTATTAAATCATGCGAAAACAGATTAGTTAGTTATCACATCAATGCATTTTGAAAGTATTTCTCAAAATTGTAAATTTTAAATTTTTAAAAGCAACCGACTTTTTCTTGTCAAAATTTTCCAATATGAAATTTCTTTAATTTTAAATATGATAATTTTACAGATTTTAGAATTATTTTTAAATTTGTTGGTCGATTTTTTTTTTTTAGTGTTCCAAGTGCATTTCGCTCTTGATTTGAGCATGGGAATCGAAGCATTTCAGTCGTACATCAAAATTAATCAACTAGCTCCATCACATCACTTAGTGGGCCCACATCGAAGACATCCAACCAACTAGCATGATAGCAGTGTCAGAGTTTATTTATTGTGCTCTAAAAGTTAAAAAAATAAAAATAAATAAATAAATAAGACCGACTAGCCTTACTGACATAGTGAGGAAAAAAGGGTTTACTAAGCCTCATCCACCATCAAATTGACCTCGAGATGAGTAAAAAAATCCTCGAGAATCATATCTCAGTAAGGAATGGGTTTCTCACCCATGAAGCTAGGTTGGTGCATGGCCATTCCCCTATTTTCAAGTAGATTTAGCTTAAAAATAAGTTATCGAATCTAAGGAAATCCATCTCCCCGTGATGTCAGTTTTATGATTTGAAATGATGGAATTTAATTATATATTAATAGGAATCCATGTAGACTAGTGGATCTATCTTAATTATATTGTTTCATAATAAAATGGGATCCACAACACCAAAGTCTTCTCTTTTGTTATAAAAAAGATACTCGAGAGATGTATTGGTCGGAAACTTATTCTCTTATTAGACCAACAATGCCAAGAGAGCGGATCCTCTGTAGTATTTTTTCTTTGTATGTTAATTAGACGGTTGAGAGAGCACAAGGACACGACGGGGTATAAAGACCAAAATCCCCTTATTGAAATGTTGGAGTTTAGTCACCAATCATTTTCAATTCATTTGATGAGAACTTAAACAATAATTTATTTTTAATATTTTTATTTTTTAAATCATGATCTCACATGGTTGTCGGGTTGGATTAATGGCCTCCTACAGCATAGATCCAACGGTTGAAAGAGAGTTATCTTAGAACAAAATTTAACATCCCGACCTTTGTTGATCATGACTTAGATCTAAATTTTTTTTTTTTTAAACAATTTTTTCATCCTGATCCACATCTTTGAAAATAAAGAGCTATTGAACACCCACTATTTTAATTGTGAGATCAAAATGTATGGCTGATGTAGCACCCTTTCAATCGTCGGATCTGTGCTATAGGGTGTTATAAGAATCGTGAACTCAGGAAAAAAAGTACCATATTGGATCCTCTCCCCTCGCCGAAATATCCTTTGAGACTAGAAAAATATTTTTATCCATTGTATATGATCTATTTCTGTTAAGGATCTGGATCCAATATGGTGTCTTGTTCTTATAAAATAGGACAGGTGTCTATGTGGCAGCTTTAGTTGGTGTTTAAAACACCCCCGAGCTCCTAGCTAAGTCGTTCATGCAATCCAATGCATTTGTTTCCTAATCAAATCGTGCCACACGTCTACCGCTCATATCTGTAGAAATAGGACACCGAATGGGATCTCGATTCTTTCCATTCAGGAGATCGTATTTGCATACTTCCATGCAAAGTTTTTGAAGTTGCAAGTTCAAGAATAAGCTGAACTCTCAAATTTGATAAAGTTTAACTTCTTACCCAGACTTCCAAATCGCCGAGGTTGTTTGCTTATGGACCTGACCACTCAAATTGTTTGTGCCCAAACTATTTATATTGTTCAAGGGCCTCGAGCCCGCCCAGCCATTCACCATAACCAAGACACCCCAATCAACCGTGCCAAATCGAACCTTATGATGATCAACAGTACCAATCATAGTTGTCAAGTACTCTCTCTTGATGTCTCCAATTCCATCTCCATCATACCCAATTATGACTCCAAACTCCAACTCCATCTCGATTGAACAACCAAAAGTTGAACTTATTTTAGTTGTTGTGGAGAATGTTTGGACTAGCCTCCTTATAGGAGGGCAAAAGAACTTTGATTTAAGAAGGGATAATGTTGAAGTTACATTAAAATGTACATCATGGGAGACATTTCTGATGTGGGTGTGTGTCAGAACCGTAGATGCATTTATCAAGATCTTGCTTGTATAAAGCATCTATGGTTCTGAAACACATCCTTATCAAAAATGTTCCCCGGCATGTACACTTCAATGTTACTTCAGCACAACTCTTTAAAAAAAGTCTAGTTTAATTTAAACTACAGATGTAATTATTTTAGTTTAATTTAATTTGGAAATAAGAAATTACAGATGTAATTATTCTAGATTAATATAATTTTGATGATTTGAAATATAGATTTGGTTATTTTAGTTTACATGTGTGAATGCTAATAATTTTTTTTTTTTTTTTAATTTATCCGTAATTTTTATTATTTATTTAAGTACTTTTTCAATTATCTATTCTAAAAAAGCATAATCATGAGTCATGAGGCTTACATATAAAGATTTGAATGGTGAAATGTCCCACTCCATAACTTATGGCTTAAAAACATCTTTGCTACTCCTTTCTAACCATCGGATCAATAACAATTAAGATCGTTTCAAGTTCGAGGTCGTGGGTTCAAGTCCAACGTACCCATCAGAAAAAAAAAAGAAAAATCTCGGTCCATATGGAGGGTTTGGATGGTGAACAAGAACAGTTGATCAAGAAGTTGGTCAACTTTCACATTCAATAGCATAAAAGTATAAAAAAAAAAAAAAAAATGAAGATCATTTCACTTGAAGGATCCTAAAGTATAAAATCCTCTTGAGGCTACAATGTCATGGTCATGCTCGCTGTGATGCTTAATCGTTCAACACTTGTAGGTTGTGATTTGCAAGAAAGCTTAGGTAGGGCTGTCAATGGTGGGTTTCGATCAGGTTTGGTTCAGACCTAACCCAGCCACATTCCATTATCGGGCTTACGTTAGCTATGCCCCAATCCAGCTCTAATGCACCTGGGTTTGGGTTAGTTTTTGGGTTCTATAAAACATTAAATTTGCTCAATTTTTAAAATCATTTTGAGCCATCTTCCACATTGTTTTCATCAAAATAGCATTCTAATATCTATGATTTTTTTTTATAGCCCAACCCTTATATTTTCGGGCGGGCCAAGCCCAGTTAGTGGCTCAACGGGCTCAATTGAGTCCCCTAAGCTACACACAATGGCAACGCAAACAACTTTTGGGCTCATGTTGGGCAACACTGGGTAGCTTCGATTGGATACTAGATGGGTTAGGCTTGGCTTGGCTTGGTGACTGCCCTTTATATTTAGAAGTTCCCTCACAAAGGTTGCTAATCCCATATTCCCATTCACCTGTCTTTAGAAGAAAATATCAAAATCTGAGCCCATTCATGTGAAGCTTAAATGTGGCCCAAGTCCAGTACAAAATCCAACACAAAAGTCCAATTACAAGGATACTATACACATGACTTGGTTTTAAAACTCTTTGAAGTCCAACAGTCCAAGTCAGAGTTAGCCAATGTGAATTGGAACCTCAACTGGTTTAGACTGGTTTTGATTTTTTTTTTTCGAGTGTATCAATAGTTTTTTAAGAATTTAAACGTTTGTAATTGATAAAATGAGTTCAAATTTGAAATCGAAGTATATTTTTACCCATAGATGTTGAATTAGCTTGAAACGTTTTGAGAGGAATTGATTTAGCTGATCAGCGTAGCAATAGCCGGTTCAAACCAAACTTTGATGGGTACCGATTGGGTCCCAAAATCTTATTCTTAAAACCATGGTATTGGGTCTAATGAGAAAATAATTATTATAATTAAATCTTCTCGCAAAAGAGCTTTATACTTCAACTATTCATGGTTGCATTTTTTTATACTCATGGTTTCAAAACTTGTCCAAGATCGAGACATATCGCCCGAGTCGTCTTGGTATCAGGCATGGACAAGAAGGACAAGTCAATTTTTCGGACGAGATTTAAAGCCCCATGTTCATTTTTCTTATTTTTGAACGAGACGTGTCAAATGTTACGGAAAACTTGTCTAAGACGACTTGATATCTGGCATAGACGAGACGAGACGTCAAACCAAATTTTAAAACCATGATTATACTAAACCCCTTCATAAATCACACAAAAACCCTTAGAAGCTATAAATGAGCCCATACTAGGTGGATCTGAAATGAACTTTCATTTGGATCTCAGTTTCAGTTGATCAAATCCATAAACCTAAATACTGGAGATGTGTACGTGATGCAATAAGAATTCTCTTCGACAAAAACGACCCTACAGAGATTCACATATTGTGATTATAATTTTTTTTTTTTTGGGCTTATCATGGGTATCCCCACCCTTTGGGTGAGACTAATCCCACGGTCACACACGCTGCCCCCTCGGAAAGTCCTAAGTGCAACTGATTGAGTTGAGAAGTCGAACATTATATAAGGGAACATATAGATCTGATGGGGAATTGGCCAATAAAATACAAGAAGTTGAATATTATAGAATTTGGTTTTTTAGAGTCCAAAATATCATGAGTTCCACACTTTCTAAGGGGACCCAATTAGAAAATTAGGTCATGATAGTAGATACCCTGAAAGGCACTCATGAGGGTCGTTTTCAAGATTTGGTCAATAATTAGTTTTGTTTAAAACTATCGCAATAAAGAAGGACTATGTTGTTTCTTTGTTAGGCATGTTCACTAATCCAGTTTTTGGCCCCCCACCCCAACAAGGATGCTGAGAGTAAAATATAACTTTCTAACATAAAATAAATGGGACAAGGTTCAATTGGAAAACTCAATTAAGAGACAAAGCTCTTAATCTATGGCATGGAATGCAATATAGGGGGACAAGACTGATGAATTATTGATTTTGAAAATTCCTTAGATCATTAATGGATCGAATCATACCTGAAAAGCTAGATCCGTTCTAATCCAATAAACTCGAACATAGATTGAGGATTTGGGTTCTAATACGGATCGGATTTTATAACTTATTGGAACGATTATGATCAACCTGTTCTGATCTGATAGAGCCCCCATCTACTAAAATGTGAGAAATTATGTAAATTGTATTCAATATATAGGAGAATGCTAACGTCGAAGATCTCGTGGCGACGGTAACATTGTCCAACACATATCGTAATATTGAGATCCAATAAAAGTCTATTCAACAAGGGTATAATCTCATTCTTATTGGATTGGCTTTATATTCAATCTGATCCTTTAATTAGAGTGGTCCCAAATTCTCTGATCCATTGACAGCTCCATATGGGAGGAACAAGATTCATTTAGGCCAAGGGATCATTTTCTTAGGCTAGATGTGTATTGGATTGAGAAAAATGTTTTCTAGGAAAATTGATTTTCAGAGTTTTTTTATTTTTTTTAAAGGATGCATGTTTTGGTAATGACTCATAGGAAAATACAAAGAAAGGATTGGTTTTTGGTTTCGTGGAGTGGCTATAATGGAAAATAATTTTCTGCCTTAACAGAAAATCATGGTTACTAGGAAATGATTTTCTTAAGAAACGGTGTATTGCATTTTCTTTTCGGCAACCATACAGAGTTCCAGACCACTAATAGTATTTGTGTTCGAATTTTTTTTTGAAAAGCTTATCACTTTTCAAAAATAATTTCATTGGAAAAACATGAAAAGCTAAAGAAATTGATGCAATTCGGTGTACGGCAAAGAATCGTTACAGGATTAATTCAAGTATGATTCGGAATATACATTTAATATTTCATTTAAAAAATCAGTCAAAAATTCTGAAAAAGACAAAAATGCAATACGAGAACGATTCAGGTATAATTCGAATTCAACACTCTAAAAAACTTTCAAAAATTCGTGGGTATATATATTAAAATTTTCACAGTACACATATCTAAATATTTATAAAACTTCCCAATCTTTTTAAGATTTATTATTTTTATATTTCATTTTTTAAAATCACTACCAGTACCCTTCATCTTTGAACTCATCCTTGTGTAAATTAAGAACATATGATACTTTGATGCGTGTATATCAAACATTTAAGCCTTGTTACAAATTAATAACACTTGGATACTTTTACCCATATTACATTTTAATATTTATTCTAAAATAACACACACATATGTATATGTAGAACAAATTTAAAACTAAGAACACAATTTTTTTTTAAAATCATTAATGCAAATTAGGTACCTACTATCTTACTTAATTAAGTTACCAAGAGTCCAAGACTCATTTTCAAAAATTTTGAGAGGAGAGAGAAGATATATAAAAGGAGTAAAAAAACTAATCGTGAGATTCAATAACAAATAATGATTAGTGAAAATATTATCATGCAATATTGAGGTATAATTTTTTTTGTTTGAAAATAAAAATATGGGTTAATTTGTGCTTTTAACCCTCTTTGTAGAAAGTATTTTTAGTTTGTTTAATTTGGGATAAGAATAAATCGTGAATTATTTGAAAAAGTTAGAAAAAGTCATGAATTTTAACAAGGAGTTGAATTGGATGAAAGTTTTAATTGTTTTGTGTATCATTTGGAAGATTTAGGTATAATTTGCAAATTATTTGAAGAATTATTAGCTATGTTTTGTAGTGATTTGGTTTGGTTTCGTTTGTTTTTGACACAACTTTTACAAACATTCAGCCTTTTTATTCAATTATTGTTGAAGAATATGCTAGATTTTGTTTGGTTGCATTTGTTGTTGGCAGAGCAACTTTTTACTGTACTAAATTATTGTTGAAGAGTTGCTTTGAATTTGTTTGGTTTCCTTTGTTGGGGTGCATAAAATTTTCATCTACATGTACTAGAAGGTGGTATGTAAAGGCTCACATGTATTAAAAGGGTTTATCTGTAATTTAAAATATTGATAGGGTCATGACCTACAATTTTCTTGGTTTTTGACTAAAATGCTCTGGATTATATTATATGTTTAAATGCAAAGGTGGGAGCATTTGTGGGATTCAAAATTTGGTGTCGAACCACTTCTACTCCTTCTCTCATTATAATAATAAATATTAGGATTCATTGACCATCGCAATTTTTCTTATATCAAATCTCGCATCAAACTGAAAAAGAGGGTTTGTATAGGACTTAAAATGGGACAAGTTTTATTCGAAGTTCGAATTCGAATTTAATGAATTTGGTTCCTTCAAGTATATCTGACTTAAAATATGATTAAGATATGGGTTGGTGTTCCTTAACCCGAATCAAATACCAATTCATCCTTATATCCGCCAACAACGGTTGGGTGTAATGGTCAAGACCTTTATTTAAAATAGGAAAATCTTGGGTTCAATAATCTTGAATGTTTTAACGTTATTCAACCTGAATCAATTCGATCAGATCGGATCCAAATATGGATTTAATGAAAGTAAAATAGTTCGGATAAGATTTTAGCTATTAGGATCCGGATATGGATATGGACATACTCAATCCAGCTCATTTTAAGCCCTAGGTTTGTATTCAAACTTAATAACACTACACCTAAAATTCCTTAGAAGTCAAGAAATAGCTTTAATTAAGAGGTGTCAATGGATTGCTTATTACTTGTAGTATCTCAAATTGGTTAGTCAAATTGTTACATTTGAAAATAATTATCTATTTTATCATATACTCAATTTTTTTTTCTTATTAAAAAAAATGAATCTGTTTCCAATCATACTTAAAAGTGCACTAAATACACTTTGAAAATTAGATTTTATACCCAAAAAATACCCTCACAAATTTATTTTTACCAAAATACCCTCACATTCCAATTTCCAAGGTTATATCTATTGCACTTTAACGTGTGCCCTAAGAGTGCACGATAACAGGATTAAAAAAATAAAAAAATAAAAAAATCTTAATGAGTATTCTATAGGTATCAAGTATTTGTAGAGTCGGTTCTGCTTTGAAGGATCTCATACTTGGAATCGAAATCGATAAAAGTGAGAATCCAGATTTTATTTAGATTTTGATTCCAAATATATGTAGAAGTGATCCACAACCTCTCCTCTAGTATTAACTGAGGAGAGCAATAAAGTAACATAGTGGTCTGGAAAATTAAATTAGAAGGATTTAAAAGCCAAATGGCATTGAAAGCATACGAACAAACAGAAGTTCCAAGACCATGACATTAGGTAGATTGCCGGTTCAAATGTAGCCAAACATTTGTGTTGACATCTAGTCATACTTTTCCCTGAATGCATGTTACCGTTATGATTGAAGACCAATTTTTATTTATTAGGGGACATGGAGGCTTTGGGATAAGAAATTTATTAATTACTAAATTACCAAAATACCCTTCCCATGTGTGTATTCCACAAAAGAGCTTTGCTATAGTGACTTGAAGTAGCACTCGAGTGTGCCGAGAAAAAGCATCTACGATTTTTTACAAACTCAAGTGCTAATTCATGTTTGATTTTATTAAGTCACTAGAATTTTCCTCAACAAATTGGTGATTAAGGTATATATGCAAGAGTCGCGATTCAGAACAGTGTCTCGTTCTAGATCACAATCATCGCATCTCTCTATGAAATTAATCCTATAGGGATTATTCTATGCTTGTTCTAAACGTACGTTGGCATCTTTTTTACACTAGCACATGCTTGTTGTTTAAGTGCATGTAACCATAGTTCTTAGATATTATTGATCATTAGAAGGTGGCATGTGCAAATGCAAATATACTAGAAGGGCTTATTTGTATTTAAAGTTTTGTGAATATTATATTGTAAGAAGGATATTTTTTGATTTTGAAAACTAACTAACGTGACTCTCTAAGATCACGCTTGGCAATTTTCTTAATTTTTGATCACAATGACTCTAGTTATATTGACTTTAAATGTAAATGTGACGGTATTTGCAGGTTCCAAATTCCCTTTTGACTTTACGTTGCCTTCCTTCACTACAATAGTGAAGATAAATTCTATTTTGTCGAGATAATTCCAACACACACTTGAAATCAGGGGTGGAGCTAGGATTTCACACACCTGGGCGCAATTAAGAGTGGATTTTTTTTTTTGGTGGGTGGGTGGGTGGGTGGGTGGGGGGGGGGGGGGGGGCATGTAAAAGATTATTTTTGTGTAGTGACAATAATAACTGATTTCTTTATCCGCTACTGTTATCTGCCGCAATTTGCAATAACTCATAGATCCTTAGTAGACTTTGAGAATTCTTGTGGGAGCAAACACACCGTAAATCCATGAAATAAGATTGAAGGACTAGTTCTTAGACTCGAGATGAGGCAAGAGCTTCTCATGTCCTAACAATTATAATATCATTAGAAGAAATATTCCAATTGAAGATTATAAAAGAACAAAAAAAATAAAATTAAACAAATTTGATTTTATATTTTTATTTTTTGCTAATAAGGCTCTACACTCGTGGGTGCAACTAGTAGGGACGAGGTAACCGACCTCTTAAAGCACCATATAACCGCATGTACATGTAATAACCCACAAAACCGCATGTATCAAATAAGCAAGGATAAATCTTTGTGGGTGGTCAACAAGAGGGTTTGAAGACAAACGAAACATGAGTTAAGATAGTGAGAGTAGATACGAATACAATATAAAAAATTAGATAGATATAATTTAGTAAAAAAACGAAAGATTTATTCAATATATCTAAAATTCTTGGGATACGACTTTGGATATGATATATTGAATAGATCACATATCCAAACATTTCTTACTTAAAGACCATAATATGTCTTCAAATCAAACACTTCATGAGCAAAAGAAGTAGTAAGGCGTCGTTTTGACGGGATGAGCATTGGGAATAATAATACAGAGGAAACATTAAAGATCTTGAGGAACTGGGCGTGTGATTTTTTGTTGGTGAGAAGGGTGATTCAACAACTATCATGGGTGCCTCCATCGGATAATGTGTTGAAGATTAATACTGATGGATCGTTATCAATACAAGGTGCAGGTTTTGGGTTCATTGGGAGTGATAAAGTTGGGTTCATTCACTTTGCTGGCTAAAGTAATATTGAGGAAGAGGATATCATTAAGATTGAAATCTAATCGATTTTGGAAGCAATGCGTTTTGCAAGATTAAGAGATTTCAAACATATTCTGATTTCTTCAGATTCGTTGTATGCTATCAAATGCATAAAGAAAGAACTTATTCCATCATGGAAGTATGAAGAATCATTGAAGGAGATTGAAATCCAGGCTCATGATTTTGATGTTTGTCATTTTGAGTTCAAATGACGGGAAGCAAACAGGGCAGCGGACTTTCTAGCTAAGTTGGGGGCTGGTTCGGATGGTTTTTTTTATAGTTCAGGATATTTCAAATGTACTTTTAGATTTATTAAAAATCGTAGTAGATGATTTATCTTATATCTACACTCGTTAGTAGTGTTTTTTAGAGAGGGGTCCCTTTAACCCCAGCTTATCAATTAAAAAAAAAAAATAAAAACATATCAAACCTATTAATGCGGTTGCATCATGAGATAATATGGCTAAAAGCACCACGTTCCAATAATATAATAAGTGAAAGGGTAAAAGAGGAATTTCATATCTAGTCATTCAAATTTCTGTCTTATAGTGTAAGGAGGCATCCAGAATTCAAAAACGATTGATAAAATGTCAAACTTTAAAGGTCAGCCAATTTGGCGTTTTCTTCCTTTTCGCCGTTTATGGCAAGCCGTTGCTACCCACCTTCTTTCAAACGAAATTATTAAATTATCCCTTATTTACAAAAGATTCACAAATATACCCTTCCACAGAAGCACCACATTACCGAGACAAATAAGTTTCATAGTAATTAAAGTTTAGGGTGAATTACTATTTCTTTAGCTGAAAATGAGTTATTTAAAATTCCGGCCACTTTTCATTTTAATTACCTAAACGTGAACAATCATGTTTTCGTTAAAAAAAAAAAAAAAATTTAGAATGAAGTTGAAATTATCACTTTAAAAACCTTCGGATTCGTTATCGTTCACATTTTGTTAAACATGAACAGTGAGCCTGAATGGTAAATTCGTCAAAAGTTGATCACTTTTTACGTAAATATTTCTAAAAGTCTCTTTAGGTTCTTATAAAATAGTCTACACTCAAGTACAAGAATTATCAATGGGTTGGGTTAAGATTGGATTCCATCAATATGGAACTAATACGATAAGAATTGGATCAGACCCTTGGATTGGGGTTTTATGGTATCTCATAATAGCATCCAAATCCGATCTGATAACAATGAGATCGAGTTTGGATTGGATCAAATTTTATTTACTATACAAAATATAAATACACTTCATATATTTAAACAAAATATAATATAATTTCTCTAGTAAAACATCGTTGATCCAAAACCAATCCAATAGATTATCAAATAAGATCATTATAAGAATCCGAATCCTCAATATCCGAACTTATCAGATCGGAGTTCAAACCTGATCTATCACATTTATATCGGAGAATTTGATACAAATATAACACAAAATTACTAAGCCGATACAAAATAAATAAAATAAAGGAAGTTCTTATTGGCCATGGATGTATGTGAATTCTTATAGTGATTCAGATACAAGTCCATATCATAAACTTGCAAGACTTTCTTAATAATTGGGATTAAGTGTTGACGATAGTAATAAATTAATAGACTATAGAGTAGCATAAACTTGCAAGATTTTCTTAGTAAGTAGGATTAGGTGTTGACGAACGTTGATAGGTTAATAGATTACGCCTTTGACTACTATAAATCATTGGTTATATAAACATTCACATTTGATGGAAGATAAAAAAGCCCGCCAAATGGCTCATAAAAAAAGACTTTAGATACGATGGCCATGTTGACTACTTCATTAATTTTTTTTAAATTTGAATGAATTAGTGGTCCGAAGATTTTGCAAGAAAGGTTGACTTTAATAGTATAAAATTGAATTTTGAGAGAAATAATAAATTTCTAATGAATCGATGGTCAAACGATGAAATCGAGTAAACTTCAGAGTTGAGAACTTAGGGACAATTTGGAATACATAACAAGAGTTTGGAGTATTTAAAGGTTTGTAGTTGGCACGAACCATGATCATCGTTGGGTACTCAACATGGAATGTAAGCGTTAATCACCATACATGGGCATGGTCGGCTTGAACATAGTTGGCATGTGTTCATATAAGTGGGAGTTACAACTCGATCAAATTTGAAAATTGAAAAAGTTATAAGAGACGTGACTTTTAGAATTTACGTGAGAAGTTTATGGGAGTTACAATTCTTTGAAATATACATTTAGAATGAAGAAATGGAGTTGAGTCATGGGCGTTGCAACTCCAATTTAATCTTGAAGTAATTTTTCGTTGACTATTGACCTACGAGATTTGTCGTAATTTTACCTTTTTTTTTAATGATTTTATTTAAATAAATAAATTATAAGTAATTTTAATAATTATATATTTTAATTTTTGATTAATAATTTTATATCTTTTCAAGATCATTCATCAAATTTTCTTATTAACGTAGTTGTTTTACGATATTTTGCAGGACTTCTTTACAAATGATGTTTTTGGAGTTCTTTTTTAATATATCTAAATCCATCATCTTCAACTTGTCTAAAAATCCCGTCTTGCTTATAAGATTTAGAGAATAAAAAAACTAATAAATTATCGATCAATTCATTGACTTAATTAGCCGACCCCATATTTAAAGAATTTACGAATATTTTTAAAATTTTTGAAGAATTTTCTTATTACAATGAGAGTTGTGATTCCAATTCTAACATACAAACAGATCCTTATTTGAAAGAGAAAATAGTGAAAAAGGTTTGTTTCTTGATTTCCAAAATTAGGGTGGGTTCTTCAAATTGTAATAAATCTGTTTTTATTCAGTTTAATCTTCAACATCATCAAATCCCAATAAAAAGGGCATATTAGTAAATTAAATATGACTTCAAATACAAGGTACTAATTCGTAATTTCATGCAAATGTAGGACCCAATCTAATATTTTCCCTCCCGATTTAAAGTAAGAAAAACTTGAGCCCTGTTCGAGTGGTCGCCAGGTGTAATTTGTTCGAAATCAGGTCTCGTCCGGTCTGATTTTAACAAATTTTTTTTTCGTTGTTTCTGATCTGTAATCGTTTTCGTTGAAGAAGAAAAAATGCTCCAGAAAGGGACTGATCTGGAATTTTGAATTTCTAATAAATAAAATCAAACCAGGTTTTCGATTCTTGTAATTGGACCTCAAAAAGCTTTAATGGACGACGAATTTTCAAAAAACGCAGACCATTAATGGTTAATCCTCCTCTGAAGTCCTGAAATTAGGGTATTTTTTATAATTACATTCGAAGACCGAGATCCGAAATTTGAGTTTTGGTTATGGTTTCTGATTCACGAAGAAGAAGAAACGCAGGAAGTTGTCGTTAAATTTGGTTTGAGATCTGTATTAGTTAGCGATTTCGCTTCTGTTCGGAACGATGCGTAGCTCGCTTGAAGAAATGCTGGATTCGATTCGGCAAAGAGATGAGAATCCAAAGGACGTACCGCCTGCATTGCCGGTTCGTCCAGTTTCGAAGGCTCGATTGCCTTCGGCGAGGAAATCGTTGCCGATTAATATCAAGGTTGGCGAAACCGCTCCGGAGTATTTGCAAAGTGATTCCAGAGAGATGAAGGGGAGGAAGAAGAGGGAGCGAAAATTTACGAAGGAAGATAAGGATTCGGGTTTCAAAAGTGGTAGTTTTGGGAGTACAAAGATGTTGAAGGTTGAGATTGATCCACCAGTTGAATCTCCCTACGCGAAGAAGGCTGAAAAGGAGAATTATGAAGAAATATTGGAAGAAAAGGGCAATTCGGATCTTGGAGATGCACCTTTGTCAAAGGTGGTCAAGGAGTCCGAGTGGAGCGACAACATCAGCTATGTTTTACAGAAGGTTTGCCATGTTTTGTTTCTAAATATAAGTACATTTAGACTGTAATTGAGTATGGGTATCACTTACATGTGAAAAATTACACAATTTACGACCAGCTACACCCTTGTATGGGTGACAATAGTAACCAAATTAGGATTTTAATTCAGCAGAGAGAGGGGGGAGGGGTTCAGTTCGGTTAACTTGGATGAGTGTGGGAAAGCTTTGTAAAAAAGTTTGAAAATTTCGAGGGTTATACGAATGATGTTTTTGGGTTTCTTCCCAAAATCCATCATTTTCAACCTCGCTAAAAACCCTATCTCGTTCTTGAGATTTGAAGGTTGAAGAAGATAAAATTTTTAGGTTGAAGGATAAAAATGTTACCCTATTCGGTGATGAATTGATAAATTGTTGATTTGCTGATTTAATTGGCTGGTCCCTTATTGGTGAATTTTTTATGAGTATTTGGTAAGTTTCAGAGAATTCTCTATGCGTGAAGATTTGAATTTTATACCATTTACTTAGCAGAGAAAAAAGAAAAGAAAATAAAGAAGTATGGGTGACTAGCAAAGCGATTTGGTTTTTCAAGTTCCTAGCATCCGAATTTAGTCTCATTGTTTATACTAGGATTGAGTTTTTGAAAGAATACTGTAATTATATCATCAGGTTTGGGTTTCAAGCATTAAAATGAGCTATAAAAATGTGAGGGTAAGATGAATGGGCAGGTTCATTCAATGCAATTGAAGACACACACTGTGATTTTGGATATATCTTTATGTTGTTTGTTGAGAATGGCTTGATTATGCTATAGCTTGCTGGTCTTGGACATGATACTCTGGTTCCCATCTAGTTGTAGCCGTTTAAATGCCAGTGGAGGACTATGGTTCATTTTGAGGCTAGTTCATATATATATATATAACTTCCACGTGACTGCATGTTTCATATTTCCTATTTTTTCATTCACCACAAGGCAGGGGTGGAGCCAGGATTTTGTCTACATGGGGGAAACTAAGACCCTTAGAAGTTTAATTTTTTTTGTGGGGGCAGTAGCAGTGGATTTTGTTTTCTGCTGCTATTATCAGTCTTTGTAGCATATAAATTGTTATAGTTTTTAAAAAATTCTTGTGGGGGCAAATGCCCTCACTGTAAATCTGCCCCTGCCATAAGGTGATTGTCAGGTACATGATTCATAGAGCTGAAATGTTTTGTTTCAGAAACTTCGGGTTTGGTGTCAGCTACCAAATGGTGAATGGGAGTCAGGAAAGATACAATCAACTTCCGGGGAGGATGCTTTTGTTTTGCTTTTAGATGGCAGAGTGAGTTTATGACTCTTGCCTTTCTTTTTTGATTTACACATATCCATTGTCAACCACTTAGGCCAATAGAGCATAAATACGCTCATATCTTATTATTTCTCTCAGGTTATAACAGTTCCAATGGGTAATCTTTTACCTGCTAACCCAGATATCCTTGAGGGTGTGGATGATCTTATACAGCTCAGTTACTTGAATGAGCCATCAGTTCTTCATAATCTCCAATACAGATATTCTCATGATATGATTTATGTGAGTATGATTCCAATCAAAATTTTAACCTCACTGTCATTTTTCTATTACTGATTCTTGTTTATTTTCTAATAGACTAAAGCAGGACCTGTTTTGGTTGCCATCAATCCCTTCAAAGATTTCCAAATCTATGGAAGTGATTTTATCACAGCTTATAGGCAGAAAGTTATGGATAGCCCTCATGTATATGCTATAGCAGACACGGCCTTCAGTGAGATGATGAGAGGTAACAGTACTTTAGCAGACCATAGTTGTTTGGAGATAATTTGATTCTTAGGTTGACTACCTGTTGTTTGTTAATGAGAGGTGTGCATGACTTGTTTCTGAAGTGATTATATTTCTTTTTCCCATTTTCTGGATTTTGCAGATGAAGTAAATCAATCCATCATCATAAGGTAATTTGATGTATCTGCAATTCTGCATCTTAGTTATGTTTGAGATGTGGTTGCTGATCTCCATATATTTGCTTTTGTGGCAGTCTCCCTATCTATGGGATTTCAGCTCTTATTTTGTATCTTGGTGTAAAATATTAGTTAGGTCTGTGGATCATATCATATTCAATTTTTTTTTTTACTACAGTGGGGAAAGTGGAGCTGGGAAAACTGAAACAGCAAAGATAGCGATGCAATACTTGGCTGCACTTGGAGGTAGCGATGGGATAGAATATGAGATCCTTCAGACAAATTGTATACTGGAAGCATTTGGGAATGCAAAAACCTCCCAAAATGATAATTCTAGCCGATTTGTGAGTTCTTTTTTCATTTTTATTTTTAACATCTTTCATGATGGATGGTGCTTTTAGTGTTATAGTTTGTTGAGTATATTCTTCCTTAAAGTATTAAAAGCTTTCATTATGATCAATAAAACACAGGCTTGGCCATATGATCTCCGTGATTCTTGATGATATTTGCATTCTCTTCTTTTTGTAAAGCAATTTATGTTTGGAGGCCAAAGGCTGCAGCTTAACTTAAATGTCTGATGTTCAGGGAAAGCTGATTGAAATTCATTTTAGCTCAACTGGGAAAATTTGTGGTGCTAAGATTCAAACCTGTGAGCATTTTTACTGTGGTTTATTTATTTTTTTCTACAAAATACTCAGTTGATCCTCGATGCTCATTTTTGGACTCATTATTGACTTGACTCTTGTCTATTGTGCATGCCATAAACACTTAAACTTACCTGTAAACATTGTGGACAGTTCTTCTTGAGAAGGTAATTCACTCTCTTCTAAACTTCAGTTTGGATTTTCCCTTAATATCTTGTGTCAATTTTAAATAATTCAATGTTCCTTGTTGGCAGTCAAGAGTGGTTCAGCTAGCCAAGGGAGAAAGATCGTACCATATTTTTTATCAACTTTGTGCTGGTGCTCCATCCTATCTTAAAGGTTCTCTTCTCATGCTTGTCTCATCTATCCAAGTTTGTTATCTTATTTATCCTTAACTAGATTTTGGCTGTGCCTATGGCACGGTCATCCTCTTTGAGGTTAATGGGATAAAAGAGGAAAGACAATTAAGTTATAGGGGTATTATTGGAAAGAGGTAGAAGGATAAAGTCAATAAAGTCGGAGGGTATTATTGAAAAAGGTGGAGAAGAGGAAAGAAAATAAAGTTGGAGGGGTATTCTTGGAAGGGGAGAAGAAAAGAGGGAATAAAGTTGAAATTGGGACTTAGTCCCATAGCTCAGTTGGTTTGCCGCCTTACAAAGCAACTTTGAGGTTGTTGAGATCAAGTCCAGCTTACCCAACAAAAAATTGAAATTATCCCTTGAGATTTGTGGGGAGATTAAATCCCAATCCCTACTTATGTGGGGATAAACATTGGGAAGACAATCTAGATTTTAATTCTTTGAATCAAGAGGATAGGGAGTGGTTGGAAAGATAAATAGGGGAGGAGGAGGTTAGATCAGTTCTTTTTTCAATGAGTGGGCATAAGTCTCCGGGTCCGGATGGTTTTAATATGGAGTTCTTCAAACATTGTTGAGACAATGTCTCGAGAGACCTCATGGAAGTCATCAAGGAATTGCAAGAGAGGAATCGACTGGATTATAGTCTTAATAGCACATTCGTGGCCTTGATCCCTAAGAGAGCCGGGGCGGATAAGCTAGGAGACTTCAGACCCATTATTTTTGTGGGATCGGTGTATAAGATCATTTCCAAAGTGCTAGCGATACGGTTGAAAATAGTCCTCCCAAGTCTTATAGGGGATGAGCAAGGAGCTTTTATCAAGGGTAGACAAATTTTAGATGGCGTTTTGATGGCCAATGAGTGTCTAGATTCTAGGATCAAAAATAAGGAAAAGGGGTTGATAGGAAAAATTGATTTACAGAAGGCTTATGACCATGTGAGCTGGGAGTTCTTAGAATATATGATGGGGATGATGGGTTTTGGGTTGAGGTGGATAAGTTGGATTATGAAATGTGCTACAACGGTTTCGTACTCGATTCTTGTCAACGGGAGCCCAGCTGGTTTTTTTAGAGAGTCAAGAGGTTTGAGACAAGGGGATCCGTTATCTCCGTTTTTGTTTCTTATTGTTGCTGAAGCTTTAAGGAGGTTGTTTAGAAGAGCGGTTGATTCAGGTAAGCTCTCGGGGTTCAGGGTGAATGAAGGACCGTTGATCTCTCACCTTCAATTTGCCGATGATACCTTAGTGTTTTTGGAGCATTCTAGGGACCAAGTGAGGGTGCTCCGTGTGTTGCTGTGCTGTTTCGAGGCTATGTCAGGATTACATACTAACTTGCAAAAAAGCAAATTGTTCGGAGTAGGGGAGGTAGAAGATATTCATTTGCTGGCCACTACTCTTGGTTGTGAGTATGATACCTTGCCCACTACCTACTTGGACTTACTGTTGGGAGCACCTTACAATAGTTCTAAAATTTGGGATGACGTGATTGAGAGGTTGGAAAGAAGGTTGAGTACGTGGAAGGCTAATTATTTGTCGAAAGGAGGGAAAGTGACCTTGATAAAAACACCTTAACGAGTATTCCAGTTTACTTTCTTTCTCTATTCACACTCCTGAGGTCCATCGAAGTTAGATTGGAAAGGCTCATGAGGAACTTTCTTTGGAATGATAAGAATGGTAAGAAGAAGTATCATTTGGTTAGATGGAAGACGATTTGCATGCCCAAGAAGAACGGGGGTTTGGGCATTAGGGGTCTTAGATTAACCAACAAAGCGCTTTTAGGTAAGTGGCTTTGGAGGTTTGGTGAGGAGAGGGGTAGTTTGTGGAGGAAGGTGATTAAAGCTAAATATGGGGATAGGAGTCTAGGTTGGTACAGCGGCGAGTCTAAAGTCTCGTATGGGTGTAGTGTTTGGCAAGGGATTTTGAAAGTTAGCAAGGATTTTGAGCAAGGGATTAGATTCAAAGCAAGCATGGGGGACAAAATCAGATTTTGGGAAGATAATTGGTGCGGCTCTTTGTCTCTGGCGACTCAATTCCCATCCTTATACACTTGTTCTATTAAGAAGAACCATTTAATTCAGCAGTGTTTGGTTCGCAACGAGTCCGGTCCTACTTGGGATTTGGGGTTCAGGAGAAATTTTAATGATTGGGAGCTAACTGAGGTTACATCTTTCCTTGATCTCCTGCATACATGTCACCTCAATGAAAGCGATCAGGATAGGTGGGAATGGACTAAAGCAAAGGATTCGAGATTCTCCGTAAGGTCATTCTATAAGCAGCTCACTCCTCTTGTTGAGCGGGCCATCCCAGGTTCTATTATTTGGTCAAGGTCAGTGCCCTAAAAAATTTCCTTTTTTGTTTGGTTGGTTTCCCTTGGTAAATTCTTACGATGGATAACTTAATTGTTCGGGGTTGGATCACTCCCAACTGTTGCCCCCTTTGCTTGTTGGAAGGGGAATCGGTTGATCATATTTTAATTCATTGTTCATTTTCCTATCAAATTTGGTCATATTTCCTTGGTTTATTTCGTATTAATTGGGTTCTTCCTCGTAAGTTTTCTTCCTTGTTGGATGAATGGACCAGTAAAGTCTTCCACACCAGAAAACGTTACCTGTGGAATATGCTTCCTTTGGCTATTGCTTGGGGGATTTGGATTGAAAGAAATAATAGGGTGTTTAACAACAAGATCAGAAGCTCTCATGCAGGTTTTTTAGAGATCTTGGGTTTATTATACCTATGGTCTAAGCAAAACATAGAGTTTGCAGGGACTTCTTTTGATGATTTTATTTTTAGATGGGACTCGTTATGTAATTAGTGGTTTTTTTTTATTCTTTCCTTGTTGTTCTTTTGAGGCTTTCTCGGCCTCCTTGTACTCGGTTCTCCTCTTTGCAATATATTATACTTATCAAAAAAAAAAAAAAAAAAAACATTGGGAAGAGGACCGTTGTGTTTTATTATATAGATTGTCAAATTCGTTTATAGAAGCCAAGCCTCCCCATCTTTTCGTGTGTACTTTTATGGCTCTTCCTGTAGGCATTGTCAACTTTTAGGGGTTTTCAGAACTCATGGAAGTTATGTTAGTCAGGAATACTGAACCATCTCCCTGTGTTGCTGCTGCAAGTTTGGCACCATTCATATGCCTTGGGACCAGTCGTTTAATGGGCTGCATGAAAGAAATTTTTTTAGGTCAATAGTCAACCTTATTGGACTATCCAAACCGTCTTAAGTAATGAATAATTTTCTGGACCATACCATTTTTGATTGGATGGCTAGGATCATCCATTCAGTTTATTTTTGTGCCACAAGGTCTCCTCAGTGTAATCTAAAGGATTAGGATCCCTACTGCCTTTAGTGTGTGTGTCACATGTTCATCAGAGGCAGGGTGGGTTGCTTTCTTTATTCCACTTGATGTGACTTCCCTTAATGAGATACCTTGAAAGATATACATAGAGCATCCTTCTCATAAATAAAAATGATTAAATGAGCTTGACATATGTTGATTCATAAACTTGACATATGGAATTGTGTTCCTACCACAACACTTAATATTCAATACTTTGCACTGCTTGGCAGAGATGTTGAATCTGAAAACGGCTACTGAGTACAGCTATCTAAAACAGAGTGATTGCTTGACAATTGATGATGTTGATGATGCTCGGCGATTTCACATGCTGATGGTAACTTGAAAATAATGATATTACTGCTTCCGCGCACTGCTAAGATAAATGTTTATTTCCTGTTATTTATGCCTTCTAAATCCCATGACATTTTAGCTCCTATTTTCTGTCGTCTTCATCTGACCAGGAAGCCTTAAATATTGTTCAACTTCACAAAGAAGATCAAGAGAATATGTTTTCTATGCTTGCTGCAGTGTTATGGCTGGGAAACATTTCCTTTCAAGTAATTGACAATGAAAATCATGTGGAAGTTGTGACAGATGAAGGTATCAATCCATATAATTTGTTTTGTGCGAGAGTTTATTCCTTTTTTCAAACAGTTGTTTGGATTTTCTTTATTATTATTGTTGTTTTTGTTGTTATTTTTTGTTTCTTGTTGTGGGTAAATTGGCTTGGCCTTCACCCCATCAGAGCGGAATCCCAAATGTCCAGTTTGGTTGAATGAATTGTGTTCCTCCAATCAATTCCTTTTAAAGTCATATCTTCCATTAAATAAAGTTTCCATATCTGCTCCCACTATCTCAATCCACTCTATTCTTGGTCTTCCTCTTACTCTTTTGGAATCTTGAACTCCCATATTCCTTCTCACTAGTATTGTAACCTGTCTTTGTTGCACTTGATCAAACCATCTCCAGCAACTTTCCCTTAGTTTATCATTTATTAAGGCTACTACTACATCTTCAGATGTGCATTTGTTTATGAATTATCTTAGTCTTCCCACTCATCCATCTCATCATCCTCATCTTAGCTACAATCATTTTGCTAACATGTTATTTCTTGATTGCCCAACATTTTACTCCATGAAGCATAATGGGTCTCATTACTGTTTTAAAAAAGAATAATGATTTTCTGATGCCCCCTCTGACATACGTCCCCATTACAGAACTGTATATCATTTGCATCGGGATACGCAAAACCACAAATCTTTTCTTGTGTATCCTGAGGCAAATGATCTGCGGTTCTGTGATGGGGGCATATGTTAGAGGGGGGTGTCAGATTTTCACGACTCTTTAAAAAAATTTCCTTTTAGTTTGTGCAATAAACCAGGTTGCATTACATTTGAGAGAAAAACAAGGAACAAGAACAATATTAAGGAAGAAAGAGATAAATGGAGAAGAATAGGTGAGAGAAGGAGAGATGTACACTCCAATATGATTGAACATCCCTCTCAATATTACAAGAATGCCACCAGTAAGTTTATAGAACCAAAAAGCCAACATTACCCCTAACTAGTTATCTAAGGATATAAAGCACCACTGCTAGATCCTCACTCCCTTGACCTTTTATGAGTGAGAGAGGGAGAGATGCACACTCCAATATGATCTAATATCCCTCTCTCAACACACCCATAATCTCAAAATAGTATTTACAAGAATACCATTGGTAAGTGTATAAAACCGAAATGCCAATATTAACCCTCCTATCCGGGGTTTTAAGAGTCTTCTTTGAGGAGTTTATATTTAAATGGGAGGCCATGTGCTTGAAATAAGGCATCCTTTGTTTCTGTCATTGTAGGCTGGTCACCTCGACCACCGTTTGCTATTATGAATACAAATTTTTACCTATAAAAAAAACCATGCCCAACTTGGAATATACCTGGTCTAACTTTCTTCATCAAGTGCCTCTGTCAATATGTTGGAAAGTTGATTCATGAACTTGACATATGGAATGGGAGTCAAAGTAACATCGTTCTCTTGAATCAAAAGATAATCCACTTCAATATGACCACCCACTTCAATATGCTTGGTCCTTTCATGAAATACTAGGTTCTTGTTAATATGAGAAACGGCTTGATTGTAACAATAAAATCTCATAGCTTGTCTACCTTGAAGATCATCTCCACCACTAGTGTCACCAACCAAAGAAGCTTACTCATGGTTCCATAACTCTATACTCTGCTTCTGCACTAGATCTTGCCACTGCGTTTCTTTGTTTTGTTTTCCCACATAGTAAGGTTAAGGGTTACGTGATACAAATGTACAATAACAATAGTCGACCTCCTATCAGACTGAAAGCTGACTGAAATCCTTCTACACCCTTTGGTGCCCATTGATTTGTAAAAATGTCCACATCACCTTTCAAATATCTCAAAATATGTAATATGACATTCATATGTGGCACACAAGGAGGCTGCATTAATTTCCTATCAACACTCATTGTATGGGTTATTCTGATTGAGTTAATAAGTTTGTACACAAGTCTTCCATATTGATACCTGTCTGAATCCTCAGTTTACTCTTCTTGATCGACGAGCATTTTGAGAGAGCATCAATTTGCTTAGTCCCCTAATAACCTGATTTCAATGAACGAATGAAGTACATAATTTTGTCGTGACAAATCATTTATAATTGGATCTTGCACATTGATGCCTTGAGAGTATCAAATCTATTCAAAGTATTTGGTATGGAAGTGTTCCTTAGATGCTTCACCAAGTTCTCTATCCCTTGGTTTTCGCTACCTGTTATAATAATATTATCAACATATGCTGCAAACACACAATGTGCCTAGAGTTACAAATGAAGACTGAATAACGCTCTTTAATTCAACAAAGCCCATATGATACTACTATGTTGAACTTTTGAAATCACACACATTGATGCCTGGAGAGTATCAAATCTATTCGAAGTATTTGGTATGGAAGTGTTCCTTAGATGCTTCACCTAAGTTCTCTATACCTTTGTTATCGCTACCTGTTATAATAATATTATCAACATATGCTGCAAACACACACAATGTGCCTAGAGTTACAAATGAAGACTGAATAATGCTCTTGACTTCAACGAAGCCCATATGATACGACTATGTTGAACTAATGAAACCTCACCCATTTTGTCTATTCCAATCCTAGATAGCCTCATTTAGTCTATACATTGGAGGACTCTCCCTGATCAACAAACTCAAGTTATTGTAGTGTACATCTCCTCCTGTAAATCTCAGTGGAGAAAGGCATTCTTTACATCAAGTTAGTATAGAGGCCAATGCATTTTGGCAGCAAGAAAATGATAACCCAAATATGATTCAACTAGACAACAGGGGGAGAAGGTCTCAAAGTAGTAGCCTCCATCTAATGGTGTGTACCATTTGTTACTAAATGACCTTAGAGGCTGTCAACAGTGTCATCGGTTGAAGTGATTTGAGCTTTGAAGGTATTGATAGGGTGTAGGGGGTTCTTGCAGATTTTGATAGAATGCAGCAATGATAATACAAATATATATGGAACGTTAAAGTTCCCCAACTAATTAGCTTCAATATGAATGAGATATTCTTTTTTTCATTTTTTGTGCTTTGTTCCATTTGTCAATTTCTTAAGTTTCGTGTTTATAGTGATGTACTGTGGCATGCACAAACCTATACTTCATATGATTTTTAGTTATAAATACAAAAAATTGTGTAGACACATATATAAAACAGTTTATGTATTGCATTTGATAACAAAAAAAGGGAGATAAATCATGTCACTGAATCTAATCAATTTTTTCAGCTGTAACCAATGCTGCCAAGTTGATGGGTTGCAATGTTCAGGATTTGATGTTAGCTTTATCCACTCGCCGAATCCGAGCTGGCAGTGATACTATTATCCAAAGGCTAACATCACCACAGGTCTAGATAAAGCTCAGTTTTTTTTTCATTTCTTTTCTCTCGTATGTCAATTTGTATGCATGTAAAAGCTCCACCTTACTTGGTTCATTTTCTGTAGGCCATAGACTCAAGGGATGCATTGGCAAAGTTCATCTATGCAAGCTTGTTTGATTGGCTTGTAGAACAAATCAACAAGTCACTTGAAGTAGGTAAACGACGTACGGGGAGATCCATAAGTATCCTAGATATCTATGGCTTCGAATCATTTCAGGTATGCCTTCTTTAGTGAAGTGCAATTAGGCATGTTTTTAGTTGCAATTTGCAGTACTATTTTTATCATTCTGATGATTTCATTTGCTCATTTTTTTTAGAAGAACAGCTTTGAACAGTTTTGTATAAACTATACAAATGAGAGGCTTCAACAACATTTCAATCGACATCTGTTCAAACTTGAACAGGAGGTGAGCATCCCAGATCTATTGTAGCATCCAGATTACAGGGCATACATGATGCTGGTTTTTTAATGTGAGTTTAAGGAGACTTCTGAAGATTCTCTTGTTTTGAGTATGATGTATCTAAGGAGACATTTACTTTCCATGCTAAACAAATTTGTCAACGCATCGACCAAAGATGATTTAAAATTCACTTCGTAGGGTTAATTACTTAAAAATAAGGGTTTAGTTACAATAATCAGTTTACTGTTTAAATGTAGTGGCTATAATTTGAAACTGGGGTTATGACATCGACAGATAATCTTTAGAAATTAGGTGAAAGTAGAGCGAAAGCCTTAATTTTTATAGGTACTCTAGTATGTGGGGTGTTGTATTTGAGAATTTGAGGTGTCTCAAATGTCCTTCACCTTCACTCAGATTCTTTTGAGTTGGTTACTGGTGCTTCTTGGAGGATTTAAGCATCACAACATGGTTGTGTTCAACTGTCCAAGTAGTCAAACCTGCCATATTTCTGGGTTGCAGCATTTTAATATGCCAGAACATGGCAGTGAATCCAAATTATTAGAATCATATTTTTAACCGTTTTAGATTAGTGACACTTGTATGGTCTAGTTTCACATGACCTCATTCTTACTCTTTGGTTTTGGAGGTTAGTATATGCATTTTTCCAAATCTAGTTTCTCTTTTGAATGTAAATGTTATGATTGATATGATCCATACAGCCACAAAGCTTAAATAAATAAAAAGAGTGAAGTGAATCTTTCTTCTGAGGGGATCAGGCCCTCCAAAAACTCTTAAGCCAAAGCTAAATTCTTCATTTTCAAATAATTGTTCATTGCCATCCGTAGTGATCATCTCCAAAACAAACCCTTAACGAACTAATTCTACTTACCAATAAGAATCCAAATAAAACAGGAAATTCTACTTAATCTAAACTATTACAAAAACAATGGGACAATATCGTTTCAGTCCCATTGGAATCAATCCTGCCCTGATGGCTGAAGCTTTCCAGTACTTCATTGGAGGTAGCGTTCCTACTTGCACATGTAAATTCAATAGAGCTAATCCTCTTTGCAACATTGTAAACTTGTTCTTGATAATTAATATTCCACCACGTCGAACGTGCAAAGGAACCTTGAAAAAAGAGTTGAGGAACCAATGGCCCTACATTTTAGAATGCCAAATCTTTTTTTTTCTGTGTCCTTCATCAATGGAAGTAACATGTGGTTACTTTTCAAAACAAAATCCCCTTGGCCATATATTAATCTACCAACTTGTCAGCTTACCTCTACAAGAATGCCTACAATACCCAAATACAAGTTACAACAATGATATGAGACCAATATGATATGGAGGTATCTGATTTGAAAAAAATATCCACATGACACATATTTTTAAGTATCTTGATAATATGCAAGGACATAAGATTTGAAGGTCTTTTTAATCCAAATTGACAAATCATCTCTTTCAAATTTGGAAACAATCAATTGTGCTATCTAGAGCTTGAATGGTCACTCCACTTTGGTTTTCAATTGCTTCCACAACTCAAGCTTTAGATTTAGGGTCAATCAACACCAGGAGATTTGTGTCAAGGAGTCCATCATTTGCATATATTTGTAGCTTATTTTCTTTAGTTAAAAGTGAACCTGTTCAAATTAACTAAGGAACTACAAGTTGAGGGTTTGATGCCAAATTAATATGATTTTGTTGTATAATGGAACTTATAAAATTAAAATGAGAAGAAATTGATCCCTCGAGGGGATGAGACCTCTAAGACTACTTCAAAAGGGTGATCAACCTTCCTATGCCTACACCTTCTTCATTGTCTAATAAATTATTCATTACTATCTATATTTAGTTTCCAAAATAAACCTTCAACCAACTAATTCTACTTACCAATTAGAACCCAAATACCTAGAGTTTGGAATTAAATAAATAGCAAAGCATAAAATCAGGTTGCTGAATCTAAACTATTTCCAAAAATAAGGTACCATATCAATAATCTCTAGTACATGGCAGCATTACAAAAAATTTGGCTTTGTAATTTAGTTTGTCTGTGATATATATTTGTCTCTTCACATATGTATCATTTTTTCAATGCCTGTATACGTCAGTTTTCTTCCTCTCACTGCTTCTATGCATCAACATTCTAGACATGGTCCTTGTGATAATCTTGTTAGAGTAGCAATTTCTTAGTTTACCTTGAATATATGTTGCAGGAGTATACACAAGATGGGATTGACTGGACAAAAGTTGATTTTGAGGACAACCAAGAGTGTTTAAATCTTTTTGAGAAGGTGTGTCTTTTAAACCCCCGTTGTATATTTTGTCAATCCTATGTGGAATTCTATTTCCCAGTTTATAGTAAATATTTTGTTGGAAGTATCATCTCTATGGAGGGTTTATATTGTATGAAAATCCATGGTCTATGGGTGTCTTGATAATGACATATTACCAGCTTCTTTTGTTTCTCATAAAACCTTGTATAATTGTCTTGCTTTGTAAAATATTATTTTTTGCATTCTAATGATCTTCATTGACTTGTTTGTGCAGAAACCATTAGGGCTACTATCTTTATTAGATGAGGAATCGACTTTCCCTAGGGCTACTGATTTGACCTTTGCCAATAAGCTTAAGCAGCACTTGAACACTAATTCCTGCTTCAAAGGTGAAAGGGGTGGGGCTTTCCGTGTTTGTCATTATGCTGGAGAGGTTAGTTTTGGTATCATCTTAGCTTTTAAGAAGGTTTGCAAACTTGTGTTTTGGTTGATTCAGTCTGTAAAGTCAGATTTAGATGTTTCATTTTAGTTGGTTATTTTATTGTTTCTTCTTCTTTGAGGCAAGATGTAAGGGTCAGGGATCTTAATTTGGTTTGTATTGCAGTTTTGATCAATCCTAGGCCTATCCTAAGAGATCCCAAAGGTTGAACAAGTCCGAATCAAGACGACCTAGATCAAATTAGATTGATTTCAATTATTTTAACAAGTTGAAAGCCTAGTTAGATTCGAGTTAAGCCTAAGTTATACTGAGTCAGTTTGGGCCAGATGGAATCTACGCCGATCCTAGGCCACCTAGGTGTTTGGGATCGCCAGGTGCCGATCCATTAAACCATGGACCAAATTATATGTTCTTTAGTATCCACGATACTAGTATTAACATTCGATATTGAAAAACCATATGGAACAATTGATTATGGAAACATAAGGAAATCCATGACAATCACAAAGACTGATAATGTGTGGTAACAATATACTGTATATAAATTGAAATTTAGAAATGCAACCATAAACTATGTGGTGAATCTTCCACCTAGGCATCACTCTCCCATACCATAATCCCACATCCTAGGTACTTGAACTATGAAATAGTGTACTTTCTCCTTTCTCTTGTTGTTCCACTCTTGATTCTTTCCACCTCTAGCAACCAAGAAAATTGCCTATCTAGGTCAAATTCTTTTATGGCATAATGGTTGTAAGTTCTCCACCAATGATCTTAAAAATGCAAGGTGTTCATTTTAAGTTTTAACAATTTTCTAATGTACAAAATAGGTAAGTTTATGTGAATATTTGCTGATGAAGATTGTAAATCAAAGTAGAAAGGCACTCATTAAAGTGGGCTCAAGAAGTGGATTTTATGCAAATGCTATGTGACTTTGATGATTTGCTGAGTCTAGCCCTAGAAATGGAATAGGTTGGTTTTCAAAAAATCTCACCAATTTGAGTTGTATCAGGTTCTATATCATACCAGTGGCTTCTTGGAGAAGAACAGAGATCCACTGCACTCTGATTCCATCCAACTTCTCTCATCATGCAGTTGTCAATTACCTCAGTTATTTTCTATCAACATGCTTAATCCGTCACAGAAGTCAGTGAATCCTTTGTGTCAGTCCGGTGCTACTGACTGTCAGAGACAAAGTGTTGGGACAAAGTTTAAGGTAAAGATGCTGACTTACGTAGTTTTTATCCTGGAGAGAATATGGAACCATTGAGCATTTTAAGCTCAAAAACTCCATTGATCCTTTACATAATACTGAAATTATTTAAATTATTGTGCTAGAATGTGAAATCAATTCATTTTTTAGAACCATTCCCTTTGTAAAAAACTGCACTGTTTTAAGGCATTAGGAGTAGAGTATTGTTTGCTTAGAATTTGAATAAGAGCTCTCATGGATGTGGTTAAGTACTCATTGCATGCCTCGTCCTCAAATTCTTCTTTGTGTTGCAAACTTAGATCATTAGTTTCTTCATATGCCTACTAGTAAGTGTAAAAAAGTAAAAAGTAAATAAAATAGATAATTCAGGAAATTTTAGTAGTCTGTTGAAAATCCCTATCACAGACACATCACATTTATTTATTAATTATCTATACGCATCAAGGAGTGCAATTTTTTTTGAACTCTTTCATATGCTTCTAGGGTCAACTGTTCAAATTGATGCAGCGGTTGGAAAACACCACACCCCACTTCATTCGTTGCATAAAGCCAAACACTAAGCAACTTCCTGGAATGTATGAAAATGCTCTTGTGCTGCAGCAGCTCAGATGCTGTGGAGTTTTGGAGGTTGTGAGAATCTCAAGATCAGGATATCCCACACGAATAACACATCAACAGTTTGCCAGAAGGTAGTGGGTCATTAGTTCTTTTTTTTCCCTCTATTTTTCCCCCTACTGAGTTCTCAGTGATGTGCTCATGCATTCTTTCATATTTTATTCAGGTATGGGTTTCTTCTTTCGGAGGATTTTGCACCTAAGGATCCTCTAAGCATATCGGTCACCATTCTTCAGCAATTTAATGTCCATCCGGACATGTATCAAGTTGGTTTTACAAAGTTATTTTTTCGAACAGGGCAGGTTATTCCCTTTTCTTCATATCCATGCAAAGATGGCTATTTTTTCTTATGTGCCTCATATATGTCTTTTTAACAGTTTCTCCATGAATTTATGAGCTGAATTCTTGAAAATCATAAGTTTTCTTCCTTGAGGAATTACTTTAAACTCAAAAGGGTAAAGGCTTAGGGATACGCAGACCTTTTTACAGTTGGTCAACAAATACCTTGGTCATAAACTTAGTAGGTTAGCCCATAGTCACATAAAAGGTCTAGTGTGTGTTTAATCGCAGGGTTTCCCTTTTAATGCTCTTTTCCTTTGTCGGATTTTTCTAGGAAATTTTGCAATACACAGGAACGAAAAATCTTCTCTTTTAATGAAGTCACTCCCATTGTTGACGAAATAAAAAAAATAAAATATAGAGAGGAATAATATTAAAAATTAAAGATAGATTTTGTTTATCATATTATAATAATTGAAATTTTATGAAAATCCCATGATATTTCAAGTTGGTTTTTATGAGAAATAATATATAATATCTCATCTTATAAAATAGTAAAGGTGAATAGAAATGCTTTGATCGACTTGCCAATGGGAGGAAGGTCTTTCACTTGGTCTAACAGTAAGGAAATCCCTATCATGTCTAGACTAGATAGTTTCTTGGTATCTAATTCTTGCGAGGAACAAAAGTGCATAAGTATTTATTTAACCAATATTGCAAGGGTTTTTTTGGAGTCCAATTCAGATTACTGTTTCTTTTAGCATTAACATTGCTATATGTTGGGTGCTTTATAGATTGCTTCATTAGAAGACGCAAGAAAGCGAATGATGCAAGGAATACTCATGGTTCAAAAAAAATTCCGTGGTCGTCAAGCTCGACGTCATTTTCATGAGCTGAAGAGAGGAATTACTACGCTGCAATCATGTAATAAATTTTTTATTATTTTTGATTGGTAAAGATGGGTTAGTGGTTAGCATAAGAAGTATGGGTTTAAAGGGGTTTGAACCTAGGACGTGGGAACAACTCTCCACATGTCTTACCACTTAGCTAAGTGGCACTTCTTGCAATCATGTAATAATGGATATCTGTCTATTCATATATATGGTTTCCATTTGAAAAATCAATTTTCTGATTTGTTGATAGAGTCTGTAGTACAATGCCATCTTCACCTTTAACTAAATGAAGCTTTATGCTCACGCAGTTATACGCAGTGAAAATGCGAGAAAGGAGTATCAGCTCTTGATCACAAGGCAGAGAGCAGTTTTTATTGTACAGAAGCATATGAAGCAGCATATTGCCAGGAGAACACTTGATGATCGGCAGAGTGCAGTGATTCTATTGCAGTCTGGTAAATCTCTGTTTTCAAACAAGTTACGTGGTTTCTGTACAATCACATATAAATTTTCTTCCTCTTCCCATATATTCTGCAGTAATTCGTGGTTGGTTGGTTAGAAGAAGGCATTTTCACGACACGAAAAATCTGGAAAATTCAATTCTTGACAGCAGAAAAGCCACAAAGCAGCATGACCTCAAGATCCCAGAATTGAAGGTACTGAACTATAGGGAGCTTGTATTAGTATAGAAGAAAATCTTTTCTAGTTTCTTTTTTCTCCTAAACTGTAGTTAATATAGAAGTGTGAAAGTAGATCAGAGGATCACAACCAAAGTTTATGGACCTTGCATAAATCTGTTCATGTAATATGTACCTCAGATAGGTAATAGACTAAGGAGAAGTAATTTGATATGGTTTGATTAGGTGCAATGAAAATTTATAACAGCCCAGTTAGAATAAGCGTGCAAGTTGGAGTTTATAAAAGTGTAAGAAAGAAAGAAAATGACATGGATTGAGGTAGTGAGAGCTGGGTTTGGAACCAAAACCGGTTGAGATTCTGTAATGCAACTTTGTAGTCATGGTTTTCAAGTCCCGCAAGGGGCTGAATTAATAGAAGACATGCTTTAGAACTGGATTCATTCGGCCGACCCCTCTATAGTCCATTTTGTAAACATCAAAACTTTGTTTTCCATTTCCTCTCTGTTGATTATATCTTGATTTTTGGAGTAAGGATTTTGTTTCAAATGTTCTTTGTATATTCTAACATTGAAATTAAGAATGTTTAGAAGATAAATGCCTAAGAAGTCCTGGACAATGGAAAACAAAAACAATGGCAGCTTTCGTTGAATATGCATTTTGAGATAATGACTGTAAAGAAAAGAATATCTAGGGAGGTTTCCATGGGTTTCGATAGTGAAGAACATAAAATTTCACTTGTCTTTCTACAGGATTCCAAGGAACATGTTCAGGTTCAGTCTTCTGTTATGGCAGAGCTTCAAAGGCGGGTTCTGAAGGCAGAAGCAGCATTGGGTCAAAAGGAAGATGAAAATGCCATACTGCAGCAGCATCTAAAGCAATACGAGACAAAGTGGTCCGAATATGAGGCAAAGATGAAATCCATGGAGGAGATTTGGCAAAAACAGATGACATCACTACAGGTGGGTCTACGTGTTAGTTTTTACATTTCTCATACACTATAGAAGCATTTAATTTTCCATGACTCAAGTAAAAATGTCAAAAGTTGGGAAAGTTTTTAGGTTAAACAATGTTAGGGGTACTTTCCTTGATCTTTTCCCTATTCATTGGGTGTTTCCTTGCAAGTTCTCCTCATTATTAGAAGAGTGGGCCAACAATGCTTTCTCATCCAGAAAAAGATTCCTTTGGGCTATACTTCCTTCGGCTATTGCTTGGCGGGTATGGAACGAGAGAAATAACAGGGTGTTCAATAATAAGATGAGAAGCCCTCACGGCAGTTTTTTTTGGAGATCTTGGGCTATTTGTATCTTTGGTCTAAACAGAACATAGACTTTGGGGGGACTTCTTTTGATGACTTTGTTTTTAGATGGAACTCTTTATGTAATCCTTGAAGTTTTATCTTTTCTTTTTTCTGTTGCTCTTTGAGATGCCTCCTTGGCCTCCTTGTACTTTTTTCCCCTTTATCAATAGATTATACTTATAAATATATATATGCCACTAACTAGGATTAGTGTTCTCCAAATCTGCCTAAAAGATCATGTTTTTTTTTTCTTTTCTTTTTCTATCAAATTTGGGGCATTATATGTGGGAATCTGGATCAAATTGTATATTTCGACTCTAACATCAATAAGGGTTCATGCGGTGGTAAAAATTATTGCAGGCGAGCCTAGCAGCAGCCAAGAAGAGTCTCACTGCAGATGATACAACAGGCCAACATGGAAGGCCTGATGCTTCACCAATGACTTACTATTATGATTCTGAGGATACAATGTCTGTGGGGACCCGAACTCCCGAAGGCAGCACACCTGCAAAGTTTTCTAATCACAGTTCTGATGTTCCACCAGGGCAAGAGTCCAAGGTTGGTATCAGTGGAGTCAGCCATTTGGTGAAAGAGTTTGAACAACGGAAACAGGTCTTTGAAGATGATGCCAGGTTCCTCGTCGAGGTGAAAACAGGGCAGTCGGTTGCCCCAGTGAATTCATATGATGAGCTCCGGAAGTTGAAACTCAGGTTTGTGGCATGGAAGAAAGAGTACAAAGTTATGTTACGGGAGACAAAGGCATCTCTTCAGAAGCTTGGGAATGGAGAATTGGATAAGACTCGTAAGAAATGGTGGGGAAAGAGAAACACGAGAGGGACGTAGTTTTTTCGGAGTTCTCAGTTTAATTTGCGTCTTTATTGGCTCAAGCTTGGCTTATGCACTGGCCAATATGTACAATGATACAACACCCAAGCCACCAATCTTCTTCAAATTGAGGACACAGACATAAAAAAGAGATGGTTTGAACGTAATCGATCGAGGGGTTCTGAAAATGATTGAATCTCTCAGTTTTGGGAGGTGATCAGGCATGGAGTTGGTTGTGTATCTTCTACCATTTTTGTTACTTGTGGTGAGGGGATTGAATTATTGTTTATAGTCAAAGAGGCATTGCAGGGAGGGGAAATTTTTGTTGTTGTGTTTCTTGAATAGGTGGGCAATTATGTATATGTATATTTTGTGGTCATTGATGTGATCCCCAGTATATAATATTTGGGACAGTACATTCAAGAAGGATTCTATCTTCGACATCTCTCCTCCTATCTTTGGAAGACTCTTACTCTCTTATTTCTAACATTTCATAGTTGTCTAGATTGAACCTCTTGTACTTGAGTGACCCATGATATTATTCATGATTGAAAAGCTTGACAGAAGCAATGATCCAACTTCAACATCTTACAAACCACACATCGAAAACATAAAATAACAAGAAATCAGAGTTAAATAGAAGAATTCCTAGGGGATTTCCTCACAATAATATTCAGTATGTGTGGGGAATAAGCTAGCATCAACTTCCCATTGTTCACATAGTACTATCCGAGCATCCCTTGACGCCTTTGGCATGCTCTGCAGATGATCGTGGAGAACACTTGATAGTGTTTCACTAGATTTGGGCTGAGATGTACTACCAGAGTCATTTACATCGCCAATGCCTCTTCCCAAGTGAGATTCATGAGGAGAAACTAAAACCAAAGATTCCAGTACAACAGCCTTGTCTAGAATAAATTTCACCAATCTCATCTCTGTCTCAGTCCCTCGAAAATTATTGATCTTTACTGTCAGGAGAGAGCTAAAAATAAAGGCAGATGGTTCTTCTGCTGGTTGTTCATTGTGGATCCAAGAAGGATTGTAGCGAGTAGTTGAGAACTGTGAGTTCATGCCAAAGTAAGTGAGATGAAATGCTGTGTTTCAAATACTAAACTGTTAAGGAGACATACCTCTATGAAGAATTTCTCCAAGTAAGGACAGATAATATGTTTGAAGAACCCATAGATGTAACCGAGATACTCTTCGTTGATGATCGTTCCCATCAAAATCTGCAACTCTTGTAAGTTGGGTAAATTAACAGGCAAATCCTCAGGTAGGAACTCCTCAGCCCTCGCGATATGCTGAAGATAAACAAGAAATTAAATTGATTCTCAATGAAAAAAACAGGTTTAAATAAAATGTATGCAAATATGAAAAAAAATATATATATACCATTAGAGTTGCAGTGCACACAGTAAGAATCTTGATGTGAGAGACATTGGACAAAACGGGTATGTAATCGTGTTCGGGTTCTGTAAATTCAGAACCTTCTGAACTAATGAAGACATCCTCCAAACTAGACACATTTTCAATCGAATGTCTATAAAAAGGTTCACCCCGGAAATGGAATGATTTGAGATTCGGAGCGAAAATCTCAATCTCATGAGCATCCTGACAATTCACCACTATCAAGCTATTGAGTCGTAATTTCGGACCTGAAACTTTGATTGAAGTCAGCTCGGAGCATTCCCTTAGAAACAATTTACAAAGAAATGGGCAGTTAGATAACAAAGTTTTGAGCGCCTTATCAGTAATGCTGACTTGTCCAAGTCTGAGTGTTTCAAGGGAAGCGAAGCCAGTGAATTTCGAAGGAGGACTGAAATCACAATGAATCAAATTTAAATTGGTTAGAGAATTGCAACCGAAAAGAAAAGCGGGCAATTTAAATTTGTTTCCATTGAATACGCGTATGCCTAGAATATACTTCATTGTCCCTTGGATGAAGTCAAGATCAAGCTTCTTAACTCTCTTAAGTACTGCGAATTTGATCCATTTTTTAGTATCACTTTGATACTGATCGCCGGGGGAGAAAAAGAGTCGTAGTTCCTCGATTGTATCACGGTTATGGAGTTGAAGATAGTGGTTGACCGTATCAACAAATTGTTCTTGTGTTTGAGCTTTCGCGAAGTCCTCGCCGAAGTCGAAAATGGTGGCATTGATCAAAAGATTTTTCCAAAGGTTTCTCCATCTCTTTGATAGAACACTTGTTCTTATAGCAGGTTTTATTGGAAGTAAAGAGAGGATGTCATGTAGAAGGGAATCTGGTAACTCACTGATTCTATCTTTCATGATTCTCAATATTCTCTAATGAACAAACCTTGTTGGGGAAGATGCGTGCATCCAATTCTCCCTTTATAGTTCAACATCTTTCAACATTACACATTGACTTTGTCTTACTTCCAAAGGAAGCCAATTGAAGGCCATGGGTCCTACTCTTATCTATCTATTATTTTACTTGGACTTGGTTTTTCCATGAAATTGATAGTTCACAGTAATTTTTATTTTTAAAGTAAGTAGGCCAGCCCTAACATTTATTTTCCCCACCAAACATGGGTGTATTTCTATTATTGTATTGAGTCAGGCTAGGCAGACTAACTTAGTAAAATTTTATATCTTACTAGGAGTGCTAGGGCCTACATGATACACCACCATCTAGATTTCATGGAAAAACTCAGATTAGAAAAAAAAAAAAAATCGTTTTAGACTTGATCCAATGTGTTGAAAATGGACAGCCACCGAATTTCTAAATTTAAAATTAAAATTCAATGGTAAAAACTAAACTTTTTTTTCCCCTAAAGTTATTAAAATTTTGTGATCTACATCCTAGTGGCATCCTATCATGTTTTTGGATGCCAGACACATGGGCAGTAAGAAAACAATGGTTTTCAAAAATTATTGAACAAGATGTCTGACTGAGACATGTTTAATGTATCCTGAATTACAAACGAACCCACTTCTCTTGAAGGCATCCTCAAATTACAAAACTGTTAACCAACCAACTACGCCAAAAGATGCATTTGCTGGAGAGACGGAAAACTATGATTATAAGAGGGTCATGGGGCCTAAGTGGCGGATGAGTCACCTGAGAGTGGAGGAAAATATACACACTCCACACTCCCCCTCACGGATAAGAGTGGAAAGAATCGAACCTGTAACCTATACGAACCTAGCGATTTGATACGATGTTAAATTTGGGGGTCCAACTCAAAATCAATTGGTTATGAGTGGAGAGGCCTAGGAGTTTATAAGGAGAGAGACAACGTAATGAGTGTTCACTACTATTTTTGTTTCTTTCAATAAAAATCATACGTTTCTTCATGTTTCTACAAACCTCCTTAATCCAAAAGCTCATGTCTTACGATCTCAAATATCATTTTATTTAAAAAAAATTCAATGAGATTTTTTCTATTTAAGCCACACAATTTTAATTCGAATGCTTCTGAGAGAAATCATGATGGATTTGCTCTAGTATGTCACCGGTTCCGACAAACTCAAAATGAGTGGGATGCGACAGTTATGGACTTCATAGATAGGCGGTGACCATCATTAAGCTCTATTGGTTTTAGCGGCAATTCATCATCAATTTTTACATGAGATCAAGAGCAGGTTATTCAATGACATCAATTGCATATTCTTTCTTTAAAAGACCATGTAATTGTATCATTATCAATGTATTTCATCACAAAAGGAAAGTAGTGATGGAGAATAAAATATTTAGCAATATCTATTACGATATTTTATATTAGGAATTATTATAGATAATTGGTATCTTTATATTTGACTACTTTCTATATCTTGATTGATGTAATCTCTATAAATATTCTAGTATGGTTCATGTAATGATCATCCAAAAATACTCAATAAATCAGATTTCTTCACTGTCATATGGTTTCAAAATAAATGTTGTGGTGATAAAGATTGCTGTGTTATAAGTAAAATTTGGCATGTCAATAAAAATTATCTTGCTTTCGGAGGCTCCCCCGTACAAATATCAGACAAATTTTTGCCTCATGCTCTCCACCTATTATTGTATGTCACCATTGACTTTAGAGTCGTGCTGGGGTGACACAAACGGTGACACAAAGGTGACAAAATGATGTGGTGTCGCGCACATTACCGTAGATGCTTTTCTGCAAGGTATGAGTAAAAAGCATCTACATCTATGTGCACGCCAGCACATCATTTTTGTCACCTTTGTGTCATTCCAGCATTTTCCTAAACAACAATTTGTCAAACATGTGCCACCGACACTCATACATCTTGGAACAAAGATTAGCTGTTTTGAAAGTTATGTGCTAAGCTGATGAACCAATGTCATGATGTCATGCGTACCTAAAAGTTACTAAAAATAAAACACTTAAACTGCTCCCAAATTTTCTCTTAATGACCAATCACTTTTGTTCATTTAATACACATGGCATCATGCCATTGGTTCATCAGCTTAGCACATAACTTTCAAAACAACAAATCTCAATTTGACATCTTGTGCAATAAGTTTTTTAATTGGGAAAATTAATTAAAGGACCTTGGTGGAGGGATTTGTTTTTAAATAGTCCCAAAGTTTTGGATGGTTTTTGAATAATCATTAGTAAAACTTTTTTTTTCTCCTTAATGATCCCTCAATATTGGTGAGCTCAACACTTTTTCATTTATTGTTGAACTCACCACTTCTTATTGTTGAGTTCACCACTTTTTATTGTTGAATTCGACAATTTTTAAAAAAAATGTTAAACTTGACAATAAATAGTGGTGAATTTGATGTTGGTAAAACCTATCCATCTTTGTTTTTTGACTAAAATACAGGAAAAAATTGACTAAAAGCTTGAGATAACAACTTGTCAAGTTGTCTAGATGATTTCAAATCAAAAGCTCCATCCTTGATAATTTTCATCTAAAAATGAAGAATTTTTTTTTGAAAAAACCCTAATTTTTTACATATGTCTTCAAAAAATTTGAAAAAGCAGTCGTAGTTCATCGATTAGGGATTCATTAAAAATGAAAGTTTTACTAAATGGACTATTAAGAGAAGGATTAAAACTTAGGGACTAACTAGAAAAAAATCCCTCCGTCAAAGTCCTTTAAGTAATTTTCCCTTTTTAATTATGTTTGTGTACAATATTTTTCCGATTTAAAAAATTAATATATGTGTACTCTAGAAATTCACTAGTCAAAGTTGAGGAAATAAATTATCTTTATAGTGGCTCGACACCAAATTTTGTACTCCACAAATGCACCTACTTTTTCATTTTAATATAATCAAGGTAATTTTGATAAAAACCCAAGAAAATTGTTGTCCACAATCCTAGAATCACATTGATTAGTTTTGTAGTATTTAAAAACCCTTGAATCAATGTTTTAGATTACAAATAAGCCTTTTTGATGCATTAGCCTTTGCACATGCCACCTTTTAGTTTACAATTAAAATGTTTGTAAGGATGTCAAGCTTAGCAACATTTTCTGTTATTCTTCTTCTACAATTATAGAATAACACCAATACTGGTGAACCTCTTACCAACAATTCCAAAGAGAAAAGGGCTTAACTTTTTGCACTAGTATGATATAGGTGTTTCAATAAATTAGTTGGATTTGTATTATTTGGTATTATAGTGAACATCACATATTGTTTATAAATGTCGGAAGGAGCAACAAGGGGAAGGGGCGAAGTATTTCTTGGAAGATAAAAAGGAACGATACCAAAGTGAAAGCTACTACAAGGTGGTCACCGAGGGAGTGCATTAGAGAAGGGAGTAATCTTGAATAAGTCGCTAAAAAGTATCCTGTCACATCATTTGGTGTACTATGACCTAAAGAGAGAGAATCAATTAAACTTTTCGTACATTAACACTTCGGTGCTTTTGGTGTATTTGTTAGGTTGGTAAAAACTTTGAAGTGGGCAGCCCGCTTAAAAAATTTGAAGGAACCCTCTCCATTGGATTACATGTGGAATTTTCAAGGAGGTATTTTAAATTTTGTGAAAATATAAAGGCATGAAATAAATTCAAAACATCATGTGTCTTGTAACCATTAGGGTTCCTTCAAATTTTAAAGCGGGCTGCCCACTTAAAGTCGGACTCGGTTAGGTTTTTACACTTGTAAGAAATGGCTGAAGTTTAATTTGTATGGATGGTCACTTGAGATAAAATTTCCCCAAAGTTTGTGAGTAGGCTTTTTTATAACTTCTTGCTTGGTGGTTTGCACAAGAGGGGTTCAAGAGATTTGAACCTAAGACCTTAGGAACAATCTCCACAAGTTCTTACCGCTTAGCTAAGTGGTCCTTCTTAAAGTCAGGCTGGCCTACTTGCTTTTAAAATCAAAATTATTGTGATAATGGAAAAACTCAATCCAAGTAGTATTAAATAAATTAGAATAAAACCATTGGCTTCCTTTGAAAGGAAGAGAGGAGAAATAAACTATTTATCTGTTTGATAAAGTCAGTTTAATGTTAAAAAATAAAAGCGAATTGTATGACCAAAATGGTTTTAAAACTCGTCCGAGACCGAGACGTATCGCCCAAGTTAACTCGGTATTGGAGCTGGACAAGACCAACTCACAAGTCACTTTTTTGACCGAGATTTAATATCTCACATTCAATTTTTTGATTTTTTGAACGAGAGGTCTCAAATGTATGGGAAAACTCGTCCGAGACGACTTGGTATCGGGTATGGATGAGACGAGACGCGAAACCAAGTTTTAAAACCATGATGACCAAACCTTCCACCAATTAGCCTTCAATAATTGGCTACCTTTGGAAGGATTGAAAAAACACCTAAAGACAACTTTTTCTGTTTGACAAAATGGTCATTGCAATCTTGAAAGATGATGAACTATAAAAGTAGAATTGGATGAACACATCTTTCATAACATTAGAGAATATTGAGAATCATGAAAGACAGAATCAGTGAGTTACCTGATTCCCTTCTCCATAACATCCTCTCTTTACTTCCAATGAAACTGGCAACAAGAGCAAGTATTCTATCAAAGAGATGGAGAAACCTCTGCAACTATCTTTGGATCCATGCAACAATTCTTGACTTCGGCGAGGAGTTTGCAAAGGCTCAAACACAAGAACAGTTTGTCACTAGTGTCAACCGATATCTTCAAATCAATAACTGTGATAGGATCGATGAGCTACGACTCTTTTTCTACCCGGGCAATGGCAATCAGTATCGAAGTGATATTGAGAAATGGATCGAATTCGCAATATTAAAGAGAATTAAGAAGCTTAATCTTAACTTGTGTCAAGGGAAGATAAACCATATTGAAGGCGAACCCCTCGAAGTCAATAAAGAATTTAAACTACCTACTTTTGTTTTTGGTTGTGATTCTCTAACTCATTTAAATTTGAATCATTGTGATTTCAGTCCTCCCTCAAAATTCACTGGTTTTAATTCCCTTGAAATACTTGAACTCAGAGATGTCAGCATTGCAGATAACTCGCTTGAGAGCTTGTTATCTAGCTGCCCATTTCTTAGTAAATTGTCTCTTAGGGAATGTTCCAATCTGGAATCAATCAATGTTAAAGGTCCGAATTTACGACTCAGTAGCTTGATAGTGGGGAATTGTGATGCTTATGGAATCGAGATTTTCGCTCCAAATCTCAAATCCTTCCATTACTATGGTGATGTTTTGTATGAATATTTGTTTGAAAATATCTCTAGTTTGGAGGATTTCTTCATTAGTGCAGATGGCTATGAACATACAGAACCCGAACATGATTTTGTACAAATTCTCTCCGGTGTCTCTCACATCAAGATTCTTACTGTGTGCACTGCACCTCTACTGGTATATTAATTTGTTTACAGTTTCTCTTCTTTTTTTTTTTTCGTTGAGAATCAATCGATTACTTATTCAATCTTTTCTTGTCTTTAGTATTTCTCGATCGCTGAGATATACCTGCCCGAGGATTTGCCAGTTACGTTACCCAACCTGCAAGAATTGCAGCTTCTGATGGGAAACCATTTTAAAGAAGAGTACCTTGGTTACATCTATGTGTTCTTTAAACATTTTATCTGTCCTTCATTGGAGAAACTCTTCATAGAGGTATGTCTCCTCCAAAGTATATCGCAATGTTTTTAAAGGCATTAGGCCTTGAGGTTGTTGGTTTATGATCGTTATATTAGAGTGTATCTTGGGCGGGCGGCTCTCAAGGGGAACAAAGTATTGGATTCCAACTTTTTTTTTGGCATCCGTACTGCTGGGGGCATTTTCATCTTTAGAAAATGTGTGTTTACCCACAGACACCATATATATTCCAAGTTCAGAAACCTTGAGATAGATTGTAGATTTGCAATTTTCGTAAATAAGAACTTATCATCACTGCCCATGGATGTGGGCAATCTTGCCAAGCCACGTAAATCTCTTGTGTTCCCCTTTTGTTTTTTTCCTCTGTTTGAATCTTTGTAATTTATCAATCTTGATCAATCCAGGGAAGTTTTTCCGCTACGGAGGATTGTTTCAGGATGTGGTTTATGCCTCAAATAGTATGTTCATCTTGGACTTAAAACACAACATTTTAATTTCATCACACTGACTTTGCCATGACCTTGCAGTTCTCAAGTCCTAGCTACTATCCTCCATGGACACAGGACGATGCACAACCAGCAGCGGCAGAACCATCTGGTTATGTTTTTCATAATCTCCTGATGGTAAAGATAAATCATTTTCGAGGGAGTGAGACAGAGATGAGATTGGTGAAATTTATTCTAGACAGGGCTGTTGTACTGGCATCTTTGGTTTTAGTTTCTCCTCATAATTCTCAATTGGAGAAAGGCATTGGCGATGATGTAAACGTCTCTGGTAGTACATCTCAGGTCAAATCCAGTGAAACACCATCGAAGGTTCTCCGCGATCAACTGCAGAGCATGCCGAAGGCATCAAAGGATGCTCAGATAGTATTATGTGAACATTGGGAAGTTGATGCTAACTTATTCCCCACACATACTGAATATTATTGGGAGTAAGATTTCTAGGAATCAGAAATAATTCATCTATTATGCCATGGTTTCTTGTTCTTCTGTGTTTTCAAAGTGTGGTTTGTAATATGTTAATGTGTTGGATCCATAATGAATGTCATGGGATCAGCTAAAGTATTTGTTGTTGAGTAGAATTTATCCATTTTCAATTACAAATTCTATCTCAAAAACTTAAAACAAGATAATCTCTACCACTCTGCTTTCTGTCTTTTTATATCATTAGCATGAAAGAATTAGAACGCGTTTTTAAAAAAAAATATATTAGAGAATGATTAAGCCAGAAGGAGATACAATAATGGTTTGAAAAATCATCAGAGACCAAGATGATTCGCCCGCCCAAGTCATCTAAGTATTGTTCAAGAGCAGAGCTGACTAGTCTCAGGTGTTTATCTTTTCTTCCTTCCAAAGGAAGCCAATTGAAGGCTAATTGAAGGTTTGTTCATCCAATTGTCCTTGATATTTAAACCTAAAAATGACTTTGTCAAACAGATTAATAGTCTTTAGGTGTTTTTTTTTTATCTTCCTTTCAAAGGAAACCAATGGAAGGCTAATAGTTCTACTCTAATTAATGTAATACTACTTGGACTGAGTCTTTCTTTCCATGAAAATGATTGCTCATAGTAAATTTGATTTTAAAAGCAAGTAGGCCACCCTTGATTTTTTTTTTCCAACTCCTTACAAACTTTGTGGAAATTTTAACTCAAGTGATCATCCATACAAATTAAATTTCATCCATAGCTTAGAAGTGGTGTACAAACCTAACCAATACACCAAAAGCATCTAAGTGTTAAAGGTACAAAAAGAAAATAAATAAGAAAAGGTAATAAATAAAAGGAAAATATGGCAAAAATTTGTTTGATAGTTGTAAAAAGAGAGCTTCTATTGACATGCCAAAGACAAGAGCATCAGTTTATCATTAGTTTTTTACTTATGACACATCAATTTATATCACCACGAACATTTATTTTGAAACAAACATGCTGCAATAATCACAGTTATAATTTTATAATATTTAATTATTTATAACCATCCTTTAAATGCATAAACAAATTTATAATCATAATTATAATATTTTCTAGGGATTCACTCTCAAAACTGATCTCAAGAAAATTTGTACTGATAGGTAGACAAAATTTCTTTTTCTATCTCAAAATAAGAGTGTGTTAGAGACCCTTCAAAGGGCTCTGGCTCTCCAAAATGGCCGTTGGGAGGGGATGTAGTGTGTGATGTAGAGTGCGTTGGAGTTGTTCTAAGCCTCACTGTGATAACTAGATAATTTTAAGGATTGCAATGTAAGTGATACTGAAAAAACAAAGAACAGCCATATCACACATCCTCATAAGACACATGCTTATGTCACAAGATGTGCACCTTAATGGGATAGCCTATGAGAAAAATGACTTTCCCTTAAGGTGCTGTACGAGAGCCTCATCGTGATACAATCCTCAAGGCCTAAGCCTCAAATGCCTTTGAAAACATTGTGATATAGTTCAGAGGAGACAAACCTCTATGAAGAGTTTCTCCAAGGAAGGACGGCTAAAATGTTTAAAGAACACATAGATGTAACCAAGGCAATCTTCATTTAAATGGTTTCCCATCAGAAGCTGCAATTCTTGCAGGTTGGGTAACGTAACTGGCAAATCCTCAGGCAAGTATGTCTCAGCGGTCGAGAATACTATAGACACGAACAGATTTAAGTGTTGCATTCATGAATAAGTTATCGATTGATTCTCAATTAAAAAAGAAAAAAAGAGAGACTGTAAACAAATTAATATACCGGTAGAGGTGCACTGCACATAGTCAAAATCTTGATGTCAGAGACACTGGACAAAATGAGTACGAAATCGTGTTCGGGTTCTGTATGTTCATAGTCATCTGTAATAATGAAGACATCCTCTAAACTAGATAGACATTTTCAAAGGAATATCCATACAAAACATTACCATAGTAATGGAAATATTTGAGATTTGTGCGAAAATCTCGATTCCAAAAGCATCACGATTCCCCACCATCAAGCTACTCAGTCGTAGGTACGGACCTTTAACATTGATTGATTCCAGATTGGAGCATTCCCTTAGAAACAATCCACTACGAAATGGGCAGCTAGATAACAAGCTCTCAAGCGAGTTATCTGTAATGCTGACGTCTATGAGTTCGAGTATTTCAAGGGTACCAAAACCAGTGAATTTCGAGGGAGGACTGAAATCATAATGAGTCAAATTTAAATGGGTTAGAGAATCACAACCAAAAACAAAAAACAGGCAGTTTAAATTCTTTTATGACTTTGGGTTCACCTTGAATATGGTTTATCTTCCCTTGACAGAAGTTAAGATCAAGCTTCTTAACTCTCCTTAGTATTGCGATTTCGATGCATTTCTCAGTCTCACTTTGATACTGATCGCCGGGGTAGAAAAAAAGAGTCATAGCTCCTCGATCTTATCACTTTTGTTGATTTGTAGATATTGGTTGACAGTAGTAACAAACTGTTCTTGTGTTTGAGCCTTTGCGAACTCCTCGCCAAAGTCTAAAGTGGTGGCATGGAGAAGAGCATCAGGTAACTCACTGATTCTGTGTTCCATGGAATCCTATTCTCCAATTCTTTAGCTAATGAACAAACCTTGTTGGGAATGAACCATTCATCCAATTCTCCTTTTTTATTGTTGAATATTTGATGCGGTAGATACCCGAGAATGAACAAAAAGAAAGTTTGACCGAGGCTTGTGTTGAACACAATGTCTTTAAGACAATTTTGTTCCCGCAACTTGGTGCACACGGATCAATGAACAATTGTCTCCCAGGATACAACGATCACACGTGTAGAGGCGCGCACCCACGTGAAGCCAAATTGACGGGATTTGCACCCCCCCTGCGCGCGCATCGTGTGCCCGCATAAAGGATATTTTGGACCAATGGATTAAATCCTTCTTGAGCCCATGGGCCCCTTGTGCGCGTGCGTGGGCTTATCCAAGTCTCTCTCTCATATACACTTAAGTGATATAAGAAGTTCTATATAAGAACTAGACAATTTTCTTATTCCTATCCGATGTGGGACTAAAGAGTTTCTCTTATAAACTCAATAATCTTATAAACCACATACAACAAACCATGGCTAATAGGGGTTCTTTGGAGCTGATTTGTCATTCACCCATAATGAATTTTTGACAACTTAAAACATGAAACTATTCTCTTCAATGAGATGAATAAGTTTTCAAGTGGTCCAACTACAAAAAAGTAATGGGACCCACTTGAATCGTAGCTCAAATATCCCTACTTGATCACAAAAATTTGCATAGAAATGCAGATTTTTCCAACAAGTTCATCATCTTCTAACATAACAATTGCCAATCTTAAATGTTTTTTTATTTTATTTTATTTTATTTTTTTAATTTAGTTTTTTGCCAAGTCCAAATGAACTTTGGAGAAATTCTAATTCAGATGATCATCCATAAAAATTTCATCCAGAACTTAGAAAATACTTTTAAGTCAAGTTTTTTGTAGATAGGTGTATGTGGGTGTTCTATCCAATCCGCAGATTTCAAATAAATTAATTAAATATCATGCTTATAATATATAAATACAATGGCAAAATATGTAAAAAAAAAAAAAAAAAAGTTTTATCGCCGTTGCCGGGGATCGAACCCGGGTCACCCGCGTGACAGGCGGGAATACTCACCACTATACTACAACGACATTGTTATTTGTATATGCGCGTATCTAATTATAAAAATTATTATAAAACAGAGAAAAACTGGAAAATTCAAATTCGAACGCACTGCTCATTCTAAAATTAGTAAAATTCTATTTCTAGGGTTATCAATTGAGCCCATTGACATTCTAATTCAACTCGATCGACAGAATAAGGGTTAGAACTCTCATACTGAGCTTGCGAAGTTAGGGCCGAACTCAATAACTTTTATCCCGTCAAAACTTACAGAAATATTCATAATATATTTAATTAGACGAATATTTTTTAAATAAAAATATATGGTATAATTACAATCTATCTTGCACCTATAACAATTATAGTTAATAGGGTCCCGTTGGGCAATCCTAAGTTTTACCACACACTTTAACAAACGCGTTTTGTCCTACATGGGTTAGAAGTTTCGGATGGGCTGATTTTTGGTGAGGATGATCTCTATGGTGTAGATCAGATCATCCTCACCAAAATCAGCTCATTCCCAAAACTTCTAACCTCATCAAAAATGGTTTACAAAAAATGGACGGTTCACGATTTTTCAAACTTGTAAACATGGGGCTAAACATTTCGGAATGGGCTGATTTTTGGGGAGGATGATCTTCTAATCATAGAGATCATCCTCACCAAAAATCAGCCCATTCCAAAACTTCTAACCCATGTAGGACAAAAAACGTTTGTTAAAGTGTGTGGTAAAACTTAGGGTGCTGAACATTTCCCTAGTTAATAAGTCATTAATTCCAAGTTAGAGAATAATCTTCAAACACAATAAAAAAAAATATTTTAAAATGTTTTTGATTTAAAATATATTTAATTATAGTAATTTTATTTGACTTGAACCTAACCCAAGTCAAGCATGGTTATGACTTGGTCAACTTAAGCCTAATAGGAGTATGAGACTGGTCTAGGTAGAGCTGCCTCTTTGTGGCTGAGAGTTATGGCTCAACCAAATCCGTTCCAAATCCACCTGTTGACAGTCTTTATTAGTGTTTGTTACGAAACGTCACATTTTGAGAAATTTGAGAAGATGTCCATTGAATCAAAGCTGGGAGCCTAAAGTTTAGGTGCGCTTATGAAACTAAATGACAAAATTGAAAGAGAAAAAAAAAATCGTGATTTTCTGACGCCCCTGATGTGGCATGGGATAGAATCATAGTTTTTTCCCTCGGGATACACAACTGTACATCCCCATAAATATGTGCAATTGTGTGGTCCAAGGAAAATAATCTATGGTTCTAACACATGCCACGTTCGGAGGCATGTGTCAGAGTGCGGCATCAGAAAATCATTATTCAAAAAAAAAAATAAAAAAAAAATCAAAAGACAACGTAAGACCAGCTATTTTATCAAGTTCAACGTTGGGCAATCAAGATGCACCATGTTAATAAATTGAGCACAGTAAAATTGAGAACGTTGACATGATCTAGTGAAAAAACTAAGATAAAATTAAAAATGAATACATATGAAAAAATATAACATTTCTGATATATGACAAACTAAGCGAAAGTCTACTGAAATGGTTTAACATGTTCAAAAAGACTCTTTACAACCCCCAATTTGAATAAACATTCAAGTTAATGATCTTAAAAAAGTGGGACAAAGAATAAAAAAAATGTAGATACAGATGGTGAAAACAAATATGAACTCATTTTCATTACCGTGAGACTTGGTCATAATATGGTGGAATGGAGGAACAAGATTCATTTAACTGATTCCAAATCTTTGAGATAAGGATTTGTAAGTGTTGTAATGCTACTAAAAAGGCAAGACGTGCATGGACTTTGCACAGGTTAAATCTTCAGAAAGTATAAAACAGATGAACACAAAAACAAACAAAAAAAAACTGAAGAACCCTCCAATGTTGGGAATTCATAAGTGCTGATCAATTGACTTATTCTCTAATGTAGCATAATTTTCTAACCATCCAAAAGATCACAATTCATCAGAGTTCAACTTGATCTTATAAGATATCAAGTGGGACACATTTCCCCTGATAAACCTCTGTTTACCTGTAATCCTGTTGGTTCCAAGGAATGAACAACTGAAAGCTGGTCAAAGTGCTGCTGATATATGGTGCAGAATTGCAACTTGTGAAGCATAATAATTTTTCATGCAAGTCATTACGGAAAAAAATAATTCAACACCAATCATATATGATCATTGGAGAGCTAGATCTGTTTCACTACCTTTCTCGGAAGCGGCACAAATCTTTGTTCTCCTGGTGTGTACATCTCACATCCACATTTAAGGGCCTTTCAAAGAGATCTTCTAGGCCAAGCCTAGAACAGAGGGATTGTAAATTTGTAACACTTCAATTGATAGACTTCTCCAGACCATCTGCATTGCAAAGTACAGAAGCAGAGAAATATTTACAATTTAACTGCTATTACACGAAGTAGTGTGCAAAGAGATGCCCACCGCTCCAAATCCTGAGTTTTAAATTCTGTCTTCCTTTCTAGACCATTTACACCAGAATATAGCTGCAATAAATCAAGAGAGCTAAGCCTAAAATTTGTAGCCGCTACTCTAGCAGTGCCTAGTTAAGGGTGAATGGTGAATCTCTGTGTATGTTTGATGGACACAAATAAGGAGGATCAGAATTCTGTATTTAAAAATAACAAAATAATGTAATCTAAAATGGTTCAACATTTAGAAATTTATTCCCAACTTAATATATTAAAGCATATCATCATCATCGTCATCATCAAAGCTTTATCCCATAAATTTGGGGTCAGCTGAAAAAAAGTAATTCCTCCATTCAATTATGTTTAGAGTCACATCTTATGCTAATGTAATATGTTCATATCCATACTCACTACTTCAATCCATGTTTTCTTTTTGGTCTTCCGAACGCTTTTTTAAAAACATCAACTTGTAAATTTCTTCTATTTTCATCTCCACCTAAATGAAAACTGAATAAAGGTCAGAAAGAAGAGAAAAATAATGTTCAAAGAAACCAAGGGACATGATTTATGATAAGAATGATATAAATGAGTCTATTCTACAACTAGAAAGAAGAGCATTTAATAAGTACCATCTCCCCACCATTGACACATCATTTGATGATTTTAGAAATATTAGGAGCACTCCATCCCCAAGAACAAAATTGTGTAATTGTTACGAGGCAACTTTTCCATGGAAAGACCAACTCCCAACTGAAAATCAATGGACATTGCACTGCTGCAACAGAGGATGAGAATACTCAACATACTTATCCCACAACGGCTTGTACTTCTCCATCCCAATCTTCAACCATGGTTTTGAGTTTCCATTGAAATGCAACACAGCTCCCTTCTCGATCAAATGAGGATCAACATTCGTGTAGCCCAATCCCAACACATGCCACCTAGGATCCAATGGTTGAGTCAATCCATAGAAAGTCAACAACCCAGGTGGCAAAGTACCAAGCTTCCACAATGTTCTATCAACGTTTTTTTCCTGCCAGTAGTGGTAGATGCCAGTCACATTCCTTTTCCGCCACTCAACCAAATCGAAAATATTCATCCCAAATGCCCACCCACACGCATCAGGGTCAAAATGTGCATGTATTAGGGGATGTGAGTAGTTCAAGTATTTGTGGTATCTGTGGAATGTCTCCATACATGTCTCAACAGCTCCATTCACATTGCCATTCAGATCAATGGAGAATAGTTGGGCCAAGTCCTTCTGAACCACAACATCATCATCAAGAAATACCACTTTCTTCAATTTAGGGAAAACTTCTGGAATGTAGAATCTGAGGTGGTTCAGCATAGACAGGTATTTTGGATTCCGGAACTTGATTGGAGTCCGACCATTATCATTGTTACCGGAGAAGTAATAGTGCTGAGTGTCGGAGTCTTGGAGTTGCTTAAGGACAGGAACATAAGAAGCATTGAGCCACGTGAAGTCTTCGAATTTCTGAACCTCAACCGTTACTCCTCGAAAATTGTTCATGAGAACCATGCCTTCATTGGAGCATAGTTGACTTCATCAGTTACCAAGTGGAAGACAACCCGGTTTGGATGGTTTGAGCTCGAAGCGGTCGAATTGACCACAACAGAAGTTGCAAGGATGTTGTCAGAGAACACACAGAAATGATAGAGAGAGTTGTCTTTCAGTTTCTCTGCAATCTGCTTGCCTTCAGTGAGTTTTCTCTGTAAATCCAAGTTCTTGAACCACTCAATAGTTAGTCTGACACCAAGGCAGTATAGGCTTTTTGGGACTTCTTCAGCAGCAATTTGACCGTACTTTGAGCTCTTCTCACTCACGGAATTCGCCTGTTCTTCAAGAGATTGGATCTTGGCTCTCAGCTTCATGATTGTGGTGGCGCTGTCGTAATGGAGTTGTTGGGATTGATAGAGCAAAAGAGCCATATCACGGATAGCAGATTCTGATTCTCTGACAGTCAATGGAGTTTGCCTAATAGCAGCATTTGAGAGAAGGATCTGTGAGCTGCGGATCTGGGCACTTAGTTCCCACGCAAATTGGAGGTTGTTGCTTTCTTTTGCAATCACGACAAATGATTTTGCCATAGAAATTTGATCACCCAATTGTCTTGTAATCGAGTGTGGACTCAACATTTCTTCAGTAATGTTGAGACCTGATATTCTGCTGTGATGGTAAGCTCTCTGCAGAATATTAAGAAGAATTTGAATTGTGCAAGTTATATGTAAATGGACTAGTACCCAGGAAAAGTAAAAACAAAAAAGCGTAAAACCTCAACAACACAGAAAGTAAAAGAATAAACAGAAGTAGGAGTTTCTATAAAATGCTATCAAGAAAGCAGCTGCTATAAAACATGAATATTGCATTCATTAGGTTGCTTTAGCCTCACAATAAAATCACAGACCACACCCCACATTATAGTATGCCATTGCTTTTAAGAATAGCTTTAATTTACACATTAAATCTAAGCATGTTTCCACCTGATACATACTTTCATCTGGTTTTTACACATGTGAAAGTTTTCTTTAATTAAGTGATTATCATGTAAGTCCCTCTAATGAATTCCCACCTCAAGTTGGGCCTCATTAATAAGTGGGTTGAATTGGTTCAACTAATCAACCTCAATGGTAGATTTATAGTCATCTTCCTCTTTTGCTAGTTGAGGTGGCTGTCACTCTAATGTTGGAAGTAGTATATAGGCCTTATATAAGCTGTAAGTAACAAATGCAAAATAAAAATGTAAAATAAATCCCTATCCCATTCTTTCATAGGAGGGCCCCAGTCAAGAAAACAAGATCCTGGTAAAGAAATTCTTATGGTAACTACTTCAACCTGAGATTACAAAGATAGCTATAACTTAAACATCCTCAAAGGCATTAGTTGATTTGAGCCAACCAGGTGTTACAAGGTTGATTTACAGAGCATTTTCCTTGGGTTTATAGATTATTTTCTTCTGTTTTGCTGGTTAAGGTGGTCATCTCTCCAACATCAGGAGTTGTATATAGGCCTCCTCCATCTTTATTATATATAAGATGTCAATTAACAAATAAAGAAAGAAATAAAATAGATCTCCTTCCCATTCTTTCAAAAGTGGGTCCCAGTCAAGATGACAAGATTCTGATAAAGAAATCCTTGTGAAAGCTAATTAAACCTGGGTTTAGAAACATGATGAAAGGTATATGAGTACAACTGTAGAAAGGACATATACATAGATCATGCATCATGATCATCATCCAATTACTGGGGTTTGGCAAAATGAATCCTATTTAGCCATTTAAACATTATCTTTGGGCCATCCTACCTTTTGCCATTGTTTGGGGATTTTGGAAGGAGAGGAACAGAAGAATCTATTAGGGAAAGGAGAAGGAGACAAGAGAGGTGTTTCTGGAGATTCTATGTCTTCTTTTCTTTTGGTGCAAATTGAAAAAAGACTTCAAAGGTATGTTTCTTCGACGGTTTTGTGTTTAGATGGGGTGAGATTTGCTTTTTGTAGTCAGTTGTGTTTGGGTTATGCCTTTATTTTCTCCTTTGTTCTTTTTTGTGTTCTATCTTGTATTCTTTTAGGATCTTTCATCCTCCTCTTTTGGTTCGTTTTTAATAAAATTTATACCAGTAAAAAAAAAATCGTCATCCAAGGCAATTCCTTCAAAAAAATTCTTACTACCTACACCCATATACAGATAAGTGCTTTAAACAACTGCTATGTCAGTCTCAAAAGCTTAATTTTATCAGAAGTAGAGAATGTGACTCCAATGAGGAATATGTTCTTTTTGCTTCTTTCTTTTGTTTTTTGTTTTTTGTTTAATATATATAAAAAAAAATGTTCCCAACACAATCCAATTCATTTGACCATTGCAAGAAGTTGTTCTAAAAGGTCCATAAATATACCGATAAAAAATAAAAGATCCACAAACATGCAATCTTCATAACATGTTTCCTAACAAATCAACTATAGGCGTTCATCTAGTGACATCATTATTAATCTAATCCCATGACTTAGCAATTGCAATCTTCTTGTCTCCGAATAAATACCCATTTTGAACATTCAACAAATAAAGCTTATATTTTCCAACATGCAACATCAAGCAAGCTTAGTTTCAATATCAAACCCAACAACAACCGTATCCCAACGAGTTGGAGTAGTGTTTTTTTTTTTTTTTCATCATAATTTATTAAACTACAATGCCAAATCATTCTAAATCGAAAACCAAAACACATTTATTTCACAATAAACTAAAATACGGACTTGTAGAAACACCGATAGAATTAAAACTAGGAAAGAAAAAAAACAGAATTTTGATAAAACAGATATTACCTGAGACATTGCTGGTCTGGAAATCGGCTTCTTTTCTCGGCTGAAAAGCACAATAAACAGCAAAATCACCAAGCCACATAACGTCAGCCAGAATACATTGGAAAATCTCCTCCTCACGGGCCGTCGAAAATCTACAGCTCTCCGCCTCATTATTCCTTCTAATAAAGTTACACCTAAACAAATCTAGAGCGGAAATCCTTCCAAATACATCTCGCTGAAGTTCAAAAATCAGAATCCGTAATCTAGAAAGAAAACGAAGTCACGAACAGAGCAACAACAAGTCAAGTCAACAATAGAAACAGTGAAAATAAACAGGAGACGTAAAGAACTGAAAGAGATCGAAATTTGTTCAAAAAATAGAAACTAAATTGAACGAATCTATGAAGAAAGTTTCAAATCAGGAAGAGATATTGTTATAAACTGAGAAATTTGGAACTCCGGTAAGAATTAAGAGGCGAAGGAGATCTGAGAAATTAGCTGAGGATCTGCAAGAGATGAGCTTTCGCCTCGAATTTCTTCAATGAAGAATTAGGGTTTCTTCAATCCCTCTTTCTCTCTCTCTCTCTCTCTCTCGAATAGAAATTACTTGGAAGTATCTACCATTTCTTTCTCAGTTGAGCTTCTGTTGTGTCGTCTCATACTTCCATCATTAAACAAATGATTTTCTTTTTCTCTTTTTCTTCGTTATCGTTTTCTCGTTCTTCAACGTTTAGGAGTTGACTCGGCATGTCATGTCTAATTAGAGATTACTAATTTAGATTTTAGATATCGCCCTCAACGTTTCGAGGAATATTTGAGATACCCCTGTGTTTTAAAACCGATGACAGACACCCTTGACCAAAGTCTAATAGACAATTACTTAAATGCCCTCATCTTCAAAATTGATAGAAGTTTAAGACGAGGAAGACAAACTCATAAAGAAAAAAAAAGGCTTGGCTTGTGTAGCCACTCGTCCTAGTCATCTTAATACTCTAATACAAATCATTTATCTATTTACAATTATTTATATAATAAAATACAATTATAGGACCCAGGGACAAAAATCTCTTTGGTGCTAAAGTAAACGAGCATGACCATCTTATCAAATTACAATTTTGTGGGATCCATTTTATTGTTTTTATTCTTCATCCCTATAATTTTATTATATTTCATTTTTAATCCTTTTAATCTATTTTAGTATTTTTTATCTTTTGTCCTCTCAACCTAAATTTTTTGTTTTGTTCTACTTTTACCCCCTTAAGCTCAAATATAACTTTTAACTTTGTCGTCTTTACTTTTATTTTTCTTTTCAAGAATACCATTCTAATTATTATCTTTTTACTACTATTCTATCCAACAATACTCTTCTAACTTTCTACCTTTCCTCTTTTACCTTCTTAACCCCAAAGATGATGCCCAGAATACCCTTCCAACTTTATACCTTTCGTCTTCAATCTTCTTAACTCCAGAGAAGAAGTCCTTGCCGATGGGAAAGGGAAACTCTTGTACTTATATATATATAGATGATCGATAATTTTAAAATATTATAGGAGTTGTATCAGATCTTAGACTAGTTAATGTAAATGATGTTACACATGAATAACCCTCTCATTCATAACGACTCGCAATGATATCGAGAAGACTCAGGAGTCTTAGACCATTTTTAAAACCATGCTCGTAATAGAGTATGCACAATAGTGGGGATTTTTATTGAAAGTTTTTGACACAAACAAAATATTGAATAGTTGGGAATGTAATCATAGAAATATTAATATGCATAATAATTGGGAATAATGTGTATAATTCTCAAATAATATGCATAATAATGTGAAAAAATCCCAAACCATAGCCAAGCTATTGAATTGTTCTGCCGTATTATAAATTTTCCCCGTAAATTCGTGTGGCACACAAATTATTTCTTGGCTATTCAAAGTGTATTGTAAATAACATCGGAACTTGTAATTGAGGGCCAAGAAGTCTGTCTACTTGCAACTGCAAATCCTTCAAAGCCAAAGCTGACTAAATCACACACCACTTATTGATGAAGCACATTTCTCTACCATTGAAGGTCTTTGACATGAAAATCTTAGAAGTTAAACGGATATACAGCTACTGACCACAGACAGAGATTGATACAAAGCTACTTATAAATTTAACATTTACAAAACTTTCCTCCAATACAACAATAAACTTCAAACAAGAGGTCTTAGCAATTGCTGGGTAAGTTGGAAATAAAGCCTGCCAAGATTTCCAATTTTATTTCCAAAAACCATACTCCATAAGGACAAAAACCACAGATTGTACCCACTGAATAATTCCATCCCACGAAATCAAAGTTTCAGTCTTTAAGAGAAATAATTTTGTGACACTCAAAGAGACTCCAGGTAACAATTGACATTCTTAAGTGTAAAAATAATAATCAAGAAACTTGAATTCCTTCTGACATCCATCTAGATTATGGTTCTCAACAGATTTGAGGTCATAAATGCAATTGGAAGATAATTATAGGGTCCAATCTCCTCTCTTGTTTGCATGGTTGAACTCCGTCCACTAACTATATATGGTTCATTAGTTGGTACTAAGAAGAGTTTCGATGCACGTAGAGCTCTGTAGTAAGTTTATATTGCACAGCTACAAGAAACTAGGCTAGGCCATTTGGTCAGCTTCAAATACCTTTAGATTATAAAACCATGTCAACATATTCGGGGATCTGAAGAAGGCTTTTCACAAGAAAAGACGATAAGGAATATGCAAGTTAAATGTTCTAATATACCGAGAGAGACCCAAATGAACATGTATAAGATAGTAAAAACAGATATGAACACTCGTACATCTCAAGGGGATCTACAAATTCGAATAAATCGAAGGAAGTCTAATTGATGTTAGGGGAAGGTTATGTCAAGTTAGCTGTCATAAAAACTGTCCCCTAACACAAGTTGGTTTGTGCACATTAAGTTAAGCAGAATTGATTGAAAAATATATTGGTTGGCATCATTACACAAGTAAAGGGACAGAGATGTAATTTAAAATACTCTTCAGGTATAAATCATTGAGTCTGGTAAAAAAATTCATAAGAAACTAAGCTCGAGTAAACTATTGCAAGTCAACGATTAAATGCTCAAAACAAATTAATAGAAGTGGTAAACTTTGCTGGACTAATAGTCCCAAAAAGCCTCATCAACCAATTTTTAGAATGGGGGACAGGAGTCTTTTAAGTTTAATTTTGATCTGGCATGCAAAGTTATAAAGAAAATGTGTTTTGTTCCTTCAGAGGAGGCTATAGAGGATACTAATACACACAAAGAGCAAGTTATATATGCAGCCTAACAGAGAGAGTTTCTGAGAGACACCAAATTTCACTCCAATAAAAATAGGACCCAAGGAGATATATTGAAAAAGAACCTGAAAAAAAATCGATCTGCACTTATAAGCTAAACAGTAACAGGAAACAAAAACGTCACATTTATGGAAAGGGGACGTAAAATATCTAAATTATTACTTCACTAAAGAGTGAAAAAAATTATATTAGCCCAAACAAAGATAAATCTGCAGTTCAAAAAAGTTATCAACCTCCCTAAGTAGATTTAAATTCTTACTTAAACTAAGATAAGAAAGAATTCATGAATATAATAAGAGCTATGCAAAGATGTTTCATTGTAAGCGCAGAGTTACAAAATTGGAAGATTACAGGGACAATAAGTACCATAAAATAAAAAATAATGGAGGTCAAACATAAAATGATGTCCCATAACAAAGTTCAGGACAGAAGAATCCTCAAGGCCAAGTACCATGTCCTATGAGAGGAACTAAAGAGGAAAATTCTGATCCTAAGACGAAGGAAAGGAAATTTTATTCCATAAGCTCAAAAAATACAACAAATGGAATCAAAGTAATCAAGTTCCGCTCTTTATTATGGGACTTCAGGCCAGCAATGTAGAATTTTTCCAATCCAACAGTCATCAAGTCATACTCATTATGGGAGATTATTCCGTGACACTTGAAGAGGCAATGGGTAGCAATTGTAGCTTCTTATTAAAAACCTTCAGTGCCTTCTGACTACCCTTTGATAGTATTTTACCTGTGTTGATTGTAATGTTCTCTAAGACCACTGAGGCAATGGGTATCAATTGTAGCTTCTTATTAAAATCCTTCAGTGCCTTCTGACCACCCCTTGATAGTTTATCACATGTGGTGATTGTAATGTTCTTTAAGACCGTTGCATTCGTGAGTATAAATTCAAGAAACTTGAGTTCATTCACGCAATATCTGAGGTTATGAATCTCAACATATTTGAGGTGATCAAACATGCAATGGGACGTTAAATGCGCTCCCCAATCAACTATTTCCTTTGCTGAGATGTATTCCGTCTGACAACCAGGACAATTATAGATAAATCAAAAAGCTATTTGCTGGATTTCTAAACCATCTAAAAATGAACTGAAAAATATAGCAACGGATAGCAATTGCCTCATTCCAGTACATGTATTCCTCAAAACAAGGTGACCTAATGTAGGCAATTAAGCTGCAAACTAATGATTGATGTGTGTATATATATATATATAGGGTCCCATTCAATGGCTAAATTTTTGGCAAAACATTTTTCAAAACATGAGTTAGAAGTTTTGGAATGGGCTGATTTTTGGTGAGGATAATCAGCCCATTCCAAAACTTCTAACCCATGTTTACAAGTTGAAAAATCATGGACCGTCCATTCTTTGTAAACTATTTTTGATGGGGTTAGAAGTTTTGGAATGGGCTGATTTTTGGTGAGGATGATCTCCTCACCGTAGAGATCATCCTCACCAAAAATCAGCCCATTCCAAAACTTCTAACTCATGTTTTGAAAAATGTTTTGCCAAAAAGTTAGCCATTGAACGCTACCCATATATATATATAAGAAAATGAAATTAATAATAAAGTGTCTAATTAGTACCTTTTCCATTTCCATGATAAGAGTTTCTAAATAAGGAGAGCTCTCTAGTAAGTTCACTATCACACGGATACAGGAACAATTACACCATTTGGCTAGCCTCAAATACCTTAGATTATGAAATGGCTTGGACAGCCTTTCCAACCTATCAAGGGATCTGTAGAAAGTCTTTGCCCGTGACAAGGAGAAAAATGGGAAATCAATTAGACAGGTGCAATTATGAGTTATGAAGCAAATAATTGAAAATCAATAATATATTAAAACAGAAAGACAAAATGCAATGGTTAGGAATAAGAAATAAGTTGTTAACCTATACTTTGGTAGCCGCAACCCAAAAACCAGAAGGAATGGAAATGTCTATGATCAAATCATAACAAAGAAAAAGAATTACAAATAGAAAGAAATAAAGAAAAATGGCAGCACTTCACCCTTGCAAGAGTAGATCCCCAAAAGGGGTACAAAGCGCTAAAAGTTCAACCACCTTTTATAGTGTGGTTTGAGGAGGGGGATGATGATGAAGTACATTCATTGAGGGCACGCCATTATATGATTCTGAAATGTTGGTGAGTTTGAGATGTCAAGAGGATAAGATTATTGTACAACACCCCACCCAAAAGGTTGCATGCCTGAGTAAAGATTATACATACGGATGTGTCCAAGACCTCATGGGAATGTTAGCATAATCCCATGTGTTTAAAGGAAAAAAAAGTGCCCTTAAAAGAGCTTTGACCCATCTTACTTTATCTGGACAATTTGGTCCTTTTAAGTCAATTTTTATTAAAAAAAAATCAAGTCGTTTCCCCTTTTCTTCTTCCTCTTTCTCGTTCAAGCTCCAGCTAAACTTGGAAAGCCTAAACTGTGGATCCAACACAGACACCCTTTATCTCAATAGAGTACAAAAACTAGGCCTAAATCTTTAGATTCACATATTAACAAGCTTCCAGATATGATTCAAACACAAACCCACAATCTTTATATGGATAACTAGTTTTTGTTGCAATTGTGTGACAACATGTTCTTGAGCAATAAGATCAAATCACTTGTTCAAGTATCTGAGATTCAAGACACTATCTCGATTAACCATGATAGTGGAGAAAACAAGCGAGTGACACAAAATTAATGGTTCAGAACCTAACCACTTCAAGGGTCTAGTTTTCTCTAAGAAAAATCAATGGTCAGGAATACTTCAAGAAGTCCACGCTAGTCATTAGCGGCACATATGGATCAAAACCGACGGTCGAGAACCATAACTCCTCTTTTGAACTAAATGCCATCTTTATTGTTTTTGAAAAATCAAAGAACTAGACTAGAAATGATAGTTCCATTGGATCTAGAGGATCAAACAAAAGAAAAGAGAATGTTCTGTCAAACCTGAGAGAAAGAAGTTAAGGTTTATTAGAGCTTGAAAGAGGATGGAGAAAATGGAAAACAAGTTGGTCTCCTCTTAAATTGATTTTAAAAAAGACCCAACTGCCAAGATAAAGCAAGATGGATTAAAGATTTTTAATGGGAATTCTTTGTTCTTTAAAAAATGGGATGATGCTAACATCCCCATGAGGTCTTGGACATTAGTACTCCCATATAGATATATACATGATATAGGTTTCACAATTTGCATATTCCAATACCACATTTATGAGCATGACATGAGGTATGGTAATGTACTTATTACTCCCTGCATTTGCAAATTAGAAGGCCAAAGAATAAAAGGTTTTTTTTAGGGGGGAGGGGCAGTCACTTGAGCTAGTCATCTTAGGCTTGGAATTAAATGGACAAGATGGTCAACGTGTCTGTGATATTAACTTGTTTGAGATTCAAGATTACATGTTTGAGTTGTGATATTTCCCATGTCAACCGGGTTTTGTATGTTTTTGATAAAGTAAATATTTTAATGATTTAAATATGGGTTTATATAAATATGGATTAAATGAATCTAAATGTTTAACAATTTGTCTTATCCAAAATATGATGACTAATGCGAGTTGTACGTGGAGGTTCACCTAAACAGAAAAATAGTGGAGTTTGTTGTTTTTGAGTTCCCCTAGCCTTTGAAAAGGAGTCTCCAATGGTACCTTAATTCTCCATAAGCGTCTGAAGGGGGAGTTGAGTTCATATTTTAATGATTTAAATATGGGATTTATATGAAGATGGATTAATGAATAAATCTAAACCAATTTTAACGATTTCTCTCATCCAAAATGACATGATTCAGACAAATGAACTTGGTATTGATGAGGGACAAGATGAGACAAAGAACCGGTTTTACAGCCATGGTTCACAATGAAGGCTAAGTTTCACAGTGGTGATTCATATGGTAGCAGTGTTAGCTTATGCTCGTAAGTGCATTGGAGGACATCCAGGCAGCAATAGATTGTCTACCAGAGTTTAGAGTTTCTTTTTTTCCTAAAAGTTTGAAGTGTATATGCTCATTTGATCTAATAGAATAGTGCATTATAGCCATCAAGGGGAGAATAAAAAGCGTACCTGATGTGGCCACTCTGTTAGTGTGAGAGTTTCTACATTATAAAATCCTTTAAGAAATTTAATAAGATGGTGAGATTCCAATTCTGTGTGCGCGCTAACTAGAGAAGAAAGATTCTCCAGATAACAATCTCCAAAAATGCTATCTTTCATCCGAAATGATATGAGATTTGGGGTACATATCTTGAAATCACAACTACCAAGGAACCTCTCGACAACCAATTTCTGAAGTTTTTCAGCTGATATGTTGAGCACTTTGACATAATAAAGGCCGCAATTTTTCATTATCAAATTTTCCAAAGCAGGAAAGTTCAAGACGAGCTCTCCATTAGAATTTCCCTGGGGAAGTATAACGGATTCAAGTTCCAAAGTATTAATGTTGCCACAAGAGGAGGAAGACATCGAATTTGGGAATTGGACCATAATCTTATGATCATGGGATTGCAACCTCAATACTCTAATGGACGATGAAGTAAAGAGAATGATAGGCAATTCAAGGGGTAGTCCAGCACCTTCAAAGATTACAAGATGAAATTCCTGAACATGTTGTCTTATTGCAGCATAGATCCATTTTTCAATTCTAGGTCCAAGACGATTACGACAAGTGGAGATATACAATCTTTGTATCTTAATAGAGTGGTCGCGAAAACGTAAAATCTTGGAAACAAAATTCATGAATCTATCTATATAGAAATTTCTCCTTTCGTTCTGTTCTTCTTCTGTAGTGTTTTTCCACATTCGGGAATCGAAATTAAGATTGGAGACAGATTTCCAAACATACCTCCATTTTTTGGAAAGAAGTGATGCGTGAACTACTTGTTTCATGTCCAAGAAAGAGATGATGTGATGGAGAATAGGTTCTGGTAAACCGATTCTGTCTTCATCTTCAATATCACTCTTCATCTTCTTCTTGTTAGCAGTTGAAATCGTTAACGACTTTTCTTCTTCCATGGTTAGGTTTCCCTCTCAATCAAATTCAATTGTAGCAAACAACAACCAAATGATTCAGAAAACCTTAGAAACCCCAGAAGTTTTCAGATCCGGTTTCTCGATTCGACTCGACTCGGTTCGTCTCTCACCGATATCGAGTAGGGGTGACGAGTCAAATCATTTACAACTTAGCGGCTATTTGCGCCCACTTGTAACAAAGTTCGGATTCGGTGCATGGTTTTTAAACTCGGTATCGCGTCTTGTCTCGTCCCGTTCAGCTCCGTTACCGAGTTGACTTGGACAATGTTGGACATTGAGATAATGCTTTATAATCATTTAAAAAATCTAAAAAAATAAATAATTTCTATTAAAAAATAAACCTAAAAAAATATAAAATTAAAAAAAAAAATCGATTTGGGGGTGAAAGAATAGAGGAATGAGGCTTTAACTCGTTTGTCTCGGTTAACTCGGATGAGATTTTGAAAATCTCATCCGATACGTCCCGTTTAACTCTTAAGTTAATCATCTTCAGCGCTGTCTCGTTTGTATCACCCGAGATATTGGAAAATATCGTCCGAGATGACTCATTTATCTCACGATACGCGGTCGTCTCAAAATACTTTGTGAGTTGATTTCATTCAACTCTGATATCGAGTTAACTTGGGCGATACATCTTGGTCCTGGATGAGTTTAAAAATTATGATTCGATGAGTGTTCAATTCGATTGATTCAGAAAAAAATCAAAATTTTTTTGGAGATTATACAAAATATTGTATTGGATTTCATACCAAAATCTACCATCTTCAACAACTTTTTAAATCCTATCTTTTTCTTGATGTTTGAATGTTGAAAAAACTAAAATTTTGGAGGTGAAAGGTACAAATATTACCATATTTTATGATTAATTAAGAGATTGTTGATTAAGTTATCAATTTGTTGAATTAATCAACTAACCTCTAATTCGGATAATTTTTATGTATGTTTTCAAAAAATCGAAGAATTTTGGAACGATGCTTAAAGGCTACTTTTTAATAAATAGAAATAGACTAGAGTTCACTTGTGTTGTAGGCTCGTACATCCTCTCTTGGGTTAAAGGGTAAACGCGAAAAATAAAATAAAATTAAAAGGATATTATTATAAATAAAAAAAATTGAGATTATATAAGTAAAAGATGAAAAATAATAAAGTGAATTAAATAGGTAAAAGAGAAAATATAGTAAAATTAGAGGAGGTGAATAATAAAGGAAATAAAGTGGGTTTCAATAAAATATAACTTAATGGAATGGCTAGTAAAAAAAATGAGATTAAAGATGAAAAACAATAAAGTTGATTTAAAAAGTAAAAGAGAAAATATAATAAAATTAGAGGAGGGGTAAAAGGGGGAAAATATAAAATTTGAAGGCTATAATTAAAAATAAGAAATTAAAGGGGTAAATGATGAAAAATAATAAAACGGATTAAAAACGTAGAAGAGAAAATATAGTAAAATTAGAGAAAGTGAAGAATAAGCCACAAATCAGTAGATAATGGGAGGAGATTAACATTGTATTTGATTGGATGTTTATGTCACACAAAATTGTTCCAACTTAGTTGTGTTTTATTATATAGATTCGTCTCACCCATTTAAGAAAAGACCAATTTCTACCGTCAAGATTCGACATTAGGTAAATTTTATGAACAAAATCATAAAAATTCTGTGAAATTAATTTTTTTGATACTATTTTTCATTTATCTAGAGAAATATATCAAGATTATATGAATATATAAACAATTAAAAAAAAATGAATGAAATAGATGAGAGATTGATAACCTTTGATTGAAATCTTCAATAGATTGTAGATTGCTACAAGGTTCACTATTATTTTCTCGAATCTAAAACTTCTTTAGTGAACTCCAATAGCTTTTTGGAAGGTTTTAGTAAAGAGAATAAATCTCTCTATGTTAATGGTATAAAATGTTGGGAGAGAGAAAGTTACAATTTAGAAGATTATGTTTCAAGGGTTTATTAGGAAAATTATAGGTGAAGGCATTTCTCTCCAAAAACATGAATTAATGCAACAAATAACCCTCTTTTGAGTATTAAAAAAAGTGGCCCTTTCTTGTCATTGTCATAAACCTATGGAATTTTTCTGCTAAATGTCCAAAACCTATTATCACCAATTCTGCATAGGGTCATTATTAAATTACTCACATTTAAATTATGTGTGATCCATCCATAGATAGATGTTCTTTTTAAATTGTTAAAGTTTATCGATAAATACTGTAAATGCCGCTGATTTTGATTTGGTGGAAACTGACTTATCCCCTGTAATCTTACTAAAAATGTTATTTGAAAAATATCTTGAAATCTGTACTACTAAGGTAATTTCAAGATCTCTCATCCATGAGTTGGTAAAATTTTATATTTAAATCCCTTTGATATGAAAATGACTTGATCTAGTCTTCTCGATATTGGAAATGATCGAGCAAGAAAATCATTCTCTTTGATACATTTATTTGTTATGTGGATTTTTTTTTATAACAATGGCTGCTGACTTTTTCATAGAACACAATATGAAATTGAAATAATATCATAAGATATTATTATTAACAAACTGGATGTAAAGAGTAACATATGGTCTCATTACAAAGTTCACTAAATGACAGTTCACAAGACCAACTACTATGTTCTATGAAATGGATAAAAAGGAAACTTTTGACCCTCATACAAAGGTAAATCCGCAGAAGGAAGAAGTTATCAACCTCCCACTATAAGATTAAATTCTAAATAAAACTTAGAAAATAACATAAAAGAACTCAAGAACACCATATATAAGAGTTATGAAATGAAGTTACACAGTAAGAGATCATTTGAAAATTTGAAAGACTAGATGGAGAATAAGTATAATAAGATATAAACATAAAGGAGATCAAAAGTAAAAGGTTTTCTTATAGTAAAGAAAATAAAATAGACACTTCTGATCCTCAGACGGAGGAAAGGAAATTCTACTCCATAAGCTCAAAATTGCCAAATGTAATCGCTGTTTTTATTATGGGTTATTAGGCCAACTATATTTGATTCTTCCAATCCAGTTGTCATCCAAGTGATACTTTATGCTGACACTTGATGAAGCAACGAGCAATTCTAGCTTCTTACGCAAATCCTCATGGTCCCTTGAACGCCTCTTATGTACTGTGATCACAATATTCTTTAAGAAGATTGCTTTCCTGAGTATAATTTCAAGAAACTTGAGGTAATTCTCTTCATACCCTTCCTCGATATATAAATAAAGAGATTTGAGTTGATCAAACGTGCAATCGGACGACAAATATTCTACCCAATCTCCTTCATTGTGTGGAAAAGTGGGTTGGATCTAAAAACAAAGACAATGAAAGATGAATCAATATTATTTGTTCCAGTTCCAGACAATCTAAACTGAATTAATAAATATAGTAACAACCATACCGATAGACTCATCTCATTCTCAAAAGGAGGTGAGCTAATATAGGAAATTGAAGAAGCAACTAATGGTCGAAATGAAAATAATACTAAAGTGTTTGTTGAGGACCTGAACTCCTTCCAAGGAAAGAATTTCTAAATACGGCGAGCGCTCTAATAAGTTCATCATTACTTGGATCCAAGGAAGATGACGACTATTGCTGAAACTCAGACACCTTAGATTATGAAACTTGGGAATTGATTCCAACCTATAATCAATAGGGTTCAAGGATTCCTTTGCACATAAAAAATAGAAAATCAATTAGAAAGTTGTACTATATGAAGCAAATAATAGAAAAGAAACAACATAATTAAAGGATGAAATGTATTCCAGTTATACCAAACCATGAAATCATACCCGATAAAAAACATTGTAATCCGACCGCAGCTTTAAAGTTGTTGCATTATAAAACTTGTTAAGAACTTTATTCAGACAATTATGATACACTGTAATGTCTGCACTAACAAGAGAAGAAAGACTCCCGAGATAAAAATCTTTAATAGACCAATTTTTTATCTTAAATGATGTAAGGTTCGGGGTACATAACTTGAGCTCCTCAAAATGCATTTCCAAAACCAAGTTCTTAAGTTGAAAAGCTGATATATTGAGAAGCTTGAGATGTAGTTTCTCGGAGGTTTTCATGATCAAAATTTCCAAAACTGGGAAGTCCAATAAAAACTCCCCATTGGAATGGCACTCGCGAAGTCCAACTGATTCTAGTACCAAAGTCTTGAGGTTTGCGGCAAGTGAAGACATCAAATTCGGCACATTAATTTTCAATTTATCCGATTTCAACTTTAATATCCTAATGGTGGATGAAGTAAAGAGAATGGTAGAAAAATAATATTCATCGAACTCTATACGATCATTAAAGATTTCAAGATCGATCTCCTCAACATGTTGTCTTACTGCAGCATTGATCCATGTCTGAATTCTATGAATATTAGAACCAAGGCAGTCGCAGAAGAAACGAAATCTCTGTATATTATAAGAGTTGTCGCGGAGACTCAGAACCTTATTCACAAACTCCACAAAGCTATCTACTTGTTGCACCCAATTCTCAATTTTCCTGTGACTAAAATAAAAGTGTAGATTGGGGACAGACATCCATAAGTATCTCCACTTTTTACAAGCAAGACTTGCTTTAATTACTTGTTTGGTTTCCATAAAAGAGAGGATGTACTCGAGAATGGGGTTTGGTAAATCATTGATTCTATCTTGTTCTACAATATGATTTCTATTCCTCCTCCTATTTCTCCTCCTATTCCTCCACCTCCTCCACCTCGTCATCCTCGTCATCTTTGCCCTGAATCCTTCTTCTTCGATGCTTCTGTTCTTTATGTCTGTCACCCTCTCTCTCCTTTCAAATAACAAAACCTTACTATCGATGGGCTTCTCTTTTTAAATAACGAAACGAAACCTTACCAGTATTATACATAAAGAGAGAGAGAGAGAGGTGAAGCTGGAAGAGAGAATTAGGGCTTACCAGTGAATGAATCCAATTAGGATTCTTCTTTCCTTTTTTTTTTTTGTTTTTTTTGTTTCGTGAAGATCCCACGTAAGGCGGGGAAGCGGATCCTCTGTAGCACGAGTTTCGCACACTTTCAACGGTGGAAAGAACACCGCATCAGCGATGCAATTAAATCCCAAAATTTAAATGTTAAAGAGTTTAGTAACCGTTCATTTGTAAAGATACGGATCTAGAGGAAAAAAAAACTATTTTTTTTATTTTTTTAAGTCATGATCACAAGAGGGCCGAAGTGTTAATTTTCCTTTCTAATACAACTCTCTCATCTATTGAAAGTGTGCTACAGGAACTTATGTTAACCATCAAAATCCACTTTTACAAGGGAGACAAGGGTTTCAAAAAATAGGAACGGATCGTCTGTAGCACCATTCTCCTGTAGCGTCCAGTATCTCTTCTTTTACAATCCACAAACATCACCTTTTTAAAATAAAAAAATAACGATTCAAATATCTTGTACTTATGATTTGAAAAATAATTAAAAGAACCTTTTTAACATGATCCATGACAATGAAAGTGAATCATCATTGAACCTCCAATTTTCAAATACTTTTTAACGGTGTGATTTAAGTTTGTCGTTGGCGTGGCACTCTTTTAACATCTAAGTGCATTTCAAGGCCTACAAGGAGATGAACAAGATACGGTCCATATTATTGATCCTCATCTATATATATATATATATATATATATATATATATATATATATGGTTGCGTTTAGTTAACAATCTTAGAATGAAAATATTGGACGACAAAATTTGTCTTATATGACTTAAATATTTTGGATTGGACTGATTTTTTGTGGGGATGATCTCTATGACTTAAATGTTTTAAGTCATTTTATCCAAAGCAGACAGTGACGTATTTTCTCACAAGCCTACTTTATAGAACATGGAGGTATTTTTGGGTTTCTCTTCCTTATTTTAATTGATTTTAGCATGTGGGGTGATAGTGTGATGGAGAAAAAAGATTGGGATAGTTGTAGGGAGAGATTTATTGATTTTGTGGCCCGAGTTATTCTTCTTTGAAACAAATGTGACATACACAAATTTAGTCTCACTTGTGGTTCTTACTACATTCCAAATAGACTTAAAACATGAATCATGGCTTCAGGAGCTTCATCTTAAATTTCATGCCAACCAACCCCTTGAATTACCTCCCTATCCCTTTAGTTCAACATTTTACTTTGCGTAATACAATAGGAAGCAGTTCCCTTGTCCAACCGCCAAATTCGCTCCATATCCCTTTAGTTCAACATTCCTTAGGTATTTATTTTGCGGAATACAATAAGAAGCAGTTCCCTTGACCAACTCTGCCAAATTCAATGTGTTCAGCTCTCCATCTAAAGACCTTGCTTACGGGTTAAAATTTCAGAGGGAGGTTCGATTGGGGTGCTCCTCTTAACTTGCCCTTGCCCAAACTTAAAAGATTTGATCATTGAATATCGTGACCTTCGACATCTCAAAATTCTCTACATATCAGCATTTCAACTTAAGAACTTGTCTTTGGAATTATATGTTTGGGACTATGTTAGTTCTTGTAAGATCATGATATGTACCCCGAATCTCATATCATTCAAGTACTATGGTTGCATCTACGATTGTTCTCTGGAGAACCTTTCCTCTCTGGTCAATGGAAACATTAGTTCATCTTCACATTTGAGTAAGAATGTGAATGCTCAAAGTCTGATGAATATTCTTAAAGGTCTTTACAGTACGAAAACTCTAATATTGTCCGCTTGGCAACTTCAGGTATGCTTTTCATTCTTTTGTTGATGGTTATAGTGCTATATTCCATTAGCTTAAATGAATTGATATACACTTTGATATCTAGAATTTAAAGAAAAAAAATTGACATATACTTTGTTGCCAACAAGTACAAGTGTACTTTGTTTATAAAGAGGCTTCCTTGTTTATGTCCTCGAAGCCACTCTCCACCCTTCCCGGGCAAATGGCGCCAAGGAAGCCTCTTCATAAACAAAGTACACTTGCAATGTAGTAAGATCCACAAGTTAAACTAAATTTGTGTATGTCACATTTGTTTTGAAGAATCATCACTCTGACCACAAAATCAATAAATTTCTCCTCACAACTATCCCAATTTTTTTTCTCCATTTTCCCCATCACATTATCATCTCACATACTAAAATCAAAATTAAGATAGGGAAGAAAAACTTATAAATACCTCCATGTTCTGGAAAGTAGGCTTGTGAGAAGTACATCTTTCATGTCCAGGAAAGAGAGGATGTGATGAAGAACGGTTTCAGGTAAACCACTAATTATGTCTACTTCACTCATTTTCTTCTTTTGTTAGGAGACTTCAACAGGGTTCTCTATTCTTATCTCTCTCACTCTGCCCTTTCAAACAATTCTGTTCTTATTTCTCTCCCTCTACCCTTTAAAACATCAATCAATCGATGAAAAACCCTAAACCACGAACAACATAACCCAAACTCTCTCTCTCTCTCTAGAGAGAGAGAGAGATTTGGGCTGCAAGGACGATGACGACTATTGCTGAAACTCAGGCACCTTAGATTATGAAACTTGGGAATTTATTCCAACCTATAATCAATAGGGTTCAAGGATTCCTTTGCACATAAAAAATAGAAAATCAATTAGACAGTTGTACTATATGAAGCAAATAATAGAAAAGAAACAACATAATTAAAGGGAAAAAAAAACATGAAATGTAATCCAGCTATACCAAACCATGAAATCATACCTGATAAAAAGCATTGTAATCGGACCGCAGCTTTAAAGTTGTTGCATTATAAAACTCTTTAAGAACTTTATTCAGAAAATTATGATACACTGTAATGTCTGCACTAACAAGAGAAGAAGACCAATTTTTTATCTCAAATGATGTAAGGTTCGGGGTACATAACTTGAGCTCCTCAAAACCCATTTTCAAAACCAAGTTCTTAAGTTGAAAAGCTGATATATTGAGAAGCTTGAGATGTAGATTCTCGGAGGTTTTCATGATCAAAATTTCCAAAACTGGGAAGTCCAATAAAAGCTCCCCATTGGAATGGCACTCGAGAAGTCCAACTGATTCTAGTACCAAAGTCATGAGGTTTGCAGCAAGTGAAGACATCAAATTTGGCACATTAATTTTCAATTTATTCGATTTCAACTTTAATATCCTAATGGTGGATGAAGTAAAGAGAATGGTAGAAAATACATCGAACTCTTTACGATCATTAAAGATTTCAAGATCGATCTCCTCAACATGTTGTCTTACTGCAGCATTGATCCATGTCTGAATTCTATGAATATTAGAACCAAGGCAGTCGCAGAAGAAACGAAATCTCTGTATATTATAAGAGTTGTCGCGGAGACTCAGAACCTTATTCACAAACTCCACAAAGCTATCTACTTGTTGCACACTACTCTCAATTTTCCTGTGACTAAAATAAAAGTGTAGATTGGGGACAGACATCCATAAGTATCTCCACTTTTTACAAACAAGACTTGCTTTAATTACTTGTTTGGTTTCCATAAAAGAGAGGATGTACTCGAGAATGGGGTTTGATAAATCATTGATTCTATCTTGTTCTACAATATGACTTCTATTCCTCCACCTCGTTATCCTCGTCATCATTGCCTTGAATCCTTCTTTTTCAATGCTTCTGTTATTTATGTTTGTCACCCTCTCCTCTTCTTTAATAATAAAATCTTACTATTCATGGGCTCCTCTTTTCAGGTAACAAATCCTTCCCATTCTTCCTAAGATTGCCTTACCGAGAGAGGCAGAACGTATTATATATATATATATAGGGCCCCGTTCCCCATCCTAAGCTTTACCCTACACTTTAACAAATATGTTTTGTCCTACATGGGTTAGAAGTTTTGGAATGAGCTAAGTTTTGGTGTGGATGATCTCCTCGGTTAGAAGTTTTGGAATGGGCTGATTTTTAGTGAGGATAATCTTTATGGTGAGGAGATCATCCTCACTAAAAATCAGCCCATTCCAAAACTTCTAACCCATGTAGGACAAAAAACATTTGTTAAAGTGTGTGGTAAAACTTAGGGTGCTGAACATTTCCCTATATATATATATATATATATATATATATATATATATATGGGAGCGGTTCGGCGGCCATAAACTTTGCCCAGTTTTTTACCAAGTTTTTTAATTCGTCAGATTTTGTTGCATCTGACGATTAAACAAACGTCTTACAGTTTTAAAGTTAAACATAAGTTAATTACAGAACGCCCCCTCCTCAGTTTTTAAATTTTTTAAAAGCTCCCTCACAACACAAAACCCTCTTCTTCAAACTCTGTTAGCCCAAATTACAGAATCAACGAAAATCTCTCTCTCTCTTTCAAGTTTCATCAAGAGACACTTCGACGCCATCACCGCCTCTCTCTATCTCAAGTTAAGTTTGAACGTCTCTCTCTCTCTCTAGTTTCAGTTCGAACGACCCGATGCCATCGTCATCGATCTCTCTCTCAAGTTACATTTCGAACTTTTCTCGCCGTCGCCGTCGATATCTCTCTCAAAACCCTTTCTCGCCGTCATCGTTGCCGTCAATCTCAAGGTAAATCTCTCGAGTTTTTTTTTTTTTCTTAAATAAAACAAAATTAATTAGTTCAACTAGAACAGATACAAATACACATGATTTGTTCTGCCTTTCTTTTGGGATGTTAAAAAGGGTCTATGGGGGTCATTGTTGCAGTCAAGTAAGCCCATTAATCTCAATTTGTTCATGCCGAGGTTATTAATAAACATTGTTAGTCCAATATTCAATATTTGTATTATTTGCTTATTAAGTTTTATTTTCGAATTTGAATGCTTGGTTAACATGATTTTTTTATTTGGGATGGGTTGGGGGGAGGTCTTCTAATTTGAATGTTTGTTCTGTATTTATTTGGAAACCAAAGAGATCACATAGATGACCACCAAATCAATTTTTTTCATGTGATTCACTATTAGCAATTTTACAGTGTTAGATTAACACATTTTTATTTGTACTATGCACTCTTTGGTATTGTAGTAAATTCTAAATTGGTTGTAGAAGTTCCTATAAGCATTTGTTTCCTCACATATAGCTTCTCATCAGACGGTGGGTATATATAAATCAAAAGGGGGATGAGTTAAGATCTGATAGTGAGAAAACAAGTTTGGTTTTGTATGCATATGTTGTGAATTAATAGATTTTTTTGTTAATCTATTTTTCTGATGTTATTCTATTGATATCTTTTGTTTATGAGTATAAGTCGAAGTTGTGAATTAACGTTGTGAACTCATGAAATACTGAATTGTCATGGGTTTCACATGTCACTCATCAAATACTGAATTAAAGTTGTGAACTCATCAAATATAGTTTTCTTTTTGGTCTTTATCATTTTTGTAATTTTTCCTCTATGCTGGATTTAGGTATATTGATTGTATCTCTTGCAACATTAGGATATTTCTTGTGGCTTTGGAAGAAAAGACCCAGGACTGTAATGCCACCCATCGCTAGGTCTTTTCTGAACTACACTTTTCATTCTTCTGTGACTAGGGAGTATAATTTTGTTCCAACAAGAACTGTTTCAGTTGAACTTCTGTCAATGTTCTCTTTGGATCACATACCTTTCTATAGTGTTGTACATATAGATGCTGATGCTGCCACCTTTTGTGGGGTAAAAGGGATTTTGTGTTTCATGTCTTCCTCTGCTGACAAGATGTTGATATCTAATTTTCAAAGCTTAATCATTTCTTTTTGTTTTTGTTTGCTAGACAAGCAACGGTTACTGATCAGCAGAGGTGAAGGAGGATTCAATGGTTTTTGAACCCAGTTCATGGTATCAACACTCCACGAGCCTTACCAACGTTAACATCTTCAACAGATCATAATTTCTCATTATAATGAACACCATAGAATGCTGAAACACATACAAAAAGAAAACCTAAGGTTTCCCAGTGGAATTGGATCCAATGTTTGATAGAAGAATTCTTTGGAAATGTATCTTATTGTTGTTGCTTACATGAAGTTTGTTGAGCTACAATGGATAACAATGGCGGGCATGATTCTCTTTTTCTAAGAGATTATTATGGAGCCCTACCCGTTTGCAATCTTCTGGGAAATATGTGAGGAGAGGGATAGGAGGAATTTTTAGAACAAATACAGGTGGTGCTACATATTATTCTCTCTATTTTGAGTCTTTTATTGTTAGAGAGTATCTGATGGGGGTGGGTTTGTATTATCTCAGTTGTAACTATGGAGTCTAGTTGTATTTCTTTTGGATTGGTCACCTTGACCCCCTTGTATAGTTTAATATAATATATATTTTTTACCTATAAAAGTAAATAAATTATCCTATTGTTACAATTCAAGTTTTTTCAACACGACAACTTTTTTTACCTAACATCATCCTAGGAATTGGACAGTTTGTCAAAAAAATGTTCTTGTAATTGAGAAATTTTTTATAAGAGGAAATCCACCATCTAGTTTAGTTTCTGTTTCAACTCTAAGCAGAGCTGATGATTGGTCTCAAAAAATTTCTTTACCTTCAATGGTTTGGAAAATTAGTTGAAAGCTTTCTAATGAATTTATATTTACACAAGCTTCACAAACTGCACAGAAGGAGTTCTTTGGTGGGGAATTGTACTTTGTAGGTCAAATGCCACATCTCTAACAACTAAAAAAAAATGAAAACTTGAAGTGCAACATCCTCTTTAGTGATCAGCTCAAAGACAAAAACATCTCCTTCTACAACATTAGTTTCCTTTACAAATGCAGCCCAACCATTATATATCTTAGTGATGCCTTGATAGAAAAATAATTGGGCAGGCCAGCTTCTCCCATCAGAAACCCTTAGTGTGAGATTGTCAGAATTCTTTGTGAAATATGTCTTCATGAACTGAAATGGCACACTCTGCACAAGTAGGAATATTTGCTTCTTATATGAATTAATGTTATATACTACAAAATCCATATCAAAATATCAAAAACAGCACTAGATATCAATAGATTGTTTAGAAATCAGACACAAAACAAGAATCACAGTAAAGTATAGAAAAAGTTTTATCTCAATAGATACACTCATCATAGTTACATTTCAAAAAGGTAAACAAAATATCATCCAACACCTCCAAGTTGATCAAAGCATCTAATGTGGCTCACCATAACTAAAGAGAAAATGAAACAAAGAAATATGGGAGGTATAAGTATTTCATTAGGAAGCAAAACAACTGAATGCACCTTCAAATTTGGAGTGAGAGAGAATAAAATTGATTAATGGTTCGATGAAAGTTATAGAGAAATCACCCGATTCAGCTTGTTGAGTTGAAAAGAAAGATTACCCAAGGTTTTGGGCATGAGGCTTTTGAATATAGAGAGATTAGCTCTATGGAAGTCTCTACATTTTATGAAAAATCAAAACTTGGTTCAAACTTTGAAATCATCCAAATAGCTCCTAAACTGAGTGTCCATTCACCATATAACAGAGCTAAGAGCCATATACAGAGCAGATCACTCGCTTTCTAGATTTATTATATACCAAGTCCAAGTGGGATGTAATTAGATAACCATGATTTGGATTATATTCAAACAACCTTGGAGGAGGATGTTATTAGAAGGATAATTAGAAGCCCTCCCCTCAACCCATCCCAAATAAAAAAAATCATGTTAACCAAGCATTCAAATTCGAAAATAAACCTTAATAAGCAAATGATACAAATATTGAATATTGGACTAACAATGTTGATTAATAACCTCGACATGAACAAGTTGAGATTAATGGGCTCACTTGACTGCAGCATTGACCCCCATAGGCCCTTTCTAACATCCCAAAAGAAAAGGCAGAACAAATCCTGTGTATTTGTATCTGTTATAGTTGAACTAATTATTTTTGTTTTATTTAAGAAAAAAATAGAAAAAAAAAAAAACTCGAGAGATTTACCTTGAGATTGACGGCGACGGCGAGAGACGGTCATTCGAAATATAACTTGAGAGAGAGATCGACCGGCGATAGCGTCGGATCGCTCGAATTGAAACTTGAGAGAGAGAGAGACGTTCGAACTTAACTTGAGATAGAGAGAGGTGGCGATGGTGGCGAAGTGTCTTTTGATGAAACTTGAGGGAGAGAGCGAGAGAGACTTTCGTTGATTCTGAAATTTGGGCAAACAGAGTTTGAAGAAGAGCGTTCTGTGTTGTGAGGGAGCTTTTAAAAAATTTAAAAACTAAGGAGGGGGTGTTCTGTAATTATCTTATGTTTAAGTTTAAAACCGTAAGACGTTTGTTTAACCGTCGAATGCAACGAAATCTGACGGACTAAAAAACTTGGTAAAAAACTGGGCAAAGTTTAGGGCCGCCGAACCGCTTCCTATAAGGTCAGGTTCAAGGGCCATCTGAGAAAACATATGTAAAAACTTTCGTTTTTAATAAAATTTTAAAATATGGGTTAGAAATTTTGGATTGAGCTGATTTTTTGTGAGGATGATCTCTATGATGGGAAGATTATCCAAAAAAAAAAAAAAATCAGCCCAATCTGAAACTTTTAACCCCATTAAAAGTGATTTAGAATGTGGACCGTCGATTTTTTACCAATTTTTGTCACTAATTTGTAAATCACTTTTGATGGATTTAGAAGTTTCTGATTGAGCTGATTTTTTGTGAGGATGATCTTTTCATCTTAGTGACCATCCTTGCAAAAAATCAGCTCAATCCAAAATCTCTAACTCTTATTTTGAAAAACGAAAGTTTTTTCATATGTTTTCTCATATGGCCCTTGAACCACCCTCATATATATATATATATATATATATATAGAGAGAGAGAGAGAGAGGAGAGAGAGAGAGAGAGAGAGAAACAACCGATTAAACAACAACACCACAAGGACGAGTTTCCTAATCAGTGAATGAATCCAATTATGATTCTTTTTCTTTTATCTGTAGCACAAGGTTCGCACATTTTCAACGGTGGAAAGAGCACCACATCAGCGATGCAATTAAATCCTAATCTTAAAATGTTAAGAGTTTAGTAACCGTTCATTTGTAAAGATATGGATCTAGAGAAAAAAATATATATATATATATATATATATATGGGAAATGTTCAGCACCCTAAGTTTTACCACACACTTTAACAAACGTTTTTTGTCCTACATGGGTTAGAAGTTTTGGAATGGGCTGATTTTTGGTGAGGATGATCTCTATGATTAGAAGATCATCCTCCCCAAAAATCAGCCCATTCCGAAATGTTTAGCCCCATGTTTATAAGTTGAAAAATTGTGGACCGTCCAGTTTTTGTAAATCATTTTTAATGGGGTTAGAAGTTTTGGAATGAGCTGATTTTTTGTGAGGATGATCTCTATGATGGGAAGATCATCCAAAAAAAAAAAAAAAAAATAGACTAATCTGAAACTTCTAACCCCATTAAAAGTGATTTAGAATGTGAACCGTCGATTTTTTACCAATTTTTATCACTAATTTGTAAGTCACTTTTGATGGATTTAGAAGTTTCTGATTGAGCTGATTTTTTGTGAGGATGATCTTTTCATCATAGTGACCATCCTTGCAAAAAATCAGCTCAATCCAAAATCTCTAACTCTTATTTTGAAAAACGAAAGTTTTTTCATATGTTTTCTCATATGGCCCTTGAACCGCCCCCTATATATATATATATATATATATATATATATATATATATATGGGTCCCGCTCAACAACAAACATTTTGGCAAAACATGGGTTAGAGGTTTTGGAATGGGCTGATTTTTGGTGAGAATGATCTCTACGGTGAGGAGATCATCATCACCGAAAATCAGCCCATTCCAAAACTTCTAACCCCATCAAAAATGATTTACAAAAAATGGACAGTCCACGATTTTTCAACTTGTAAACATGCGGCTAGAAGTTTTGGAATGAGCTGATTTTTGGTGAGGATGATCTCCTCACCGTAGAGATCATCCTCACAAAAAATCAGCTCATTCCAAAACTTCTAACCCATGTAGGACAAAAATGGTTGGCTAAAATGCTGGCCAAAATGTTTGGTTCTGAACGGGACCATATATATATATTTTTTTTAAAATCAGATCTAAGTCATGATAACAAGAGGGCTGAAGTGTTAATTTTCATTTCTAATACGACTCTCTTATCTATTGAAAGTGTGCCACAGGAACTTATGTTACCCATCAAAATCCACTTTTACAAGGGACACAAGGGTTTCAAAAAATGGAACGGATCGTCTGGAGTACCATTCTCCTGTAGCACCCAGTATCTCTTCTTTTACAATCCACAAAACATCACTTTAAAAATAATAATAATAATAATAGCAATTCAGATATCTTGTACTTATGATTTGGATTAGATTTGAAAAACAAAATATTTTTAACATGATCCTTGACAATGAAAATGGATGGTCACTGAACCTCCAATTTTCAAACACTTTTTAACGGTGTAGTTTAAGTTTGCGGTTAGCGTGACACTCTTTTAACATACTACATGCACTTCAGGCACTATATGAAAAGAGTGCCATAGAGGATCCACTCCCTTCAAAAATATATTATTATTTTAAAGTAGCCTGCGATTTTTTAGGAGATGAACAAGATACAGTCCATATTATTGATCCTCATATATGTATATGGGGGCGTTTAGTTAACAATCTTAGAATGAAATTATTGGGCGACAAAATTTGTCCTATATGACTTAAATGTTCGGATTGGGCTGATTTTTTGTGAGGATGATCTCTATGACTTAAATGTTTTAAGTCATTTTATCCAAAGCAGATAGGGAGGTATTTTCTCACAAGCCTACTTTCCAGATCATGGAGGTATTTATGGGTTTATCTTCCTTATCTTAATTGATTTTAGTATGTGGGATGATAGTGTGATGGAGAAAAAAGATTGGGATAGTTGTGGAGAGAGATTTATTGATTTTGTGGCCAGAGTAATGCTTCTTCGAAACAAATGTGACATACACAAATTTAGTTTCACTTGTGGATCTTACTACATTCCAAATAGACTTAAAACATGGATCATGACTGTAGTAATCCAAAGTGTTCAGGAGCTTCATCTTAAAATCCATGCCAATCAATCCCTTGAATTACCTCCCTATCCCTTTAGTTCAACATTCCTTAGGGCATTTAAGTTGTGGAATACAACTATCAAATTCGATGTGTTCAGCTATCCATCTAAAGACCTTGCTTACAAGTTAAAATTTCGGAGGCAGGTTCGAATGTGGTGCTCCTCTTAACTTGCCTTTGCCCTTAAAAGATTTGATGAATATTGTGACCTTTGACATCTCAAAGTTCTCAACATATCGGCATTTCAACTTAAGAACTTGTCTCTAGAATTTTATGTTCGGGACTATGTTAGTTCTTGTAAGATCAAGATTTGTACCCCAAATCTCATGTCATTCAAGTACCATGGTTGCATCTACGATTGTTCTCTGGAGAACCTTTCCTCTCTGGTTAATGGAAACATTAGTTCATCTACACATTTGTGTGAGAACGTGAATGCTCAAAGTCTGATGAATGTTCTTAATGATCTTTATAGTACGAAAACTCTAACACTATATGCTTGGCAACTTCAGGTATGCTTTTCATTCTTTTGTTGATGGTTATAGTGCTATATTCCATTAGCTTAAATGAATTGATATACACTTTGATATCCAGAATTTAAAAGGAAAAAAAATGGACATATACTTTGTTGCCTAGAAGTGCAAGTATACTTTGTTTATGAAGATGCTTCATTGTTTATGTCCTCAAAGCCACTCTCCACCCTTGCCCGGTAAATGGCGCCAAGGAAGCCTCTTCATAAACAAAGTACACTTGCACTTCTAGGCAACAAAGTATATGTCAATTTTTTTCTTTAAATTCCAGATATCAAAGTGTATATCAATTCATTTAAGCTAATGGAATATAGCACTATAACCATCAACAAAAGAATGAAAAGCATACCTGAAGTTGCCGAGTGGATAATATTAGAGTTTTCGCATTGTAAAGACCTTTAAGAACATTCATTAGACTTTGAGCATTCACGTTCTTGCACAAATGCGAAGATGAACTAATGTTTGCATTGACCATAGAGGAAAGGTTCTCCAGAGAATAGTCGTAAATGCAACCATCATACTTGAATGATATGAGATTTGGGGTACATATCATGATCTTATAAGAACTAACATAGTCTCAAACATAAAATTCCAAAGACAAGTTCTTAAGTTGAAAAGCCGATATGTTGAGAACTTTGAGATGTCGAAGGTCACAATATTCAATAATCAAATCTTCTAAGCTTGGGCAGGTTAAGAAGAGCTCTCCATTCGAATCTCCCTCCAGAATTTTAACTTGTAACAGTTGCAAGTTCTTTAGATGGATAGTTGAACACATCAAATTTGGCAGTTGGACAAGGGAACTGCTTCCTAGTGTATTTTGCAACGTAAATACCCTAAGGGATGTTGAACTAAAGGGATAATGAGGTAATTCAAGTGGTTGTTCAGCATGAATTTCAAGATGATTTTAAAATTTTGTGAAATTTTTTTTGAGAAATTTCCCATTCGAAAATACTATAACAAAGAGGAGGATTTAAATAAACCACTTTTCGCTAAGATTATTATAGACATGAAAATGTTCCTTTTTAAACCTCAATGCTACGGTATTTGGAATTGCCATCATTCTTTTTTAGAAATGAGTGTGAATGGGCACCTAAATCCATTTTTTTTAGAAAAGTTATGTTTCATAGCATTTTAGTGACTTTCATTCATGAAAAATATATGGTTTACCTAAGATTTAGGTAAGAGGATTCGATTAGAGAATGGGGAAGGTGTTAGACACCCCAATTCTTTCCACCTAGGGTGATTATCTTTTAAACTTGACCATTTTTAATAATTAACAAAACATCACAAATGCATGAAGTGGGTGTGTGTATATTAGTGTTAACATGAGAATATCCTATGAAAGAAGATGTCCCATGGAGTGATCACATTTTACATGAGTTGAAATGTTGGTTTAGGATTTTAGAAAAATTTCATGGATGAAGTTCCCTTAGATCCATAACCTTGATACATGCATGTTTGGCTAAGAATTTAATGTTTTAACCCTATCAAGAGAGTTATGCATTTCTTCATCATGGCCAAGCATATGTGGTGTGTGTATGCATATTGTACATTATGATGCATGAGAGGAAAATGGATTAAAAAGGGCTTCAACCTCTATCCTTTCCATCAAATTGTCTCAAACATTTCATGCCCAATGTTGACGTTCAACTTACTCAAGATGAAAGAGGGTTCTCCATTACATCCTAAAGGATTTCTATAACATTAAAATAAATAGAATGTTAGGAGTAGAAGGTGCAAATGTTAAAATAAAATAAAAAACATAATCTACACCCACCTTGTCCATTAATGTTCTTTAATGATCTTGAATCTTGATAAATGTAACTTAAGGGTTGAGAGTTTTAGTTGAGGGTATATGATTAGAGAAGAAAAATGTTATTGGTTGAGAATAGAGAGATGTAAGAGTTCTTGAGTTGAGAATTAAATTGAGAAAGGGTTAGAGAGGTAGAGTAGGGATTTTGATAGAGTTTTAGGTTGAGAGATGGTGGCTTGAGAGTATGAATTGCTCATAGGAAATGAGATTATATATAGAGTTTCTGGAGAACTTTTAGGGATAAAGTGGTCCAACCCTAAAAATAAATAAAATTGACATGAGGTTTTGGTTGTTTCATTTTAAATTTATGAGGGTAATGGTGAAATTTGTGAAAAGAAATTCTAAAAATATTTTTGGTCTTTGATTTTTTGATAAATAGATATAAGATAACAAAAATACTTTTGGGAGGGTGGGTAAGGAAGTGACATGTGTAAATGTGAAGTAGTAGGTAAAAAGTAGATTTTAATTCATTTTTAAACAACTCATAAAGCAACGGTGAATGTATGTTTTTGAAATGGACTAATGAAAGAGCTCCATGTATGTACTTAAAGATTTTCACCTTTTAGGGGTAGGATTAGAAGTTCTCTCAACTTTAAGAATTTTTACCAGAGATCAGAGTGTCTTTTTTGTTTGACCACACTTTTTGAAGAGGGTATTCTTGGATTTTCACAATAAGAGTTGATCTTCCAATTAGGTAAGAGCATTAAGCATTAGGGGTTTATGAGAGACTAACATGTGTCATCTTTAAGAGAATGGGCTTGGCATGGACTTGGGTTTTGATATTTGGGTTATGTTTGAAAATGGGCTTGATATTGGGTTATGAGATGAATAATGAATTGGTTCATGGGTTAGGGGAATATGTATGTAATTGGATGAGATGGATAGGCTAGGTACAAGATTTGAGTATACAAAATAATATGAGATGATGCATGGGTGCATGTATGCATGAAAAAATGTATCAAATGACAATTATTATGAAATATGGGCCTGTTGAAGGGTTTTGGACTTTTAATCGAAATTAACTTGAGATTTTTGGAAATTCCTAATGGGTTTGTGCAAATTAGGGTGTCTATAATTATTATCAAAATTCTTCCCTTCAAAAAAAAGTAGATCTACCTATAAAGAAATATGAAACAAACTCTTAAAAAGTAATATTCATGGAAGAAAATGGATGACGTGAAAGAGGATAATAACACTTGTATCCTTTGAGAGGTGAATGATACTAAAAAAATGCACTTGAGAGCCCTTGCATCTAATTTAGTACAATGAGGACCAAAGATACGAACATAACAAATACACCCAAATACTTTGGGTGGTACCAAAAATAGGGGATCTTGAAATTGAGGACATGGGAAGACATAGGATTAATAAAGTGGCAATAAGGAATATGTTAGACGAATAAGTTTTTGGAACATTGGTACCAAATAAGAGTGATTTGGTCACCCCAATAACATGATGGTTTTTTTGTTCTTTTTTGTTCCACCGCACCATTTGTTGTGGGTGTGAACACACATATTTTGATGTTTAACCTTGTTTTAGCAAAATATTATTTTAAACTCTCATATAAAACGCTCCCCATCTTGTTCAAATCGAATGATTTTTATCATTTTCTCAAATTGGGTGAGCACTATCTTATGAATTTTTTTTGAAAATAAGGTAAAGGTCATCCTTTGTTTTCATTAGATAGAGGCAGGAACATTGAGAATGATCATCAAACAAAATAGTGAAACCCAAGAACAAGAGGGACAGGTTTCCACACATCCATATGTACAATATCAAAAACAAATTTACTTTGATTGCCTCTAACAGGAAAAGACACGACAATGTTTCGCCAATTCACATATTTCACAGTGAAGAGACAAAAAAGAAAAAAAAGATGAAAAAAATGTAAGTTTTAAATATTAAAAGGACAGATGACCAAGATGAGCATGCTAATACATAACATATTCTTTATTGACTCTACTACTGTTGTTGCTGCTACTAGCTTGGAGTATTGTTGAAACTATGGAAGTTATTGTCCAAGAGATAATAAAGACCATCAGCTTCAAGCCTAGTGTCAACCATCTTCCTCGTATACAAGTCCAGAAATAAACAATATGATGGAAGAAAAGTATTACTATAATTAAAAGTCTTTCTGAGAGAACTGATTGATAACAAGTTAGTAGGAAATTTTGGAACATGTAAGACTGGGGAAAATGAAAATTTTGGCGAAATGGTAATGCTCCTTTTTCCCATCAAGGACGAAATGTATCATCTGCAATCCTAACTTTGTCTCTACATGAGCAAACAAAATAGAGGAAAATATATGTGTGCAGAAGTCCTACAATCTATGGTCCAAAAGGATTAAGAGAAGAAGTGAACACATGATGAGCAGAACCAATGATACCTGACTGAGAAAAAGAATGGGTAGCAGATGGTTGATCCAACTGATCCATGACAAGACGAAGTTGTTCCAATGCTTTCTTGGGAATAATGACCATATACTTCGAGGAAGGTTGGGGTGGATTTCCTGCCCCAATGTAAAAGGTGTCCACAATAGCATTATGAGCTGTAAATGGTCATGGTCGATTAAACTTCTGGGGTCAACCAACCAAATCCCAATATCTCTATTTCGTATGGCCTTTTCCTACCATAATGTTCACATTTTAATTTTTTCCTATCATCCATATTGGAATTCCCCTTGCCATTGATTTTCTAACCCCTACTATTAGTCCATTGCGAGGCTGAAAACGAAACTAAAGCAAACCTATTAGGGGTAGGTACTTGGATCATAGCAGATCTTCTATTGTCCTCACTCTGGACATTAGAGAATATCTGGTTAAGGGATGATGAAACAATCATTCTTATTGAGAATCTGAACCCAAGCTAACTCAACTCTGGATTGAGTCCCATGAGAATCTCAAATATCCTATTTTGCTCAACGAACTTTTTGTATTGTTCACCATCTCCAAAGCAATGAGGTTGAAACATCTGATGATGATCCAATCCCTCCAACATACTCTTGAGAGAAGCAAAATACTCAGCTAATTAACTTTTCCCCTGATGATAATGAGAGATTTCCTGTCTAAGTTGGTATACTCTTGCGATGTTTTGTTGTTAACAATATGCTTGGGTTGCGGAATGCCAAATCTCATATTAGCTATCTGGAGAAACAAAAAAACCATGAATGATATGTGATTACATGGAATGTAATAGCCAAGACATGACAGTAAGATTTTTAGTTTCCCGCTTATCACAAAGAGCATCAGATTGATTTGGCTCAATAATCATACCAGTAATATATCCCAATTTTCCCCTACCTCTAATATACATCTTGGCTGACTAAGACCATTCCAAGTAATTCTAACCATCTAACTTCACTATGGTAATCTGCATACTTGGATTCTCTGAAGGGACAAACACTTGATTAGAGGATCCTGTACCACTTAACATAACCATTGTACTATTTTTAGTGGACATCAATGCTCTTGGGAAAAAAAAACACAGTACTTATTTCTACAAACATACCCCACCCCTTAATAGTGCAACCATGCTCAATATAGGGACAAAAATAGACCTTGGAGCCACCACACTTGGGAATGATAAAACAGCATCTAAGACCAAAACTTTAGTTGTTTTGATTCCAAAAAAATAGATGAAAAGAATGAAAAAGACAATTAGATCAATGATAGTGTGTCGAATTGAAGTGTCAACTAATAAGAGTGCAGTTGGAAAAATAGAATGATTAAATGGGATTCCACAGCAGAAACAGTAAGAGGCTAACAAAACAAAAGCTGATTAAGTTCCTACATATTAGTTTGGTGGGATTTCAATCCAAACAAAAGCTAATTAGGTTCCACTCTTTTAGAGAAAATGATATTGTGACACTTGAAGAGACCCTAGGTAACAATTGCAACTTATTACTAAATTCCACGAGCTCGCTCTCTTTATCCTGTGATAATTTCTTACTGGAGGTAATAGTAATGTCCTCTAACATCACTGCATTCTTAAGTAAAAATTCAAGAAACTTGAGTTCATTTTCACACCCTTCGAGATTCTTCAGCTCCACAGATTTGAGGTTATAAAACAAGCAATCAAACGATAATTGTGCTCCCCAATCTCCTCCCTTATTTGTAGAGTTTATATCTGCCTAATAACCAGAATAATGTTGATCAATGAATAAACGGTATTACAAAAGAATTAAAGGATGTAGAACAAGAAACAAACATTGCAATTACCAAATCTCAGTATGTGCTATCCACAAAACAAGATGGGGTAATGTAGCAAGTTCAAGCTATAAAGTAATAGGTTGAATACATATAAACAGAAATTAGCACTAGAGAATTTGTTTAGTACCTCTATTTCCAATACAAGAGTTTCGATATATGGAGAGCTCTTTAGCAATTCCCCTATTGCACCGATACAAGAACCATTACACCATCCCGTCAACTTCAAGTACCTTAGATTATCAAATGTTTTGGGCAGCCCTTTCAACATATTTGAGAATTTTGAACAAGTCTTTGCACATGAAAAGGAGGAAAAAAAAAATGGGAAATCAATTTAAGAAACATACTTATGAAACAACTAATAGAAAATAAAAATAAATGAAGTAGCAGCCCTTTCAACAAGATTACATTAGAATTCATTTTTTAAGGAGTCCAAGTTTTATTAAGAGTCTTTAGTATTTTATAAGTATTATTGATCTATGATTTTTGTTGGAACTATGTTTAAGTTTTATTTTATTTTAGCCCTTAGTTGGGGGTCCACCTTTAAAGTAGAGGGTATGTTTTAATTTATTTAATTTAATTAGAATGATACTCAGGATTTTTAGTAGTTAAGCTGTTGTAAGACTCTTTGTCGGTATTAGGCTCCTTCTATTGGTGCAAAGCTTTTGATCAATTTAAAGGGGTGGGTTTTGACGATTTTGTAGTCAATTGGGATCGGGTTTCTAATCTCCGATTACTTTAGTCACTTTGTAATCGGTCGTTGCTTGGTTGGTCACCTTGCCCGACCTTGCTTTTCTTCTTAATAAATTTTTTGGCTTGTCAAAAAAAAAAAAAATTCTAACTTTCTCATGCAATTGGTGTGGTGCAAGGCCTCTTGGTGTGATTCCAAGACAATATACACTTCTCTATCAGTATTCTACTTGAGGCAAGTAAATTTTTTGTTGCTTCTCTCCCCCACACCCTTTATACCATCTTCTACAGTGATTTTCTGGATCTACACATCAATCCAACCCCTCAAACCTTGCTGCCCAAGATTTTGCTGATAGAAATTGCCCTTGCTGCCCCATATTGCTGCAGAAAATGATTTCTGCTGCCCAATATTCCAGCAATATTTAGTTTACAGCTTAACCACAGCCCTACAGTCACACTGATCCCTTAAAACCAATCAAACCACCTTTTTAGAACCTTTGCTGACAGAATAAACTATTTTGCTGCAACAATACTGCTGCCAGTATTTTACAGCACCTTGGATTCACCTGTTTAACCTTATTTTCCTACTGTAAACCCTGTTGGCCCAATTGCAGATCCTATAAACAATCCTAAATACCTAGAACCCAAGCCTTAAGCCTATAATACTTTTTTGAATTGAAGATATTACAGCTGGTTCTTTGCTCACTGGAATCCAAATTGGCTATTGAAACTGAAACCCTAGGCTAGTGGAATTACAAAATATCCTTTCACCCCTCACTCCATATTTTAGGTATTAGTCTTGTAGGACTGTAACCAACCTAGAACCCTTTCTTAATCGTTTATTAGATTTTCTCTTAATTTAAGGTGGAAGTAGCGTATTTAATGATTTTCCTTGATCTTGGTAATTTAGCCTCATCTCAGAGTCATCATTCTAGGTTAGTTGCATCGTCCTGCACCAAAGACCTATAAGCTGCCAATCTATTATTCAGTGGTTACTAACGGCCAAATCACAAAAAAGAAAAGAAAAATGACATGACCTAAAATGTGTACAACATGCATATTGAATAGATTACAACATACTTATCAAAAAAAAAAAAAAGATTACAACATCAGGAGGATAAGATTGTCAAGTAACACCTCACACATTTGAATAAGAACATAAATAAGTGTGAAGAGAATAGCTAGTACCCTATTTGTGAACATGGCATGAGGTATGTCGCATCATCATTACTACTACATTTGCAGATTAAAATAGCATAGAATAATAAGTTATTTGGGTTGGTTCTAATTTTTGAAAGAAGATGTTTACAGTTAAAATTAACATTGATGATTAAATTGTTAGTATCACTATTATATGTTTGGGTTGACAATAATTTTAGGGAGTGTGTATAAGATGTGGATTTTGCATCCAAGGCACAAAGGCAGTTCAAGTAATGTTTTATCAATCAAACTAAAATACTATCAACTCTCGAGTGTTTAGACCGTGGAAAGGGAAAGCAAAGGAGTTCTCTGTAAACCTCTCAAATGCAGACAGTTGAAGTCATTTTATCCAAAGCAGACAGAAAATCATAAAAAAATCTTTTTCCAACTCTACTAACTTTTTATATTCTTTGGAAAAGATTGAATGTGAAAACATTTATTTGTTGGAAGTGTTGAGAGCATTGGCTTGTGATGAATTGTAGTAAGGTAGTTACCAAATAATTCCATGAAGACAAGGATTAGAAGAGTAGTTAGAATTTTGTTCTGTTATTTTTTTTGTCTTGTTATTTTCCACATAAACCTTATTTCCTTAATTATAATTACTAATATAAGAAAAAAATATTTAATTAAAATTATTCAATAAGAAAGCAAAAGGCGGTAGAGATAACCAACCTACAATACAACTGACACCTTTGTTGGGGGTGCAACTTGGTTTGGTTTGGTTCAGTTTGAGCTCAAATTGGAACCAAACCAACACAGGTAGATTCCAATAAATAAGAACCAAAACTGAACCAAAATGTCATTGAACCAAACCAACCCAACTCAAATCGAATTAAGGCCGGTTTGGTTATTTCTATGTGTTGCTAATATTCTATAAATTGGAAGTAGCATTTTTTAATGAAAAAATAAACATATAATGAACATAAAAAATGTTACTTCCAATTTATAGTTAGCACCCAGTCTAACCCCATCAAAAGTGGTTTACAAAAAATGGCAGTCCATGATTCTTCAACTCATAAACATGGGGTTAGAAGTTATGGAATGAGCTGAATTTTGGTGAGGATGATCTCCTCATCATAGAGATCATCTTCACCAAAAATCAGCCCATTCTGCAACTTCTAACCCATTTATATATATATACAATAATATTAAATTGAATAGACCGATCGACATAACCATATATATTACTTAAGGGTTCAGTTATATACAAGTTTGATCTAAGAACCGAATCAACTTGAACGGTTCTCCATTTTCTTGCACCCAAACCAAACAGCAACTTGTTCCAAACCAAACCATCCCAACGCTATCGGTTTGGTTCGGTTCTCAGTTTGAACTGGACCAAGTTACACACCTTACTTTTGAACACAAAGATTCCCATCTAAATACAAACTCCTCAAAACCCCTCCTTTGAACTCAAGAGCTACTTTGAACCAGTAAAACAACCACCCTAAAATTTTGCAAAATCATGTCCTCAAAGCCACTCTCCACTCCCAGAGAAATTATGTTATTCCTCTCCTTCCAAGTGCCCCGGTAAATGGCAAAAGGAAGAAGGGGCCAAGGAAGTCTCTTCATAAACAAAGTACACTTGCACTTCTAGGTAACAAAGTATATGTCAATTTTTTTTTTTTTCTTTAAATTCCAAAGATCAAAGTGTTTATCAATTCATTTAAGCTAATGGAATATAGCACTATAACCATCAATAAAAGAATGAAAAGCATACCTGAAGTTGCCAAGCGGGTAGTATTAGAGTTTTCGCATTGTAAAGACCTTTAAGAACATTCATCAGACTTTGAGCATTCACGTTCTCACACAAATGTGAAGATGAACTAATGTTTGCATTGACCAGAGAGGAAAGGTTCTCCAGAGAACAGTCGTAGATGCAACCATGGTACTTGAAATACATGAGATTCGGGGTACATATCATGATCTTACAAGAACTAGCATAGTCCCAAACATAAAATTCCAAAGACAAGTTCTTAAGTTGAAAAGCTGATATGTTGAGAACGTTGAGATGTCGAAGGTCACAGTATTCAATGATCAAATCTTCTAAGCTTGGGCAGGTTAAGAGGAGTTCCCCATTCGAATCTCCCTCTGGAATTTTAACCCGGAACAGTTGCAAGGTCTTTAGATGGGTAGCTGAACACATCAAATTTGGCAGTTGGACAAGGGAACTGCTTCCTAGTGTATTCCGTAACGTAAATACCCTAAGGGATGTTGAACTAAAGGGATGGGGAGGTAATTCAAGAGGTTGGTCAGCATGAATTTCAAGATGAAGCTCCTGAACACTTTGGATTACTGCAGCCATGATCCATGTTCTAATTCTATATGGAATGTAGTAAGATCCACAAGTGAGACTAAATTTGTGTATTTCACATTTGCTTCGAAGAAGCATAACTCTGGCCACAAACTCAACAAATCTCTCCCAAATGTCCCAATTTTTTTTCTCCATGTTCTCCATCACACTATCATCCCCCCACATGCTTAAATCAAAATTAAGATAGGGAAGAGAAACCCATAAATACCTCCATGTTCTGGAAAGTAGGCTTGTGAGAAGTACATCTTTCATGTCTAGGAAAGAGAGGATGCGATGGAGAACGGTTTCAGGTAAACCACTGATTCTGTCCACTTCACTCATTTTCCTGGTTCTGTCCACTTCACTCATTTTCCTCTTTTTGTTAAGAGACTTTCAACATGGATCTCTGTTCTTATCTTTCTCACTCTGCCCTTTCAAACAGGACTCTGTTCTTATTTCTCTCCCTCTACCCTTTAAAACATCAAAACATTAACCCTAAACCCACGAACAACACAACCCAAACTCTCGCTCGTTTTCTCTCGCTCTCTGTGTATATATATATTTATATATAGACAGAGAGGCGTTTGGGCTGCAACTTGGCGCACCTAAAATTCTGTTCGGTAACACTGAGTGGTTGTAGACGAGTCGTATCGTCTCATCCGAGTCGTTTCCGTACAAAGGATTTTTCATTAACACTGAGAAGTCGTAAACGAGTCATTTCGTCTCATCCGAGTCACTTTCGTGCTGCAGTGAAAGTGGATTAGAAAGAATAAACGCTTTTTCACTCGTATCTCGAAGAAGATAATTTATGGTTCCCATACACTTTCACGTAAAGAAGTGGGATATGAGGTCACTTCAGCATTATTCTTTTTTTAATTTTAAATTTTGGGAATTTTTTTTAAGATTCTAACTAAGAATCAAATTTTAAACAAGAATAAGAGATATGGTCATGATGTTGAATTGTAACATGATAATCAAATTATCAAAATAGAAAAAAAATATATAAATAAGATTATACATTTATTTTATTCGAGACGGACCTTCTAACTAATTTGAAATGGTCAATCTCTTAAAACCCAATTGGATTTTTGATGTATTTTCTCATTGATTTTCAAATCAGAATACAAGGTTATTTATAGATAATAATAGATAAAAAAAGATTAATTGTTCTAAATTCATCTTGATCCAAAACTAATAAGATTCATAATCTTATCTTAATCCTAACTAATCTGCAATCATGTGGCATGACTTTTTATAGTATTGCACTCCCTAACTACTAATATCTATCTATGTAATAGATATTCATTGGATTTTGTTAAAAATAAGAAGAAAATAAAGAGTAAAGGGTGAGAACTTTACCTCGATTTTCTTCTTTTTTTCTAGCAAGATATGAGAACTTTGAAGCAAATCTTCAGATTCAAAGAAGAACTCTTATTTTTCAAGAAAAATGGTGGACTTTGGCTTTTCGTGAAGAAGAACATTAGGGTTTTGACAATCACTTTATAATGCTTTTGTCTATGAACTTTGATCTACCTTTGTCTTCCAACACAACTATCACCAGCAGGGGCGGAGCCAGGATTTTCTTGTAGTGGGGGCAAACTATGATTAATTGTATAATTGAAGAACTTGAATGGATGGAGAGAGAGGTGAGGGAGTGGGGACAAATGGGACATGTAATTAGTTGAAAATATAGGGGTGTCTCAAAGTTCTGTGGGGGCAATTGCCCCCACTAGCTCCACCCCTGATCACGAGCTATAGTAGTATTATCAATAATGTGAGACATATTGAGAGGAGACACATCCGAGAATACTAGAACAGACAATAGGATTTGAATAAACATCTTTTCGCTAATATTATTATCCAAATTCTCCCTCTGAAAAAAGGTAGATCTATTTGTGGAGAAATATGGAACAAACTCTTGAAAAGTAACATTTACGGAAGAAAATTGATGACGTGAAAAATGATGGTAACACTTGTATCCTTTGAGAGATGAAGGATCCCCAAAAAAATGCACTTGAGAGCCCTAAAGTCTAATTTAGTATAATGAGTACCAAAGATATGAACATAATAAATACACCCAAATACTTTGAGTGGTACCAAAAATAGGGATACAGGATCTTGAAATTGAGGACATGGGAAGACATATGATTAATGAAGTAAGTGGCAATAAGGATTGCATTAGGCGATTAAGTTTTTAGAACATTGATACCAAATAAGAGTGATTTGGTCACCCCAATAACATGATGGTTTTTTTGTTCCATCGGTGGGTGTGAACACACAAATTTTGACGTTTAACCTCGTTTTTAGCAAAATATTACGTTAAACTCTCATATATACACTCCCCGTCTTGGTCAAATCAAATGATTTTCATCATTTTCTCAAATTGGGTGAGCACTATCTTATGAATTTTTTTTGAAAATAAGGTAAAGGTCATCCTTCATTTTCATTAGATAGAGGCAGGTGCATTGAGAATGATTATCAAACAAAATAGTGAAACCCAAGAATAAAGGTAATAGAGAAAATAAAATTACTTTTATTGCCTCTAACAGGAAAAGACACGACAATGTTGCGCAAATTCACATATTTCACAGTGAAGATCTGTCAGAGACAAAAAAAGAAAAAAAGTTGAAAAATGTAAGTCTTAAATATTGAAAGGACACATGACCAAGATGAGCATGCCAACACATAACATGTTCTGTATTAACTTGTTGTTGCTGCTACTAGCTTGGAGTATTTTTGAAACTATGGAAGTATTGTCCAAGAGATAAAGACCATCAACTTCACGCCTAGTGTCAACCATCTTCCTCGTATCCAAGTCCTAAAATAGACAATATGATGGAAGAAATGTGATACTATAATTAAAATTCTTTGTGAGAGAACTGATTGATAACAAGTTAGTAGGAAATTTTGGAACATGTAAGACTGGGGAAAAAGAAAATTTTGGAGAGATGGTAATGCTCCTTTTTCCCAGCAAAGAAGAGAAGGTATCATCTGCAATCCTAACTTTGTCTCCACATGAGCAAACAAAATAAGAGGAAAATATGGATGGCATACCCGTTATGTGTGCAGAAGTCCTACAATCTATGGTCCAAGAAGGATTAAGAGAAGTGAACACATGATGAGCAGAACCAATGATACCTGACCAAGAAAAAGAATAGGTAGCAGATGGTTGATCCAACTAATCCATGACAAGACGATGTTGTTCCAATGCTTTATTGGGAATAATGACTATATCCATTGAGGAAGGTTGTGGTGGATTTCCTGCTACAATGTAAAAGGTGTCCACAATAGCATTATGAGTAGTAAATGGTCATGGTCGATTAAACTTCTGGGATCAACCAACCAAATCCCAACATCTCTATTTCGTATGGCCTTTTCTACCATAATGTTCACATTTTAATTTTTTCTTATCATCCATATTGGGATTCCCCTTGCCATTGCTTTTCTAACCCCCACTCCTATTAGTCTGTTGCGGGGCTGAAAACGAAACTAAAGCAAACCTATTAGGGGTAGGTACTTGGATCATAGCAGATCGTCTATTGTCCTCACCCAGAACGCCTGGTTAAGGGATGATAAATCATTCTTACTGAGAATCTGAACCCGAGCTAACTCAAACTCTGGATTGAGTCCAGTGAGAAACTCAAATATCCTATTTTGCTCAACCAACTTTTTGTATTGTTCACCATCTCCTAAGCAATGAGGTTGAAACATCTTGAGAGAAGTAAAATACTCAGCTAATTAACTTTTCCCCTAATGATAATATGAGAGATTTCCTGTCTAAGTTGGTACACTCTTGCGATGTTTTGTTGTTAAGAATATGTTTGGGTTGCGGAATACCAAATCTCATATTAGCTATCCGGAGAAACAAAAAAAAAACCACGACTGATGTGTGGTTGCATGGAATGTAATAGCCAAGACATGATAGTAAGATTTTTTGTTTTCAGCTTATCACAAAGAGCATCAGATTGATTTGGCTCAGTAATCATACCAGTAATATATCCCAATTTTCCTCTACCTCTAATATACATCTTGGCAAAACTAATACCATTCCAAGTAATTCTTACCATCTAACTTCACTATGGTAATCTGCATACTTGGATTCTCTAAAGGGACACACACTTGATTAGAGGATCCTGAACCAATTTACATAACCATTGTACTATTTATAGTGGACATCAATATTCTTGAAAAAAAAAAAAAAAACACAATACTTATTTCTATAAAGCATACCCCACCCCACCCCTCAATATTGCAACCATGCTCAATATAGGGACTATTTTACACAAAAACAGACCTTGGAGTCACCACACTTGGGAATGATAAAACAACATCTAAGACCAAAAACCTTGATCAAATGAGGGTTTATAACCAAACAAAATAAAAAACAACCCTACAAGACATTGGCTGACCACCAAACACATAAGACACCCCTTCAAATGATAGTATAGAACACGTAGATACCAAAGATGTATTCATTTCATTTCAAACTATTTAGAATTTTATAATTTTCTTTCCATTTTATTTTGAATAAAAACTAGATCTACATTTTTTTCTCATGCTATGTACTTGGAATGTTTAATTTATTGTAATTCTTTCAAGAATTGAAGAACATATCATTCAATTTCAAGGTGTGGTGTTGTCTTTCATATTTACCTGTCTAATTTGAAGTTTGCTATCTAATATTCTAGTTTCTATCAAGAAAGAACTTGTTATATTGTTCGCCTTTATGTTTTCTACTGAAATGTTCATCTCTATACGCATTGAGTGAGTCACTTGAATTGAGGTTCATTCGTTACAAATTACGTTCCTCCCATAGTTGATGTGAGTATTAAATGGAGGAAGGTTACTTTAGATGAAACAATGGGCTTGTTTAGCTAGAGTCTTGGGAACTGGCTTTTAAGTTCACATATGGTTGATAATAGTTCCATGGATGCAACACAACCATTCACAGGGGCAGGGCTAGTAAGGAGCCTATGGGGACAATTGCCCCACAAAACTTTGAGATAAGCTTATTTTTCAACTAACTACATGCCTCATTTGCCCCCACCCCCTCATCTCCCTCCAATTCCAACTCCCCCCCCCCCCCCCCCCCCCCCCCCCCTCAGTTTTTGAAGATGACATTGTTGCCTCTTGACTGGGCCTTCTCTCATAGATTAATTGGAAAAGACCTAATTATCATTTTCTTCAACTTCTAACAAAAAACCTCTATAATTTCTCGCCAATCCCCACCTGCCCCCCCCCCCCCCCCCCCCCCTTTCAGTTTTTGAAGATGGCATTGCCTCTTGACTGGCCTTCTCTCATAGATTAATTTGAAAAGACCTAAATATCCTTTTCTTCAATTTCCAACCAAAAACCTCTAGAATTTCTCTTCAAAACCCCACTACAATAAAATCCTGGCTTTGCCCCTGTCCACTCACACCCACAAGTGCATCTCTCCTTGGAGTTGGTTATGAGCACATGTATCAGCTTCTATGGCATCAAATCCCCATTTTATGAACTTGTACTTGTCTAGGGAATTTCTTGGTAAACAAATGCACAATATGCTATTACTGGACCTCAAGGTTACTGTCAATTGTGTATCTTGGTGGCAAATGTAGCTGCTTTATTGATGTTGGACAGGTGCACTTCATTTTTAAGCTCATATCAATGGACTTGGAACAATAGATGCTCAGGCACTATAGGTTTTCAGTCTCTTCCACAAAAGGATAACTTTGCTGGGTGTTTCTGAGTTTCTGTTGGGGAAAACGTTTTTGTATTTTTATATTAACATACATTAGGGCTTAAGACACAAAAACATTGTCCAATGAGGCTAAGTCTGTAAATTGTTGAGTTTTGGGATGTGGATGAATCGTATGTGGATTAGTTGTGATTTGGTCGTGTGCATGTCACATCCATTTTTCTTTGAAGTACAACAGGAAAATCCCTTGGCATTGACTCAGTTGGCATACCATAGGCTCAAATTATATCTCAGTTTCTTCATATGCCTACTAGTTTGTAAAAAAAAGGGGAAAAAAAATATGAAAGAGATAATTTAGGGCATTTTAGTAGTCTGTTGAAAATCCCTATCATAGACATATCACATTTGTTTATTTATTATCCTTTCACACCAAGTAATGCAATTTTTTTTTTTTTTTTGAAGAACTCTTTCATATGCTTGTAGGGTCAACTGTTCAAATTGATGCCGTGGTTGGAAAACACCACACCCCACCGCACTTCATTCATTGCATAAGACCAAACAGTGAGCAACTTCCTGAAATGTATGAAAAGGATCTTGTGTTGCAGCAGCTCAAATGCTGTGGAGTTTTGGAGGTTGTGAGATCTCAAGATCAGAATTGTTGAGCTTAGTCCCATATAGGACACTCATTGCCTTGTCTCTCTCTCATTATAAGCTCTTGCGCCTCTTCACTCATTGTCAATTAGTTTTGAGTTGGACACCCAAATTTATCATGGTATCAGAGTGGGCCTTTCTCTCCTCCATGTGCTTTGGCCTAGTCTGGCCCACAAGTGCGGGGGCATGTTGAGTTTAGTCCCACATCAGACACTCATTGCCTTGTCTCTCTCCTTATAAGCTCTTGGGCCTCTCCACTCATTGCCAATTGGTTTTGAGTTGGATCCACAAATTTATCATAACCTGATCCATATTTCTGATTATTTGCTAATGAAATACTTCAATGGGAGTTTAGAACATCTAGATTTGAAAATTACGATAAATCGTATACAATTGAGACAATAAATTTGCAAAATTCTGCAACATGCTTAATTTAGTCTAACTAAAGATTTGGATGAGTTGACAGCAAAAACTGATTGGACAAACCTTTAGCCCTACATTAACATTAGAGTAAAATGTTGCTTCCATTGAGTTTGTGGTTTTTTTTCCATGTGTAAACGGCAATCCTAATGTAATCCACCATGCAGGAAACAAGGAAGGGAAAGTGGTTGTTTGAATAGAAATTTATCTTGTTCATTATGGAAGCATATCTTAGTTTTATTCGTTGTTCCAATTACATTTACGGTACTCATTAACATCATAATTTGTCAGTCCTTTCTTCTTTTTTTTTCATAGGTGAACCTCTAAACATATTATGATTCAAATCCTTTCTAATTTTCACCTTTTTGGGTTTTTGGATTGTTTGGAATAACAACGATCCCTACAGAGGAGTGATGGGTGTTGAATTATCTTACTCTTTCAAATGGAGTGAAGGGTGGGAGTATGAGGGTCTGCATCATTTTGCTATGAATATTGGAATTTGACAAGAGGTCTTCTTGGCTAATTTTTCTCTTTCTAAGCATGGTTTTAAAACTCGTTTTGACGTCTTGTCTTGTCTCGTCCATGAACGAGACCAAGTCATCTTGGACGAGTTGTCTGACTTATTTGTGTCGTCTCGTTCAACAATGAGACAATAGACTGACTAACTTTTAAGAAACACATCAGGTTTTAGACGACTTGTCTATCCATCTCCTTGGTGGACGATATCAAGATGAATCGTCTTGATCTCAGACGAGATTTAAAACCATGTTTTCAAGTGGCTCTTGACCTTGGAGATGGGGGAGTAGATTGTAAACAAAAGTTTTCTTTTCTTTTCTCCAATTAAGAAAACAATTCCCATGCCTTGCACCTCCTTCATTGATACCATTCCTTCTTATCCACTGTGCCAGATCCTTTACAGATTATCAAAGCCCTTTTCTTTTTTTTTCTAGAGGGACTCATTCATCCAAACACATAACCAAGTCAAATGGAGACATTCTCTACTTTGTTTGATTAGATCTCAAGAATAAATACAATATATTAAATTTAACTTAGGAGTCTGAAGTGTAATCTCATATATCTAAAGACAAGTTGTAGCAGCACAAGCACTCACAAAATTCTCCAATTTTTTTCAAAAAGTCGCAATTTTGAACAGGGGATTAGTCAATTAAATCAAATCGATAGTACAAAATATTGCAATTTTTTTTTTTTTAAAGTAACAAGTTACTAATCAATTAAATCTAATTGATTCCCAAAATTTTCTTTAAAAATGAAAAATGCAATTTCTTTTGAATATGAGACTAGTCAAAATTAAATCGAGAATGAAAAAATAATTGAGGAATATGGTAGCATTTTTACCATTCACCACCCTCAAAATTTTACATTTTTCAACATTAAGATAGAGTTCTAAGGTTGAAGATGATAGAATTTGGTAAGAAATCCTATAACATGATTTGTATGTAACAAACTTTTCACCCTTTCTTTTACAAAACTTTTCCTAATTTATACTAATTGAATCCAAACTATTATTACTGTGAAATGAGATTTCATCATGATGGATAGATAAAAACTATGTGCTACAGTAGATCTCAAATGCTATTTCACAATGCAAATTCAAAGTAGAATCCCATCCAAAGGTTTGCCCAAAGAACCATTTAATTACCAGTAAAATCCAGATTCTGAAGAAGAAATGTATCCACTAATACAAGATATCCAAGGAAATAAACATGAAAGTAACTCATCAAACCAAAACTACATGAAAAAAATGGAATTTATATATTTACAAAGGGTTCAATGGGTGTTTGTTTGCACCCATTTAAGCTGCTCTTTTCTTGTAACATCCTTGTGACAAATCACCTCTATGAAGCATATAAAATTATATAAAATCTTAAACCCAAATTTTCCAACAACAAAAAAAAACCTGAGAGAGTTTCTATTCGCACCCCAACTTTTACTTACTGATGTTCTTTATTTTTAATTGGGGTGTAATAAGTAAAATTTTGGGTGCCAATAGCAGCTCTCATAATTAATCAGACTGCCCTATTAGTTCGTGGATGAGTGGGCCCATAAGACTGCACCATGTGGTGAAAGAGGAAGAGGCTGGAGTTTGATTGTAATGCAACTCACGGGAGTGCAGGATCAACATTCGTACGACAAATATAACAACAACGACGAGTCACTCTCACAACTCACAAGGAATTGGTTCCTCAGCCCCTAAAAAAAAAAAGCATATCTTCTGGCAGCTTTTGTTCTTCTCTTACCTATCAATATAACTGATGGTTTGCCTTCTGTACTTAAAAGCGAAGCTCAAAACTCCTCCCAGTCCGAGGTACTTTCTTCTCAACAATGGGTACTCGTAATTTTATTTTAAATTTCATCCTCTCTGACAATTTTTTGTTTATTTATAGCGAAATTGAACAATTGATTAATTTTTTAATTTTGTTTATTTTGTTTATTATGATTGAATTAGGTTAAAATTTTGTGAATTTAGTTATTTAATTTCTTGGGATTTCTGATTTAGTGATTCACTTATTGGGGTATTGGTTCTTGGAATCTCTGATTGAGGAAAAACCTAATCTTTACATCAGAAAGGAAGAATTTTGCAGTCCATTATCCCATTTTCTGTTTTTTGTGGGATTTGGGAGTTGGGAAAGAAAGAAATATCAAAACTTTTGAAGGGAAGGAGTATTTGTTACAAGAGATATAATTAGTATTGTGGAACTCAAGGTTTTTTGGGCTAAGGTGTTCCTAGAATTGAAGGGAGTATTTTTATATATATGGGATTTGGTATGTAATTCGTAGCGTTGTTCCCTTTGTTTATCCTGTATGTATGTAGGTCTCTTGACGACGACCTATCTATCATTAAAAGAACAAAAAACTTAGTGTGAGTGCTAGTAATGGCTATATTAAGGCTTCTCGTTTTAATTCACTTCAATCCATTGCTGAGCTGAAGGATTAACTTCCACATCGTTTTGGAACATATTCTTGCCGACTGCTATTATCATACGAGGCATTTGTAGCATTAGAATCCAATTGACTTGAAGTTTCAAAGAGACTATTTTCTAATTTCTAGCATCTACAATCTCATTGTTAAATTCTAAGGACCTGATCAAAGTTTGAGAGTTGAATTTCCTGTTAGTTTCAAACATTACTTTCTCTCATTCAGCGGCTGACTGGTTATAATCAACATTAGTATTTAATATATTTCTAATCAAACTCAAATTCATATATCTGCCTTCTTAATTATCTTTCTTTGGCACTGATGTCTGTGTATGTCTTGACAACTCTCTTAGAGGTTAGAACTTGCACTAACACACTCGTAAGAAATTATTTTGGGACAATTCTCATCAGCTCATAACTTAAGAGCTCTGCCAATTAGTATACTACCATGCTAGTGACACATTGGAAGATTGATGCAGGTGAAATCACAATAAGTCAGCATTGCCATAATTTTAAGGCTTATTCTACTTCCTGTTAGTTATTAAATTGTACAATCCATATATTACATCTACTCATGCTGATTTCCATTCTTCATTCTGCTCATCAAGTTCTGTTTCATCGCAGATGTATTTTGTGAATTGAAATACAAGCTCTGCTTGAGAATTCCTTGAAGACTTTAAAATGGCAGCAGCCAATCCTTTGAGGAGGTTGGTATCATGTGTAATCCTTGATTTGGATGGTACACTTCTTAATACAGGTTGGCCTCTATTCTTTCCTTTTTAACTTTCTTCATGAAGAAAACTCCTGTCAAGTTTGGATGATACACGACTCACATAGAGGGGGTTGGGGACTTCCTATTCATTGGGTCCACTTAGAAGCTCTTCTAATTCAAATATGACCCCATCTGTCTCAATATACACCTTCTCTTGACCATTGACCTTCTATCATTTTTTTTTTTTTGCTTTTTTTTTTCTCATCAAAAACAATTTCCTCCAAACAGTATGGATTTTTCACATCCACATCCAAAAGAAATTTTTTATTCTCACCAGTTATCGTACCAAATGCAACATTTTTGTACTCAACCCAAGTGGTTGAGCGACTTGGGTGTGTTCCCCAAGTTAGTGGAATTGAGCCCAGCTGCCCCCCCCCCCCCCGGCGGTGATTATACCCAATACGCCAGTTTGTGGTGGCCGGGTGTAGTCCTACCTCCAAAGGGGGTGGGGACACCCTACATTACCAAAAATAATCTAATGATATAGCTTTTTTATTTTTATTTTTTTCCTCTAGTCTTAGTCACTTCCAATTTCATGACAGATGGTATTGTAAATGAAGTCTTGCAAGTGTTTTTGTCGAAGTATGGAAAGCAATGGGATGGAAGAGTAGCTCATAAAATTGTAGGGAAGTCACCTTTTGAAGCTGCAACTGCTATTGTAGAGGATTATGAGCTCCTCTGCACCACTGAAGAACTCCTTTCAGAACTTACACCGATGTTTTCTGCTCAGTAATCGTTCTGTACTCTTTCCTTTATCTTGCAAATTTTAGGGAATTTATAGTTTCTTAATGAGGACCTCTTGAAACTAGTCATGCAAATCTTAGTTATTTGTCAAGCATAAACAATGGCCAAAAGACACATGAAAGTAGATGGATGTGTGAGTTTGTTTCTTAATTAAGATTTTTTTTTTTTTTTTTTTTTGAAAAAGTATAATATATTGAAAAGGAAGGGGGGATACAAGAAACACGGAGGCCGAGAAAGCCTCACAAATAGCAACAAAGAAAAGAAAAATACATCATCAGTGATAACATAAAGAGTTCCATCTAAAAATAAAATCATCATAAGTAATCCCCCGGAAATCTATATTCTGCTTGGACCAAAGATATAACAGGCCCAGGATCTCCAAAAAACTCGCTTGAGAACTTCTGGACTTGCTGTTGAACACCCTATTATTTCTCTCGTTCCAAACCCCCCAAGCAACAGCCGCTGGAAGCATATCCCACAGGAACCTTTTTCTGGTGTGGAAATGATTACTGGTCCACCCTTCTAATAACGAGGAGAACTTACGAGGGAAGACCCAATTAATACGGAAAATATCAAGAAAAATTGACCAAATATTATAAGTGAAGGCACAGTGAATTAAAATATGATCAACTGATTCCCCTTCCCTCATACATAGGGGACAATAATTGGGCGTAATCCATCCCCGAACAATCAAATTATCCAATGTAAGAATCCTACCAAGGGAAGCCAACCAAACAAAAAAGGAGATTTTAGAGGGGACTGACCTGGACCAAATGATTGGCTCCGAGAGGGATCGCTCAGCTAGAGGATTGAACCACTTATGAAAGGACATGACAGAGAATCTCTTATCCTTCACCCTTATCCATTCTCACTTATCTTAATTAAGAGTTACCAAGGGTGTGAGCTGATTTTCATAATATAGTGGATCTAATTTCAAGAACTTCCTTACGTTTTACTCATACACATCATTTGGATGAAATACCTAGTGAGAGCAGATATGGACATAGTTGAATTAACACAACACATGGCTTTAAGCAGAATTAGAGGAACAGGATTTCAGCCGACCCCCAAATTCTTGGGATGAGGCTTTGACGATGATGAAGATGTAGGTTACTTGTATGATTGTATCTAGTTTTCAAGACAATGATGAACTTTTTAATATCCTGTACTTTGTGTTTGAATGTTGGTGTTTCCAAGCACTAGCATCTAAGTTTTTCACACCTTTTTTAATTGGTATGTTTTCCACACCTTGTGACATGAATTAGTGCATTTTTCTATTGCAGGTGGTGCAGTATTAAGGCTCTTCCTGGTGCTAACCGATTAATCAAACATTTGAATGGTCATAATGTACCAATTGCATTAGCTTCAAACTCTCCAAGGGAAAACATAGAAACCAAAATATCTTACCACCAGGGTATAATTTTTTTTTGAGACCCCCCAAAACTTGTAACATCCTCATTAGAACATAAGCTTCTCACCTTAGATGGGAGATGCACCAAGGACCTTATGTTTGTTTCTTCTCTTTTTTTCCCCAGTGTTTGAGCTTATTTGTTTGTTGTTTCGATTTTTAGGCTGGAAAGAATCATTTTCGGTTATCATTGGTGGCGACGAAGTGAAAATGGGGAAGCCATCTCCTGAAATGTGAGATGCAGCAGCATAGTTTTTTTTCCCCTTAGTAGTACAAATAATTTTGATTATTTTTCCTGTTTTTGGTGACTCGGGGTGTCTAGGACTAGCCACCGAGGATGTGTGGGGTAACCCGAGACCCCACACATCAATTTTAGTCCATGGGTGGTATTGACCCAAGACCTTGTGCAAGGAACTCAAGGTCTTAGACCAACTCCACTGCCCCCGTGCAGGAGATAGTTTTGATTTGCATCCTCTTTGAGCATTTATTGTCCACATGAATCCATTTACTGGATCTAATTTCTTGAGTTTTTGTTGTTTAAGATTCCTTGAAGCAGCTAAAATGCTGAATGTTGAAGCATCGAACTGCCTTGTCATTGAGGATTCATTGTAAGTCATTTTGAACTTTAATTTGTTTCATAATTGAATTCTCCTTTTATAAGAACTTCCTGATAAATAAATAAATAAAAATTAGCAGATAAATTCCTCCTACATATAAATTGAAGTTCTCGTATACCAATATCATGTATATTTTAAGTCCAAAATTCTATTTTCTAGCAATGCTTGCATGAGTGGAAGGAAATTATGAAGCTGATGCTTTAGTAATTGAATCAGGATCACTTATTGTGTCCTGTTTCTATAGAATAGGAATGATGTCTATGTGGCATGTGTTTGGTTGGAGTTTAAAACTCATTGGGATCCCAACCAATCCGTTTTTCTAGTTGCATGCATCCTGATGTGTTTAATCTCCAATTAAAATGTGCCATGTAGACAATGTAGGATGCTATACGAACGGGACACTGTTCTGGATTGCAACTTTGATTAATTCTTCACCGACTGGATCTCTTGTTTTTCCACAGCATTTAATGCCGGTCCTTTTTTTCCATTCTTGGGTATATGATTCTTTTTAGCACACGAAACAAGTCATACTTTATTTTCCATTCAAAGGACAACAGTCAAGAACTTGTTAAAAAAGTCATATTTCAGTGGTATGGTAGCTGACATTAATTCTAGTTGGATGGGATTCATGCCCAATGCTCTTGAGAATATGTATGTCTTTATCGGGAAAGTCATATACAGCAAAACACCAATGATACAACTAGTCAAAGGAACTTGAAGGTTCTAAAAGGGAATGGTAATTCATCAAAAATATAAAAGATTAGAAGAGCAGGCCAAAAAAGATGTGGAGTGAGTTATTGAGTGCTAATTTGAAGGTACTTGTGCCGATCAAAAAAAGAAAATAAAATTGAAGGTACTTGTGTTAGGCATCCGTGGCCCTTGATAGAATTGAATGGAGAAAAAAGGTTTGTGCAGCCTATCCTATATGTTAAGATAAGATTTTGATGATGATGAATGTTTTGGAAAACTCGAGCAACAATCCTTTGGGGAATATGCAATCCCTTTCAATAATATATAGATAACATTAGCATAATAAGAAAAGAAGAAATTCAACTTAAGTTACATACAATAAAAGGGGAAATATTTAAGTTTAAGTAAGGATGCTGCAAATTGCAGCAATTGTTCTATGAAGGAAGCAAGAATCTCAATTTATTAATTTCTTGTCTCACCACCTTCTGGTTGCACCGGAACGTTTCTCAAAGATGGAAACCATGAGTATCTTGTTTCTGCTTGAAAGAAATAGGTGTTACTTAATTCTAGTTATAACTTATAACTGGAAAGCGTAATGAGGATATATCAATAAAGATCATCATATTTTTTACCATGAATTTATATGAACTTATATCACTTATTGACTGTCTCCTGGTTGCATGCATGGAGAGGAACCTAAGCAATTTCACTTCAGATGTAGGACTTGACTGTAATTTTAAGTTACAGCATTTCCACATCTGATTACATGTCTGCTTTAATATGTACCAGACCAGGTGTTACAGCTGGTAAGACTGCTGGAATGAATGTGGTTGCTGTACCATCCCTTCCAAAGCAATCCCATCTTTACACTTCAGCCGATGAGGTGATCAACTCTCTGCTTGATCTACGGCCCGAAAAATGGGGTCTGCCCCCATTTCAAGATTGTATCCCCTCGAAACCTTCTCTTCTTTAATGTGAACTTTATCATGTTTTTCTTTAGATATCATCATCATAGCTACTGATTTGTAATTGCAGGGAGAGAAGGTACTTTGCCAATAGAACCACAGTATATTGGAGGCCCTGTCATCGAAGGATATGGTCGTGGCTCAAAGGTACTTGGAATACCTACAGGTGTGTGAAAACTCAAAAACAGTTTGCTACTATTTGTTAATGGAGTTTATCTAAAGAAAATGTCTTTAATCTGATATATATGTATATTTTATTTGGGCTGAATTTTGGTTCACCGTGTTTGGCTTGTAGTTCCCATCTCTAAGTGCCTATCAGGCCTTTTTTGGGGTACATCACCCATTCTTTAGGTTTCCTAGTTTCTAAGATTTAGAATCTTTAAGGTTAGGAAGTGAGATGAGAGATGTTCAGTGTTTTTTTTTTTTTTTTCCCTATTCTCTTGTTTTATTTATCTCCTTTTGGTTAGAAAATAACGAAGTAAATGAAACACAGTTAGGGGCGTAGGTTTTTCACTTCCAACTTTTGAGAAGTGCATAGGTTTTACCTGATTTGTTGTCTAAGATCATTTTTGGCTTGTAGCTCCTAGTTCAAGATATAACCAGCAGACCTACTTTCTTGGGAATGTCACTTAGTCTTTTGGTTCTACTAGTGTTCCTATGGTCCTTTTATATTAGAAAATGAAAGATGGTCTTATTCTTCCTTTTTTGGGCAAGAAAATAAATAAAGTAAATGAAACAGGGTTGTAGGGCCCTAGGGTTTTGCACTTCTATGTCTGAGAAGAGATATAAAATGGGATTTGGGTGGAGTTTGTTTTGTACGATGGACCTTAAACATGAGGATCCACTCATTTACATGTTTTAGAACTTTATTCATTCGTTTATCCATTACATTCCTCTAACAACATTTTTCCAAGGAAAATCCGACAACAACAGATCCCTGCTCAAACATCATGGTAGGAAATATGGAAAGCATAAAGCTGCTTCTCATTTATCATCCTCATCGTAACCAGAAGATGTTATTATGATTCGTAATATTCAGGAGTAATTCTGGTTTTAGATTAAATTATGATGCTTAGGATAAATGCTCCATATGGTCTATGCTTTAATTAATGAAACATGCTTAGATGTGGCATAGCTCACTCAAATTATTGTTTTTGTTTTGTTTTGTGAGAGAGAAGCTAGGAAGGTCATTTTATGCTTATACATTCTTTTCCCAGCATTTACACGTTGATTGCTTACAGCAAATTTATCAACGGAGGGCTATTCAACAATCCTTTCCGAACTTCCCTCTGGTGTGTATTTTGGTTGGGCTGGATTATCAACACGAGGTGTCTACAAGATGGTCATGAGTATTGGTTGGAATCCATACTTCAACAACACTGAGAAGACTATAGTGAGTGCTAAGAAAACTAGATGTGTAAAACAGTGTGTCCTCCACTGCATCCTAATATATGTTCTCCATTGCAGGAGCCATGGTTGCTTCATGATTTTGACAAGGATTTCTATGGGGAGGAGCTACGTCTTGCGATTGTCGGCTATATACGACCAGAGGTAATGTAACATATATTTATATCGCTCCATCATTTTCCGATACTTGCATTCCATTTTTGACTAGCGTTTCTTTGGTTTAAAATGAACAGGCCAATTTCCCATCCCTGGAAAGCCTGATAGCAAGGATTCACGAGGATGGGAAAGTTGCAGAGAAGGCCCTTGATCTTCCCTTGTATGCTGGCTACAAGGATGCCATGTACTTGAGAAGCCCTTTGGATCAGAATGGGCATCATTTGTGAGTTATATTTTGACAACTGTTCTGAAGATAAGCAGAATCCCCCACACCCTTTTATTTATTTATTTTGAAAGAGCGCAAATGGGAAGGATGAACAATGTGTGTATTATTCTTTCCTCTTCCAATTTCCAAGAGGAGATCTATGTCAGATCCCTACTTAAACAGATGAGGTGGAATATATTCCAATAAACATTTATATCATCTTTACTAGAAGGTGGCATGTACAAATCGTACATGTATCAAAAGGGCTTATCTGTAACTTAAAACATTGATTAAAGTGTTTTTGAATATTGAATAGTAAAAAATATATTTTTGTAATTTTGAATTCTTAGTTTGGGTAGTAATTTTCTTGGTTTTTGATCAAAATGACTTTGATTATATCAAGTTAAAATGTAAAGGTAAGGGCATTCGAGGGAACCAGATTTTTGATGTTGAACCACTTCTACTCAGCCTTTTCTTATTACAATGGTAAAGATGTTGCTTTTTCCAACTTTTCTCTTACCATGGAACATCCTTTCGTATCTCTTATTGTGTTCTTGAATCCTCTCCTTTTCTAAGATTGGATCCCATTGAGTAAGATTGATTTATAACTTCTACCTTATCTTTGCCTGGGCTAACATAAACATTTCCACTTGTTAGTAAAGTAATAATTTAGATACTTGCAGGTCCCTTCCCTAAAATGTGTCATTTATATTATTGTAACTGTTTTGTTTAGTACTGCTGACCAATTTTTTAATTTTTCAGTTCTTTACGACTATAACTCCTTGAGTTCAATTTTTATTGGAGAATAACATGGGAACTTGGTGGCCTTTTGTTTCTAAATTACCTGGTAATTAATTATTAAGGCTCTGCGAGGCCTCATATATAACATGGACTTTGAAGAGCTAGGTGTTTTATTGAAGAATATTGTAGTATTGAAGCTAAGTGAATGTTATATTAAGTTCCTTCATGCCAATCTATGTTTCTGTGTATTGATATCTTCTCTAGCCTCCTCCAAAGGAATAGTACACATTTTCTTCAAAACCTTGTATGCCAGATCAAAATAAACTAAAGAAAGCTCCCATCCCCCACTCTAAAGATTGGCGAGCATGGTTTTAAAACTCATTTTGCCAATTTCCATAGAAGAAGTAATCAGCTTGGGCAAATCTACATCAATGAAACCATGGTGGTAGGAGAAGAGAAAATTAGGGAAGGGGTGGTGAGTTTCTACAAAGATCTTTACAAGGAAAAGGAACCCTTGAGACCGAGGCCGGACAATCTAGACTTTAATTCTTTGAATCAAGAGGATAGGGAGTGGTTGGAAAGACAAATAGGGGAGGAGGAGGTTAGATCAGTTCTTTTTTCAATGAGTGGGGATAAGTCTCCGGGTCCGGATGGTTTTAATATGGAGTTCTTCAAACATTGTTGGGACATCGTCTCGAGAGACCTCATGGAAGTCATCAAGGAATTGCAAGAGAGGAATCGACTGGATTATAGTCTTAATAGCACATTCGTGGCCTTGATCCCTAAGAGAGCCGGGGCGGATAAGCTAGGAGACTTCAGACCCATTAGTTTGGTGGGATCGGTGTATAAGATCATATCCAAAGTGCTAGCGATGCGGTTGAAAATAGTCCTCCCAAGTCTTATAGGGGATGAGCAAGGAGCTTTTATCAAGGGTAGACAAATTTTAGATGGCGTTTTGATGGCCAATGAGTGTCTAGATTCTAGGATCAAAAATAAGGAAAAGGGGTTGATAGGAAAAATTGATTTACAGAAGGCTTATGACCATGTGAGCTGGGAGTTCTTAGAATATATGATGAGGAGGATGGGTTTTGGGTTGAGGTGGATAAGTTGGATTATGAAATGTGTTACAACGGTTTCGTACTCGATTCTAGTCAACGGGAGCCCAGCTGGTTTTTTTAGAGGGTCAAGAGGCTTGAGACAAGGGAATCCGTTATCTCCGTTTTTGTTTCTTATTGTTGCTGAAGCTTTAGGGAGGTTGTTTAGAAGAGCGGTTGATTTAGGTAAGCTTTCGGGGTTCAGGGTGAATGAAGGACCGTTGATCTCTCACCTTCAATTTGCCGATGATACCTTAGTGTTTTTGGAGCATTCTAGGGACCAAGTGAGGGTGCTCCGTGTGTTGCTGTGCTGTTTCGAGGCTATGTCAGGATTACATACTAACTTGCAAAAAAGCAAACTGTTTGGAGTAGGGGAGGTAGAAGATATTCATTTGCTGGCCACTACTCTTGGTTGTGAGTATGATACCTTGCCCACTACCTACTTGGGCTTACCGTTGGGAGCACCTTACAATAGTTCTAAAATTTGGGATGATGTGATTGAGAGGTTGGAAAGAAGGTTGAGTACGTGGAAGGCTAATTATTTGTCGAAAGGAGGGAAAGTGACCTTAATAAAAAGCACCTTAACGAGTATTCCAGTTTACTTTCTTTCTCTATTCACACTCCCGAGGTCCGTCGAAGTTAGATTGGAAAGGCTCATGAGGAACTTTCTTTGGAATGATAAGATTGGTAAGAAGAAGTATCATTTGGTTAGATGGAAGACGATTTGCATGCCCAAGAAGAACGGGGGTTTGGGCATTAGGGGTCTTAGATTAACCAACAAAGCGCTTTTAGGTAAGTGGCTTTGGAGGTTTGGTGAGGAGAGGGGTAGTCTGTGGAGGAAGGTGATTAAAGCTAAATATGGGGACAGGAGTCTAGGTTGGTACAGCGGTGAGTCTAAAGTCTCGTATGGATGTAGTGTTTGGAAAGGGATTTTGAAAGTTAGCAAGGATTTTGAGCAAGGGATTAGATTCAAAGCAGGCATAGGGGACAGAATCAGATTTTGGGAAGATAATTGGTGCGGCTCTTTGTCTCTGGCGACTCAATTCCCATCCTTATACACTTGTTCTATTAAGAAGAACCATTCAATTCAACAGTGTTTGGTTCGCAACGAGTCCGGTCCTACTTGGGATTTGGGGTTCAGAAGAAATTTTAATGATTGGGAGTTAACTGAGGTTACATCTTTCCTTGATCTCCTGCATACATGTCACCTCAATGAAAGCGATCAGGATAGGTGGGAATGGACTAAAGCGAAGGATTCGAGATTCTCCGTAAAGTCATTCTATAACCAGCTCACTCCTCTTGTTGAGCGGGCCATCCCAGGTTCTATTATTTGGTTAAGGTCAGTGCCCTCAAAAATCTCCTTCTTTGTTTGGTTGGCTTCCCTTGGTAGAATTCTTACGATGGATAACTTAATTGTTCGGGGTTGGATTACTCCCAACTGTTGCCCCCTTTGCTTGTTGGAAGGGGAATCGGTTGACCATATTTTAATTCATTGTTCATTTTCCTATCAAATTTGGTCATATTTCCTTGGTTTATTTCGTATTAATTGGGTTCTTCCTCGTAAGTTTTCTTCCTTGCTGGATGAATGGACCAGTAAAGTCTTCCACACCAGAAAACGTTACCTGTGGAATATGCTTCCTTCGGCTATTGCTTGGGGGATTTGGATTGAAAGAAATAACAGGGTGTTTAACAACAAGATCAGAAGCTCTCATGCAGGTTTTTTAGAGATCTTGGGTTTACTATACCTATGGTCTAAGCAAAACATAGAGTTCGCTAGGACTTCTTTTGATGATTTTATTTTTAGATGGGACTCGTTATGTAATTAGTGTTTTTGTTTCTTCTTTCCTTGTTGTTCTTTTGAGGCTTTCTCGGCCTCCTTGTTCTCGGTTCTTCTCTTTGCAATATATTATACTTATCAAAAAAAAAAAAAAACTCATTTTGGCATCTCATCTCATCTCGTCAATGAACGAGACTGAGTCACCTCTGATGAGTTTTCCGATACATTTGAGTCGTCTCGTTCAACAATGACAAAAACGAACCATGCTTTTAAAGCTTGTCCGATATGTTTGATTTGTCTATCCATCTCGTTGGTGGACGATACCGAGACGTATTGGACAAGTTGTCTCGATCTCGTATGAGATTTAAAATCATGTTGGCGATTGCTAAAAGCTTTTCAGGACTACTGGTCTGAAAATGTTTGGCCCATCTCTCAGCGAATCAGCCAGATTAGTGATTTCAATGCATTGCACAAAAACCCGATATACATAACTCCTTCCTTTATCTTGACGTTGGACCACCAATAGAGAGTATTAAGTAACATTAGGCATCTGAAATGTAAATTATTGTCAGTTGGATTTAGATTGATTCAAATGTAGAGAAACCCTCTTGAGATGTCCAGTTTTTGGAATTTGGCTTTATGAATTTACATACCATCCCTCCAATGGCTCTATTTTTCCATTGCAACTCAATGTTTTGGAAGGTGAATCACTGTGGCACCACATGTGTTATAAGTTACTAGAAGGTGGCATGTGCAAACACACATGTATAAAAGGGTGTATTTGTAATTTAAAGATGCATTTGTGGATTTTGTCGTCAAGTTTCTGCTTCTACGCGAGAGCTCCAATTTACAAAAATTTAGTCTCTGCGATTCCTGCTGCGATTCAGGTCCAATTGAAGAATTGATTGATGCTGCCGTAAGACAACATGTTAAAGAGCTTAATATTGAAATTTTTGCTCTGCAACCTATTAAAGTTGCTAGTGTTCTACTTATTTCAGCCATTAGAACATTTAAATTGAAATCATATAAAAAGAGCTTTGAAATATCAAAAAGAAAGAGCTTTGAAATCCCAATACAACATCCAAATACAATGTGTTCAGCTGCTCAGCTTATAACTCTGGAACTAGCATCAGTTACACTTCCAAAGGGCAATTCGAGTGGCGAGCTCATCTTGAATTGTCCAAGTTTGGAAATTTTGATTGTGGAAAGCTGTGACCATCGACATCTCAAAGTTCTTCATATATCAGCTTCTCAACTTAAGAACTTGGTTTTGAAAACTGATGATTGGAAAAATATTTTTAATTGCAAGATCAGGATATGTACCCCAAATCTCCTACGTTTGTTGAGTTGCCCAACAGAAAACTGGCAGCTTCTAATTCTTCCTAGTACCATGACGATAATCCTCTCCTTCATGCATGCTTCCATGTTGTTGCCTTTAATATTGATGTGAAAATTTAAATTTGTCAATCAATTTTGAATTTTCTTCTTCATATGAAGATAATCATCTTCTCCTCCGTGCGTGACACCAAAGTATTGCTGACAGGCAGTTTTATTTTTTATTCTTTAGAGGTACAAAACACATTTTAAATGATTTCAAATTAGATAAATTTTATTGAATGTTAATCTTTCTAGGTAGGATAAGATAGGATCATATATTTTTTTCTAAATTATATTGAGAGGCATCAATGGGTGGCCTTCATTTCCTTATTTTATTCTCCAATTTTCTCTGTTTTTTATCTCAAGATATCTCAAGTACTGCCAACATCATAACTCCATCTCAATCTAACAGTGATGGGTAGACCTTAGTTTCCCAAGGTGGAACCTTTGCACTAGATTTCTTCAGCCCCTCTAATTCAAAAAATCGTTATGTAGGAATTTGGTATAAGAGTATCCCAATTCGAACAGTAGTTTGGGTCTGTAACAGAGACTCCCCACATAATGATTCATCAGGAGTTTTAAAGATAGGCTTAAAGGGCAATCTTGTTCTTGTCAATCAGATTGGAAGCATTATATGGTCGTCGAATTCATCGAAACCAGTTGGAGAATCCAGTTGTAGAGCTCTTAGAATCTGGAAATCTTTTATTATTGTAAGGGTGTTCATATCTATTTTTACTATCTCAATCCAATTTCATTTGGTCTCCTTCTTGGTATTTTAGAACATTTAAATTGTATGTTTCTTTTATTTTTTATTATTATTATCTGCCTTTACTTTATATGAATAAATCACCTCTAAGCATATAGGCTTTAAGAATGAGAGGACACGGGGGCAGTGGTAAAATTTGGCTTTATGAATGTTTTGGATGGAATTCTTCGTGGCTCCTACCATTTAGATATAAATATATATTATCTCATTGAAATTCACAAACTCCCGAGGAAATGATTTTTGACAAGAAAATTTTTAAATTGACTCCCATTATTTGAGTGTCGTACATTTCCATTCGTTTTTTTTATTTTTTTTTGGATCAAAGTTATGCAATAAAAAACGTGGACAAATGGTTTTCTGACAAATCGATTGCACAATTATTTGTTGAGCAAATGATTTCTTGTTAGTTTTTCAGTAGACAAAGGCATTCAATATTATCCTTTCAATTACTAGTAACCACTGTGAATTTGAAACACGATGGAGTCTAAGTTGATTCGGATGACTCAAACGAACTTGGAGGGCTTCAATGAGGTTTTTTTGCCATGAATTGATCACCTCTTAGTCTAAACCAAAAAACCACCAGTTCAATTCTCCATATGTTAAGTGGAGTGCAATTGGTATTAGGTGATCTGCAACTGATCAATCTCTAAAAAGTTACTCTTTATTTATTTATTTTTTTTTTTTAAATGGTGATTCAAACACACCACTCCATGTTTTGGGGAATATTTGATATGATCCCTTATATTTTCATATTGATGGTATGCTTCTTGACCTTGGATTTCTCTTATAAAGACACTAACAAAAAACTTAAATGCCATTTTCTTTAATGTTTAGTTTGAAACGTCATGATTTTTCTATTCAACTCCTTTTTCAATCCATAGTTTACCACTATAGAAAAGCCTTTGCTTTTTTTTCTACATAAAATTTCATTATCTTCTCTTTCTCCAAAAATTAACTATTGTTCTTTGATGTTTGAAGGTTGAATTAGATAGAATCTTAAGATTTGTGATGAAGGAGAAAAAAAAAATTCTCAAGTGGTTAATTAGATTTTGGTTTCATGTTGAAGATAATAGCTCATTTCTGATTTATCTATAGGAAAATTTATTTAATGAATCTTATTATAAAGATTTCTTTCTAAACAACCCCTAATTTTTCTCGGGTAATTTATAGTTCGTTTAATTAACTTCTTATCGGATCCACACTCAAAATTGTTGAGATCAACTTTTCTTCCCATGTTAATCATGCATCATTGAGATCAACGATTTGAGATTTTGTTGAGATTGATATTTTTTTCAAAATCGTGGATCTCAACGTTTGAATATGAATAGTCGTGACTAATCTTTTAAATTGTCGTCTCAACAATTTAAATGAGTGGTGGTTGAACTTGATGATGCATTAGGGTAATTATAAAAGCACCTCACGAATTAATAAGGGCAATCCACACCTAATCAAATTGTTGTCTTATATGAAGTAAAAAATTTTAAATGAGCTGATTTTTTGTGAAGATGATCTCTATGATGAGTAGGTTATCCTCACCAAAAATCAACCTATTCCAAAACTTCAAACCCCATCAAAATTGATTTACCAAAAAAAAAAAAAAAAAAATTTAATGATTTACGATTCTTGAACTTGTTTTAATAGGGTTAGAAGTTTCAGAATGAACTGATTTTTTAGTGAAGATGATCTCTATCATTCTCACAAAAAATCAGCTCATTTCGAAAATTTTAACCTATATAAGACAAAACAGTTTAACTATGGTGTGGGTTGCCCTTATTAATTTGCGAGGATACTTTTTATAATTACCCGACACGTTAATAACATATTAGATAATTGAACGTGTCAAAATGGGTTATAGGATTGATGTCCAAAACCAAATCAGATCCATTATATAAACCAGTTAAGCCTCATCCACGGTCAAAAGATCTCAAGATGCATAAAATCAAATCCTTGTGATCCAAAATAAATCTCGAGGTCTTGTTTTACCCAGGTCAAGATCTTTTTTAAGGTTAGCAGGTATAGTGAGCCCTTTTGCCGCATTATGTTAGTCAAGAAAGTATTGAGCAGGATTTTTAAATTCGGTATTTGATCTCGTCATGTTCAGCTCCAATATCGAGTCGTCTCAAACAAGTTTTCCGATACGTTTGAGACATCTCGTGAGACGAATCAATAAATTGAACTATGACTTGTAAATCTCAGTTCAAAATTGACTTTGTGAGTTGGTCTCATTCAACCTTGATATCGAGTAAACTCGGATGATACGTCTCAGTCTCAAATGAGTTTAAAAACCATGGTATCGAGTGTTAGAAATTTGAGTCCAGATAAATGACACCCCTCATGGCGAATGACCTCTACGCCCCCGTCACAGTACCATAGATCATTTGCCTCGGAACATGCAGATCCAAAAATAAATCTATCTTTTGTGTATCCCAAGGCAAATGGTGTATCATTCCGTGATAGGGGCGTTTGTGAGAGGAGAACCGAGAACGTTATATTATCACGGATCTGACCGTGACTAAGCTCAACATAAACTCGTTAACGTCGTGTAGTTTTCGAGTTGGGTCAGAATTGCCAAGTCTAATAAACAACATTAAACCCTAAATAATTAGGGCTTTTCTTGTTGAAATTGGGAGTGAAAGAGAAAATAAAAAACCATGGCAGAAATCTTATTGATGAAGAAGATGAAGATGATTGATGCAGACAGAGACAGAATCAGTGAGTTACCAGAACCCATTCTCCTTCACATCCTCTCTTTCTTGGACATGAAACATGTAGTTCATACATCTTTTCTTTCTAAAAGATGGAGATATTTATGGATTTCTCTTCCACATCTAAGCTTCGATCACAATCTATGGAAAGATATCATAGGGGAAGAATCTCAGAAAGATGTGTTTGTGAATTTTGTGGACAAGGTTCTGCTTCAACGCGAGAGCTCCAATTTGCACAAATTTAGTCTCCGTGATTTTTGCTGCAATTCAGGTTCAATCGAAGCATGGATCATTGCTGCCGTAAGACGACATGTTCAAGAATTTAATCTTGAAATCTTTGCTCTGCAACCTATTAAAGTTTCTAGCATTGTATTTATTTCAGCCATTAGAACATTTAAGTTGAAATCATATCGTAAGAGCTTTAAAATTCCAATCCAACTTCCGGATACAATGTGTTCAGCTGCTCAGCTTAAGACTCTGGAACTAGTATCAGTTACACTTCCGAAGGGTGATTCGAATGGCGAGCTCATCTTGAATTGTCCAATCTTGGAAAATTTGATAGTGGAAGACTGCGATGATCGACATCTTCGTGCTCTTAATATATCAGCTTCTCAACTTAAGAACTTGGTTTTGAAAAATTTGACAAATGGCTATTGGGGAAATATTAAACAGTACAAGATCAAGATATGTACCCCAAATCTCAAATCATTTCAGTGGGAAAATCCCTTCTATAGGGAATGTTCTTTGGAGAACCTTTCCTTTCTGGATAGCGCATATATTATCTCATCTTTCAGAATGGATCCTATGTGGCTGATTAGGATTCTTAATTGGCTTCATAATGTGAAAAGTCTAACACTATCTGGTTGGTGTGTCAAGGTAAGCTTTTTTTTTTTTAAAAGACTCCTACAGAGGGTTCTAATGCACTCTTCCATTAGCTAAAATATTCTGATATATGCTTAACTTTGATAGAGTTATAAAATTTGGATATGGAGAGTGGGATTGATACTAAATATTGAACCCAAGACATTGAATGCATCTGAATGTTTTGGAATGTATCAGCTAATATGGTATCGATTTTTTTTCCTTGACTAAAACAACATTTCAAACTTTGGATATGGTTGAAGTAGACATACTCGGCTAACTGGATTTGGAATACTAAACTAATTGTTGTTATGGTTCGAAGAAAAAAATTAATGCTTGAACTGCCTTCATGAGTGGGATATGCAATCCACACTTCAACCCCTGAAGAGAAATGAGATTAACTTTTCGCACCTCTTAACACCTAGGTGCTTTTGTTGTATTGGGAAGGTTCGTTTCGCTCCCTCAAATCATTGTTAATGCAAACACAATTTAACGTTGCTAGCTAACATTTAAATTGTCAACTTGAAGCCTAAATTTCATTGCAAACATCTTTATTTCAAAAGTAAAGACGGGTAGTAAGTTTGATGCCCCATGCATGATTATATGTTTATAAATATGGTATTGATTTCTATCTGCAAATTGAGGAAACTATGTTCTGTTTACTTGTGATGGTATTCATCCTTATTCTTATATTCAATGATCCTACGTTTGTTGAGTTGCCCAACAGAAAGCTGACAACTTCTAATTCTTCATAGTACCATGATAAATTCCAGTAGGAATTCCAGCAGCGCTTTTGCACTATTCAACTTATGAGCAATAACTCGTATAAATAGTGTCTCTGTTGGAGACCAAAATAAAGATAATTAATAACAGGGGTGTGGTTGCATCTATAAAAAAAACCATCCACCTAGACTGACTCACTAAGCTGACTTTGGTGAGTCGGTGTTAACTACAACCTTCGACAACTGACTTTAAATTTGGAATAATGCTGAAGTGACATCAGGCTGGAACCTCATATCGCACTTCTTGACGTGAAAGTGGATGGGAACCATAGATGCTTTCATCGAGAGACGAGTAAAAAAGCATCTAGGATTCCTATCCACTTTCATGTCAAGAAGTGCGATATGAGTTCCAGCTTGAGGTCACTCCAGCACAACTCTTAAATTCGGTTTTGCTATGCCTACTCAAAGAGTTGGTGTCAACTCTTAAACAATTTTATCTGGATTTCTCACCCTGGCATGCAATCTTTTAGGTTGTTCTCTCTCTCTCTCTCCTCTATGATTTTGCTACTACCAATTCCTTTCTTTTGCATTTTTTATTTTTATTTTTTTGTTGAGCACACTAGATAAATGGTCACCAACCTATAAATATCCTGCTAATCACCCCAATTCATTTTTCTTTTTTATCCTTTAATTAAATTAATATTTTTCTGTTATTTGCTTCACAAGTACATTTCCTTAATTGTATTCTCATTTTTCTACTTTTCATTTCATGTGCAAAGACTTGTCCAGAATCAACAAATGCATTTACACAGCTGCCTAATCCATTTAGTAACCTAAGGTGTTTGAGGCTCACCAACTGGCGTTATAATTCTTGTATGAGTGCAATAGCGAACATATTAGCGGGCTCTCGTTTTATAGAAACTCTTGTCATGGAATTAGAGGTAATACCCAAACACTTGATTATTACTTTAAGTTTATGATATATTCAAAACAATTCTTTACAACTTAAACCACCTACATTAGCTCAATTTGTTTTGGGGATAACCCATATTGGGATCTGGTAATTATCATGTCTGTTTTCTTTAATTTATTTGAAATAAAGTTTTGAATCACAATTAGTATCATTCATTTATCCATTGTTCTGGTTATTAGACAGCATCCGACCCAAAATACAAGGAAGGAGATTGGGGAGCACGATTATCTTTCTCTTGCAAGTTTTATCACCTCAAATCCATTGAGATCCATAATATAGTTGGGCGTGAGGATGAACTTGAGTTACTGAAATTTTTACTTAAGAATGCAATGGTCTTAGAGAATATTACTATCACCACAATTAAGGCATGCTCAAAGTACAAAGAAAAGGAGTTGGCGGAATTTAGTAAGAAGCTACAATTGCTACCTAGATGTACAACAGTTCCAATGTTATTTGTCTTGAAGAGTGTAACTTGATCTTCCATTGGTTTGGAAGGGTACTATTCAGATTGGCTTTCAACCACACCATGGAAATATGTTACTTGAGCTTATGTCAGAAAAAAAAAAAAATTCCACCAAGAAATTTTTTTATGGACTACATTTTAATTTTAGGCACCATTTTTTTATATGTTTTGATACTTGTCTCCGTGGAATATTTAAAATTTTTAACTTCTCTTGCAATGGAATTTTCCGTCAGAGTGTTATTATTGTATTCTTGCATTCTTTCATTTTCGAAGTCAATAATTTCTATTGAGGGAGAGTTAACTCATCTTCCTAATACAATCAATCATCTGATTGGTATAGTAATAATTGAGATGTTGGCAAGCCTCTTTCGATTAATTTGACATTTATGCAAACCAATTTTTTCTCCAATTTTTTTTTATGGGATTTAAACTTGGGAACTCTTGGAAGATTTTTCTCCAATGTCTGTTCAAATTATTCTCTATCCTACCTCAAAATAGTAATTATTTTGAGAACAGACCCTCTGATGTTGAATTAACTATTCAACAATTATCTTTATGTTTTCATTTAGACCCTTTCATCTCAATAGTCCAAATGATTTGACACAAATATATTGGGCTAGTTATTGAGACATTTTGAGACTCCCTCCTATGCAATGTCTTAATCCTAATTAAGAGAGGTTCACTGAGACCATTTTAATTATCCAAAGTATCTAAAATCGATTAGTCAGGTCTGGGTCTACTATAATGGTCACGATCACTTTTTATTCTGTTCTGGGTAACCATCTTAAGGACCCATTAAGAACCAGGTCTCCTGTGGGTATCTGTCAAAGCTTGGCAATAGTTCAAGATTTTTTCATAGTCTGAATTATTTGTGAAATATGCATAAAGTATTCCCAATTATTGAAAATCCTGATATTTTGTTCTTGGAAGATATGTAAGAAACATTTTTCATTTTTTTAAATTAAAAAATTAATTTATATTTTTTTCTGTCAAAACTTCCAACAAAAATTCAATTAAGAAGAACCGTTCTATCCAGTAGTGTTTGATTCGTAACGAGTCCGGCCCAACTTGGGATTTGGAATTCAAGAGAAACTTTAATGGTTGGGAGCTAACTGAGGTGACATCTTTCCTTGATCTCCTGCATACATTTCATCTTAATGACATGATCAGGATAAGTGGGAGTGGATAAGGATTAAGGATTTGAGATTCTCGGTCAGGTCTTTCTATGACTGGCTTTTTCCCAGTGCAGAGCGATCCATATAGGGTTCCATCATTTGGTCCAGGTTGGTTCCATCTAAAATATCATTTTTTGTTTGGTTGGCCTCCCTTGGTAGGATTCTTACGTTAGATAATTTGATTGTGCGGGGTTGGATTACTCCCAACTGTTATCCCATTTGTTTGAAAGATAGAGAGTATGTGGATCATTTGCTAATCCATTGTTCTTTTTCTTACAATAGTTGGTCTACTTTCTTTGGTCTCTTCAATATTAATTGGGTCATTCCTCGTAATTTCTCATCGTTGTTAGTAGAATGGATCAGTAATGCTTTCCACACCAGAAAACGGATCATGTGGACTTTGCTCCCCTTAGCTATTGCTTGGGGGGTTTGGATTGAGCACAATAACAGAATTAACAGCTTTCATGCTAGTTTCTTGGAAATCTTGGGTTTTTTTTATACCTGTGGTCGAGATAGAGTATAGAGTTCGCAGGGACTACTTTTGAAGACTTCGTTTTTAGATGGCACTCCTTTTGTAATTATTAATGTTGTAGTTTTCCTTTCTTTGCTACTATTCGAGAGGTTCTCTCGGCCTCCTTGTATTTTGATTGCCTTTTTTCAATATATTATACTTCTAAAAAAAAAAAAAAATTCAAAATTATACTTGAATTTTCCTAATACTATATATATATATAGGGAGCCGTTCAATATTAGTATAAAAAAACAGTCGTTTTACCTTATGAAATGGAGCCATTTGATCGGACACAATCCAACGGATGAGATGGTTTAAAAAAAATGACTTCACTTATATTCTTTAGAAAATTGTCCAGACCTCCTTTCTCGACCCTCTCTCTCTCGCTGCAACTTCCTCTATTTCTCTCTTTCGCTGCAACTCACACACACACACTCTCTCTCTCTCTCTTACTACAACTCTCGAACTCCCCCCCCCCCCACCCTCAACTTTAGATTGTAGTAGACTAATTAACAAGAGCTCAACGAAAGCATGTACTCTCTCTCTTTATCTCCTCCCATCACTCTTTTTATATTAATTTTGGGATACTCAAAGCAAAATAAGGTTTTAATAATCTAGCTATCTATTTATCTTGTATGGAATGGGGGTTATTTTTTTCCCGATTTGATTTCCATTTTACAAATTGCAAGCATGCTTTGATTTGTATGAAATTGGTTTTTTTTTTTTTTCTTATTTGATTAAGACAAAAAATTTGTAATTATTTAGGGTTTAAACCATTTTTTTTATTAGGGATAAAAAAAAAAACCAAAACAAACTTCAGAATTTTAAAAATTACAAATAGAAAACACTTCTATTTCTAAAAATTATCTAAAAATCAACAAAAAAATTTTTACAAACCTCCCTTCTCACTGCAACTCTCTCTCAAATCCTCATTCTCTTATCGAGTGAGTTAAAGGTAATTTATACCCCTATTTCACTTTCTATTTATTAGGTTTTTTTTATGACTACAAATACTTTAAAGATGAATTATTTGTAGGGTTTTTTATTAGGGAGTTTTTAGTTTCTGATTTTTAGGGTTTAATACAAATGGTTATTTAGCATATAAATGTTTTTGATTTGAGAGCTTAATTAAAGATAAATCGAATAGTATCTTACACGAGTTCTACAAATAAATAAATAAATAATATATATATATATATATATATATATATATATATATATATATATATATATATATATATATATATATGATCCAACTTTCTTTCTTTTTGATTTATTTTCACTTACACAAAGAAACAATCAAATATCTTTGAGAACAAGGATTTTTAACGAATTTTTGAGATCCAATGGCCTATCGGATAGATGTGTTATTAACAATTATTTTCTTAGAAGTGTTCTTTGTTTGTAATTTTTAGAAATAAAAGTATTTTCTGTTTGTAATTTTTAAAATTCTAAAGTGTGTTTAGGTTGTGCTTATTAACAATTTTGTTTCAATGTTTTTATTTGAAAACGTGTCATGTATATGTATGTATTTTAGTGAATGTTTGGCTTACCCTTTTTTGAGGGGACCTGAACAATGAAGAGATCAATGTGATTATTGATTTCTAAGTCATTGTTTTAAAGCATTTTTCATGGTAGACTTTGAGAACAACCATCTAACTTGTCACTTTTTTTATTTTCATTGGTCACTAATATATTTAATTGGAATTAAATTGGATAGATACATTTTTTAAATCATATTTTTAGTCCATTTAATTATCATATTATGTATCCTTGAAAGTACTTGTAAGTTACAATGAGTGTTTTATCAAGAATTTTCATGTTCTGTAATACTTGTAAAGTTTGAATTGGTTGAGGAATCTGATAGCTTGTAGAGGGAAGACAATTGATAAATCTGGTGGTACTGAACATAACAAGAGTTTCATTATTATTCAAAAACTCTTCATCCTCTATAGGGGAGTATGGAATCGTTTCTTAATCTAACTCATTACTCACTAAAATTAGAATCAAGTAGTCTTACTTTAATATACTAAACAACTTACCCAATACAAAAAGAAAAAAAAAACAATAAAAGATAAAGGTTTATGCTAAGTACCGAAATATCTTAGTTAGAACTAATATAATATCAGAATTTTCAATTACTACTAAAATGTTGGAGATTCTTCATGGTTTAGTTAAGTTGGTTCATCATATAAATTGGCTCTTGTTTCACAATACGTTCTGCCTCTGCGGTGGAGCCGATTGTTGTTTGAAAGGGGAAGGGGTGATAGAAGAACAGAGAACTATGGAAGAAAATTCATCCAACATGAAGAAGATGAAGAGAATTCTCCATCATATTCTGTCTTTCCAAGACATGAAAGAAGTAGTTCTCACAAGCTTTCTTTCTAGAAGATGGTGATATTTATGGATATCTCCTCCCCTACCTAAACTTAGATAATCTTTTGTGGAATAAAGTTAATAGAAATTGGTTTATGCCAGTATACGTAGTTCTTGTGGAAGGGGTGACATGTGTACCCGTGTAATATCCTACGCTGCCTATTAAAATTTCAATTAATTAACTGATTTAATATAACTTAATGTTGGGAATTTTCTCTTTTATTCTTTTTTTTCTTTTTCACAGTTGGTGTTGAATTGGAACTCGAAAGCACTGAAGGACAGTTATTGTCCCCACACCATAATAGCATTGTATATTAACAAACTATTAGAGCAAGAATTAAAGCAATGTCTTCAAACCAGATTGAGGATTGAAGTAGGAAGAACTCAAAGTCCTCATAAAAATTAAATAGATTTTTTTTGCTCACAGTGCTTGTAGAATGGAGGATCAACCAATCACATGAGTTTGCATGTATTGAATGGCATCCATAATTTACAAAATTATCCTCGTTAGACTTGATGTGGCACACAGTAGACATTTTGTGAGTACTGTCACGAGAAATTTTGTGAGCAAAAAAAAAGTCACTTTAAAAATTAAAAAGGGACTATCCCGTGCATCTCTGTCTGGTGGAGTGAGCCCTGATAGTGTTGAGCCGGCTTATCGCTGCTAACAAGTGCCAAAAGCAAACGAGTGTCAAAAGCAAGAGTTTTAGGTCCAAGATTGGGAAGCAGAACGCTTGTGATCTTGAGATTTACCTCTCACCTAGTTTTCGTATGCCAAATAAGACTCAACTAAAATAGTTCATCGTCGACAGTGGTGGTCCTTTGACCAAACCAATTTTATATGAAGTTCGGTCCACTCTGGTTGGACCATGGTTCCGGTCCAGATTTTAAAACACACTTAAAAAGCATAAAAACATGAGTGTCAATACGATGTACTAGTCAACTAGCCCTTGTTGTCCTACATCCAAACATGAAAACATGAGTGTCTACAATGCCAACCATCAACGCTTACTTTCATACACTAAGCTCTTGGCTTCTCATGTCAACCAATCTCGTCATGACCAAGCCCTCGCTCTGTTCCACCACATGCACGCCTCCCCTGCCCTCACCCTTGACCCTTATGTCTTCCCCCTCGCTCTCAAGTCCTGTGCTGCACTTCACCGCCCACAACTTGCCACCTCTATCCATGCCCATATAACCAAACTCTCTCTCCTCTCCAACCCTTTTGTGGCCTGTGCTCTTATCGACATGTATGGGAAATGTGTCTCAGTAACCATAGCCAGAAAACTGTTCGACGAAATTCCCCAACGTAATGTTGTTGTGTGGAGTGCTATGATTTCGCTCTATTCTCGCTCTAACAATCTCTCCACTGCACTCCATTTGTTTGAAATCATGGATGTTTCACCTAATGCATCTTCTTTCAATTCGATCCTTGCCGCTTTGTCCGAATTGGATGATGGCTCTTCCAAAGCTCTTGCTTTTTATAGAAGAATGCAAACGCATGGTTTGAAGCCAAATTTAATTACAATTCTTGCTCTTATACCTACGTGCATCGGTTTAGCGGCTTTGAACCTGATTAAAGAAATTCACGAATATTCGATTAAGAATGACATTGATTCACATCCCCATTTGAGTAGTGGACTTGTAGAAGCCTACGGCCGATGTGGGTGTCTCGTCAATGCGAGGTATATCTTTGAACGAATGCCTGAAAGAGACGTAGTTGCATGGAGTAGCATGGTCTCGGCCTATGCACTGCATGGGGAGGCCAAAAACGCACTATTGATCTTCCAACAAATGGAATCGGCGAAAGTAAGACCCGATGCTATTGCCTTTCTTGGGGTGTTGAAAGCTTGTAGTCACGCGGGGTTAGCAGATGAGGCCCAGAAGTATTTTACACGAATGCGGAACAATTATGGTGTTGAAGCTAGCAGTCATCATTATGCATGTTTGGTTGATGTTTTGAGTCGAGCGGGAAGGTTGTATGAGGCTTATGAGGTTATAAGAGAAATGCCAATGAAGGTAACTGCTAAGGCTTGGGGAGCACTTCTAGGGGCTTGTCGGAGTTATGGGGAGGTCGAGCTTGCAGAGATAGCTGGGAGAGTTTTGTTTGAGATAGAGCCGGACAATGCAGGCAATTATGTATTGTTAGCGACCATTTATGCTGCTGCGGGGAGATTCGAGGAAGCGGAGAGAGTGAGGAGTGAGATGAAAGAGAGAGGTGTTCTGACATTGCCTGGGAGTAGTTGGGTAATAGACCATGACTGATTGAAGTCTGAGACCAATGAATGATTGTTGGCTCATTGGGGATCTTCTACACCAATGTTCAACGCTTTGGAGGGAAATAGGCAAATTAAACTTCTAATCCATGGACCTAACAATGTGACATCGCAGTAGTCTTGGGAATTGGTGCACACAACATCACATATGGTGCATGTGCAACGGTTGTCATACTGTGAGAATACATCATTGGACCCCCTCTCCCCATTTAACTTTATCAAAAGATGGACATTTTGTCGAAGGAATACATGTCTTTAGATATTTTCTATCTCAATCTCTGTATAATTTGAGTAACAAAGTAATTGGAAATTTTCTCCAATTGACAATTTTTTTAAAATTCCATTTACATTTGCAAATTATGCATATGTAACATTTGCAAATTGGGTTTGCGGTTGAACTGCACTTCTGCACAGCAAAACTCTTCCAGTGTTAAAATTGTCATTTAGTTCTAGAGAAACCACAAAGCTGGAAAAATCAAGATATTAGAGCCAAGAATTTCAGGTTCTTCTATTTGATTAAATATGTTATTATGTAAGGTTAATATTGGTACTTATGAGAGGTGGAATATTAATGATATATATATCTATATTCAAAGATTGAGATCTTTGCTTCAACCCTACAATTTGATCTCTCTTTTTTTTCTTTTTTCTTTTTTATATTGGAGATCTGTCACCATGAGATGTTAGTTCTTAATATAGATCACTTTGAGTTTTCTATTTTATGTTTGTCCTTCTAAAACTCTATCTCAATTACATCCCCTCTATTTTTGGCTGTTTGTAATTCTACTATTAATTGTTCATTCGGAGTTGTGCTTTCAAATGGGTTTTCTCAGTTAAGAAAGAAGAACTCTTGTATTGATCTTCCCGCATGGTGTGCTTCCTCTCTTTTGTTGCATGGAGAGGGTGTAGGGAGGGGAGTATTAGGTAAGATGCATCGTAATAAGGTGTATTGCAATACACCAAATCACATTCCTATGGAGTTTAGGATAGACATTTATGGAGATTAGGATAGATTCTATCTTTAGAAAGATTTGATTTGATTTGATAAGATTATCGATATTTAATTTATATTTAGGATTCTATGTTATTTCTATGCAAACCCTTTTGGGGCGTAATGTTAATCAAAGAAATCAATAGAATCTCATTTATCTTCAGTAACATTGTTATCACTGGAAATGCGTTTGCAATTTTATGGGCTCACCTTGTGGCATTGAAAAACATGATCCAATGCTTCAAAATTGTAGAGGATCTATGAACTTTCAAAAAACAAACTTAATTTTTTTTTTCTAATTTTTACCATTAAATTTTAATTTTAAATTTATGTGTTCCATGGAAGTTCGATTGTCGTCCCTTTTCAGAACCTTAGATTAAGCCAAAAATAAATTGTTTTTTCAATTTTCTTGTTTTTTGAATTTGAGTTTTTCCATGAAATCTGGATGGTTATGGTGTTGGATTGCTAATGTAGTACTTCAAGAGTGTGTTTTAATCATTAATTGGATGTGAAAAATTATTGAAGAAATCGGGGGTGCAATAAGTAAAAGTTGGGGTGTAACAGCTCTCCCTATAAAAAAAAAAAAAAAAGGGATGATTCATGATTTGATATATTTGATTCTCTCGTATCTCTATGCTTCAACCCTGTAAACCTGCCTATCATACTTTATTCATCTCCCCTGCACTTTTCTCTATGTTTTCTTCTTGTTAAGCGGCACTAAGAAGAAGAAAAGAAGCTTTTTTTTTTTTTTTTTTTTTATAATTTCTTTTGAGTATGGAAACCTAAGTCATGTTGGAACCACAAATAAAGAGAAGAAGAAAGAGTCATAAAGAAACCCAAATCACCGATCTTGATGAGGATGTATGTGATGAGGATGTATGTGAGTACATCTTGTCTTTCTGGCCATGCAAGATGTGATAAAGATTGGATATGGGTCAATTAGATGTCACAATTCATGGAAATTAATTCAAAATTTCAATTTCTGGAGATGTCTCAAAGTTGGAAGATGTAATGCTTTGTGTCCCACCTTTGAATGGATTCAAGGTTCCTTCTCCTATGTGTGATCTTCTTTCTAATGTTGATCATGTCAACGTTCTCACCATTAATAGTACATTTCTTGTGGTAATTTTCTTCTTATTATCATTCTTATTGAATCTTAATGTAGGAAAAAAAAAAAAAACTGATTTTAGGTTAGATTTAAAATGGGTTTCATTGCTTGATTGACATTGGAGGTGTGCTAGATTATTGTAACGGTTGTGGCATGTGGAGTTTGATAGTACTGGTCAACAAGGAAGTATTGTAAAGAAAATTTTCAAGGGTATTTTTGTAATTTCACTAATATTACGTAAAACCCTAGTTAGATTTCTTGGGGTATTTATATTTCTAGTTTTGGTGTAAAGGTGTAATCTGTAACCACTAGTTTTCTTCACAGTGGAATCAGTGTGATTCGTGAACGTACCTCAATCCTGAGGGAATCACATAAGATCTCTGTGTTTCTTTGTGTGATTGCATCTTGTGTTTATTTTTCGATTCGTTTTCTTGTTTCGATTGCATATGTTTTCTTAATAATTACTTTCTTGATGTTAGAAAATAGGAGCTTAAGCGGTCGAAAACTAATCTAAAAAACTTGAAGGAGATTCAGTTGGAAATACGAATTGATAAGCAAAGTTTAGTTTATGTTTAAAAAATATCCTCCTTGACAAGATCACCATTTGGAGTTCTAGCCAATCTACAAGATCTTCATTTTTCCTAATCTACTATATGTTTAATCACAACAAACTCTAGTGTTGTTTTTGGGTTGGCAGTCCCAATTATAAATGTTCTACTTCTTGCTCATGTATTTTTGTGGCCAAAATCTCATTTGCTCGTTTTTCAAGAAGAAACCAAATATTTTTTAGTCCACTGTAGAGACGGGTGATTTTTGCTCATAGACTCTTCAATGCATGTCAAATCAAACACTCAAGGGTAGTTTTGTAACTAGCAAAGTTAATTTTGTAAATTAGGGGGGTTCATGTGATTGGTAGATTCCGGATTTGTGTGAGCTCTGGGCAAAAAAATTTAGTTCATGAGATTTATGTTGAGTGCAGACTCATGCATGGAATACTCATGATGAAAAGTGCTAAAAATCCAAAAAGGTAAAAAACACTTAGAAAAATCAAATCATAGCAACAAATTATATATTGTGAAAAATGAATCGACTTGCATAAATTGATTATATGTAAGGTGGTGAAGTACCATCAATATGGGATAGGGGGAATAAAAGGATGTTTGTTTAGAGATCAAGAGATGATAACCCGCATGACTATGCATCCTATACCCTACATTTTGTAATTTATTGCATCTGATGGGTCATTAGATGAAAGAGTGATCTTTTAGTCATGCACCACCTATTTTGTCTTTAATAGAGAGTTCTAGGGCACAAAAATAAAAGATATGGTAACCCTAATCTTCACATCTCTTCTTGCAAAAGGGTCTCATTTACACTTTTTCTCACATCCTCTTATCTCCCTTTTTCTCTCATGGGGAATTCCCTTATATCAGGTATCTTCTCCTTCGACTAGACAAACAACATTGATGTATATTGACTTAGTTTAGATGGATGGTAAATCTATCATATTCACCATCTTCTTCATATACTCACAAAAAGGCCCTACTCATATTAATGTGAAAAATATTTGTAAAGAACAATTAAATTAGCCATAAAGAGATTTAGCTTCAAATTAACATGTATGAGATCTTCAAATAAATAGAAGTATGCATTGGTCAATTCACTATATAAATGGAAAAAGTAGGGAGGGGAAAATCATGTACTAGCGTTGGACGTAGTGTCTAAGGCATGCCATTGTGCATGTTGAAATGACCCTTCTGACATGGTATTTACTCTAAGATTATGTTTGGATTGAGAGAAGGGGAGAGAAGAGAAATTCATTAAGAGGAGGGAAAAGAAGAGAGGACAAATTCAACTTCTCTCCACCATGTTTGGATTGACAATAGAGAACTTGGAAAATTTTTAAAATTTTAAAATATGTTAAAAAGAGATCTAAGGGCAGAGTTGGAACTATAAAACATTTTAAAAGGATTTCTCTCCTCTTCTCTCCAAGTCTTTTCTCTTCTCTCCCCACTTAACAATCCAAACAAGAGAAATGGAGAGACTCATTTATTTTCTCTTCCCTTCTCTTCTCTTCTGTTCATTTCTCTTAATCCAAACATAACGTAAAAGCTTATCCTCTGTTTCAATATATTCCATTCCCCCTTAAGACAAGCCATTTGCTTCGATGTATAGGATGGGCTGAGATATTTCATTCTACAGGAATGACAAAAAGATATTATTTTTTCTTCAATGTATCTATATACAAAGGAGTGTATTTTGATACAAAAAAAGAGCCTTGTGAGCCAATTTTGTTAAATTTGGCAAAATGGAGATTTTTTTTAGTGGAATTGACGATCTAGCAACTGATTTTAGGATGTCGCCTTTCCTAGTTCGTTTAAGTTGAAGATGAAGAAGGGGATGAGTTCATTGGACTGAATAAGTGAAGGCACCCTTAAAAAGTTTTTTTTTTCTTTTAATTTTTTTTATAACTTTTTTAAAAGTTTGGCCTGCTCTTAAGAGTGTCCTAATGTGTCAATATAACTGGCCTCACCCAAACAAAATATAGTATTGATCCTCTACAGTAAACATATATATATATATATATATATATCAAATTTAAAATCTATTTTTACATGTTTGGTCCGGACTAGTAGGTCACATCCAATTTTACAAGAATCAAAATTAATACTCCAAGTAAAAAATCCTTAGTCCTACTAGGCAAACCGAAGCTCATCTTTGTACTTTCAGGTGGTTGTCTTTGGCTCCACCAACATGTTCCGCATTCCACACTAATCCTCTTGGTAATCATCTCCAACTTAGCTAGTGTGGTCCACAATAATCGTTCATGTCTTCACAAAATTGCACTGAATGGTTAGTGTCAATGGTTCACATCTAACACCTATGTATAATTAACCTAACATGAAATGTGGGTTGGCTACAACAGGAACATGCTATTAAGTGGTGGTTTCACTTACAAGATCAAATCATTAGATAAGAAGAAATATCTGAATATCAATCTCATCGGTTTCCACTGGACATTTTCACATGTACTCATCTATCAAATCAATCTTTTTTGAAAAAGTCACTCTAGGGTGACACAAAGCATTTACTGTGATTCTCACAATTTTGTCGTGAACATGCATACATAACCGTAAATGATTTTTACTCTTATCGGGAGAAAACATATCTATGATTATATGCACATCCCACATCAGATTGTGAGAATCACAGTAAGCACTTTTTGTCATTTCAGCATTTTTCAAAATCAATCTTTTATGTCCTCTCAACGTGTAGGTTTCTTTTACCTCCACATAAGTGGTTTATGTAAGGTGCTCACATCAAACCCGAATCAGGAGTAGTACTTTGGGGTCAAATATTTGACTAACACACACCATCGTGCACCAACTAAATGTCTAATGGGCTTTGCATTAGTTGACCAACATCATGTTGGGATGATGGATCAGGTCCTATGTAGTTATCAAGCTTGAAATTTGCATCACCATCCATTTTATGGACCTCTTCTTGATTTGACTTTCTAATTGAGGGCCCACCAAGTTCATGCTTTGATAAGTACATCTTGACACGTGTACGGCTAGATGCTCAATGCAGATGGCGTGCTGTTCAAGCAGCCGACATCACCGACTTAAACGGACCTTCAGCACAACGAACTTTCCTTCCAAACTCTATCTACTCTGTACCGGACACGTTTTCCTCTTACAACGGCTACTTTAGCGAAACTAAATTTAAAAAAGTAATAATTACGAAACACGTGTAAGTAACTCGTACACTTCGTAGATACAGCTGGGCCCTTAGATATCGCCACATAGACAGGCCGAATCAAAAGCAGGGCATTCGAGGTCTTTCGAGAACCCTCCTCGATATTTGTGTTGGGGTTTATAAAGGTCGGAAAATTGTTGGACAATTTTAGTCAGGTTTCAATCTCTCCTCAACTAGATTTTACAGAATTTCATAGAGTTAGGGTTTATCGCAGCTTCTGTGAGAAGTTAGGGTTTTATTCGTTTTCTGGTGAAAATTTCGTGGGTGTTTATCAGGTATGGATGACTGATTGATATTTGCTTTGGTAGTTTTTCAATATGAAACTGGTTTTTTTCTCAATTTCGATGAATGGGTGTTTGAATGTGTGGTTATTGGATGACTCTAGAGTTTAATACGCAGTTGTTTCTTTGTTTCTAATAATTCCCCCCTTTTTTTGTCCATGAATTTAGGGTTTGATGAAAGCGTTTTGCTGTTAGTTGAGAAGAATTTTGAATAAAAATGTGTTTTTCTTTAACTGCTTTTTGTTCATTTATGTTGAATGAATTGGTTCTGTGTCTGACGATTTAGAGCTTAATCTCAGTGCAAGGAAGCTTTGAATAAAAATTTGATTTTTGAAACTGCTTTTGATTCGATTTTGAAGAATGGTTCAATCTGGGGTTATGATTTATTGTCCAACCTATTTTTATTTTTATTTTTATTTTCTGGATTCCATTTCTAGTTATGAAATTGGGGTTTTTACTTATTAAAATGAGCTGTTTTTTTTTTTTTTTTTAAACTAGCCCTTGGGATTAGATTTCTGTTACTTTGCATAAGGAAGATTGAAAATTGTGATTTTTTGTTTCATTGATCTTGTGAGATAAGGGTTCCTCTTTGTAATCTGAGATTAGGGTTTTCTTTTGGTGAATGTTGTAGATTTTTCAATTTGGAATTTAAGTAATCTGGATTTTAATTATTGTATTTCTTACAGTTAATACAGAGCTTTGGTGGGTATCTGTTTCTGTGAGCTCCAAAATAGCTTAAGGATGGCATTGGGGAAGAACTGTTCTACTAAAATGAAGCATGTTAGTGTGAATTCTTCGAATTTCAATAGAGTAGATGAAGGATTAGGCATTGTTCGTCGTACGGGAGCAATGGGTAAGAAAAGAATACTCGTTTCAAACTATAAATGCCTCCATGATTCTCCTTTCGGAACACCATTGAAGAAGCCATATAATGCTACAAGAAATTTGAACTCCGAAAGGTCCATATTGGAATCCGTACCACAAGATATATTGGTATGTATTGTAAACAAGAAGCTTGCTTTGTATAAATCTATTTCGAGGGATTGGTTCTTAATAATATTTGTGTTCTTTGCAGGTTATGATATTATGTGGTGTGGATCATGAAGATCTTGATCAACTTTTCCATGTTTCAGAATCGATCCGGGAAGCTGTAAGTTCACAATCCTTGAAATCTAGTTAACATTACCAACTTTTACTAATGCCGTCCCAAGATATGTGCTAATTCTTTGGTGATTTACATATGAACTGGCATCAGAATCTCTCTAAAAACATTCATTTTCATTTTTTTTTTTACTTTGCCCCTCTCAGATGGTTCCCTGGTTTTTAATTCATCTTTACTGTTTGCCCTTGTATAGGCATTAATTGCCAAGCGCTGGCATTTTGCATTTCGCACCCCATCGAAAACTGGTAGTTCGAGACCTTTGAGTGATCCCGAAGAAGCAAGCAAAGCACCTAATGCTCCGAAGCAAGAACGGTGTTACAGGACCCGAATGAGTGGAAAAAAGCTTGCTGACATTACTGTTGCATTGTTCCATTCTCCTGAGGAAGAGCAATGGACAAGGAGCAAGTTGGGAAGAGAGATGTGAATTGTGTAAATTGTGATCTTTTTTGTAAGCATTATTTAAATTTTGATTGAGATGTGTCACGTGTATGTAAATGATTTGTACAAAGCATTCTTCAATTCCTTCATTGAAGATTTGTTTCCCCATGTTTATGTACCCTATCATGGAAAATTCCTTTTTTTTCTTTTTTGATATAATAGGATGTATCAAGGGGTTTTAAAGTAATCAAAATTCTAAGTGATGTGCATATGACCATGAGCATTGTTGTTGCCATTTTCGTTTATTATTTTCTAGTTCATTTAGCTGCTTAGTGTGGGTGGTGGTAGTGTGTGAGAGCGAGACATTTATTATTTTTGTGAAAAAAAAAATTAAAATAGTAAAGATGATACAATCACACAAAACACAAAGATTTACATGGTTTGGTAGTGTCTACATTCATGGAACAGAATAAGAATAATTTTCTCTTAAATTTTAAGATGTTAAAAATCTCTACTTGTATAATTGAGAGTTACTAACATGAAAAACTCCCAATTATAGGGGGGAGGTTTTGCTCCCCCGTTCTATGTAGTACAACATGATATCAGACATTTATACAACAATTTTAGCATCCCACATCTCATGTGTGCTTTATGTGTGTATGATTAGAGACAAATCAACTAAAGATTTTAATTAAGATGGCTTGGACATGTCTAATGAAAGCCAGAGTTGAAGGTGCTAAAAAAGGAGAGGATGTTGAAGACTTATTAAAGCCCCAATTTGGAGGGATATTGAAAGACCACATTGGAAGAGGAAGTTTTGAATCGAATAGAAGCTCCTAAGATTGAGATCTGCAAAGTGAGGCCTTGCAATCTCAATTATATGAAAAATTGAGTGGTTTCAACTTGTTTGGATGTAGGTAACATAGTCGAATCATGTAAATTGTCTCTCATCCCTTTTTTAATGTGCTAATGTTATAGGCTCTAGATAAAATTGAATGGAAGAGCAAGACTCGGAAAGTTCTGTACTAACAAGCAAATGGTGATCTGAGCTACAACTGATATAATCCAACGAAATGTACACTGGACCATTAGGTGGACTCGTTACTCCGTATAACCCAACTTCAAGGGCAGAAATTGTGTGTGTGTGTGTGTGTGTGTGTGTGTAGGAGGGGGGTGGCAATTGAGTATTTTAGATACCCTTGCATTTATGCTTTAATTTGAGATAACTCTCATTTGAGTATTTTGGGTACCCTTGCATTTATGCTTTAATTTGAGATAACCCTCATTTTCAACTAAAAACATGTTTCATTTGACCTTGTTCCCCCACTCTCTTCACCTCTCTTCAATTTCCGCTTAAAATATTTAGGTGATTAGACACCCCCTTACTCTTCGGTGAATATTTTAGATAACCCCACCTTTTGTTTTCAAATTGATGGCATGCCCCCTCTACCTATTTTTCTTTTCTAGACTAACAAAAAATGACCTAAATACCCTTATTTTCAAATTGTAATGAATGTTTTTTTCTTCTTAGAATTAGTCATCTTCAATCTTCAATCTATCATGTTGAACATTGTCTTAGTCACTTCTATAAAACCTTAGAATTTTCTATAAAAATCCCATCATCTTCTACTTCTTAAACCCCATCTTGTTCTTTCGATTTGAAGTTAAAAGTATCTATCTTAAGATTGAAAACTAGGATAAAATTTTTATTCAAAAAGTTGAAGATAACTGATTTTGGAAGATCAAATTTTAAAAGTTTTTTATTTTAGGTTGAAGAGAATAATGTAATCAAATAAATTGTCTATTAGATATCATAAGACCGAGGTTGAGGGGGGCATGTAGGCCTTCTAGTGGATGTTTAAGACAGCTTATGTTTTTGAAGGTAAGACTTCCCCTTGACTTGGGCCTCATCTCATAAATTAAAGAGAAATGACTTAAAAACCCTTTTCTTCATACTCTAACAAAAAACCTTTGAATTCTCTCCAAAACCATTCATTCATCTTCAAATTCTTCAACCTTACCATTAATTATAGTTTGCCTCCACTACAAGAAAATTCTGGCTCCGCCCTTACCACTATTCAATTTATTCTTAATATGTGCACCACTTCCATGGTTCTCTGCTACAAGTTTCATACTGTTATGATACTTTATATATGTTTTTCCTTTCTCTTGATCCATAATCTCAACAACTCTAGTCCCTTCAGAGCTTTGTTAGGTTGCCGAATGAGGTCTCTCCTTCTTTGAACCCATATGAAAGCAAAGAATCTTATTAGGAAAAATTCAAAAGAAAATGAGCTAAGGTATATAACTGTATATGTGTTTGGTAACCAAATTAACCAGTCAAAAGACCAACCTTGATAGATAATGCAAGTCACAGCTCCTACAGATTAAAAAATATTTAAAATGCGGTGAGCGTGGATCGAACACGCGGCCTTCAGATCTTCAGTCTGACGCTCTCCCAACTGAGCTATCCCCGCTTTCTGTCTACTATTTCCAACAAATTTATTTAGTAATATTTATATTTATTGCTCATCTGAAAATTATAACCGTTAGATGAGCACCTATAAGTATAACCATGATTGAAGGTCTCCTCCCTTCACCTAACCGTTCCTTCTATGGCTTTTTATGGAATCATTTTCTTGAGTTTCTTTTTAAACGGCCACGATATATAACTAGCATGCAATCTTTGTGAAAGTGAATCTTTTTATCAACCTCTCAAAAAGAGAAATCCATTAGCAATAGTTTGGTTCCTAAAGGAACCGAAATTGGAATTCTTAAATTCTCTCGGTTCCTATTAATTTCGACTCTCAATCAGTTCAATTTTTTGAATCCGGTTCAAATTCATTCCAATAAACAGGATCCAAAACTGGGATTTTCAATTCCAGTTAAACCAATCTTTGAAATCACCTTTGTCACCAAAGCAAATTGAGGTTGCCTAATCCTTTGACAATCAAACCATACCATGTCTTGTAGATGTGATAAAAAAAGAGCAATTATGAAAGTACCCAAGAAAAAAAATACCAAAACATATCTTTGAGAATTGACAAACATACGCAATTTTCTATGAAGTAAATATATACTATATTGGATTTAGAACAATTTTGAGTGTATGAGTAAAAAATTGCAAGCACCCCACCATCATTGACTAAAGTGCTTTTGGAAGAGAACAAAGATGATTTTCATGAAAAATGTCATGTATCTTGAGGTGTTAGAGGAAGATTTCTTCATCCACACCAGTGTTTTTGAAAATCGAATCGAAGATTGGATCAAAATCCGTCAAATAGGTTGCTTGAAACTTGTTCAATTTTTTTGGAGCAATTTACATTCATTAATTTTTTTTTTGAAATATGCATGTTATCCAAAAATTATTTATGTTTGTTTATATTTGGGGGTCCAACTCAAAACCAATTGGTTATGAGTGGAGAGGCCCAAGCTTATAAGGAGAGAGATGAGGCAATGAGTTTTCGATGTGGGATTAAACTCAACACGCCCCCACACATATGGGCTAGACTGGGCCAAAACATATAGAGATATAAATTGGGTGACGTGAAAAAAGAGAAAGGCCTGCTTTGATATCATGATAAATTTAAGAGTCCAACTCAAAACCAATTGGCAAGGAGTGTCTGATGTGGGACTAAACTCAACAGGATGGTTTTCAAAAACTCCATAATTTACTAACTGAACCAATTTTATTACTAAATCCGATTGGACCTGGTCGGACCACACACATCAATTGCATTAGCATTAAGAAAGAGGAGGCGTGTGTTTTAAGACATATATAAGATGAATACCTTCCCTGCATGCGATCAAAGTTAGTTGTGTCCCGCAATATGTTGGCCCAGGCCATGTGATAGGCCTGGCATGACGTTGAACTCATGTATGCATAGTGTATCCTTGGCTGGGAGAGCATGTCCAGTTGCATCTTTGTACCTGCATCCTGGTGTGAAGGACCACCACTTTTATGTCTCTTAAATCACGGTTTCCCGCCAACGGGCAGCTTTCCTTTTCTAGTACTCTTCTACCTTAAAGACTGGTTTAACTGGAAATGAAATCCTACATTGGTATAGAACTTCAAAATCAAATCCAAATTCGATTTCGAAACTGATTTAAGCTCTTCATTTTGCCCAATGTATTACTCAAAAATGGCTGCCAACCATACATTAGGCCTCATTTTGGAGGGCATCGTGTTCTATGGAAGGGAATTATTTTTTGAATCGTAATAAAATGACTCCCCCCACTTGTCATATTCAATCAACTTCCCCTGACATGACATGTGTTAGAACTGTAGATATGTACTCCTCGAAATACACAACTGAACTTTTATGGGGATGTGCCATTGTGTATCCTGAGGAGTACAGATCTACGATTCTCGTACATGTCACATTAAGGGAGTTAATTGAGTATGCCACGTGGGGGGAGTCATTTTATCATTACTCTTATTTTTTATGGTAGTGGAAGGGATTAGTTATTTGATAACAGTGTTTAAGATTTAAGAGTATTTATTCTCTTTGGAAAATAATTTTTTTGGAAATTTCAGTAATTATATTAGAAATTTGGACTTTTGATGATTGATTTCATATCTTAAAATATTTTATATGTATTTTATTCATTAACTGAAATATCAATGCAACTCATTCGAAAAATAGAGCTGAGGCCCTTCTCTCTTATGCCTAATTTTGGCTTCCCATGGAAGCAGGGATGCACTTTCAAGTCTTCACCAACTGTTAATTTGAACCCGAAAAGCACTTGTAAGGGCCAAAATTAAAATGCGAGAAGCGCTCACCAAACGTATTCCTGGTGCTTCAGTAATTTTAATATTTAGGTGATTGGCTACAGATATAGATCATCCCTGGATCCAATAATCCTGGAATAAGGGGAAAATAGATTTTGAATTAAATATGCAAAATCTCAAAAGATGGTTTGGAGGATCTTATAGATGGTCCTGTCTCTCCATGATTTTCACTAGAGAGCGTCTGATACTGGCATATACTTTCTAAGAGGAGACCCACCAATTGAAAGGCGTAGATGAGGGTTGGGGAGTCACATCATGTGAATCACTCACTCTCCTTTATAGGTTCTACTGAAATTAATGTGTCTTTTGGTCCATCCAGAATTTATTTCAATTTGGCATTTTAGCCCTAGCCCAATGGCCCAAGTAGTTCAATTAAATACTACTACCAAGATGGTGATCATCTCTCTCTAAACTTAAGGTGTTTTATAAAAATGGGAGCGTATTTAATAAAAATTACAAAATCATAATGTTATGAAAATAATTATGTACCTAATTTCATAATTATTTATATTCAAAAGAACGGTTGTATATTGCAAGATCATATTTGGTATTTTTTTTTTTTTTTTTTTTGCTTTGACAGGACACACGTATCATCTACATGCATGTGACAGTAGTTGAATATACCACTTTATGAGGAAGGGCATATAGAGATTAGAAGGTATGTCCTGGGAAGCAAATTCAGTCGTCTTTACCATCTCAACTAAACCCTGGTGGGTAGATCATCTTTGGTATATGTTGTTTGTATAAACCAACATTCAATTCAAGGGCATAAAGATAAATTCATCATTTGTTCTATGCAAAAATTTGTACTTTATAATTGTGCTAATAAAAATATAATTAAAAATCGAGTATAAAAGAATTTTCTTAATGTTAAGAAAACATGTATGATTAAGTAATTTTTGAAAAATGCATTATTGTTTTGGTAATTTCCTCCTTAAATTGACTAATAGGTGCAAGCATGATTTTAAGTCTCATATGAGATTGAGATCATCTCGATATCGTTCAATAGAAATATGGATATACAAAATGTCTCAACATTCACATCATCTCGTGAGATAAACAAGATGTCTCGGGCAATATAATTAAAAAATAATTTTATGACTAAACATATTTTAATCTATCTTATTTTATTTAAAATTATAATTATTTTAAGTTAAATATATGTAAATCAATCATTATAAATCAAGTTAAATGGTTTGTCTTGTCTGAAACAAGTTGACACACCAGAGACAATTTGGTCCATGGACGAGACGTCAAACTGAGTTTTGAAACCATGGGTCTAATTAATTAACATCCTTCTTGGGCTTAGACCCGTAGCTCGGTTGGTTTAACTTAACATCCCTCCTTACCTAATGAATATTAAATATTCAGGTTAAATCCATAAATCCAAAAAAGCTTGAAAGGGACCCTATGCTTAAAATTCATGCCCATTTAATCCTTTTAAATCTATTATTTTTTTCTTGCCAAAATATAGGGTTTCATTGTTCATTTAGTCCAAATCCATTAGCTATATCAGACCAATCAATCCTTTGGAGTATGAGAACTAGAAAGCTAAGTATCAAAGAAATGATATTAGAGTGGTCTGCCTTGCAAGAACATCAAAAATAGCATTAATGCAGATATTTTTCCCGCATCCATCATTATTAGGTTAGTTGATTAGCACAAATATCTCTTTCACATGACCACGCAAGTACTGTTGATTCATCTTTAACCCTTTTCAAAGATAGGAACACTGGGACCATCTTATCCCACAATTATTGATTTTCAAGTCCTCTTTGTTGTGACCAAAGTGAGCAGTTTTACAATGATACATCAATTTTTATTTTCATTTTTCAAATAATTATATTTCATTCCCAAACTTTTCAAAGATTTGGTAAAATTTGTATCAATTTCTATGCTTCTTTTTAATTTACCAGTAACAAACAGAGATTGAACAATCGTAATGTGCAAATAGCAAATGGAAGAGTAAGTGATGATCACGATACTACATTCGATATTAGGATTTGCAAAAGATTAGTAAAGTCAAGCCATAATACGATAATGGCCAAACTTAGGTTAAACTGGTTTTTCCTATATCTATTAGGTGTAGTGTAGACATGTTCTGGCCTACGTGCACGGGAACCTTGAAGGGAAAGCATTTTTGGAGTTGAGTGGGTGGGACTCGTGAACATGTACTTAACAGATGAACTTGAAATCGTGATGTGTGGTCGTACTTCTTTATCTCAATTTTCAAAAAGAGATCAAGTTTAGAAGGAAAGCCTAAGGTTAAGGCATTAGTAAAAATTGACACACTGAAAAATACCCAGAAGATAGTGTCCAACATTTATGTTCAATTATATATAATAATGGAGTTATAGATCATGATTTGACCAGTGGAGCTAATGTTGGATGGTAAAGTGAAAGTGTACTTTTTAGTGTTTTATGTGATTGATGTATATCAATTAAAGTAAAAAATATATATATATATATTATAAGGCATTAATACAAAATATGCACCCATAGAAAATCATTCATTATTTTATTAATATCATTATTTATTATCTTATAATTCATATTAAAAAGATAATCATTATTTATACGTAACATATAATATTGTCGGATATTTTTGTTATTTTTTTATGAAATGAAATAAAGTTTGTAGATGGCATTCTAGGACAATAAGTCTAAACAGATTGTGTACTAGAGTCTTGGCTATCTAGTTTCTCATAAATATGAAATGATCGTAGTTAAGGATGGGATTGAACATCATATTTATATGATTAGCATCTATAACTTTTTTATAAGGTAGAATGACCATGCCTTGATCATTGGAGTTCATTGGAATAGTTAACTCCAAATTTACAAGTGGATATATTATTATAAACTAGAGTTTGCCTATGTTTACAAGCATCCTCCTTGGGGTTAGGGGTAAAATAGGAAAATAATAAAGTTGGAGTGGTATTACTAAAAAATCCTTTGGAATTAAAAGGGTACAAAAGAAAAATAATAAAGTCAAAGAATTATTATTATAAAAAAGAGGAGGAGAAGAGGAAAGACAATAGAGTTTGAGAGATAAGATTGGAAAAGGAGAGAATAAGAAAGAAAATAAAATTAAAGGTATTTTTTAAAATAATAAGAAGATAAAAAAAAAGTAAAACATGTCCTTAAGCTACATTATTTATGAGGTATAAATCTTGAGACAAAGAGTGGGATCCACTATTGTATTTTATTTTATTATACATTAGAGTTTGTTGGTGCCTACAAGATGAGCATCATCTTTGGGGCTTAGGGGATGAAAGAGGAAAAATAATAAATTTTGAATATATTATTAAAAAATGGGAAAAGAGGAAAGTAATATAAAAAGTTTTATGAGTAATTTTTTAAATAAGTAAAAGTGAAAAGACAAAAAAGTTACAGGTAATATTAGAAAAGAGCATACGAAAGAAGACAAAGGAAGATGGACAACCATCTTTGTGATACATTATTTATAGGGTATAAATCTTGAGACAAATGAGTGGGGTCCATCGTTGTATTTTATTATATAGATATTGGATTAAGAGGGTAAAAGAAGGAAAATAGTTAAGTTGAGGAGGAATTATTTAAAAAGAGGAGAGAAGGAAAATCAATAAAATTGGAGAGATAGTATTAGAAAAAGGGTATAAGAAAAAAGAAAATAAAGTTAGATGTATTTTTAAAAGAATAACACAAAACTCACTTTAAAAGGGACACTCAACATGATGTGGAATGTGCACAGAATCATAGATTTTTTTTCCTCGATTCTTTTTCTTTGTGTATCACAAGGTAAAAATTGATGGTTCTCTACGCATTCTATATTAGTCAATTTAGCATGGCTCTTTATCAAAAAAGGAAAAAGAGAAAAGGTAAAACCTACTCTCAAGATATGGTGTTTGTGGAGTATAAATCTTGAGACAGAGAGTGAGATCCATCATTGTGTTTAGTATATGTTAGAGACTATACCTACAGTACGATCATCCTTTTTGGGTTTAAAGGGACAAAAGATGAAAGATAGTAAAAATACTAAAATTAGAGGGATATTATTGAAAAGGGGAGGAGGAATGGAAGAACACTAAAGTTGAAGGGGGGAAAAGAGGAAAGATAATGAATTGGAGTTGTGTGGACTCCACTCTCTTATCTCAATTTTTATACTCTAACAAAGTTGTAGTTGAGTGTAATCCACCATTGTATTTTATTATATAGAATGATCATAATTTAAAGACAACACACATGGTAAAATAAAATTATCAATGAAACGCGATTTTCTCATGTATGAATTGCCTCTATGATTAAGGAGTTGGGCTCAAACTCTATGTATTTGTTAGTCACTTATTCACCAATTAATGATGCATACACAAAAGGATATAAAATGGGTACTTTTGATAATTAATATTGTAATTAATTGAGATCAAATGTTCAACAAATAATCCACCAACATGTTATTATAATATCTAATATTTCCAAATGTATAAAAAGTACATCCATATGATATTATAATATGCTTTACAAAACAATTTTCTACAAAAATATTTGTTATACAATAGAATCAGTAGACTTGGAGAGTATTTTCTAGGAGATGGAGAAATAAGACAATAATATAACTTGTTTTATATGGATATTATGTGGTGGAGGGACTACATTGAAATTGAAAATGATACATGGAATGGGTCCCAATGGATCTCACTCATATAATATGAAAGAGATATAAACGTATAAAGAAGACTAATAACAACATCGACGAGTTTCGCAATGGAACCCCAATGCTTAGATAACATTTAAGTTGGAAGTATAAACAAAAAATGAATGTACCAGTGGACAGTGATAAGATGTATACAGTGAAAGGAAGAATAAGACCCTTGAGCTAACAAGTTTTAGGATCAACTAAAAGCCTAAATTGGGGGGTCAGAATTTTGGAGAAACTCTCTCCTTTATATGACAAGTGTTCATTTGTTTCATGAAATTATGTTTTTAAATTGACGGCATCCCCCAATTTTAATGAATATTTGAGATACCTCCTTATATATATTTTGATGACATACCTCCTATTAATCCCGATCAATGCCCTCGTCACTATTATAATTGTCGTCATCATCTTCAATGTCTACGTCATGTTCTTATTTAAGCTGATTTAATCCAAATCCACCATTTGATGGATCACTTCTAGGAGTTTTTGTGTAATTATAAATATTGACCTAATCAAATAGTCATAATGATTTTATTGTAATTGTCACTTAATAAAATTCTTAATAGAACCAACCCCAAAGTTGAAAGATGAATTTACCCTCTAAACCAGCGTTTTTAACAATTGCACTGAACCAGTGGTTCAACCCAGGGGTGAAGCCAAGATTTTGCTCATTTGGGGGCAGCCAAGAGTAGAAAAAAAAAATTTGTGGGGACAAATAAGAGTGAAAAAAATAGTTGTGGGGGTCAATTAAGAATGGAAAAAAAATTTGTGAGGACAATAGTGACAGATTTCTATATACGCCGCTAAAATCTATTTCAATGGGACATTAATCCATAGAATTTGAAAACTCTTGTGGGGGGCAAGTGTCCCCTCATCCCCCACTCTAAATCCGCCCTCGGTTCAACCAGGTCTCACCTAAATTTGTAACAAAATCGAACCACTGCAAATTTGTTAATTATACATGCTTTCTTGTATACCATTTTGATTTTCTTGAAATGTATTATATGGTTTATATCTTTGAAGATTCGATAATTCATATATTTTAGGTCTTGCACAATTGTTGTTTGTTTAATATTCAAAAGTTTCACTTGTATTAAGAATTTTAAAATAAAACTTTATATTATACTCAGGCTTTGATAAGATCACATTTGTGCTATAAATTGCTAATTATGTTATTATATTATATGGAAGCCTTCAATAATCACAAGATACATTTCACAAGTAACATCAAATCTTACTTGTGGTAAGTATGATGAGACCCATAAATGTATGAGTCAGGTTGGCCTGACTAACTTTGTGAGATTTCAAATCTTACTGAGGACCCTGAGCTCACATTGTGGCATCCAAAAATCTTACTGTTGAAGATGTTGCAAAAATCTTACTGTTTTGAACTTCATCTAAGATGTTGAAGATGAATGGCTTCTGGATTCTCAAATTTAAAATTAAAATTCAACAATTAAAAATAAATCAAAGTTTTTCCATGAAATGTAGGAGACCGTGGTGTTGGATTTCCAATGTAGTAATCCACATGGGCCCAAAAACCCTTACTAAGATTTGAAATCTTACTAAGTTAGTAAGGAAAGTGTTTTTCTAAATTTTTCACAACCGCTTATATCTTCTCAAAGATTTAAAAAACGCTGAAATTTCATTTAGGGTTAAGTTATTCTAGAGCTTTCAAGCTTACATGAAAGGGTTTCAACACAAATATCCTTACACCACAAAGTCAGCCTTTTGTTTCCCAAGTACCTAAAAAAGAGACACTCCCTCAAAGCTAATAATAATTCAAACACAAGAAACCTCATGCCCACTAAGGTGAGTTTATCTGATTGCATTGTTTTCTCATTAATCACGAAATTGCCACTGGACTTTTTCAAGAGTACTTATTTCATAAGCTCTTTAACAACAACAAAAAAATTCTTTCCATCTTCACTTTCTCTTTTGGTAAGTAATTTAATGCCCAATTCCCATCTCTTTTATGGCCCCAGTTGGTAATTTTGGCTTACCCACAAACAAATATTTGGTCCTTCCGTCTAAAAAGTCAATCTCATTGAGGAGTTTTAGTTGTTGGCTTTGAGAGTTTTTCATCATGATCTAGAATCCACTCAATAGTTAGCATGTGTAGTTGATGAGATAAATAAAAAAATAAAAAAATAGAATAAAGAATAAACTATCAAGTTGATTTTTATCTGTATGGTAAAATTGCTCCACATCAAAAGAGACTAGAGTTGGGTGGGAGTGTATTATTTGCACTTTTAAATCTGGTAATACCTTATCTTCTTTGAGAGCTTCAATCAATTTTATTTATTTTAAGCCCAAATATAGAAATAATAGAGAAAAACTGAAGTGAAAATAAACTTAAAATCACTTAAATTGAGATAACAAATGAGACTTTAGGTGTAACTAAATGACAAACTATTGATAAGTTTTTCATGGGAATGATATATATATATTTACAATGCAAAACGATAAATATAGAGTGATAGGGTTGGCTTATAGCTCAATTGACATATTTTAATGCAAAGTTTTGGGTTCAAATTTTTAATTTTTTTGGATAGCCTAGAGAGTATATCCACCTTGGTGAGATTAATCTCCCTAGGTCACCCACACCATCCCCCCCCGTCATGTCTTACAACGTGTGACGCCCCGCCAAACGCTAACACAAATCCCAAGGCCAAATCCTAAGGTACTAGGTGGCACCTCAAAATTTCGGCATGGTCTCCTCTATTTATGTTAGCGTTTCACGGAACTCAAACCTGATAAACCAATTTATAACAAAACCTGTATATAAAAATGTAGATACAAGAAAATAACAGCGGAAGACTAATTACATCTAACATGTAAGTAGATCAGAGTGCAAAAGATTTATCAATATACAGGCTTACAAAATCATTCTCCCTCTAACATAGGCCTAAACTCTCAATCCAAAAACTACACACATCCTGGATGAAACTGACAACGCTAACGGATGTAGCCCTAGTGCTCACCAGGCAATAAACTCTGATCGTCGATTTGACCGACCAGATACTCCTCAATTACTGACTCTACGCCTGTCTCAGTAGCTGCAAGTGTTGAAACTAAAAAAAATAGGAAGGAAAGGGTGAGTACCAATGGTTACCCAGTAAGTCCACAGCCAATTCCTACTAATAACCCTTCCTAAGCATGATCGAATAAAGCATACTGAAGATTTTAATACGTGCAAGGTTTACAAGATAAAATACGATCAACTGGTACATATAGCCAGGGATGAGCAACTAAACAGTTCTAAAAATTTCACATAACATCAATCATCCATACTCATTATACATTTTCCATTTTATGCAAATACAGTTGGCAACATTAAAATAATAGACATGCTTCTCAGTTTGTAATTCGAAATATAACGACATATACATAATACAAATGGTGGAGTATTGGAATTAAAGAGTTGGGATTCACGACTGGATCGCTCCCAGTCAGGACATGATATTCCCCAGTAACATCGTAGTTCCTGATTTTGTGGTTGGTCGTGTCCACCACGCTTGCGGAACCATTTATCCGGCTCAGGCTGGCCGTTTGACGTGACCGTAAGCAATGGGTCTCTTTTCGATGTGTCAGAACGTTCGACTACTACTAGATTGTTAGTGATCACTGACTAATCATCTTCGTCTATGCCTATCAGGCGTGCATGTGATTCCCAAAAGACACTCCACTCGTATACGATCACCTTTACAATACACGTTCACTGGTAAAGATAAGAAAGGAATGGACCCGGATTCCAGTTGTGACTCCACTCTCATACGCGTCCCATACCACGTATGAGTTTGGTGGTCCCTACCATACATCCCAGGATAGTGCACCCCTCCGGATGATGTGACACACTATCCCTTCAGGCATTCACAAACCCTTTAACAGCTCACAAAATAGCTACGTATATATATAATTTTTCATTTAAAACAAAAAGAGAAATTAACAGAACAGGGTTGAGAATGGATATCCAGTTCCTACCATGCAACCGTGGTCAATCGGCCTAAAATAAACAACAGTACTCAGCGCACGCGCTAACATAATCGAAAATAAACATGCAACCCTTTCATTAATAACCTGGATATCCTTTCACCAACCTACACACAACATACAATGTAAAATGTAGACATCACCCCTCGGGCGTGATTCTGACATTTTACCGTTCGTTCCCTTTCCCATTCTCTCGACATTCTCACTTTTCATCTTTTCACATCGACCATCCATTTTCAATATTTCAAAGTCATTCTTTTGGTCTTTCCATTGAAAACCATCAAAGTTTATAAAAATAAGGTCCCGGCGATGCACGGGGCCAAAGCTGTTAAAAATAAGGAAAGCTGGTGAAAATTTGGCTAAGTGTCAGAAACTCAATTTTTTCAAAGTTCTCGAAATTGAAAACGGGTTTTTCGAAATAAAAGTCTCGATCATGAGATTCGACACCATATAGTTTTTGTAATCTAATTCAAAGTTACGCGAAAGTTATTATATTTTGAAAATTTGCCGAAAACGTCGAAAATTACGTTTTGTTCTTGAAACCAAAATTCGGATTTTGATCCTTTGAGATTTGGATCTTAAAACCATTCCCATTGTTCCGAAATGGGGGGTAAAACCTTAATTTCATTAAAGAACTTAAAGTAAATGGAGAACTTAAATGTTTTAATGAAATAAAGGGTGGGAAATAGTGTATAAGGTGTGAAGAGGTCAAGCCAAGAGTCAGAACACTGTTCTGATCAAAACTGTGTCTGTCGGTAGCTGTCGGTGGCAGAACCAGAATTCTGTCGGTGGAACCGACATATTGGTCATCGGCAAATGTCGGTGGGACTGACGGTCCTGCCGACAGAACAAAATTTTCTCGCGTTCTTTGGTTTCGTCGGTGGCAGAAACCTCATTCTGTCGGTGGGACCGACAGAATGCCTTCGGTAGGTGCCGGTGGTACCGACCCTTCCCACCTACAGCCTGGACCTCACTCGCGATTTTGGGATTTTTCGATCCCTTTTTCGATTTCTTCTTCCATTCTTCGAGCCATTCGACCCACCCACGATTTTGTTATCAAATTTCGATAAAACATAAACAAAACACCTACTTCTATCATGAATTTGAAATCAAACAACAACCGTCTACGATTCAAAAGCAAACAATAAGTTTTGTTTCAAAACCCTAAATGCACATTTTGGGAAATCTAAAGTTACCAATAGGAATTGAAAGTCCCCTACTTGCTTGTGGACGCCAATGGTGATGAATCAACACTAAGGATTAATGTTAGGCGGCTCGAAGTTCCGAAAGTGGTTGAACTCGGGTGCCAACGGAGCGGTTGGTTGTGAAACCCTCTTTGAAGGTGTTCTCCTCGCTTCCTAACGACCAACAACGACTTTCCTATGATTTGGATGAGGTTCCAAGTGATTACACAACAACCTACTTGCTGATTCTTGTGGGAGACCAAGAGAAAAGAAGAGGAAATGGAGGTTGAATGGGGTGAGGACGTAGAGCTCGACAACGCCGACGACTTCGCCTTCTTCGTCGAGGTTCAACTCGGACTTGATTGGGATAGATCTTAATAGGAATGGGTTCAAACCCTAGGTCTAAAAGATGGCTGAGTTGAGTTCTTTGGAGAAGAGTGAAGTGAGTTTTCTTTTATAAGAGGGCTGAGGGTATACTTGTAATTTCCCCATCATTTCTAGTTTCGATCGTAACTTAACTATTCGGACTCGGAAAACGACAAACGAATATGCCATTTCGAATAATTTTTCGATTTGGATCTAATGGTGTCATCAAATCTTTTCGATTCCCGCTCTAACGAAATTCCACTATTTTGGGTCCCACTTAACACGAAATTCGAGGATTCTATAACTTCTCCATCCGAATTCGAATTCGAACTTGCTCACAGGCTAATGTATATATTTCGATCCTTTTGAATCTAATGGCGAAGTCGGTTTTCCTCAAAATTAATCATAGCAATATTCGAGTATTTTACTCTAATCTCTCATTCGACATTTTCCTCCAAATCTCACCATTTAATTTCCTCGAGATATGAGTTGAAAATCCGGGGTGTTACACAACAGGTAAGTAGCCACAATTCTGTGGAGGCCCATATAGAGACTCGAATAAGTCATGACCTGGGGAGAAGTCGTTTCTTACCATCTTAACTAAAGTGGGTATTGTGGGTTCACATTCACCTAGTTTATATTTTTATTTATATTTATGTTTGAGAAACATATTCCTTACTAACTTAGATTTTTAGCTTTGTTAAGGGTTGTTTTGTTCAAATGGATTACCACATCAATAATCCAACACCGCATCCCTCTAAGATTTTTTGAAGAAATTAAATAAAAAATAAAAATAATTTCTTTTGAGTTTGATCCAAGGTTTGAAAATGGACAACTATCGAACTTTTACTTAACTCCCAAGCTTAAAGTTGAAATTCAATTTTGAAAAAAAAAATTTCTGAAGTTCATAGAATTTTATCCTCCACAACCCTGAAGCATTTGATCATGTTTTTGAACGTCACAAGGTGAGTCCAATGACCCTTAATGAAGGTGAAATCATTACTATTTTAATAAGACTAGTTGTTAGACTCTTTATATTTTATATGTACTTTGTAGGGATTGATTATTTAATGGTTTATGAATATCAATACATCTTGCTTGTTTACTGTAATTAAAAAAAAAAAAAAAAAGAGAGAGAGAAACCAAATAGTTTCAAGGGATTTAACTAATTATTGTTTTTTTTTTTTTTTTTGAAGGTATTTAACCGATTATCTTATCTTGACTTTGGGATATCATTGAAAAATAAGGATTGGCGTTATGAAAAGATTGCTTGTGATTCGTTTTATTTTGAAATGAATCACACAAATAATATTATTATTACCCCATTGATCAAGAATTGTTTAAAAGTATCCCAATAATGCAATAAGAAAGATTTTAATAATTTCTTGAAAAGAACATATTTTGCGTTCTATGGCATTTTTGTATATTAAAGTGGAAAACAAGGGCATTACATGGCTCCACCCCAAAAATACACCACTCCTCCATTCGTCCTTGCTTTCTCTTTTTTTTTAATTCATGTTACTCTGTTTCGTTCTGCCCGACGCCAAGACTTCACCACCCACAACCTCTCTCTCTCTCTCTCTCTCTCTCTCTCTTTTAAAAGGCTCTGTTCTAACCTCAAATATCTATATATTCGGTTCAGTTTCTCGAAACATTTCTTCTTATGGAGATGAAGGAGAAGAAACAATGTGAAATCTGTTCTCTTTCTTCAAAGCTTTTAATTGAAACCATTGGTTTCTTCGCAGAAATACTCAACTTTCTATCTTCTCTTACTTCAGATCCTCTTTTTTCAATCTTGGTGGTTTTATATACTCTAGTGCTTCTCTATTACCCTCGAATCTTTCTCAACCTCATTTTCTCACCCATCTTGATCTCAACTGGAATTCTCTTATCAACCCTTCTTCGATTAGGTAAAAATCAAAGAACCCGAAAAGAAGATTTGATCTCCAGCGAAACCCAAACCCAAATCGAAGCCGAAACGAGAAAGAAAGTTGAACTTGAAACAGAGCCTTTTTTCTCAGAGTCCTTTGTAGAGTGGAAGTGGAACGTTAGAGCGCCATTAGAAGTAATATACGAAGAGTACGAAGGAGAAGAGGAGAATCAGAAAGTGGGTATCAACGGATTGGTGTCTCTGGCAATTTATTACCCGGAATCTGTCACAGAGAGCTCGTCGGATGATGATTTTCTGGCCATCGAAGGGTGGGATTCACCGGAGAGAATGTGCTTTACGTGGGAAGAAGAGGACAATGAGGGTTTGATTGAGATACCGTTGGAATTGGATGATGTGAAGAGAAGTTCGTTTTATCAATTTGAAGAAGAGAATCTGATTGAGATCGATATCTCTCCAACCGGAGTTCCGGCGTGATTGAGAGTTTCCCGGCGTGTGTCAGATTCAGTTCAGTTAATTAAAGATCTCATTATATATAATAGTAAAGATAAGAAGATGTTTGATTAGGAACATAGCTTGAGGGATGGATTTTGGGGTTTGGTTAAATATTTTTTTTGAGTTTGTTTAGTTACTGTTGTATTATATGTTCATAAACAATAGTAATTGCTGTGTTCAGACTTCAAAGTTCAAGCATTTGTTTAAAATTATAGTCTTGAAATTTCCCAGGAATCTGTCTAAAATAAAAATTGAGCTGTAAAAATTACCACACCATAAAAAATAGAGATCTTTCTCAGGACGCAACTTTTACTAAAATTCATACATTGCTCATTTTATATTCAAAACATCGAGAGTGAGTTCTTTAGTAGGTATTCTAATCTAAAGTAACGATCTCGCTGATAATAACCGATGAACTCGCTGGTAAATTCAAAGAACAAATATCCATGATAAAAAGTGAGGATCTTCTTGATAAATTTAAAGACAAATATCCTTATTTTTTAAGGGCCAGTTAACATGTAATTATCAGTAAGTTCATCGCTTTAAATTAGCATACCTACCAGAGACCTCATTTGAAAACATGTTTTGGAAATTAAAATGAAAAATATATTGGACTCCTAATTTCGTCGTATTCAAGACACAAAATGGTAATTTGCCCTAAAAAAAATATAAAGTAGAGAGATTATATTGTCATACTAACTTTTGCTAATGCCATGCCAATCATATGGAAATCACTCCAAAATTAGCACAAAACTTGGGGTTGCATTAGCAAAAGTTGGTGTGGCAATAAAAACAATCTATAAACAAATATCATAGACAACTTCCACTACTCATCCCCTTTCAACTGTCATTTTGAGTAGTGAAATCCAAAATAGAGATCTCCAATGCACAACCCATCCCATCCCACGACACAAAATAGGTCGCTCCACAACTTCTTCAATTTTTGGAGGGCAAAAAATTCAAATAGTCGACTGAAAAATATTAAAATTTCAGGGCATTTGAAATCTAAGTTGAATTAAAAAAATATTAAAATAATTATAAATATTAATTTTTGAACAACACAATTAAAGTGCAATCTCCATGAATATCCAAAATTACTATCCATAAATCCCTGGTTAATCATATATGGGTATTTGCTCTGAGTAATTATATTATAAAATCACACCATAAGTAAATATGGTGCAGCAATATCATCATTCTGAAATTCATATGACCAAAATATCTTGTTTGTTAGGAAAACATTATTATGTTTAAACTATAGCAATGGTCTTTAAAGTTTGAAGTCATTTTTGGTTTTGCCTAGTTACCAAATGATGTCGAAATGACTTAGTGAGAGAAGCAAATCCTCTATAGCTTTTATCAAGGGATGATGTCATGCACATCATCAAGACAGAGACATCAATACATTTAAATTTGGGAGAACAATGAAAATCATTTACTAATGTTTGATCAAACACCAAAAAAAATATTTTTATGTTAATTTTTTTTTAATCTAATCTTACCAATGAAACTAAGGGTACTGAGGTTTTATTTTTCCCTCAAGATAATATTTTCTGGATTCTAGAAGAAGTGTTATGGGGGCGCCACAGAGGATCCGCTCCCTTTAGTAAGACATCTTTGCAATCCCAACGGGACAAGAGTTTCTCCTTGAATCTACTTGGATGAGTCATCTAGGTCTTGGACGATTTTGAAATAATTTTTTCAAGCTCATTGCATACCTTCACTTCTATCTTCCATGAGAGGTTAGCACAAAATAGGATTTTAGGAAGAAAAGTAAAAAGTTTTTATCAAGAATTTAAAGATGATGGATTTAAGACAAATTTCAAGAGCTTCACTAAGTTAGCATAATTTATCTGTTGAAAACAATGGGTTTTGGGCGAAACAAAATCAAGGGTTATTGTCATGAGGTTGATGATGAGGGCATTATGTTAGTATCTCATGCAAGACTGAAGGCAAGGGCATGTTAAGTGTGGGAAATGATTAAAAGTTGGTGTAAAGAAAAGCTATTAGAAAAGTTGGTGTGGTAATGAAAACTATCTAAAATAACCATCAGCCTAAAAATTATTAAAACAAATTAAAATTGGATTTTCAAAAAATATTACTTTGATGACAACAACAATGAGCAAAACTTCATCTTCGATCAATAAACATGGTCTGACCTAAGAGTGAAAAACCAAGGTTTTCAAATTTAAAAAGAAGGCCCGAAATTAGTGGAATGATGAAGTAGGGATATATGGCTGACCTTATTATTACAAGAACTGGCCATATTATGATGGTGATCCAAATTACCAGACTAACATGAGATAAAGGAAAAAAAAAAAAAAAGCTTCATAACAAAATTTAAACAGCTAATACAACACCATTTCTTTTTTCTTGTTTTTTTTTCACAATAGTTTGTGAATGATAGATTAATGGTTGGATGTATCCATGAGTCCGGATCAGGTGACTTATTAAAAAAAACTCATGAGAAAACATATGATCCCAATCGTTAAAATTATAATCCAATGGTTAAGTTTTGTAATAGGGATATGCATTTTCTAATTATATTGACAAGTTGTGTAGGCCCGACCAGTGGGCGAGGCAATTGGTCTCTTAGAGTGCCATATCTCGCCAAAATCCCCTGGGTACATGCAATCAATACCCCCACAAACTAAGGTTGGCAATAATCCATTTTTTATCCAACATCCGATCTGATCTGAAAAAATTGGATTTGGACGTAGGATTTGGGCTTGCAGATTGGATTCGGATTAATCTTAATCCCATCCGATAAAAGTCCAATCCGATTTTTTTATATAAATCCCATCGTCTCTCACTCTCTTAAAAGAAAAAACTTTGTTTTCAACAGCCCTCAACACTCAACAGAGACCAAAATCATTGGTTGTCTTTTCCCAAACCAATCTTCTTCAAGACTCAAGCTCTTTCATGGCTACACCTAGATAAATCCTCGTGGGTAGTCAACAAGGGGGGGTAGAATCAAGACCTCTCCCTTTTTGGAGGGAGGCCTTGGGCACTATGCCCAACGCTTGTTGGTTTATATTGATAAGCTATAGCTTGTTATTGTTCATTCTACTTCCATTACATTTCTCATGAAACGAAAACCCTCACCTAGTCATCTTGTACCGTTATCTACCTCTCACTTTCTCACTCTTAATGCCTCTTAACACAAAGAAAAATGGAGTTCTGATTTTGCTATCTTATATATATATATATATATATATGGGTCAGGTTCAAAGGACAACCATTTCTACACACATATAGACAACATGTTTTGTCTTATATGGGCAAAAATGTTTGGAATGGACTGATTTTTTGTGAGGATGATCTCTGTGATGAGGAGATCATCCTTGCCAAAAATCAGCTCATTATGAAACTTCTAGACCGTCCAATTTTTGTTGAAAAATTATAGACCGTCCAATTTTTGTAAATCAATTTTGATGGGGTTACAAGTTTTGGAATGGGATGATTTTTTGCCAGGATGATCCCCTCATCACAGAGATCATCCTCACAAAAAATCAGTCCATTCCAAACATTTTTGCCCATATAAGACAAAACACGTTGTCTATATGTGTGTAGAAATGGTTGTCCTTTGAACCTGACCCTATATATATATATTGGATAACTGGGTATTCCTGTAGACAGTGGATCGGGCCCATATATGGGTTTTGCCCAATCCATAAATTATAGTCTTGTCCAAGGACTAGTCTTAGGGCACATGCAACACCCACACATCACACACACCTAGTAAGTGAGGCTGCACTCTTGTGGGTGGCCCCTAAGGAATTACGATCGTACTGGATATTGAACTCACGACTTACATGCATTAACCGCTTATCGGTCCAAAATTGCCATTGAGCCAACCTCGAGGGGTTAAGTTATATGATTTTTTGTTAATAGGGTTTGATTGATCTATTATATGCACATGTTATTATATGTAAAATGAATTTCAAATTATTAGGTCGAAGCATATTATTTATAAAAAAAAATTTCTTTCTTCCAAAATCTAGCAATTTATATACTAAATTAATCTACAATTTAAAATTTGATACATGTTATAAAGCCCATAAATCAACTCAAGCCCGGTCCGAGGTTTCACCTACTTGGCCCGTTAGAAGTCAAGGGCTGATTTAAAGTAGTTGGTTACTTAGGGCTAAGTTAACCCCCACAGCCCATTATGATCCATAGAAAACCCTTCACAATGAAAGCGCGATCTGTGCGCGCAATCTAACGGCTACGAAGCTGTGAGAGAGGGTTTTAGGGTTTTTAGAGTCTATATAAAGAAAACCAATTCACCTCTTCTTTACATCGTTTACAATCTACCTTCAAAGCATTAGGGTTAGGGTTTCTGAGATATAGAGTTTATAGTTCTTTCTCCCTCAATTAGTCTTTCTTTGTTTCTTTGTAAGTTATGGTTTCGCACGTTGCACCCCGGGCTTCTCTGAAATCATGGATGAAGAAGAAAGCCCCAATGCTCGTGCTAAAGTGCGCCGTTCAGTGTTGCAGATCTGCTTTGATCTTTCCAACAGCTGATCTGTGTCAAAGCAACGGCTACAAACAAATTTCTTCCTTTCATAGACTTTTCGTTTTTGTCTCTGTTTGCCTCTCCACACCTTTAAGCTTTTCTCTGATTTAATAAACACTCAGAAGAGCTTAGTCATGGAGGCATATATTGAACTCGGCGGGGTTCACGTGGGGGCTTCACTTCTTCTAAATGTTTTGCCTCTAAAAACGTTCGCCATAGGTGAGATTTCTTATTGATATCTTAAAATCAATCGATCTATTTCTTTTTCTTAAATTTTTTATAGGGTTTTTATTTTTAGTTTTCATTTCTTAATTAATTAGAGATGGCGATGATTATATCTTATCCGCGCTTCTGAGAGAAATCTATGAAGCAAAAAAAAGATAAATGGTTGAATTTCTTGATATGAGCCAATGCTTCTTGTTTTAGAGTTAGACTTAGATCGTTTCGGACTTTTTCTTCAATGAAAAAGTGTCTTTTTTGTGGCCTAGAAGTTGTCGATCCTTTTTTGTGTGGGATCTACGTTTCTGTCTTAACATTGCTAGACCTCTTATAGTTGATAATATAGTTATGTTATATTGTTTAAATTTTTCGAGACTTTTATTTTAATCGGCAGTGATGATTATTATACAGCTTTTATGCCAGTTCTGCTTCTGATAATTCTTGATTGATAGAGCTGCTTTATATATCTGAGCCATTGTTTAATCGATTGATTTGTTAGAACACCATTGATTTATATGCAATAAAAGACGTCAGGTTTTTTGAGCTTTTTAAATTTATTATTCTGAATTCTGAATTCTGAAATGGGTGTTTGTTAAAAACCTTTAGGATTCTGGTGTTTTATGGGTGAGTATAGCAAGCCAAGGATGATTTATCCAGTTTTATGAGGTGTAGTTGTCTTCAAGACCCTGTTTACAGGGAGAACCTACTTGGAGCTGCTACATTCAAATATGAAATTATTGGATTTTCTGAGGCATTAGCTTATGTATCTGGTTTTAATACAAAAATACTTCTCTTAGGCTTTTCATGGGTACTTTGAATTGTGTTGTAGCAACCTCAACATTACTTGCTCCTATGCCCAAAAATTGTCGTATCTCTCAACACCCTGCTCTATTTCATTTTTTTTTTCTCAGGCATAAAATACTTGTTTCATGGTTTTTTAATTTTTGATTTTTGTTGAGCTTCCATTGATGATTATATCCATCTTATTTGAGGTGTGGTGAAACCAAGACCCTGTTTAACAGGGTGAACCTACTTGGGGAAGCTACATTTCATATGATATCAATGGATCTTCTGAGGACATGTCTTGATTATTTTTTGTATTTCATTTTTGTTGAATGGAAGTATGGTAGTGGTATTTTTTTTTTTTTTTTGGAGGAATCGTGTCTAGTTTGTTTGTTAAGACAAGTCATATTGAATACAAAACATATTATGTCTTGTAATTGAGTTTCACTATCCTCCAGCCTAGAATTTACAAAGTGGGCATGGAGGCTGAAGAACTCAGAAAGTGTGTGTTGTCTATCAGCTTCTTCTCTTTGAATCTTACACGAGTTTGGAGTTAAATAACAGCACTACATTTCTTTTAGATCTTAATTTGCATTAACGTTTTTAGTTGTTGGTTGAGGTTAGGAACATGGCAGTAGTATCTCATGTATGCTGTTAATTGGTTTTCAGAATCACATGATGTTGTGTTTTAGTTAGATATGTTGTGTTTTAGTTGAACGATTAGCTTTTTTTAATGGGTAATTGGTTTTAATTTCTAATCATAGACTATGATATTGTGGTCCTCTCGACTTTCATCGACAAACATATAATTCAATTGTGAAGGGTTGAATTTTTGGTGTTTAATGGAAATTTCACTTATTTTGAACATGTCAAGTTCTCTTCACTATTTTTTACCATTTTTTGTTTTTTATATCTGGGGATAATGTAGTACATTGATTGAAGAATCAAGAGGCTTAAAGATTTATTTTGTGCAATAATGTCCCATGATTTTGGAATCATAGATTTGAGTTTAGCCTGATGCAAAGGATTTTCTCTTGAAAAATATCAAATAAGCAATATATCCAAAAGAATAAAAATCTCAATAATTCAAATTTAAACCAAATAAAATTAAGGGAAAATTATGAAAATAGTCAAATAAAAAATTATTTAAAAATATATATATATAATTTATTGAAAATTATAAATAGGATAATAAATTGGCCATTAAACTGTCCGCCTCTCTCTCTCTCCAATTTTAAAAAAATAATGGCCATTAAATGGTCAGCCTCTTCTCTCTAATTAAAAAAAATAGTAACCACTAAATTGGCGATCTCTTCTTCTTCATCAAGTCAAGTTAAGCAAAAGAATTCTTCTTCTTCATCAAGTCAAGTTAAGCAAAAGAATAAAAAAATCGCATCTTCATTCCCTTCTCTTCTTCTTCATCAAGTTAAGTTAAAATTGAAAATTTTTAATTTTGTAAAAACATCAAGATCTCGATTTTTTATAAAACATTAAGATTTTGATCTTATGATCTTAATTTATTTTATAAACATCAAGATCTTAAGATCTAGATCTTTTTTATAAAATATATTAAGATCTTAAGATGTTGATTTCATGAACTTAAGATCTCTTAAGATTGATCAAAAGATTGTATAATCAAGATCTTGATGCTTATAAAATAAATGAAGATCATAAGATCAGGATCTTAATGTTTTATAAGAAATTAAGAACCTAAGATGTTGATTTCATGATTTTAAGAACAAGATCTTGATGTTTTTTATATATATATTTGAAAAAAAAATATCAACTTGATGAAGAGGCGATTTATTTGTTCTTTTGTTTAAAAAAAAAAAATTAAAGAAGAGAAGGGAAGATGCTGATCATTTAATGGTTGATTTTTTAAAAAAAAATTGGAGAGAGAGAAGAGGTCGGTTAATGGCCGATTTATTATTTTATTTATAATTTTTAATAAATTATATTTTTTTTAGGGAATAATTTTTTTATTTGATTTTTTTTTCATAATTTTCCCTTAAATCAACAATACCAGTTATTTTGGGAGTTTTACCTTTAATATACCCAATATTTATTTGGACAGAGTTTCTTCTGAAGATCTTTATAGTATTTATAAATTATTTTTTTTAAGGAATAATTTTTTTTTCATAATTTTCCCTAAAATCAACAATGCGAGTTATTTTGGGAGTTTTACCTTTAATATACCCAATATTTATTTGGACAGAATTTCTTCTGAAGATCTTTATTGTTTTTTTCTAGGGCTTTACAAGGCCCAACCTTAATATACTACCCTCTGAACCACACAATAGGTTCTCTGAATTTCTTTTCATATCTTAGTTTATTTGGTGCCTAAATGTATCACCCTTGGATTTTCTACTACAATGGATGAATTAATCTAAGCATCCACTTCATTATTATGTATCTTGAATTCATTAAATTCCACTTCTCTGATTGTTAATTATTGAGTGAATTTTTGTTGTTGAATTAATTGGTGTAAGACGAAAATCCAAAATTTGTACCCCACTACATGTAAACAAGGGAGAAATTCAATCTTATACATGCATGTGCGTCTATTCTACAGAAATATAGAACCATTCCCAAATTGATAGATGGGTTTTCCCCTTCTTGGGGTTACTAACGATGAACACAAACACATCCCATCATCTTCCACTTTTACTTAGTTGGTCGATTTTTGTAGGCTCCTCTCCCCTACATTGATTTCCCTGTCCAATCTCATCTCCCGCCTGTTCTTCCCTTCATGCACTAATTACATACAGTACTGTTACCCAATTGGAAATCCTAATGCGATTCCCCACCATTCCCTAACCAAAAACAAACCGTTATCTAGTCAAAAAACTAATGGAGTACAACTTGTGAATGTTAACATTGGCACCATTAGTAAGGCACTTTAATGTATTAAGCTACTAAGGATTTGAGCGCTATTATGGAAGGTAGCATAGAGTCAAATATGCTACCTTCCTGTAAAAAATATCTTCCCATATATGCAACTTAAGTAGGCAAGCCATAGTATTACTTGTTTAATTGCTTAAAAGAAAACCTAGTGCATGCATTTTAATTTGCGCGAGTCTTTTTATCTCATAAAAAATATCCATGGCATTAAGTAAATTGGGAGATTTGGTGCGAATGTAATCTATATTCCTTCTTCACATGTACAACCAGAGATCTTTCTCTTTGGGTGTCAACCACATCATCACTGCATACGTTTAGTGTGTCAATTTATCGTTAGTCATTTTGTTCATCTCTATTTGACATGATTAAAGTTATAGAATTTCTAGACCTTGTTCAAGATAAACCAATGTATAATTGATAACTTAGTCATTTAACAAAACAAAAAAAAAAAAACCGTTTCTCTTATCACAGAAGGCCTAATGAGTGGTGTCAACATGTTAGTTTTGGTTCAGTTTCGTATAAACCCAAAATCAAAACCTAGATTAAATATTGATTTCAATTCTTATCGATTCCAATCGTCGGTATGGGATACATGGAAACAAAATCTCTTCCCACAAGTATCCTAACCCACTCAATAATTGATACCAATCATATGTTTTTCAAGCAAATCAAATTCTTCATGAAGATAACCTTTGGAGTTATGATCGAGATTTTTTCTTTTTATTGAGGTTGGGAATGAATATTTGTTCTCATAAGTAAAACAAATCTATTATTGTGTCTACTTCAGGTACCCGTTGATGGATTTCTGAGATGACTAAATCCAATGAAAACTAACTAAATCCGATCCATTGACACCCTTAAGCCTATCCAGCAGAAGAAATGGACTGAAAGGGAGAGTTACTTGTTGAGTGGCTAGCGGGAGCTGCCCTTTACCCGTCTCTTTGATTTACAAACGAACAAAACGAGGGAAGCTGCAACGAAGCTCAGTGGCACATGGCCAGATGGCCCACATTATTCCTACTCATGACGCATGTGTACCACGATCTCACTTCTTTCTTTGGATATCCGTCCTAATTCCAAATGTGCCCTTAGGGGTGGCAATCAAGCCACAATCCAACGACGTGAAATTAGTGGGTTTGAATCTTAATAGTATTTATCCGTCTAAGACCATTATTAAATTAGTTAGGTCTGAGTTAGGGATATCAATTTGTTTTGACACATTGGGTTAGGTACCTATTTATAAATGGGTTGGATTTGGGTTTAAGTTTTTGATACGATTATTAAATAAGTCGGGTTTGAGTTTGATAAATTTTCTTAATACCCTTATTTCAACACCAACATAACTTGTAATAGTGACAAAATACTCTAATTTTCTTTTTTTTTTTCCTTTTGAAAAAAGTGGTAATTAATTCTTGATTCTTTTATTCAATGATTTAGTCCAAACTTATTAATAAATTATTGAAAAATACACTTTTATATCTTTACTATTATAATGAAAGAAGGTGGAGTAGAAGTGGTTCGCCCCCCCTCCCTCCTCTCCTAAAATAATATAATTAGATTCATTTTCATCAAACACTAAGAAAATTACAATCCAACGATAAATTGACATGAGTTAGTTTTCAAAATATTCTTTTTTTACTATGTAATCTTTAAAACCACCATTTCCTTAATGTTTTAAGTTATAAATAAGCTCTTTATATACATGTGCAGTTACGCATGTCCCTTCTAATTAATGTCGAACTCAACATTTTCTAAATGGCCCCTATATAAGAAATTGGGTGACTTTATCATTCAACTTTAATGGTGACTTTAAAGGTATTGGATTTGGTAATTTTACCTTTACATTATTGGGTTATTTATTGATCTTGATCATTTTTTGTTAAATGATTATATATATAATTTGATAAAACTAGTTTTTCTTTGGATTATAGTTCTAACAAGAGAGTACCTGAATACTACATGATTATTTGTTGATTTTGATTATTTTTTTTATAATGATGATATATAATTAATCAAACTAATTTTGCTTTAATCTATATATAATTGTAAGAAGTGTAGCTGAATATTATTTGATTATTATTGGCCCAGGTGATTGTCAATTTGTTGATGCAATATACTTTTAAAGGTATTGTATCAAATATTTTATGTTAATGGGAATAGCAAATTACGTTTATCATTATTGAATTTTCGATACCAATTATTTAATTATATTATTATTTTAAACATTCTGCCCCATTGCCGATAACATTATGAGGACAAGAATAGATGTTGGGACTCAAGACATGTCTCTTAAGATCGTACGGATCCAATCTCATCTTACCCACTGTGGAACATTTTCTAAAACAAGCGATATACATTAATTCATTTCCAGTTTTACCCTTGGTGCAAATGTTTGATCATTTGGAGAGGGTTCCAGATACTGATATTTACCCTAGATTAAGTGGTACACATAGCTAGCCTCTCAAAAGTGCTATTAAAAAGCATCTATGGTTTTGCACTCCTCCATGTCAGTTCAGTGTCATAGGAAGTCACGCCAGCATTATTCATAAAATATTAGTGTGTATTTTGTTAGGAGTCGCTAAAATCAATTGACTACCAGACGTGACAAGTTTGAGAATCGTATATCTACGCTCCTTGCGATACACGGTTCCCTCAAGATACATAATTTTATGAGGAACTGCAGCCATATATATCGAGGAGCACAAATTTATAATTGTCGAACTTGTCACGTCAAGATAGTCGATTGAGTTTGCCACATGGGTAGTCAGATTATCACGATTCTTTTGTTAGAGTTGTGATAATTGGAGAGCTAAAAGATATGCTGTCTGTACGTGAATGATATGGCAAGTGCACGGAATCATAGATCTTTTTCTTTGGGATACACAAAGAAAAAAGTCTACAGTTATGTGCATGTGCCCTTGTCACGTCAACCGCATCATCGTATGTTTTAGCATGTCAATTTATCATTAGTCATTTTGTTATTATTTGCATATCTATTTGACATGATTAAATTGACAACTGATTGTCATTTTTCAAATAAAAAATACCCGTTTCTCTTATTACACTTATTACAGAAGGCCTAATTAGGGGTGTCAACATGTTAGTTTTGGTTCGGTCTCATAAAAACCCAAAATCAAAACCAAGATTAAATATTGGTTTCAATTCTTTTCGAATCCAATCGTGGATATGGGACACATGGAAACAAAACTCTTCATACAAATATCGTGACCCACCCAATAATTGATAGCAATCATAGATTTTTCCTTGCACGATAGTTGATACTAATCATAAATTTTTCAAGAAAATCAAATTTTTTCATGAAGATAACCTTGGGAATTATGATTGAGATATTTTTTTCTTGTGATTGGGAATGAATATTTCAATAGATTATTTATTGACCTCATAAATAAGTTACAAGTAAAACAAATCTTTTACTGTGTCTTGTTCAGGTACTCTTGGATGGATTTCTGAGATGACTATCCAAAATCCAATGAAAAATAACTAAATCTGATTCATTAGCACGCTTAAGCCTATCTAGCAGAAGAAATGGACAAAAAGGGAGAGTTATTTGTTGAGTAGCTAGAGGCAGCTGCCCTTTTCACGTCTCCTTTGTAATTTTGTGATAGATATGCAAAAGAACAAAACGAGGGAAGCTGCAAAGAAGCTCGCAGTAACACAAACATGGCCCACCTTAAAACATTATTCCGAATCAGGACGCGCGTGTACGACTATCTCATTTCTTCCTTCGGATACCAATCCTAATTCCAAATGTGGCCCTCTGGCTTGTTTACGGTAACAATGGTAACAAAATTCTCTGATTTTTAATTTTTGAGAAGTGGTGATTAATTCTCAATTCTTTTATTCAATGATTTAGTCCAGATTTTTTTTTGTAAATATTTGAAAATTACACTTTTATATCTTTACTATTATAATGAAAGAAGTCGGAGTAGAAGTGGTTCGACACCAAAATTTGGATATTATATATAATACACTTTTATATCTTTACTATTATAATGAAAGAAGTCTAAGTAGAAGTGGTTGGACATAAACCAAGACAATTGCAATCGAACAATAAATTTATGTTGGTTAGTTTTCAAAATCATAAAAATATCATTTTTCAATGTAATCTTTAAAATCACTCTTTAATTCATATTTTAAATTATAAATAAGCCCTTCAAATATACATGTGTGTTTGCACATGTCCCTTCTAGTTATGTTTAATATAATTTTCTAATTTTATTCAATATTATGTTTGATATATGAAATATACATTTTTTTTTTATCTTATCCATAAGTAAGAGCATGTCTTTATCTTTTTTAATTTCCCAATTTTTTCCTTGACTTTGTCAACTTTTGCCCCCCTCCCCTCCCCTTTCGATTTTTTTCCCAGAGTAATAATTATGATGCAAACCCTAGTAGTGTGATGTGATACATCAAATCTTTGTTATAAAGATTAGGTTGGATTACTTAAGGTGTGCGCAAAATGTAGAGTATTATTCCCACTAACCCCTCGCTTGCTTGGTTAAGGAAAAGATGGATTAAGTAGGACTAGCATAGAATACATGAGTTGATAATGAGAAAAGTCTAGAATTTGGGTTTTCTCTTTGTAGATGATGCAAAGTAAATGGGGACCTAAAGAGGAGGAGAGTTTGGAAGTCACTTCACCTTCATTTTTCTTATAAATAAGGCAAAATAATCATGTTTGAAAGGGTACTCAATCTTTTTTTTTTTTTTAAAGTACCATCACCACTGCTCTCTCATAGGGCTCTCTTACTGGGCTGTCACTTTTCTTACCCTATTCTATTTCTCTCAAAAGGGATTTTCTATTTCTCTCACTCTTTCATGTATTGTAGATCTTGAAATAACTTCAAGAATAGTGGAATCTATCTTTAAAGAACAAGGACATAATTTAGATTTTGGATGAACTTCGTGAACAAATATTTTGTATTGTACTCTTTCTTTTTTCTCCTTCTTAATCTTACACAATGTCATGACCATAAGAACTCGCTGAAGGCGGCATGCTACATTCAGAGTACATCGAACCTCAAACTATATTCATAATCACTCAAAAGGAAAAATTATGAAAACAATAAAAAATTGATGTAATACTAACACCAAACGACCATGAAACATGGTTTAAGTTGTGATGGGACTACTTTAAGTGCTTTGACACGTGACGTATGCAAAGACCTTATCCTCTGTGTATATAAACAAACTTGGGCATCAAAACTCTTCATTGTTTATTGGATAAATTTTCTTATTAAGATTATGTAATTGTATAATGAAGTATCAATAGATTAATTTCCTTTCTTTTACAATACTTCACATTTTTAGAATTTTATCTTAGCTAAGTGGTATGACCTTGTCGAAGTTGTTTCCAAGGTCTTAGGTTCAAACCCCTTGAACCCCTTCTTATATACTAATTTACTAATTGTTAACCATTAACCCCACCTAGCAAAAAGAAGAAGAAAAAAAGTGAGAAGATCAATAGATTAGTAAGCGAGGAAACAAGTTGTTGTTGGGTTTAAGTATGCATCAAGAATGAGATAGAAATAATTTTAAAAAAATCACATAAATTTTATGTCAAAAATGTCCAGGCAAAGAAAAAAAGAGAAAAATACAATGAGATTACAAGACGAAATAAACTCTCTTTTTATTTTTCCCAAAAGTAATATTCAAACTAAGTGCCTTCTTACCTCATAAAACTTCCAAAAGAATTGCTTCTCTGTTTTGGATTAATGAAAATCACGTTTGAGAGCTTGCAAATGGAGCTTGACTATAGGTCAGATATCCTTAATCCTAGTATCGAATGACAAAATGGGAGAAATTTTAATATTTTTGTTATGGACTATTCTAATCTTCAACATATGACTTAGAATGGTGAAAACGAAGAAGTTTCCTTAAAAGAAGGTAAAAATTTGTCATTTCTGAGACACCCAAGGGGGAAGTGAACCACAGTATAAGGGCATATTAATAATTGCATAATATTGTTGTCCACTTCTACTTCCAAGCTCCACCTCTCAAATTATTTTGTCAATATTCTTGACCATGTTGAAACCAATCTTTCTGACGTCACTATTATTCCCTTAAAATCATCTGACACACAACCTCTTTCTACCAAACACTCCTTTCTCTTTCTCTACCTCTCCAAGCATGTCAAGTGAAGAAGAAGAAGAAGCCTCACATGCTTCACACATGCATGAGGACGACGAAGAAGAGGATGAGAGGTTTGGTGGACGTAAACACACGTATGGCACGTGGGGATCTTGTAGGGGAAGTTGGTACCTCGGGCGGGTCTTGGATCCTAGAACGAATTGGGTACAAGAGTGGAACCGAATCTTCTTACTTGTATGTGCAGCTGGTCTCTTCGTCGATCCTCTCTTCTTCTACGCCCTCTCGATAAGTGACACATGTATGTGCCTCTTTGTTGATGGGTGGTTTGCCATGACTATTACGGTGGTACGGTGCCTGACTGATGTCTTGCACTTGTGGAACATGTGGTTGCGGTTCAAGATTGCAAAGCCATATCATGGGAGGTGGGGTGTAGAGGTAGACAAGCTCCATAATACGAGTGGTACATCGGTTGCTCTTCGATACTTGAAATCTAAGAAGGGTTTCTTCTTTGATCTCTTTGTCATTCTCCCTATGCCCCAGGTTAGATTACTTAAACTACTTCACTCATCATCATCACCATGTGATGATCATCAGTATCAAAATCATCAGAAAACTATTTTCTTTTCTTTTTTCTTTTTTTTTTTTTTTTTTTGAGAGGGAAAATTTAAATGGAGCTAAGAGTCATTAATGATATTTGTTTCATATTTTGTATGCTAGTGTTGGAAAGCTTGACAACTGCATTTGATGAGTTGTTTTAAGTTTTTACTCAGCTTAGGAGTGCAGGTCCTGTACTCCCTGGAGTTTGTTTGCGATTGCAACCTAATAAGGGTTCTCCTTTGTGTGTGACACATGGCTGGCTCTTTCATGGCCTAATCTTTGTAGTTTTACTGAGAGAGTGATACTAATAAGTAGTAACCCCACTAAAATAACTACTTATAATTTTACCATTCATGAAGCTTCTTATATATATTCTCTAAAATTTACAAATAGGATTTGATTATGGGTTTTATGAAAGGCCCTTTGTATGTATTCCAAACCCAATATGGGTAAAAATGCATGATTCCAAGGAATAAAAATCACTAATCAAGCTGATTTTTCTGGCCTTTTAGATAGGCATGCATACCATGAAAATAAAAATTTGCTCACAAAAATCTGGGATCACAAATCACATGTACCCACGTGTATTGAATGACATTTTTAATTTATAAAAGTACTCTTATTATTGATTACCAAACTACCCTTATATACTTGACGTGACAAGCAATGAGGAATCTGAGTAAAAATTTTGTGAAGTAAAAAACTGATTCTGCATAGGATACCTGAAATAGGATAGCAACCCAACTGTTTCATTTTTATTAATAGAGATATTTCCCGGTAAACCTAATTGTTGCATTTTTATTACAAAAACTCTCGTGGAGTTTTGACTGCCGTCCACAGAAACCGTACTTTATCATGTTTGTAGCAGTGATCTAAGTCATAAAAGTCAAATTACTGGGATTAATTTGTTATTTAAGATACCTTGGAGTGGATCCTAACCACATCAATATTTGACATTCAAAAACATAATCTGATTCCACGGGGTTGTAAAGAACAAAATTCTAAGAACTGTGGAGAAAAAAAAATTTTAATTAATTTTTACCGTTGAATATTAATTTTAAATTTGTGTCTTTGGTAGCCATCTATTTTTAATACCTTTAGACAAGCTAATTTTTTTTTTTTTTTTTTTTAATTCTTTTCTTTTGGATCTATGTTTTTCCACGAAATCTAGAAGACTGTTATATTGTATTGCCAATTTGATAATCCATGAAGGCCCAACGACCCTTAGTAAGATTTAAAATCTTACTACGTTAGTCTTGCTAACCTGATTCATAAAGTGGGGAGTTTTTGTAATAAAATTGCAACAGACAGGTCTGCCCGTTTAAATCTCTCTTCTTAATATGTATCAACGTTGAAGGAGGTTCTTCTGCAGTTGCACTAAGAGTTTCCAACTCTTCAACAATCATCCACTTAAAAGAAAAATGCATCATGGCTTGCTTTACTCAACATGTCTGTTAGAAAAAGATGTTTATGAAATCTTAGTTTTCTTGGTAGATTCCCTCTCCCAAAGATATAAAACAATTTAAATTACATAAATATAAGGGTAAATTCCCAAATAATTACAGAAGTTTTTGGTATTCTGAAATTTTGCTAATGTTGATACAATTACCAAGAAATGTTGACAAAATATCATCAAATTGTCAACATGGCAACTTTGTCAACATTAACAATATTTCAGAAATACCGAAAACTTTTGTAATTATTTGAGAATTTACTCCAAATATATCAACAAAACTTGAAATAACAATTTGGTTGCATGGATCTAATGGTTTAATGTAAATTTTCATACATTGTGTGATTTTTTCGACATTCAAAATCAAAATCAAACGGATCTTGAAATAATGCAACAATCTAATCAAAAACAGAAATAAAAATATAACATAAAAACATACTTTGCACTATCGATAATTTTTTCCGTCATCTTTCTCAATCTCCAACAAACGCGTCCATATTATTATCCCAAGCTTCTCGATGGCTTGATGTTCTCTTGACTCACCTGCTCTCTCTCTTCTCCCTTACTTACAAAAATCATGTATTCTTGATGTGGATGAATGATCCAATTAAAAATCTGTTTATAAGGTGGAGAGTGGCTAAGAGTTTATGTTCCAATTTGGTTTTTTAATCTATTAAAGAAATTACAAATAATAGAACTACTTATTTCCCCTATCAACTTGTACTGGAATTTTCATTTGGATTCGAATTTTGAAGAATCCAAGTTTTTTTAGAAATCCAATCATGTGGGCCACATAATGAAAAATCTTAGATTTGCATCAAAATGATTTTTGGTACATGGGCCATCAATAGTTGAGACAATAGTTCACGGAGTCAATGAACCCAAAAGGTATTTGACATGGCACTAAGGGCAAAGACACAGGCTACAATTGGTTTAGGAGTTACTCGAGGAGTCGATTCTAGAATTCGACTGATTCAAATTGAGTCTCCATGGGTTACATAGATTTATAATACATTCTACTTGACTTTTATTAAACAATGCTTCTATTGCAGATTATGTTATGGGTAGCAATCCCTTCTCTATTGAATAAAGGGTCGACGACGGTGATAATGACAGTGTTCTTGGTCATGTTCTTGTTCCAATATCTCCCGAAGATATATCACTCAGTCTGCTTCCTACGCCGCTTGCAAAATCTCTCGGGATACATTTTTGGGACTGTTTGGTGGGGGATTGCACTCAACATGATCGCTTACTTTGTTGCCGCTCACGTAAGTATTCCTCCTTTCAGTAGCTCAAGTTTATTTGAAAATCCATCGAATCAAGTCAACTTGTGGAGTACTTTTTCATGAGCTACACCTAACTTGATTCACTCATGACAGGCAGCCGGTGCATGTTGGTACTTGCTAGGAATCCAGAGGGCTTCAAAGTGTCTAAAAGAGCAATGTAGAGGCATACCGGGCTGTGGGCTAAGGACCTTAACATGTGAAGAGCCTATTTACTATGGTACAAACTTTGTTAGGCAAAGAGAAAGATTGGAGTGGGGAGAGAACAGACATGTAAGGTTTATGTGTATTGCTAGTGCCGATAATTTCAATTATGGAGCTTATAAATGGACGGTCCCTCTAGTAACAAACGAAAGTCGTTTGGAGAAAATACTCTTTCCCATATTTTGGGGCCTAATGACTCTAAGGTAACAATCCATCTCCTTTAATCACTTCTACATTCATGGGTTGGGTTCATTTTTGGATTTGATACATGGGCTTAGATCGTGTTTTCTTGGTGCCTACGCTACCGGTTAGCAACAAGCAATGTCCTTACGCTACATGAAAATTGGAAAATTCGATAGAAAAAATTGACGGGCCAAGGCCTACGAATTTTAGAAACTGAATTTTGACAGTCTAAGACCGTCGAAATTCTTGATGTTCCCAGGTTTGACAGCTTAGAGCTGTCGAATTTCTCCCATCCTTCATTAATTTGACTGTTTCGACCTGTCAAAAAAAAAAAATTTTGACAATGAAAAATTCGACGCCAATTTGATCCCTTGGTCCGTCGAATTTTATGAAATTTGACAACCCAAGGCCATCAAATTTGGGCTTTTTTCACATTGTGTTAACCATGTTTGATATGTTGTGATCAGCACGTTTGGGAACCTTGAAAGCACTACAGAATGGCTAGAAGTGGTTTTCAACATCATCATTCTAACCAGTGGACTCATTTTGGTAACGATGTTGATTGGAAACATCAAGGTAAGGGAACCCAAATTATGAATTTCATTCTATAAATTAGTTCCCAATATGTGGCTGCTTGATTTTGTGATCATGATTAACAGTTTTGGTCACTTTATACGTGGTCTTTTTATTAACCTTTTAAGGCCATTATTCATGTTGAGTACTTTACATCTTAATATTACCCATGAATCATATACTAAGTGATGTAGGAATCTCAACCCAACATAAAAAAAAATGTAATTTGTTTAATGTGGGATAGGTATTCTTGCATGCAACTACATCAAAGAAACAAACGATGCAACTAAAGATGAGGAACCTGGAGTGGTGGATGAGACGGAGACATCTGCCTCAAGGTTTCAGGCAAAGAGTGCGTCAGTACGAGCGTCAACGATGGGCAGCCATGCGAGGGGTGGACGAATGTGAAATGATCCATAACCTCCCGGAGGGTCTTAGGAGGGACATCAAATACCATCTCTGTTTAGACCTAGTGAGACAGGTACCTTAATGGGCCGGGCTTTTAAAGGCCCATTTCTATCCAAGCTCAAAAATCCCATACTAAGGTTTCAAAACTCGGTTGGACATCTCGTCTTGTCCGTGGAAGAGACCGAGTTGTTTCAGATGAGACAACTCATCTTATATGAGACAATCTATTTAACTCTGTTTATAATGATTGATTTACATATATTTAAATTTAAATAATTATAAATTTTTAATGAAATAAGATAGAGTAGAAAATGTTTAGTTATAAAATATTATTTTAATTGTATAATAAATATTTAAATTCTGAAAAAAAAATTAATCAAAATCTATAAAATCCCAATTGACTCGGCCAAGTTTTATTGACTAGGATGAGATTTTCAAAATATCATCCGAGACATTTATCTCTCGAGATGATGTGAATGTTGAGACACAGTGTATATCTATATCGTTGCTGAATGAGACAGAGATGACTCGGACGAGTCATCTAAATCTGTGTGTGGCCCATTAAGCTACCTATGTCTAAGTTTGGCCCGGCCTGGTTCACAAGTCTTGAAGCCTGTATACGGGATGGGGGGATTATATTTTTCTCATATATGTATAAATACAATTATCAGGCCTGAACTTCTAACGGGCCTATTTTCCATGCCCAATCCTGGCTTTAAACATGAATTGGCCTAGCCTGATTCAATTACCAAATGGGCCTAACAATTCTATCCACATCTGTCCATGAAGGAATGGGCTGGACTAAGGACTGGCCCATTGACTGCCCAAAACTCTTTTCACCATTTTTTTATTTTTAAATTTTCTATGAGATCTCCTGTTCTCATGGGCTTACGAAAATGTCAACTTTGTGAATGATTTCATAGCTAATTATCTTAATGGTGTTTCTAGGTACCTCTGTTTCAACACATGGATGACTTGGTCCTAGAAAATATTTGTGACCGAGTGAAGTCCCTCATATTCCCCAAGGGAGAAACGGTGAGTTTAAATCACAAATCAAAGAATTTTTTTTTTTTTTTTTAAAGAAGATCCATAGCCCCCTGATACCATGTTGAGAAAATGATTATTGGATTATTAAGTCTAACTAATTTAATATTTATCCTAATCTTCACGATAAGATGATCGATCTGATGTATCTAGATCGAATTTCGCCGAAAAGGAAAGAAAAAACTTGGTTGATCAATCCCCAACAAAAGTGACTCATTTTGCTTCTAACTATTTTGTGTTTCTTCATGTAGATAACTAGAGAAGGTGATCCAGTTCAGAGAATGTTGTTTGTTGTAAGAGGACATCTACAAAGTAGCCAAGAACTACGAGACGGGGTAAAGAGTTGCTGTATGTTGGGTCCAGGGAACTTCAGTGGAGACGAGCTTCTATCATGGTGCCTTAGACGACCATTTGTGGAACGATTACCTCCGTCATCATCAACATTAGTGACACTTGAAACCACAGAGGCATTTGGACTAGAAGCGGATGATGTGAAGTATGTGACCCAACATTTCCGTTACACATTTGTTAATGAAAAAGTTAAGAGGAGCGCAAGATATTACTCACCTGGATGGAGAACTTGGGCAGCTGTGGCGATTCAATTAGCTTGGAGGAGGTATAGACATCGATTAACGTTGACATCGTTATCATTTATACGACCTCGAAGGCCTTTGTCGCGTTGTTCCTCACTAGGAGAAGATAGACTCCGGCTCTATACTGCTCTATTGACCTCACCAAAGCCTGATCAAAATGATTTCGCCTTGTAAAGGGAATTCAAACTTGTTTTAATCTTTTGCTTTTTAATGAATGAAGAATAATATCTATACTTCATATAGATAGATATTAAGGATGAGTTGGCAATTTCATTTGATTAAGTTCATAGAATTTTATTGTGCTAAAATGTTGCAAAAATGAATCAAATTTAAGATAATTAGTTCAGTTCTTTATGTACAGAAGCCAATGGCCTAGGTCCCACACTCCCGAGTCCACGCCTAACCATGAATTGGGCCTGAAGTAGAAATTTATTGGGAATTCTTGGATGATTTTACATTCACTTTGATAGAATATTTATAGAGATTACATCATGCCAAGATGTGGAAAGTAAGCAAATATTAAGATCTTATATTCCTAATTAGCCCACATCATTCATATTATTTAAAAGAGTGCGGATCGTATGCACCCAGGGTGGAGGATTGAAGCTCTCCTCCCACACCCCAATACATGCCATGTAAGCCATAATCCAAGGAATGGCGCCTAACTTGTCTCCTTTTAAATATTTCCTTGGATTACGACTTACATGGCATGTATTGGGGTGTGGGAGGAGAGTTTCAAATTTCAATCCTCCACCCTGGGTTTATACGTTTTGAACTCTTATTTAAATATCTTAATCACGAATGTTTCCTATTTAATATAAAAGACACTAAGTCATATATCATTAAAAAAAGGGATACTAATTCACACAATCAAACCTGATGGGACTAGGCTCTGTTAGAGAATGAGGTGCACGGTACAAAGATACACAAGTACAGGTTCGATTGTTACATCGACCTAAAAACTACTCAAACCCTCTCCATGGCAGGCCAAGCCGAAGAATGGCCTATTGAAGCCCTACTAATTCAAGTGTAGGGTCTTCATGACTACCATTAAGTTGGTTGATGGTAGATTCATTTAATAAAATTCAAACGTCGGTGGCCTAATTTGAGAATATAATTCGTAAGGGCTTATTTAGTAAAAGAGATGTGGGGAGAATGTTCAATGTCACCTATTAAAATTGTTCAGTCAGGACCTAAAAATTTAAGTATTTTTAAGACTCGATGACTTAGAAGAACCAAGATTGCTAGATCTGTTGCAATTGAACGTTAAGTGTTTCCCACTCGTTTCTCTTATTTTATTTTCGTTTAATGTTTCCAAAACGTCTTTTTTAGTTTTTGCCCATCAGGTCTATCATCTGTGTTCGAATTTTGCATACCATATGCATGGCACATTCTTGTCCACTAAAGCTAATGGAATAGAGAGCTAGCTAACCAACCTTTTTTACTAACATTGCATGCCTGCATGCTATGCACATATGATGATGATGAACGTTCAAAAGAGAAGTTTGGTAGAACATGGAGTTTCTTAGAGTTGGGAGGCAAGAAGTAGGAGTTCAGTCAAATCGAAAGTAGTACAACTATAACCATTCTGGACTAAGTTTTAATCAATTATTTTGTTCTTTACTACTCGAGTGACATCTATCGTCATTAGATTTTTTTTAATATTAATCATTGTAGACAAGACTTACTTGCGTACTCATTTTTCTTATATTCTTTTATATTTATAAATTTCTTAATAGTTGGAGGTGTAGATTAGAGCTTCTATGTGAATCTCGTCACTCTTGCACATAATTAAAGGATTTCTCTTATTGGAAATTGAAGTCTAAGTAGCATAGAAAGTTGCTATCGTACCAAGAGTGTGAAACAACTAATTCAACTTTCTATAAAAATATATTGAAAATATATAAAAAAAGAGAAATTTTTTTAAAATTTTTCGAACTTCTCTTTTGTCTCGCATATTCTCTTTAAGTATAATGAATTACTTTTTAAAATTATATCAAGACAATAATGAGATTTAAAGTGTGGATAACATAATGAACACTGAAGAATATTGAGAAAAATAGATTTATATCTTTTCGATCTCCACCAATAGCATGACACGTCTCTATGTTGAATCTTCCAACATGCATTGCTCCTAGATTTAATCCCTTACTATTTTATTTTCCACTTTTCTATTCTATTGTAATTGATCGTCTAGCATAAATGTCAACAACCTTTCATAGATCATGCCTATCATCTTCTAAGTCAAGTCGGTGTATCCTTATATCAAAATGACATATCTTCTTCGATGATTGTTAACCAATATGTTTGCCCTCACAACTAATATAGATAAGGATATTGATTCAATTCAGACCCTAGAAGGATTGTACCATATGCCTCGATCCATCTAGAAATTAGGTCGCATCGAATCATCTTCATTGACCTCGTACACCGACTCTTTTCAAGGAAGTAAGTTTGTTTGGTTGTGCCAATGATTGAAGTACTTGTTAGGGGTGGGCATGTGTTGATTGATGACAAGGAGGTGAAAACTGGGAGTAATGAGTGGTTGAGTAGTAAGTGTAAGCGATTGCTCTAAACCAACTGACAAAACAGGAAGCTAGAGATTGCTCCGAACCCAATGAAAGCTCTTCTTTGGCGTATAATATATCATAGTTTTACGACTTGTTGGGTCACCTCAAAACTCGACCAAGTTGGATTTGGGGGTCAATCAGCCATGGAACCACCTTGTTGAAGCTAATTTAGCTAAGTTGAGTTATTAACTCGTTAATGAAGGTGCCGATTTAGCTAGGCTAAGTACAAATCTTGTCGAACCCACCTTCATGTTGACTACTAAACACCTTTGCTTAAAAAAAATCCCGTTAACCTTGTCAATTTAACTTAAAAATTACCTAGTTGGGTACAAGATTTGAGCGAGTTATGAAGTTTTATTTTTAATTTATGAAAAATAAATAAATTATTATTTATTAAAATTAAGGCTAAGTTACATAAACGTGCACCTAAAATTGAATAATTACCAAAATGGTGCACTATTCAAATTAATTCAGAAAATGGTAATTTACAATTTTTGAAATTAAGTTTTTTTACCAAAACGGCAAGAAATAAAATGAACAATAATTTTCACAATTTTTGTACCCAAAATACCCTTTTTTAACTTTATATTCAAATTAAAAAAGTTGAAGGGTAAAAATGATAAAAGGCTAAAGAATGATCAAATGTCTTTTTATTACCCAATATAATATATATAAAAGAGTTGGATTTTGATAAATTTGAGGGGTAAAAATGGTAAAAAGTTAGAAGAAAGAGAATATGGTAGCTTTTGTACGAAAAATGTAGAAAGTTCTGTTCATTTTATTTTTTACCATTTTGATAAATAAGTAAAAACTTATTTTCAAAAATGATAAATTACCATTCTGGGAATTTTTCAATTTTCATGCCCAGTTTTGGTAATTTGCTCTTAAATTAAAATACTTAAAACTATTTTTTTAAATATTTATGGATTTAGTAATATTCATTTCACAGGTCTAAGTCAAATTGACCCGACTCGATGTCAATGTGAATAGTCCATCACATTGACTCTTTTGAGATTGACTTGACTTGATATGTATTTTAAAATGTAGACTTAGTTAATGAAAATTCGACTGAATTGATCATGTCTTATATTTTTTTTATATGTAATATTTTTTTTTTATGAATTTAAATGTTCACAATGGAATATAAAATATTGATTTTGTGACTGAGCATCTAATAAGGAATGATGTGGATTAGCAACATTACCACATCATGACACAATGATCATAGATCTTTAGGTTCGACCTTGGCTGGTGTTTTCATCAGAACCGTTGTTTTAGACTTATTCGTTGCTCAACACAACTACAACTAACCTTTTGATCACCATATATTGGATGATCAATGGGCATGGTTGTCGACACAACCAAATCATTATGCTAGTTTCAATATTGGATCAATGTGCTTATTAATACAGGACGATTTATACTCATATTACCATATTCGTTCTACCTTAACCAAATAAAAAATCGTTACGAAGCGAGTTAATTTTTGGTGTAGTTCATATTGAATGGCTTGTACTAAACAATTTGCAAATCTAACCATTCTTGTTCGTTAAATTTTGTCATTGGGTTTCGATGAATCAAATGGTAAACTAAACAATGTATTTTTCTTATAAATTCTATTATGCCACTTCATTGTTAATCTTATTCTTATATTTATATAAAGGAGAAGCAAATGTAAGGGAAAATTTTCTTGTTTATCATTATAGATGTACTTGTAATTTGCGTACTTGAATTATATATATGCATAAGCAAAATCAAAATAGTGAACCTAAGCAAATAAAAATACAAATTATATTTCCAATATCCATATGAACCATATCTGTTCTAAAGTGGAGAATCACAAACCCAAAATGTTGAAGATAATCGATTTTGAAAAGAAAAATCAAAGGTTTTTCTTGGTAGAGATTGAAGAAGAGATCATTCAGGTCATTTTCTAGTGGTCTTAACAATGTGAAAAAGCCCATATTTGACAACCTTGAATCTTTTTTTTTCGACGGGCAAAAACTGTAAAATTAGTTGAAGATGGGGGAAATCCGATGGCTCTAAGCCATCAAATCTAGGAAACATAAAATTTCAATAGTCCTAGCCATTGAAATTCGATTTCTAAAATTTGTAAGCCTTGGCCCGTTGAAGTTTCAGTTTTCACATAATGTTTCCAACGTAGAACAAAGTCAAGAGATGTATAATTGATCACTTCAATGAATAGGGCTGGCAACGGGTCGTGTGTGGGTTGGATAAGACTTCTACCGACTCCATACCCAAATTCAAACATACACACTCATACCCGATTTCTTATTCGAATTTTAGGATAATACCCAAATTCAAATTTTTACCCAAGTTTTAGGTGGATAACCATACCCAATTTTTTAATCGATTCTTAGGCCACCCAAACTATTACCCTCTTATCTAATTTTTTTTAATATATTTTAATAACAAAAATTATATAATAAAAAACTAATTATTTACATATATTTATATGTAGAATATGAAATTATACTTTTGTTTTTAGGTAAACAGGTTATCAGGTAGGATATAATGTATATTCATACCTGACCTTACAAAACTTTTAGGTAAATGGGTATCAAGTAATATTACCCAAATTATTAATCAAGTAGAAAAACCTTGCCCATATCTAATTTATTAGGGTCAAATGAGTCGAGTCTTATCCAACCCATTGCCAGTCCTACCTGCAACTTGGGCGGGTTGACCTGAACTCAACCCGATTGATGGGTGAGCCTAGGCCAAGTTATGTAGAAAATGAGTTGAGCCTGAGTTAGAATAACTCAACCCTACCTCAATTCAGGTGGAGGTTCAATTAAACCAACTCAACCCAAATTTGAGCTATATATAAATATTTTCATTTATTAATATTTTTTTAAAATTAATTATTTCTTCTTATAACTAAGGAAAAAAATCACATTTTTTTTTATTACTTTTCTTTCTATTTGAGTCCATTGTTGTATTTGTTCATATATATAATATGCATAGACTCTTGAAGATGAAGAATCATTTCATTAATGATATTGATATTAAGGACTAAGGAGTGAATGAAAGCATCATCAAGATTTTTGTTTTCAACTAATTTCTTTATTTTATCTTATTATTATGACTTGTGGATAATTGGGTGTGCTTAATGTGAGCTTTGGTTTAGTATGATTTATCTAAATATTCTGTTAAGGATGGATTCAGAGGTTGTAAGCGATTTTATTTACTAATGATTTTGTATTCGATGTTGTATTTTTTATTTAAGATATACAATTTATTTATTGATTAAAATAAATTTAAAATTATTCAACGAGCCCAATCAACCCAAAATTCCTTAGTCGAGTTAACTCAAGCTCAACCTGCTTTTAAAAACTCAAGGTCTGGTTGAGTTGAGCTCGGATTGAGGGTTCTCCTACTTGGATAGAGCCTAGGTTTACCTTCGAGCCACCCAACTCTCCCAGGTTGCGGCCCAGTAGAGAGCACATTTCTATTAACAAACAAAAAGAGGACTTAGGTACAACATAGAGCTATAAGGGTTGGTGTGCAAGGAGTAGGCACTTAGTCAAATCGAAAGTAGTGGTTCAACCATAAACATCTTTTTGAAATAAGTTTTAATCATTTATCTCTGCTCTTTATTATTCAAGTGACATTCATCCTTAACTTAGATATTGAGAGGACATATTAGAAGAAGAAAATTTTCAGATTCATTGAATTTTTTCTTCTTACACATGATCATCTTTTAATTTATATCGAAGCACTCTCGAAGTTATTAGCTAATATTTTTGAGATCTAAGATGTGAAAGTTATCGTGTCATTTTAGTAATGTCGACGAAATTAATTTTAGATATCTTCGATCTCCGATGATAACGTGACATGACTTCGATTCGACTCTATCAGTCATCCCCTACAATCTTCTCTAAGTCGAGTCGGGGCATCCTTATCTCAAAACGACACATGTTCGATTTGTGTGTAAACCTATAATTTTGCCCTCACAACTAAATTTCTATATAGATAAGGATAGGTGCATTCAATCTAACCCAATAAGGTTTTTTTCATAAACAATACCTCCATTTAAAAATTAGGTCTCTATCAAATAATCTTCATTGACTCTTTTAAAGAAAATTCGTTAGAAGTAAAATAGAGGTTTTTTTTGCCATTTAGGGAAGAGCTAAATCCAAGATGGAATATTTTTCACACCATGACATGTTGATGATCAAAATCTGTGGGCCTGCAAGTTTGAGCAGGTACCTAATTGGATGATGATCTAATCTGAACCATTCGTTCAAACTTATTTGTTCAAACAGCTAGGGCCCACCTCTTGACCATCATATGCTTGAAAGATTAGATGGGTATTGTTATCACATGGGATCACTGTGCTTTATTAATATTGTATGATTTAGAGATACCCCCTCAACTTTTGGTAACTTTTTGTGATTTGCCTTTGTGTTCTCAAACTTATGACATACATATCCCTTATAGTGGACTTTATTTGATGACAAAAACACCCTCATCTTCTACCTTTAACCAAATATCCTTAAATTTTCTTCCAAAAATCAGTAATTTTCAAGTTTTTGGCATTTTATCTAAATCTATCATCATCAATCTCTTGTAAGTACTCCTAATTTTTCTATCCAGAAATCCATCATCACCTACTTACCAAAAATTATAGAATTCTTGATGTTTTAACATTGAAGGAAAATAGAATATTGAGAACTTTTTTTTACCCTAAATATTTGATAACTAGTCTAGTTTTGAAAAGAAAAAATCATGGGTTTGGATAAAAGATTGAAGAAGAGGGTGCTTAGGTCATTTTCTCTTAGTCTTCTAGAGTAAAACAAGGTCAAAAGAGATATTGTTAACTTCGCAAGACAAAACTGGCCACGTCTCTCTTTAAAACAACTGTTACACGGTCATACACTTATCCACAAAACCACAACGCCATCACGTGTCCACCAATTGCAAAAGTGCTCACGTAGACGTGGACTTGTTAGAGATTGCCAATCACATCCGACCACATCATAATCAACTCTTTTTAAGTGGGTCCCACACGAGCTTTTTAAAAAGAGAGCTTAGGTCACAGGAGCATGTGATAATAAATGCTTGACGACCATACCCTCATTTGCACCCGTTCATCTCAGGTGGGCCCAAAATGGGAGGGGACCCCACGTGGCTACCCTCTCACATGTAAATTCATGAGGTCCGCACTTAGGCCATTTATTTAAAATAATAATTAAATAACTAATGCTCATTAAAATATATTTGTTATGTGACGTGGAATCTTCACCTCGTTAGTTACCTGACGCACTTGCTGTGTGTATCAAGATATTATTTTTCAATAACTTTTGAAAATGACAACTCTTGATTTTTGAGTAATTATCTTGTATTTCCGATAGTCAATCTGCTATGCAACTCTCATTCTTTTACTTAGTGATACTTAATCATTCAATTTTGGAATCGTAACCAAAATTCAGACTTCAAATCCATTTCATGGTGTTGACGATCCGACGGTTTAAATCTAATCTCAACTAATCAGAGACGAAAACTTATGATGTCCCCTAACATTTTATAAATATTGTTGGAAAGTCTGGATTATAAAACTATCCAAGTGCCAGCAAATTGCTTGGATGTCCTCCAGAGTTTATTTATTGTTTGAGCATGGTGGTTTAAATAAAATATAAAATACTTCAGAATTTTAAATTATAATAAATGCATAAATGATGGAGTTGCCCACGAGGTTCTGCATGGGTTTTATAAGAAAAGTCTCGTTTTTATAATAAACTTAAGAGTTTTACCAAACAACAATACAGTGATGTTCTTTATTAGATTTTTGGGAACTCTTCCAAAAAAATTTAATTATCAAAATATCTCACTATTTGAAGGCTTTCTACCATGATTTTCAAAACTAAGAAAACAACAACAGTAATGTAATAACAAAGTCCTATCTAAAGGATTTTGGATGGACTAAATAAATAATATTTCACTATTATATATGTCTAAAATCAAGTTTTTGTTATTAAAAGTGGATATCATATTTACTTTCAAAATTTTCTTTCGAATACTTTTAAGTCTTTTTTTCGCTTTTTTAAGATCTTCATAAGGGATGATGTATTTTTACACAAACTGTCGATCCGAAATAAACCCTCATTTACCCAAGCTTGGGATTAGTAATGTAGTGTAAATGTGGTTTCCATATATCATAATTGGTATTAATGTAGTCTGTCTTAGTTTTTAGCTTTAGTTTTAATTTGATTCATATTTGTCATTCTACATCCTACCTATTAGAATTATAATTTGATTGTCCCGTCTTTTAAAATAAATAACTTTATTTATATAATTTCCCACATTATAGGATAAGCCCCTATCGAGTAGGACATATATATGGTTGATTCAAAGCCAATCTAGTATGAAAATTGATCAAATTTTATAGGATTCCAAACCCATAATCAACGATTGTTCAGTATCGGATCAAATACATTGGATTTTGTGATAAACTTAGACAAAACATCACATTTGTAGTAAGTTTTAGAGTGTCAATGTGTACCCAAACGAAATTGATACAAAATTAGAATTGGAACTGAAATTTGATTGCTCCCATGTGATACTTCTTGTTTTAGAATTGGGATCTGGAACCAAATTTGACATGAGCAATGATTTTTTCTTCTTCTATGGATGTTATTAATGGGATTGAATTGGAACCCAAATTGATAGGTTTCAATGCTCATATATGACATAGCTGTTCATGGGACCACCAATTTTAATTAGATACTTTTGGACTTAAGCTGGGAAACAAAACCCATAAGGATAATAACTGTGATATGTTCTGGATTTTGCTTGAACCGACTTCTTGACACTTTCACTAGAATCCACCTCCCTCGTGCGTAGTGTAGTTAAACTCCACTTTAACAGTCTGTTTGGCTGCAGTGGAAAAAAAATGGGTGGAGAAAAAAAATTGATACTCTATTGATGATTAATATTTTTCTTGGAAATTTTTTTTTCATGCTCAATGAAATTCCCAACCAAGCAAGATTTTGCTTTCCCAACCTGCCCCCAAGAAAATGAAATTCCTACCTCATGCACTGGTAGGGTTGTAACTTGGGTGGGAAAAACCTGAACCCGTTGGATTAAACCTGACCGTGGGTCAAGTCTGGGCATAGTTAGGTTGGATTCGTGGAAAAAAAAAAATTGCCTGACTCAAATTGGGTTGGGTGCAGGCATAAGTATTGGCCAATCTGATTTGCCCCAACCCAAATTTAATATGATTATAATTTAAAAATATTTCTCATCATGATTTTTTTACACTTATAATTCATATGTCAATATGTATGCTTTTGTTTATCTATATATCAAAATTTATGTGTGATAATTTTTATTAGATAAATAATTGCTGATAAATTTTATTAGATAAATGATTGTTTTGTTATTAATGCATTGTTTTGAGTGTAATTCTATATTGTCGTACAATGATTATATTATAACTTTAAATATTTTTCTTTTCTTGAATGATCTTAATATTTTTCTTCTCTCTTTAAATTTTCTTATAATTTTTTGTATATAAATTTTTGAAACACATTTTTAGAAAAAATAATTAGAAGTCTTAAGTTCTTTTACACACTCCTTATCTTTATATAAATCCTTACCAATATTAAATTACCTAATAGTAATGGAAAACGAATTAACCCGACCAACCTAACTTGGCTAGGTTTCAGGTTGAGCATGTCATATCCGAGGTTAAGTTTGGCAAGGGTATGAGTTGGTGTTTGTCATGTTTGAATTGACCATGGGTTGATCCCCAACCTGTCTAAATTGCATCCCTATACATTGATTTTCTTTTTCATTATCCTTTTTTTCATCTCTATTTCTGAAATAATAGATGTACATCTCCACACCTCTCTCCTCATTCTATTTTTTGGAATTTTTCTAGGTACAATTAGAACGATATGAAAAAGATTAGCATAGGCCTTACGCAAGAATAACATCAAGCAGAAATGATCGAAAATTTTAAGTTACTTTCCCAACCAAGCAAGATTATTCTTTCCCACCCTAATCCCAAGAAAATGAAATTCTTACCTCATACGCTAGTCTTCTTTTTCTGTTTCCTTTTTTCCTCCTTTATTTCTGAATAATAGATTTATGTCTTCACACCTCTCTTCTCTTTTTTTTTTTTTTTTTCTATGTACAATTGGAGCAATATGAAAAAGATGAACATGGCCCCTACTGAAGAATAACATCAAGAAGAAATGATTCAAAATTTTAAACTACTCTTTTTTTCCTTATTCATTTCCAACCCCACACTCCTAACTCTTTTTAGAAAATGGATGGCTACCGAACTTTAAAATTTAAAATTAAAATTCAATGGTGAAAAAAATATCTTTTTCTTTTAAATTTTTTTTAAAGTTCAAAGAATTTTGTCTTCTACAACCTTGTAGCATTCAATAATGTTTTTTTGGAGGCCACAACATGAGATAAGGATATTTAGAAAGATTTAAAATCTTACTAAAATACAAAGCATGGAATCCATTTTTCCGAGACCTACACAATCAAACACACCCGACTCTTGCACAGATATCATTGCGTCAGGATTTGAAGTCGCATGTTAGGAAGCCACGCGTCAGCTGACAAATGGTTGAGACAGGTAACACGTGTTGGCTGTAGAACATGGAAAGGGCATTGACTGCCAGCTTTACAATCAGAGAGCGTTTTGTTTATTTTCTAATGTCATTATTATAGAGAGATTTTATTGCCACACCAACTTGTACTAACGCCACCAAGATATGTGTTAATTTAGATAGATCCAAATGGGTTGCATTAGTAAAATTTAGTGTGACAGAATGGGGGTGTTGTTATAAAAATTTGGTGTGGTAATAGAATCTCTCTTATTTATAATTGTTCGAGTTGATGAGTTGTATGGTTTTGTGATTTTCATTTGTTTTTGACGATTTTAGGTCAGACCCAGCGGTTAATGTGGAGAATCACGTGACTCATCACATGACTCAGACTTAGATTGTGTCGGATCACGGCGATGTACGCGCCGTCGGATCCTTAAGAGTGAAAACTGAAAACGTTGAGGAAAAATAATTGCCATCGTACTTGTAAAATATTGCGAAAATACCATTAACCATCGGCACGATAATACCATTAAAACCAAGGTGTCTTTGCTGACAAAAGCTGATTGAATCACGTGATCACTTTTTTTTTTTCTTTTCTTTTCAGATGGTGCTAAAAATTAATGTTATAAATATAAATTGTAGATATTAAATATACATCATAGAATTCAATAATAGACTCACCTAAAAATAACGTATTCATATTTCATTTGTTGTTAAAGTAGAAAGTGCCATGAGCAAATGCACATATATCAATATCGCTTATTTGTAATTTCAAATATTGATTAAAAAGTCTTAAAAATTATATGATAAAAAATATTATTTTTATTTTTATTTTTATTTTTTTTAAGTTGAGCAATCGTTTGGAAAAAAAATTGTGAAATAATCATGGTTTTTTCTATAAGTCACAAGTTTTGGTGTCGATGGTGCTATATGTGAAGCTATCACATTTGTGTATGTCTGAGCATAGCTTATTTTGATGGATTTGAGATGCATTTATACTTTACATACGTAATTTATCACAAGAAGGTTCAACAAACCTTTCATATTTGTCTTGGGTCACTTTGATCTTATTCATTCAATCTTATTGATTTTTTAATTATGGAAAATACTTAGATATGATGTATGATTTATAAACATGATGGACATGAGTGGGATTGCAACCCAGGTGGGTTGGAGGGTAAACCTAGGCTCAACCCAAGTTGTGTCAACTCAAATCGATCACAGGGCTTGAGGCCATTAACCTGAGCTCAACCCGTGATAGAACTTATACAATTGGGTTGAGCTCGGATTAGCCCAAATTAGGTAACTTTTGACGGGTTGGGCTCTTCATCTTAAAAAATTTGTACTATTATACGTAAACATACACTGTGATAGATTGAAGTAGAAATAAAAATAAATAAATTTTTTTTTTAGTTTTACAAATATATTTAAGAAAAGATAACTAAAAAAAAAAAGATAAAAAATAAATAAAAATATTTATATGTTAATGTATAACATCAGGTTTAGTTGCCAGAATCCTCATCTCAAGCTTAACCCGAATTAAATTTAGGTTTAGATATACTAGCTCAAGCTCAACTCATCTTCTATACAACTCAACCCAGGCTTGCTATTGATTGAGTTGAGTTCGGGTTAGTCCACCCAAGTTGCAACTTTAGCCATGACCATTTAAACGACAAAATTTAATTTTACTAATTTCAAGAGTTTCATTTGTATATGGAAAAATCATCATAAATGAGGTAGGGATAGCAAAATAAATGCAAAAAATTTCCTTGAGATCATAATCATATCATTCAAAGCATGAAACAATGTGACGAAGCAAATATCTTCAAGGGCCTTGTTAATGTGCACCCTTAGCATGTTAAAGTGCAATAACTACACTTTGGAAATTAGATTTTTTATATCGAAAATGACCTTAATTTTTTTTATAATTAAAATATCCTCAAATGCTTATTTTCAAGGTGTATTTATTGCACTTTAACATGTATCTTTAGGACAAATGTTAATACAACCCTATCTCCAAAAATATATAAATGGAATAATGATAAATTGACTCCCCCTCTGCTCTCTTAACGTGGTATGTGTATGGAATCGTAGATTTTTTTTCTTCGAATATACAATTGCACATTTCCACAAATACGTGCAATTATGCATCCCGAGAAAAATCTATAATTCCATCCACATGTCATGCCAAGAGTCAAGAAAGTAGAGTGGGAGTAAGAAAATCATGGCTCGTAAATCTTAAGAACAATGATTTTCTGACGAGTAAGAAAATCACAACTCAAATCTTAAAGACCTGTTCACATCTGACCATAGAAATCAAGAAAAAAAAATTGAAATTTAAGAAAAATATTCATTTTTCAATGATTTCTAAAGTCGTTCATCTCTAGTCAAATCTGAAGCCAGGTGATGATTTTTTTTCCTTTACTTTTCAGATGCACAGTAATTTCAGAAATTATTATTCCAAATGGCAGAACTAATATTATCTAGTTAGAGAGGGGCAAAAACGACATTGTCTTTCTTTAAAATGAAATCTAGAGATCTTTAATAAATAGATCGTACGGCTCATCCCGTTCATGGCGGAGTGAAAAAATAATTGAACCAAAGAGCTGTCTCATCGAAATCGATAAAATATATTATTAAATATTACCATTTGCGGGTTCAGGTTTTTACTGAAACAAAGATTCCTGTTATAGAACGCGCTATGCGTACTGCACATAATCATTTTGATACGTACACGTGGCACGAGAGATTACGTGTCAATAGAAGAGGAGGGGTATGCGCATTGCGCATCACGGTGAAGATTAGGACGTGTGGGCAATAATTTCGGCTTTTTTTCGCCAACTTCGCTTATTATAGCTGCAATGTCTGTCAGGTAAGTTAGACTGTTAAAAATGGGTTTGTTTATTTTGCTATAATACGCAATGGGTTCGTTGGCTCTCTGATTCTGTTTGTCTGTCTGGGTATCTGCAGAGCTTCTTCAATCTCCAGTTCTGTTAGGGAGAAGAGTGAGAGAGTACGAACTTGTTTGGGAGATTTGCTAATGGAAGCTTATCTCCTTTGATGAGATCTGAACTTTCAAACCCATATCTTTAATCTCTCTCTGTTTTCTTCTCAGTTTTTGTCTTAAAGGTCTCATCTTGGAGGCTTTAAGAGCAATTTCCATGGGGGAGCTTTAATGTGTTATATTTGATTTCTTCTGGTTTTTCGGGAAAAAAGTAGATAAGAAAACCTTTTTTTTCTTCAGATTTTTTTTTCCTTCAGATGCTGGAGTTCAATATTAGTTTCAGATGCCCATTATTTGTTAAGTTTTTTCTGCATTTTTTTTCTTCTTTAAGTTTTTGTAAATTTGAAGAGAACTGCAGTTTTCAAGGTGGACTTACTGTAATTTTCTTGCTCCAGCATTTGAGCGAGCTTTTGCTCTTAAATCTTAAAAACAAAAGTTTTCTGTGAATCTGTGCTTAATGGGGTTTTCTTTCATTTATAATGGATTTTAAGGGGTTAAAATTTTGAACTTTGAACTGTTACCAATGGATTCAAAGAAGAAGAGAGATTCTCCTGAGGAGGAGAAGCACGAGTCTACCTTCCCAGATGAGGTCTTGGAACGTGTTCTTGTCTTCGTTAAATCCCACAAAGACAGAAGCTCTGTTTCTTTGGTTTGCAAAGACTGGTACAACTCAGAAAGATGGAGTAGAACTCATGTTTTTATAGGAAACTGTTACTCTGTTTCACCAGAGATCCTCATTCGTAGATTTCCCAACATTCGAAGTGTTACCATGAAAGGGAAGCCTCGATTCTCAGATTTCAACCTTGTTCCACCGAATTGGGGAGCAGATATTCAACCATGGCTTGATGGGTTCGCTTCTGCTTACCCTTTTCTTGAGGAACTTCGGCTTAAAAGGATGTCTGTGAGTGATGAGAGCTTGGAGTTTCTAGTGCAGACTTTTCTGAACTTTAAAGCTCTATCTCTGGTTAGCTGTGATGGGTTCAGCACCGTTGGGCTTGCAGCCATTGCAACTCATTGCAAGTAAGTTTCTTTCTTTTTTCTTTCTTTATTCTTTCTTTATTTATATAATTGCTTTAACAAGGAACTTTGATTATTCTGCTAATTAGTCTGCTTTTGATTGGGTCTTTTGTGATCTATTTGAAGTTATTGCGAGATAAATTGATGTTTCTTTTCTTATAAAAATATTTTGATTTTGGGTTGAATGAGATGTTTTATTGTTCCTACTTAGGAGACGAGATCCTTTTCAATTGATCTCAATTAAAAGGTCATTTTCCATGAAAATCTTGATTTTTTTTTTGTAGTTTGTGGCACTAATAGTTATTGGGTCAAACAGAATCTTGACAACTAAGTTTTAATTTGAGATTTGTGTTTGATTAGTTACCAGGTTTAGTTTAATGACAGAGGTGGTGGGGTGAGCTTTGAACTGGCACAAGTTGGATTGCAACATTTGTTCCATTTTTATGTCTAATCTCGTATTCTTATATTCTCTTTTCTTCCTCCATTGAAAAAGCAAATGATAGAAGAAAGGTAGACCTATTGACCCATATACAGGATCCTCGATTCTGCTAAATCAGGCTATTCGATATGGCCCAATTAAGTTTAACGGTGGAGATCTTTAGATTCAATTGCTGCTTCTGCAATTTATAAATGTAGGAGATACAACTACTTCAAATCGATATTTTGGTTATTTATTCTGAAAAATTAAAGGTATTTGTCTCCCATTAACATCGTTTCAGTTGGGAATCTTTTGTTATTCTTTATTAACGTAGAACTGAGTGAATGGAAATCAGTGATCTTTTTTTTTCACCTCTCAACCCAATACCCAAAACCTACCCACCAATTTGGACACAAAGAATCTTACAACTTGCGGTTTTCTAGCACTAAACAGTCCATGTTCTATTTTGATTGATAGGATGGCTTGTCGAGGCTGTTTTTTAAAAGCTCGTTTCCAGCACTAAGAGCATGTCAGTCCAGGTTCTCCACAAGCATGGACATTGGCACCTCGCTTGGATAGGTCCTACTTTGGCGTTTCTTTTGGCATTTTAGTGGGGCCATGATCCTAACATACCCCTCCATTGTGCACTATCTATGTGTTGGCAAGCAATTTGTGTCGATTTTATGTTGGTCTACCTGATAAGTATCCCTTTCATATGAGTCTTACTCATAAATCAACTAGGTTAGTCTAGCTAACCTTGAATATGAATTAAAATAAGGTCCATGGAATTATTGTTGAATGCCTAATCCTTCGCAGCACGATACTGTTGCTGCTAGCATAGCTTTGCGAGAGAGATTTGGGCCGATTTTTTATTTTTATTTTTGTGGTTATTCAGAGTTTCTTGGTGTTATATGTCCTCACTCTTAGCTCTATTTCACAGTCGTCGTCACAAAGAATTCCCTTGTAAAAAAGCAGAACCCTTAGGTCTTTAACCTGGTTGGCCATTTGTCGGGCAATTTGGTTGGAGCAGAACAGTAGGGTGTTTGAAGGAAAGAATATTCCTTGCAAGAGGTCCTTCTGTCAATCTTGGGGTCCTTATTCATACGTTAAGCTCGAGTGCTTTTTGTTGTTTTGTTGTAGTATGTAGCTCTTTTATTTCTGATTTTAGTTTGTACTGGCAGGAGCTCTACTCAGCCTCCTTTCCTTCTTCTTTACTCAATAAAACTTTACCTATCAAAAAAGAGCCATTCTGTACCGAATTCCTACGACACTGCGCTCAACACCGAGCTGACGTGGACATGTGCAAAGAACCATTGATATTTTCACTCCTATCTCGAGGAAAAGCATCTATGGTTCTTTGCGCACATCCACGTCAGCTCAGTGTCATAGGAAGTCAGTTTAGCATTTTTCATCAAAAAAATAAAAAATTGAATAGCTAACATGGCTTCGGAATCCCATTTTGGTTTACAGAAACTTAACTGAGCTGGACATTCAGGAGAGCGGCGTAGATGATCTTGGGGGCAGTTGGTTAAGTTGCTTTCCCGAAAATTTCACATCATTGCGAGTCCTGAACTTTGCAAATCTTCAGACTGAAGTCAATTTTGATGCTTTAGAGAGGCTTGTGACGAGGTGCAATTCAATGAAGGTTTTGAAAGTAAATAAAAGTATTACCTTGGAACAGTTGCAGAGTTTGCTTGTGCGAGCTCCTCAACTTATAGAGCTCGGGACTGGTTCATTCTCGCAAGATCTTACCGAACGACAGTATGCGGAGCTTGGAAATGCATTCAACAACTGCAAGAATTTACACACGCTTTCGGGTTTATGGGAATCATCTTCATTATACCTCCCTGCACTATATCCCGCCTGTACCAATCTAACGTTTTTGAATTTGAGCTATGCTGCTCTTGGAAGTGGGGACCTTGCTAAGCTCCTTCCAAATTGCCCATATCTTCGGCGGCTTTGGGTAAGTAACTTTTAACTCTTCCATCCATGGTTAAAGTATCGTATCGATTGAATGTTTCAATTAATGAAAAAACCGATATGGTATTGGCCAATACATTCCCGAAACATTCATTGTCTCGGGGTTAATGTTTTGTATTGGTCTTGGCCGATAGCGATATGTATTGACCGAGACATTCTGATATTTTAAGCCAGGCATCCACTACTACTTTGTGCTATGTCTCTTAAAATTTGAGAGCTGCTATTGGCACCCCAACTTTTACTTATTACACCCAAATTAAAATAAATAAAAAAGGGTAAATTACACTTTTTCACCCCTATGGTTTGGCATAATTCCATGCAAACCCCTTAACGTTTTGACAATTGCACTTACCTCATCCCCTATAGTTATCTAATGGGTTCACTTTCCCCCTTTCATCAATCAAATAGTTTAAAAAATGATTTTTTACCTTTTATAAAGACCATTTTACCCTTTTCAAAATGTATATTATTTTTATAAAAAAAATATCCTTGTGAAAAAATGGGTCACATAAGAGTGAAATGCTTATACAGGAACATTTTTATGGTTTTAAATTGTTATTATTTTTTTATTAAAAAAATAAAATGAGAGGGTAAAATAGTAAAATAACACCTGAATTTTAACTCCTTATGTGAAAGGGTAGGTAAGACCAATTGTCAAAATTTTAGGTGTCAACATAGAATTATGCCAAACCACAGGGTCAAAGTGTAATTTACCCTAAAAAAAGTAAGTCCAATGGTTGAGAATAAGTAAAAGTTGGAGTGCCAATAGAAACTTTTCATCTCTATTTATTTAGATTTCTATTTGTTAGATGTAAATAACTGTTGAACTTGTTTCAGTATGTTATAACACTTTGTAATGTTGAAATAATAACTTCAACCAAACTTTGGTAATATCTGAATGGTGTGTTTAAATTTTTCATTAGGGTGTGATAAATAATTTAAGAAATTGGGGTGTAATAGCAGTTCTCTAAAATTTTCACATTCTCTTACTGGTATCACAACAAGCCAGTAGAATAGAATTAAGCCACCTTCCATTGGTTTGGTGCACACATGGCATATGTGAGTTTGGAACTCACCGTTCAATGAACAGAGCTGTTTTGAATTTTACGTGGTAAGCTGATGAACCAATAGCAAGCCGCTACATGTATTGAAAAAAAAAAAAACAAAAGTGATTGGTTAGGAAAGAGAAAATTTCTGATGGTTAAAGTACGTGGATTTTACTTTTTTTTAAATACACGTGGTGTCCTACCATTGATTCATCAGCTTAGCACATAAAATTCAAAAGAGCAAATCTCTGTTTGCATTCAGTTGTCCGACCAAAGAGCTGAGATTTTTCCTCGTCTCCCTTTTTTACTTTAATCCAAAATATGAACCACTTAAGTTTCAAAGTTGATTGTAGATAAACCATGAAATCCAATTACTTTTTGCCCATTCACGATCTTCTTCTATGACAGTGACAGATTTGCATCAGCCTTCTGAGAGTTCAGCTCTCTATTCTCACTCTTCTTGATCAAAAGGACTTCTTGTCATTCCTATTGATGATGTACCCAATATATTAGTGGTTATAACATTATTTCACTGTTAATCCATAGTGCTTGTTTGACTATTTACATAACTAATCTTCACGATTGTCTTCCTTGCATATTAGAAAAGAATGTCACATATATTTTTGACTTTCGATTAAAGTTCTATTTGCTATAAAGTACTGTACTAGGTGTTCTGGAAACCAGGTGATACCAACAGTTCAACCGGCGGCTGAGCCCACAAAACCTGTCCAATTTGACATTGACCCGAAATTTGATTCAAAACCCATCTTCACTCATCATTAATGTTTAAATTGGCCAGTTAAACACTATGGCTCAAATAGGCCCCTTTGTTTTTTGTTGTTATTTCTATTTTAAAATCATGTGATGTCATTGTTCATTCTTTAGATTGTATTACCTTCACAAGTCATTTTAACCCAAAGAGGGGAAAAAAGGAGTCAAATCAAGCTAACATACACCACTTAGTAAATTACTTTTGTGGTTATTAAAGTCTTTAATTATTGCCCCACTAATAATGTTCTTCTTGAAATGTTCTAATTACAACTACTGACACAGGTTTTAGACACCGTTGAAGACAAAGGGCTAGAAGCTGTTGGTTCTAGCTGTCACTTACTTGAGGAGCTCCGTGTCTTCCCAGCGGACCCCTTTGAACAAGATGTTATCCTTGAGGGAGGTGGAGGTGGGGTGACGGAGGCTGGCTTTGTTTCTGTATCCCGTGGATGCCGAAAACTCCGTTATGTTCTCTATTTCTGCCGGCAGATGACTAATGTTGCCGTGGCAACAGTGGTGCAAAACTGCCCTAATTTTACACACTTTCGTCTCTGCATCATGAACCCTTGCCAGCCCGATTACCTAACCAACGAACCTATGGACGAGGCATTTGGTTCAGTGGTCAAGACCTGCACCAAGCTACAAAGGCTTGCTGTCTCGGGCTTACTGACCGATCTGACATTTGAGTACATTGGAAAGTATGCAAAGAACCTTGAGACCCTTTCAGTGGCATTTGCGGGCCGTAGTGATTGGGGGATGCAGTGTGTACTAGGAGGGTGTCCGAAGCTACGGAAGCTTGAGATAAGGGATAGCCCATTCGGGAATGCAGCACTGCTGTCGGGATTGGAAAGGTATGAGTCGATGAGGTCTCTTTGGATGTCGGCGTGCCATTTGACAATAAATGGGTGCAGATTGTTGGCGAGAGAGATGCCAAGGCTTAATGTGGAGGTGATCAAGGAGGAAGAGAGTGATGAAAATGAGGCTGAAAAAGTTTACATTTATCGTTCTGTCGCTGGGCCAAGAAGGGATGCCCCACCTTTCGTTCTCACCCTTTAAGAATAATTCGATCACTTGGTAACACCCTCTCTCTCTCTCTGTCTCTCTTATGAAAAAACATGTATCCAATGAGGACGGTCTATGTGTGACATGTACTAGAGGTTCTCGGATCCACTCTTTGAAAGGATCTCTTAATGCCAAACAATGTTTGATTGGATGATCTAATCCATTGTAAAAGTCTTTTATGGACTGAAATATTGTGTCTGGAATCTTATGTTCAATGTCAATTTTAAAATATGCAAAAACTTTTAAATATCTATTATATGTTTTGATTTTGGGGACTGATACACATCTTGATCTTATTAGTTAATTTTCTGGACTGATAAACATAATTATTTCACCTCTTCTCTTATACTGACTAGAGCTCACTTAAGAGTTTGTTTTAGTGGCTGAAGCAGCCACTTTTGCTAATTCCTCATTTTTTTTTTTTTTAAGGTTTGGGGGCTGTTAGACTCATTTTTAGATTATTTCCTGGTCTATGGTTGTTGAACATTGTTTTATTCGATTTTAAGCTAATCAGAGTCCTATTTTACTTGTTTGATCTTAAGTTTGACATACCATAGCCTATTATGTGGCAGTTAAGCCCCTGTTGCAGATTGGAAGATTTGAGTTACTACATTCGTAAATGGTTTTTCATGAGAAAGAAGATTGGAAAAGAGGGTGATTTCTGAGATAGAAATATATTATGGAGCTGTAGAACAAGGGTTCAGCTTCTTAGCATAGAGTTGGGATAGATGGAGAGAACATGGCTGAAGAGCGTATGTACATGTTTTTCCTTGAGAAGATGCAACAAAAACTCACCTAAATTGAAGATATTAAGAATGATGGATTGATAAAAAAAATTAAAAAAAAGGACTAAAAGAAAACATTTAAGTGGGAAACCAAGAAATTTATAATATTTTATTTTCAAAACATCTGGATCTTTTAGGTAATGGCTTCACATATGCAAACCAAGAAATTTGTTGGGTTTCAAACGTGCAGAAGTTTTTGTGGACCAAGCAGGCCTCACCTTCTCATCACTTTATATCTATTATTCTATGTTGTGTTTCTCTTTGCCACTGTTATGTCATTTTCTCTGTAGTTTTGTGGACATGGATGAGTAACCTCCTCAGATTCTGGAATCATCCCTCAGAATCTTTACATAGTATTCACTCATTTCTACTTTAATTTATGGGTATTTTAGTTTTCTGAATTGTTGTCTTGCCTATCCCTTTAGATTCTGTTTGGCTTGAAAAATATAATCTTGAATGATGTTCGGGAGCATGAGAATCATGACTTCTAATGTTAAAGACATTATATCTTCTTATTGTTTGCACGATTGTTAATCATGCCACCTTGCCAAAGATCTGGGATCAAACCCTGCTTTTATAAGTAAAAAATCAATCATTTTTTTACATTTTAATAATGCATGTATTTCATATTTATTTGCTATTTTAATAATTCAAAATTTTTTTTTTCCATCTTGGTAGATTCTGAAGAAGCTTTAATCATGTTGAACACCCAGATTGAGTCATGCAAGATATGAAATGAACGAGGCAAAGAAAGAGAAATGAAAGATTGTGAAAGTTGGAATATTTCTCTCCTTAAATGTCATCTTCTTTACACAACAAATCGAGGAAAGAAAAAGAAAAAAAATCACGCTTTCATCTCCAATGCGACAACCCGATTTGCCTCAACATCTGGACCCACCGTGCCCCGGAAGAGCAAGATTGCAAGATTGCCTATGCAGAAGTAAATGAAACAGCCATGGCAATGAGTCACAAATGAACTGAAGTCTGTTCCCACAATACATTGCCACTCAGGCCCATGTAACCTATCAAACTCTTGCATCAAACACATCAAACACAAACCCGAGTTTTATATTCGTGGTAATTTGATTGGTGATTGGGTTGAGATTTTTATATGTATTTGTTGTGTTACCTTCTTGATGAAGCATGCTATATCGATCGAGTCAGTTACGTCGAAGACGTCAAGTGCCTTTGCAGCGAGACCAAGTGCACTTTGCTGCATTGTTTGCAGCATGTCTGTCTCACTGATGACTGCTTTGCCTTCTAACATATTGGAGATGGGCTGTGCAAACTACTCACACAAAAACACTAGCAAAGAAGAGCACAACTTGTGAGGATGATGTGTTGTTGGTAATGGGTTATATTGTGGTGGGATTAGAAGGATGGCCACGTGTTTATGGATCCATAATTGTGGTCACCATGAGCTGATGTTATGGAATTATGCCACGTGGATTCCAAAAACAGGACAACCATGGTGGGACCAGATCAAAACGTGCGTGGCTGGCATTAGATGTGTTGTTTCTGATTAAATTGTTTTGATTGTGCCACGTGTTGACCGGTGGTTGATGAATGATGGATGATGAATTGTCCATTTGCGCATGATTTCGTCTCCTTTGATTTGCGAGGGTTTTGTCATTTGGTTGAAGGTTGTCTAGTTTTATTAGCCAAGGTGCGTGATTGGACCAAGTTGCGTGATTGGACCATGTGCTACTATTACTAACCTATGTTTTATAACTCGGTCAGTCAGCTTGAAATTTGGGTTAGTTAATTTGGCTCGTCTACGATCACTTTGATTTCATTTCATTTGGGATCCTCTCCTCTCCATGAAGGGTATTTAAAGAAAATTTATATTTGTTTTACTTTATAAAAATTGATAAAAATTAGATCTAAACCATGATCACAAGATGGCTGTGATGTTAGTTTTTCATACTATGGCTCTCACTCATCAGTGGCATAACCAAATCCATGCCCATGCTCTTGCCTGTTGTCTTAGAAGGGTTCCATTTTTGTTAGAACCTTTGTCCACAATGTGTATCTTCATATAACATGTAGACATGTGCTTATGTTATATGGACATCTTAATAGCACCCCGATTCTAGTTCTTCGCTACATCCATTTGATTTGTAGTGATTCCGATCAATGTGAGATACTCGAATGTCAACTTTGACTCTTACGCCTTACGGTTCTAATTACTTTAACTAGGTTTCTGATTATTTCCAATATGGATCCCGGGCTCCGCCGAAACAATTGCTTCTCCCAATTCGACCAGGTTGCTGTGAGTGGGACTCCAACCATAACATAATCGACAGATCCTTCCACACAGACCCATTATTACAGTATTTGTTTGAAGCACACACAACCACCATTCCAACTTCGACGAGTTAGGGATTGGGCCTCGGATCCAATCCATCTTCTTCATATGAAGCCTCCATTCATAGGAAGGCCCTGAGCTTCCTCTCTTGGAGTTGAGACATGATTTGTGAATCATCCGACCTTTGGATCGATTTGTGGGGCTTTTTTTTTTTTTTTTTATTGATGATCCAAGCGACAATTTTTGACTTGCATCCCAAGGAAACAGGTCACTCACTGCAAGATGATTTGTCATAGCACTTGTACTAATTCTTTTTATGGACATAAAAATTAGAAATCGTTGAATGGTTCGAATAATCTGATAAGCTGAAATTTGATTAATGAAAAATCATTTTGACAGGGACCATCAATTGTACATTTTATATGGATTTACACCTTCAGTACTACAAGTAGGTAAAAGTAGAGTATTGTACATTGGAACAAACCCATGGGTTTGTTCCCTTTCCTAATACCTCAAACTTGGATTATTTTAAAAATGCTTCCTCCTTGCCTCACAATTATTCTGAAATTCTATGAGTTTTCGTAGTGCTTTTGAGCAAGATTTGCAATGATTTATGGTCGACCGACAACATTTTACAAGAATTTGCATAGGGGAAATCAAGCATCCAAAAATTACACATTTTTAGTTTATGATGATTTATAAGCGTTCAAAATAAGACTGAGTTTTATTTTCATTTAGCACCCATGCCTCCCGCAAAACTTATACTTTTTCACCAACATGTCTACTAGTATGATTTACACACGATTGTAGATTTTCATCATACATATAACACTACTTAACACAAAAGTTTGTGTTGGTTTGATTCTTGGGTCCCTTTATGTCCAACTCATTAGGAATCATCGTTTAACTATATAAAAGTAGGGACAAAATAATAATCCCAGTTTTATAAGCCAGCTGACTATGATTCCCAACATCAGTTTTTATTTGATGATTTTGACAAAAACATATTGAGGGAATTCCACTACAATAGGGAACAATTACATTTTTAATTTATAGGTTTTCCAATCAGACACCAACTCTCTTGAACTCAAAATATCAGATTGGCATTTGATTAGCGATGTCTGCCTTATTTCAAGACATTTAACCTAACAAATTCAATCAAATTTTAGAGCTGATCATCGTTTTTTTTTTTACTTTGATTTTGATTAATTAGTTGTTTATTTATTTTTAAGGTAAGTTGTAAGATTTTATCAGAAGAATTTGATCCTGTTTACTCTATAATCCCATACACCAACCCTACAGGATCCCTAGTCAATTACAATCATTTTAAGATGGGTGTTAATTGGTAGAATGTCTCATTCAAATCATAGCCAATTATAACATTTTTGCTTTGATCATCATTTGATTAATAATCTCATACTCCAACCCTACAATAGTATCAAGCCTATTATAATAATCGAAAGTTAGGTGTTGGTGAGATGACTCATACTCTCAAGCCACTCATAACCATCAAAGGGTTTGAAAAAGTGGGGTCCCACAGACACTGTAAGTCTTGTCATAGGTCAGGAAGGGAGGGTCAGGTCTAAATAATTAGGGTCCCATTAAGATATTATAAGAGTGGATTTATTAGGGAAAATTGCTTATAAAGGACCTCGGAGTAGTGTTTCTATTTAAATAATACTTAAGTTTTGACGGATAGCTTGATAGGATATTTGGTAAATTTTTTCTTTCTTAACAGTTCTTCTTTACTGATGAACTACCCACTTTTTTATTTACTGTCAAGTTCACCATTTTTTATTATCGTTGAACTCGACGCTTTTTTATTTAGTTTCAAGTTCACAATTTTTATTTCGAACTCACTATTATTTATTGTCGAACTCAACGTTTTTTAATTACTTTCGAGTTCACCACTTTTCAAATAAAAGGTGGTGAACTCGACATTGGTAAAATCCATCCATTTTCAATTTTTGAATTTTTCTAAGTAAAATATACATGGAAAGATTGGTTAAACATTTGAGATAACGACTTGTATAGATGATTTCAACTCAAAAGAATCATTATTGATTGATTTTTATCTAAAAATTAAGAAATAAAAAATAAAAAAATCCTAATTTTTTTATATCTTCAAAATGTTTAAAAATCCCTTGAACATGACTTCTTTTTCTTTCTTAAATCTTTTATGATGAAATGGAGTCTCAAAAACTTGATTAACATGTCAAAAATTCAATTTTTGGATGTAAACGATGAATTAGAACAATTAGCGCATTCAATTGTCAGAAATGTGGGAGATGAGGTCCATGAATCATTTAGAAAGAAAAAATTTACTAAATGCCCTATCAAGCTATCACCGAAAACTTAAGAATTATTTAGAAAAAACCGTTCTACAAAAGTCTTTTAAGTAATTTTCCCTTTTTATTATGTTAGGGTAGCCAATAGTTGACGTAGATAAAAAGAGAATTAAACACTTAAATAATTTATATAATTAGCTCTGAGTTATTGAACAGTTGATGTCAACTTCTCAAGGATTTTTGTTTTTTTTATTTGTTTTAAGTATTGGCTACCTACAACAAAATCTTTTTTGGAGACTTCATTACATGGACAACTCACCTAAAAATTGAGAAAGATGGTTTAATTATCCTGCCACTAAGATTTTGACAAAATTATAAAAATGGAGAAATACTAATTTAGATTAGCACCTATTTTTTTTTTCCAAACAGTAAATTTTCTACGCTAACTATCAGTTATTTTTCTTTTGTACCAATATGGTAAGAAAACATGAAAAGTGATCTTATCTTAAAATTATGTATACCTAGTTTACCAATTTCCTCACTTGGTCAATGCCCCTATGGCGATATTTCGATTGAGACTGCTCAACATCCATATAAAAGAAAATCAACTATTAATTATCGTTGAAAATTGTATCTTTTAGAAAAAAATTAGTTGCTTGTTGAAATGGTATATATATATATATATATATATATATATATATATATATATATATATATATTATAAATATTTTGAAAATCTTGAAAAAATAATTTCACCATCTTTCTCTACATTTTGGTAAAAATTCTTTTTTATTTATTTATTATTATTTGAAATTTCATTTATACATAGGGAAAATGAGTAAAAGCATGTTCGAGTATCTTAGTATTAATAGGGGGAAAACACAAATTTCCTAGAGAGCAGTTCTAACCTCAACACAATTATTTTTGGGGATATATTTTTGTTGGGAATCCTGAGCATCTCAACTATCAGTTTGTGATGTAGGACATCCATAATTCTAGTTATAATCTTAAGTAGTTTCTAATTTTCTCTTAATTACTTTTTAACTTTTTGTTTTATTTTCTTTCTAACTGTTGCTTGTTTATCAATTGAATTTATTGATTCAAATTGATTTTGAGTTTTACATTGAACACAATCTCTTAATACTTATTGAATTTATTGATTGACATGCTTTCATTACGCCAATTTGATAGAGAATCTCAACCCTGTTGAGGCTAGTGTTTTTTAAAAGAACAAACAATTCGTGTTAAAATGACTAAAAAAACACTTAAATATGCTAAATTGATGAGGAATGTGCATAGAACCTTAGATTTTCCTCGAGATACACAAGGAAAATATGTGGTTCTATGCACATTTCACGTCAATTGAGTGTATTTGAGTGTTTTTTTTTTAAATTTATTAAACCTAATATAAACATGTATTTTTCAAAACTTCACATATGAATCCAAATTAAATTGCAAATTGAAAATGTTGCAAAAAATTCACAATTTTTCTCACAATGCTTTCTAGTCAATACAAAGGTGGCGACCTATCATAGTTTTACATGGATAAAATTTCTTACAAACTTTAATTACCACCCTAACTTAACCACATTCATCCTATTTTCCATGACAATTATCTCAAGAAATACTAGGTCGATAAGGAAGACACTAATCAAAAAACCTATTGCAAGTCATGACCAAGAAATAAGTTGAACAAATAGTTATAGATCTTCAAGTTCAACATGTTGTCATTGTGATCATCGGTTCCCGGCATTTTACTTATCCAAATGATCTCGGGGATTGTAAGCTAGAAAAGTTGGATATTTTACATTTCCAATTCAGGAATGATAGTTGAGGTTTTCTAGGGGTATAACTAGTGGTTGAATTCTTGGAAACTTTTTTTGTTCTTACAACATGTCAATATGATTGGGATTCAACATTATACGTTTTCTTCCTTACTATGATACTTCCAATTAATACTCTATGGTTTGCTTGTGTTGCCTTGTATTTGTGAATTTTTTTGACTTATTTGCATTTCAAGGCCACAAGTTCCACATGATTAGCATCACAAAACAAACCCTTTTACATGCTAGTGCACATGTTAAACACTAGTTTACCAAAAACCTACTCAGAAATTTCTGTTCCTCACCAACATTTTTCCAAATTTTCATATTTATTTATCTTCAAATCACTTTCATTTTAACCTTACGAACCTGAAATACTGTTCTAGTACCCAGTCTTAAAAGCTAAGGTACTAAGTCTTCACTTCTTCTCTACTCAAATCATGTTTTCTCAAACAATACTCCCTTGCTTCATTCTACAACCAACTTCTTCTTACCTAACACCACGTCTCTTTCCACTTTTTTTTAACAATAATTAAACCTCAAAATCCTCTTTATGCCTTACTAATCCAAGAACAATGCTACCCTACATGTCTTAGAAAGAAATCACATGTTTCATTGAAAAGAGGATTAAATCCTTATTTATGACATTTTAATGAAAAAAAACCATGTCTTAGAAAGAAATCACATGTCTCATTGAAAAGAGGATTAAATCCTTATTTATGGCATTTTAATGAAAAAAAACTAAGACCGTCTCTAGACATTGGTTACAAAGCTTACTCATTATGAATAAATTACATAAAATAAGAATCAATGATAAAATGAAAAATGGGTATTTTATGCATTTTAAGAAAATGAACATACTTAATTCTGTTTAGAAAACAGGTGCAACCGAAACAAGAAAATAAATCGAAAAAAAAAAAAAAAAATCAAACACAAGATGCAATCACACAAAAAAATGCAAAGATTTTATGTGATTCCCTCTAGATTGAGATATGTCCACAGATCACATCAATTCTATTATGAAGAAATACTCGCAATTATATATTACACCATTTAGCCAAAACGAGCAATATAAATACCCCAAAAAATCTGACTATTATGGTTTGATTTACAGTACCTCCTTCTTAATCAGTACTATCAGGCTCCACAAACCACAACAAATTCTACATTTAATGCATTATTTTTTGTATATCTCTTGTCATCTTCTATAGTTACAAGTATGTTGCTCATGCCACCCACTTATCTAGTTACAGCTTTTGTACATTTACATAAAGCTTATCTTCCATTTTGAAGTTGCTTACATTTTCAATTCTCTTTACACTTTCTTTTGACTTTATTATATTTTGACGTGGGTGACGTTTGGCTTTTGTGGTTCCACTCACAATCTAAACTTGTTAAAGGGGTTGGAAATAGAACACCTTTCTTTCTCTTGTTTGCGAAGATTATTCATCCCCACTTCCTCGAAGGTGACCCAAAGATCAAGGCATCTAACAAAAGGGGTTCACATGGTGTGGGGGGCTGTGTCATACCATTGTTTAGGACTACTTAGAAAAGAAAACTTTCTTTTTTTAAAAACCTCTCTCTGCACTGTCCAAGTGACATCCATTTGTTTGTTTCTGCTTTTCCCAAGTCCTAATGAATATTCTAATAATGATTATTAACTAAGTTCTTACTTGGTCTATTACTTAAAAAAAAGTAAAACACATCTAAAATGATTGATTAGAGATTATTCTAAGTATTTGTAGGGAAATGGATTTATTAAGACTATAACATAAATTGTGATTTGGGTTATATTTTGGCTGAACTTTTAACTTTTCATTATTCAAATTAAAAGACAAAGATAAATAAATCTATAAATAAGATCTTTGGTAAGGAGTTTGAGATCATGAAAAAGAAAGCCAGGACATGAATAATTTTAAAAAAGATTTGTTCAGTCAACTTCAAATATTTGGAAAAATGCTTCCATAAAATACAAGGATAGAGCATGGGTGGGTTGTACATTTTTATTTTTGTTTTTAGTTTCTTGTTTCTTCTATAGCAACCAAAATTATGTCATATATCATAATATTTCCATAAGTGACACTTAGGTTGATTTCTTAACTTGTACTTCTATAAACCAACATAATATTAAACAAAGGCTCCAATTATTAATTCATTAATCTATGATCATCAGAAAAGGTAAGACTCCAACCTCATTTTGTCCCTTGTCAAACCCCTTTCCTTCTCACCCACCTATCCCACAAATTAAGGGACCAAACTACCCTTTGACCTCACAATGACTACACTACCCCTTTAACCATTTAATTGACCCCTCAACAGTTAGCTAGTCCCCCCCAAGGGTCAATGTAGTAAATGTTCACTAAAATGAATTTCAAGTTCAGTTTCATCTGCAAACGTTATAGATAATAAGGAAATAAATACAAGACTAGACTTCCTTATAGTGTCAGTTTTGATTTGTTTCATCTTCTCAGACTCCAATCACACCAGAATTCAAGAACCCATTTTTGCCGGAATCGTGTGTCAGAACTTGCCGGAAAATGAGTTTACTTCCAAACCAATGAGGAAAAAAATGGGTGAAGAGAAGGTAGAGCAAAGATGGCCAGAATCGCCCGTCGTCGGAAAATCCAATCTCTGGCAAGTGATCCAAACTATATCTTCTTTATTATCTCTTACTCATTCTGTCAAAGTGTTTCATGTGAAATGGCAGTTAATTCGAAGCAAGCTCGAGACGCTTAATTCTGGTCTAATTGCAGCCGAAAATCGTGATTTGGGTGAAAATGTGTCCTTCTCGAAATTCATTAAGGCCATATTAGTGACAGTTAATGAATGTAATGAACTTGCACGTCGATGTGTCAATCTTTCCTATAGTGGAAAGCTTCTTATGCAGAGTGATCTCGATGTAGTATCTTCAAAGTTTGAAGTTCATCTCAAGAGTCTTTCTGGAGTCTATACTTCTGGAATTCTGACTCAAGGCAACGCCATCGTTGTATCAAAGCCTTGTGTTGACGCTAGTCGCGATGACATGAGATTCTATGTCGGGGACTTGTTGACGAGATTGAAGGTTGGAGGTTCTAAGATGAAAATTCAAGCATTGGTAGCCTTGAACGAGATTGTTCAAGAAGATGAAAAATATGTGAAGATTTTGATTGAAACAGGTGAAATTATTAGTCTTTTGGTGAAATTTCTTGAACTTAGGGAGATGGAAATTCAAGAAGAGTCTGCAAAGGCGGTTTTAGTTATTGCAGGATTAGATTCATATAAAGGTGTTCTTGTTGAGGCAGGAATCATTGGATCATTGATTTGTGTTTTGGAGTCCGGAAGTGATTTAGGGAAAGAAAGAGCTGTGAGGACTTTGAAGAAATTAACGGAGAATTCGGAAAATGCTTGGTCGGTTTCTGCTCATGGTGGTGTTCCCGCGCTGTTAAAGATTTGTAGTAATGGCGATGGCAGAGGAGATTTGATGAGTCCTGCTTGTGGGGTACTAAAGAATCTAGCAAGGGTGGAAGAGATCAAGAGATTCATTGTTGAAGAAGGTGCGGTCTTGATCTTCATAAAGCTTATGAATTCGAGGGATGAAGTTTTGCTGTTAATTGCGATCGAGTTCCTTCAAATTATAGCTTCAGGAGACGAACCCATTTGTCAAATGTTCATCAGAGAAGGGGGAATCTACTCACTTGTTCGAGTCTTGGATCAGAAAAATTCCTTCTCATCAAAAGCTAGAGAGATTGCACTTAAAGCAATTGAGTCCTTCTGTTACTCTTCCCCAAATTCTCTCAAAATCTTATTGGGTTACGGATTTCTTGATCGAATCTTGTTCTTTTTACGCAATAATGATGAAGTCTCGGTTCAAGAATTGGCGGTAAAAGCAGCATTTCATCTCAGTGGGACATCAGAGGAGATTAAGAAGGCAATGGGGGTTGCAGGATTTATGCCAGTTCTGATGAGATTGTTTGATTCAAGATCATTTGAAGTTCGAGAAATGGCAGCGGAAGCAATCTCTAACATGGTTTTGGTTCAAAAGAACAGAAGAAGATTCGTTGAGGAAGATAACAATGTTGATCGAATTCTTCAATTACTTGATCCTGAGGAGTGGAAATCAGGTAACAAAAGGTTCTTCCTCTCTACCTTAATGACGTTAACTAGTTCCAACAGCGGACGAAGAAAGATTTCAAATTCAAGATATCTTAAGAACCTTGAAAAACTTGCAGAAGCCGATGTTATGGAGGCAAAGAGGGTAATTAAGAAGTTATCGACAAACAGATTTCGAAGTATATTGAACGGAATATGGAACTCTTAATTATGATTATTTTTTTCTGTTTTAATTTTTTATTTTGTGTCCAAGTATCTTGACTTTGATGTCTATAATTTAGTTTTACTTTCTCAATGTCAAATATTGTTCTTTATCTCTGTAACAACTTCAGAACAGCTTTCAAAGGGTATTCCAGTTTGTTGGAGATGAGATTTTTGTGAGAGAGCACATGGTAAGGGTGTGAGCACTACAGACAGGAATGATGAAGAGTTACAATCAGGATTTTGTCTCTCTTTAATGCTTACAGGGGGCAGAGAGTGATAGATGATGACCCCTAATGTTTTTATTAGGCATTTTGAGCTCTAGTTTCATTGTCATGACAGCCATATACATGTTTAAGAGGATTAGTGATTTGGATACATAGCTATCAGGTCTTAATCTCAATATATATAACATGAATCAACCAAAAAAAAGTTCCCCAAGGGTTAGCTTTACTACCATCAAATAAAGTTTCAGACCAAAATCACAAATATGGAAGGTTGTTCTGCATCGTTGTCACTAGCTCGAAGCCCAGCACCTAATATATTTCTCGTTGGGTCGCATAAGTAGAGAGTGCAAATGTTAACAGATTTGATCATGAGTAATATTTACATGTTTCTATGGCTTATTCCTAACAAATCTGACAAACCCCATTGAGATATTTGGTGCTCAATGCCAATGGTTTGCATTGAAAATATTCAAAGGGTGTTAGTCGATTTTAAGCATTTAAGCTGAAATCATTAAACTTACACTGGGTTGAGATACAAGAATACTCCAAGACAAGAGAATTATAACCAGCAGAGATTAACAGTAATGTTGGTTTTATTTTTTGTAGTTTTATAGTTGCAAGTGTTGTTGATTTGATTTCTTACTCACATAAAAAGTTCATGTGGACCTTGGAAACACATAAAAGAGGTTGGTTGCTTTTGTAAATGAGACATTGAACCCCATGTGTCCCACCCCCACCCCCACACACCCTCCCCAACCATATACACATTGTGGGTCTAGGACCACATCCTTTTGTTAGTTGGCTCAGTTGATAAATGGGCTTAAACTTATGTAGTGTTTGGATAAATATTTGGATTGTACTTCCTATGCTTTTGGTGCTCGAACACAAAAGTGAGATAACATTTGAAGTTCAAATTAATTTTTGGGAAACAGGTTTAGATCTTTTGATAATTAATGCTCACAAATGTCATCGAATGGATCTGAAGTCATTGCAAGTAGTACTAAAGGAGAATCCCTTACCTTTTTCCGAAAATGATGTTCGATTTATAATTGAGCTGTTCCTGAGATCCATCTCATGATCTCCACACAATATGCAATATTCCAACAAATCTGAAATTCCTAATGGGCTCAATCCTTCCCTTGGAATGTCTGATGCTCGCCCAGCACAAATGTTGGAAAGTCACCTCGAATCTTGATTGAATTAATATGATGGGCTATTCATGTTGTCTTGCTCAATCGATTGCCTCCATGAACAAGATCACACATCCCAAACATTTTTTAACTGTCAGATGAGTTTCCGAACCATGGGCTAAAGGGGGAGATCTTTGGCTTAGTGTTTTTGCTGTCTGGAGCAAAATATGAAGTCGAAGGAGACCCCAAATATTTGGGAGTAAGGCTTCGAGGAAGAAAATAAGAAAAATACAAATGCCAATAAAGGGAATGATGATAGTTCTACATGGGAGATCTTCATATGTTTAAGATCAAAGCAAATCAAATATTTGGGCTGTTGGGCCTTGATTTTTTTAGGCCCATTCTTGCATTGTTATTTCATGGCCAGCCATGCAAATAGGCTGGGGTTGGGCTTAATTGCTAACAAGTAAGCACAAGCACTGCCTGTTACAAACATTCTAGACCAAGGGCTTGGGATTAGATCCATAATGGTCAAGTGATACTAATCTATCTGAGTTTTCAGCCAACACCCAATTATTGGGACAAAAGGCCCATACCATTACAAGGAAAAGCGTAATCGTATTCTTGAAAATCACATTTTCTTGGGGAAATCATGTTCCATGCACAATCACTTTGGTGCCCCAAAGGTGGCAACAATCGCATCTACGACAATCTGAAGCTCGCACATAACGATCTCCAGGTGTTGGAAGGTAAAAGAAAAACTCACCTCCACAACTTCTAGCAACCTATTTTTTACTTTTATTTTTTATTGGTAAGCTCCACTTGAACTCACAATCTCTTAGTTGCATCGCAACATACCAACCAAGCTATAGGATTAAGTCCAAATTAATTTTACAAATCAAATTCTTTTTTTTTTTTTTTTTTCAATATTATAATGAGAGAAGGGTGAGTATTGTTGAGGTAAGCCCAAATTAGTTAATTTATAAAAATTTAAAAAAAAAAAAAACTCTTTTACTATATTAAATGACAAAATATTATAAAGCTAAATTATTTATTTGAAATTTCTAAAGCAATATGTAATATTATAGTAAGAGAAGGGCGAGTGTTGTTGACACATATCTACATTAATTACAATATTAAATTACAAAATATTAGTTTACATATTTTTATATTATAATATAAAATTATAAATAATAATTTTTTAAATAACAACCAAAATGTGTAAAAGTCCATGATTTTGAGTAGTCTTTACTATTGCAGACTACTTTTCCTCAATATATTATGATGGAGTCCAAAAATCTACACTTAATATTAACTCACAAGATCGTATAAAAGAGATAAGGAAGATAAGAGAATCTACGTTGATAGTAGATCTCACGCAAAGTAGTATACAAAAAGCCTTAACCTCTTGTTAAGAAAAATCAAAACTTTATTGCTATATAAAATTCTGCCTACAATGACTCACACGTTCTGTTTTTATAATATTAGCAATTAGACTCCAAATAAATCAAAAGACTACAACTTGATAAGGTATTAAAGAATTCTTAATGTTAAAAGGGACTCTTGTACATACTACTTCAAAACTAAAATAAATTCTCCTATTGAAACAAGTCTATAAGGACTCTTAACAATTAAGGTGGGCTACTCTTGTAAATGACCACATCATATTATAATGACAATTCTAAATTTACATAATTTCTCAACATCAATGAATTGGGTTTTGGCCTAGTCTTCATGGATAAGGTCAGAGGAGCCTGATCCATAAAAGGTATGAATCATGGTTTTGAAATTGTCCAAGATTGAATGAGTTTTGATATTGTTTGTAAATAAGACGTGATGGGAAAATCAAGCTAAGCCAATTTCCTTATATTCTTCTTTTTGATTCATGGATCTAAAAGGAACTTCTCATCTAAAATAATGATCTTGACATCGTTTGTGAACGAGACGAGATGGAAATTGTGTTGGTTTATGGTCCAAACTTGAGTTTTTTTAGGGTATCTTGAAGCTGGGGGTGTGGGGACCTAAAATTGGCTCGATTTGGGCATCCATACAACTTTTAGGGGCATTTTCATAATTAAAAAAAATATATTTTGCCTTAGGATGCCATATATATTCCAAATTCAGAAATCTTAAAAGTTGTATTGTATTGTATTCTCATAGTTTTCATCAGCAAAGAATTATCATGGTCACCCGTGGACATAGGCAATTTTGTCGAATCATGTAAATCTCTTGTGTTCTTTGTCTTTTCTATTTTAATCTTCGTAGTTTATCAATTTTGATCGATCGACAAAGCTTTTACGTGACAAATTGAGATTGAAAATTAATAATGGTTTGAATACTTGCTAATGGGGTCAGACGTTGATAGAGTGGAATTTTATTTGGCTCATTAGATGGATTAGGCTTGGGTTAAGCTGTTGAGGCATTAACAGGAAATCCATTATGACTAGGCCCATTAAGAGTCTAAAATGCAATTTGTTCTCACTTTTGTGGAACGCCTAGCGCCTAGGGGTACACATGGTTCGGATTTGTTTGGATTTTGGCAAAATTGGAACTGAACCAAATATGATCGGTTCTACAAATTTGGAACCGAACCAATCTAATTACCTTATAGAACTGAACCAATCCAAACCAACCTTAGATCGGATCTCAGTTCTCACACTTTCAAAATAGAAAAACTAATATTTTTTATTTCAAAAGAGAAATCGTTTAGATCAGATCATAAATAATGCCTATTTTTAAAATGAAAATGATTTTATAATTAAATTTTGACTGAAATCTATATAAATTGAAAATTAGAGGAAGCTCAATGAGACTAAAAAAAAATTACAATTTTAAAATTGGTATTTTGGATGGATTAGTGAGGAAACTAATCCATAAATGGTAGATTAACGAATCCAAGTCTAAGTTAGTATAGTATATTTCATCTAAAAAACACGGCATAAAGGTTCTCGTAAAAAAATAAGGAATCAAACTTTTTGAGAAAGTTTTTTCATAAATGAATATATCCATTTGAGAGTTGAGATAGAGATTTGTGTATATTTTTTATGAGTTTTTGTTAAAAAAATGGAGGAGATGAAGTTGAAAACTTTGATGAGTTATCTCTTCATAACATACTAACCAAGTTGAGAGAGAGAGAGAGAGATGGGTTATCTCTTCATTTTTCGATGAGGTAGCAAGTGACGAGGTGATGGAGACAAACAACGACTAGGTTTTCTTCAAATTTGAAAAAGAGAGAAATAGAGAATAGAATAATGAAACTAAGAAAGGCTTTTATTTTTATGGCAAATTTACCAACATATACACCACATTTCAATTATTTACCAAAACGGTAAAGTATAGCAATTAATTCCGAAAATGGTAATTTACCATTTTCGAAATAATTGTTTTTACCAATTCGTGAAAATAGTATTAAAAAAAATTATTTATTCCAAAAATACCCTTTTTTATTTTTTAAACTGAAATTATGAAAAAATCCTCTCCTCTTTCATATTTTATTTTGGTGTAGTTTGTGATCATCGATTTGATGAACTCACACCCAACCCTTCACGTTAACTGTGATGGCACCATGGATGGGTTGGAGCTCCACCCAATCTCCACCAGTTGGTTGCTTTAGAGTAAAACAGATTCGCATTACTGTAGAATGAGACTTTCTCATCCCTCCTATAATGCTTCTTCTTCATCTCTATTGGTTGTTCATGGAACGAATGGACGGCTTCAATCGTCTCCTCTATTACTTGCATGGATATTCCATGGTTGATTACTTGGAAGAATCCTCACGTGCAGCATGCTTCTTTAACTTCATCGATGATTTGTGACCGTCGATTTGATGAATTCAACTCCAATAGATCGATGATGGGGGCTTTTAAGTCAGAAGATGCAGCTGATGGTTTGAGATCAAATATCATTTTCGAGTGGGTGATAGAAGATTCGAGGAATGGAGGTGATGCCAGAGAAGACGAAGTGCAGGTGTTTGTTAGTATCGAGCAAGAGAATGAATCCAAAGATTTAGTTGGATTTTGATTTATTGTTAAGGTTGAAATGGTAAATGCATATGTAAAACAAAAAAGGGTATTTTCGATAAAAAAAAATATTTACATTTTACTATTTCTACCAAAAACGGTAAATTACTGTTTTTGAAATTAATTGCTACAATTTATCGTTTTCGAAATTAATTATGAAAACTGTACCATTTTGGTAAATTTCTCTTTTATATATATAATAGATACTTCAGATTGGTTCGATTTTATTATACCCCTAATCCATAACCAATCCAAATCAATCGGATTTTTTTTTACAATCTGCACTCGAACCAAATCATGCTCAATCCGAATCAAACCAATCCAAAAGACTTTAGATTGATTCGATTCTCGAATTTACCCAATCCAATGTGCACCCATGGTAGTGCCTCTCCCTAAAGTCAACTATTTAGTGGCTCCATCTCCCATATTACACAAGGGTTTTGAGGCCTCAAGATGCTTTAATTTTGGAAAAATTCTTCTGTGCAACATTGCTGGACATTGAGCGACTTATATTCCTTAATATCTGATAATTAGGAGATCTATGTTGATTCCTGAAAAGAAAATTGTATTTTTCTTATCTAGGCTATTCAAAGTCCAACATAATGGATTTTAAATTGAACACTATCTATGAAGAAATCCAATAGACTTTTGGGGCTCGTAAAGCTTGCCTTTGTATGGGGTTCCTTTTCTGTAGAAAATAACATCTTTATCCCGTCTTTTCCTAATTGTCAACGTTGTTGCCTTGATCGAAAGTCAAATCATGAACCCTTAGCAATTATCCATTTCCATGAAATCCGAACTTAGTGTGTGTGGATAAGCGTATTGAGTCACATATCCACACATTAGTGGAAAGCATTTGATTTCTATCTTAAAACTTGTGTGAGACTGAGACGTATCACCCGAGTTAACTTGGTATCGGAATTGAACGAGACCAACTCACAAGTCATTTGTTTTTATCAAGATTTAGTACCTCACATTCAATATTTTTTATTTTTTGAGCGAGAAGTCTTAAACGTATCGAAAAACTTGTCCGAGACGACCCGGTATCGGACTTGTACAAGACAAAATGCGAAACTGAGTTTTAAAACCATGATCTAAACCAAATTTATGATCATTCAATTAATATTATGTTAACAAGGGATGATGAAAGAAAAGAAATAACTAATTATTCATTTGGATGTCTAACTCAAAACCAATTGACAATGAACGGAGAGGCCCAAGAGCTTATTAGGAGGGAGACACAAGGCAATGAATGTCTGATGTGGAACTAAACTCAACAATTTTATGCCTTTTAAGGAATCTTGATGATCCTATTTATTCTAAATTTTGGTATGGAAGGATAACAAAGTTCTAGATTTATTATATATGGTTTCATTAGCATTTATTTATATATATTGAGACTTAGTGATATGTGGACAATGCATCACCGTAGATCATGGTTTTAAAACTCATATTGACTTCTCGTCTCGTTCATGAATAGGACCAATTCGTATTAGACAAGTTTTTTGATATGTTTGAGTTGTCTCGTTCAATAATGAGAAAAATGAACCATGATTTTAAATCTTGTCTGATACATTTGACTTGTCTATTTGTCTCGTTGAGTGGATGATACAAGATGTATCTCAGACAAGATTTAAAACCATGTCATAGATTGCAAAAGTCTAATAACATGTCATTGATTCCTCTCTCATGAGTGACTTTGCATTGATATTATTTGTCAGGAACAAAATGTGTCCACAGTGATGTCAAGTTATCCCAAGAGTCCCCTCCCCAACTAATCAAAACTTGTCCACTGATTCAAAAACTTTTTCATGGTGCCTGCTATTGGCTTCCCAACAAAAAATTGGGTGGGAATTATAATTTTAACTGGATCCAATCATCTCAAAATCCAATTAATTTTGATCCAATAAGTAATGATTACAAGGATTTGGATTACGATAACCAATTCAACACGTTGGCAATCCAATTTTTTACTAGATCATTTATGAATTAATTATGTGATTCATAAGAAATAAAATTATGCAGCTTGTCAAATTAGATTTATGTCCAAATGTTGAATCAATAATGACACCCGATCATCATAGGCTCACCTTATGGTGTATCCAAAAACACAATCCAATGCTCCAGAGTTGTAGAAGATAAAATTTTATAAATTTTGAAAAAAAAAAAAAAAAAATCCAAAATAAAATTATTTCACTGATGAATTTTAATTTTAAGTTTGAAAGTTATGTGGAAGTTCATTAGCCATCTATTTTTAAATTCTTGGATCAAATTCAAAAGAAATTATTTTTTTGAAAAATAAAATAATAATTGAAGTTATTTTGTTGGATTGCTGATGTGAGTAATCCATTTGAGCAAAACGACCCATAATAAGGCTCAAAATCTTATTAAATCGGTAAGGAAAAGGTTTCTCAAACAATGGAATGGATCTAGATCAAGTCCAACTCGTATCAGATCGGTTACAAATTTACTCAATCCGTTCTATTGAGAACCTTAGTAAGCATCTGCACACCCCTACACTAAGGATATATTTAGTTTGGTTGGTGACCTTCCATTAAAGATCCACATGTCTTATTTTAGAATTTAGATTTAATAACTTCATGAAACATTGAAAATAAATGTGATAATGTTTACAAGAACTTGATGGGGGAGGTGGACCCGTGCTACTCTGTAAATGGTCCATGATTTGAGGTAGGGCTGGTGGTGTTTCCATGCCTTTATTTAATGTCGGGTTGGTGGAAGAATTTCATCTTGGCCTTCAAATTGCACCCAAAATATATTTAAAAAAATCATTCAAAATGGCAAATCTATAGTGTAATAAAATAATAATCTTTAAAAAAATGAAGATCGTAACCACAAAAAATCAAGAAAAATAGCCTACGTTGGCATCATCATAGGGAAAAATTCTCAAAAAAAAAAAAAACAAAAATAAAATAGAATAGATCAAAATGGAAAATATTGAAATAACATTGAAATTAACATTGTTTCACACATTATTGGTATGGATGTGTAATGAACCATTGATATTTTTCATCAAGATAAGAGTGAGAAGCATCTATGATTATGTATATACCAATGCATGAAACGATGTCAATTTCAATGTTACTACAGCATGACTCAAAATCTTTTCTTAAAAACAAAATATTTTAAAATTAGAAAATGCTCAAGTGACATTAAAATGTACATCAATTCTCACATTGCAGATGTGGATGTATGGATGAAATCAGAGATATTTTTTTATCGAAATACAAGTAAAAAGTTTCTATGATTATGTGTGCACCTCCATATCAGCAATGTGAGAATCGATGTACATTTCAATGTTACTCGGTCACGTCTCTTTAAAATTTTGTACTTAAAATACTATATATTGGAAAAGGGATCATGTCTATGGGGCGTTGGACATGAGTACATGATCGAATATTCCACGTGGCGTTTTCCAGGGTGGATATAAAACTTTGCTATGGACGACTGAGACAACAAACTATTCCTCCCATAGTTCCATCCTGGCTGCTTTAGCTGTCCTCTGCTTGATACTCGTAGTTAGCTCTAACGTTCAAAGACCAACTCCCAATAACAGTCGTTGACTTTGATATCGTTATACACTTAAATGCGGTCGTAGACTAACTCCGGTCAAACTACGAAATTGATACTATACAAAATCAAATAATGATCATTTAAAACACCTGTCCCATATCTCAATATCAAAGATCATCATAATCTGATCCTCCAATCCATTGGTTGAAAAGTGTGGATACTACGTACCCAAGGGACGACTAAGCGACACATGGAGTCTTCGGTTAGCATACCAAATTGCCAACACTACCAATTCATTTGTCATGTCACTGTCCATGTTGCTAATGTCAAGACAGAGACCAATGCTAGGAGGTTTGCGATATTTGTGATTAGAAGAGAGATTGTATGATACAATCAATAGATCAACCTAACCCAATTTTTTTTTTTAAATGTGATGTACCCCTTTATTTAATGCGTCTCCGACATTATAACTAGGAGGAGAAATAAATTTAGTAGTTGAGGGATTATTTGAAATAATTTTGTCAAGAATATTTTGAAAGAATGCACATCGATCATCATAAAAAATATTCTCATGTGATCATAAATATGTTTCGTATAAAATATAAAAATTCAACGACCATTAATTTGATTTAAATAAATTAAAATAATACCTATCAGGGTCCTTATATAAAATTTATTAATTAATTTATCCTTATAATTTACGATCACTTATACACATTTTCAACCCACATGAAAGAAGAAAAATGCGAACCTCGTGGGACCTTCAAATAAGTTATTCTAGTATGGTGAGCACCAAATACCTCAATGTGTACACTCAAGTGTGTACTTCTACAAATACCCCACCACTAAACAAGTAGAAATGTGAACATTAAGAGAGCACATAGTCGTCTTTGAAAGGAAAGACCATGGAGTGTGAATGCTAAGACTCAGCTGTCGTTGAGTGTGAATGGGAGATTATGGTGGGACACCCACCAAAAACTCATCGAACCCTACAAAAACCCTAATTAAATGAGCTAAAAGAGGTCCCATATTCGTGTTTGACTTTAAATGCCAGTCAAGCCAGCTTTGCTTGAACGATATAAAGAGTCTATAATTATGGCCAAAATTATCTAAAATTTTCTTATATTTCAAAAACAGTATTTCCAAAAAGGATACATACATTTATGTGTCTGACAAGTTGCTGATACACACAGTTGATATTCTCGCCACGAACTTTTGATTGATAAAAACAACACGAAGGTACTGAGGTGGGCCCATAGAAAGCAATAAGGGTGGGTCAGTGTCAATCGACAATGATAGGCTTGATGAAGACGAGCCGGGCCCACTTAATTATGACTACGGAAATCATCATGATTTACCAAAATCAACAAAGACTTTTTGTAACTTGTTATGGCCATTAGGGATTTAGGGTAATCACGTCTTTTGTGTGGCTGTGCAAAATATTACATTACAAACTAAAATGCGTCATGATGACGTTCTACAATAGACTAATGCTCTGGTCGTTTTTGAATTTACAATAAGCGGAATTAAACTTGAAACCGTCAAAAATCACAAATGCCCATTGGTTTCGATTCTCAAGTATCGTATAAAAAGATTTATTTTAAAATTATTATAATAATAAAAAATCTCCTTCTAACAAATAATATATATTATATGTAAATTATCATCCTAATAATAATTTATTTTATTAAAAAATGATTTAATAATTTTTATTTTTTTAAAATTAAAATTTATCTCTTATGCAAGTAATAAATTTTAAAAGAAATGTCTCATTTTAATTCAAATATTTAATTTATATGCAATTTAAAGAACTTGATATCATATATGTTAATTTTAAAATATAAAATGACCTTTAATCATGTATAATTAAAAATAAATTGGTTTTGGGTACTCATGAGTACGCATCGAATAGAACCTAATGGTTCTGGGTCCTTTAGTTCGGTTCCATATTAAACTCGACTCTAATCGATTCCAATGAAAAAGGAATTGGAATTGGGATTTTCGATTTCAATACTGATTCGATTTGGGGTAAATGGGTACCCATTAACATCCCTAAGTGACACTAGGGGACACATCTGATAATCATAGGCGCTTTTTACTCATATCTCAAGGAAAAAATCTATAGTTATGTGCACTAGTGTCAAATGTGTCACCCCAGCATGACTCTTTATAATATTATTATAGAGATTTACCTAATAGACCCAACTCTTGCATTTTTATTACAAAACCTCCTTTGAGAGTTTTCACAACTTCAAGGGAATCTTACTTTATGAAGTTTACTACCCACCAAACATCACTTTATCAAGTTTGTTATTGAGTGAACCCTAGAATGGAGATCCACGTCATAAAATTCAAATTTATGTAGTTGTTTTATTACTTAGCTTACCTTGAAATGGATTCTTACCATGTCAATTTGTATCATCCAAAAACATGATTTGATGTCATAGGGTTATAAATGAAAATTTTCTAAGAGTTAAAAAAAAAAAATCGAAAAAAGCTAATTTTCAATTTTTTATTTTAAAATTGAGAGTTTGTTAGCCATTCATTTTCAACACTTAGGATCAAGCTCAAAAATGTTATTTATTTATTATTATTATTATTATTTTGAAAATAAGTATTCTCATCAAATCTAGAAGTTTGTATCGTTTTCTTTAAAAATTATAATTTCCTTTGTAGATCCAATGATTTATCCCAGGAAAAAGGAAAATAATCTCTTTTTTTCTTCCCCACATTTCAACTACAACTAAGTGGGTACATATGTGTATAGTCATTTCTAAACTGAAATAAGTAGACTAAGATCCAGTCTTCAATTATTATTCCAATAGATATCACTCTAATATGTACCCAATAACGTCCTTGCCATATATTAAATTCATGATACAATATACCCACATTGATAATCATATATATAATTTTTTATAAAATCCTAATTTTGTCCCCACAACTATTACATTTGTCCCCTTATACTATACTACTAGTAAATGTATATTTTTATTTTCCAATTCCTTATCTTGTCGTTTTTATTCAATTTTATTTGTTTGTTATGTACGTTATTTTCCATCTGCATCACCATCATTAGACATTTTCAGTTTAAAGAAAGATCCAATTATATATAATAATACTGCTGAGAAACTATACTGTGATATTGGGGCTAAGAAATTCCATTTTAATTGATTGTGACATGTAACAAGCTACACACGATGCAACAAACTTATATAAATATCCAGAGATTTGATTACAATGTTAAAATCTCAAAAGAATCAAATAAAAAAAGTCAATTAAATCTCTTGTTAAATTCTTAAAAAATTCACGAATTTTTCATTTTTTTCAATGAAAGTATTATTCTCTAAATTATTGAACTATTCTTAATAATTCATGGATTTTAAGTTTGAAAAGAATAAAATACATTTTTTTTACTAATTTTTGTAAAATTCAATGGAAAAAAACGTTACTATATAACTTATTGTATGTTGCAAAGTGTAAACTTGTAAGTTGTAATGTGTAACACCAGTCAACTTTGAAGTAATTATGCTTTAAATTTTGAAGAAATCTACTTTTTTACATGATAAATGTCCCTTTTTATCTTTAAAAAAAATAATGACATGTACCTCTTTATATTTATTTGAGATTACACCTTAATTTGTCAAATTGATTATTTGTCCCTTGACTTTGGTCATTCTTTTAAAAATCAATGAAACAATAACCTTAATACCTTCATTATCACCACCATCATTATTACCATCACCTTCACATTAACATCACTATCATATGGTCGAATTTTTGAATTTTTTAAATGAAACGTATGATATACATATAAAGCATATGTCGCATATTTTTCATTTAACTAATTTTTTGCCGAATTTTAGACCGAATTTTTATAATCCAAATTCGATTAAGACTCAAATTTTTCATGAATCAATTTTTTGCTATATTCCGAATGACAAACAAGGATGCAGATTTCATCTAATTCTATTAATTAATTTAATATGTTCTCTATATTTCATACATTACTGTAATAAGCATATTTAGTTATCCATCCAAAATAAAAATTAACTTATTTTCTTAAAATGATTTTCAAAAATACCTTTGCATTCTTTCAGTCAATTATTATTAGTTATAGAAACGGTTACCTGGCCAGCTTCTCCCTAACAAACTTACTTTTTTTAATCTTACTTTTTCAACTTTTTACAGTTTTTTTAAATAAAAAGATTAGAGGATTGATTGAGTATACATTACAAGTTACAACAAAAAAGATAAAAATCTTCTTAGAACGTTAGACAAAAAAAACATATCTAGGCAATAATCTGTTTCTTTTTTATTTTTTACCTTTTTTCTCGGTAGGACAGATAGACAGACCAACACCAAGCAAACAAAGTACAAATTACTTTTTTTTTTTTTTCTAATTCTAATTAACAAAAATATTTAATTACTTTACATATTTGACTTTAGTCAAAATATTGTCGTTATAAGTTGTAACAACCAATTTAAAAAGATTATCATGATTAAAGAATTACAGAGAATGAGAAAAATAAAAAAAAATTATTATTCTAACTTAAAAAAAGAATTTGACACGTGGGAGCGTATAACATCAAACATTTCATGATCTATCGTTACAACGAGTCAACCTCAATTTCACAACCTTGAAACTCACGGAAATACAGCTGTAAATGTGATATGTACTTATCCGTTGAGATTCTGTTGAGCTGTTTCCTTATTTTCCCGTGTTCATGAAATAATCTTCACAAATTAAATCGCCTTTAATTAAGGGTCAGCAACAACTATCGTGATCAGTTCGGGTAATGGATATTATTGACTTATTTTAGTAAATTTCCATGATTGTCCTTTCCATGTAAGATATCTAATAAAAAAAACTCTATTTTATATTTCAGATTATTTTTGTAATAATTGTGTTTAATAGAATCACGTTTGATTAATAACAATCAGCGGTTCTGATCTTTGAGGAATTTACGTCAGTCTAGCTGTATTTCGGTGTACCACCGTAGCGTATTAATTACTATTGAATAGGATCCACGTCAGCTTTATCCCTTTAATTTTACATTATCCAGTCTGTTGATTTTCCTTAAACTTTCAAAACATGGATGAATCAGCATTGCACGTGCTAACAATTAATTCACAACTACAATTTTCTAAAAAAGAAAATTGTGTTTGAAAAGGAAACGAAGTGTTATATTCTTTGAGAAAAAAGAATACGAATTCATTCGGATCTCTTAATGTGTACAATTCGTGAGCACTAATTGGTTCGGTTCAAATTGTTTACAATTCTGATCCGTTAAATTTTGGTTTAAACTCGTATTTAATAACTGGGACTTGACTCAATTCGTGTGTCCAATATGTCAAATCCACCTTATGACTCATGATTTGACTCAGTTAACTCATGAAAAATGATTCTTTAAAAACATTTGATCTCGACTGTTTATCCTAATGATGCATATTTTAAAATTATCATTCTTTTTAAGAGTCACGATAAGATGACTATCCCAAGTGACATCCTCAATCGACTGCCTAATGTGACTAGTTTGGAATTATAGATCTGTGCTCATCAAAATACATGATTCCTTTAAGATACATTTTTTTATGGGAAGTGCATCTGTGTATTTTGAAGAGTGTAGATTTACGATTCTTAAATATATTACATTAAGATAGTTGATTGAATTTGTCAAGTGGGGATAGCCAGATTCTCATGATTCTTTTTTTTAAAGATAAGAATTATTAGAACCTTCTTCAATTTCTTTTAAGTACTTACAATGCCTTACAAATCATATATACCAAATATATTAATCTTTATGACAATCAATAATAGGAGGACTTGAGCTCATGACCCTTTTTATAGAAAGGCCTTGGTCACTCTAACTAATACTCCTTGAATGTAAATCTTGAAAATACTTTTTGAATATATTCTAATGGTTGGATTCCATGTTTTGTTTAAACGAATTGAGTTGTAGAACGAGTTGACTCGGTTGACGTTCAAATCAACTCGTGGGCCGTTAAAATCCGAAAAAAAAAAAAAAAAGATATTGAAGTTTATATCGGGTCAAGTAGGTGGGTCTTGTGCTCCAAAAAGTAAATCGGATCACTTTCGGATCTGACCAAACTCAATTCGTTTAGGTAATTTAGAAAGAACCGCGATAACCTGACGCTCCCCTCTGACAAACGCCCCTACGTCCTCATCACAGAACCGTAGATTAAATGCTTTGAGATACATTAGAAAAAGATTTAAGATTATTCGTATCCCGAGGCAAATGATCAACGGTTATATGATAGGGGCGTAGGAGGCGTTTGTCAGAAGGGGCGTCCTGTTGTGACAACTCATTTAGAAATACGAAAATAGCTGAAGAACTCTTCTTTAATGAGGATTCCATGTTTATCCTTTGGATAATTATTGAGAGTTATTGACTCGATCAGTAACTCTAGTTTTCTATATATAGCTCCCTCTCTAGACTCTTTTTTCTTCCTTACTTTCTTCTCTTTCACCTTTCGATTCGATCTCTGCGATCTCTCAAGTTAAAGAGAAAACGAAGAGCAGAGAGTTTCATCTACAATGGCTGGCGGTGGTTTTGTTGATTCATCCGGTCCGGGTAAGAACTATCCCGGAGGGATGACCTGGTTCGTCTTTTTTGCTTGCTTTATCGCTGCTTGGGGAGGTTTGATCTTCGGTTACGATATCGGTATATCTGGTAAGAAATCTCAAAAATATTAAAATCTTTTGTGTGTGTGTGTGTGTGTTTGGATCGATCTATGAATCTGAGATGAGATTTGGTGATTTTTAGGTGGAGTGACATCAATGCATCCATTCTTGAAGAAATTTTTCCCTTCTGTATATGAGAAAGAGATTGGTGTGCAGTCTACGAATCAGTACTGTAAATTTAACAGCGAGATTCTCACACTGTTTACATCTTCTCTGTATTTGGCGGCTCTGATTTCTTCGCTCTGTGCTTCGACGATCACAAGGAAGTACGGACGAAAGATTTCTATGCTCTTTGGTGGTTTTATCTTTTTCATTGGAGCAGCAATCAATGGAGGTGCGGTAAACGTTGGTATGCTGATCATCGGTCGTCTTTTGCTTGGTGTTGGTGTTGGACTTGCCAATCAGGTAATATTCTTCAAATTAATTTAGGTTTTGTTTTCTTAATTTTTGATTTTTGATTTTCGATTTCGATTTGAGGAAACTTTGACTTTGATTTTTTTGATATTTTTTCTTTTTCTGATATTAAATTTTGTTGCTTTGGTTTAGGATCCTGACTATATTTCAAGATTCTTATTGTTTTATTTTGTTTCCTTGTTTCTCGCTAGTTATTAAAAAAGATTATTTGTTGTGATCTGCTCTACTGTGCTTTTGTCTTTTAAAATCTGGTCTTTTATTTTAACTTTTCTCTACAGATCTGTATATGATTCGCTTGTTTGAATGATTATCTGATGTCTGATCTCTCTTAGAGAAATTCTGTTTTCAAACTCAAAAGCACAGAGTCTCTCAGATCTGTGTTTGATTCCTTGTTTGTATCTTGAAGGCTTTATTTTTTTGTCATGTTATGTAAAAATACAGTCTCTCTCTGTCTCTCCCTCTTAATGCTCTTAATTTCCTCTACTTTTCAAAGCCTCTCTCTCTCTCTCTCTCGAAGTCTGAACTATGCAGTTTGAATATTTTGGTCTTTCGTTCTTCGATTAAAAAAGTTTCTAATTAGTTAATAATGAAGCTAACTTTTTCATTGTTTGATTTGAAACATTAAACGGGAACATATGTCAATTTTTTCCGTATACGACAGATTTCAAGTAGCAATATATTTTAGTGTCTGTAATCGCCAGAACAACTTAATGATATGTGATATTTTTACACTATATTCCTAGGGATTCCCCTGTTTCTCACGAATCCTATATTTATCTTCTAATCACAGCTGTTTGTTTCACGCTCTTACCTGTAAATTATAATTTATCAAATTACAAGAATGTTGCCCCTTTTACCCCCATCGTTTCAGTTTTCAATGGATCAGTTTTTGAACTAATCGTCTCCATTCGTTGGAGAACCGGTAATTGACAACAAAGTACACTAGAATTTCTCTTTGTTACCGGCCTTGAAAAGATGTACACTGGCTCTTTCTATAAAAAATTCTGATTTTTTTTGTGTGAAGTCTAGTCTTCGCTATTATATTATTTTTAACTAAATTATTTTTATTATTATATCCCCAATAGACCAATAGATTGAATGCATGATTACATAAAATAAGTCCAAATATTTTTTCCATTTGGCGAAAGTGACTTCAATAATCAGCAGAATAACAGAAAATGTCTTCCCAAGGACTTTTCCTCAAAATGTATCTTTTTGTTAATTAATTTTAATTTAACAGTATGACTTTTCTATGGTTTAAGGAGGTTCAAAGAATGACTGAAATTGTTAGAAAACCATAGCGATCAGTTTTCCCAAGGAAATATCTTTCTATTTCAGCCCTTGGTCGGACACCATATAATTATTTAATTTCTCCAATCAAGTTCTATGGTAGTTACTGACCAAGAAATTCTATAAATATGAATTTAGATTCAAATTAAGAGTTTTATAATTTTTGTTATTGAAGGGGGAAAATTTAATTCTTTGTTTGTTGTTTTTTTTTATAGTCTGTGCCACTCTATCTATCTGAGATGTCTCCTTACAAGTACCGTGGTGCTCTCAATATCTTTTTCCAATTGATGATCACAATTGGTATTCTAGCTGCCAACCTTGTGAACTATGGATCAGACAAGATTAAGGCTGGTTGGGGTTGGCGTTTGAGTTTGGCACTTGCTGCAGTTCCTGGTGCATTTATCACCCTTGGAGCTTTTGTTTTGCCTGATACACCAAATTCAATGATTGAGCGTAGTGATCCTGATAAGGCTAGAAGGATGCTTAGAAAAGTTCGTGGCACTGATGATGTTGATGAAGAGTTTAATGATTTAGTTGCTGCGAGTGAAGCTTCGAAAAAGGTGGAACATCCATGGAAAAATATCCGACAGAGGAAGTACAGACCACATTTGGTGATGGCCATATGATTCCTTTCTTCCAACAAATAACTGGAATCAATGTGGTTATGTTCTATCTCTCCTGTTCTCTTAAGACACTTGGGTTGGAAAATGCCTCTCTTTTCTCCTCTGTCATCACTGGGTTGGTTAACGTCATTGCCACGTTTGTTTCTATATATCTTGTTGATAAGAGGGGGAGAAGATTTCTTTTGATTGAGGGTGGGGTTCAGATGTTCATCTTCCAGGTAAAATATAGTTATTTCATCTCATCAAATTACTTATATTTTTATTAATTAATATATTTAATAATATAGTTTTTTGTGCGGTGTGTCTTGTAGATGTTGGTTGGAATCTTAATTGCAGTTAAGTTTGGAACTGACGGTGTGGCGACTATCAGCTCGGGTTATGCTGCTCTGGTAGTTGTTTGCATTTGTGCGTATGTTGCTGCCTTTGCGTGGTCATGGGGTCCGTTGGGGTGGTTGGTGCCTAGTGAAATATTTCCGCTAGAAATCCGATCAGCTGCACAGAGTATCAATGTTGCAGTTAATAATGTTATTCACTTCTTGATTGCCCAATCTTCTTCAGATGCTATGTCATATGAATTTGTCTCTTCTTCTTCTTTGCTGCGTGGGTGGCCGTGATGACTGTCTTTATTTGGATATTTTTACCCGGAAACAAAAGGCGTACCAATTGAAGAGATGTGGGGTGTTTGGAAACGCCACAATTTCTGGGGCAAGTATATTCCTGATGACGTGATGCCTGATAGGAATAACCCAAAATTGAATGTCTAAGAATAAACACAACAATTGTGCAGGCGTTCTCCATTAGTTTTCTTTTTTATTTATTTCTCAAGTTATGGTTATGGATATACTAGGTCTATTTTTCTTTTATATAGTACTTTGTGTTTTGTCTTTTAAGGGCACATTCCTGATTCCTAGGCTTTTGAAATATGGATGTAACTTTGTTTTCGGCCATATCAGTTTTACTTTTATTAATTTAGAAGACTACTAGCGTCGTTTAGTGCTGTTTCTCCTTGTCATTGATGCATGATTTTTCTTTTGTACGTCCATTGGGGAGCCAGTCTGTCATTGACATCCCGTTGAAATCAAGTCCGGATCAGGATTTATGGTTTCTCAGTTGTGATTATGTAAACATTTTTGGACATCTTCACCAAATGATCCTCCAAATTATTTACAAGTTTTTAATAAGTTCAATGGGCTCCTGAAAAGGATTAAAATCACTTCCCCTCCGGTAAAAAAAAAAAATCAATAATAGTAGAGATTGGGTTACTAAAATATTTGCAAATTTCTGATTTACTTGGTTATATTATGTATTTTCAATTAAATTATAAGAAATTTCATCTATTTAAATTAATTTATATACCTAGATGATTAAGCTATTAAAATAACATTAACTAATATATTAAAAAAGTGAGTAAATTGAGTAAAAAAACAGTGTTAACAAACTATTAGTAGAGTTTCATTATCATTAATACAATTTGATCCGCTAATAAAATGAGTTTGGCTAATCCTCATCATTTTTTGTTTCCCCATATCTGTTGACGTGTTTAAGGAAATGTCCATAATACCCTTTTCAATATAAAATATATAATACAAAAACCTTTACCCTTATAGTTTTTTGTTGCAATTATTGTATTTAATAGAATCACAATTGATTAATAGCAATGAAGGAATTTCTCGTTACAAAGTTTCGGGCTAGAGTTCTTCCTTTGATAATTCCTAACAAGTTCATGAGCCAAGAGAATGTTATCTGAAATGCTGCGGCCTTTGATGAAGGCTGGTTGGTTCAAGCCTACCAACTTGTGTGTCACTTGTCTGATTCTGTTAGTAAGGATTTTAGAAATAATCTTATAAATGACATTACAACAAGAAATCGGTCTAAAGTCAACTAGTCCTGAATGCAAGTCTACCTTAGGGATCAAGGATATAGCTGTGGCATTACACTCCTCGAGGAAGTTGCCACTCTTGAAGAAGTATTTAACAACATCCAACAGGTTTACTTTAATAATGTCCCAAGCCTTTTGAAAGAAGCACGCATTAAAACCATCCGACCCTGGAGCTTTGAAGGGATCCATAGTGAAGAGGGCACTATGGAATCACTGTCTTGGACATCACAAGCGAGGGCTTCTTGGTCACCTCTTTCAAGGTGGTTGGCAAAGGCAAGCTTATCCCACCCGTTGAAAGAGCAAGGGTGGTTGGTGGCCCCCAAGAAGCTTTTATAATAACTGATACTAATATATTATTAAATCAAGATCAACTTAAATTAAGAAAAATTATGATACATGTAAATAAAATACTGATACTAATATATTTAAAAAGATATAATTGAATATTTCAAGAAGACTTACATGTAATAATATATAATGTATCTTAATTGATAAAGATAAGAATTTTCCTCATGAGTTCATCAGGTTTAAAAGATATTCAACAAAAAATCTTATAATAATTTTACTGCTCCCATGCTCTATCTACGATTTTAAAAACAATTAAAAAAGTTGACAAAAACAAAGAATTACAACAAAATAATAATAATAATAATAAAATTCTAATTGAATAAAACCTTGAATTATGATAATAATTACGTAAAGAACCTAGTAATTACAGAACAATCCAAAGATTCAATGCAGAATTGAACATAAGCTCGAAATGGAAGACTAATATAAACAAATCAAAATTTTATTTTCGGATTTACTTATTGTTACGACAATGTGTTAGTGAAATTGCAAAGAACCTCTTGATTTCTTTCTAAAGTTTAAAACGAGGACATTAAATGAGAGTGAGATTATTTTGGATGAGACATTTTTAAAAGATTTAAAAAAATAAATATTCACCCAACCAGACCTAACTGTAGCATTTTTATTTTAAAAACTCTGAAAAATGCGGTTTGTTTCCTACTTAACATACTTTGAAATGGTTCCCAACCGCATCAATTTGAGGCATGCAAAAACATGAACTGATGTCATAGGGGCATTAAAGGACAAAATTTTAAAAATCTGAAAATAATAATTTTCACGGTTGATTTTAATTTTAAACATGAACATGCAGTGTTATTATACTTTGATTAGTAATATTTTCTATTTATGATTGTTAACTCATTTTTTTTTTACTACTACTCAGACTTAATTATCGTGTCCAATAAGTCAAGTCCATCTGATGACTCTTGATTTGACTCAGCCAACTCATGAAAAATGATTCCTTTAAAAATACATGATATCGGGACATTTTTTATGTGAAAGTGTGTAGAATCATAGATGCTTTTCATAGAGATATGAGTCCACGTAAAAAATGTCCCACATGATGTTACTCTAGCACTACTGATCTTAAAAATAGAGATCGGCACTCCAATTATTGATTAAAACCCACCATTCTAACATTACAAAGGTTCAGTTCAAATTATACTCTTAACATTACAAAACATTATGACACTTGTGTAAACAATTTTAACACTCTTTACAATTATGATTAGCCTCATATAAAATCTTAAACCCAAAAAATAAAAATCTAGTAAAAAAAAGTGGAGGTCTTCCATTGGCACTCCAACTCAACAGTTCACTTATTTTCTTTATTTTTGATTGAGTGTAATAAGTAAAAATTAGGTGCCAATGATAGCTCTATAAAAATATCTTCTTTGTTGGCTGAATATCTTGAAAATACTTATCTCTAAGTTAATTTCTAGGGCCAGGATCTGATGACAATCCATATTTGATAATCCAAATTGACAATTATTTATTTTATAGGGTTAGAAAATTTGAAACATGTTGAATTTTTTTTTTTTTTTTTTTTTTTTCAGAAGATGATCTCTATGATGAAAATATTATCTTTATAAAAATCAGCTCTTTCTAAATTCTAACCCCATCAAAAAGGGTTTATAAGTTAAAGAATTGTTGACCGTTAAACTTTTACCATTCAATTATAAATAATTTTTTATGGAGATCAACCTCACAAAAAATCAATCCATTTCAAATCTGTTAACCATATAAACAAAGGATTGTAATCTTGGATGGTCAAATAAGGATTGTCACCTGATTCCAATTCTAAATTCTAATAACCCGATTTCATGTTTTTGGATCATATCCTTACATGTCAATTATTTTACATCCATTACTAAACTTAAATGATAATACATATCTTCAAAATACTTCTCAAAAATGGTTAATCTAAACCACCTTCTTTTATATTCATTTTCTTTTATGTTATAAAAAAAAAATAACAGACACCATTCATCTGTCTTTTTTTTTTTTCTTCCTAAAATCTAAATCTTGGAGGTCAACAATGGACTTTAATTTGGTGAATGAGACCAAACATCATTCATCTGTCTTTTTTTTTTCCTAAAATCTAAATCTTGGAGGTCAACAATGGACTTTGGTGAATGAGACCAAAACGTCCCATGGGTTCTAACAGATACTTTTCTACTCTTCTTCTTATCCATTAATTTCTACTCTATCTCATCTTTCGATCTCTACAAGTTAAGAGATAGTAAGTTTCATCTTCATCTATAATGGATGGCGTTGGTTTTGTTGAACCATCGGGTGGTGGACAGGGTAGAAATTATCCAGGAGAGATGACCGGGTTCGTTTTTGTGGCTTGTTATATCGCTGCTTGGGGAGGTTTGATCTTTGGTTACGATATTGGTATATCTGGTACGAAATCGTCGAATCTAAATAAATAAAAAAAAAAGTCTTTTTTTTTTTTTTTAATTTTTTTTTAATTTTTGGTTTTTTGATTGATCTATGAATCTGAGATCATTTTTGTTGATTTTTAGGTGGAGTGACATCAATGCATCCCTTCTTGAAGAAATTTTTTCCTTCTGTGTATGAAAAGGAGATTGGTGTGCAGCCTACGAATCAGTACTGCAAGTTCAACAGCGAAATTCTTACTCTGTTTACATCGTCTCTGTATTTGGCGGCTCTGATTTCTTCACTCTGTGCTTCGACGATCACGAGGAAGTACGGACGAAAGATTTCTATGCTCTTTGGTGGTTTGATCTTTCTCATTGGAGCCGCAGTCAATGGTGCTGCTCTTGATGTAGATATGCTCATCATCGGTCGTCTTCTTCTTGGTGTCGGTGTTGGACTTACCAATCAGGCAATATTCTTCACAAGCAATTTAGGTTTTTTTCCTTAATTTTTTTATTTTGATTTGAAAGATCACATTGAAATTTTGATTTTTGTTTTGGTGTTATTTTGTTTCTGTCAGATAAATTTAATTAGTTAATTAATTTGGTTGTTAGCTTAGCTTACAAGTAGGAATGTTTTAGTGTCCATAATCGCCAGAACAGCTTGATGAGATATGATATTTTTTTTTTTTCCTATATTTATCTTCTCATCGCAGTTGTTCGTTGGATGCTCTTGCCTATAAATTACGGCTTTTCAAGTTACAAGTATGTTGGACAATCGGTGTTTGACAACAAAGTACACTAGAATTTTCCTTTGTTAAGACCCTTGAAAAGAGGTACTCTGGCTCTTTATATTAAAAAATTCCAACGTTGTGTGTGTGCGCGCGCGCGTAGAATGTCAGCCATTGCTGTTATATTATTTTTAATTAAAATATTTTTATTATTATATCCTTAATAGCATGAATGCATGATCACATAAAATAAATCCAAATATTATTAACATTTGGTGAAAGTGGCTTCATTAATCAGCAAAATAACGTAAATGTCTTTTTGCTAATTAATTTTAATTTACATATAAGATTATTCTATGGTCTAAATGTTGAATATATGAATTTATTGATAATTCTTAGATGAATATTACAAAAATCTCAATAGGGTATTTATAGGTATTACATCAAACAAGATATGTGAAAACTACCTAATATAAATATGCTAGAATATCTTAATTGATATATTTTAAATATATATATTCTAGAATATCCTTCATCATAACCTTTCATTTGTGTGAGATACACTAACAATAATATAATGTATCTCATGCATTTTAATACAGTGCATCTTATTCTTTAATACTGAAGAAGTTCAAAGAATTACTGAAATTGTTAGAAAAACTTGGGATCTGTTTTCTCAAGTAAATTTCTTTTGATTTCAGCCTTTGGTTGGACACCATATATGAATTTAATTTCTCCAATGAAGACCTGATAATAGTTACTGACTAAGAAATCCTATAAATATGAGTTTAGATTCAAATTAATTTTTGTCATTGATGGGAAAAGATTAATTCTTTGTTTGTTTGTTTGTTTTTTAATAGTCTGTGCCACTCTATCTGTCTGAGATGTCTCCTTACAAGAACCGTGGTGCTCTCAATATCTTTTTCCAATTGATGATCACAATTGGTATTCTAGTTGCCAACCTTGTGAACTATGGTTCAGACAAGATTGAGGCTGGTTGGGGTTGGCGTTTGAGTTTGGCTCTTGCTGCAGTTCCTGGTGCATTTATCACTTTTGGAGCTTTTATTTTGCCTGATACACCAAATTCAATGATTGAGCGTAATGAACCTGATAAGGCTAGAAGGTTGCTTCGAGAAGTTCGTGGCACTGACGATATTGATGAAGAGTTTAATGATTTAGTTGCTGCGAGTGAAGCTTCGAAAAATGTGGAACATCCATGGAAAAATATCCGACAGAGGAAGTACAGACCACATTTGGTGATGGCCATATTGATTCCTTTCTTCCAACAAATAACTGGAATCAATGTGGTTATGTTCTACGCTCCTGTTCTCTTTAAGACACTTGGGTTTGGAAATAATGCCTCTCTTTTCTCCTCTGTCATCACTGGGTTGGTTAACGTCATTGCCACGTTTGTTTCGATATATCTTGTCGATAAGAAGGGGAGAAGATTTCTTTTGATTGATGGTGCGGTTCAGATGTTCATCTTCCAGGTAAAATATAGTTATTTCATCTCATCAAATTACTTATGTTTTTATTAATTAATATATAGTGTCTTATATATTTAATATTTTGTGTGGTGTGTTTTGTAGATGTTGGTTGGAATCTTAATTGCGGTTAAGTTTGGAACTGAAGGTGTGGCAACTATCAGCTCCGGTTATGCTGCTCTGATGATGGTTTGCATTTGTGCCTTTATTGCTGCCTTTGCGTGGTCATGGGGTCCGTTGGGGTGGTTGGTGCCTAGCGAAATATTTCCGCTAGAAATCCGATCAGCTGCACAGAGTATCAATGTTGCAGTTAATATGTTATTCACATTCTTGATTGCCCAAGTCTTCCTTCAGATGCTATGTCATATGAAATTTGGTCTGTTCTTCTTCTTTGCTGCATGGGTGGCCGTGATGACTGTCTTTATTTGGGTATTTTTACCTGAAACAAAAGGCGTACCAATTGAAGAGATGTGGGGTGTTTGGAAACGCCACAAATTCTGGGGAAAGTATATTCCTGATGACGTGATCCCCAATAGGAATAACCCAAATTTGAATGTCTAAGAATAAACACAGCTGAGAAATTATTCTCTCTCTCTCTCTCTCTCTTTTTTTCTTACTTTTGTTATTTAATTCTTAGTTATGGTTATGGACATACTCTTGTTTCCGAGGTTAACAATCTATTTTTCTTTTATAGTTTATATTTTTATGGGTACATTCTTAAGAAATTTCTTAGCTCATGAAATATAGATATGGTTTTGTTTTCGGCCATATAAGTTTTAGTTATTTATTTATTTATTATTGTTGTTAGTTTGCAAGACCACTAGCAATGTGTCTGTTCATTCGTGCATAGATTATTCTTCTTTATGTTTATCTGAGAACCAGCCAGCAAACCATTGACATCGGCTGAAATTTTGTCAAGACTGAATTAGAGTACCTTACGCACCCCATTATCAGGCTCCATTATCCAAAATTTAAATATGAACATTTTAGGGCGTTGAGACAGAAGATGTATATTCCAAATTATTTACTAAGATAAAATTGGATTTGGTGAATAATTTAGTTTTTATAGCTTCACATGAACATTTTTTCAGACCCATTGTTTTCCACATCTCCAAAAACTTTATCGTACTCTTTGGATGTTTAAGTAAATAAAATCTTGTAGTTGAAAATGTAAAAGCTTTCACTAGTGGTTTAAGGCCAAGAGTTTTGAAGATGATGGTATTTATGGCATTTTTCATATAAAAAGATATTATTTGGAAAATCTCAAATATTCACTAAAATGTGGGGATCCTATATTTAAATTATCCTTATATCATTATCAGCACAACGTAAAACTTCTCATTGAACTATGAAACTTGATTTGTAATTGTGGTAATATTTGCTTTTTTTATTATTATTACAAAAAAAATCCATTTCTCACAGGAAAATTATCAACTATCCTATAGGAGGAGAGGATATTTGAGAGGGTAATTTGAATTGTTGGTATGGCCTTGAAGTCCCTCGTCCTTCTTCAACTCAATTATTGAAGACAGCGAAATTTAGATCATTTTGTTTTGGTCTCTAAAACTAGACCTTGGTCAAGAGGGACACATATCATCAGTTTGAATAAACATATTGATCAAAATATAGATGTTCGTCCTAATTGTTAACCATATAAGCAAAGGATTGTCAACTTGGATGGTCAAATAAAGATTGCCACCTGATTTCAAATCTAAATTCTAATAATCAGATTTCATGTTTTACATGGTTTGAATCATATCTTTATATGTCAATTATTTTACATCCGTTGCTAAACTTATATGATAATACATATCTTCAAAATACTTTTCCGAAAGTGTTTATCTCAATCATATTCTTTTATAATCTTTTTCTTTAATGTTATAAAAAAAATTAACAATATTACTTGTCCTGGTAAATATTTGGTATTTTAGAAATATCTACCTAGTAAAATTGGTGAAAGATTAACTTTACCCCTTTAATCGTAAGTCAACGTTATTTTTTCTTGATGATTTAACAATGAAATTTTGATTTTTTTTTACATTTTAATTTAATAAATTAAGAATTTTAATATTATTTTAAAATAAATCAAAATTTTACCGTTAAACCATCAAGAAAATATAATCCTAATTGCAATGGGTAAAGTTAATATTATCAATTTTACAAGGGAAATTTTTAAAATGCCCTTAATATTTTGATTGGCGTCTGATACAGTCTAGGATAACAGTTGACTGGGCTAGAAAATCTTCACTTGGTCAATATTTGGCTGATGTGGCATGGGCATAAAATCATAGATCTATTTCCTCGGGATACAGAACATCACATCTTTATGGGGATTTGTAGAGGACACAGATATATGATTCTCTGTCCGTATCACGCCAGCCGAGTATTTTCTAGTTCGGATATCAGCACTCTTCATTAAAACGTCGGTCGAGTTTCAACTCGACTCGTATTCCATTAAAATTCATAAAGGAAATCTAATCTTACATTGGGTCAAGAAGATCCGGTTTAGAGCTGTGACCTCTTTCGGATCTGGCCTAAGTGAGTTAGGAGACCTTCCTCGACAAAAACAGTAACTCTAGTCTATATATACGTGTCTCCCCCTCTTCGACTTCACTCATCTTCTTCTCCTTCTTCATTAGTTTCTCTCCTCTCTCTTCCTCTCTCTCAGCTTTCGATCTCTGCAATCTCTACAAGTTAAGAGATAGTGAGCTTCATCTTCATCTATAATGGCTGGCGCTGGTTTTGTTGAACCATCGGGTGGTGGACCGGGTAAAAATTATCCCGGAGGGATGACCTGGTTCGTTTTTGTGGCTTGTTTTATCGCTGCTTGGGGAGGTTTGATCTTTGGTTACGATATTGGTATATCTGGTAAGAAATCGCCAAATCTCAAAAAAAAAAAAAAAAAAAAAATCTATTTTTGAATTTTTTGTTTTTATTATTATTATTGATCTATGAATCTGAGATAATTTTTGGTGATTTTTAGGTGGAGTGACATCAATGCATCCCTTCTTGAAGAAATTTTTTCCTTCTGTGTATGAAAAGGAGATTGGTGTGCAGTCTACGAATCAGTACTGCAAATTCAACAGCGAAATTCTTACTCTGTTTACATCGTCTCTGTATTTAGCGGCTCTGATTTCTTCACTCTGTGCTTCGACGATCACGAGGAAGTATGGACGAAAGATTTCTATGCTCTTTGGTGGTTTGATCTTTTTCATTGGAGCAGCAATCAATGGAGCTGCGGTAAACGTTGGTATGCTGATCATCGGTCGTCTTTTGCTTGGTGTCGGTGTTGGACTTGCCAATCAGGTAATATTCTTCAAAATCAATTTAGGTTTTTTTCCTTAATTTTTTATTTTTATTTGAAAGATCACATTGAAATTTTTGTATTTTTTATTTTTATTTTTTGGAGTTATTTTGCTTATCTCAGATAAATTTAATTAGTTAATTAATTTGGTTGTTAGCTTACAAGTAGGAATATTTTAGTGTTCATAATCTCCAGAACAGCTTGATGAGATATGATATTTTCTTCCTATATAAATCTTCTCATCACAGCAGTTCGTTGGATGTTCTTGCCTGTAAATTACGGTTTTTCAAATTACAAGTATGTTGGACAATCGGTGTATGACAACAAAGTACACTAGAATTTTCCTTTGTTAATAGCCTTGAAAAGAGGTACCCATGCTCTTTATATTAAAAAATCCAACGTTTTTTTTTTTGTGTGTGTTTGTGTAAAATGACAGTCATCGCTGTTATATAATTTTAATTAAATTATTTTTAGTATTATATCCTTAATAGCATGAATGCATGATCACATAAAATAAATCCAAATATTATTAACATTTGGTGAGAGTGCCTTCATTAATCAGCAAAATAACAGAAATGTCCTTAATGCACAATCCCAAGTTCTTTTCCTCAAAATGTATCTTTTTTGCTAATTAATTTTAATTTACATATAGGACATTTTTATGGTCTAAAGAAGTTCAAAGAATTATTGAAATTGTTAGGAAAACTTGGGATCTATTTTCTCAAGTAAATTTCTTTTGATTTCAGCCCTTGGTTGGACACCATATATGTATTTAATTTCTCCAATCAAGCCCTGATAATTGTTACTGACTAAGACATCCTATAAATATGAGTTTGGTTTCAAATTAAGAGTTTTGTAATTTTTGCTATTGAAGGGGGAAACTTTAACTGTTTGTTTGTTTGTTTGTTGTTTTTTTTATAGTCTGTGCCACTCTATCTATCTGAGATGTCTCCTTACAAGTATCGTGGTGCTCTCAATATATTTTTCCAATTGATGATCACAATTGGTATTCTAGCTGCCAACCTTGTGAACTATGGTTCAGACAAGATTAAGGCTGGTTGGGGTTGGCGTTTGAGTTTGGCTCTTGCTGCAGTTCCTGGTGCATTTATCACCCTTGGAGCTTTTGTCTTGCCTGATACACCAAATTCAATGATCGAGCGTAGTGACCCTGATAAGGCTAGAAGGATGCTTAGAAAAGTTCGTGGCACTGACGATGTTGATGAAGAGTTTAATGATTTAGTTGCTGCGAGTGAAGCTTCGAAAAAGGTGGAACATCCATGGAAAAATATCCGACAGAGGAAGTACAGACCACATTTGGTGATGGCCATATTGATTCCTTTCTTCCAACAAATAACTGGAATCAATGTGGTTATGTTCTATGCTCCTGTTCTCTTTAAGACAATTGGGTTTGGAAATAATGCCTCTCTTTTCTCCTCTGTCATCACTGGGTTGGTTAACGTCATTGCCACTTTTGTTTCGATATATCTTGTCGATAAGAAGGGAAGAAGATATCTTTTGATTGAGGGTGGGATTCAGATGTTCATCTTCCAGGTAAAATAGTTATTTCATCTCATCTAATTACTTATATTTTTATTAATTAATATATAGTGTCTTATGTTTAATAATGTACTTTTTTGTGTGTGTTGTGTTTTGTAGATGTTGGTTGGAATCTTAATTGCAGTTAAGTTTGGAACTGACGGTGTGGCAACTATCAACTCGGGTTATGCTGCTCTGGTGGTTGTTTGCATTTGTGCATTTGTTGCTGCCTTTGCGTGGTCATGGGGTCCGTTGGGGTGGTTGGTGCCTAGCGAAATATTTCCGCTAGAAATCCGATCAGCTGCACAAAGTATCAATGTTGCAGTTAATATGTTATTCACTTTCTTGATTGCCCAAGTCTTCCTTCAAATGCTATGTCATATGAAATTTGGCCTCTTCTTCTTCTTTGCTGCGTGGGTGGCCGTGATGACGGTCTTTATTTGGATATTTTTACCCGAAACAAAAGGCATACCGATTGAAGAGATGTGGGGTGTTTGGAAACGCCACAAGATCTGGGGCAAGTATATTCCTGATGACGTGATCCCCGATAGGAATAACCCAAAATTGAATGTCTAAGAATAAACGCAACTGAGAAGGCGTCCTCTTTCTCTCTTTTTGTTTTTGTTTTTTTGCTTTTGTAATTTATATCTTAGTTATGGTTGTGGACATAATCTTGTTTCCATGGTTAACATTCTATCTTTATTTTATAGTTTATATTTTTAAGGGTACATTCTTATGAAATTTCTTAGCTCATGAAATATAGATGTTATTTTGTTTTCGGCCATATAGGTTTTAGTTTTAGTTTTAGTTTTTATTTATTTATTAGTTTGCAAGACTACCAGCGATGTGTCTGTTCATTCGCGCAAGATTTTTCTTCTGTATGTTTATTTGGGGACCAGCCAGTGAACCACTGACATCGGCTGAAATTATGTCGAGACTGAATTAGAGTACCTTATGCACCCCATTATCAGGAATTTAAGGTTTCTGATTTGTGATTATATGAACATTTTAGGACGTCGAGACAGAAGATGTATATTCCAAATTATTTACTAAGATAAAATTGGATTTGGTGAATAAGTTAGTTTTTATAGCTCCACATGAACATTTTTTCACACCCATGGTTTTCCACATCTCCAAAATCCTTTGTTCTTTGGATGTTTAAGTAAATAAAATCTTGAAGTTTAAAATGTAAAAGCTTTCAATAGTGGTTTAAGGCCAAGAGTTTTGAAGATGATGGCATTTATGGCATTTTTCATGCAAGAAGATTTTATTTGGAAAATCTCAAATATTCACTGGAATGTGGGGACCCTGTATTTAAATTATCCTTATATCATAATCAGCACAACAATAACTTCTCATGGAACTTTGAAACTTGGTTTTGTAATTGTGGTAATATTTGTTTTTATTTTTTATTTTTAAAATTATTTATTTATTACAAAAAAAAGTCCATTTCTAACAGGAATTAAATTATCAACTATCCTATAGGAGGAGAGGATAAATTGAATTGTTGGTAAGGCCTTGAAGTCCTTCATCATCTTCAACCTTTTCAATTATTGAAGATAAGGAAATTTGGATCATTTTCTTTTAGGGTGTGTTTAATTGCACATGGAAAATAGGATGGAAAATCAATTTTCATGAAAAATGATATTTTTTATGTGTTTGATTGTATTTTTCTATGAAAATTCATTTTCTATCCCAATCAAAATTTTTGTCAAAAAATGGATTTCACTTTCCCACCCACATGAATGTAAAAGTGAAATTCATCTAAATTTTTCATCCCTAAAATATATTCTTCTTCTTTCTCATTCTTCTCTTCTTCTTCCCCACCATCACACTCAATCTCACTGTCTTCGTCGTTACCATCATTATCGTCACCATTGCCGACCACTTTCTCTCTCTTTCTTCTTCCCTCACCTCTGCCACCGCCATTGCCACCACCACCATGTCCTCTACTCTTTTTTCTCACTTACTTTAGTCAACGTCTTCACCATCACTACTACATCCTCTCCCCTCCCTCTTCCTCTTCCTCTTCATCTTATTTCTTCCAAAGTAGTATCAAACAATAGATTTAATTTTTCCATCTTTTCTATTTTTTTCATAGATTTTGAAATCCGTGGATTTTGATTTTCCATGTAATCAAACATACCTTTAATCTCTAAAACAAAACCTTGCTTAAGGGACACATATCATCGGTTTGAATAAATATATTGATCAAAATATAGATGTTTATCCTAATTTTTAATTTTGAATTATTATAATCACTATATAATTGTAGCTAAATTTAAACTTATTCTAAACATTATAAAACCGTGACTATTTACGTCTTACATTGCATATCTAATCATTTTAAAACGGTGTCTTGCATATTCTAATAATTATAAAACTGTGCCTATTTACGTACTTCTTACATTGCATGGATTATAAGAATGGATCATCGACAATGCTTTGGGATGCTTTTTAAATTCTAAAATCACTAAAAAAAATCAATAATACTAGAGATTAGTTAGCTACCTCTCTAATTATCATGGGTATCCTAAGTATCCTCAACAAGCAAGGTGATGTGGATGATTGCGTTATAGATGATTGAGCTATTAGAAAAAGCCGAATTAAGATATTGGAGTAAATTGATGGGGAAATAGTCCATCGTATTACTGTTATCAATGTGGTTATGTTCTATGGTGGCGATTAGTGACTAGTGAAATATTTCCTTTTGAAAGCCTATCCGAACAAATAAATAGTCGTAATATATTTTAGTTGATGTAATCAATATAGTTTAGTGCATTAATATATTTTAGTTGAGTTGTAATCAATAGTGATGCTGTTAATGTCCATATGCATACCATCTTTTGCTAGTGTGGTGTTGGACTTGCCAATTGTTTTTATTTCGAACGTTTATATTACTTATGTGCTTGACTTCTAGTTTATTAGAAGGATACATTCGATTAAACTCACTTACTTTTATAAAAATAGATTGTATTATTATTTTTAATTTTTTAGGTTGATTCAATTTTACTAATTTTGCAAGCACATATATAAGCTTGTGGTGCAAAATGTTAATCAATAAAGTTGTAGGCTCAACCAGGAAGGGTGCTTGATCCTGACTCACATGTGTAAAGTTTGATCCTGACTCACATGTGCAAAATATTTGGTGTGTATCCTGACCTTCACATGCATCACTTCATACCAGAAAGAAAATGACTTTTAAATATAGGAAATGGGGGAAGAACTTTATTCCTAGTCATCGTAATTCACGGGCTATTCGATCCCTCACTCAAAATTCTTGGGAAAATATGAACAATTGTAAATGGATAAGAATTGGATTAACTAATCAAAATAAAAAATAGTTCTAAGAGAAAAAGCATATGGAGGGCCAAACCATTTGTCACGATCTTCCTATGAAGTGAAAGAAGAGGTTTCGATCATGAAAACTTTTAAATTCAATCCAAGGAATTTTGTGGATGAGATTTTGGAGAATTCCTTCATACTTGCTTTTTCTTCTTTCCATTGATTTCAATCTGTGATTTGAGAGAAAAAGGTGTAAAATCCACAAATAATAATCATTTTGTTTTAGTTCTCTGGGCCACTTTATTTTATAAGCAAACTTTATATATCTTTAACTTTTGTGGAGGAGAACAATTCTTAGGGTTTCATTAGTATTGGAAAAACAAGGAGAAATTATTAAAACAATTATGTATTTAATTTGCAAAAATGATTAAATCAACAATATCTTTTAATATTTTTCAAAATGACCATTTTACCCAATTTTGTAATTAGTCATCTTATGGAGCTACACAACATGGCAGGTGATTAGTATTGTTTGGATTCTACTAATTTTCATCTTAATTTTCAACAAATTTGAGATTGTTGGTGGATACCAGACATGTAGAGAGAGAGAAAAAAATATGGATAAGAAAGATAAAACAAGTAGTAGGAATTGAAGGTTATGTTATCTGTTTTTATCCAAATCGGATCAAGAAAGTGGTGGAATTCAATTGCCATCACGGGGCAAGCTTCCTTTACCTCATGTTACCTCATGGCATGAGCGTGACCCATACTCATCTCCTTAACTTTTGTTGTTTTTAAATGGTCATGAATCCGAATCTTATCCATTTAATACCTTTATCGTCGCTGTTCTTGGAATGAATTCTCGGTTTATATATTTGGCTAATTATTCTTGTATTTGTGATGCTTCCTTGTGTTTGTGTGTTATTGATAAAATAGAATAATGATGTGTGCACGTGGCAAGGGCACAAAACCGACCGGACATCTTTTTCTTATGTATTGTGATGAAAATGATCTATGGTTTTGTGCTCTTGCCACGTTAGCTGTGTACCATTCATCACGCAATATAATATGAGAGCTGTTATTGCCACACCAACTTTTGCTAATGCCACATTAATTCTTATGTAAATCATTGGTGTGGAAATAACAGCTCTCTAAAATATTTGGGAGTTTTTTCATGAGAAATTTTATTGCCACACCAACTTTTAATAACGCCGCCTCAATTCATATGTAAATCCAGAAAGAATTGCACATATCTTGGGGTGGTATTAGCAAAAGTTGGTGTGACAACATAAACTCTCATTTTTTACACCTTTCAAGGCATCTTGGGGTTTGACCAAAATAATTATGTTAAGTTTAAATACTAAAGTGGGAGCATTTTGGAAATCAAGTTTACGTTGTCTCATTATGATAATAAACACATAGCAGAGGAAAATCATTTTCCCAATTGAAAAATTATTTCTATTTGGGAAAACTACTTAATGCAACCTTCAAGAGTGACTTCTTACTAATTACACCCCAACAATGCGTAGCTTAAAAATAGAGAGTTGCTATTGGCAGGGGTGGAGCCAGGATTTTGCCCATGTGGGAGCAATCAAGAGTAGAAATTTTTGTGTGAGAACAACTAAGAGTGAAAAAAAAAAATAGTCATGGGGGCAACTAAGAGGGGATTTTTTTTTTTTTTTTTTTGTAGGGATAATAGTGGCAACATTTTTAATCCGTCGCTAAAATCTGTTGCAATAACTTACTAATCCATAGACTTTGAAAATTCTTGTGGGGGCAAGTGCCCCTACTGTAAATCCGCCCCTGATTATTGGCACCCCAACTTTTACTTATTTTCAATCATTTACTTAATTTCTTTATTTTTGAATGGGGTGTAACAAGTAAAACTAGGGTGCCTATAACAGTTCTCTAAAAATATTTCTTTCATTGGTTGCATATCTTGAAAATAATTATCTCAAAGATAAATTCTAATAGTTGGCTTTCATGTTTTATACAATTTGGATTAAGGGTGTCAATGGGTACCCAATTACCTGATGTACTTGAAATCAAGTAGTCGATTTTAGCTCTATCAATATGGACCCGATAATATTTGAGTTTGATTTTGGGTAACTATCTAAAGGACCTGATAAAAATCAGGTAAAAAATTAGTATCCTAATTAAAACGCTTATGAAGAGATATCTTAAAGTAAATGTAGTTGAAGTAGAATTAATATATAAAGAAAATGTGAAATCTTTAGTTTTTACCTTTTCTCTAAATGTATTCCTGTTCATTTTCCATTTTTTTATTATAAAATTTCAACAACAAATAAATAGTTTATATTATAATTTCCTCTTATTTTATTTTCAAAATTTAGATTTACTTTAAGAACTTATTGATGATCTTAACTTTTAATTGAGAAATTACAAGATAAATTGTTATATAATAAATAATTGTCTTTTTTTTTTTTTTTTTGAAAATCATGTATCCATATAGACAGTGGACCAAGCTTGTGTATGGGCTTTGCTTAGTCCATAGACTATGATCTTATCTAAGGACTAGTCCCGAGGCACATGTAATGCCCACACATTACACGCACCAGGTAAGTGAGGGTACACTCTTACAGGTGGCCTTTGAGAAATTACTGTTTATATTAAATATTGAACTCACAACCTACGAGTATTAACCGTTTATCAATCCGAAATTGCTATAGAGTGAACCCCCTGTTAATTGTTTATTTTATTGGATATTCATATTTTTTTTAACTAAAAATAAAACATAATCCAAACAAAAGCATTTTCCAAAACTGCCATCTATACTCAACAATAGGGACAATTTTAGCAAAGGGTAATGATTTTTGAACCCCAATGTGACATACTCGAAATACTCTCTTGATGTGGCATTTATAAGCATAGATCTTTCTATCTCGGGATACACAATTACAAATATTTATGGGGATGTGTATCTCGGGGTAAAATAGTTATGTGTTCTAGCACATGACACATCACGAGAGTATTTTGAGTATACCACATAAGTAGGAGTGTCAATGGGTTGGTTCCTATGATATTTGAAATCATAACCTCTATATTTTATTGGTTTCGGTTCTTGTCGGTTCCGATTTCGATTTTAAAATAAATGGAACTGGAATCGGAATCATAAAAAATCATGGGTACCCATTGATTCCGATTCTTAATACTCGAATGAGATAAATTATTTCAAAATCATTATAATAAAAGATTTCTTCTAAAAAATAATATATTATTTGTAAAATATCAACTTAATAATAATTTGTTCCACTAAAATGATTATTTAATGACTTTTATTTCAAACATTAAAATGTATTTCATTTACAAGTAATAAATTTAAAAAGAAATGGCTCTTTTTAAATTCAGATATTTAGTTTATATGAAATTTGAAGAATTTTATATAATGTATGTTAATTTTAAAATATTAGATTACTTTGAATTATATATAATGTAAAAATAAATGATAAAATAAATCGGTTTCGGATACCCATGAGTACTCATTAGATAGAACCTAATGGTTCCGGTTCCCTATTAGTTTGGTTCTATATTAGATCTGATTCTAATCGATTCCAATAAAAAAGGAACTCGAACTGGGATTTTCAATTTTGATTTCGATTTGATTTCGGTAAATGGGTACCCATTGACACCCCTACACATGAGTTACAGTTATCAGTTATTAGTTATCACGACTCTTTTACGATAGAGCCGTTATAATATGACGCCCCTTCTGACACGGGACCCATCACAGATTTAGGACCATGCGTATCCTTGCGTCATAAAAACATTACACTGTCGAAAACCTCTGAAGATACTCGAGGAATTTGGCGCCTTGTTTTTGTGTGTGTATGTGTGTGTGCGGGGGGTGGGGGTGGAGGGCGGCGGGAATGAATCGTTGACTTTGCGCCATTTTTTGGCGGTATCCCCAACTTCCTTCTCATTCTCTCTCCCTAGCTCAATCTCTATTCTCTCCCTCAGGGTTTCTTTTTTAAGGATTTTCGGCTCTAACAAAGCCGTAGAAGCTGAAATCGTACCTCTCTCTCTCTCTCTCTATCTTTCTGTTAGGGTTTTCGACTCTAACAGAGTTGTTGAAACTGAACTTGTAGCCTTTGTTTACCTTGGTTAGTGTTTTGGGCTCTACAGGAGTCGCAAAGGATCAACTCGTAGAAGATTGTTGGAGTCGCACAAGTCGTAGCTGAACTTGTATACTTTGCTTTCGAGGTTTCAGGTTTGGTTTCGTATTTCAGATCTTTAATTTTTTTTTTTTCCATCTTATTCGATTTTACATTTGATTTTTCAACATTAATGGTTTCAAGTAAGCAAACTTCAGAAGAGGAAACACAAAGAGAGAAGATCAGCAATTGTTCTTTTGCTCAGAATTTCAGGTATTTTTTGTTGTGAAAAAAAGTTTAATTGTTAATTTCTTTCAAAATTTCCCCAATTTTTTGTTGTGAAACAAGTGTGGATTTGATGACTTCAGAGGTATTTTGAACTTGGACCATTTGATAGAGCTACTGACTTTGAAGTTTACTGTAATTGGGGAGAATTTTTTTGACTCATCTAGTAACTTTAATAAGACTTAATACAAGTCAAACCTAGTTTGAAGTTAGAATAATCATCACCATTGTTATTATTATTACTATGTTTTTGTATTGAATATTGTTGGTAGAATGGATTATACAATTATGAGTAAGTTTACAAGTCCAACTCCACTTTGAACTGGTTGGGAGGCATTACGCTCCTACCTCAAGGTCAGGGGTTTCAAATGGAGCCTCTGTTGTGTCTAGATCCTAAAGCGCACACGAAAGAGATTACAAGAATGGAGGTTTTTACTTACCTCCAACTCTCTCGTGAAACCCACCAAATCTCTACACCCAACTTTAGTAAAAATCCAACAAAAAATCGATCCCACTACCGTTGTCACAAGCCCGTGACTACAATGTGAAGATCACTCTCAAGAACCTTGAGCATCTAGGTTTTACTAGAGAAGTAGAATACCTACATAGAGACTAAATGTTTTCTCACACTTTCTAACAAAAGAGAAAAACCCCTTTCAACCCCTTTTTATGGACCATAACTACCATCTAGGGACCCCTTTTGTTTCTTATAAGCTAATGAAAGGACCATACCTAAAATACCCCACATAAGTGGAAAAGCCCATCAACCTTAAGCAACAAAGAATGCGGTGATTTTATATCACCAAACTCAATAGCCTCCGACATGAATGTTTGGGACAACTTTGTTACTCAATTATGTAACTATTTATCCTAGGAGTAAATATGATAGTTTAAGGAGGAAAATGAGTCAATTATTGTTTGAAAAACGAGAGGGGGTTAATTTCAAGTGAAGACACCTATGGTTTCATATGTAAGCATGTAATCATTCTAATTCAAACTCTCTCATCACCCATCGTTGAGCATCAGAATAGCTGATTTTATAATAAAATCATTTATAGATCCATCCTTACCATTGTTATTAGTAGTTGTTGTAAGGCTTAAAATGGGTTGGATTTTATCCGAAATCCAAGGGAACCGAATCAGATTTTTAGCAGTATATCCAAATTAAAATATAGGTCGGATATAGGTTGATGTCCCTTGACCCTAGTCGGATATGGGTCAGATACAAATCCATCCCTATATCCGAATGATAAATTATTTTGTATATTGTATGCTATCTTTTTATATTTTTTAGTTTATAATTCACCAACAAATGAGTATCAGGTGAAGTGGTCAAAGCTTCTCTTCAAAAGGGGAGTGGTCTTGAGTTCAAGTCACATTTAAACCACATTTTTTAATAAATTACTTTGAAATGACTTGAAATTATCTGACCAACTGACCCGAATCTATTAATTTGGATGGATCGGATCCGGAAATGGGTTTATTGAAAGTAAAAAAAAATTCAGATATGGTTTGAGCTAGTAGGATCCAAGTTGGATTTGGATCCGGATTTGTACCTGAATAAAAAATTTGGATATGGATATGGGTAGACACATTTCCGGTCCAAACCTGACCTGTTTTAAGCCCTAAGAAGTTGGTTATGAGCTTAATCTTATTGAACACACATGTGGGCTTGGGTTTAGATCTTCACTATCACAAGTGTGTTTATATTTGTTAAGTTATTGTCGTCAATATAACAAGTCTGAAGAAATGTTTTCGATTATTTATCATGCAGAGAAAAATAAAGCAAAGTCAACATTCATGCTTATAGTGTAGATAGGCAATTTATTTAGATATCAATATTTTTATTTAAAAAATACATGTAGCAAGGGAAGGGAGCTCCATCATTGTATTATAACTCTCACAGAAATTGCTATTAATTTGAACAATGCCATTCAGGAGCCTTTTCTTTTTTCTGACAATATATTTATATAGTAGCAGCATCATTTCTTTACTACTACTGGGGTGTGCGTGGTAATATGACCTCTCTTTATTATTATTATTTTAATTTCTTCCAAGGAGTTCATTGATTGGCACACTGCAAGCTTAAAAAATTGTAACTATATATATATGAAATGACAACAATGGAGTGCCACTTATCAGATTTGATTTATGAAGTCTCAATTCATTGGTAATTGAAACCCAAAGATCTATGAACTAGCCCATGCTAAACAAGCCAAGTAGACAAATGACCTGCATCCTTTTGATCTTTCCAAGATTTGAATTTGTACAAGTAGTAGTGGAGTGAGCTTTTGACATCACTGATGATTGCAGTCCATGGTGTTGTTTACTTGCTATGGTGCAAGAGTGAAGTCTTAGGTAATTCTAGACATGCTTCATGGATGATCACTAATCTCGTCTTTTACTTGAAGGCAAGTATGAAGTTGTAATTACTTTGAGTTATGTGTGCGTATTTGTGTTTGTGTAGCATCGGACGGGTTGTCTGGTTGGATGCTTGAGGAATTGCAAAGGTGGCACTACAACAATAAACACCTTTCGTGACGTTTAAAAAATGCTATGTAGTGACATGTACTTCCTCCTAAAAGCTCCCTTGAAAATAGTAGAAAGATTATAAGTCCAGTTTTGAAATTTCCCCGATTTAAAATATAAACATCATAATAGAAAACACCTAGTGACACATCAGAACGGGAAAACATTTGGTCAAATCACCAATTAATGGTTCTGCTAGATGTTTTCTAACCTTTGGGCACCAACAATATTTCGTTTGTTTTAAACCACACAATGTCTTATGAGTTCGTAGGCTAATCTACAAGTGACTCTTCCTATCAATAGCTCATATAGATGAATGAAGAAAATGAAAATAGATAAACAACTCACCATATAAAGCGGAATGTCAGAGCATAGCATGAATCAAGTGCAGAGGTTCACATGCGCATGCTTTCACTGGCAAAGGTTGGTCACCACAAAACATTATCACACAAAAAAGCTTGTAGCAATTGAACCTATCAGGATAGCACATAAGAGTTACCTACCTAGTGATGATTATCTTTTGCGGAACTGTATTTTCTCTAGAAAATTCCAGAGATGTCCAGTTGTTTCCCGCAACTTTCACAAGGTTAACTTCAATTTTGGTTGGCATAACTTATCTGTACTTTTCAGGTTTTATCTGCTTTTCATAAAACCAAACACCAAAAGAAAAATGATAAAGCCATACAAATTACAACCGGAATAAGTGCCATAAAGAAGAAATGTTCATAAACCACTAAAGAACTTGGAATAGTTAAAAAAGAAAAATTCAGGAGACACATTACACAGCCTAAAGAGATGATAGCTTTTGACATGAAGATGCTAATACTATGGGAGAGGAATGACCCACTATTATGTATTTTGTCCCCTTCCATTCTTGAAGGAGAAGTCTTAAACTGGTTTCACAAAAGACTTAATCTCACAAAAGTCTTAAATTGCTTTTACCATTTAGTCCTCACCATCAATTTCAATTTCCTTGGTGACACACAACTTTAAAAATGTGCACTAGAAGCATTACCAAAGGGGTAGTTGATAAACTATTTTTGGACGGGCATTTCGAGTATAAATATGGAAAGTAAAATATACTGGGAACCAATGTGGACTTTAAAACTAGTTGCTAATTACCGGTGGGATATTACCAAAGTACATGAAATACTTAATTTTATAGAACCATGCAGTCTCAGTGGACTAAATTGTCCAAGCTACAAACAATGGTATAAGGGTATAAAGAAAGTCTAGCTGACCCATCCAAAAAAAAAAAAACCACTTACAACTTAATGGATTGGAATTTTTGATCATGTTTCAGCAAAACTTCAAAAGGGGAGATCCTGACTGTCTAAATTGAACTTGTGGGCATATTTTCAGCAATAGCCTCTCACCTCCAAAAAGAAAAAGAACATAAAACAAAGAAGAAAATCAACCCACATAAAACATATATCATATTCCTTTACCTCCTCATTTTGCTGGATCCAACCAAAAAGCTTCCAAAGCATGCCTCTGACACAAGGATCCTGTCATGTTAGTGTACTTGGAGGAATGCAAGTCCCATGATTTTATATCAAATTATAGCCATGAAATTCAAAAACAAAGAGAAGCCAAGGATGAGCTTTATGAATGAATAAAAAGTCCTGTTAAAAAATCAACAAAGCAGGGTAATCCGTGAAGAAAGACGGAATTGCCCATTAAAAACAGTTGGAACACACATAGTTGCATATAATGATCATAGAATGACAACGGAGGGAGCACAGGGAGAAGAAAAACATCTGCGCAAGCTGAAACAATATGATCAACATTGACAAATACTAACTTGTAACCAAAGAAGGAGATAATGACACGAGAAGACTAAGAGAACTGCTTCCTGATTTCCCTATAAATAGTTGCTCTCATGTTGTTATTGTTCTTGTTCTTGAATCTGAGAGTGAGAGCTCTAGAGAGATTGTTTTAGATAGCGATGCTTCTATATCTGGTATCCAAATTGATTTGATATGTGTGTGTGTGTGTGTGTGTTGATCTCAGTATGATTTGATATGTTTTCTTAGAAACATAATTTATCTAAACTCAAGGAACATCGTTAAAGAAAAATGAGTTAATACCCAATATGTCAAATGCTTGGGTTTTAAGTTCAGTTTTGAAATTCTCACAATTAAAATTCTGAACACTGCAACAAAAAACACCTTTAATGAAATATCAGAATGGAAAAAACATATGACTAGGTTGAAGTGATCAAGAGCATATAAATGATCAAGAACTGTGATCAGTCAAGGAAAATTGCACTACTTCTTTGCATTGAATAACAAGACACACCGTAGCTTCTCCTCCTCATCCACAGTAATCGGGTTTCCACAGCATTCATACTTGACACTTGCATGTTACCCCTGCTATCAAAAGATAAAAAACTTACATTAGCTAGAAATTTGACAGTCGTACCAATTGGAAACAGATTAATTTGACAGTCCTACCAAATAATATCTATCATATTATTAATTGAAAAATGACATGTAGAAAAGATTAATAAGCATCTATGAAATTATGAACATCTGAACTTCAAAATGTATGAGTTGCACCTTTGAGTCTTCATAATAGTTACTGGTTTTTAATCACATGAACAACTACCACAAAGTCGTTATCATCAAACGGTTAGCGTTTTCTTTTGATTCTTCCTCAACAATAAAATTTAGGTGCAAGTACTAAAATGTCATAGATGTCTATAAAAGATTTTTTCATTTAGCTACTGTTGTAAATAGACAAGTGAAAAGGTATAAAATTTACCTACTTTAATTAGATCTCTCTGCTGCTAAATCTAGTAGGAACTTTGCTTGACTACTTTAACTGTTAATTAAGGCAAGAGCACATCATTTTGGATCACAAATCCTGAAATCGAATTCTGTAAAGTCTTCTATCTCTAAATTTATCTCTCAACAAGAACATATATGTCTCATAGATTGAGCATAACACCCTACATATGAGAATAACCATACACATGGCAAACACCCATTAGTTGATTTTGGGTCCAAGAGTGATCCTAGGAGGACATATCTAACATGGGTTTGACCAGGTCTAATTATAGGTAGGTGCAATAATCAAAATTTGGATGCTCTCTAATGTCTCAAAAGCTTTATGCAGCAAATATGGAATTCATAAAAGCCAATGGACCCAAGTAGTTAAGGTAGTTATAAAATAACAGAAAATAGAAGCATTAGAATTAAAATCACAAAATAGGTGTAAGGGAACAAATTAATAATCACCCCCATGTCATTGAAATTTAAGTTGCTATGATGTTCATGTAGTATCATCCAATATAAACATGGTTTGTCCTTGGATAGTTTGAATAAGTCATTAGTGGTGGTGAATGGTGATAATGGTGAATACATATAGTTGGTTTATGTGTGCTGATTCTGCCTCTCATGAAGTACTATATACATCTATTCTGTTGTCATGTATGTAGACACCTCCAGCACTATGATCGACAGCTTCGATCTATGAATTATTCTTAGATTATACAAATGAAGTCAGTATCTTAGTTCTGTACGTATTTTTGGTGAAGCACCTTAATACCCTGCCTCTCCAGATTCATTCCTTGCCTTCCATAAGTACAGCTTATGATTTTTTTCTGATAGGCAAGCAGATCAGTCAATAGTTCGTGGGTGAAGGCTGTTTCTGAACCCAGTTCATGGTATGAAGACCGACAAACCTTACCAACTTAGTCAGTTGTCTCCTTCGTTTGCACATAATATATAAGAAGGATTATAAGAAAGCATAACAAAAAGAGAGCTTCTTTCAATAAATGTATGCAGTGTTAGACCTCTACAAGGTTGATGCATTGAAATGGTTGAGGCAACAAATTAAATTTTTTTAGGGTTTTCTATCGGTTAGTGGGTCTGTTTAACTTCCTCTTCTGTATGATTATATGTGATATGTGTTTTGTTTAATCGTTAATGGGCTGATGTGTGGGCAGGCTAATGTGGGCAAGGGACTCTCTGAATTCTCGGGACTCTGCAACTCCTCCACTTCTCTTCACTTCTCCAGAAGAGTCTCCGATGATTTTCTCTCTGTCATCGCCTTCCAGATCTATGCGGTGAGTTTACTAATTGGCAGAGTTCTCCAATTTAATTAATTAGATGGACCCAAATTTAATTACTGATAGTTCCAAAAATGCCAATACCATAGGATTGGAATTAGACCATCTCATCTAATTTCTTGTGTTTTGCGGTTCAATTACATAATATGTGATCTAATCATCCCATATATTTAATAAATCTTCTTTGTCTTTGTACTTTTAATTGTATTTTTTCTTATCAAAGAGTGTTTTAGTACCTAAACCAATCTGCCAAAAGGCCTAGACCTGTTGGAATGATGTCAAATGTAAGCCCTTAACAGATGTTCCTAAATCACACAAGGAGTTCCCTCTGTAATTTGTGGTTGGTTGGTTGGTGCCAGGTTGGTGGGAGCGGTTACAAGAGAGTGACTGCTTTCTTTGGCCCATTTTTTGGTGGTGTATTGTCCTATTGAGTCAAGCACTAACAAGCTTTCAATTTCATACTCCTCAATATTAAATTTAGTTTTAGTTGGCTGATAAGAGTATTCTCACATTGATAAAAAGCAAAGATAACCAAAGAAATGGTTGGTTAACTATTTTATGAGATCATAAGACATGATAAAATCTGCAATTTATTGAGTATGAAATAGACTAATAGCTTGCGAAATATTTAAAACTATAGAGCCTGTAGATTTAGTACCGCGATATGAGGAAAGTTGCTTTCCGTTTTTACCTGATTGATTTAGTTGAAGCTTCCAGCGACGCTCATTGTGACCTGCAAGGCGTTTATGGCAACTGCGCTTACCATCATCAAATTCAACCACGAAATGAAACTGTGATAACCAAGAGCCAACAAAAATTATATTGGCAATAAGAACGAATGTACTTTGACACATGGAAGTAAAATAATAGACCAGTTAGTGCAAAACAATGCACCAATGGGATTCTCCACAAATAATCTTTAAAAAAATGAACAAAGTCAAGCTGTGTTGTGACCGTTGCGGTTTCATACATTCTGGCGTCAAGATGGTTGTTAATGCCTCCATTTTTGCTGCTGCTCTCTCTGTGTGGCGCGATCACCATTGCCATTTCTGCCACTCGAATCCAAAATCCACTTTAGAGATACTGTTTTCACCTAATATTATCTTGGAAACTCCATTTTTTTTTTTCAAAATTATGGCCAAAAAACACTTATTTTGAAGAATCTCTCTTCTTCCACCTTATTTACGACGTTGAAACCAGCCAAAAAGATCGAAAGAACTTCTGTAAAGTGAGAAGCATTAATCCTCGCTTGAGAGGTTGCAGAGAAGAACTGATCTTTTTAATGTCAAAAACAACCTAATTTTCATATTTTTTTTTTCTCTGAATCTCGTAAAAACCTCTTAACCATCTAAAATTTCTAGAACACAAACAGTTCTTGTTTGAATTCCTTTTTTGGCCAATAATGCCTTGATTTCTGCCTAAATATTCACGTTCACATCACAGATTCGACTATGAAAAGCTTAATCGAGCTTCTCAAACACTTTAATCCTTCATCAACAATATCCAAACAACAAAATTTTGGGTCAAAACCATAGAAATTTGCTCTAACACTAGAATCCTTTGTTGTCTCCCCAACACTTATATTTCTGATTCCTCTTGTACAATCTCAAATCTTCATGTTAAGAGCTTTGATTCACATAAAAAAAGTTCCAGAAAAAAAAAATCTCAGTTTCTAGCACTGGAAATGGCTCCAAATTTCGACAAAAGCTATTAAAAAAGTACAGAATTCTCATTGAGAATGTAATCCGCATAAGAGAGTTACAAAAAACCTTTTGATGAAGAAATGAAGATTGAGAGAAACTGAAACCCTACTCATCTCTGCAGAAGATCAGATGTGTGTGACAGAGAGAAGCAGCACGCCTTTCCTCACTGAAATTGGGGGGAAATAGAGAATCAATTATACGGTCTCGGAAAATTGCACGAGCTTCCCTCCATTTTGGTTGCCTTGCTTTTTTCTGAAAATATTATAGCATTTTAGACATGAACACTACACTATTTATAATGTTCAAATTAGAGAATGACATTGATTGTGAAACATTAATAATGTTTTCCAAAAAAGAACGTTATAAATAAAAGTTATATTTTTATAATATATAACGTTTTGAAAAAAAAAAACGTTGTAAATCCAAATTTTTTAATAGCATTCATTTTAAAACGTTATAAATAAAATGTTACGAAAAATCATTTTTGTTGTAGTGTGGTAGCTGTCTTCAGTGTTTGATGAATACCGGTGGTTTGCTACTGCAAAAGCTAGGGTTTCTATTCAGAGGTTTATGGAGAAATTTGTTGTTTCCAGCTTGAAGCACTTGTCGACTTCATTCTCCTTTTCAAAGAGGTAACAAACTAGTCAAATCAAGATGTTTTGGTTTCTTTCATCTTTTGGTGACAAGAATCTGAATTTCTGTTTTGAAATAGTAGTAAGGAATGGTGATGAGATCCAGGATCTGTGTGAGCAGGCTAAGTATTAGAACAACCCCTTTTTCTTACTTTGGGGTAGTTTTCTGCTTTACCTTCTTTCATTTTCTGTTATAGCAACTTCACCATTGCGTGACTTTATGTGAATATATTTATCGCTTTGGAAAATTCACTTCTCAGGTTCATCATGATTACATTGGTTAGGGGTGTAGTCGCCCTTGCTTGTGCTCAATTAATTTGCATTTATTTATTTTATAACAGTTTTGACATTTTGTTAGATCTGTGAAATTAGCTGTAGTTTGTAATGAATATGAAGTAGATCATTTATTTTTTTATTAAAAATATGCTAATGAAGTAGTGTTAAGGATGGCAATTCAAAATTGCTAGCCAAAGAGTTGATTATCCTTCCAAAGAAAGGGTAAATTATGGTGTGCAGGTTTCATTTTAAAAAACCAAATTAAAAAAAAAAATTAACGTTAGAGGTGGTTTTAAACCACCTACGATGAGATTTATATTTGTAAATAATATAACATTAGGGGTGATTATAAACCGTTGGGTATTTGATATTTTTATTTTCATAGACACAATTTGCGGCAGTTCAAAACTGCCTCTAATAGTAACATTAGCAGTGGTTTACAACCGCCTGTGATGAGATGTATATGTTTAAATAAAATAACAGTAGGGCCGGTTATACGCTGCTGGGTATTTTTTTAATTTTTTAAAACACAATTACTGGCGGTTAGAAAGCGCCTCTAAAATTATTACCAACGTCTTATGCCCAAAATTAGCAATTGTAAATAACTGTTGTGAATTCATGACCACTGGAGGTGGTTTTGTAACCGTCGTCAGTTGGCTGGTAAAATGTATTGTCGACGCGACTATTATAGGTGCTTTTATAAACCACCGTTAAAGCTTTTTGAGGCGGTTTAAAACCGCCTCTAATACCTCCATATTTTGTAGTGGATAATGGATAAGTATTGATAGTTTCTGTTGAAAATTTAGGTGGAGGACAAATAGAAAATAGAATAATGGAAATTGCTCTGAGGCATGTAGGAATCTATGTTGTCTTATTGACAATAGACGCCCCCCCACTCTGCTTGAAGTCGAAGATGCAATTCGGTTGCTGGTGAATTTTTCTTCAAGATACAACAAAGCCTAGTTTTGCCAAGAACTGTATCTTCTTTCAAAGTTTGCACTGACTTAGAAACAATCTGCCACACAGAATTTTTAATACGAAAATTAGAAAAAGATCGATTAAAATTTTCTTATATTTTCTGGACAGAATTGATTTCTATATATAGAGAACAATCTCAAATGCCATATCCTTTCGAAAATGGACAAAGGATCTCAATATGTACAAAACCCATTGGAAGGCACCTTGTACTCTGAAATCAAAATAGGCACCTTTTGGAACCACTAAGCACCCATTTGGGTTTGAAAACCCGTTAGGTGCTCTGTGGGCCCATTCAACACCCACTGGGCTGGTTTGGAGCCTATCCAAAATTTGGACGGGCCCCTCTTTTTTTATTTCTCTCTTCTTTCTTTCTTTTATATTATACTATTATATATATATATAACCAAAATATTTTATTTTTTCCATATAGCTAAAAAGCCATTTGGAACTCTCAAAGAGAGTCTTTGGAATGAAAAAAGATGGAAGAAGAAGTTCTTATTTATAGGTTTCAAAATCCCTACAAAAAGTAGAAAGCAATGTGTGATTTTAAGATATTTGAAAAAGAGAGGCAAAACCAATAATTCATAAGAGTCTTTAACTCCTCCTTTGACAAACTCCGCACAAACTCTCTCGACGTGGCTTATGCATAGAACCATAGATTTTTTTTCCTTGGGGTACACAACTGCACGTATTTATGGGGATGTGCAGTTGTGTATCTCGAGGAAACTATGGTTCTATGCACATGCCATGTTAGAAGAGTTTGGGGGGAGTTTGTGAGAGGGGTTGTTCGAAAATCATTATTCATTTCATAAAACAAACTTCAGTCCAAGTGAAAGGAAAACCACGATAGGATTTCTCCAACCCACATTACTTACTTTTCACTTTAAGAAAAAATATGTTTACGTTTTTCAGTTTTGATATCTCCCTCTCTTCACCATTCTTCTTTGTTTCTCTTCTGGCTGTCATCTTTTGATCTCTACAAGTTAAGAGAAGAACGAAGAGTAGAGAGCTTCATCTATAATGGGTGGAATTGGTTTTGTTGATCCATCCGGTGGTGGACCGGGTAAGAATTATCCAGGAGGGATGACCTGGTTTGTCTTTGTCGCTTGCTTTATCGCTTCTTGGGGAGGTTTGATCTTTGGTTATGATATCGGTATTTCTGGTAAGAAATCACAAAATCCCATATATATATATATATATATATATATATGGGTTAGGATCCGTAGACACATAATGCTACTCATAAAGCTACAACATATTTTTCTTATATGGGTAAAAAGGTTCAGAATGGGCTGATTTTTTGCGAGGATGATCTCTATGGTGAGGGGGATCATCCTTGCAAAAAATCAGCCCATTTCAAAACTTCTAACCCCATCAAAAGTGGTTTACAAAAAATGGATGGTCTAGAATTCTTCAACTTGTAAACATGGGGCTAGAAGTTTCAGAATGGGCTGATTTTTTGCAAGGATGATTTCTTCACCATAGAGATAATCCTCACAAAAAATAAGCCCATTCCAAACCTTTTGGCCCATATAAGACAAAACACGTTGTAGCTTTATGAGTATATGGATCCTGATCCTATGTATATATATATATATATATATATATATATATATATATTTTGGTGTTTCGATCAATCTATGAATCTGAGATGAGATTTGGTGATTTTCAGGTGGAGTGACATCTATGCATCCCTTCTTGAAGAAATTTTTTCCTTCTGTGTATGAGAAGGAGATTGGTGTGCAGTCTACGAATCAGTACTGCAAATTCAACAGCGAGATTCTCACTCTGTTTACATCGTCTCTGTACTTGGCAGCTCTTGTTTCTGCACTCTTTGCTTCGACAATCACAAGGCAGTACGGAAGAAAGATTTCCATGCTATTTGGTGGATTAATATTTTTCATTGGAGCGTCAATCAATGGTGCCGCTGTTAATGTCAGTATGCTTATCATCGGTCGTCTTTTGCTTGGTGTTGGTGCTGGACTTTCAGGTCAGGTAATATTTTTCAAAATCAATTTTAATTTTTTTTTTCCCTTAATACTTTATTTTGATTTGAAGATCACATTGGTCTTTAATTTGATTTTGGTTTTAAATTTGTTCATTGGATCCTTATGATATTTTATGATTGTTATTGTTTTATTTTGTTTCCATGTTTCTTGTTAGCTATTAAAAATGGTTATTTGTTGTGATCTGCTCTACTGTTCTTTTGTCTTTTAAAATCTGATCTTTTATTTTAATTTTTCCTTGCTGATCTGTGTATATGATTTGTTTGTTTGAATGATTATCTGATGATTGATTTCTCTGAGAGGAATTCTGTTTTCAAACTCAAAAGCACAGTCTCTCTCTCAGATCTGTGTTTGATTCCTTGTTTTTATTTTTTGTGTCAAGTTCTGTAAAAATACTCTCTCTCAAATGCTCTTGATTGCCCTTACTTTTCAAAGCTTCTCTCTCTCTCTCTCTCTCTCTCTCTCTCTCAGTCTAATAGTTTGCATTTTGGTCTTTTTCTGTTCTTCGATTAGATTTTTTTTTTCTAGTTAGTTTAATCAATGAAGCTAACTTTTTTGTTGTTTGCTTTGAAATATTCAACAGGAGAATACATGATTTTTTTTCATATACGACAGATTATACAAGCAGGAATATTTTAGTGTCCATAATCGCGAGAACAGCTTGATGATGTATCTTTTTCCAAATATTTCTAGGGATTCCCCTGATTCTCTGGAATCATATATTTATCTTCTCATTACAGCTGTTCATTGGATGCTCTGACATGTAAATAATGGCTTTTCAAATTTACAAGAATGTTGGACTGTTAACTCCAATTAAATGACCGAGATAGGAATATGTGTTTCAATGAGATTCGTTCTGTTTTCGGATCAGTTCTTCACCATTCGTTGGACATTCGGAAGAATGTCCCTTTGTTACCGTCCTTGAAAAGAGGTACCCTGGCTATTTATAATTTTATATTAAAAAATCTGAATTTTTTGTGAAGTCTTGACTCTTGAGTCTTTGATATTATATTATTTTTAATTAAATTATTGTTATTATTAGATCCTCAAATAGCATGAATGCATGAACACATAATAAATCCAAATATTATTACCATTTGGCGAAATTGCCCACAATAATCAACAAAATAACATGAAACGCCCTTCCTGCACAAGCCCAAGGTCTTTCTCGCAAAATCTATCTTTTTGTTAATTAATTTTAATTTAAATATAGGACTTTTCTATGATTTAAAGAGGGTCAAAGAATAGCTGAAATTGTTAGAAATACATAGGGATCTGTTTTCCCAAGCCAGTCCCAAGGAAATATCTTTTTATTTCAGCCCTTGTTTGGACACCATATGTGTATTTAATTTCTCCAATTAAGTCCTCATAATAGTTACTGACCAAGAAATCTTATAAATATGAGATTAGATTCAAATTAAGGGTTACTGTAATTTTTATTATTGAAGGAGAAACGTTTAATTCTTTGTTTATTGTTTTTTTTTTTTTATAGTCTGTACCACTCTATCTATCTGAGATATCTCCTTACAAGTACCGTGGGGCTTTGAACATCTTATTCCAATTGATGATTACAATTGGTATTTTGGCTGCCAACCTTGTGAACTATGGTTCAGACAAGATCAAGGCTGGTTGGGGTTGGCGTTTGAGTTTGGCTCTTGCTGCAGTTCCTGCTGGGTTTATCACCATTGGAGCTTCTGTTTTGCACAATACACCAATTTCAATCATTGAGCGTAATGATCCTGAAAAGGCTAAAAGAATGCTTAGAAAAGTTCGTGGCACTGACGATGTTGATGAAGAGTTCAATGATTTAGTTTCTGCAAATGAAGCTTCGCAGAAGGTGAAGCATCCATGGAAAAATATTCGACAGAGGAAGTATAGGCCACATTTGGTGATGGCCATCTTGATTCCTTTCTTTCAACAAATTACTGGTATCAATGTGGTTATGTTCTATGCTCCTGTCCTCTTTAAGACACTTGGGTTGGGAAACAATGCCTCTCTTTTCTCCTCTGTTATCATTGGGTTGGTTAACGTCATTGCGACATTTGTTTCAATATATCTTGTTGATAGGAAGGGGAGGAGGTGGCTTTTGATTGAGGGTGGACTTCAAATGTTCACCTTTCAGGTAGAATAGTTATTTCATCTAATTACTTATATTTTCATTGTCTGACTTGAAACGGAATCACTACTTCTTGGGATCTAGAGTTCAGGAGGAATTTTAATGATTGGGAGCTAACCGACGTAACATGTTTCATATCCTTAAATTCTTTTTAGTTCAGGAAGAATGAACGACAGGATATGAGGGAATGGATAAAGCCTAAGGATAAGACATTCTCTGTCCATTCTTTCTACAAATCCCTTCTACCACAGTTTGAACAATGTTTTTCCGAGTCAATCATTTCTTATACTTTAGTTCCTTCAAAAGTATCATTCTTCGTTTGGTTGACTTCCTTAGAGAGGATTCTGACTGTGGACAACTTGATCGTCCATGGTTGGATTACATTGAATTTCTACCCCTTATGCATAAGTGATGGGGAATATGTTGACCACACCTTAATTCATTGCTCATTTTCTCGAGAAATTTGGTCACTTTTTCCTTCTCAGTTTCAGATTAGTTGGGTATTACCTCAAAAGTTCTTTTCACCATTAGAAGGGTGGGTTTATAACATATTTTCCCTCAGAAAAAAGGCACCTATGGGTTCTTCTTCTCTCTGCTAATGTTTGGGGTCATTGGAAAGAAAGAAATAGCAGGGTGTTCCAGGGTAAGGAAAGGAATTCTAATGGTGTATTTATGGAGATTATGGACCTGCTATACTTTTGGTTGGAACCGAGCAAGGATTTCTTGGGTGTTTTTTTGACAATTTTGTCTTTAGATGAGATTCTATGTGTAATTCGTAGTGGTGTTGGTTCCTTTTTTTTTTCTGTCCTTTTGTCTTGTTCGGTTGGGGGTTACCTCAGTCTCCTCCTTTTGTTTTTATTTTTCTTTTTCTTTTTCTTTTGTAGCCTCATTTTATTAATACAACTATACACAAAAAAAATGTAATTTTTTTGTGGTGTTTTATGCAGATGTTGGTGGGTATTTTAATAGCAATTAAGCTTGGAAGTGATGGTGTGGCGACTATAAGCTCGGGTTATGCTGCTATGGTGGTGGTCTGCATTTGTGCCTATGTTGCTGCCTTTGCATGGTCATGGGGTCCGTTGGCGAGTTTGGTGCCTAGCGAGATATTTCCCCTTGAGATCCGATCGGTTGCACAGAGTATCAATGTTGCAGTAAATTTGTTTTTCACTTTCTTGATTGCTCAAGTCTTCCTTCAGATGCTATGTCATATGAAATTTGGCCTCTTCTTCTTCTTTGCTGCGTGGGTCGCTGTGATGACCGTCTTTATGTGGGCATTTTTACCTGAAACAAAAGGGGTACCAATCGAAGAGATGTGGGGTGTTTGGAAATGCCACAAGTTCTGGGGCAAGTATATTCCCGATGATGTGATCCCCGGTAAGAATGTTCCAAAATCGAATGTCTAAGAATATGATACTTGGATCAGCTACATATCTGGTTAGAAGTCTATGTTAGGAGTTCTATTATTAAGAATTGTTCTTTAATTAGGAGTTTCTATCGAGAGTTTTAAGAGTTTCTTTTTTAGTGTTTTTCTTTGATAAGGCTTTGTTATATTGTTGGAGTTTCTATTATTTTCGTTGAAGAGTATATATTTTTGTAATCTCATTGAGCTGAACCAGAGAAGCTAGTAATTTTCTATTAATCTTTAAGAGGGTTTCCCCAAGAAATGGGTGCAATTGTCTTCTATGTTGAATCTTCTTCTTGCCGTCATCTGGTATCAGAGTAGTGGTTCTACCTTGTGTGGTATCAACGACATGGTTGATGGAATTAGGACTCAAGATATTAGATGCATGGATGGGGGCAATTAATTAAGCAAATGAAAGAAAATTCCTTTTTTTTTTTGACTCTGCTTGTCGTGGGCAACCTCACCCTTAAGATGAGATTGATCCCGTGGTCACATGCACTGCCCCTTCAAAATGTCTTATGTGCAACTGGTTGAATCTAGGGGTCAGTTGACAATCGGAATCTGGAGGGTGGCCCCAAAGAATTCATTGCTTTGTGGGGTTTCGGACACTCAACCTACCATAGAGAGCACTCCTTTGACTGCAATCAAATTGAGTAGTCCTCTAAAGTCTACCCTGCTTCCATTCATTGGGAAGATGATGCCCTCGAGTAGTATTAATGGTATGAAACCATGAAATAACAATTTATGTGGCAAGATCTGGCTCGAGATGTTATCGAAAGCTTTAATCCGAAAATGTATGAAGATGATGGTGAATTAACTAAACTTAAACAAATGGGTCTAGTCAAAACATATCAAGAGCAATTTGAATCTCATTCCAATTACACTCGTGGATTACGGGAAGACTATTTTCTTAGTTGTTTTTTAAGCAGATTAAAAGATGAAATAAGAGTAAGCGTATAGATGTTTGAGCCCTGAAGATTGAGGTACATCCATGGATTACATTGATTTCACTATGAAGAGAAAATTCACAGTTACAAATTACAACATTTAACTAAAAATAAGAAATATAAATATCGTGTGTTAGAGGGGGAGGGGGGCATTAAAAAATCATTACACTAGATAGCAATATAGATTTAGACTACTAATTCTTGGCTATGAGTACTATAGATGTGTAATCTTAGTCTTGGTTACGAGTAACCTAGATATATAATGCATTGCATGTATATGACATATTGCCACACCTCACACAGTTCCAAATAAGGTTTAACATAGATGATCTGCATGTCAATTACATAAATTTTCAAGACCAAGCCTGACACATCAAACAAATGACCCACAACGTAGGTGCACCGTCCACCTTAGGCCTGTTGCCTCTCAAGTAGAATCAACAATAGAGGGTTAATCAAAGAGCTCTTCGGTTTGTACAAATTCAGCATTAATTCTAGAGCACGTAGGATTCTTTGGGACGCATTCTTATACACTATAGACTTAAATTAATGGACAATTATCTTCAAATTCTACGTTGGTTTCTGCACACAAGGGATAACAACTCATCACCTGAGTTGGCGTACCAAAACAAGAAGCACAAAAGAAAATTTAAGAAGATGTATCAAAACAAACACAGTTGATGTTTTATCCAATTATTTGATTGGATGAGCTTTAACAACTTGACTATATAAAAATGTAAATACACCCACTTATGGTCGAACAAGAGTTACAGTCAAATTCCTGGGTTGTTCATTTACTGATAAAGGATCCAAAGGAAGATGTTAAACCAAAGATATTGTCTGAAAAATTTAGTAAGAAAGTTCAAAATTAATAATAAATGTCAACATACTAAATGTATTTATTAAAAGCATAATAAATTTATTTATTATGTAAAAGGTCAAGACGTCCTTTTTTTTTATTAAAAAATAAAATGGGCAAGGGCTTTTTTGAAAATTAAAAGTGTTGAAGAATGCTAATATTCTCATTCGGTCTTAAAATGTTAACATTCCCTTATATATATATATATATATATATATATATATATATATATATATATATATATATATATATATATATAAGATGGTGTTCGGAGCCCCTAAAGAGAGTCAAACAATTTTTAAATGTATGGGTTAGAAGTTTCGAAATGGGCTAATTTTTCATAAGGAGATCATCCTTGTAAAAAATTAGCCCATTCCAAAACTTCTAATCCTATGAAAAGTGGTTTACAAAAATCAGACGATTCACGATTCTTCAACTTGTAAACTAGGGTTAGAGGTTTTAAGATGAGATGATTTTTGGTGAGGAAGGATGATCTCTTCACCATAGAGATCATCCTCACAAAAAAATCAGCCCATTCTGAAACTTCTAACCCTATTTTTAAAAATGTTTGGTACAATGTTTAGCTCTTTTTAGGGTTCTCTCTCTCTCTCTCTCTCTCTCTCTATATATATATAGGGAGTGTGCTTCCAAGATTTTGTATTTAATTGAAAAATCGTTTGTGACTCGTAGCACCCCGTCAGGTGTGTATTTTTTCCTTCCTTTCTTTCTTTCCTTGTTGTTCTTTCTTGTCTTGTTGTTTGGGGGCTATCTCAGCCTCCTCTTCTCCTTTTCTTCATTAATAAAATTTATATTTATCAAAAATATATATATATAGTCCAGCAATCAACGTTAGTGAGCCAACACGTTTGTCTTATGTGGCTAAAAAGATTTAGATTGAGCTTATTTTTTGTGAGGATGATTTCTATGGTGAGGAGACCATCCTCACCAAAAATCAGTCGATTCTAAAACATCTAAGTCTATCAAAAGTGATTTAGAATTGTGAATTATCTATTTTTTATTTAAAATTTACATATCACTTTTGATGGACTTAGAAATTTCAGATTCGGCTGATTTTGATGAGGATGATCTCCTCACCATAGAGATTATCCACACAAAAAATCAGCTAAATTCGAAACTTTTAAACATATAGGACAAATGTGTTGGATCCATGTTGGCTCCCTAACGTTGGCTGGCGAATGCCACCATAGAGATCATCATCACCAAAAATCAGTTCATTCCAAAACTTTTAACCCCAGCAAAAGTGGTTTACAAAAAAATGCGCCACGTAATTTCTAAAACAAATCCCGAAACGTGGCCAATAAGGGGTTTTGAACTCGACACCTTTCCCCTTTGAAAGGAGACCCTGGCCATTGCGGACAACACTTGTTGGTTAGGTTCCCTTGGAATTCTATAACTCCAAAAAAAATTTGTGATAAAAATGAGCCAATGAAGTTGTTAAATTTCCCTTTAAGGTTTAAAATTTTAGAAAAACACTTTCGTTGCTAACTTCAATAAGAAAATTACTTTCCTTTCGTGGTATCCAAAACCATGTAGGACAAATTTCTATGAACTTTGATAAAATAAAATAAAAAAGAATATTGCTGAAGTGACCTCAATATTGGATCACACATCGCACACCCTGACTTGAAAGTGTATGGGAACCATAAATGCCTTTCATCGAATTACGGGATAAAAAGCATTTATGGTTTGTATCCACTTTCATGTTAAGATGTGCGATATGAGGTCCAATCTTGAGGTCACTTTAACATGACTCTAAAAAAAAAAATCACCTTTAAAATTAAATTTTAAATTTGGGAGTTCCATAACTGTCCATTTTCAACACCTTGGATCAAACTAATAAAGAGTTTTTTTCTTGTTTTCCAAAAAATTTAGAAGGCTGTGGTGTTAGATTTCCAATGTGATAATCCATATGGGCCTAAAAACCCTTAGTAAGATTTGAATCTTACTAAGTTAGTAAGGCTAGCCTGTTTCAAAGTTTTAACTTTAAGACTTGTGCTATGATAATTAACTTACATAGCTTGAGCTTCCTAAATTAGAGACCGGTCAATAATTATTTTTTAGAGATTAAAAAAGAAAAACTCATTTGCGTTTTAAGAAGTTAGAGTCGAAGATATAAAAGTTATTGTTCTACCAAGCCCAGCACTAGGAATGAATCGGGTCTTACCCAGCCCTATACCTAGTCAAACCGGGTCATTTAATCAAGTTTTCGTTGAGATTCGTACTAATACGAATCAGAGTAGAGTTCCGAAAATAGAAATTCATAAAAACGGCTTTTAAGTTGAAAATCAGAGTAGGAATTGGAATTAGAGATTAATTATAATTAAGAATCGATTGGAATAAGAGTTTGTGTTATCTCAGTACAAAATACTAAACTCCATACTTGTATAAATATGTAGCTCCCCTTCATTACTTTTTCATCATTCACTTTTCACTCTCGAAATAAAAATCAAAGTAGCAAATTAAGAACGAGTAGAGATCTTCATCATCAATGGCTGGTGCTGGTTTTGTTGATCCACCCCGTAATGGCGGTGGACCGGGTAAGAATTATCCAGGGACGATGACATGGTTTGTATTCATCGCTTGTTTCATTGCTGCTTGGGGTGGTTTGATCTTTGGTTATGACATTGGCATTTCAGGTAAGAATTTTTTTTTTCTCCTAAATCTAAATACAATTTATTTTTATTATATTAATATCTAACATGACATTTGATGTTTTATAATAGGTGGAGTTACATCGATGCATCCTTTCTTGAAAAAGTTTTTCCCTTCTGTGTATGAGAAGGAGATGGGTGACAAGTCCACGAATCAGTACTGCAAATTCAACAGCGAGATTTTGACGTTGTTCACGTCGTCTTTGTATTTGGCAGCTCTGGTTTCTTCACTCTGTGCTTCGACAATCACGAGGAAGTACGGACGAAAGATGTCCATGCTCTTCGGTGGTTTCATATTTTTCGTTGGAGCAGCGATCAATGGTGCTGCTGTAAATATTACTATGCTCATCCTTGGTCGTATCTTGCTTGGTGTTGGTGTTGGACTTGCAAATCAGGTAATATTCATCGAATCAATTCAATACTTTTTATTTATAATTAGCGTTTTTTATTTATCATATCTAATGCAAATGTTTAATTCTTTGTTTGTTATTGTTTTTTTTTATAGTCCGTGCCACTGTATCTATCTGAGATGTCTCCTTACAAGTACCGTGGCGCTCTCAACATCTTTTTCCAATTGATGATAACAATTGGTATTCTAGCTGCCAACCTTGTGAACTATGGTTCAGACAAGATCAAGGCTGGTTGGGGTTGGCGTTTGAGTTTGGCTCTTGCTGCAGTACCTGGTGCATTTATCACCATTGGAGCTTTTGTTTTGCCCGATACACCAAATTCAATCATCGAGCGTAATGATCCTGAAAAGGCTAGAATGATGCTTAGAAAAGTTCGTGGCACTGACGATGTTGATGAAGAGTTTAATGATTTAGTATCTGCGAGTGAAGCATCGAAGAAGGTAGAACGTCCATGGAAAAATATTCAACAGCGGAAGTATAGACCACATTTGGTGATGGCCATATTGATTCCTTTCTTCCAACAGATCACTGGTATAAACGTGGTCATGTTCTATGCCCCTGTCCTTTTCAAGACCCTCGGTTTTGGAAACAATGCCTCTCTTTTCTCCTCTGTAATCACCGGACTAGTAAATGTCATTGCCACTTTTGTGTCTATTTATCTTGTCGATAGGAAGGGGAGGAGATGGTTACTTCTGCAGGGTGGGATTCAAATGTTTATCTTTCAGGTATGATTATATATTGCTATTTATATTTTATTTTATTAATTAGTGTATATTAATTAATGTATCTTTTTTATTATGTGATATTATATGCAGTTATTGGTTGGAATTTTGATCGCGATTAAGTTTGGAACTGATGGTGTGGCGACTATAGGCCCAGGTTATGCTGCTATGGTGGTGGTCTGCATTTGTGTCTTTGTTTCTGGCTTTGCGTGGTCATGGGGTCCGTTGGGGTGGTTGGTTCCAAGTGAGATATTTCCTTTAGAAATTCGATCTGCTGCTCAAAGTATCACTGTCGCAGTGAATATGTTGTTCACGTTCTTGATTGCCCAAGTGTTCCTTCAGATGCTCTGCTACATGAAGTTCGGCCTATTCTTCTTCTTTGCTGCTTGGATGGTCGTGATGACCATCTTTGTTTGGATCTTTTTACCTGAGACCAAAGGTGTACCAATTGAAGAGATGTGGGGTGTTTGGAAACAACACAAGTTCTGGGGCAAGTACATTCCTAATGATGTGATCGACACAAATAAACCTACAATACATGATGTCTAAGACGAAACACAATTTTGGAGGCGTTCTTTGTATTTTTTTTTTTTTTTTTTAATTTTCCTTAATTTCAGTTTTTTATCTTCTTAGTTCTTAATTATAAGTATAGATAAGTATATATATACTCCTGTTTTCAGGGGAAGACTATGTTAAATTTAATATTCTAGTTTGATTCTCTCTGTCAGTATGAGTTTGTCTTATTGATTTTGAGGATAGATTCAATGAAGTTACTTAGATTTGATATTGTTTTTGGTTGAAGTTGTTTTAATTTTACACTTTTACTTAATCATACAAGTATGATTGTGGGTGCCAAGAATTTAACAAAGCAATGAAGATAAGGGCTTCAATCCACTAAGACATTTATACTTAGTCTTACATTGCCTATGATGTCAGTCATGTATGCCAGTTTATGCATTCTTTCTTCACCTAACCACTTCATTGTTGTTGGCCCAAGTCCATGGATAGACTAGACTCAATAGGAATTGGATTTCTGAATTTTTTTTTCATTTGTTGAATACAAATTTATTAATGGGTCTGGCCCATGATAAGAAAGTTAAAACGCAACAAAGTAAAATCAGCACTCAGTTTGACTTATGTATGGATTAGTGTTTCAAAAGAGTGCTAATTCAAATGACGGATTTGGGCTCAAGACCAAGCCTTCTTGACAAGACCAGCCCAACCTCTGTTATATACCACAACATTCTCTCAATATTTTTTCTGGCTTTTTTTATTCTAACTTGTCACACCTCACTTAGATATAAACCTCACTCAAATATAAACAATCTTTTGTATATATATATGGGAAATATATATATATATATATATATATATATATAAACGTTTCGGATTTAGCTGATTTTTGGTGAGGATGATTTCTATGACGAGGATATCATCTTTGCCAAAAATCAACTAATTCTAAAACTTCTAACCCCATATTTATGAGTTGAAGAATCATGGACCGTACATTTTTTGTAAATTACTTTTGACGTGATTAAATTTTTTGGATTGAGCTGATTTTTAGTGAGGATGATCTCCTCATCGTAGAGATCATCCTCATAAAAAATCAGCTCAATCCAAAAATTTTAGCCATATAGGACAAAACACGTTGTAGATATATGAGTAAATATATGTATACACGGAACCCGACCCATATATATATATATATATGTTGGGTTATGTCTTCTATTCTTGTTAATGGTCCACGATTCTTCAACTTATAAACTAGGATTATAACACTACGTCATAATGCGTCAAAAACGACTGTCTAAGACAGTCATTTAAAAAAAAAAAAAAAAAAACAATTGCTCCTACAGTTGCTAAAGAAGTCGTTTTAAAAGGAGTGATTTTTTAATTGCGACTATCGAAAACAATTGGAAAAAACAACTGTCAAAGACAGTCGAAAAAAATGATTGTTATAGACAGTCGAGAAAAACGACTGTCTAGGACAGTCATTTTTCTTGATTTATAATTAAAAAAAATATTTTTTTTTCTGAATTTATAAATTGAAAAAAAAATAGATCATAAAAAAATTATTTATTTTGAAATACAAAACCATTGTTAGGATTAGTCAACCATCGACCCTAATATCCAAAACAACAGCAACACCAATTGGGTGTGAAAATTGGATTATCAATTGGTTAACTTCTATGAAAGTCATCATGATCACAACAAATTAAACTAACTTTATAACATAAAAAGTGCAGACAGCATGATCTGAAAACTCTATTAGTTATTTAAACAAAGATCTGTTTTTTCTCCTTGCAATAGAACACCACACTGACTTAAAACCAATCAAGCAGAAGCAAACCCCACTCCCTAATCCCTCTCACTCTCTACCATTTCGGCTATGCCTTGTTGTCAATAGTCATGGGCTCTACCTCCTTGATTGTTACTTTCTACAGATTTTGATCAAAAGAAAACAACAAATAGACCATGTGAGAGGTTTGTACAACACAAGCCCAAACATGCATGAAAACAAATTTCAAATAAAAAATGAGAACGCAAGTGATATATGTGTGTATTTGTATATCCTTAGAATGTAACTATGCACTAATGTAAACATAACATAGCAGTACTAATACGAATAGCTCGAAGAACTCGTAGTGGATCATCCAAAAACTTCTCCATTAGAGGTAAAGGAGTCACTATCTTTCCAACTTTCAGATCATTTATACATGAATAAAAGAATGATGTGTAAACGAATATGCACACACCCACAAGCCACACCAACACTCACGCTATCACCTAGAGACATGTTCACATGTGCGCACACACACATACATGTTCATACACACTCAAAAGGATAAAGTCTTAACATTTTTATCAGAAGATAAACATGACAAAAACACTCTATCAAATACACGTATTTCTTAGACAGAATAAGAATTGAGAAAAGATAGCTAGTTGAATTCTTACAACGGTACAACATAAATTTGGTGAATACTGAAGCAGTCTTGATACAAAATGAACAGCTTCAGGAGGCATTCTCTTGTTAAAAACCTGCAAAATCACTTTCTCTAGTAAATAGAGGCTGAACATCACACATCAAACATCACAAGAACCCAAATTGCAATGTATATCTTCACTGCACAAAGATTATGCATTGTACCTAAACTATAATATAAATTTAAGAAAACTTTAAAACTGCCATTGAATCTCGGTGAGAAAAGATAAGGAAATTAAGAGTACCACAGAATTACTGTTGACGCTAATCATACTCTTGAATTCACTCCATGAATTCATCGCATCTTCATATTGCACATCCTCAAGTTGTTTCTTAATCTGTTCGGCACACTGTTCCGTGAAATCCGGTTTGTTAGATAACTCAAATTACCAAAATCAAAGTTCTCTTTCCCTTGATTTGTTCATAATATATATATATATATATATATATCTTGATCTCTCCATGTGGGCACTATTTATCCTGTAAGTTGAACAAGACATGCCAATCATGGTGATGGGTCTTTGTAGTTCATTATATATTCAGTTTTAAGGACAATATCAGAAATTGATCGAACATTATGCGTTGTACCTAAACTATCATTTGCCTAGACATCCTTCACTACACAAAGAAGGACTAACTCACCGGGCATTCTTGAACCACTTGTTGACCTGAAAATAATAAATAAATAGGAAACCTTGGGTTAGGTGAAGACAATTTAGGTGAAAAGTATAAAATAAATAAATAAAATAACTCTAAGAACGCTTGCTTACCTTCTCGGATGCAAGATCCAACTGCTTAGATACTCTCAAGATGAAGAGACTCTGAATTAAAGCAAGAAACACATCAGTTAAGAGCAAAAGGTGTTTTTAGATTGATATTGATTGACAAGTACTTGATTCAGTATTAGACTGGAGAGTTCAGTTACCTCAACTGCGTTGGGAAGAATTCTAGAAAGTGTTCTTTTATTTTCTGAAACCAAGGGCAGTTTTCTTTTACCAGGCCCATAGTCTTCATCTTCACTGATTTGTTCATTTTTAGGCACATTCTTGCCAAACATTTCCTAGTAGGTGAACAATAGACAACACAAATACATAATACTATGTAAGGGAGTCCAAATATAAGCAATGTTTAAATAACCACTGAAGAATACATGTCAATAACTATGTATCAAATACAACGTATACCGCTGCCAGTCTGCCACACAAATTTTCAGTTAATAGTGCATTTAAGATTATTCAATACAAAAGCGGCCATTACATATTAAATTGTGGAATGAAGTATGATTGCATCTCAAGAAATACACCATTAAGGAACCCAACTAGGTATCAGATCAGTGAAACAAGGTTGGGGATAATACCCAATTCTTTGGTTGATTCATAATCTGAAAATTGGGCCACAAATAGTAGACAAACTCAACAAGAATTCCCCAATTTGGGGTAAAATCCTACAATTTTCTGAAGTTTTTAGATTCTTAGATGTCTTGGGACTTCCTTGTACAATTGCAATGCCTTAACCAAGGAATCAACGTGAGTAAACTTGCATGCAAAGCAAATTAGACCCAAAGTCCTTCCTCCATCACCCAGACACCAACATTTTGAGAGTAAACCATCATCAATGAAGACGAGAATGAGCACAACAAAAAATGAATGTCCATGTAACCAAGACTAAGCATACCTTTGGAAAGGGCCAAGACCCCGACTTCCCACAACTAGAAGATTTGGCTGAACACGCTTCACCTCATGGTAGATAACTTCTTTGGGATCACCTTTCTTGATCCATGCTTCACAAGGAACTTATAAAACATTCTCATAATTAATATTTCTATATTACGCAATTGTGGTGTCGCAAAAACCGCATTATGACGTAGTGTTACTTTTGTAAATACCACGATGAACTAAGTTCATACATTAGCATACCCATATGTGAAGATCATATAATTTCATTTCAAACTCTGTAACTCAGGTATGAATCACAAAGTCTAATATGTAACAGGTTTTGTTCCACATGAGCCATCTAACATTCCCAGCCTATGTTACAGGGAAGTCAATAAAAAGAGAAAAGAAAAGTACATCTAGTTTAAATTAGATCAAATATGTATTTTTTTTTCTCTGATATTCTAATTCTATCCCTCAATACAACCGTATTTGCAGTTAACAAGATCTGACAGATCGACTTCAAACACAAAGAAATAGTAAAACTTCAAAAAAAAAAAAAAAAAAACAAGATTAGAAGGTGAAAGAAATAGAAAATCGTAGCTACAAAGTTAACTCTCACTAAACTAATCAAAGATATAAATACTGCTGGCATATAATGCATGTTGGATCCTACAAAAGTAACAAGGGGTTAACCAAGTATCATCTCAACATCATTATCTCAATAATGGAGAAAGGGCCATAAGAGACAAGTGTGCATGACTCTTACCTCTTCAGTACCCACATACTCAGGATGCTTCTGAGGAGATATTGGTGATGATTTGACAATGCCATTTTTCCAGAGCTGCTCTCTCCAAGTTCTTTCTTTATCGAATATTCTAACCAATTCTTTCTTCAAATAAGGAGGAACTTTGCCATCACATTCACTCTGCTAGTTAAACAACATGAAAACAATCAAGAAGATGCAACACACACACACACACACACACAAAACCCTGAAGTAACTACCTGAATCAATGTAAGAAGTAGAAGGCATATAGTTCCCTAGAAGAGTTAAACAAACAAGAGGCTGTCTGAAAATGAGACAGGATAGACATAATCTAATACTGGCCTATGAAAGAACCACTTAAGCATCATATGGAAAGAAAAAAGTATCAATGTGAAGTCAGCAATAATTATTACTAGGAAATGCAAAAAGCCTTGAACAGAACAGAAGATTATCTTGACTTCTACAATCACTAGTCACACTACACTAACTACATTCATTGAAATTTTCTTGTCTTCATCATCAAAAGGACAATTTAAATCATTCATTGTAGAGTTCTCAAACACTAGAACTGCTTAGTCTATCACTGAGACAAATCTACATACACATTTATGTACAAATACAAAACAACATCTTCAAGACTTCAACAGCTCAAATTAACCTTTCTGAGAACCTGGAGTACACTCACAGTTAATAAAGAAGAGAAATTAATGCATAGAAAATGGAGAAATTAATACAAGAACACATACAACTCATACAAAATACAGAGAAATAGAGATCAAAATCCTAAAAATTGACAAATATAAATGCAGAGAAAAGGGACGTAAAAACAACTGCAAATCTAAAATAGGAAAAATTTAAAGAATCAAATAAAAAACACTTTAAAAACCTTGAATTATAAGAGTAAAATAGTGATCAAAACCCTCAAAATTGGCAAGAAATTGAGAAATCTCTTTGAAAGACTCTCATGCAAGGCATTTAAGGAGATTTAAACAGAATAAATAAGGATTTCATCAAGAATCACTTACTAAGAACTTGTTCTGCTGAGAATCTCCTCGAAACATCCTTACAGAGCATCCTCTGCAAAAAATCTTTTGCCGACGAAGACACAAAATGAAAGATCCGAGTTGAAAACTGAAGATTCACACAGAGAATTGCCTCAAATATCTCTCACGTAGATCCTTTTGGAGATGCGATCGTAGAGATCGGACAACTAACAGAGCTCGATAACCATATGGAGATAATCCTCGTCTTCGGAAACGTTAATGATTTGAACAACATTAGGGTTTCCACTTACGAGATTCATGATCTTGGCTTCTTTCTCCAAGCATTCTCGATTGACCAAGTCCGAAAGAAGAAGTGTGTCAATTGATTTACAGGCGAAGAACTAGTAAAAAATGGGAGAAAAACAACGGAAAAATGTACCAAATCTCCTTCGACCGATTCCCTCGCCAACTCTATAATCTATGCAACCTCTCAAATGGTGCGAGAGAACGAGAGAGAGAGAGAGAATATAGTGTTGCTGATATAAGGAATAATTTGTATGTGAGCGAAAACGACTGCTACAAACTGTGGTCATTAATGACAGTATTTAGTAGTCGTTTTTAATGTAGTTGTGGAGTCACAAAAAACGTAATATGACGTAGTGTAAATTTTAAATTTGACTAATTTTTGTGAGGGTGATTTTCTTATCATATAGTGTAAATTTTAAATTTGACTAATTTTTGTGAGGGTGATTTTCTTATCTTATAGATCATGCTCACAAAAAATCTAACTATTCTAAAACTTTTAGCCCATATAGGACAAAACACTTTTTGTAGAAATTTTATCCATGAAACCTGACATATATATATATATATATATGGATGGGAATGCTAATGTCTAAAACCTTATTAGGACGTTAGCATTCTCCAACACTTTCATTTTTCAATTATACCTTTTTTAATTTTATCTTTTAATGAAAAATACAATTATATGTTAGTCTTTTGTATAATAAATATTTGTTTGTATAATAAATGTTTTTCTTTTACATAATAAATATTAAGACCATTTAAGTCTTTATATTTAAATATTATATTCGTAATTAATGCTTTAGTAATTAATATCAACATAATAAATGTATTTATTAAAGGCATAATAAATTTATTTATTATGTAAAAGATTAAGACACCCTTGCTTGTTTCACTAAAAAAAAAAAGGGTAAGGATTTAAAAAAAAAATTAAAAGTGTTAGAAAATACTAATATTCCCATTTGGTCTTAAACGTTATATATATATAGGGTGACGTTCGGATGCCCTAAAGAAAGCCAAACAAATTTTAAATGTATGGGTTAGAAGTCTCGGCATTCACTGATTTTTAGTGAGGAAGATCTTTATGACAAGTTGATCATCTTTACAAAAAATTAGCCCATTCCAAAAGAAATGGAGGGAGCCCCGAACTAGCAGCTGGTGGGTCACCACTTAAAGATTCCATCAAAAGTGGTTTACAAAAAAATGTGCCAAGTAATTTCTAATATAAATCCTTGAACATAGCCAACAAGAGGTCTTGAACTAAAGACCTTTCCCTTTTTGAAAGAAGGCCCTGGTCATTATGGACAACACTTGTTGGTTAGGTTCTCTTAGAGTTTGGACAACTCCAAAGGGGTTTTTGTAATAAAAATGTACCAATGAGATCGTTAAATTTCTCTTTAAAGTTTAAGATTTTAGACAAGCACTTTCCTTGTTAACTTCAATAAGGAAAGTACTTTCCTTATGTCGTATCCAAAACCAAAAGTTTAGATGCAAGACAAATTTCTAGGATTAAAAAAATAATAATAATAATAATAATGCTGAAGTGACCTCAAGATTGGACCTCACATAGCACACCCTGACATGAAAGTGTATGGGAATCGTAGATATCTTTTCTTGAAATATGAGTGAAAAAGCATCTATGATTCCTATCCAATTTCATGTCAAGATGTGCGATATGAGGTCTAATCTTAAGGTCACTCCAATATGACTAAAAAAAAATTCACCTTTGAATTTTAATTTTAAATTTGGGAATTCCATAGCCATCCATTTTCAATACTTTGGATCAAGTTCAAAAAGGAGTTCTTTTTAATAGAATTTTTTTTCATCTAAGTTTTTCCATAAAATTTAGAAGGCTATGGTGTTGGATTTCCAACGTAATAATCCATATGGGCCTAACAACCCTTAGTAAGATTTGAAATCTCACTAAGTTAGTAAGGCTAGCCTGTTCAAAGTTTTAACTTATGATAATTATTAACTTATGTAGCTTAAACTTCCTAAATTAGATACAGGTCAATAATTACTTTTTAGATATTAAAAAAATAAAGGCTCCAATTTGCTTTCTAAGAAGGTAGAGTCGAAGATATAAAATTCAATCGGCTGGGCCGCAAATCAGGATACGTACCTAGCCCAACACTAAGAATGAATCGGGTCTAACCCAGCCCGATACCTAGTCATACCGGGTCATTTAATCGAAGATTCGTACTAATACGAATCAGAGTAGAGTTCCGAAAATAGAAATTCATAAAAACGGCTTCTAAGTTGAAAAATCAGAGTAGGAATTGGAATTAGAGATTAATTATAATTAAGAATGGATTGGAATAAGAGTTTGTGTTACCTCAGTACAAAATACTGAACTCCATACTTGTATAAATATGTAGCTCCCCTTCATTACTTTTTCATCATTCACGTTTCACTCTCGAAATAAAAATCAAAGTAGCAAATTAAGAACGAGTAGAGATCTTCAACATCAATGGCTGGTGCTGGTTTTGTTGATCCACCCGGTAATGGTGGAGGACCGGGTAAGAATTATCCAGGGACGATGACATGGTTTGTATTCATTGCTTGTTTCATTGCTGCTTGGGGTGGTTTGATCTTTGGTTATGACATTGGCATTTCAGGTAAGATTTTTTTTTTTCTTCTAAATCTAAATACAATTTATTTTTATTATATTAATATCTAACATGACATTTGATGTTTTATAATAGGTGGAGTTACATCGATGCATCCTTTCTTGAAAAAGTTTTTCCCTTCTGTGTATGAGAAGGAGATGGGTGACAAGTCCACGAATCAGTACTGCAAATTCAACAGTGAGATTTTGACGTTGTTCACGTCGTCTTTGTATTTGGCAGCTCTGGTTTCTTCGCTCTGTGCTTCGACAATCACGAGGAAGTACGGACGAAAGATTTCAATGCTCTTCGGTGGTTTCATATTTTTCGTTGGAGCAGCCATCAATGGTGCTGCTGTAAATATTACTATGCTCATCCTTGGTCGTATCTTGCTCGGTGTCGGTGTTGGCCTTGCAAATCAGGTAATATTCATCAAATCAATTCAATGATTTTTATTTATAATTAGCATTTTTTTATTTATTATATCTAATGCAAATGTTTAATTCTTTGTTTGTTATTATTATTTTTTTTAATAGTCCGTGCCACTGTATCTATCTGAGATGTCTCCTTACAAGTATCGTGGTGCTCTCAACATCTTTTTCCAATTGATGATCACAATTGGTATTCTAGCTGCCAACCTTGTGAACTATGGTTCAGACAAGATCAAGGCTGGTTGGGGTTGGCGTTTGAGTTTGGCTCTTGCTGCAGTACCTGGTGCATTTATCACCATTGGAGCTTTTGTTTTGCCCGATACACCAAATTCAATCATCGAGCGTAATGATCCTGAAAAGGCTAGAATGATGCTTAGAAAAGTTCGTGGCACTGACGATGTTGATGAAGAGTTTAATGATTTAGTATCTGCAAGTGAAGCGTCGAAGAAGGTAGAACATCCATGGAAAAATATTCGACAGAGGAAGTATAGACCACATTTGGTGATGGCCATATTGATTCCTTTCTTCCAACAGATCACTGGTATAAACGTGGTCATGTTCTATGCCCCCGTCCTTTTCAAGACCCTCGGTTTTGGAAACAATGCCTCTCTTTTCTCCTCTGTAATCACCGGACTAGTAAATGTCGTTGCCACTTTTGTGTCTATTTATCTTGTCGATAGGAAGGGGAGGAGGTGGTTACTTCTGCAGGGTGGGATTCAAATGTTTATCTTTCAGGTATGATTATATATTGTTATTTATATTTTATTTTATTAATTAGTGTATATTAATTAATGTATCTTTTTTATTATGTGATATTATATGCAGTTATTGGTTGGAATTTTGATCGCGATTAAGTTTGGAAATGATGGTGTGGCGACTATAGGCCCAGGTTATGCTGCTATGGTGGTGGTCTGCATTTGTGTCTTTGTTTCTGGCTTTGCGTGGTCATGGGGTCCGTTGGGGTGGTTGGTTCCAAGTGAGATATTTCCTTTAGAAATTCGATCTGCTGCTCAAAGTATCACTGTCGCAGTAAATATGTTGTTCACCTTCTTGATTGCCCAAGTGTTCCTTCAGATGCTCTGCTACATGAAATTCGGCCTATTCTTCTTCTTTGCTGCTTGGATGGTCGTGATGACCATCTTTGTTTGGATCTTTTTACCTGAGACCAAAGGTGTACCAATTGAAGAGATGTGGGGTGTTTGGAAACAACACAAGTTCTGGGGCAAGTACATTCCTAATGATGTGATCGACACAAATAAACCTACAATACATGATGTCTAAGAAGAAACACAATTTTGGAGGCGTTCTTTGTATTTTTTTTTTAATTTTTTTTAATTTTCCTTAATTTCAGTTTTTTATCTTCTTAGTTCTTAATTATAAGTATAGATAGGTATATATATGTACTCCTGTTTTTAGGGGAAGATTACGTTAAATTTAATGTTCTAGTTTGATTCTCTCTGTCAATATGAGCTTGTCTTATTGATTTTGAGGATGGATTCAATGAAGTTACGTAGATTAGATATTGTTTTTTGGTTGAAGTTGTTTTACATTTACACTTTTACTTAACCACACAAGCATGATTGTGGGTGCCAAGAATTTAACAAAGCAATGAAGATGAGGGCTTCAATCCACTGAGACATTTATACTTGGTCTTGCATTGCCTATGATGTCAGTCATGTATGCCAGTTGATGCACTCTTTCTTCACCTAACCACTTCATTGTTGTAGGCCCAAGTCCATGGATAGACTCCATAGGAATTGGATTTCTGAAATTTTCTTCATTTGTTGAATACAAATTTATTAATGGGTCTGGCCCATGATAAGAAACCTAAAACGCTACAAAGTAAAATCAGCTATCAGTTTGACTTATGTATGGATTAGTGTTTCAAAAGAGTGCTAATTCAAATGACGGATTTAGGCTCAAGACCAAGCCTTCTTGACAAGACCAGCCCAACCTCTGTTCTATACCATAACATTCTATCAATATTTTTTCTGGCTTTATTTTCTTCTAACTTGTCACACCCCACTTAAATATAAACAATCTTTGGTGTATATATATATATATATATATATATATATATATAGGGTCAGGTTCAAGGGCCATATGAGAAAACATATGTAAAAACTTTCATTTTTAATAAAATTTTAAAATATGGGTTAGAAATTTTGGATTGAGCTGATTTTTTGTGAGGATGATCTCTATGATGGGAAGATCATCCAAAAAAAAAATCAGCCCAATCTGAAACTTCTAACCCCATTAAAAGTGATTTAGAATGTGGACTGTTGATTTTTTACTAATTTTTATCACTAATTTGTAAATCACTTTTGATAGATTTAGAAGTTTCTGATTGAGCTGATTTTTTGTGAGGATGATCTTTTCATCATAGTGACCATCCTTGCAAAAAATCATCTCAATCCAAAACCTCTAACTCTTATTTTGAAAAACGAAATTTTTTTCATATGTCTTCTCATATGGCTCTTGAACCGCCCCCATATATATATATATATATATATATATATATATAGGGAGCGGTTCAGTAGCCCTAAAATTTGCCAAACATTTTTCAAAACATGGGTTAGAAGCTTTGGAATGAGCTGATTTTTTGTCAGGATGATCTCTATGATGAGGAGATCATCCTATTCCAAAACTTCTAACACCATTGAAAGTGATTTACAAAAATTAGACGGTCCACGATTCTTCAACTTGTAAACTAGGGTTAGAAGTTTCAAAAAGAGCTGATTTTTGGTGAGGATGATCTCTTCACCATAGAGTTCATCCTCACAAAAAAATCAGCATATTCCAAAACTTCTAACCCCATCTAAAGTGTTTTACAAAAAATGTTTGGCAAACTTTAGGGCCGCCGAACCGCTCCATATGCCGAACCGCTCCATATATATATGGAGCGGTTCGGCGGCCCTAAAGTTTGCCAAACATTTTTCAAAACATGGGTTAAAATTTTTGGAATGAGCTGATTTTTTGTGAGGATGATCTCTATGATGAGGAGATCATCCTCACAAAAAATCAGCCTATTCCAAAACTTCTAACCTCATCAAAGTGATTTAAAAAATTGGATGGTCCATGATTCTTCAATTTGTAAACTAAGGTTAGCAATTTCAAAATGAGTTGATTTTTGGAGAGGATAATCTCTTCACCATAGAGATCATCCTCACAAAAAATCAGCTCATTCCAAAGCTTCTAACCCATGTTTTGAAAAATGTTTGGCACAATGTTTGGCAAACTTTAAGGTTGTCGAACCGCTCCTATATATATATATATATATGTATATATATATATATATATATATGTATGTATGTATATATATATATATATATATATATATATATATATATATATATATATATATGTATGTATGTATATATATATATATGTATGTATGTATATATATATATATATGTATATATGTATATATATATATATATATATATATGTATATGTATATGTATATATATATATATATATACATGGGAAATGTTCAGCAACAAACATTTTGCCAAAATGTTTGTTGCTGAACGGGATCCTATGATGAGGATATCATCTTCGCCAAAAATCAACTAATTTTAAAACTTCTAACCCCTTATTTATGAGTTGAAGAATCGTGGACCGTCCATTTTTTGTAAATTACTTTTGACATGGTTAAAATTTTTGGATTGAGCTGATTTTTAGTGAGGATGATCTTCTCATCATAGAGATCATCCTCATCAAAAATCAACTCAATCCAAAAAATTTAGTCATATAGGACAAAACACGTTGTAGATATAGACACATGTATACACGGAGCCCGACCCATATATATGGGGACGGTTCAGCAGCCCTAAAGTTTGCCAAGTTTGGTGCCAAACATTTTTCAAAATATGGGTTAGAAGCTTTGAAATGAGTTGATTTTTTGTGAGGATGATCTCTATGATGAGGAGAACTTCCTCACCAAAAATCAGCCTATTCCAAAACTTCTAACCCCATCAAAAGTGATTTACAAAAATTGGACGGTTCACAATTCTTCAACTCGTAAACTAGGGTTAGAAGTTTCAAAATGAGCTGATTTTTTGTGAGGATGATCTCTTCACCGTAGAGATCATCCTCACAAAAAATCAGCCTATTCCAAAACTTCTAACCCCATCAAAAGTGATTTACAAAAAATGTTTGGCACCAAACTTGGCAAACTTTAGGGTTGCCGAACCGCTCCCTATATATATATATATATATATCAGGCTCAAGGGCCATATGAGAAAACATATGAGAAAACTTTCGACGGTAAATAAAATTTTAAAATATGGGTTAGAAATTTTGGATTGAGCTGATTTTTTGTGAGGATGATCTCTATGATGGGAAGATCATCCAAAAAAAAAAAAAAAATCAGCCCAATCTGAAACTTCTAACCACATTAAAAGTGATTTAGAATATGGACCGTCGATTTTTTACCAATTTTTATCACTAATTTGTAAATCACTTTTGATGGATTTAGAAGTTTCTGATTGAACTGATTTTTTGTGAGGATGATCTTCTCATCATAGTGACCATCCTTGCAAAAAATCAGCTCAATCCAAAACCTCTAACCCTTATTTTGAAAAACGAAAGTTTTCTCATATGTTTTCTCATATGGCCCTTGAACCTGACCCATATATATATATATATATATATATGTTGGGTTATGTCTTCTATTCTTGTTGATGGTTCACGATTCTTCAACTTATAAACTAAGATTATAAATTTTAAATTTGGCTAATTTTTGTGAGGGTGATTTTCTTATCATAGAGATCATGCTCACAAAAAATCTAGCCATTCCAAAACTTTTAGCCCATATAGGACAAAACACTTTTTGTAGAAATTTTGTCCATGGAACCTGACCCATATATATATATGCTAACGTCCAAGACCTTATGGGGACGTTAGCATTCTCCAACACTTCCATTTTTCAATAATACATTTTTTAATTTTGTCTTTGCATGAAAAATACAATTATATGTTAGTCTTTTGTATAATAAATACTTGTTTGCATAATAAATGTTTTTCTTTTACATAATAAATATTAAGACCATTTAAGTTTTTATATTTAAATACTATATTCATAATTAATGCTTTGGTAATTAATGTCAATATAATAAATATATTTATTAAAGGCATAATAAATTTATTTATTATGTAAAAGATCAAGACGCCCTTGCTTGTTTCACTAAAAAAACAAAATGGGTAAGGGTTTTTAAAAAAAAATTAAAAGTGATAGAGATTATTAACATTCTCATTCGGTCTTAGATGTTAGTATTCCCCTATATATATATATATAAGGTGAAGTTCAGATACCCTAAAGAGAGCCAAACAAATTTTTTATGTATGGGTTAGAAGTCTCGGAATAGGCTGATTTTTAGTGAGGAAGATTATTATGACAATGAGATCATCCTTAAAAAAAATCAACCCATTCCAAAATAAATGGAGGGAGCCCCGAACTAACAGTTGGTGGATCACCACCCAAAGATCCCATCAAAAGTGGTTTACAAAAAAATGTGCTAAGTAATTTCTAAAATAAAACCCTGAACATTGCCAACAAGAGGTCTTGAACTCAAGACCTTTCCCTTTTTGAAAGAAGGCCCTGACCATTATGGACAACACTTGTTGGTTAGGTTCCCTTGGAGTTCGGACAACTCCAAAGGGGTTATTGTAATAAAAATGTACCAATGAGGTCGTTAAATTTCTCTTTAAAATTTAAAATTTTAGACAAACACTTTTCTTGCTAACTTCAATAAAGAAAATACTTTCCTTATGTGGTATCCAAAACCATAAGTTCGGATGCAAGACAAATTTCTATGATAAAAAAACAAAATAAAAAAAAAGAATAATGCTAAAGTGACCTCTAGATTGGACCTCACATATCACACCCTGACATGAAAGTGTATGGGAATCGTAGATATCTTTTCTCGAGATATGAGTGAAAAAGCATCTATGGTTCCTATCCAATTTCATGTCAAGGTGTGCAATATGAGGTCCAACCTTGAGGTCTCTCTAACATGACTAAAAAAACATTCACCTTCGAATTTTAATTTTAAATTTGGGAGTTCCATAGCCATCCATTTTCAACACTTTGGATCAAGTTCAAAAAAGAGTTCTTTTTAATAGAATATTTTTTTCATCTAAGTTTTTCCATAAAATTTAGAAGGCTGTGGTGTTGGATTTCCAATGTGATAATCCATATGGGCCTAACAACCCTTAGTAAGATTTGAAATCTCACTAAGTTAGTAAGGCTAGCCTATTTCAAAGTTTTAACTTATGAGAATTATAAACTTATATAGCTTAAACTTCCTAAATTAGATACAGGTCAATAATTATTTTTTAGAGATTAAAAAAATAAAGGCTCCAATTTGCTTTCTAAGAAGGTAGAGTCGAAGATATAAAAGTTAATCGGCTGGGCCGCAAATCAGGATAGCTACTAAGCCCAACACTAAGAATGAATCGGGTCTAACCCAGCCCGATACCTAGTCAAACCGGGTCATATAATCAAAGATTCGTACTAATACGAATCAGAGTAGAGTTCCGAAAATAGAAATTCATAAAAACGCCTTCTAAGTTGAAAAATCAGAGTAGGAATTGGAAATAGAGATTAATTATAATTAAGAATGGATTGGAATAAGAGTTTGTGTTACCTCAGTACAAAATACTAGACTCCATACTTGTATAAATATATAGCTCCCCTTCATTACTTTTTCATCATTCACGTTTCACTATCGAAATAAAAATCAAAATAGCAAATTAAGAACGAGTAGAGATCTTCAACATCAATGGCTGGTGCTGGTTTTATTGATCCACCCGGTAATGGCGGTGGACCGGGTAAGAATTATCCAGGGACTATGACATGGTTTGTATTCATCGCTTGTTTCATTGCTGCTTGGGGTGGTTTGATCTTTGGTTATGACATTGGCATTTCAGGTAAGAATTTTTTTTTTCTTCTAAATCTTAATACAATTTATTTTTATTATATTAATATCTAACATGACATTTGATGTTTTATAATAGGTGGAGTTACATCGATGCATCCTTTCTTGAAAAAGTTTTTCCCTTCTGTGTATGAGAAGGAGATGGGTGACAAGTCCACCAATCAGTACTGCAAATTCAACAGCGAGATTTTGACGTTGTTCACGTCGTCTTTGTATTTGGCAGCTCTGGTTTCTTCGCTCTGTGCTTCGACAATCACGAGGAAGTACGGACGAAAGATTTCAATGCTCTTCGGTGGTTTCATATTTTTCGTTGGAGCAGCCATCAATGGTGCTGCTGTAAATATTACTATGCTCATCCTTGGTCGTATCTTGCTCGGTGTCGGTGTTGGCCTTGCAAATCAGGTAATATTCATCAAATCAATTCAATGCTTTTTATTTATAATTAGCGTTTTTTATTTATTATATCTAATGCAAATGTTTAATTCTTTGCTTGTTATTAATTTTTTTTTTAATAGTCCGTGCCACTGTATCTATCTGAGATGTCTCCTTACAAGTATCGTGGTGCTCTCAACATCTTTTTCCAATTGATGATCACAATTGGTATTCTAGCTGCCAACCTTGTGAACTATGGTTCAGACAAGATCAAGGCTGGTTGGGGTTGGCGTTTGAGTTTGGCTCTTGCTGCAGTTCCTGGTGCATTTATCACCATTGGAGCTTTTGTTTTGCCCGATACACCAAATTCAATCATCGAGCGTAATGATCCTGAAAAGGCTAGAATGATGCTTAGAAAAGTTCGTGGCACTGACGATGTTGATGAAGAGTTTAATGATTTAGTATCTGCGAGTGAAGCATCAAAGAAGGTAGAACATCCATGGAAAAATATTCGACAGAGGAAGTATAGACCACATTTGGTGATGGCTATATTGATTCCTTTCTTCCAACAGATCACTGGTATAAACGTGGTCATGTTCTATGCCCCTGTCCTTTTCAAGACCCTCGGTTTTGGAAACAATGCCTCTCTTTTCTCCTCTGTAATCACCGGACTAGTAAATGTCGTTGCCACTTTTGTGTCTATTTATCTTGTCGATAGGAAGGGGAGGAGGTGGTTACTTCTGCAGGGTGGGATTCAAATGTTTATCTTTCAGGTATGATTATATATTGTTATTTATATTTTATTTTATTAATTAGTGTATATTAATTAATGTATCTTTTTTATTATGTGATATTATATGCAGTTATTGGTTGGAATTTTGATCGCGATTAAGTTTGGAAATGATGGTGTGGCGACTATAGGCCCAGGTTATGCTGCTATGGTGGTGGTCTGCATTTGTGTCTTTGTTTCTGGCTTTGCGTGGTCATGGGGTCCGTTGGGGTGGTTGGTTCCAAGTGAGATATTTCCTTTAGAAATTCGATCTGCTGCTCAAAGTATCACTGTCGCAGTAAATATGTTGTTCACCTTCTTGATTGCCCAAGTGTTCCTTCAGATGCTCTGCTACATGAAGTTCGGCCTATTCTTCTTCTTTGCTGCTTGGATGGTCGTGATGACCATCTTTGTTTGGATCTTTTTACCTGAGACCAAAGGTGTACCTATTGAAGAGATGTGGGGTGTTTGGAAACAACACAAGTTCTGGGGCAAGTACATTCCTAATGATGCGATCGACACAAATAAACCTACAATACATGATGTCTAAGAAGAAACACAATTTTGGAGGCGTTCTTTGTATTTTTTTTTTTTTTTTAATTTTCCTTAATTTCAGTTTTTTATCTTCTTAGTTCTTAATTATAATTATAGATAGGTATATATATGTACTCCTGTTTTTAGGGGAAGATTACGTTAAATTTAATGTTCTAGTTTGATTCTCTCTGTCAATATGAGCTTGTCTTATTGATTTTGAGGATGGATTCAATGAAGTTACTTAGATTTGATATTGTTTTTGGTTGAAGTTGTTTTACATTTACACTTTTACTTAACCACACAAGCATGATTGTGGGTGCCAAGAATTTAACAAAGCAATGAAGATAAGGGCTTCAATCCACTAAGACATTTATACTTAGTCTTACATTGCCTATGATGTCAGTCATGTATGTCAGTTCATGCACTCTTTCTTCACCTAACCACTTCTTATTAATGGGTCTGGCCCATGATAAGAAACCTAAAACCCAACACAAGTTCTGGGGCAAGTACATTCCTAACGACACAAATAAACCTACAATACATGATGTCTAAGAAGAAACACAATTTTGGAGGCGTTCTTTGTATTTTTTTTTTTTTTTAATTTTCCTTAATTTCATTTTTTTATCTTCTTAGTTCTTAATTATAAGTATAGATAAGTATATATGTACTCCTGTTTTCAGGGGAAGACTATGTTAAATTTAATGTTCTAGTTTGATTCTCTCTGTCAGTATGAGCTTGTCTTATTGATTTTGAGGATAGAGTCAATGAAGTTACTTCGATTTGATATTATTTTTGGTTGAAATTGTTTGAATTTTACACTTTTACTGAATCATACAAGCATGATTGTGGGTGCCAAGAATTTAACAAAGCAATGAAGATAAGGGCTTCAATCCACTAAGACATTTATACTTAGTCTTACATTGCCTATGATGTCAGTCATGTATGTCAGTTCATGCACTCTTTCTTCACCTAACCACTTCTTATTAATGGGTCTGGCCCATGATAAGAAACCTAAAACCCAACAAAGTAAAATCAGCAATCAGTTTGACTTATGTATGGATTAGTGTCTCAAAAGAGTGCTAATTCAAATGACGGATTTGGGCTCAAGACCAAGCCTTCTTGACAAGACCAGCCCAACCTCTGTTATATACCATAACATTCTTTCAATATTTTTTCAGACTTTTTTTTTCTTCTAACTTGTCACACCTCACTTAAATATAAACAATCTTTCGTGTGTGTATATATATATACCAGGCTAAATCAGGCTTGAGCTTTAGTTGGGCACAATGAACCTAAGCACGGATTGGGCTGGGATTGGCTTGAATTGTTTGAAATTTTCCTGATTTGCATGTCTAGTTGAATTGTTCAACCTGCCTGAGTTGTATCCCTAGTTTCTGTTGTTTTCTTGTATTTTTCTTCTCTCTCTCTCTCCTAGTTTTGATAAAAGACTTGCATTCCTTGTTGGGGAAAATGTTGATAAAAATCACCCATTAGTACTCCTGCCCTTAATCAAGATGCTAGTCTCTTATCAAATTTCAACATTATGATTTCAAATCTGTCTACCCAAAACCAAATTCTATTCGTCGATGTTTATTCTCATCATCGACATCTCAAATTTGAAAATGTCGCCTTCAGGAAAATTTTGTTGTGCCTATATTTTTTAAGTGAAAGACATGAAATCTCCACTTAAAAAGCCTTTTGAGAAACTGATCTTGTTAAAAGTAAGTTCACCCGTGGCACATCAGTTGTTTTAAGGTAATTATTTAAATTTATAGCAAATTAGAGTCGTGATAATCTGACTAACTCACGTGGCATACTCAATTGACTCCCTGATGTGACAAGTTCAAAAACCGTAGATCTACATTCCTCGGGATACATAATCCCCCCCCCCGAGATACACTTTTTATGGGGAAGTGTAGCCATGTATCCCAAGGAGTACAGATCTACTGTTCCTGAACTTGTCAGTCAGAGTAGTTGATTGAGTTTGCCACGTAGGGTAGTCAGATTATCAAACTTTCATAGTGTCTCCTACATTTTCTCTATTTTTAAAATATACATCTGAGGTTAATAATTACTGTTTTGCATGATGCTCACACATATCACCTCAACATTGCACAACATATCCAATAATAAAATTATATTTAACATTTTTGTAATATGCTTAATAAAATAATTACTGTAGCACTTCTTAAAGAGTAAGATCGATCACTTACAATACAAAAACTTCTTATGAAATTATCATTTATTGAGATTCCATTAGAATCAAGGACAATGTCTTAGTGACAAACTAATAAAATTGGCATAGAGAGGAAGAATTTAGTTCCTATCTCTTTCATTTTGGGCTAGTCCTTCATCGAATTTAGTTCACCGTCCCGGCCACACAGATCCATTCACCCACGAAGAGCTTGTTGCAGACGAGATTAGGGTTGATGGCGCTGAAGGTAGTGGCAGTTATATTGTTGGTTTGAATGATGTCGAAGCATGTATCGTCGCTTTGGACTGCAACAACCGAATCACACTGTGGGGAGGATGCCACCTTTCCGACGACTGTTCATACAAAAAGCTAAGAGTGTAAATTCTCATGAAATCTGAAAAAAAATTTGTCCAAACAACTTATTTCACATAAGATGATATGAATTTATGCTATGTAGGAAAACCCATAAGATGGGGGTCGAATTTTGGCTATGTAGAGCTTATATTGTCACACCATCCTTTTATCCTAACATCCCTGATAAATTCATCACTACACCTCTTTATTTTCTTGTTCTTCTTCCTCGAGAAAGTTCTTGAAGAGGAATTTGCAATCTGTCTCGACTTTGACGGGGTTTTATGGGAAAGGGTAGTAGCTAGAATAGGAAATGCAGTAAAGTTCGGGATATTCAAAGCTTGGTTAGGGGAGCGGAGAAGGCAATAAAATGTCCTCAAGATACGTTCAATGAGGATAAAGATTGAGAATTTTTTTTTTTTTTTTTTCGAGGGGGAGGGGATAGTCATGTTTTATCATACAGACGTATCGGCAAATTCTTTCCATCTCTTATATAACCTCTATCTTTGAGATAGGAGACTTTTGCTATCACCAACGATGCAAGGCACAACCAGAAAGATTATAGGTGAGATCTTGATTCTTGAGGGAATTTTAGAAAGTGAAAACACGTGATCTATTGAGTTGGAGGAATATTAGGTAGGGTAATTTTAACAAGTTAATAGTCGTTCAGACTAAATTATAAGTTGAAGAGATGAGACAGAGGAGGAAAAGTACTGATTGATGAAAGGAGAATTGATGGAGGGAGTGGGCCATGCAGGGCACAATTGTTAAAAATAAATGTTATTTATATTTATTTTGGATTGATTCAAATAAATTTAATTTAATTTGTTTTAAAATAAAATTTGAAAGTTACTTTATGTTTGGTGACGTCCAACATCCAATGTTAAGGAGCCAATTTTATCCTCAATGGCTTAAAAGTTTCGGATTGAACTGACATTTTGTGAGAATGATATTTAGGATGAGGAGGTCATCCTTAAAAAAATCAGTCAAATCAAAAAATTTTAAATCCATCAAAATTGATTTACAAATTATCAATAAAAAAATCGATAATCCATAATTCTAATCACTTTTGACGGGGTTAGAAGGTACAAATTGGGCTGATGTTTTGTGAGGATGACCTCCTCATCATAGAGATCTTCATCACAAAAAATCAATTCAATCCAAAACTTTTAAGGCATATAGGACAAGTCATTGGCTTCCTAATGTTGGTTGTCGAACTTGACCCGTGTGTGTGTGTGTGTGTATATATATATATATATGGAAAATTTTCAACACCCTACTATTTGCCCTATGTGTTTTGTCCTACATGGGTTAGAAATTTTCGAATTGACTGAATTTTATGAGGATGATCTCTATGGTGAGAAGATCATCCTTACCAAAAATCAGTCTATTCCGAAACTTCTAGCCCAATGTTTACAAGTTGAAGAATTGTGGACTGTCCATTTTTTGTAAACCATTTTTGATGGGGTTAAAAATTTCGGAATGGGCTGATCTCCAAAATCAACTCATTCTCAAACTTCTAACCCATGTAGGACAAGACACGTAGCGTAAATAGTAGGATGCCAAACATGCCCCTATATATATAATATAAAAGAAAGAAAGAAGAGAGAGAAATTAAGAGGGGGGGCCATCCAACTTTAGATAGGTTCCAAACATACCCAAAAAGTGTCGAATGGGCCCAGTGGGTGCCTAACAGATTCTCAAATCTGAATAGGTGCCTAGTGGTTCCAATCGATTTTGTACTTATTGAGTTCCATTGACCATTTTCTAATGGATGTGACTTTTGAAAATTTTCTCTACATATAGAGATTAATTCTATCAAGAAAATTAATCAGAAAAATTTAATCTCTTTATTTCTAACTCTATTCTTAATATATAAAAAAAATTTCTATTTTCTACACACAAAAAAAGGCATTCGTGTATCCAAGATTCTATATGACATATTTTCTAAAAAATAATGTCAATTTTGAGGAAATATACAGTTTTGGTAAAACTAGACTCTCTTGTATCGTAAAGACAAATTCTCCAGCAATGCTAGATGCATCTTCGATTTCAATTGGAGCGTGAGCATCTACTGTCTATAAGACAACATAAATTACTACGTGACTCAGAACAATCTTCTTCCCTTTTTATTCACATTAGTTCAACATCAACGCCTTTGATTAGAGACGAGGGCAATATTTGGTGTAGCTGTTTTTCATGGTTGAGAGAGTCTTCAGTCTTCGCTATGTGAGCAAAAGGAGTAGTTGGACTGTGCTCATCTCTCCTTTCCCCCATCTCCTGAAAAAGGGCAGAGAGGGGAAGAAGACTAGGATGGCTCTACAATTGAAAATGGTCATGGTGTCAACTTGTGCAAGCTACACAATTGCCGATATACCCTGCCTCATTTTTTAAGAATTGTCAAGGACACAGACATACACAATACTTGTATGGACATCAGATTGTGCCCCAACATGACTAACTACTGCTCATTGCCCTTTTTTACTGACCAACCCATATCTTGGAGACTCATTCCCACCACATTGATATTATGCAGGAAGGCACCAATGAGGCTTTTTCCCTCCCATGACATCTATACCATAATTCGATCCCCATTTGATCCTCCCACTCCGAGGTTTTTACACAATGGAGCTTAGTCCAACGCCACCAAATTCTGGTGGACCATGTGAAAAATTATGTTAACTATCATCTACAATAACAAATGCTACAAACAAGAACAATTAACCTCAGATGAGGCAAGAGCATCCTCCTCCTCTGATGATGCTTGTCATGTGGTGGTTCGCTATAGCACTATTTACGCAATTTCTTATACAGGTTACACTATGCGAAAAAGAGGGAAATTCGCCGCCAAGATTCAACGAATTTGGCTAAATTCGATGGATATGACTTTGGCATCGAATTTACCCCTTTTTAACATAATTTTCCATTGGCACACAACAATAATTTGCAACACATCAATCCTTGTGAAATTAAAACCCTTAGGGATATTTCCCAAAATGTGCCCAACTTATGTCCAAATTCCAGTTTCCGTATATTGTTCATTTTAATTCCCAAAACATGCATTTTGAGTAAATTCATCACTTTTATAATCAATGAATTCACTGGTATATGTACAAATTTGTGGATATTAAAAGTGACAAACTCACGAATTTGTAGGTTATGAAAATGACGAATGCATGTTTTGGGAATCAAAATGAACAACGTACCAAACTTGGAATTTCGTCATATTCAGAGTACATAATGGAGATTCACCCAAACCCTTATCTATATATAAATTGGTGTATTATAAGTAAAAGTTAGTGTGTTAATAAAAGCTTTCATTTATTATTATTGAATAATGATTTTTTGACAGTCCCTTTACACATGCCCTCCTATGCCCCCATCACATAGCCATAGATCATTTGCATCGGGATACGTCTAACCATAAATCTTTTTATTGTGTATCCCAAGGCAATTGATCTACGGTTTTGTGATGGGGGCGTAAAGGGGTGTGTGTCAAAGGGGGCGTCATATTATCACGACTCATTATTATTTGGTGTGTAATATATAATTTTGATTCTTAATATACTATAATAAAAAGTTGGTTTGCAATATAGTTCCGACAAAAAAAAATGTAAATGCTTGAGAACCAGTGCCACTTTGGGGTGTAAACTTAGAGGCCAGTCCCTAAGCATTCAACAACATATAAGTGATGATCAGTTGGTCATTAAAAGAGAGATCAACCACCTCTCACTCAATTTTGAATACTAGCTAGATATATATGTGGTACTAGTGACCGATTGATCACCATCTGATCGTAATGGTGGGACACAATTTTGATGACGTGTAGATCGACACTTACCGCTAAGTAGTCTGCCCTCGGCCAAGGAGATGATGAGAAGAAGAGAGAACATCATAACCAAGTTGAAAAGCATGGTCGCTTTGCTGTTAATCTTCGACGCCATTTTCATGTAATGCCCCCAAACTGGATAATTCTTTCTCTCTTCTGGGAGTTGGTTTTGCTAACCTCAATTATTTATTGTGTCATAAGCTGATAGTTGAGACAAGGAGATGAGCCCACAATGCCATTAATTGTTTATCAGTTTTCCACAAGAAGGCCGGCTTCTAAGTGAACTTTGTAGGGAACAAGTTTGACGTTAGCTCCTCACATAATAATATATGTTATACATGAGGAGGTTGCAGCATGGTAACAAAGAAGGAATCAATTCAGTTAATTTTGATAAATTCAAGAAAGTTTCATACTAAATTGGAAAAATATTGGAGAATATACAAATTATTTTTTCGGATATCTTCCCAAAACCCATCATCTTCAGCTCCCATAAAATCCCTATCTTGTACTTGAAATTTGAATGTTGGAGAAAATAAAATTTTGAAGGTGAATGATAAAAAGTTACCATATTCCAATTTTAATCAATGAATTATTGATTAATTCATCAAATCGTCAATTTAATGGAAGAACACCTTGTTCAGAGAATATTTTGCCCTTTTTTTGGAAAAATTTCGAGTACATGGACCCATTATGTGCTTTGATCAAACCATTTTGAAAAAATATATGGTTTAGGTGACAAAATGATGAAATCAACTCCAACATATTGGTAGAACATAAAATTTAGTGGTGAATTTTTTATTTCATTTTAAATCATCGGTGAGAACGGCGTTCCCTTGAGTTCCCAGATTGCATTGCGCACATTTTGTCCAGGGTCCTTTCCACGTGTAAGTTCTTCATCTCTCCGTCTTAACATTTTCTTCACTTCCTTTCTTATCATTAAGTCCTTAACTTCCGAGCTTCCCTGCTGCATTTTTATTGTCGCCGAATCCTCGGTCCAATCTGCCTCTGTCCTCGCGGTTCGGACAGTATGGCCCTGGCTTTGTTCTGCACTTGGACCTTCTTCAGTTCCCGCACCCTCGCCCAGCTTTTGTTGGAGTTCCTCATTCTCCCTCCTTATATTCGTTATTTCATTATTCTGTTTCTCCAACCCCCTACGCATTTCCTCTTTCATCTCCTTGAATAAGTTGTACATCACAAGCATAGGGTCTTGAATATTCAGAGGTGAGTCTGCTGGTAAGGGGTTCGATAGCTCCCCGCGTGTTTCGCCTCTGGCTCTTCCCATCTTGGTCGTTTTTCTCCTTGTAAGTTTCCCACAGACAGCGCCAAATTGTAGATGCTTTTTTCCGCTCTACACTTTTTCTTCTTTTCTTTACTCGGGCAGACCTGCGAATTAGCCCACTCCGACGATCAAGTTAGAGACTGTGATATTCAAATCAATAAATCTTAATCTATTTTCAGAGAGAAGAAGAAAAGAACCTCTCCTTTATCCATGGTCCTCTCCCTTATATAGGCGTCTATGATAATCGTTTTCTGTGCCATTGTTTGATGTGATTCAGGATAGTTTGCTTACCCTCTGACATGTTAGGTGTAGGGGTAGTTGCAACTGCTCTACCAGTTCTGGAGTAATCAGAACTAATCTGACATGGTATGGATTGTCAGGGCTGTCAATCAATGGCTCATCTGTTAGATCCGTCTTGCCGATCTATACTAACATTTGATATCCACGGAGTACTCCATTCGAGCTACTTGATGGGTTGGTGGTGCATGTTCGTGCTGAACGTTCGTGCATCCGAGGAGTTCTGTCAACGGTGCCCGTCAAGCAGTCAATCCGAGCTTCAAGTCCATCCTTCCAAGAATCATTCAAGTCACGTGTCCATGTTCAAGAATTTCCCCCCACAACAGTTATGCATAAGGGTTGAAGAGCTTAAAGATGGTGGTGACGAGGGCATTGAAGTCATTTAGGTTCAGATAAGACTCCATAAAGGTATCTCCACTGCCAATGCTATATTTGCCTCTTTCAATTCCATTTTTTTTAAACAAAATGAAAAAATGTCATATTTGACACATACCTCTCCAATGCTTCCTCACCACCCACAAAAAAAAAAAAATGTCATTAGTAAGTTTCGATAAAATAAATAATTCAAAATAATATTTTTTTTTTGTATGCTTTAGATGATTATTTCGTATAAAGAATACTTTAAAATATATTTTGTCTAATACAAAAAACATTTTAGCAAATTTTAAAATATTCTGTATGCAATGCCAAATATAACATTACTTTTAGCATATTATATTTTTTAAGAGTCCATATAGCACTTATGTTGGGCGTACTTTTTTGCTCACAGTCCAACAGTGATTTGACATGTGTTGCAAATGACATCATCAATAAGAGAAGAAATTTCTCTCCTACCCAAGGGAAACAGTAATTTCATGATCAAATCACCATGTGGCATTCAAAAACATGATCAAATGCCACAGGGTTGTAGAGGATGAAATTCTACAAACTTAAGAAAGAAAAAAAAAATTGTATTTTTCACCGTGGAATTTTAATTTTGGGTATTCAGTAGCGGTCCATTTTTAATTCCATAAATCAAGCTCAGAAACCTTTTTTATTTTTTTATTTTTTTATTTTTTTTTTCGAACAAGTTTTTTCATAAAATCTAGAAGGTTGTGGTGTTAGATTTGACAATTGGATAATCCATATGGTCTCAATGACCCATTTTAAGACTTTAAATCTTAAAATCGAAATTTTTGGACAAAGGACGTGAAGATAGGAGAGAAAATTTATGTGTATTGTTGATGTCATTTGCACCACATGTTAAACGATTGTTGGAGTATGAGCAAAAAATCATTCCTTGTGTTGGAGAGCATTTATGAGAGACAATTCCAAAATTTGAAACACCATTGGAGATGCTCTAATCAGCATGGAACTTTAGCCTTGGTCCACAAATAGTGGGACAAACCTTCATGTATTGGTGGACGCAAACGTTTTAACTTCGAAGTGAATGAATGTTTCAATTATTTACAAATCTTGAGTTTCATTGGTGAACATAATCCACTCCATATACATGTTATTGTCCACTTGGATATTGTGTTCTACAATACATAATATAGTAAATGGTCTATAAACCATCCTCTCGAAAAGTTACATTCTTAACTTTCCTAAAAATTTGACTTAAAGTTGAATAATCAAAATTGTTTGTTTGATTCATCATATCAAGTTGACTTTTAATATAGGTGGTAATGTAGGAGTCTAATATGCCACGATATGAATACTCACACAGATATTGGTACGAAAAACAAAGACATAACTTCTCATTTTCAGAAAATTGAGGATGTGGTACAAAATCTTACCCCAAATCTTTGGGGTCGGTTAATTAATGAATCTTGTTACATCATTCCACTTTGTTCAAGTCTTCAGTTATTGAGAGTGTGCTAATACGTACTTTCACTATCTCCATTCACATATTTTTTTTAGGTCTCCTTCTCATTTTTTTAGAACATTCAAATTGAGAGTGGCGTCATATCCTTTCCCATATCTTAATATTGCGTTTCTTTTTTAGGATTTGTTTTAATATACCATGTATGCAAACAAGTGAAATCTCATGTAAAATTATTTGACATAAAATTTCTTGCGACAAACACTTGTAGTAATTAGCAAAGAGAATGTTTTCTGATCCTTGTAAGATTATTTAACCATTATGTCATGTCATTCAAACAGGTTACATTCCAGAGGCCTTCGCCAGATTCCTTACAGGTTTCCCTAACAGGAGCTCTAAGGACCAAAGATCGATGGTAATGGGGCTGATGTAATGGTGGCCTTATACGAGAATTCATTGGTGACTAATTGCCAAAATGGTGAGAACAAAGGTCGTGTTCTTTCCAGTGACTTTGTTGTCCGGAGGCTCGAGAAGCTTTGCTCATTGAAGGACATCTCTTCCAAGAAAACGATAACTGGGAATGTTACTTTCTCCCTTTGGGAAGGTTTCAATGGAGGAAAGTGTGGTATTGTGGTCTTTGTTCAAAACAGTTGTTTTCAAAATTTTCGTTCTCAGAACTTCCAATTGCCTGAAAACCTTTTGAGACTCGATGCAAGGTGATTTCTAGATCAAATTACGATATAGTGATGTGGTTGGTGGTTGTTTTCTGTGAGTTGGTTTGATACCACCCACCAATATTTTAGCTCTCTGCAGACAAAAAAAACAATTGCTTTCCCAATGATATTCGATATGGCTCGCTCTGTTAGTTTTTATAGGGATTTAACACAAATTTTCAAGAGTCACATTTTTCTTAGGAATCCCAAGCATCTCAACAGTCTGCTTAATGGAGAGCCTCCATCTAAGTTGAGGTTAGTGCTTTTATATCATTAATTGAGAGATCCATTTGACAAGATTTATCCACCAGAGATCATAATAACAAAGTTCAGATTCTGTGGGATTCAATTCGGAACAATTTGATAAATTTTGTACAAACTTCATAAAATTTCCAAAAATATACTAATAATGTTTTTGCGTGTCTTAGAGCAACTCCAACGCAATGGGCATCCCTCTACCTACTCCCTCCCAATTGCTGTTTTGGGTAATGGAATCCAAAAATAGTGTCTCCAACCCAATGGAATCCAAAAATAGTGTCTCCAACCCAAAACCATCCCTCGCCACTTTAGACATTTTCGGTACCCAAAAAAGTTACCCTCACATGTTACCCATCCTTAAGTTACCCTCACATGTTACCCATCCTTTTTGGAGGAAAAATATTCAGGTAGTGAGGTTGAAAATAATGTTAATTTCGGAAAATTTTAAATCTGAATTAATTTATTACTACCTACAGTACCTAAAAGACTCATTTATGAGTATGGGTCAAGGGTCCGGCGTTGGAGATGCTCTTAATTAAACCCATCATCTTCAACCTCCCTTAAAATCCACCAACATAACTAAGTAATTAAGTTATGAGTAGTTCAAAAGTATGAATTGGTCACGGGATAACCCTTACACTCTGAATAGATCTAAAGGACCTTCGCGCTTTCACAATTTGTATTTGCACTAAAAATCAGAATCAAACAAACTTTTACCCGATTTCACAAGAGAATTTTATTATGTACAAGCCTTCTTAAGATTTATATGTTAAAAAAAAAAAAAAAAAAAATTTTGTCTAGTTTATGAGTCCTAGAATTAGGAATTTTGGAAAATTTTCAGAGAAAAAATGTAAATTTTTTTTTCTTTTAAATATTTAATCGATGGGAAGATATGCTAATGAGGCAAATTGTTTTTTTTTCTTAATTTAATCCGGACTTATCATCCATTTGATTTTGATCTTTCTCATTCTCAAGAAAAAAAAAAGCAGAAGGAGAGAGTTTTAAACGAAGAGAAGCAAACGCTTAATCCAGTTGTCATAATTTACAATTTACAGAGCTTTTTTTACATCCACTCCTCTCCTCTCCTCTCCTCTCCTCCTCCTCCATAACAATTTCCCTTTCTATCAAGAGTCTAACATTTTCGACTCTCCATCAGTCCCCATGTCTCACCCTCTATCTTTGCCCACGTCACGATAATCGGATTGTAGGGGCAATCTTCTCCTCCTCCACAGCTCAATTTTGCTGGAAATCCCAAAAAGTACTTCTTCAGAAAGCTGGACAAATTTTGGGTCTTGTATCTAACTTTGTCCCCAGCAACTCAAATACATCACGTTTCGGATGGATTCGTCAGCTTGTTTACGCTTGTCGTCTCCCTTACAGCTTCCGAGAAAAGTTCCCAACTCGGAACTAAACACGCCGGAAAACGGCCTGAATCCGGTCAAGCTTTCGCCTGAAGGAAACATTTTTTTACCGAGTTGAAGAGATCTAAGGCCTGTGTTCCATTTGAAGCCTTGATCGGTGTGGCCTTGAACTACGGCAACGCTGGCTGCCATCCAAACTCTGCCTAAATAACTCATCTTGTTTTTCCGGTATAGTTTGTCAGATTCCAGTGGGAAAATAGAAGGAAGTTAATGTTGTCAGACTCCGGTGAGTATAAAAGCTTGTCGAGTTTGTCGGATAAAGGGAGATAGAACGGTGGGGTTGATTTATAGGAGGGAGAGAGCAGTATGGGATTGGAGATCCAAGCGGTTTTGGAAACAAAACCACCCTTTGATAAGTGGTTTCTGGTATTTCTGATGGCGAGAACATCGAAAGTTATTGTCGTTATCGAGGATGCCAAAGGGAGTTGTTCTCGCCAATTTCTCGGTTGTTTTATACTGAAATATAAAACATTAGGTTTTGATATTTTAGTGAACTACGCGATACGACTCAAAGTTTTAAGTTCAAAGAAACATTTTTATTCTATTTTTGTAAATAAGAAGATTACTTTTGATTTAAAGATAAATAAGAATAAGAGAATTACATTATCCAACTATATTCAACAAAAAATATTCCTTTCTTATAATGGATTGAGGACTTTATCATAAAATTTTGATAGGTTTATAGCAATGGGTAAAAAAGGAATTCTTTTATTTTAATACTTAAATATGCCAATTTGCCACAACAACTCATGTTTTTGACATAAATACCATCACCTATAATTTCTTTAATAAATTTTTAAAAAATAATCTTCTAAATTATAACTTTCTCACTCTCAACATTTTACACCATTGAAAGAGAAAGAGAGAGATCATAGTTTACCAAATAGATTCTAGATTTGAGGAACCATAGTGAATGTTATAGATCTACACACTCTTGTATTCGATTCTCGATTTATCGAATATTTCCACAGTGAATTTCTCTTTTATTTCTATCATTTATATATTTTTATAATTTCGATACATTTCTTGTCCATATTTATCTAAATGGAAAATTGTACCAATTTTTTTTATTTCATGAAAATTTTAAAGTTTTGTTCATAAAAGTGACCCAGTGTCGAATCTCAATGCTGAAATGTATTATAGAGTCGAGGGTCAATGATACTTATTGTCGAGGTTCGACATTGTGGACATTTTTTACTCACAAAAATTTATGTTGGACAATTTCATCAAGGTTCAACAATAGGTACCATTGAACATCGACGTTGTAATACATTTCAACGTCAAGGTTTAACACTGGATAAATTTTATGGACAAAATCGTTAAAATTTGTGAAATCAATTTTTTTGCTACCATTTTTTATTTTTATAATTATAGACAAGAAATATGTCAAGATTATAAGAATATATAAATGATTTTAAAAAAAATGGAAAAAATGGAAGAGAGGTACAAGGTTCACTATTGTTCCTCAAATCTATAGTTTCTTTGGTGAACTCCAATGACTTTGGTAGATTTTGATATAGAGTACAAATCTCTCTCTATCTTGATGGTATAAAATGTTGAGAAGGGGGAAGTTACAATTTAGAAAATTATTTTTAAGGATATATTAGAGAAATTGTAATTGAGGGTATTTCTATCCAAAAATATGAGTTGTTGTAGCAAATAGCCCTATATATATATATAAAGCATTATATAGTCCAACTTAGCGGACACGAAAAGGGAATACTACCATCAAGTTTTTGCATCTGTACATTTAAAATCTAAAATCATAGAACACTCCTTTCCTCTATTTTTATAGTCAGACTCTAAAGTAACAAAAGCAACAATAAAAAATATCAGCCAAATGATTTTAACATTTTTGAGAAATTTAATTTTGAAAATAATGTTATTTTTAATGATAAAAAATGTAAAATTAGATATAATATAGCCATGTTGCTCCTTATTATGTTGTTTTAGAATAGATGGTGAAAAAAATGCAAAGAAAAAAATGATGTATGTCTAGACTTTCAGGTTTACAATATACAAATAGTACAATCTTAATGCTTCAATTGGAAACCAATGATAGTTTTATCTTTTAAAATAAGCAATATTTTTATAGTGTTGGACGTTTTATGTGTAATATTATTAATTATAATAATTATCATTCTATAATTTATATTCAATCATTGTAAATGAGGGATAATCTTGTCGTTTAAAAAATAAATTAAGGTTTGTAGAGAGTTGTTTAAACTCTAAGATGGTGCATGTAAACAAGACTTTGGAGGCCTTCTGAGTTAAACTTAGTGAAATAGCAATGGATTTGCATCAAAAGTTAGAGTAATGTCACTTAAATTTACATCTTAATTAACATGTATAAAGGTGACTATTACCTTGTAGCAGAGGTGTAACTTGATTCGGTTTGAGGTCAAATTAGAGTCAAATTGTAGGTCGGTTTCCTAATAAGAACTAGAACCAAACCAACCCAAATCAAGGTAAAGTTGGTTTGGTTGGTTCGGCTCCACTGATTGTCAATATTCTATAAATTGTAAAAAATATTTTTTAATGAAAAAATAATCATATAATAAATATAAATTTCATATAATAATCACTAATCTATAACCGGACAACAACTTGATCCAAACATAACCAAACCATCCCAAAGTTACCGGTTTGGTTTGATTCTCGATTTGAACTGGACCATGTTGCACCCCTATGTCATAGAGCCAGGTCAAGGGAATATGCCTTGATAAATATTCTTTTGTGGACCCTTTCTCTGATAAGTAGTTGTGTGATTCAAAATCATTATTGGTTGATTACTGTGATGCATGAAATTTGACTAAACATACGTTCTTATTTCATTTACGTCCCCCTTTTCATTTGCTAGGATTGACATAGTACCGACCTAGAAGTTTTATTGTTGAAGGAGTGGGACAGTTTACTATCGTAATAGGGCTCCCATTAAGCAACATACATCAGCGAGATTGGTGTTGAGAGACAATGTATATTGGAGATTCGACATGATTTCCTTATCAAATCAATAACCAAAGAATAATGGAAAACATTAATGTCCAAGTCATTGTATGTGGCATCCTCAAGATTGATATTGAAGGCCACACGTGAATTGGGATACCAGATGATTTTCGTATCCTTACTATTTTTTTTTTTTTAATTATGCATATAAAAATACCATTCAACGGCTAAAAATAATAATGAAAGATAGTAGCAGTTTAGGCTTTATTTCATAGTAGTCAAGTCCACTATTTTTTTTTTCTAAAGATTGGTAAGTATGTTGTTAATGAGTTTAGCTACTCAGTACTAGCATTATTTGAACCCAAGTCTTTGGTTTCATCACTCAAAGACTTTATCAATTAAGCTAGTCGACACCTACATTTTGGGGTGGAACCTAGCTTCTTGTCTTGGACATAGCATCTTATTAAATTTGATTAAAATACTTTCGTATAATTATAAAACTTTATGATATATAAAATAATAATTAATTGTTATTATATGTAATATTAATAGATATTCAATCATAAAATTTTATTTTTTCATAAATTATAGATATTTAAATTAGGAAAAATTATCAAAAAAAATTTAATTAAATAATTATTTATAAATAAATAAATAAAGTACTATTTTTTGTAAAATTAGAACAATCTACACTTGAAATGACGCAATTTATTTTTAAAAATTTCGTCATTTCAAGTGGTGCAACTCTTTTTATTTTAATATTTAACTTCCACCACTTAAAGTGGCACAATCTTGACCCGACAAACCTCATTTTATGCATTTGACTACCATGATTGACTTGATAAGATTGCAAATCTTACTAAGGGTCATTGATGTATTATTAAATTAGTAATCCAACAACACAGACTTCTAAATTTCATGGACAAACTCATATTCGAAAGAAAAAATTCAAGAATTGTATCTTTTTGAGTTTGATCGTAAATGTTGAAAATGGATGGATATCAAACTCTCAAATTCAAAGGTGGAAATTAACTATTTTTTTTATATAAAATAAAAAATCTTATTTTAAAACTCATAGAATTTTTTTTCTTTTATAATCATGTGCATCAGATCATGTTTTTGGATGCCACATGTTTTTGGAGTGAATTCTAAGCACATCAATTTGTGGGATACAAAAACATGATTTGATGCGCATAATTATAAAGGACAAAATTCTAAGAGCTTTAAAACAAGAATTTTTTTAAAAAAATAATTAATTTTCACTATGAAATTTTAGTTTTGAATTTGAGAGTTCGATAGTCATCCATTTTCAACATCTACGATCAAACTCAAAAAGATTTATTTTTTAAATTTTTTCTTTCGAATCTGAGTTTGTTAATGAAATCTAGAAATCTGTATTGTTGGATTGCTAATTTAATAATACATGTGAGACTAACGACCTTTAATAAGATTTACAATCTTATCAAGTTAGTCATGGTAGTCAAATGCATAAAGTAAGGTTTGTCCAACTTTAAGATTACGCCACTTTAAGTCTCAAAAATTTTATTAAAAGAAAAATTATGTCTCTAAATATGATAAATTTAAAAAAAATAATTCAAAAAAGTAAATTGCTCCACTTCAAGTGTTGAATTTGATTTTTTTTTGTTATTTGACAAAAATAATATTTTTTTTTATAAATAATTATTTAATTAGATTCTTTTATAATTTCTCTTTTAAATTATTAAAAATTAATTATTTTAAATTAAAAAAAATGTTAAAATAGATTTATATGACTGAGTTTTTCAAAATATCTAGAACGAAAGATTTTACTCACTCATCAAGAATTACTAATGATGAACACATGATCTTTCAAACACAAAATCCAATGGTCGAGATTCAATGTAATCCAATAACACATATCTGCGGCACATTTATCCTAAAACAAATCTCAAATTTTTTTTTTTTGCATGAGTCAATCTTTAAAAGTCACCCAAACTTGACATAACTTCTCATATCTCGAATTCGATAAGATGTAACACTTTTATTGAGGAATATATCTTCTCGATATAATATAAACTATATCGCGAAAAATTAAAAAATGGCTGTACGAAAATTCATTTATGGATGTAGCAGTAGAAGGATGCAGGTGCAAGTGGCGGGCTTATCTCGAAGAGAAATCGTGACTCATCCTTTCATGTCCAATGGAAACCAACTGTTTTCTTTCTTTTTTCAAAAGTTTGTTCGACTTGGGCCCACATGTTATTTTTTTATTTCGTCTTTATCTTTATTTTATGTCTTTTTCACTTTAATCTGTTTTCAAAGGCCCCTGTCCGAATCAATTATTTGGAAATGGACTAAATGGATCGGGTATTCGGGTTCCTCTATCTCGCATTTGAGGCCTCCACAAAGCCATAACCATCACATGATCATAATTGCTAATGGATATTTATCTCTTTTGACACAAGTGGCAGTATTTTATAAACCGTATCAAAATGAATTATTTGAAAAGGATCGCTTTAATTTTTTTATAGCACATTAGATTTTTTTATTATATTTTTTGAATGAATCAATTTAATTTTAGTGAGATCTATAATTTGGATCTAATAAGAATTAAAAATCTATGAGAGTGCTGATTTTCTAATTAGAAAATCTTTACTCGGTCAATACTCAGTTAATGTGGCATGGAAATAGAGTCATAGATTATTTTTTTTCAAAGATGTGCAATTGTGTATCTCAAGGAAAAAATCTATAATTCTGTATTCATATCAGGTCAATCGAGTATTGACTAATTAAAGACTTTCTAGTTAGAAAATCATTGTTCAATCGATACTATCATCACCCATGGCCTTTACTAACTAAGTTATTGCACCTACAATGATAAATGATTCAATTATTGAATCGAATGATACACTAATTTTTAACCAACTAAAAATACAAAAAATAAAAGTTTTCTTTTGAAGACATGAATTTTTAGAAGATAATTTAATTCCATAATTGATTAGTTAATATTCATATCTAATATTATCAAAAGTAATATATATATATATATATATATATATATATATATATATATATATATATATATATATATATATATATAATTTATTAAAATTATTAAAGTTTTGATTATCTTGTATTTATTAAAGTTCTTTAATAAATTAGGGCCTTATTAGCATCATTTTGTTGTTTGTGCACATCATGAAGTGACATGTATCCATCTTGTTTTCTATTTCTTCTTGATATCGGGGTTATATATATATATATATATATATATATATATATATATTGCAACATGAGAAGTGCATTATCTATAGATTATGTGACATTTTATTCATCTAGAGCCAAATTAGCCTCATCTTTGAGCCATAAAAATGTTGCACCAAGGGCAAGAAAACTTACACATCCCATACATCTTCGGAAAGATATCAATCTCATTTATTTAAACTTAAATTTGTACAAAGAAAAATATAAAGAGAAATGTTCTGATACCTCTTTTCATAATAGAAGATATGGTTCTGGACAAAATGAAATGAAGGAGCACGTTTGATTTAACCAACCAAATCTTTGGGGTTAAGAATTTGATGTTCTTATATTTGCACGTTTACAATGACAAATCTCATGAATTGGGTCCCCAACAACTCAAATAAATCACCATTCTCAATGAATCCTCTGCAGCCTTACATTTCTCATCCCGGTTCTTGTTTTTCTTTGTTGAGGCATCGAGAGAGCGAGGAATGGGAATAGCTTTAGCGGATGTTCCAAACGTCATCCGATTTCGATTAAAAGCTAACAATTTGGGTTTGCTCACTTGATCTTTTAGTCCAAGAACAACTCCTAGAGTGATTGCCATACAAGCCTTGTTAAGGAGCTTCATTTTCTCTCTTAAAAGAAAACTGGAAAACTGAGGGAAAAATCTAACATGGATGAATAAATTTTTAGTTGAGGAGAATGAATTATATAGACATGTAAAAGTTAGGGTTGTTTTATAAGTGTGTGCTGTTTTTGATCTGTAGCTAAGAAAATGGTTTTGTGAAACCCACTAGCCAAAAACCAGCAATTCAAGAAATGGAAGAAAAAAAATGTGAAAAGTTTGGGATATTGTTTGAAGATAAAAACAGAAATGCGGCCACAAAGATCAGCCTTTTGATCTTAGGATCTGTTTGGCACTGTGCATATAATTTCTAAAAGCATTTTTTTTTTCTGGTTTATTGTGGGTATCCCACCCTTGGGTGAGACTAATTCCATGGTCACTCACACCACCCCATCAGAAAATCCTACGTGCAACTTGCTCACTTGAGGGTCAACAACACTCAAAGAATTCATTGCTTCATGAGGTTTCAAACACTTGACCTACCCTTCCTTGGGAGTTTATCAAGGCTCGACGCCATTAAACCAACCCTTGGAATACATTGTTTTTGAAAGTGTAAATTACGAAACTAGTTACATGTTTTGACCGAATTACTGAACCAGCCATTTCTTTATATTTATAAAATGGTCATATATCCAATTTCATAAGTATCTTTGTTACAAAAATGGCTATCAGATATACAATTCTACGATTTTTCTCACATGGGGGTAATTAAGAGTGAAAAAATATTTGTAGGGACAATTAAGAGTGTAAAAAAATTGTGGAGGCAATTGCAACAGATTTCTTTATCAGCCGTGATAGTTCATTATTTCTTAGTAGACTTTGAAAATTCCTATGAGAGCAAGTGCCTCCATTGCCCCCACTGTAAATTTGCAATGGGTTTATCGCTTTGATTGATTCTGTAACTTATGTAAAATATTTTGTTGTTTTCATTAAACACCCTTTCTTCAAAAGAAAGGGAAAAAAATTTCTTTATATTTTATATAGTATCTTTTTTTTAATTTATTTGGAACCGAGGTATTCAAGTCTCATTCAGCACCCACTAGTCCTCAGGGCACGCATTTTATGTAATATCTTGCAAGTTAAAGATTCTGAAAGAGCTCTAGAAACTGTAGATTAAGGTAGTGATAGTGGATATGAACAAATTTAAATTAATTGAAAATATAGCTTTAAACGAGATTAAATAGAAGAATCAAATTCATTGCAACACCTGTAAGCTTTTGGAATAAGATTTTGAAGATGATAACAACTTCTTTTAAGAGTACCAAACAGAGACTTTGTAGGAATATAAGTAATATAATATCTAGATGAAAACAATCCTTAATTCCACTTTCTTTCCTTTCTGTCTCATCTTTGCCCAACTTTTCCATTTTGTACTTAATATCGATCGCACTCATTTGCGACTTAAAGTCTTTAAGAGAGGACCCACCAATAATACCTCCCCAACCCACCATGAATAAGACTAAATAATAATGAAGCACTATCTTCCATAAAAGGCAATAATTTACTGAAATACATCCAAGGAGTAGTTTCTTAGCTTTAAGAATCATTAAAAAACCTTTCCCTACCCAACAACCTTAGAAAAATAGGTTCCCCTTATTATGTATTTTGTTCAACTGATGGGTCATTGGTTTCTTCCCTTCATATCCTGAAGTCCAATTTTTGGGCTACTACATGGAGGGGTGCCCCCTGATTTAGAATGTAAAAATCTCACTTATTCTAGTTTTAGGGCCATTTATTTAAAAAATATATATATATTGAAATTCATCAACTTTGATCCTGAGATTATCTGTTCCAGTACTAAAAATTATAGGACTTGGAATCATCGTGTTGGATAGGTTTTGATTTTGGATACTTTTGTACCCCAATTGGAACCGAGTCGTTGACACTCTTATCCTAGATTTGTGGATGAGTTGACTTAAATAGATTTCATTGAGGATAATGGATAAGCTCCCACTTAAAATTAGTACTTTATGAATGTGGGTTTATGTCTTTAGGAGTGCTTTTATTTTAAATGTCCCTTAAAAGTAGTTGATAGATATTATAAGGGTCATAGAACCTATTTATTGGTTCCATCCCATACCCTTCAAATGTATTATAGGAGACAAAGATCTTAACCTTTTATTTTCTACATGCTTATTAATTGATTTGGATTATTAAAATCCCATTTCCACTAGAAAGAGAGATTAGAAGATTAATTTAAGGTCATCGTATCTTGAATTCAATCAAAACCCATTAGTTAGGATTTAACCAACTAAATGAGATCCTCTTTTTATCTAAATCTGAGCTGAGTCATCTATTTTTTGTTTGATATAAGTTGTCAACTTATGTTTAAAAATAAACAAATGTTACTAAAGCTTAATACATGCTTACTTTAAGTCAATGGTACCAACAATGTACAACATATATCAAATTAGACCTCCTTTGTGGATCTAAGTGACAGTAGGTCAGTCCCCTGCATCAATAACTTGAATTTTACTAAATTGTGCTAGTTTTGATCCTTATTATTAAGGAGTGATTTTTTTGCTCAAAGTGCCCACTGTGCAGTCCATGCCATGCCAAGCAAAACAAGGGTATTTTTGTAACTAACAAGAGTAGTTCTATAAGTTGGGGATGCTATTCAATAAATAAATAAAAATTGCTCACAGAATTTGGCTCACCGAGTCACATACATCCATCCAGGCTCCACTCACATTTACTCGCACGTATTTGAATTACTTCCTTAATTTATAAAACTACTCTTGCTTGCTTAGTGCTCATCACACCAAACATGTAAGGGTAGTTTTGTAATTAATAAGGATATATTAAATTAGGAATGTCATTCAATACACAGGCACATCTGACTGGTGGATCCCAGATATTTTTTTAAGAGTTCGAGTGAAAAAAAAAGTTCTCCAATCTATATGGCTGGCATGCCCATCTCTGGCACCCAAGAACATCGTGTAAACGTAGAACACAAAATTCTATAAGATATTTTTTTTTCAGCATTGATTAATGTATTTGATGGTCACTTTTAAAGCCTTTTTTTTTTCAAAAAATAAAAATATTTTTGAACCACAGAAAGTTGAGTGGTCATTTGGACAATTGTGATAAATGAGGACCTCAGCAAAAGCCCTACAAAAATTTATGTTAGTTTTATTGTGAAATTTTTGTTATTTATCTAAATTTAATTCAGCAAAATTCAAATTATAGAAGATAAAATAAAGGAAAATCAATTAAGATGGATTTACAAGTCTTATGAGTACTAACGACATGACTAAGAGCAATTTTGTGCAAGTCCGGAAACATCTGAAATCTGAAAATTAAAAATCAGACTTAAGAAGTTTCATTCATCCATCGTCCCCCCCCCCCCCTGCCTCATTTATTTAAAACTTCTAAATTTCTGTTGAAATCTGATATCTAAAACGTTACAAACGAAAATAAAACTTCTAAAATTCTGAATTTTAAAGGTAGATCACCTCCATTTCCATTTACACTTCAAAAGTATAACCAAACTCACACTCAGACAATGTTTCAAAAGAAAAAATGGGGCAATCTTGATTTTCCAAACACTGACACAATCCAAAATATTCCCCAAACTCCTTTTTAAATCCAATGTCAGGGAATAAAAGTCCAAAATAGTTTGAAATTTTAAACCACTACTGAGGTGACTAATTTCCACAAAAATCAAGTCAAAACGCCATTAATATAGAGGTGAGGTGATAAGGATGCACCTTAAATTTTGGAACAAAGACGAATTATTAAGTGGCAAAAGAGAACTCGTGTGAGTGGTGGACCCACCCAATATTTAATAAGATAAAAGGAATAATGCTTGAAAAAGAAGCGAAAACTACTGCTTCTATAGCATCTGTTTAGGTTTCCTTTGATAAGGTTGGCACCTGACAGACACTTGCAATCAATAAAGAAAATATCAAACTAAAATAGCAGTCTGGGAAATAAAATGAAGCCTTCAGTAACTCATAAAGGGTTCAGAAACCGAATCCGATTATAACATTTGAAATCAATGAATGTGCTCAAAACAAATTGCAGAGATAAGAGATGATGCGACCCAGACCCAGACCCAGACCATGCCCGCAATACGGGAGACTACAAATAGAATGCGAAGCTCGGAGCCTCAAAACAGAGAAAATCATGAATTTAGTATATTAGTATGCCATGAGGTTTCCATGAACTATATCAAATGCAATAATCACTCCAATCACTTTTACACTGAAGAGAAGATGAAGACCAAGGTAATGTTTTTGGGTTCTTTCCCTATAGAAAACAATTTTATTTTCACAAGGAAATTCACATTATCTACAAAATTAAATGTCTTTAAACTCCATAAGATTCACTCACATATTACGACACCGAAACACATTATGGTTTCCTAGCCGGACTTTTTAGACGCAACTTCCCTTCAACAATAGACTTGGTAATTAATTAAAAGAGAAGAAAATGATACATTCTTTATCCATGGTGCATTAGAAAATCTTCCACCAGAAAATAAACACATTGCAACAACACCACACTGCACTTTACACTGAATCAACCCCTTCAACTTGTTGCCGAGCCAGGTATCTTTCCCTTCGTTCTTTCTAGAAAAACCAAAACCAGGAAAAAAAAATAACTAAATATTTAAGGGAAAGTTTGGAAAAAAAATAAAAATAAAGGGTGTTTTAGAAACACCCCCTGTTAACTTGGTTATATTAGGTTTACCCAACTTGACCGTAAGTCAAGGTTGCGTTTTCTCGATGATTTAACGATGAACTGTTGATTTATTTTTATTTTTTTAAAATGCTCTTCAAACACTTAAATTACTAAATCAAAATTTGGAAGAAATCAAAATTTCACTCCTAAATCATCAAGAAAAAGTAAAGTGGTAAACCTAATATAACCAATTTAACAGGATGGTGTTTCTAAAATACCCAAAAATAAATTAAGATAACCAGCTTACCCATTCATCAATAACAAGTCCTTCCCCAACAATCCGTGGACCAGCATCTTCTGGTGGTTTCTTGCGTGCCTCGAGTGCTGCCTCAGCCTCAGCCAGCTGACGCTTCAGTTTTTCTAGTGCCTTCAAAGGAAAAAACTCACAATGTGAGTCATGGATACACAGATGTCATCTATATGCATCTATTTAAGCACATTTGTGTGTGCCACATACACCATACATAAGGCAATAGTTATTAATGCTGATAAATCTTACTTACAGGGCTAGGGCGATCCACATCTAAGAATATAACCCGTAAAATCTGTTCAACTGCTACTTGATCCTTTTGCTCATCAAACTGTATTACAGAAATTCAGGTGCCCATATTTGTTCAGTATAGAAACTAAAGCTAAATAACAAAGATCTCCACAGTGATTCAAATTTTGCAATTAAAGCTATATAACAAAGATCTATCTTGATTCATGTTAAGAGAAAATTGAATGAGAATATCATAACTAGCTAGGGGAAAAAAATTGCAAGTTCAAATCATTTCTTGGCTGTGAACATTCTTACTATATTAAGAACTAAAAATTAGAGGTGTAAGCAATAAAACTAAGGCTCGGCTTGGTACGCCAGCAAATTGTCTTCTATCTTCGCTAAACAAATGTTCGCAGGTAATTGTCATTTTATGGTGCTTGGTTGCGTGAGCGTCTCCTTAAGTAGGCCCACCATAGACCTTAGTGTGCCGCTGCAAAAACCTTTTAAGAAGATTAGCAAAATTTTGGAGGGACTTTATAGGTCGTTCAAACACATTCACAAAAGGACTCTCGAACACAAAGTTCTCCCTGCTACTTCTCCCTTGCAAAGTTCTCTCTGATTTGCATGTCATGAAGGTCTTTCCTCCACCTCCATATCTTCCTCCCGCCCTTTCCCTCTCTCCCATTTCAGTGGGACTCATATGGTACAGTTGGGGCTTAGAGAAGATTGCATCAGAGTAACAATTTGTTGATTGACTTCGTGTTCGATCAGAAAAGCATACCACTAAAAACTGGTAACTGTTAAACACGATTGTAATAAGCTTTTATTATACGCTGTTTCATGCACTTATTAGACGTGAATAGGGGATGGTTTGATTATCTTTTTCTTGTGGAATATGAAGCTTCTTCCTCATTTTTATTATGGTGCAAAAGAGCATCGAACTGGAATATTTTCAATCTTAGGGTATGAAACATGATTTGGTGAGCATTGAGCAAAAAAGAAACTTGAAAAATCAGATCAGATTTTGGAGAAATGGGCAGAACTTTTTGCATTTAGTGATTGGCTCAAAGAAGCCTTCATTGACTTCTCCTAAAGAGGTCAAAGACCCAATTCTCAAAGCTGAATCTCAACTCTACCTCTTTATGTCTAATGGACATACCATGTGTTTAAGGATGATCAATTTGTTCGTAAGGCATACCTTGAAGGTAAGGGTCAATGGCATCAAGGGAGGTACCAAAAAGAAACCTGTTTACTTGCCTCTACTAGTTGGATGTTTAGCTGAACATTTAATAATTTCGAGGTTAGTCGTCCATTCCTCTCTTCAAGGAGAAAAGGATATTGTAGATCAAGTCTCATACTCTCATACATGAGGAAATTCATTGAACAGATAACTTAAATGTAATGGGTTCTGTAAAAAAAAAAAAATTTAACATCAATATATCAAGCTAATGTGGTCATGGGAAATAGGTATGGCTTGGTCTCATATGAGATAATGGTGAACAATATCAACGTCATTTCCTCTTTGGGTGGGCCACGAGGCATTTGTTCAGTCTTATTCTTTTTATTGTAAATTAATGAAATTGATGGATGATGCGTCAAGTTCCTCTTGACATAAATATTATTCTATGTCGAATATTCATTGGTAGATGCACACACTATTTACCTACTATTATAGGACGTAAATGTAAACAGGCATGCATGACAATGTGTATGGGGATTGATATTCACACAAAAATATGAAGAGGTAGGTTTAGCACTATCTAAAATCAAAAAATAATATATACATTTAATAGCATATTTCATAGATACATAGTAATACTAGTGATCGCAACTGACTCTGAACAGGGATTGAGAATAAGGCAACTTAGACAGAAGATTCATACAGCCAAGCTTCATTCTAATATATAATTGTTATGGGCACTCAACACGGTGTATTTCTCTAAAAGCAATCCCATGGAATCTCAGTCTACCATATACTAAAGAAACTATGCATGACACTGTAATGAAACACCAGATGGTATACTAGAATAAGAAAATAATAATATATCATTCGCGATCTAAAGATTCTCAGATGAAGTTCACACTCACAAGCCTGTACCAACAAATTTCTTTTTTTTTTTTTTTAAATATATATAAGTTTAAAATATTAATACAATCACAACTCACCAGCTCGGGTACATAATCCATTACTCCTTTAACCTTTAGGCTCATGATCTTAAACTTAACCTTGCTCTTCTGATCCAATTGTTTCTCATTGTTCTCTGGTTGCTCCACAAACTTGAAGACTAGCATTCAAAACCAAAATTAAAAACAAGAAACCAACTTAAAAAATAAGTAAATAAATAAAGGTGAAAGAAGCTGTTACCTGTTGCTATAATACTTTCACCAGGAGCAAGTATACCACCTGGAGGACGCATGAAACAGCTCTTTGGTGCAGTTGTTTGAAACTAAAGCATCACAACGGAGTAAACCGTAGACAGAGAGATAGAGTTTAGAAGTAATAACATTTAAGACATTTTATACATCAAAGAAGAATATAGTATAACCTAACATAATATAATATAAAAAATAAGATATTGGACTTGCAACATCCTAAACAAGAAAACAAAAATTGATGAACAAAGTCTCATAATCTATATAAGAATATATAGTTAGAACTTCAAGCCATAGACATGAAAGCCACGTGTTGTCTAACATTAGGAACCTATCAGCATCAACAGCAAGAACTCAGTAAAATAGGACTATTGTAATATTACTTCATACCTTGAAAGCTACATTAGATCTGCTAGTGTTTTTAATCCTTATTGCACTTCTCACTTGTTTTCCAGGCTCATCTTCAAAAGAAACAATTATAAATAAAGTAATAAACATCAAGATAAATGTGGGACTAAATCCAAAGCCAAGTCATAGGTCCAAACAGATCAGAACAACTAAATTTAAGAAAAAGAGGTCCAATAAACATGTCAATTAACTCTGAAAAGAGAGAAGAAACTGAAACAGATCACACAAAAAGCAAATGAAACAAAACCCAAATCTCAAAACTGATTAAATAAACAAACCCAATACTCAATACCGATTAAATCATCACTAAACAAAACACCCAATCCTCAAAATAAGCTAAAACGCCAAAAATCAACAAACCCAACTCTCAAAAGAGACTAAATCATCAAAAAACAACATACCCAGTCCTCAAAATCGATTTAATCAGCAAAAATAAAAAATTAGAACAAAATCCCAAGTCAATGACCAGAAAAACTAACCCCTAATAAGACTTACAGGGGAAGTACAGCTTGCTAGCTGGATCAAGGCGAAGTCTACGACGAGCAGGAAGAAGCGATCTCGCCACAGATGAAACCGTATTTGAAGACTGAGTATTGGATCCCTCCACTTGTTGGTGGGTTTGATGATTCTGATGCTGAAGATTCTGGGAAGAAGGATTTACCGATTGCCAAAAAGGAATTTTGCAGAGACTCCAAACCTTGCCATCAGATAGAGATTTGTCGTTAACAACAGCCATCTTTTCTTACCAAAATCTGACCCACTTCTTCGAAAAACGGTTTTCAGGCCATCTAGAGGTGGTTTTATCACACCAACAACAACTTGGACCGAATTTCGAGTAGAGATTGGGAGATTTTGAAGAAAAAGATTGAGAGATTTCTGAGATCTTTTGTGGGGGAAGGCCTTTAATCCGTGAGAGGTGGGGATGACGGTACCTTAAGATTTAGACAGGTCGGACCTTAAAGTAGAACTTCGCCGTATTTTACAAGCTGGTTTAAAACATGGTCCTTTTACTTAAAACTCGTCCATTACCGAGACGACTCGAGTGTCAACGTGAATACTCCTTCACAATGACTCGTCAAAACCGCGTTTTTTTTCGGTGTGATTTAGTAAGACCCTCTATAAAATTCTATAAAATTAGAGATACCCCCCCTGCTAAATGCAAGATGAGCTCTGGCCCTTGACTTTCGTTGACTTCGTCATATCATTAACTAAAAGAGTTCTCCATTAACTAAAACTGTCAAATGACTCAAATACCCTTAGATAGTGCAATTATTAAACTACCCTTCATCCATCTCTCTCTCTCTCTCTCTGAAACCCTAATCCTAAGTTTACATGAAAGAATCACGAAAAACCTTTAATTCCTAACATACCTTTGAATCATGCACACTTTAACTCCATAGTTGGAACCCTTTTAAATTCAATCCTAATAAAAATCCTAGAATACGAATTCTATAATTCAAAACCTCACACAACCACCACCACAACCAAGGGAATCTACAACAAAAGATCTTGTATCTTTGATCAAACCATCACATTTTCAATCGACAATCTTGACATGTTGAAGTTAAGCTTATTTGAAGATGGAGGAATCTAGTGGCATCATATAAGTGAGAATTTTTTTGGTGGATTGGTAGGAAGAGTAAACCCCGAAGGTCTAGATCGATCTCCGAACTGAGCCGCGATAAGAGTGGGACTCGTCATTGTTCCTTTGGAGCATCAACAACTTATGTAAGTGCTCTGATTTTGAGGTCTAAATCGAAATAGGTTTTTACTATTTTTAAAATTTTAGATTTTTTTTTTAAAAGATGGGTTCACACATTCATCACACTTTTTCAATAGGTTTGGGGAATGTCGAGGTTGAATCCCATCGTGGTTCATCTGAGAAGTTATCCAAAGAAAACCTGTAAAATTTGGAAAGACGATAGAGTCTTGAGGTAACTATTGAAATGATTGTCATCGAATTCAGGAAAATCTATTTTGCCAGGTGATGAAAAACAAATTCAGAATTCAGAAGTTTCATCTAACGTCCCCTCATCGCTGAACCAAAACTTCTAAATTTTAGTTCTTAATTTTGAAATATGAATCAAAATAAATGGTAATAGAGTTTTTGAAGTCTGAATTTTAAAGATAAACCACCTCCATTCAAATTTCAGAAGTATTACTAAACACACACTTACTAAGTTAGTAAGGATTTGACTCTTACTAAAGGTCCTTAGGCTTAAATGTGGGAGTTAGTTGGAAGTTTTGTTGTCGTGCAATTTCAAAACATTGGATCAAGCTCAAAACATTTTTTTATCTGATCTTTTTTTTTCAATCTTTATTATTTATTTTATGAAATTTAGAGGATTATAGTGTTTGATGGCTAATGTGTTAATCCATTTAAGCAAAAAAAACCCTTAGTAAGGCTTAAGATCTTACTAAGTTAGTAAGGAAAGTGTTACACTTTTTCTCTTATTAGAAGAAAGAGATGTATGGTACATTGCACTACATGGTATTTGAGTTATTTGACAATCGTAGTCAACAAAAAATTGTTTTTGTTAATAGTTTGACTAAATCAACGAAAGTCAAGGGGGGCAAACCTCATCTTGCATTTAGCGGAGGATATCACCAATTTTATAAAGGATAATACTAAATTACTCTATTATTTTTCTTGTAAAATAATTATTTAATAATTAAAATGTTTATTGATTATTTGAAATACAATTTTGTGATTGATTATTTATTAATTCAATTAATAATAAAATAATATTATTTATTATTTGTATAAAAATATAATTTTTATTATAAAATTAGTTTAATCAAAATTAATAAAAATGGTTTTAAATAATTTTTTATTATAATTTTTGGATACCTAGTTTGATAATGAGTTGCCATAACTAACTTTTTTTTTTTTTTTTTGTCTTTTAAGATGTGAGGTAGTTTAGTTGGTAAAGTCCAGTGGTGATGGATTCATTTCATGTCATCATTAAATTGCTAATTCCAATAAAAATATGATAAAAAAAAAAAACTGTGACCAACTCTAATAGCGGAGGTTGTTAATCCACTAAGTTGGGACTTGGGATTGACAGATAATGGATTTTGGATGCCCTAAAATGTTAAGTTTTTGCAACAACATAGTATGATATAGGGTAATTATTAACATTATATAGGTAAAATTATATGAAAAATTGACCTGAAGATTCATGTTAATTGAGATGGCGAATTATTCTCATCCATGTATAACAAATAGATAAGGATAGGGAGATGTAGACTAAAGTTCAAAAAAAAGATTAAAAGAAAAGAAATACTAAGAATCTAAGCTCTTTCTTTCAAATTAGGGCATATACAAAAACAGATTACATATTTAAGAAAGAGATCTTAAACATTAAATGAAAAAAATAGCAAATTAAAAAAATAATATGAAAACCTAAAATTCCTAAAGAAACAACTTCAAAACGCCATTTTGAAGGTTAAGAAAAGCCGAAGCTATCTTGTTATTCAAACTAAATGGGAAGCTTAGTTCCACCCCAACTGCATATGCCATATTGAGAAAATGGACAACCATGGTAGAAATAACAGCCAAATGAAATTAAGATTTTTGGTACATCACGGGTGAAGCAAATCACAAGACGTGATAGATCCTTCATGGTATATATCTAAGATCATCCAATGGATATTCAATCTTCATGGTTGGGATGATGATCCACATATGTAATCGATAACACACATCCCCTAAAATGGATAATGATGTATTTCAAAAGTTATAGTGTAGATCATGGGAGAGATGTAACAAGAGATAATTGTAAAATTGGTGTTTTATGAAAGTATACCGATAAATAAAAAAGGAAGCCATTAGTGTTTTGGAGGATTGATTTTTATAATTATAACTTAAGCACCCGAAACTCTTTGGTAGGTACCACATTGATAAGAAGGAATTTTAAATAAAGAAAGAGAATAGGAGAAATAGAAGATTGATTGATGAATAATAACAACATAAATTTAGTGAACTCATTCAAGCTATATATAGCCAGACACTAGTAACAACAAGGACCAGGAAATGCTGAAGAATAGGAAAAAGAATGGCATCCACTATGCCACTCAAAGCAGACTCAACCACCCATTATGCCACTCATGCTTACTCAATAACTGACTCAACCACCCACTATGCCACTCAATAGCAGACTCAATAACTGACTCAACCACTCACTATGCCACTCAATAGCAGACTCAATAACAGAACTCAATAACAGACTCAACCACCCACTATGCCACTCAATAGCAGACTCAACCAACAATAACTAAAACAAATTAGACCAAGTCTTTTGTAGTCTGGTGAGTGCGTAGCATGTATGTAAAGTGGCACATATCACACATCAATGCCTAATGACGAAGAACATAACAGACTTCAGACACCAAACATTGATGATCTCGAAGGGCTAATGATTATAAATATCTCAAAATTGCACAATGATTTAAAAAGATCTTCAAGCCTTCTAAGTATCGAAAAACATAACTCAGCGAGGATCCAAATTTTTTTAATTAAAATAATTACGAAAACAGGGGAAATTCCAACAAATAAGGCCATCCAATTTTCAAAATAGGATGGCCAATCCAATTTTAAAGGGAATTCTAAAGTGACTATACAACACATTGCTTTAGACACTGAGTTGATGTGGAGGTGTGCAAGGAACCATAGATGCTTTCCTCAAGATACGAGTGAAACATTCACGATTTTGTGGACACCTCAACGTTAGTGTCCAACGCAATGTCCTGAGCAGTCACTCTAGGACGACTGGATTTTAATAGTACATGGACCTTATTCTGCCACATGTCCAAATGACAATTGAGCAATTACCATGTGTTCAGGACAGTTAGCCAAGGGCCACCAACCAGCATATATGGGCATAAAGGATCTCTTTCCAACCAATTTAATCTTGAAATCCATAATAAAAGTAAAGCCCACCCACTTTTATAATCGGATGGAACCATGGTTTTAATAAACCTCGTCTAAGAGTCATCTCGGTCTCATTTAGCAATGGTATGAACGTACAAGATGTTTCACCATTCACATCATCTAGCCAGATAAACGAGATGTCTCAAACGATATTTTGAAAATATCGACAGATCGATTCAGTAAAACTCAATCGAGTCAACTGGAATTTTGATTAAAATAATTAATTTTTTTTAATTTAAATATTTATTTATAAAATATGCTTTTATGACTAAACATATTCTAGCCTATCTTATTTTATTAAAAATCATAATTATTTTAATTAAATATATGTAAATCAATCACTCTTAATCGAGTTAAAAGCTTTGTCTCATCTAAAATGAGTTGACTCATCTGAGATAATTTGGTCTCGTTCATGGACAAGATGAGACGTCAAACCAAGTTTTGTAACCATGGATGGAATAATACTTTTTTAAAATTTTGCTTAAAGTGGAGTGACCCATGTTTAATTGAAAAAGAAGGGAAAGAAAAGGGAAAAAAAGAATGAGTAAAGAAGAAAGAGAGAGCACTATCATATCATAAGTCAAATTGAGTTAGGATTGGAAATATAGTAACAAAGAAGCATAACAAAAATGGAGATTCACTTCTTAAATGATAGTTAAGTTGAAGAAATATTCAAGTTGGAGGTTTTAAAAAAGTGAGAAATACCTAAAAGCATGAGGATGAGATAATGAAATTGTGAAAAATGAAATAGCAAAAATAACATAATCGAGACAGTAAAACAATAATTTACGTGGTTCAACAATGTGCCTACATCCACATAGAACAAAACAAGAATGATCACTATTTTTTATTTTTGTTCTACAATCTTAGATATATCTATTTATATAACTAAGAGTTATCAAAATATGTAATACTCCCAAAATAGAAACCTTCAAAAAAAAATATTCCTTAAAAGACTATTATACAATTGCTCTTTCCATACCCCTTAAAAAATTCGAGTTTAAGACTCCACCCTCGTAACTCTTTACGTAGCGTAATAGAATACAAAACATTTATGCAACAGAAATCAGATATGGAGATACTTTCAATAAGAAAAGCTACCACTTTGGACATAGTGGAATATATGAAATAAGATTCGTTTAACCCAATCCATATCCTAGGGATTAGGCTTTGTTCTTGTTGATAATGATGAAATGTATGAATGCAAATTTAATTAAAATAAGATAGTTCTTCTAATAATTTTTTATGGACGAATTTTGATTATTTTTCTTGTTCTCATGAACAATGATTGTTCATGTTACCTTCTTAAGACATGTCCTTGAAGCATAGTCTTGGCTATCAACACAGGTAGACTTTAAACAACTTGGTAAGATTGTATTTTCGTGGCTATCCACATAACCCCTAAAAAGAATATATGGATCTGATTCTTATCTACTTTTAAGTCTTAAATCTCATGTAAATAATCCTTTTATTTTGTCAGCATTGTCGAAATGGATACCAATTCTTCTGACCCCACAATAATCACAAATCATATGTTGGTGCCACCTATATGTCACAAGCCATAAATTAATTTTAGTTTCTTATTGATTTAGAACAATCATGATTATCATCAAGATTTTTGGCTTTTTTTTTCCTAATTTCATAAGGTCTTTTATCAAAGGAAAATGACAAAAATAATCATAAAAACAAATCTAAAATTGCAACTCAGAATCATCCCATTGAAGTACTGCTGACTCCAAATTTTGCTCCCTCTTGAGCTTATCTTTTACAAACCAATCGCAAACTCTCCCTGCATTAAGCTCTTCAATGGGAAAGCCTTCTTGCTCTGATATCACTCTCAGTAGATTTAGAGATGAGATCTGGAAGAAAATATAAAAATATGTTAAATAGTTGAAAGAATGATAAAGATATGAAACCTTTTTACTGTCATTAGATTTGTCTTAATCAGAATTAAATATGAATAAGCATATTTAAAAGTAATTATTTTGAAAAAATTATTAGAAATAAAAATAAAGTATTAATCAAAGTTAAATATAACTTTCATTTTAGAATATGAAAAATAATTATATATATATTTGGGTCGAGGTCGAGTCTGACATTTCAAGTCAAATCAACTCTTAAAACATGGGTTTTCACTGTAAAAGGAAATCATGTCAGGAGGACTGAATTTGCACCAAGTTAAAAGAACCGACATGTAACCAAAGATGCTATTAACATCAATGTACCTCATGGTTTTCACTACCATCATTTGGATTTAAAATAGGAGAACGCTTGTAATTTTATCGGACTTTTTTATTTTATATAAAATAAAAAATTATCTTAAAATAGATTATATATATAAGTATTAAGTACTAGTCATTATTTGTGGGGTAGCCTTCGAAAGCCAACGTTGGAGAGTCAAAATTTGTCCTCTACGACTAAATTTTTTTGGATTGAGCGATTCTTTGTATGGATAATCTCCATGATGAAAACTTCATCCTCACAAACAAAAATCAGTCCAATATAAAATCTCTAACACCATTCAAAGTGATTTTCAAATTAACAATAATAAATCAATGATTCACAATTTTAAATCATTTTTTATGGGGTTAAAATTAATTTTCTAGACAGTGATCTCTTTATCATAGAGATCATAGTCACAAAAAATCAATTCATTCTAAAACTTCTAATTCATATGGGACAAAGGCATTGCTCGGTGTTAACTCTTTAGTGTTGATTGCCAAATGGGACACTTATTTATATGATACATAAGTTATAAACCATTTGAATATTGATGCCTTCCCTACTTTCTCTTCATTTGATCTCATGGTTTTAAAATCCGTTTGAGCCTGAGATGATTAAGGTGAGTTATCACAATCTCAGACGTGATTAGGTGAGATGGCAATGTGAGTAGTTTGAAAAAGTAGAATCACGGTGAGATGATGCAGAAGTTCATCATTTTTTATTCTTTAGATAGATAACCTTGAACTTATGACACAAATTAAAAAAAGAAATAAAAGAAGACAATGACTCTAAAATTTATAATAATTATGAATAATCAATTATAAGTAAGAATTTCTTACAAATGTTTAAATAGATCAAGACTTAAATTAACTTTACCTTGAATTTTCAATAATGTTTTTTTAAATAGTAAAATTTCCTATTTTGACATAAACTCTTCTATTTTTAACTTGATATTATAATAATTTTTCTATGAATTTTGTATGATAAAAATGTGTATTTAACTCTTGGGTTCATTCCATCTTCTTTTGACTTTTTTATTTATTTATAAATATCCTATCCTACATCAATGATCCATAACACTAACGCGTTCAATATTTGAGTTAACAAAAAATTGGTCAGAGTTAATCAAGTTTTCTTGTTATTGATGTATAATGATTAAATTTTTTTAGTGATTCAAATATTTGTTATCTATGACAAATAAGAAATTTTCAATTGAGAATCTTTAGAAATTTTCCTTATAATATGAAAATTATAATTATTTAAATTAACAAATAAATTTTATTGATTTGCTCAAACTATTCAACTCCATATCAGATATTGGGAAAAAGACTCCAGATATTGGGTTTTAAAACCATGCTCGATCCCCTGTTCCTATTTTTATTGGATTGGCTCTACGACTTTAAGTATACATAATTATCTTAGGGTTGGGACCCATCCACTCATAAAAAATCTCAATCATTAAAACATGAAATCCAATACATTTAGAGATGGGTTGGAACAATGCCTACCTGTGAAATTCGAATTAAATCTAATTTGAAAGCTCAGTCATACTTAAAATCTGTTGAAATTCCACAACTCTGATGGGATTGGTGCGTGTTTCTTACAAATTAGCCACTAAAGCTCCCACTGATTATTTTTTGATTGGGTATGGATTTATTTTTAAAACAATTCAATCCCCCTCTAGTCTTGCATCTCATTTGGTGCACACGCCCGGATCCATTAATTACTTAAGGTGCCTAGAATTGAAATAATTATCGTATTTTTTTTTTTTTAATTCTTAACAATTCCAACTCCAAAATAAGTGAATCTGAAGTCGTCAAAAGTAGTGGGTACCCATCAATTTTGATTCTCAAAAATCAGATTGAGACCAAAAAATCACGCTTGATTAGAAGTAGAATTTCATCTTCTTTATATGTTAAACTTTTTCTCATTATAAAATGTGAAAAATATAAGAAAATACCTTCAACTACAATTTTGTGAAAACTCATGGATTTTCACTGTAAAAAAGAAATCATTGAAAAGTTATTACAGTTTTGTGTTTTTTTGAGGTGGGATATCCATTTTTTCAACCACAATTTTGTGATTGGGCAAATGTTTTACCGTTTTACATTATATATATATTTTATATCTTTCCTCTTTACTCGTTCTAATTTTATTGTATTTCATCTTTAACTTACTTTATCATTTTTCATTTGTTACCCTTTTAATTTCAATTTTTTTTAAAATAATTTTCTTTCAATTTTTTTTTATTTTTTTTTGCTTTTATCACCTTAACCCTCAAAGAGGATGTCACGACGAACTCGACGAACTCTAGTCTATATAATAAAATATCATGGCTAAACGTCTCATCCAACTAAAATGAATCTAATTTATTGCTTTCATCCTATCCTTTCAATTTTATTGTCATTACTCTCCTCTCTCGTCTTCTTTCAATTTTCAATAATATTTATCTAATTTTATTATCTTTCCTCGTTTATTCCTTTAATCCCAAGATATCTTAATGATATCTCTCCAGTTATATTATTTTTTCTCTTTTAACCTTTTAACCTTAGAGAGGGTGTTCATAGGAGCGAACTCTAATCTACAATATAAAAATAAATTAGTAAACAAATCGATTTTTCATACAAATAGGCATCCATCAGATAGAATCGAATCAATTTTGACTACTATCAATAACAATTTGATTCCTCTCAGGAACGACTCTAATTAAATTTTCATAAAGGGATCCGAAACTGGGCTTTTTGGTTTTGTTTCCGATTAAATGAGTACCCATAGAAATCCCTAATTTTTGCCTATATTTATAAACTTTTTATGTTTCTTGTAATATTACATTGATTTGTTTGAGTCGATTCTGGAGTCATCCAGTTGACTTGACGCAACGGTGGGAGTCGTGTCAAATATTCGAGTTTTAAAACTATTTCTCCAATCAAAAGTTTTAAAATAAAAAAAAAATTAAAAAGAGGTGGAATCCACATACCGTTAATCGACATAGAAACTTCTCGTGAGTGCCCAAACCAGATATTTCAACTAAACCAGCTTCTTCAAGACTCAAGAAACTTCGTTTTTCGCTCTTGTTTGCTTCTTCTTGACACCCTCTCAGCACAAGCTTTCTACCAACAACTTTTCTTGCTGCAGACATCAAGTGTCTCTATCAAAATTAAATAAGCTAAAGATAGAGAATTTAGAGTTTATTTAATTAATTGATACCTTGATGGAATGTTTGTGTTTGTCTCTGAAGCTTTAAAGGGTTAAATGTAAATGGTGATTGTAAATGGTATTTGCAAGATTTAAGAGAAAGCATAGCTTTAAGAGGCCTCTTTTTTTTTTTGTTGTTGTTGTTGCAAATATGATGGAAGAATAAGAAGAGAAGATTTTATCACTATTTCGATGGTTATATGTGGTGCTGGTGGAGAAGAGATAATGGTGTGTGATTCTCTGCTCATATTATTTCTTGGGTCCTTTGACTTAGCTCCCTAGAGAATAATATTTATTTGGAATGCACCCCTACAATTAAATTACTATTTGGAATGGTCTGTGACTTGGTTTTGGAATGGTCTGTGACTCGGTTTTCTAGATAATAAGGTATATTTGGGGTGGGGAATATTTTCTCTCTTGGGATGAAAAATCTCTTATAAGATAAAATTTCGAAACTATAATTTATAAACTTGCAAATTGTATTACTTAAGAAAATTATTTTCCCACCCACTCTCCATGTGCAATCAACCTGGTTGGTAGAGTAAAAATCTCATTTTATTTGACAACTCAATTCTTTTTTTTTTTCTTCTTAAAATTCATATTCTTCAATTCTTGATTTATTTGATAAATTGCTCTATTAAGATTTTAAAAGAAAAAAAACACATATTTATATTCCTCTTGTTCATTTATTATACATTCCCTACTCCTTGCTTGACATATCAACACATGGCAATTATGATATCAAAGGAGTCGTCTCACCTTTAACCTTTAGATTTGATTTTTTAAACAAGGGCTTATGTTAGGTGGTTGAATATGAAGATATTTATTTATTATAAGAAAAATGCTGGAATGACACAAGGTATTTATTGCGATTCTCACAAGTTTGACGTGAGATGTGCACATAATCATAGACTGTTTTCTTGTGATACGAGTAAAAATCATCTACGGTTATGTTTGCATCTTCACACCAGAATTGTGAGAATCACAGTAAATCCTGTGTCACCCCAACACGACTCTTGTTATTATTATTGGTAATCGATATCCTGGAAGATAAGGAGAGTATGTCATTAATTTGAAAATCTAGTGGTACATTATGTGAAAATTGTAAAATTCGATGGGTCAAGACTCACGAATTTTAGAGATGAATTTTGATGGCCTAGGATTGTAAATGTTTTTTATGTTCCCCAATTTCGATAGTTTAGAGTTTCTGAATCCCTCTTATCTTTCGTTAATTTGATAGTTTCGATTAGTCGAAAAAAATTTGACAATGAAAATATGATATCTTGATATGGACTTGTGCCATTGAATATGGGCTTTTTTCACATTATTGTATAACCACCAAAATTTAAGAGATATATCAAAATTACCTTTAAATATTCAGTTTTGGTCTTCTTGAGATTAATACACTTTTGCTAGCTAGGGATACAATATCCTTGGGAATCCCTAGCTTCCCTATTGTCATGTTGATGGGGGAGTTTCAACCCACATGTTAGAAGCTAGCATTTATTCTTTCCATTTTAGACTTTTCTAGTCTCAATCCACGGTTGAGTTTTCCCATCAACCTGACTGTTAGGATTTGAAGAAAAATGCAAATTTCTTAGAGATCAATCTTAATCTTCTAGAGATTTATACATTTTTCCTAGGGATATATTTTTCTTGAGATCACTAGCATCATAATGTTCATGTAACATTTTCCATTTTGTTTCTAGCCTTGGTTGAGCCTTCCCATCAACATGATCATTAGGATTTGAGGAAAAAGGTAGATTTTCTAGAGACAACTGCTAGTCTTCTAGAGATTAATTCACTTCTCATAGGGATACATTTTTCTTGGGAGTCCCTAACATCCCAATGGTCATGTTGATGAGTGCCTCAACCTATACAGTTTGAGACTAGCATTTTTCTTTTCCAACTGTTCTAGATATTCAATCCACTCACCACTTCAAATGATTCCAATAATGGTGAGGAGACCCAAAGCACCTAATAACTTATCTTTCCTCAAAAATAAAAATAAAAAAGAATAGTTTATTTGAACCTCAACCTTTTTTGTCCTACAATTGCTATTTTTTTCTTCAAAAAAATACAATAATAATTTCAAAAAATAAAAAATCAGTTGGGTCCCCAGAAGATCAAATGCATGAGCTTCTCTGCCTTCTCCTCTTTCCTTCTTTGAGTCTCGTCGGCACTACTTCTCTTGGATGGATTCGAGGCACCAGAAAACCACCTCACTTGGTTGGACTCGTCGGATTCTGGCACTGAGCTTGTCTGCATGGATCTGAAGACAAACTCAAGTTTACTCACTAACGTATTACTACTCATCTTTATTTGATTGTAAATTATAAATAAGATATGTTTAGCAGAAATAATGAAGGCTGTGTCAAATAAGTTTGCTCTAGACTTGATGGTTTAGACCATATAAATAAATATAGGTGAAGAAAGAAGGTTGAAAAGCAGCTTTCTGGGGGTGGTTAGAAACAAATGGTTTTGGTAAAACTGGAGAATTTAAAAGTAGATTCCGCTCTGGGAATGTGGGTGGGTAATGGTTTTGTTTCTTCAATACCACTTGAAAGATTCCAGCCCCCACAGGAATAAATTAGTCAAAAACAAAGCATGTGGTTACTGTTTTGTCCCCTCGATTTTTTCAATTTTGATTTCATGACATTGTGGGGTTAACTGAAAATGAAATCTACCATGAAAATGAAATCTACTATGTAGGTGAATTTATGATTCTAGATACTTTTTGAAAATATGATAAATTGTCTATATTCATTAAGAACAATATAGACTTTTTCTATGCCTAAAAAATATATATATTGAAAAACATACCTTTTTGGATAAAATTATTAACCTAACATTATGGTCACCTTTTAAAAATTGTAGGGTTAAGTTCCAGTGATTCGTGAGAAAACACATGATCTCAACTGTAGACACCTCGATTTGAACGGGCCCTCACTTGAAAGGGCCCAAAAATAGTAAGGTTTCAATAAGTTCGACCAACGGGCCTCAATGGCCCGAATCATTGAAAAATGATACTTTCGTCGAAACCCAAGCCACTAACACCTTTCAATGGGTTAGTAGGTCCACCAAAAGGGCTCGGCACACTCCCATCTACCATGCTCCGTGCAAAATACCGATTTTCTAACAAAGGGGGCCAACGGGCCCCTAAGGCCCAAAACATCAAAAGTAGTAACTACGATTAAATCAATGCTCTTAAGACCACCTCATGGTCTCGAGGACTCGCAAAAAGAGTAGTGACCCATCCTACAGTTGTTCAACGTCGTCGCTCCGCACTCGCATGCAAAAATCGATAAATTCCCCAACGGGCCCGAAAGCCCGATTCGCCAACACGTGGCATTTTGATTAAATCAATGGTTTCAAAAAATCAAAAAAAATCAAAAAAATAAAATGTGAGACTTGGGATGCCTACCCCTTCATCCAACCTTCACCGTTCCATCTCCAAATCCGATATCCAATCCAAAACAACCCACAACCCTTCTAAACCCAAGCCCAATACATTAAAAGCCCATAAACCACTATCCATACCCCCATTCACTATCCAACCCACAACCCAACCCATCAACCCTTACCCACATCAACCAATCAACCCCTCAACATCAAAAGATGACACTTGTCATCACCATCCTTCACCTCCCTCATCCAATCACCCACTCCCATCACTATGCTCTAAACAACTCATCTAACTTCTCTCCAAAACTACCTCAACCCATACCCTACCCTAACCTAACCTACCCCCATCCTCTAACATCAACAACCAACTACACCTTCACCCATACCCTAACCCATCACCATTATCTAACATCATCAACCACCCACATCATCACCCATATCTCTACCCATCATTTTCCTTAAAACACTCCAATAAAATCAACTCAACCCATACTTCCTTCATCATCAATCAACTAACCCATTTCTCTCTCTCTAATCAAACAACCCCCATCAACCAATCAACCAATCTCACCACCTCACCCCCTCATCATGATTGCCACATGGCATCATCTCCTTTCTCCTCCCAAAAACTAACTTAACAACCTCTTACACAACCCATTCTCCTAAATCTACACACCTTACCTCATCAACCAACCTAACACTCATTCTCTAAAACCACTCTCTTACACCCCCACTCCACCACCAACCATCACTCATGTCAACCCATCAAACACTCTACCCAAATGGGTTTGGGTAGGATCCAACCCATTTGGGTCTAAACCTCACCCATTTTCATTCATTACACATTTACCCTCCATTTCACCTTAAATTTCACACCCCTCACTCCTAAATCCTATACCATTACCCCTTCTCTCACATTTTAACCCCATTATACCCCCAAACCCCCTCCAAACACCTATATATACCTCCCCTCTCACCCCAAAAAGGGTGACACCAAGTCTCAAAAAAAAAAAAGATTTTCTCTACTCCTCTCTATCATTCTCTCATACTATCTTCTAAAAAAGGAAATTTCACTCTCATATTACACTAAGGATTTGAGAAGCATAGAAGAAGAAGGAAGGGAAGAAAAGAAAGGAGAACTTTGAAGCTACAAGGTGGGTCCTAAGCACACCCCCTCCCTCTCTCTAACCTTCTACTCTTCCCTCTTCTAATACCCCCTACTTTCATTTTATTTTGTTTTACCCCTCTTGATGATTGGGCCCCAAGGCTAAGGTTCATAAGGGTCATTTCCATTAATGAAATGACCCTATGATCAAGCCGAAAATGAATCCCTACTTAGGGAACAAATGCACCCACGTGGCACATTTTTTACCTTCTTTTAAAGATCAAAATGACCAAGTTATTTGAGGTTACCGCCACGTGGCGGGGAGGAAAGGGTGCCTAACACCTTCCCTTTTCTCCAACCGAACCGCTTACCCAAATCTCGAGGTTTGACTACCCCTTATCCATCGCGAGTCACTAAAATGCCAAAATCTCATCTTTTGGAAGAAGTACCTCGGGTGACCATTCACACCCACTTCTAACTTGAATGGTGGCGACTCCAATATTTAGTAGTTGTGGCCGTCATAATGACGAGAACCACGTAACTACATCAACCATGTGAATACAAAATCCAATGGTCAAGATTTATTCATTTCCCAATAACACAAATCTCAGGAATTATCTTCAACCAATAATAAAGTCATAGAATTGACTATATCACCCCTTTAGCCATTTGGTATCTCTTTAATGAAGTGATACCATTCATAGCAACATATCTGGAAAATGGAACAGTTAGGTCATATACCACAGAGAACAAAGAGCAAAATTATATTTGTGACAAGAAGGAAACCTAACCAGTAGTTTTATTTAAACAAAATATAATCAATAATCCATGTTCATCAGCACAAACATGAGAGCTATATACACAAAATGTATTCATCAAGACTACTTACACTTCAGATCTTGTAACTCCAGTGTTGTCAGAAGAGGTGCTCAGGCCCCGCTTTGTCCGCTTAGACCAACCAAGTGCCACCCATTTTATGGGAGGTTAAAATGGTAATTTTATAAAATAATTTTTAGAAGACCATGGTCTAAGGGTTAATCAATTTTAGAATACAAGAGGTGTCCCAATTTTTCATTGGTGAACTTGGAGGAGTGGTGTGTCTAAAATTAAAAGACAATTGAAAGCGGGCATTAAACTACTTGTGGTATAAATGTTGGAATCACAAAGGGACTCAGAGAAAAATGATAATGCATCAGTGGGAAGTTCAGAATACATACAGACATCATTTTTTACTTGGAAGATTCCCTTTCATTAAGAAAATAGATTAGGATTAGATCAAAATCAATCTCCTTGCTAACAATCTCCCATTTAATTCTTGAAAAATTCAGACTTTTTTTTTTTTAAATGCAAGTTTTATTCTCCGGATTATTAAACTATTCTGAATAATTCACACATATTAATTTTAAAAAGAATAAAATACGTTTTTATGATGTTTAAAAAAAAAAAATGCTACTGTAACTTGTTGAATATTGCAAAGTGTAAACTTGTAAATTGTGACATGTAGCACAAGTCGACTTTGAAGCGGTCATGCTTCAAAATTTTGGAGGAACCACTTTTTTATATGACAAATGAGCCTTTCTATCTTAAAAAAACTAATGACATGGTGCTCTACATTTATTTGAGATTACACTTTAATTTTTCAAATTGATGATTTGTCCTTTGACTTTAGTTTTCATTTATAAATTTTTATAAACCAATGGAACAATAACCTCAATGCCCTCATTATCACCACGATCATTATTACTATCACTAATTTCATCATCACTATCACTATTAAAATCATTATCATATTACTGATTTTTTTTATTTTAAATTTTTTGAAATGAGATGAATAACACACGTATGAAGTATATGTCGCATATTTTTCATTTATCGAATTTTTAACTGAATTTTTGCAATCTAAACTCAAATAGAATTCAGATTTTTCATGAATCAAATTTTGACAGTATTATGAATCTCTAACAATGATCAATCTAGCTAAATGTCTGGAACTAATATTTGTTTAAATAAAGGGAAAAGCTCCCTAGTACAGGAAACACAATCCTGCTTATCTGACACATTGAAATGCATTGCCTTCAAGGTAAAGTAGTAGTAGCTATCTTAGGACATCAAATGTTATCATACCAAAATACCTCAACATCCCTTATTTTTATAATCTTACAAAAATTTACACATTTAAGCATGCCTCAACATAAGGAATTTAGGGAAATTGCCAAGATATCAATCATAACTCTAATAAGAAGTAGGGGTTGTTCAAACTAACAATAAGGGTATGTTTGATTGCATGGAAAGTCACTTTCTATGGAATTTGAAATCCATGGAAAATTAGTTGTGGAAAATAGGTAGGATTTGAAAATCAAATTCCATTGTTTGATTTCACTATGATAAAATCATGGAAAAATATGAGAAAAAAGAAGAGGAGGAGGAGGAAGAAGATGAGAGGAGGGGGGAGAGGAAGAAGAAGATGACGAGGAAGAGGAAAGAGGGGAGGATGTGGCGATGAAGGTGGCGGCGGTGGCGACGACGGTGGTGGTGGCAACGGTGGCGATGACAGTGGCAACAATGACGACGACGGAGGTAAATGAGGAAGATGGGGGGAAAACGTGGTGGTGGTGGTAGCGGAGGAGGTGAGGGATGGAGAAGGAGAAGAAGAAAAAGAAGAAGAAGAGAGAGAGAAGGTGGTCGAAAACGGAGCCGACGGCAACGGCGACGACAATGACAACGACGACGAGATTAGTGTAATGGTGGTGGTGGTGGTGGTGGTGGTAGTGGTGGTAGGGAAGAATTGAGGATGGAAAATATAGGTGGATTTCATTTCCCCACCCATATGGGTGGGAAAGTGAAATCCATGATTTAGTGGACTTTTTGAATGGGGTGGAAAATGAATTTCCATTTCCATGTGTAATCAAACACTTGAAAAATGTCATTTTCCATGGAAATTGATTTTCCACCTTATTTTTCAAGTGCAATCAAACATACCCTAAGATACATTACCTGGTCAGCGAGGTCATATATCAATTTTGAATCTTCACCATATTTTCCCATGAGAGTCTCTCTTAATTCAAACACAGGAGTATCTAGGGCAGTAGCCCCATGCCTCTTAAGCATATCTTCTATGATTGAAAATGCTCTGTGTTATGGCCATCTGTTCTTTAGCAAATTCTCTCCTACCTTAAAAGAAATAAAACATATTCAGCATAAAATACGTAATTCAAGCAAAAGAAACGTCAAATATATGGTGCTTTATCACCTGGGGAAGTCCTCTAGCATCCTTTCTTTCCACAATCTCTTTTACTTTCTTCAAAAAAATTTTGAGTTCCAAGTCCTTAGGATCAAAAGATTTTTTGACCACTCATCCAAGGTAGCTAAATTTTCAAATGGTTCCCTACCTACATTCCCCAATCTTTCTTTAATAAGCTGCCTTACAACAGCAGTTCCCTTCCCCAAAACTACCTTCTTCTTCTTCTCGTTCTTTCTTTAGACATTTGATTTACTCCTTTCATCTCAACTCTCGAAGGCCCAACAACTACCCCAACTTAGGTTTTCTCATTCGATTCATTTCTCTCAAGTATAAATAGTGCCAATGATCCCTCCCTAGCAAGAATTTCTCTTACGCTCACCAATAATCTGTATATTTCATGCAAAAAGGTGAGATAATCCAATTCAAATGCTTGTGAAACCAGCCGAGACATCTCTTTCAAACTATCAAAGTGAAGGTGACTACTCGCTAACATTTCCAGCACCCCAGAACGTAAATCAACATCATCAATTGTATCACAGATTAGATTTGCTTGGCTTAAACTGCTCTCTCCTAGAAACAATAGAGATGACACCAAAGGCGAAAATGTCGTCACCAACACCTTCCAAGTCCCAACTTTCACACTAGAATTCAACTTAGCCTGCATTCTCGAATGAACCCACCTCTCTACTTCCCTGAAACTCCCATGAACCTTTGGGATCTCCGAAATTGAATCGGACCAAACACACCCATGAGTTTCGAACCAAAAAGTAAAACCTTCATATCACTGGCAACAAAAGATTCATCCTTAATGGAGAATCCATCACCAGAATCCACCAAATTAAGAGCCATTGATACATCAGCCTTTGACTATTAGAACGTTATGTCGTGTGGCCAATTGATCTCACGGTTTTTGGTTGTTTAATTACATAAGGATTCTATATACATAATGGATATTCATATTAAAGAGCCCCCACTATCGTTAGAATTATTAATATTTTATAAAGTTAGTAAGAAACTTTGATGAATAAAAAACTTACTAAAAGAATAATTTTAAGTCCTCAACTTTCATCTATAAAAATGATTGACGATCCCATATTAAAATATATGAATAAAAAGAATTAAGTGTGGAAAACACACAAAGTAGAGAGTTTTAGTAGAGTAATATATATCAATCACTAGTACCTAACCGATCCATATAGAGAGAAAGTGAGTCTAAAAGGAAGGGATCAATTTGATTGGGATTTTGAAAGCTTCGAGGAACACAAAGATAGAAACACACACTTCCAACATTTGCATCAACGATTTTCCAATGACACAAGGTAAGTACCATCAACTCGATTTATATTGAATGGATAATATGCTTAAGGTATACGATAGATTAGATCCTATTGAGAAAAATAAAAATATATTAAAATTATATTTTTTGATTTTGAATACGCAAAATATAACATGTAGTATCAAAGTCCTAGATATTGAATCTCCATATCTTGACTACAAACCATTCATGAAGGTAGGTTGCCTTGATTTAAGATAAAATTTTCATTTCAATTTCTTGATCTCGTTCTGATAGATTAAATTTTATTGGGAAAAATAAAAATATATTTAAGTTATGTTTTAAGATTTTGAATGCGCAAAAATAAGATTTTGAATGCTACAGTTGACAGAGATAATGAATTATGATCCAAAAGAGCACAAATTCCATCCTGAGTCACAGATGAATTCTCCAAAACAAACAATTCTCCATCAGTTTACTCTGTATCCTCAAGTGTCGAGCCATTTAACCGAAATAAAGAATCTAAAAACCCTTATACAAACCAAAGTCCAAGAAATCAGGGGCGAATCCTCTGTTTAGGGTGTCTGAGATGAAATGTGGGAGAAGAGGTCAGATGCTAGTGTTGGTGAGGACGAGCTTGTTAAGGAAGACAATGAGGGAAGCTCGGGATTCTTCTAGGGTTTTGTTTGAAATCTGAAGACGGGTTGAAGAAAGCGAATGAGTTGGAGATAGCTTTTCGAGGACTGAAGAATCGATTCTTACTTGAGAGAGGCCGTTCGCAACAACGTAAATGGAGGATGGAGAGAGACGAACCTTTCCCTCCAACTGTTACGATAGAGATGCTATTGGCACCCCAACTTTTACTTATTACACCCAAACTAGAAATAAATATAAAATAAACAGAATGGTTGAGAGTTACTCCCTCTCTCATTTTTATTTTTATCGTTTAGATTTAAGATTTTATACGATCTAGGTATGGCAATTTGCCCCATCCTTCCTCCATAGACTCGGGTTTTTACTACCTTAAACTATTTCTCTTTATGATTTTAGTATTAAAAATAAAAAATTGATTCGATTGGAGGGCAGGACGATTTTGATATACCATGCCCCCGCCAGTCTACCCCACCTCCAAACTCGTCCCGCCCCGATAATATATATTGTTATATACATATAAAATAACTACTCAATTTAATTGAGTGTTATAAAATTAATTACTAACTTGAGCAAAATCTTTATATTGTTTGAAATGTGTGTTTTAATCTTTAATTGAGGTGATAAATAATTTAAGAAAGTGAGATGTAATAAGTAAAAGTTGGGGTGCGAATAGCAGCTCTCAATTTTAGATGAGCTTAAAAGTTTTATATATTTATAATAGTATTTTTTATTTTCATAAATTTGGTTAACAAGTTTCCGGTCATACAATAAAATTTTAATGCAGTGTACACTAATAAAAATTGAAATTGAATGAGTCAATGTGATGGTCGATTCAAAATCGACATGCTGGTTTAATTTAATCTCTATTTTTATTTAAATAGTTGTTATTTTTACAAATTTTCAATCATATATAAAATATTAAGATAAGTGATTCACATTGACCCTATCACTCCATTCCCCATTATGAGTCATCTTAGTTCTTAACATGTTAAGCTTCAAAGGCTTGAACCCATTTTAACTATTTAATGATGGAATCAACAAGTATTGAGTGTAGTGATCAGGACTTCCCTTCAAAGAGGGAGAATAGCTCTCGACTTACCTAATATATGTAGTTTGTAGGGTATTGCATACTTTAAAAGAAAATTAAAAATAAAAAAATAAAAAAATAGTTGAATTGGGGTTGGCCACACTTAACTTAAATTTTAACTTCTAACATGTTTAAGACACATTTTAACAAGTCCATTGGAGAGATTTGCCTAGTCACTAACAGATGCACAACATGCAGTGATTTTAGATTGCGGATGTTCTAAGAGGTCATTTGCCACCACCAACCACCCTATCATTAAAAAAAAAAAACATAATAATAATAATAATAATAATAATATGAGTGAATTATTATTTCATGAGCTAAAAATGATTTATTACAACTCATTATTCATTTTAATTACCAAAATGTGAACAATCAAGTTTATGTTAAAAAAAATATTTCACAAAATAAAGTGACTATTTCAGAGGTTTAAAATGACAATTTCACTTTAAATTTGTGAAATAGTCACTTTAAGAACCTCCGAATTCGTTCTCATTCACGTATTGGTAATTAAAATGAATAATAAGCCAAATCATAAATTCATCAAAAGTTGATCAATTTTTCATAAATATCTCTAATATTATTGGGTGATGGATTTCAATTGTGAGAACCTTAGTAAAGGGATTGTACTGTTAGAATATTAAACACATTAATGAGGTGTATTCTGATACACCATATCATATTAGAGGTTAGGATAGGATTTCTTAAGATTAGATTCGATTATGGGTATCTAATCCCATGAGTTAGGATTTCTCATGTTTTCTCATAAAGCCCCGTTGAGGTTATTGAATTTTATCATTCAAAATATAAAGATAAATTCAGTTTCAGCTTGTTTCACATGTACAATCACATGGAATATTTTTTCAAGGAAAGCGATTCCTCGTAAATTGGTAATGAAAAATTGAATTTTGTGGGAAAATCAATTTTGTTTACTATTGTAACGAAAAAGGATCCATTAACAACAGAATTGGATAAGGAAAGCTTCACAAATTAAAATATAAAAAGATTTATACAAGAGAAGGTGAAACCCTTACTTTAATTTTTTTTAAAGTGATTCTGGAAAGTAGGATTGGTTGGTGTTAATGAGAATCTTTAGATGTCGGATTTAGGGAATAATCCAACAAACTAATTACAGGAAAATCTAAGGAACTCTAGGCAAATGGAAGGAAACTACATTAATTTGAGAAATAATAACTTCTACAAAATAGATTTTAAAAAATCAAATTAACAATTTTGATAATTTCACACATATAATATTATTTACAATCGTTGAATCTAAAAAAAAGAAACAACACAAAATTTATGTGTGATCCGCAATGAATCCAAACATTTACAGCTATGGCGCCCCTATAAATTAATTGGATCCCCAACAATTCAAGTACATAACTTTCCTCAAAGACTCGTCCGATTGCTTAATCTTCTCCTCCCTCATCTTATTTATGATCACAGAAGTAGATTGAGAAGATAGTCTCTTGGCTTCAGAAAATGATCTAAGATTGGTCTTCGCGTGTTGATGTATCGATCTAAAAGCGTAATTCCATCTACAGAAACCTTGATCTTTCAGAGTCTCAACAGCTCCCATAGTTCCTGCCACGATCCATGCTTTGTTCATCCAACTCATCTTTTCTTTTTGTTCTCTTTTGATTCAGAAAGCTTTCTCTGTTTTTTTGTTTGTTTGTTTGTCTTTCGAATGAGCGAAGGACTTGGAGGAGAAAGATATATATATATAAACTACGTATTGTGTGCGAGTGTTCTGTGGGCGAAGTTAGAAAAACCGGATGTGGTTTTGCAAACCACAAGCACAGCTACCGGTTTTTCGAAAGCCAACAGAATATGTTCCGCTGGTTTTTCTATTTTTGTTATACTGAATCCAATAGCCTTGTTCTGGGGGTAAATTTTTTTGCTGTACATCTGTACTCAACGTTTTAACGAATAAGTACCACGTGGAGTACAGTCCAGGCCCGTTAGTGCATCTCAAGCCCACGATGGAAAAAAAAAAAAAAATCTTGAATCCAGACTTACACAAATCAGCGTGGTTGAATTTTGGGAAAATTACTTAAAGGATCCTAATGGCAGTGTTCCTTTTTGACTAATGATTGATGAATTTACCTAAATTCAAAACTCACTAACGTGCCATGCGCAAAGAACCATTGACTCTTTCGCTTGGGATACACAACTCTAATTTGGGATATACAATTGTAGGTGGCAGGTCGGTCATGTATCCCGAGAGAGAGAGAATTTACATTTCTTTGCCACGTTAGTGAGTTTTTAAGTTTACTTGTTAGGTTGAGTTCAAAAATTAATACTCTTTCTTTTTAATTAATTTTTAAGTTTTAGGATTTCTCTTAATAATCTATTTAGTAAATTTTTTTATTATTTCTAATCAGTTTTAGAATTCCACTCCGAACATTTCTTACGATTAAAATATTAAAATTGTCCTAATCATTTTTATTTTAAAATTTTGGATTTTCGACATCATAATTGAGTTTCAGAGACTCCATTCTGATATTTTAAAGATGCATGCATGCAAAAAAAAGAATTTTTTTACTTCAATTTTGGATGAAAATCAATCAAAGGTAATTCTTTTGGTTTGAAATCATCTACACAAGTCGTAATGTCAAGTTTTTAGTCAATCTTTCTATTTATTTTAGTTGGAAAAACTTGATAAACGCAAATGGGTGGATTTTATTGGGCTCGATCTCACTACTTTTTATTTTTTAGGTTCAACAATAAAATTGGCGAGCTAGACAATAAATAAAAATTGGTGAGCTCAACACTGTATAAATTTTTGTGAATCTCGATTTTATTTTTCAAATTTTTTTTTTGTTATAAATCTTCAAAATAAATAAAAATACATCTAAATGTTTACAATTAAAAAGATATGATTTCCATACATCATTCATGATAAAAAAAAAAATAATAATAATTGTTGAAAATGATTGGATTTATCGTTGGAAAACCTAAGTATTTTCAAAAAAATTATAACCTGAGATGAGATTGAGGGACCATTAAAAATTAAAAAATTCATTAAATGGACTGTCAAGCAACTGCTCAAAAATTAGGGATTAATTATAAAAAAAAGTTGTTCATCAGGTCCTTTAATTAATTTTCCCTTGAAAATTTGTGGGTAGATCTACAAATCTGTGGGAGCAGACGTGGTGATTTGAGTGGTAAGGGTGTAAATCCCATTAATAAATCTATCATCATGTACCTAATTATTTTTAGGTTTGATTCTCATAGTCAAGTTAGGGATTTGATAGTGTATTTATTTTAATGTACTTATAATTTATTTAGAGAGATTCTATTGCCATGCCAACTTTTGCTACTGCCACCCCGATTCATATGTAAATATCAAAGAATTACCACACATATTGGGGTGGTGTTAGCAAAAGTTGGTGTGACAATAGAAGCTCTTTTTATTTACATTGACGCTAAACAATCTAATTAAGAATCAAAATCTGGAAAGTGTACCGTTCTTGTAGAATAGAATGATGTCTACGTTTTAATTGGAGATTAAAGCACATTATACTCTTAATTGTTGCGATTAGATCCCAAACCACATACATAAATTTGATTATTGAAATTAATCCCTTCTAACACCCAAATAATCAATTTCAACAACCAAACCTTGAGAATATATTGCAAAGCAAATTCAAGTAATAATAAAAAAAAAGTAGATAAATGAACACAATCACAACATTAGATATACATGATTCACCCATAATAGGACTACATCCATGGGTAAATCGACAAGTAAAAATTCACTACTGAAGGAAGAAATTATAAGTATGAAGGTTTATACTTACCTTCAACTATCTAGTAATAACTCAAACAAGAAATCAATTATACTCTCATTATTACAAACTTGCAACAATCATGTGAAGATCACCTTCATGAACCTTGAGCATCTAGATTTTACAAGAGAAAAAAAATACATACACAGAGACTTAATGTTTTCTCACACCTTTTAACAGAAGAAATAACCTCCTTTTATGGATAATAATTACCATCTAAAAATTCCTTTTATTTCTCATAAACTAATGAAATAACATTACCCAAAATACCCTTGGAGAAAACTCATAAATCTTAAAGAATAAAAAATGGTGATTTTATATCACCAAATCCAACAATCTTCACCTTGATAGAAAATCACTTATATGTCATTGCTAAACAACCAAACTTACATTGGCTTAAAACCTAGAGAAGTCGAGTTCTTTTCCAACTTCTCTACTTGAATCTTCTTCATTAGCATATCTGATAAGTTTTCTTTGATTCTCACCTTTATCAATCGCATCATGCCTTCTTCATTCATGTGGCCCAACCTCTAATATCGTAACCAAATCAGAAAGTCGTTATTTTTTCTAACCATGTTTGCATCTCCAACCACCGTTTCTCCAGCTAACTTGTACAAATTGTCAAATTGTACACCCTTGATGATAATCAATGCTCCTTTAGCGATCTTGAGAACTCCATCTTCTTAACAAATTTGTAATCACCCGAATCTAATTAGGAAAGAAAAATCAAACTCTTTTTAACTTCGGTACATGTCTAACTCCTTCTAATATTTTCACCATCCCATCAAGCATTCTCAACTTTACTATGCCAACTCCGACCATTTTACTAGTTGAGTTGTTTTTCATCAAAATCGAACCACCATCACATGATTCATATGAACTAAACAAAGATTGATGGGGGCACATGTGATGAGTAGTAACACTATCAAGAATCCAATTTTCTTGGAACATGAGATTGTTTTGAACCATGAACACTTCTTCTTCCATAAATCCGGATGTAGACTCCTCAACTTGATTAGTTTTTTTTTTTTTTTTCCTTTGGCACTTTGTTTCTCGTTATCCATCTGTTTGTTGGAACTTAAATCTTTACTTGATTCATTTATTTTTCAGCAATCCTTTTTTAAGTATCCCATCTTGCCATAATACCAACAACCTTCCTTGTCAAAATGACCTCTAAATCTTGATTGATGTTTGGATTTTCTTCTTGACATGTGAACTTCCATACCCAGGTCTCTCAAGCTTTCCAATGATACTTTCCTTTGAAGCTTATCAACAAGTAATGCACTACACATCATCCAAGTCAAGAGCATCTTCTTTGGTACAACTCAAAGTTGTGACCAAATTTTCATAAAACTCTAGTAACGTGCATAATAAACTCACTGCCTTATCTTCCGTTTTCATGCTCACACCAATGCTTTCAAGTTGATAAATAATGTTGTTAAACTCGTTTAGGTGCTCCGAGATCTTCGTGCCTTCCTTCATTTTCTTGGAATACAATTTTCTCTTAAAGAAAATTCAATTAGTTATAGACTTAATTTGATACAAATCTTTTAATTTCACCCATAAGTCTTTTTTTATTTTCTCCCTGACAATATTGAATAGCACCTCATTTGCTAAACACAAATGAATGGTTGTCCGTGCCTTCAAATAGAGTTCTTTCTAATCATTTTCGCTCATCATTTTTGCCTTTTTGTCTTTTCCATACAAAATCTTGTGTTGTCCTTGTTAAATTAACAAGTCATGGATTTTTATCTTCCATAACTCAAAATCTTTTTTCCCATCAAATTTCTCCACCTCAAATCGAATGTTCACCATTTTTCTTGTAAAAATCTATTACAAGCAATTTATCAAACACAATGCATACACAACCTGGACGCTCTGATACTATTTGTTGTGGTTAAATCCCAAATCACACACGAAAATTCAATTATTGAAGTTTATCCCTCCTAACACCGAAACAATCAATTTTAATAACCAAACCCTAAAAATGTGTTATAAAGGAAATGCAAGTAATACAAAAGAAAATAGAGAAACGAACACAACCACAACACAAGATATATGTGGTTCACCCACAATGATACTACATCTACGGGGTAAGTCGACAAGTAGAAATTCACTACTTAAGGAAGAAATTACAAGAATTGAGATTTATATTTACCTCCAACTCACCTATAAACCCTACTAAATCTCTAACACTAACTCTAGTAATAACCCAATTAAAAAATTGATCCCACTCCCATTGTAATGAACTCAACACTAACCAAGTCATTCTCAAGTGCAATTTTAGAGATATGCATTTACCCACGTTCCTATTAGTCCACATGTATTTAAGGTATCTTGACGTGGATAAAGCATGGGTACATTTATAAATTTGGGATAACTTTAACATATGTGGACCAATAGGAATGTGAGGTCTCCAAAAACTCATGCATCATTCTCCAAGTAGAATATAGGAACTGGACACTTTATCAGATCGTGGTTCCCTAATTAAATATTAATTGATAAGTTTGTTAGAAGAAAATATACTTTAGCTAAAATTAAAATCTAAAGAGAATGTGAATCTTTGGATTTTTTTTTCCACAAACGTGGGTTTGTATTTTACATTCCTTCTCAATCTTAACTACAAATAAAGATGTCAGATCTTAATTTTCTAATATTTATTTTTGAAAATGTGACTCACTTGAATAGTTCATAGTTGATATCAAATTTCATGTGAAGAATAAGAACTATACATTTGCCTTTAAAAAAAAAATTCAAAAATTCAAAAATAATTGTCTAGCCTATCAAGTACCCAATCGATATCAGATATTTGATGGGTCCATTTTGATTTCTCAGATTTAATATCAAAAATAAAAATCGATAAGAATTGTAGCCAATGCTTTATCTAGATTTGGGTTCTCGTTATATCTAAAATCTAATTAAAACCAATCTACAACACCCATAGTGGCGTACCATCATGCACCATTAAGTCGTCTTAGATTCAAGAAATTACATAATTACTTGTCACTGGATCAGAACATTTCTATGGGCGATGGAACAAAGCCAAGCTCTATTCGGCCAAACATTCATGATTTAGTGACTTGAAAAGTGTCAAACTGCATCTTACAATGTTAGTTCAAATCCTTGACCTTAAGGATCAGAAATTCATCTATTTTTTATTTTATTTTATAGGTGAGCACGGTTTCTAATCGTGGATTCGTGGTATCATCACTCACAAATTTTACCGTCTAACCTATGTGCCACTTTCACAATCAATATTCTGGTTCCCTCTAATTTTTTATCCACAACTAATTAATCAAGTTAGGAAACAAAAATTAACTAGGTACATCTTAACCTAAGACAGTATAATAAAATACTAGAATAATATCCTTACAAATGCCAAGAAATCTATAACATAAATTGGTGGGATTCTTTGTGAGATTCTCAATTGGAAGTATTAATCCTAAGTAATCTATATAACTAGGGGTGGCAATTTCAACACGACCCGTGAATAGGACTCGAAAACTTTACGAAGTTAGTGTTTATGGGTCATAATAGTGGTAATCTTGTCTAACACAATTGTTAAATGGGTTAGATTTGGGTTCTGGGGGTCAACTCATTTAGTTATTCTATCATTAGTGTGTAATTTTAAATATATCAATAATTATTTAAGAATTTTTTAAAGTACTAATTTTTTTTCTAGAATTTTCTAGAACTTTTTCATAATACATTTTTTTAATCAAATTCTATAAAATATAAATGGTGTTTTAAGATATTTTTAAATTAATAAATGGTTAAACTTGAGCTAGTTTAGGAAAGAAAAAACTCTTTTTTTTAATAAGTTATTTATTTATATTTATATTTTTTTTACTCCTTTTTTTTTCATTAAAATCCAGTGGAATGTAGTGTTTGTTTCTTAATATTGACAAAATGACCTTCAATAAAATTTAAGATCTTACTAAGTAAGGCTATTATGTCTCATGCGATAATAAATTACATTCTGCTCAATCAATAATAATAATAATATTGAAAAATACTTTCCTTACTAAGTTAGTAAAGAAAAAGAAAGTTTTTTTATCACGTCACCTTATGGCATCCAAAAACATGATCTGATGTCACATAAGTGTAAAAGACAAAATTCTACGAACTTTGAAAAAAAGAATTTAAAAAAAAATTATTTTTCACCATTGAACTTAGTTTACGGTTGTCTTACTTTATTTTTAATCATGATATTTTATTTTTGGTGGTGGAAATGAAACTTATTTTATTTCATAAAGATTAGAATTTTGTTAAATAAGTTACATGTGGGTTGGGTCAGTATGCCTATTTATAAATGGGTTGGGTTTGAGTTTAAGTTTTTTACACGATTATTAAATGAGTTGGGTTTGGGTTTAGTAAATTTTCCTAATACCCTTGCCTCAACATGATAGGAACCCAACCGGACCCATTGCCACCCCTATATGTAACTATAAGAGTAAAACCCACAAAAGAACACACAAAGCACACGAAGGATTTTCGTTACATCACTTCACTTATTTAGCCTTTTTAATACCAATCATTATTCCTTTAACGATTGACCTTCACTTGGACATTGAAGTACAAGTGGCAAGTACATCACCAAAATATTGAATGTATGAAAACAAAGAAGGATGTGATCTTGGTAGCTTGCTCATGATGCAAACCTCCATTTGTGGAAAATAAAAGAAAAAATTATCTGTAGTATAAAAATCAAATTTTATTCTTATTGCTTTGCTCTCACTCTGAACTCAGACGACCAAAGTGTAGAGCGTGTATGGGTGCCAGTAAACAAATTGATGCATGTAGACTCGACGCTCACAATGTGAGTGACAAAATATACATTTGACACTTCTCAAATATTAACTTAAATCGTTATATGATATTTTGCTTTCTCATTCCATCACTATTTATTGTCTCATTAAAATAACAAAATATTCTCTTTCGCAACTTGAAATTAAATATCTTAAAAGAATAAAAGTAAACCAATTTTACTTGACTAAACTATCTTTAATAAATAGAAAAAGTGAAACCCTTTCCTCACTAATATAGTAAGATTATAAGTGTTAGTAGGGTTATTTTGATCAAATGAATTACCACATCAAAAATCCAACACCACAATCCTCTAAGTTTCATTAAACAGCTCATATAAAAAACAAATTATTTTTTAACTAGATCTAAGATTTTGAAAATGGACGGCTATCGAACTTCCACACTACTCTTAAACTTAAAATTGAAATTCAACAGTAAAATTCCCTTTTTTTTTTTTTTTCAAAATTCATAGAATTTCGCCCTCTTCAACCCTGAAGCATCTGATCATGTTTTTGAATGTCAAGAGGTAAGCCCAAGATCTCTTAGTAAGGCTAGAGAGCTAAAAAAGATTCATTTATTCAACTCTTATTTACTTATGTATTTCAATATAAGTTGGTACAACCAAATAGGTTTTGGTCAATACTATTTTTTATTATTAACAATTAATTAATTGTTAATTAATTAATATATGCTAACAATTAATTAATTTTTTTTGCTTGGAAGTTTTCCGATGAATTTTACAATTTCATAACATTTTTTTTAACACTAACACATCATTTTCCTCTTAATCTTTGCTATCATAGTAAGAGAAGGCTAAGTAGAAATGGTTCAACGTCAAAATTTGAGTGGCCATAATGCCCCCACTTTTATGTTTGAATGTTGTTAAAATAAATGTTAATAAATGTTGATTAATATTTATTTAAAATTGATTCAAATAAAATTAATTTAGTTTATTTTAAAATGATATTTGAAAGTTACTTTATGATTGGTGTACTTTTTGTTAAAGAAAAATAAGTATTTTTTAAAAGAACATTTCTATTGGTTGATGTCTTTTCACATGGATTGAAATTTGTAAAAGTTCTTTTGACTCCTTTTTTCAAATTTTTATAAATCCCACATTGCCTTTTAAAATGTTTTAAAAGGATTTTTAAACTATAAATAAGAACCTATTCTCAACTCTTTCTTCATTCCAAAGACTCTCTCCTTGAGAGCTCTTAATAGCTTCAAGCTATATGAAAATTTAATAATTCCTTTTTATTTTATATATATATATATATATATATATATATATATATATATATAATAAGAAAGAAAGAAAAAGAAAAGAAAGAAAGAGAGAGAGAGAGAAAAATTAATATTTAATAGGGCCGTTTAATTTTGGATAGGCACTAAGGCCGATCCGAAAGGTGTCGAAGGGGCCTAAGGGTGCTTAACGGATTTCTTGATTTGAATAGATGCCTAGTAGTTCCAATGGGTTTCATACCTATTGAGATTCAAAAACCATTTACGAATGGGTGTGATTTTTATAATTGTTATATATTTATGGAGATTAATTATGTTAAAATAACGAATTCAAAAATTTTCTACAAAAAGAGGCATTCGTGTATCCGAGATTCTGTGTGACAGATTTTCTCAAAATAGTACAAATTTTGAGGAAATATACAGTTGTGTTAGAACTGGGTTCTGTTGTATCCTGAAGACAAGTTCGCCAGCAACCCATCTGCATCTTCGTGTTCAATCGGAGTAGGGGCGTCTATTGTCTATAAGACAACGTAGATTACTACGTGCCTCAGAACAATTTAAGTTCAAGTTCTATTCTTTCCAATATAATCAAGGTCATTTTGATTAAAAAAAAAATCAAGAAAATTGCAATCCAAACCTTACTTAGTTTTTAAAATTACAAAAATATCATTTTTATTATATAATCTTCAAAAACCCTTTAATCAATATATTAAATTATAAATAAACCCTTTCATACGTGTGTTTGAAAATGCCACCTTTCTAGTTCTAGTTGTACATCTTCACAATAGTTATTACAATCACCACCCTTGATCATATAAAGAATCTTGAATTTACTTTTATTTTTTTAGAAGAAAAGTATTTAACAAGATGATGATTAGACAATGATTTTTCATAAAGAGCATATCATTTTTGACACTTGAGAGTTAAGATGTGATACATAAACTTCCTTGGAGACTGCATTCAACATTGTGCTGACATGGGAGTGTGCAGAGAATAATAAATTGTTTTCCTCAAGATACAAGTTGAAAAATTTATGATTCTTTCCACATTACCACGTTGGAGCAGTGTCGAAGGAAGTCTGTTGGACATTTTCCTATGTGTTATCAAATCCGCATTTAACGAATCAAACCTCGAAACAATTCAAACCTTGATTCATTAAACGTAGTGAGCCAAGCTTACTTTATTATTTTATATTAATTTTTTTTTATCCCTTCACATATTAATAAATTTCATAGATCTCCCTAATTTTTCAAACAAATAGCATGCCCCTTTGACTTTAGTCTATAGTAATAGACTGATGAAAATTGACCAAAAACCCTCATCATCAACTAAAAAATCCAGATTTGTTCTCTCCAAAATCTACCAGCTTCAACATCTTTTTCCCTTAATCATCACTTCAACCTCCAAATATCCTGATATCTGTCTACAGAAAAGGATTAGGTATCAAAGCATTGAAACAAGGTTTGAGGTTCGAGTCGACTCAACGAGTTAACAACTGTGATACAAAGTAAAACCAGCAAACGAAACCGCTGCCACTCTTTCTGGGAGCACAGCACTTGTTTTCAAAACCACGAACGTACTTCACTTGCACGTGTCAACTTCTCTATTTATAACATGCAGACTCCTCGCAGCCATTTGTCACAAACGAAACGAAACCCGAACCCGAAACGGATCTTTCTCAAACGATTTAAATACCAGTGAAGGACGAAGGATGAGTTTGAGGTACCTCAGCAGAATATATATTACAAGTGCTCAGCAAATGCTGAAAGACCAGAGCTCCAAAGGAATGATGGCCGGATTCAGGTCTTCTGATGCAAGATCCAGATTCGAATCCGGAAATTCAACTCAGACTAGTTGGGTTTCTTCTGATGGTGCCAATGATCCGGAAAAGAAGGTGAGCACAGAAGAGAAACGTAGAAGAAGGGAAGCAGAGAAGGCCGAGAAGGTCATGCATCTCATCTGTTGGGGACCCAATTGAGATTTTACCACGAATCCAAGATCATAAAAAACGTGTCTGTTTTTTTAGTTTTTGTTTTGTTTATTATGTCCATTTCTATGTTGTACCATTAGCTCACTTTTCAACCTTGGTGACAAAGTCGGGGTTCGTGAATAATTCGGCATGAGAAAGCTACGGCAAAAGTCGATAAAGTTGGGAACATCGGATAAATTTAAAAGTAAAAATAATCATTTTAAGTATAAAAATTGTATTAAAAAAAACGTATTTTATATATTAATAGAAAAAATAATACTTAAAAAATGCTAAAAATAAAATAATCTGTATTTTTTGAACAAAATTTAATCCCATAGTCGTGATTTAAAAAAAAAAAAAAGTGTTTTAATCAATAACTATGAAAATCATGATTTAATCGTGGCTTTTTATATAAAAAAAAAACACACAGATTTTTTATCACTATGTTTTCAACTTTCATACACACGTCTGAGGAGTTTATATTTATTTATTATCTCTCATGAATAGCACGATATAATGTGGAGTATTCTCTTTGAAAAAAAATTAGCGTCAAGACAGGCATGCTCCATGTTTTGGTGAATATTAGAAAGAATAATGATTTTCTGACGCCCCCTAACATAGCATGTGCTAAAATCATAGATTCTTTTCATAAGATACACAACTGAACATATTTATAGAGATGTACAATTATGTATCTTGAGAGAAAAAAATCTATGGTTCCAGCCCATGTCACATTTGGGGCATCAGAAAATCATGACTCAAAGAATAATGCCCCCCATGTGTTTTCAAATTGATAACCTACCTTGCCTAACTTAGGCTTTCTTTGAGAGAATGACTTAAATACTCTCATCTTCAATTTCTAGCAAAAAATCACTTGAATTTCTATTCAAAATTATTCATCTCCAATATGAGGGTAAAGGATTTTACCCTTGGGCATGCTTGTTACATCACAAATCATTTGCATTGCAAATATTTTGCAATACAAACATTTTGCACTGAAAAACAATTTACCATTGTTTAATAACTACCCTAAAATCTCTTGCGAAATCAAAGTTTTGCATTTGGTTGATATTTGCAAAGCAAATTATTTGACCTCATCAAAGAGAATATTATTCAAATTACAAAGATATCTTCATTACTATCTACACTATGATATGTATGAATTTACAAAAATATCGCTATCAAAGGTATAATAATTAACCTACACATTGAAATTACAAAAATATCATTCATCAAAGGAATTATTCAAATTACTAAAACACCTTTAGTACTTGTTGAATTAATATTTATATAAATTTATAAAAATACCCCAATGATGAGGGATATTTTGTAATTTCATATGCAAGTAAATATATCTTTGATGAGATGTATTTTTGTGAATACACATATTGGCTATTGTACCAAGTATTGAGGGTTATTTTTTTTATATAATTTAAAATTCCTTTGACGAATGGTATTTCTATAATTTCAATATATAATTTAATGCATCTTTGATTAGGGGTAGTTTAGTAAATTTATGTATAAATTATTTTAACAATTACTTAAAGTATTTTTGTAATTTGATTAATTTCTTTGATAGAGAGTAATTTAATAATTTTGATATGCATATGTTCGAATTAAATAATTTTGCAAATAATTTGCGGTATGTTTTGTGTCATAAATTATTTGTTAAAATTTCTTAAGAATTTAGGCGATTCATGCAAATCATTCGCAATGCAAATCATTTGCATTATGTAACCAAGCACCCATAAAATTAATTTTAAAAAATTATTTGCATTTGCAAATGATTTTCACCCTACCAAGCTGGACCTTAGTTTTCAAACTTAAGATTTTATCTTTTTCAACCTTCAAACTAATCATTAATAACCAAAAAAAACCTTTGAACTAGATATATTTAAGATCTAACAAAAACTATTGATAATCTTCTCGCAAAAATCAATCATCTTCAAGCTAGCTCTTTGGTCTCCTAAATAATTTATTTTAACCTATTTGACCCCATCTTTTTCAACATTGTTGTCGATTATTTTCTACCTCACAAATCCATGTCTTTTACTTCCTAAAATCTTTATCTTGTTCTAAAGTTTGAATGAGCAGAATCTTAAGGTTCAAAACCAAATTACACCCTATCTTGTTCTTCTTGAGTAAAGGTTGAAGACAATTAATGGATTTTCTTTTTAAAATATGTGAAGATGACAAATTTTCTAAGAATAACGAGTTATAGCTGGAGATTGAAGACGAGGTCTTATTCTTTAGGTTTGAAGATTGAAGATGATGGATTTTTTAGAAAAACACAAAGAGTTTTTGATGATGACAAATTTTATGAGAAAATGGAATTTGGCTAGAGGTTGAAGACAAAGAGCAGCATTTTAATTAGAATAATAATTTTCTGACGCTCCCTAACGTGACATGTGGCAGAATCATATATTTTCCTTGAGATTCAGTACAACATATATTTATGGAGATGTACAATTGTGTTCCCGAGTAAATATAGCTCTAGCCCATGCCACGTCAGAGAGCATAAGAAAGTCACGACTCTTTCAATTATTTCATATTAGTCTTTGAGGTAAAACCTAAGTCTAGAATGTCATCACTTTGAAACTATGGGATGTCATCTCTACCATTAGAGTGATCTTAACGAGAACAAACAGAGGACACCTTGATGTAGATGTGTTTTACTTACCTTGATGCGATGGCACGCGCATGTCTGTAGATGTATTTTACTTATATCTCGGAGAAAATACATCTACGAGCAAGCTCTGGCCACCACGTAGTCCAGCGAGGGCACTCCATCATTAATCATATCTATATTACCCTTTCATACGGCGTATATTGCAATCACAATAACGTCGTTAGACCGTTATAACGGTTCACGTCAAACCTACAACTAACACGTAAGAGAGAGATGATAAGTCAGCGTCACTAAATATGAGACGTGGCAAATTTATAATGACTGAAATTGACCACAGAAAAACCATGTAACGGATAAGACTCGCATTGCGTGTTCTTCTCCATTTAAAAAGGAGTCCCCTAGCCTTACTAAGTTAGTAAGACTTTCATCCTTACTAAGGGATCTTGGGCTCCTCTCTTAGCATCCAAACACTCGATCCGATTCTTCAGTGTTGTAGCGGATGAAATTCTATAAATTTTTAATAAACAAAATTCAAAAATAAGTTATTTTCACCATTAAATTTTATTTTTAAATTTGAAAACTACGTCGAGATTTGTTAGCCAACTCAAAAGAAATTATCATTGATTTCTTTTTTAGATCTGAGTTTTTCGATGAAACTTACAGAGCTGTCGTGTTGGATTTCTGATGTGGTGATCCATTTGGGTACAAGACCCTTAATCAGGCCAAAATCTTACAATGATGGTAAAGAAAGGGTTTCACTTTAAACAACACACTTTCCTTACTAATTAGTCAGGCTAGTCCTACTCTTAAAAAAAAAACAAAATTGCGACTTCTGCTTGTTTTCATGTCCACGACGACAAAATATCCCCAATTCTGAAAACCCTAATAAATCTCCATTTTATTTACTTATTATTATTTCTCCCCCAAAGTCTCTGCACAAAGATTGCATCTTTAATGGCGTCCATTTCTTCTTTATCATTCACTTCGTTAGGGCAAGCTTCGGAGCGGAAATTATCGGTTTCGGAGACTCGATGTTTCAGTTACGGTTTTGGGTTTCGGAACAACTTCATCTCCGATTCGATCAATGTTAAAACCTCGAAATCGAGTTCTCGAATCTCCATTCAGTGCATATCAGCTGTAAAAGGTGAATTACGACATTGATTTGTTTTCTAATTCACTTTCACATTTGTTTCTTTGGAAGATTTATTGACTTAGAAAATGAAAAAATCTGTATTTAATTAAGAAAAGTAGAAAATTGCACTTAAATTTGGTCTAATTCTTCTCTGAAATTTGAGGGAGAAAGAAAATTTAACAGCTTGATATTGTAATATTTACAATTCTGCCACTGAACCAGAGCCTTAAATGATCAGCATTTCTGAATTGTGGTTTATAGATGTGCCGCCGACAGTATCTGAGACAAAATTGAATTTTCTGAAGTCTTATAAGCGGCCAATTCCGGGTGTATACAACACTGTGTTGCAGGAGTTGATTGTTCAGCAACATTTGATGAGGTACAAGAGGACACACTGTTACGATCCTGTCTTTGCCCTTGGTTTCGTGACCGTTTACGATCAGCTCATGGAAGGGTACCCGAGTGATGAAGACCGGGATGCTATTTTCCGAGCGTATATTGAGGCATTGAAGGAGGATCCAGAACAATATAGGTCTTTATCAGTCTCATTTCACAACTTTGATTTGAAAGTTTAGCACTATTATAAATATTGATCAATTATAGGGTAGTACATGCTTGAAGTTTTTGGTTAATTTCGTGTAAAATTTAGAGTCAAAATTTTGGTGAATCCATCGATTCCTAGGAATTGAGATATTGAGGGTCATGGAATTTGATTCCATCTCATCTCAAGATTCATTGAGACCTTTCTTGGGATAGCTTGTGTAGCTCTTAGTATTTCTCCTTTTGCTTGTTGTTTTCCTTGGTTTATGTTTGTGTTTCGACTTTGCTTAGATTTGATCTTGTAAATTGTTTTTTCTGTTTTGGGGGCTATCTCGGCCTCCCTTGTACTGTTTCTCGTTAACCTTATTTATAGAATCTTTATACTTACAAAAAAAAAAAAAATGATGCTTCTAACAAATTTCTACTACTAAGTTCATCTTTACTATTATAATGAGAGAAGATGAAGTAGAAGTGGTTCTACACCAAACTTTGAGTGGCCTTAAATGCCCTCACTTTTATATTTAAATTTAATATAATTAGGGTCATTTTGGTAAAAAACCAAGAAAATTGCAGTCCATGGTCCTATGATCACATTGTTTAGTTTTCAAAGTAAAAGAAGTATCCTTTTTTTACTATGTAATCTCCAAAAACCCTTTAAGAAATATCTTAAATTACAAATAAGCCCTTTTGATATATGTGGGTTTGCAGATGCCACCTTCTGGTGACTGATAATGAGATCTTAAAAAATAGGTATTGAACATTAGTTTTCAAAGGGAAATTTTAATACTTGATATATTGGAAATAAAATATTTTATTACTGATCAGAGTTTACAAAACTCTGCTCAAATAATCGTGTGTGTTTTTTTCTCTGCTCTTTTCGTATTTGTTCCTTCACTAGTTGCTCAAGAGAATTATAGTTTTCTCCTTTTCTGAAGAGACCGATGTAGCGAGAGAAATTGAGAACCCTAAATTACTTCAAATTTTAGAAAGAAAAAAAATCCTTCAAATCCAATGATGGTTGAGTCCACCACGAGTATCGGTTATGAGAATTATTTCCGTATTAAAGTTAAGTTTTTAAGGACTGGAGTCCCACTGGCGGGATCTGCAAGACTTTTCTGTTTGATGGTTTTCACCTTATGTCACCAACTACTGAATTTTGTGATGCAAAATATTAAATTATCTGTAATCACCATTAGGAGATCAATTGTCTCCATTTACAGGCATTCATGTTGCACATAAATTTTTTCATCTATATGTTATAATCATCAAAATATACCTTGAATTTCTAATTGTGATTTCTACAGAAGAGATGCACAAAAATTGGAAGAATGGGCTCGTTCTCAGAATCCCAGTTCATTAATTGAGTTTCCATCTAGAGAAGGAGAAATTGAGGGGATATTAAAAGACATTTCGGAACGGGCTGGGGGTAGGGAAAATTTCAGCTATAGCCGCTTCTTTGCCATCGGACTGTTTCGTCTTCTTGAATTGTCAAATGCGACAGAGCCTACTATCTTAGAAAAGGTTGGGACTCTTGCCAAATTCGGGTGTGTAGTTGAAGTATATGTGATACTTGTGCGCTTTAGTTTTTCCTGGTAGATATCAAAGAGTTTCTTTTCTTTTCAAAAAAAAGATATCAAAGAAGTTGAGCTTGTGCCCTAACCAATATTGTCAAAATATCAAAGAATTTCATTCATATAGCAAGAAAGTTGTTTGTTTTCATTGCAGACAATAAGATCATCTATGGGATTCATTTTCTTTTGTTGTACAAGTCTTGTAGTTGTTCTTTTACAAATCACAATTCTGATCTTATAGACTAGTCTTGAAAGTATCCTGTCATATTTTTGTCCCATTCGAAACTGATTGCTTCGAATTGTACCGCATTGGGTGTGCTCAGTAAGTTGGACATGCATCAACATGGACAATAAGAAAATAACTGAAATTATTTTTGTTCCTTTAATTCATAGCTTTTGCATGAGATTCATGTATTGGTTCCACTGGTCAAGACAACGTTCATATGTCATGATTTTCAGTGCTACTATATCTATAATTATGCTGTTCATTCATCTATGACCAGGCAAAAAAGTTTGAATGTATGCATTTGTTGGATTACAGTGCCTCTCACTGCCACATATGTTTTGTCTTGTTACATAGGTAGAATCATCTCAAAATCTCACTTTCATATTCATGGTCAACTTTCCTAGAACTCTAGATTTCAGTCCCCTATCTAAGGGAGTTTTCATGTAGTAAAGTGGAAGATGGAGGTTCCTAGGTAAATGAGAATTCCTTGGAAATAATTGTAAATTTCTTAAGCACATGCACATGAGTGTTGAACCATTTTATTTTATTTTATTGCATTAATGAGTTAGTATTCTTAGTATTTTTCAAATCTGCATTTGGATGGGTTCTTTCTTCTAGTCAAGTTCCAGTTATTAGTTACATCAGAATGTATTGCGATAGATCAATGTTGATCCTACACGTCATACATGTGGCCATGTGGTGAGCATGCATAGGGTTTTGGATAGGTCTTTCTATGAGTTCCATCTAGGATATCTACCAAGTCAGACACTCAACTGATAGCATGATTCTAAGCACAAATAATATACCAACACTACAACGTTTACAAATAATGTACGTCTGCCCTTGAATTTGAGTAGTTAATACCAGTGCTGAAGGTGGGGACTCAATGCAAATCCATTTTAACTAGAAACTCCCGCATCTAAAAATCAACAATTTAAAAACTAGTTAAAGCTCTAACATATACTGAATAAACATTAGTAAACTCTCTCGCAATATTTTTTTCCTAATACCTAACAAATTCTCTCTCGAGGCACACTATCCTTAAGCTTTTTCTAGTCCAAGAAAACCATGTGTATGGATTTTCTTGCTCATTGGTAGGACAACATGGAGATCATTCTAGAAAAGTGAATCATTTGATGAATTTCCTCATAAATAAGTCCACTCCAACATTACTAACTGTAGAAAAGTGGACAGGAAGTAGCAATTCAGAATATTGAGAATGTTGGAAGGGATTAATTCATCTCTAAAGAAGTTCATTTTTTCTAGATGATGATTTGTCATGCACTCATAGGTTGCTATCTAACAGCTTTGTGCAGCCTTAAACATAGACAAGAGGAGTGTGGATCGGGACCTTGATGTATACCGCAACCAGCTCTCCAAGTTGGTTCAAGCAAAGGAGCTCTTGAAGGAGTATATGGATAGGTACAAACATTTTCCTTCAAAACTTGATTACTCTTCTACTTATCAATGTCAGGGTGTAAGTATCCGATTTGTTATTAAGTTGATGAATATTGCAAGTCTTGCCACCGTGGTGGTGCAGTGGTTTAACAACCTCGTTGTGCTCCCCAAGGTCATGAGATAGAGTTTCCCCACCCGCGACATTACCTGATATGCTTGTTTGTGATGGTAGGGCGTATCCACAGGGATTAGTCCCACATCCAAAGTGGGTGGGGGCGCCCTGTTGCATTGGAAAAATAAAATAAAATTGCAAGTCATTCATGTATTATAGTTCCTTGGTCTAGAGCAGTTGAACCATTGAATATGAAGATGAAAACTCCTCTGATATGATTCTCGTCCAATAATTCAAGTTGTATTATACCCTTTTCAGAGAAAAGAAGAAAAGAGAAGAAAGAGCAGAGACTCAGAAGGCTAATGGGGCCATTCTGAAATGCTTAGCAGAATACCAATTCGCAGTCTGATGAATTAGCAATCTAGAAGTTCTTATTGAGTCAAGTACACACTCGTGGAGCTCCAACCAACTGATAGGTGTTAGAGGCAGAGTAAAATTTTTGAGTCGCAGTCACCACCATTTCAGTGTATGGGTTTTGTATTTCAAGTGTATTATTTTCTAAGTATGGTGTTACAGATACGTTGTTTGTATTCACCTCGCTCTTTCTTTTTTTATATCTCAACTTATTTTGTCGCAAATATTCTATCCAGAATCTGTTAAATGCATGAGGAATGAAACCCATAAAATCTAGAGTGTTAATAATGATGGAGAACCAGCTAGAATATGCGGCAGTATCATTGTACCACTTAGTCCAATCTCGAAATGCCATATAACGCACCAAAGACACAATCATTATTAACAGTTGTGTACTCTTCGTAGTTTCCATTCTTTGGATGTCTTGTTTCACTTAAGAGTTAGCTCTCATCTGTTCTAGGTACTTCTGCTGCTACAATTTCTTTAGGATTTACATGTATGTATCAAACATGTACAAATGCTCTTTAAAATCTATCCAAGCTACCCTGATTCTTTCAATACCTCATGGATTTGGAAATTAATCACTTGTAATCACGTTACTTATTGGGAAGTTGGTCAACTTGATTTTGTTGCAAATCAAGTTCAGTGGAGGTCATGTTTCCTTCAGGTGGCATGTTGTGTGACGAATGGTGACACGCGAAACTTTATCATGATCTCAGCGAGGAAAGGAAGGTCCTTCTAGATTATGGAATTTTCTTTTATACGTGGAAAATTCTAGAGAAGATGATACATGTAAGAGACCTAGTGAGTGCAACGCTGCGGTCGCATTGGGATCAAGAAGAAACTTGAGATAGGAAACACTATAATAATTAAGGTTTCAAACTTGATATGTCCCTTATAATATGCTTAGAGTTGTGCATACGCAATCTTCTACACCCCTCTACGGTCCATTAGACCCAATCTTATGCGAGTGTAGAAGTATAGCTACTTATGAGAGTTTAGGCTGATTTCTAAAGGAAAATGATGAACTGCATGCGTTGGACTGTTAAATGATTCTTTAACATGTATCTCGAGAAAAGAAACCTATGGTTATCTGTGCACTGCCACATCAGCACAGTGACGAATGCAGTGTATCATCACGACTCTTTTCTGAAATACTCGTAAGTTAGGCCAAAATGTTGTTGGAAAAGGTGTGTATTATCAAAATGTCAAACAATTCAAGACTATAGTTCACTGAAAGACTATTATAAATTAATTGATGGGTGTACATCAAATAAAGGTTTAAGTCAAAAGAGATCTTTGCTCACGCACAACTTTTCCAATAGTACTTCAATTCAAAATAGTTTGTCCATTATTTCATGTGGGGCATTCTTGTTAGTTGGTTGCAATTTTTCTTCTACAAATTTATGATTTAAGTTGATTGATTAGGACTACCTATTAATGAGCCTGTTTGTTTTTTTGTTTTTTAATCAATAAAATATGATCATGTGGATATGTTTGGACCAACTACTTATTCGGTCATAGAATCCTTAAGAGTGATCTCATGATTCATAATCTTAAAGGCACCATATAACTTGATTTTGATCATATTAAATAGTCCCACATTGTTCATGTATAGAGAATTAATAGGATTCTTAAATATCAACTAATTAATTTTAGATAAAATTGTTATAAGATAAGGGTTATGGTAACTTCAAGTACACATACATACCAATTTCTTCATGCTTAAGTCAAGAGAATCAGGCCACGTTCCACACCATGGTTAAGTGGTTGTTGGGCACCAAGTTTATAGAAGGATCTTTCTCTTTCAAAAACGTGCATTGGTACACACATAAGCCAAAACATACTTTCCCCATTTTCACTCGTTCATCTCCTTGTTGAATCCTGAGAGGCGATCGTCAAATCTTATTGGCATCATCTCATGGAGTGTAGGGATGACTATCAACTTTAGTACATCGAACCTAACTCATGCCTTGATCCCATGTGATCGGTCTCTTTCTTTAATTTTGTTTATAGAGTTTCTACATACATAATTGTTTTGTTGAACTATTGGCTTAAAAGGAATCTTGAAAGTTACATCTCAACCGAATTTAACTTATTATTATTAATGTTTAGCTAAACTAATTATTTTAGATTAATTTGGCCCAACATTTACGATGTGCAATCATACACTTGGCGTTCTCTCAGAAAATCATTTAGAGAATCATTTCTACTGAAATTGATTTTTGTAAGCAATATTTTTAAGATGATACGGGCTACCAATTTGGCCCAACGGCCAGTTAACCCGGTCTGACCCACTGAAAGAGCAAGGTTTTAAGGATCGAATTCAAACATTTTTAATCAATTAAATCTGGATAAGATTAAGGCTCAACAATGTCCAGATTCATGTATATTATATATAGTTATGTATCACTCTATAATAAAATATTTATTAAAGCACATCACCATTTTTCAATTAGGATGGAGATCCCCGATTTTGATATATTAAAAAAAAAATAGATTGAATTGAATTTAATATTTTTATAATGATAAAAAGTCAACCCAAATCCAACCCAAGTACTCTTGGGACCGGGCTTCGACTTAACCATCTTAGGTTGGATGTAGTTTAGGACTGATCTAAAGCATGCTTTTAAATCTTGTCCTAGATTGAGATGGCTAGTCTGATACATCTCAATTTCGTCCACCAACGAGATGGATAGACAAGTCAAATGTATTGGACAAGATTTAAAATCATGATTCAATTTTCTCATTGTTGAACAAAACTCGTTCATGGACTAGATGAGATGTCAAAACGAGTTCTAAAACCAGGATCTTAAAGAACAACCTGCCTTTTTAGGATTGGGTTAAGGCTCATCCATACTAAGCCCCGAACCTGACTCTCTCTCTCTCTCTCTCTCGCTCCACTAGTTTAATTTTGCTTAAATCATTACGATGTACCTTAATCCCATGCATAATCACGTGTCCCAACACTTAAATCAGCCGATGGCCTGAGACAATTAAATTTAAAGAAATAGTACTATTTAAGGAAACTTATCAATAAGCACCGAGTGTTTTTCCCATCTCCATAATATAAAATATTAAGGTTGTTGTCCATTATTACTGTATTATTTTCCATTGTTGACTTAACATTCAAAATTAAACAATATGCATAGATAGCATATAATATTAATAATCATTGTTTTAAAACTCATCAAGTTAACTAAAAATTCAGCATCAGAACTTAGTAGAATCAACTCACCAAGTTAACTCTTCAACTTAAAAATATAAAGAGTTGATCATAAACTAACCGAGTTATTCGACTATATATAAAATTTTTTTGGAGAACAAAAATATAAATTTATTAATTTGTTTTAATTTTCTTTTTAAATATAATATATTTTATTTTTGACTTATCAGAGTCGACTCATGATTTTTCCAACTCGATGGACATTCAACTTGAGATTTCAAGCTTCCATCCACATATCCCCAGATCTATTATCCCTCAATAATAAATCCTAAATTGTGTGAACCCCAACATCAAGTATTCAACGTTTGTTGGAGGTAGTAGACACCTCACAACAAACACTTAACAATATTTAGATAATCTACCTGATTGGGTATATTTGTATATATTTCTTTGAGTCAACTTTAATGGCTGTACGTGTGCAGCTTAATCAGGTAAAACCCATTAACAAAACAACCAGAGATTACGACCCTATTAAGTATGAGAGATTTGATCCTTCTAATTTAAGAATAAACCCTAATTACAAACCCTATAAAATAATTCAGGTGTCTCCGAACACCAAGCATGGGGACACAAACATCGCTAAGATTGTACTTTTGCATTAATCTAATTAATCAATTCTTATAGATTAAAAATTAAAGTTTAAGTACTACTCGTAAACAATTATTATTTGTATTGAAGGTTCTCGAGCTTTCTAGAAATGGTATTATATAATGGTGGGTGAGAATATAATGGAAGGAAGAAACAGAGATAAGGTGATCAACAAAATAAAATAATATTTGACCAAACCCTTAATTGGTATTTAATGCATAGCTTCTTATTTAGTAATCGATCAGTGTTTCACTTTTTCTTTTTTTTTTGTTTTTTAATTTGAAGATAGTTTTGATATACCCTCAAGTATTTTGATATTTGAAATACACTCTTAAAATTTGAAACTCATGAAATGTTCCTATGGTCTTATACGAGAGATTATTATAAATGATTAAAATACCCACATCTTCAACCTCTTAACAAAATTCTTTGATTAATTACTACATCTTCAACATTGGACATTGGCGACTAGATCATAACACGTTCTCCAATTTGAATAATTACTTGTTTTTCTTTGTTTTCTATTCTTTAAATCAATGACTTCGCCAATCATATAAAGCAAATTTTATTTTTAAGATTGAAGAGGTTGAAGACAATGGATTTTGGGGTGGAGAAAGTAAGATGTTGAAGGTGAGGGTACTTTGTTGATTTTGTTTTAATATCTCATGGAATATGAGGAAGGGGTTGTTGCACAATTTGAATTTTAAAGGCAAAGGAGGTATTTCAAATATTCACCGAAACAGGGGCATAACTAAAATGACCCTAAACCTTAAAGAACTAAAAACGTGAAGAAAAAAGAAAGGATTGCATGCTTGTAATGTACGGAAAGAGCCTTGTTGTTGAGAGTTAGACGAGAAGACACATGTCATAGAAGAATGACGTGGTGAGTTACTATTGGTTTGGTTAGGCTAGAGTTTTTTCTTGGAATGGTCCCCGCATGAGATAGAGATAATCTATCTTGTCGACACGTAGTAGAGAGATTCCACGTGTTGGGATTAAAGAAAATTGATCTATGGACGTGATCCCTCCATGAAAATCGTCATCGAATATTGCACTTTAGATTGAAGAAGGATTTTCAATTTGGACGTAAATGCCCTTTCTCCTACACGTGAATGCGAATGCAGTCGGCTCAAAGCCGAATTTTTTCACGCCAGCTTAGTTATCATTATCATACGTTGTTAATGCAGACCTACACCCGCGACACATGTCCATTGCCAATTAATTATGCATCATCCATTTCCAATTAATTATGTACATCCAAAGTTCAATAACGAAATCTATACCATAAAACACAAAGGGATAACTTACGTGTTAGCGATAAACAGCTCATCTAACTATAATGACCTTACTTATTTACTTTCTTCTTCTCTTTTTAATTTTATTATCTTTACTCTTCTCCTCAATCTCTTTTACTCATTTCCTTTTTTCAATAATATCATTAAATTTAGGGATGATAATTTTGCCCAACCCTTGAATAATCAATTTTTTACTATTTTAAATGATTTCGGGGTGGGGATGATTTTGATATATCCCACCCCAATTATATATATTTTTATATACTTATTTAAATAATTAGAATCACTTAGTTAAGTGGTAAGACACATGAAGTTGTTCCTAGGTTCAAACCCTCTTGAACCCATCGAATATATATATATCGGGACGAGGTCATTAAAAAATGGACTGAGCTGGGCAGGATAAGGAAAAGGTCAAGGTAGGGCAAAAAAATAAGACCCTAATAAGAGTCGAGACGGGTTCAAGGTGAGCAAATGTAGATGGACCCGAGGACAAATTTAGTTAAAATTGACTTATTTGACATCCCTACTTTAACTTTAATATCTTTCATATTTTTTTTTACCCTTTTAACTTCAAATATTTTTTTAATAATACATTTTCAATTTTTATTAATTTTCCCTTTTTACCCCTTCAACTCCAAAGAATTTTTAATAATGCCTCTTCAATTTTTATCATTTTTCCTTTTTACCCTTTTAACCTTGGAAGAGGATGCCCGTGTCATAAGCATCTGCGAGCTCTAGTCAATATAATAAAACACAATGGTGATGCTCACTTATGAGGGAATAAATGTCTCATCTAGTGGAAATGATTCACTTTATTTCTTTCGTTTTACCCTTCTACTTTATTGTCTTTGTTTTCCTCATCTCCAATCCCTTCCATTTTTTAATAATACCCCTCTAAAAATAATATCTTTCATCTTTTATCCCTTCAACTCCAAAGATTTTTTTTTAATAACACTCCTCTAATTTTATTATTTTTCTCTTTTACCCCTTATACCCCAAAAGAGGATCCCCCTACTGTAAATACGGGCAAACTCTAGTATATTATTAAAAGAAGAGAAAGCCTTCAAAAATACTAAATGTGTAATCAAGCTACTCTCATCTTAAACAAAAGAATAATACTAACTGGCTACAAAATAATACTAAATACACTCAAATGCATAAGGAAAAAAAAATGGTTTTAGGCACATTTCATGTCAATTGAATGTATTTGAGTGTTTTTCTTTTGGAGCCAGTTTAACACAACTCTAAACAAAAACGTAATACAGTTGAAAAACATCAAATTTGGGGTTTAGTAGGAATCAAGAGCTTGTATGTATGGAAGATGGATGACATTTGTAAAACACTCCCCTTTCCATTAGTATGGAAATAAAACCAAGCAAATTGGTTTTTTTTTTTTTTGTTTTTTTTTTGTTTTTTGATTGAGAAGTTGGGGTTAAAGGGACCCCACCTTGAAAACACTACTACCGTGTGTAGATGCAAGATAAATCTTCCTCAACAATTCTCAAAAGTTCCTGGGGAACACTATACATTTCTTCAACAACGAAAAAAATCATCTGAATTAGTACCCTGTTTTACTAAATAATCCGCTGTTCGATTTGTTTCTTTCCAAACAAATTCAAAAGAATAGTCCACAAAGAGTAGTCTTTGTTATGCAATTTCCAACAACTTTTCATCATATTTCCATAATGGGACGATTTCATTTTTTATGTATTTGATTAAATATAATGAATTTGAAGAAATTAGAATTTTATTCGATCTCCCTGCTCTAGCATATCTCATCTTCTCTAATACTGCTTGAAATTCTATTTGAATAATATCATCTGCATCAATATTACTCCAACCTACAAAAATCAATAAATTCAAAACCCGACACCTGCAATGATTGTGTTCCATCTGTGTTAATCTTCACAACATTCTCCTCTGGCTTTGACCAACATATATGTTTTGTGACTGATTAAACAATGGAATAGCAGTAGCTCGAATTGTTTAAAATTTGCATATAAATATGCATAAATCAGTCCTCAATTGATAAACCATCAAATCGAATGTTTATCGCCTCGCCAACTTGTATCAATATAGTTTCTTTTGGGTATTTAATGTTTGCAAAAATTCTTTAATTTCTTTCTTTCCAACAAAAGTAAACCACTGCACAAAAAGATACATGAAGCATTTGCATAATTAGTTTACACTGAAATCGCACACTCTTGATCACTTGTACTTCACCCTCTATTGATCCCATTCCTACTCTTAAAATTTCAAACTTCTTCAAACATTGAGTTCAGATTCATCGTGTATATGGGCAACAAAAGAACAAGTGGTCATTTGTCTCTTGATGGTTATAACACAAGGAATATCGAAACACCTATTTGAAACCCCTCTTGTTCAAGTTTTCCACTGTAGATAGCTTCTTTTGAATCGCTAACCACACAATAAAGGAAAATCTTGGAATATAATCATTCCAAATAATTTTCTTCTAGCCCACTGACTCGTACCTTTCACATAACACTTCGTGAGCTGATTTCGAAGAAAATTGTTCATTTGATGTTAGGTTCCAAACTATTCTATCCTTCATCAACATCTTAGGGATTGGTTTGATTGAAATGAGATCAATAATTGTTTGCATACGATCATTGTATGGTCTTGGAAACACCCACCTTCTTTCCACAATAAAGTAGAATCTCTCACTTTTGCCATCCCCATGGGCTAAAGTCAAAAGATGAAAAATGTTTCCACAAATGTTTTTGACAACAAGAAAAGGTTGAAAGAAAGAAAGAGGAGCTCATCCAAAGTCGACGATCCCAGGTCCTCTCAAAAGGCATTCAACGGGTACCTAACGAGTATCAGACACGAAAGGGCACCTAGTGGACTCTAGTGTATCAAGTGAGTTTAGACTTCGAAAGGTTCCTGTCAACAGTCATTTCGATAGGTTTTAAAGTCAAATGATGCTTCTAACAAGTTTGACACCTTAATTGGTTCTATATGAAGGAAATCGGTTTGTTCAAAAGAATTATTAGAAAAATAAAATTAATGTCTCTGTTTAACTAATCTGTTCTTTTAGTTCAAGTTTAAAAAAGCTTAGTGTATCAAAGAACTTGAATGACATGTTCTCTTCAAAGATAGTGCGATCATTGAGTTAACATATTGTTTTGGTGAAATGGCATTTGTTGTATCCTTGAGCTAGATTCACTAGTAACCCAACAACATTTTCATCTTTTCAAATAGAAGAGGGTAAGAGTTGAAAAAGATAACGAGGTGATCTATGTGCCTCAGAGTAATTTTACTATTTTTCTTTCCCCTTTCCCAATTTCTCTTCAACGTACATTTCATTAATTCCGTTAAATAATGGGATTATTGTGCTATGGCATGCAATAGATATATAGCACACCGATTGGAACAATCTCGATCGATGAAGACATTTACACATGAACTTTGATAGTTGTCGATTAGATTAATTTCTTAGTCTTACTCCTCAAGATGCGTTGTGTTGCATATTAAGGTCAATCTACCCTCTTTGATTCCTAGGTGTATCTGTTAATTTATTCGGACAATCAAGTTAATCAATAATGTCATAAAGATTTAATAAGAATTAGAAAAAATTATGTATTTTAACCTTCCATATTTGATCGGAGAGGAGTACAAGAATATGCCATACATACTGTTAGTTACACTAGAATAGAAGTACTAAGTTTCTCTTGTATTAGCTAGACATTAACTTTCTTTTGTAATCTTTCCCATGTCTTGTTTTCTCAGAAACTTAGACCATGTGCCATCCAATCCTTTTCTTAGTAAATTTGTCAACCTTGTTCATGCATTGCGATTCTAAATTCCAACCTTGTTATCGCGACTCTTCAAAGTCGTGTTCGTGGAGGTGATACATTTCTTTGTTAGGTAGTTATTTTCTGCCCCTCCATTGGTAATAACAGCTATTATTTGATATTCACCCATATGTGACTTATATCATAATAAATAATACTCTAGCAATTTTATAATTTTATCAACCTGAGTTTATTGGAGGAGATAAAGTGTGTAGTAGAATGAAATTGCCATTTAGATATGATGTCCCCCAATCTAGCTTTCTAAATCATATAATCTTTTTTTGACTTAAATTTATAAGATAAAAACAGAAAGAAACCACTTTATTGAAACGACTTTCAAGGATAAAAAGGAGGCTTTAAAGCTAAAGTTAACACTTTAGACTACTTTTACATGATATTAATCTTTTATTTATAGAAATTTATGATTGGTGACATTGAATTAATAATATATTAATTACGACAATAACATTTCTGTCAAATCCCGCAGTATCCCAGCACCGATGAATGTCACCAAGTTGTGTTTGCTTAGAGAGCAGATTCAGTCATTGAACTTATAGTCTAATTTAATTAGAGCCTTATTTCTTTCATTAATAATGTTTTGACTAATACCAAACTCTATCAATCATGCAAAAGAATTTAGGCCATGATTGATTGGTACCACTGTAGATGTCCCATTTCCCACGTAGTTGTTTGACTGATCAACTCATCTTTTCACGTGCTCTTTAATTTCAGGTTCATGATCCAAAACTGTGTTCCATTCGTAATAGGAACAATGTCTACCTGGCACATTTTTGTGAAATTTTAAAACACATTCACTATGCGAAAAAGGGATAGATTTGATGCTGGGTCATGTAATGTTTAAAAGAGTCGCGTCGAATTTACCCATTTTTCACGTAATTAGGCTCCTAATCAAGCCATTTTCTACATGGCATGTAGCCTAGTGTATTTAATCTCCAATCATAAATTGCCACATAGACACTGTACCTTACTATAGAAACGGGACGGGACACCATTCTGGATCACGACTCTGAAAGCATTTGGATCCAAAAAGTGTTTTGTTCCTATAAAATAGGAACGGGGTCGCTACGTGGCAAGTTTTGATAGAAGTAGATACATTGGGCTCCTAATTAAACCATTTTCTACATGCTACGCAGTCCAATAATTTAATCTCCAACCATAAAATGCCACGTAATCACTGTATCTTGCTGTAGAAATGGGACACTGTTTTGGATCATGACTCTTTCTGAAATGCCTCAAATGTTCTTGGAATCAATCCCAGATACTCAAGATCAAGTCCACTTAGAAAAATTATTTCTCCGTACTAGAAAACATCCCATAAAATCATAAATTCAGTGAAAATGGCCGAAATGCCTCAAGCATGGCATGTTTGCTATAAAACTCAAAATTATCTTAGAATATCTCTATCACTCAACTTCAATAAAATTTTCGGAAGCATATGGTACCCTATAATGTTACCTGGGCCAAAACTGTGTATAGTTTTTAGTGCACATGCAATTTTTTTATAGTAATTTTCAAGGTTTGGAAACCCTAAATAATGTGGATATGCTGGAGAATAATATATTTAACAAAATCAATTAGGATATTCTATATTAGAAATTATTGATAATTAGAATATTTATATTAGACTATCTTCTATATCTTGGATATATAATATTTATAAATACCCTAGTAGGATTCATGTATCAATCATATAAGAATCAACAATAAAGTGTCTTCTTCAAATAATAATGCTAAACCTCAGTAGACAAACTGAATACACAATCAGTATTCTTTTCATTGGATGTGGGCCTAGAAATGAGACAGCTTTGCAAAGTTATTATTATTATACTGTAGAAGGTAAAATCGATATTAGACACGTGGCGTAAATATGGTGAATATTGATTACATGACAAATTTAATGCATATCTTGAGGCATTGATTAATTTATCTTGAATTATATTGTATTTGATTAATATTCTAATCTTATCCAGAAATAGAAATACCTTTATTGACTACAGAATATCTATTTTTAGCTAAGGATAGATTTTGTAGAGAATCCTAAATTGTTTTACTTTCCTTTTAAGGTTTGACGTTTTATCTATATAAAAAGAACTATTAGGTAGAAAAAGGAGGCAGAGGGGAGGAGGAAAAAAAGTAGAGGAGGCTAAGTTTGGTAGATCTTGTAATGACTTGAAAAATAGTGCAATGACTTTTCGAAGTCTGGGAACATGATCCGATTTTAAAACGAACACCCTAAACAAATATTGTTTTTGTTTGTTTTTTCTTTCCTTTCTTTTTGATTATTTTCCTGTGTGATTTTTGATCATTTGCGTGCTTCAAGAACAATGAAAATCGATTGTTAGGGGTAAATCTCGAGGAATCAACGACATCCGATATTTTACCTCTACAATAATTATTATTTTGTGTGTGATTGGCACTGTCTTGTGCAAATCATTCTCTCATGATTTTTCTTTTGTTAGAAATTGTGCGAAAACTTTTCCATTACAAAAATCATTATAAAAGAATAGAAATTTTTTGCATGTATTTGTGGATGTAAGAAGCATATCCTAAATACTCACCTTCAGCATCAATCACTGTTTAAAAGAAAAAAAATTTCCATTAAAATATTAAGAATGGTGGGGCAAAATCCTTGTGTCGTTCTTCGGTCCTTGTGCAATCACCCAACTGATGTTCCTTGAGGGGGGTGGGCTCCAACAAAAACTGTCTGAGTATTTAGTCAATTACCAATTTTTTGCAGTAATAATAATATGCCAATGCAAGATACCGCATTGTGCGAGTTGTCTGATCTCTGATAAGTTCTGAGTCGATTTAAGGGATGACCATGAAGATCACCTACATAAAAAATAAAGTTACACTAATTCGTCAACAAGTAGAGAACAGAATTGTCTAATAAAGATGATCTTATCAATTTAAAGACCTAGAGATCGAGTTGCTAAGAATTATATATGAATTCTCTTTGAAATTGTCAGCACGAAGTCTCCTAAGAATAAGAATTCTCTATGAAGACTGATACTGCGTAGTGTCCAAAGAGATTATTGAAATATGGTGTAAAGATTTTCATCCAGCATTCCAAACGCAAAATCCAAATGTAAAGGTGCAAAAAGAAGGTCAAGAAGACTATGCTTTCTCTCCCAATTTCAGTAGTTTATTTCTGACTTAATCGTCAAAGTATGTACAATGCGCACTTGCGTTAAAATACACGCCAAGACCTTTACGTCCTTTATCATTTCGTGTAGATTTAAATTTTGATGAGTTAGTCCAACAAAACCGTAGTCACGCCCGTTGAAATTCTTCTCTTAAGAAAATTATTTTATTGGATGACCCCACTACATTACAGTAGTTTACCGTATACCAATAATACCCACTTTTCACATTTTGTGATTAGCTAAAATTCCCATATCTCACACTAATTGTGATGGAAGTGAGATTCTACCATAGGTGCTGGGTATGTTATTCAATGTTCTTTAACCACTCAAAGGTTTGTCACATAATAAACATTAGATTGGAGAAATAAGATGTTCTTATATCTCAATGATTCATGTTCAAACATCGAGATCATCAAATTATAATTGTTGATCTCAATGGTTGTAAAAGATCAACTCGATGATTGGATCAAAGGTTAATCTCAATATTTGAAAATTGTCGATCATGACTATTTGATTCATCGGTGTCACTAGATGAAAGGGGGTGAGGGGGCATTAAGAAAGAAAAATTTATTAAATGGACTATCAACTACTTCTATCAGGTGTAGTTTGGTCCTATCACGGGGCAAAGGACAAGAGGTTCTTACGTGACAAGGGGTCGACGTTTCTTAATTCACCATAACCAATTTCTTCTTTCTTCGAGTTGTTCGTCTAAGGAAACTACTTTGTTCATCCTTCTCGTACATCAATAGTGAGTTTGGTTCTACTCTAAATACAACGTTCAAGTCTAGCAAGTCTAGTGTAACCTTATAGATGAACCGTTGAAAAAAAAAATTCGACAATGAAAAATTTGACGCCTTCATCTGGCAAATTTTATGAAATTTGATGGCCTTGGGCCATCAAATATGGGCATTTTTCATGTTGATTAAAAAACCTAAAGCAGCATAAGTCATATATTTCGTGGAACACTGTTCTTACTAAGGTTGTATTTTCGGGAACAGATTCCCCACTGCTCAATCTGAATTTGGAACAACTTCAGATGAAGGTTAGAAATAGAAGATTTAGTAGAGGAGGAGAGGAAGGCACTTCGAATCCTCTTAGGTTGTTAGCTTGTCCATTTGAAAGTAAGTATAGGCGTTTAGAAGAAAGCAAAGGCGGTTATATCCCCTTAGATTTTTGAAGGCTTGTTGAGGCAAGCAAGTGTAGCTTGGGCTTCTTTTGAAGAAGCTCAAGCGTAACGGTGAGATCAAGTTATCCACTAATTCATTTTTATTAGAAGTAAACAATTTTGTTCTACCTTGAATATCAAGAATATCAATAATAAATCTTGGGTCGTGCTATCATAGAGACTAACAAGTCTCATCCCAAAAGGTGTGAGTTATCCTGCGTTTTGAAGATCTTTATGGGTCCTCCACATATTTTAGTACGAAAAGATAAGGGCATTTTTGTACTTGTGGGATGATATTTTTATAAAGATTCTTGATAAATTGACGCTCTATACCTAACACTTTTTGTACATCCCCTGATGTGACAGTGCATAGAACCATAGATCTTTTTCTTCGAGATACACAAGGAAAAAAGATTTATAGTTTAATGCACTGCCACATAATAAAGCGTGCAAAGAGTGTCAGTTTATCATTATTGTTTTATTAATATAAAAAAATCCCAAACATTCTTAAAAAAAATATTTATTGCACAAGAATCAAATGACCATTGATAATCCCTATAAGATCTTGGATGTCACAACCTTAATTTTATAACCTCATTTGGCAATCTTTGTATCATATGGGTTAAAAGTTTCGGAATAAACTGATTTTTTATGAGTAGACCATCCTCATAAAAATCAGTCATTCTAAAACTTCTAAAAATGATTACACCTTATGGTAAAAATATACAGTCTATGATTCTTTAATATTTTTAATAATTTTTTATGTGCTTAGAAATTTCAGAATGGACTACTTTTAAGGAGGACGATCTATTTACTATCCTTACCAAAAAAAAAAAAAAAAAATCAACCCATTTCGGAGCTTCTAGCTCACATGGGACAGCAGTTGTCAAATTTTGGTTTGTTTCGTGCCCTTGACCCATACATACATCAAAGATTATTCATCTTTTTTTTTTTTCTCAAGTCTTTCGGAAAAAAAAAATTATACCAGGTGGCAGTATATGGCATGACCAATATGTAGTTTACTGCTTACCAACCCGAGCCGACTCAACTCGACAGGCTTGGCTAAGAGCCATGCAACAGGGTGACGCCGTGAGATCCCTGTAACTGAGGGGTACGTGGCGCCATCATTTGTGGTGACAGCTCATATGAATCCAGAAAGCGAGGAAAAAACCCCTCTCGATTTGAATTAAACGTTTTTTTTTTAAAAGCTTAAGACAGATTGATAGATCTCCCAGAAGAGAGACACGTTGCTTGTCTCATAAACAAAGGACGGCACCGAATCTCATTGACTTCGTTTTCTTTCTTACCCTTCTTAGCTATTTATTATTTAAAGCACAGCCTTTGTTACAAAAAAAGCTCATGTTCTCAACTGTGCTAGCTCTAAGTACCAAAAACACTATAGTTTCCTTAAGAAACCTTGTGACACACCATGGGAAGAACACCTTGTTGTGATAAAAATGGGCTCAAGAAAGGCCCATGGACACCTGAGGAAGATCACAAGCTCATCAATTACATTCAAGAACATGGGCACGGTAGCTGGCGAACTCTGCCGAAGAATGCGGGTATTTGATAATTCTCTTGATTTTGTTTTGTCTAAAAGTTATTATAATTATTTTTTTTGAATTATTTGTTTCTTGGGTGATTGAAGAAATGGGTCTTTTTTCATTTAATTGTATAGGACTTCAGAGATGCGGAAAGAGTTGTCGTCTTCGATGGACGAATTATCTTAGACCTGATATCAAGAGAGGGAGATTCTCATTTGAAGAAGAAGAAACTATAATTCAATTACACACTGTCTTGGGAAATAAGTAAGATTATTATTATTATTGTTTTCTTTTTATATGTTTCTTTGAACTTCATGACTTTAATTAATTGGATTACCAACTTTATGGAAACTTATATTTTTGGGCCTCTATGATTTTTAAAGTCAATATTAATTACAAGTGACATAAGTTTATTTGTCGTCTTCATTAATTTGATTTTTTTTTTTTTTCTTAATCATAGGTGGTCTGCCATTGCTGCTCGCTTGCCTGGACGAACCGATAATGAAATCAAGAACTACTGGAATACCCATATTAGAAAAAGGCTTCTTCGAATGGGAATCGACCCCATAACTCATAGGCCTCGTCTTGATCTATTAGACCTCTCTTCCATTCTCAATTCTTCTCTCTACAATTCATCTCAATTGAATGCTTCAAGATTGTTTGGAATCCAACCTCTTGTTAATCCTGAGCTACTAAGGCTAGCTACCTCACTTTTTTCATCCCAAAGCGAAAATTCGGAGTTGCTTCTACAAAATCTTCAAGAAGACCATCTTTGCAATCCCCAAATTCAAAACCAAAACCAAATCCAATTCTCATCCTTCCAATCAAACCAACCACAAACTTCAATTCAAGAAAATCAAGCTTGCACCACATCAGCAGCTACTTGTGCTCCATTTTTATGTGAACCCCAATTCATGCAAACCAATGTGGAAGAATTCCAATCAAATCCTACCAACATTATCTGCCAAAATTCTCAACCAAATGTGTGTCAAGATGATGTAATGCCTCCTAATTTTACAGAAAACTTCGATCCTTTATCGAATTATGGGTATTATAGTTCTGATCAATCATCCATTATCGATCCTCTATCCGAAAACTCAAATTTCCAATCCAACAACAACCACAATTTCAACTTTGCTTCAGTTCTATCAACGCCTTCGTCGAGTCCAATCACGTTGAACTCTGGCTTGACGCACATCAACAGCAGCACTGAAGATGAGAGGGATAGCTATTGCAGTAACGTGTTGAAGTTCGAAATCAACGATATCTTCGATGTCAGTGAATTCATGTAATCAAATGTCAAAGGCTTCAAGTTTAAGAATCAGCTGATTCTTAGTGTTCTAAATTATTTTCAGTGTCTGTTATTGGTGTTGATACTGTAAAATCCACATGAATTTTGTAGTAACTTTCTAAAGTTCACCATATATACCAAGAAACAAGACCTTCTTCGACCCGTGTTTTTTTAATGGGATTTTGCATTATTGATCTTTCTTATGTTGTGTTATTTTGTTTGTCTTTTTATTTATGATCTTACTATATAATAAATTCAATTAAAGTTAAATGTGTGAGATGGACATGAGTATGGGTTAAAGAGAATTTTATATTTTACGGACCCAGAAATTAATAAATAAATAAAGAAAAAGAAAAAAAAAAATAGTGATGAATTCCAACTGATGTTACGGTATTTTACACATATTTTACATCAATTGTCCATCCAAAGTCCAAACAAGGGCGGATTTACGATAGGGGCACTTGCCTGCCCAAGAATTTTTTAAAATTATAAAATTATACTGTGACTAATAACAATGGCGGGAAAAAAAAAAATCTAACACTATTGCTCCGACAAGAATATTTAAACTACCCTTGGTACATAAGATCGTGGTTCTGCCTCTACATCCAAAACAACTACCTCTTTTAGCTAAGCTATGTATTGGCAATGTTGAGTTCAGATATGTGAAGTTCAAAGTATCCCCTCCCCCTCTTCAAAAAAAAAAAATAATAATAATAATAATAATAATCAAAGTAAAATAAAAAAAACACTTTAATAGCAATTAGTAACTTGGCATAATTGTAAAAATCATTAGTAAAATTTATTTTCATATAAAAATCATAAAAGCCATCCAAATTTTAATTATTGTCTTATAATTTTGCTGAATTATAGGGCGAATTTTGTATTTATTGACAATGAGTTGTAATCCCGTTGTGTAATTGATTACTAAGATTTTGAGAAAACATATTGGAAGAAAGAAAAAAAAAAGTGAGCTTAACTTTCTTTCTATAGTTTTAATACTTGTCAAATCACCTTGAAACTCGGTTGAGTCAAAGACTCATTATAATGAGATTTTGAGTACTCAACGAGTCTACTGTGAAAATCAATGTTTTAAATTAAAAATGGCCAAGTTGTGTGTTAAATCATCCATAATTTTAATAAATATTATGTTGACTCGACTCATTGGACATTCGACTCAAAATGGACTCGTAGTAATCAAGAAGCGCTATCAAGTGTTTCTAGGATCCCCGCAGTCAGATTCCGGCGACTTAGACCAAATGATCGTAGTTATCATTTATTGACACGTGTCCTGCCACCTATTAAGTGTCTTATTCACATGGTTGATAAAATAATGATTTACTTCTTCTTATTGACAAAGAAGTGTACGTGGCGACATTAGAGTTGGTGGGGGGACCGCTGAGAGAGTTGTTTTTTGAAAAATACTGGCGTGGCTCTTGTGTTTTGTTTGTCTCTTTGTCCGCAATCCGCCATAAATGCTACAACGTCAAACCTTCTTCAAAAAAAGGTTTCGTCAGCGATCATGACACGTGGACTCAATAATTCAAGATGATTTGGGAAATCGGTGGACCGGTTTCAGATTAGTCTTATCCAAAAACGACTTTTATAAGCGGCTGCGAGTACTCGTCGATCATTTGAGGCTTTTCTCATCATCTAAAGGTTTTATGTATTAAACCGTTAAGATATGATACAAAAATAGATGCCACGTGTCATTGCTTAGACTCTAGTGCCAGTGAACGTTTAGCCCCACAAGTGAAAGATTTATTATTAAAAAAAATAATCCTGAAAAATACTCGAATCGAATGGTTAAAAATTCTTGATCAAGATAATATTTTGCGTGTAGATACACTAATGGTCTTTGTGAAAGTTAAGAAGACTCAGGAAAAAGTTAGCAAGGGTGCAAGTTATTTCTAAATATGTATTTTGTTAGGGAGAAAAATAGAACATAAAACACATTTTTTGGGGATGCAAATTCTCAAAATAGTTATGGAAAAGATTTATATAAATCAATCTAATTAGGAGGAGGGTGACCTAATGGGATAATGAAGTATCATGGATTATTTCTAGCTCTAAAGGAAAATATCTCGTTCAAGAAGGCAAGAGGTTAATGTTTAATGATTAGGTATATCATATATAGAAGGGGAGGATAATGTTTTAGAATCGCTACCTACTTATTCAATCGATCGTTTCCAAGATCATGGGAGTTGTGAGATTAAAAACACAGGCTTGCATATCCATCAAGGTTGAAGACTCCAATCAGAATAAAAAATTCTTCCATTCTTGGTGATTAGTTTCTTTTTTCTTGAATTGTTTAACTAAGATATGAAAATGGTAGTGCCCCCGATCCGATCAATTAAATTATGACGAATCAATTTGAGAGAATATAGGAGGTAAGGGAGTTATTCTTAGTGTTAATGATGGGTGCTCAATCATTTCCTATTTGATTGCTATCTTAGTAACTCAATCCTGACTCATGAGTTGCAAACAATGAGGAAAATGATTATATATGTTAAGAAAACAAGGGCAATCGAACCATGAAAATAAGTCAAAAAAAAAAAAAAAAAAGATGCGGTCACACACAAAAATACAGAGATTTTACTTGGTTCCCTCAAAATTGAGGTGCGTTCATAGATCTTATCGATTCCGTTATGAAAAAAAAAAAAAAAAAACTCATAGTTATCAATTACACTATGTATAAAGATGAACAATACTCCTTATTGACCAATACCATCAAGCGTCACAAATAATAATCATATATAGCGTTGAATCCTGGGATCTCTTATTTGAGAGTTAGATTGGACTTAAAGTTGTTTTCCAACGTGTTAATGATACTTGCATTATTTCTTGAGAAGTCAAAAGAATTATTGAAAGGATCAAGGATGTATCATACATGTTTGATGATGATCAAATCAATTTTTTTAGGGAAGTTAATATAATTGTTGACTTATTGCCTTTTAAAAAAAAATAATTTTGATGAGATAGAGATGCTTCCTTATAACATGTTGAGTGCACTAATTTGAATAATGGGAAAAGATGCAAGAGGTTGCACTTTCTAAGGCCATAATGTAATTCTTATTTCTAGTGTGGGCCATGTCTTAACCCCTGAGTGCTTTCCGACAAAAAAATGCATTGAATATGCGGTAGACCAATAACCTATAATACATAGAAATTTGAGGCATTCCAAGATTTTAAATTTATGATAGGAAGTAGTACATATAGAAAGGCTTAGACCCATAGTTTAGTTTGACACATTGCAAACCAATTTTGAGGTCGTGAGTTCAAGACTCATTAAGTAATTTATATAGGAAAATGAGAGTAATGGTCAATAACTAGTAGGTGAAGGCAGGTTTTGAATCTACATCATGATCACAACACTCAAATGATTTAACCAACACCTTAGATAAAAGTGCATGAAATTCACCAAATTATTATTGCTCTCGGCATATTATGGTAAGTTGTGATGCAATAAAGAGATTTTCATAATAATTTATTGAGTGAGTCTAGAGATACTCCATAATATTACTCTATGTTCGTACATTCACTTTCAACATTTTATAAAATGAAATCAATACAGCATAAATTGATGATAATGCGACAAATTTAAAAAAGTCATAGATCTTTTTCTTCGGGATACACAAGAAAAAAATCTATTGTTCTGTGAACATGCCCCGTCAACCGAGTGAAAATTTTCATGCTAGAAAATCAATATTCTTTAATAATATAAAAATAGAATCTCTTGAAATACAATTGTTTATATATGTTGTTGTAGATTTGTTGGATCGAGTTGGCTTGAGATGAGCACAAATGAACAACACTCCTGGCCATCGGATCTATTACCTCAACCACTATGACAGGGTGTAATAATCGGGAGTAACGATTATTTAATTTAATTTAATGTAAAGGCACATAATAAACACTGAATATGATCAATTGTGATGTAATGCAGCTCTTTCTCAAAATTTCTCATCCACCATTACCTTTGTTACATAATAGAAGAAAAATTGAAAAAGAAAAGATCAACTTTCCAAGTGCCCCCCCGTTCCCTTGCACCCAAACACCCCCATTATTGGACATTTATTGTTAGAAACTCATCAATGATAGAGAACATCTGAATGTCAACTAATCGCCGAGGAAAACGTAGAAAGTGATGGTCCACTCGGCATGCTAAAATGGCGATTCGAAGGTTTCCATCTGTTTACCGGTTCTCCGGGTTAAGCCAATCTAGTGTCACATATACGCCACGCATACGTCAAAAATGAGTGCGTCCCCAAAAGATGATAAATTTTTAAGAAAGTATAGGGTATTTTGAAGAAATTTTCTTCCAACATTAAAAAAAAAAAAAAGAAGAAAAAAAGAAAAAACAGATGATCCAGTACATCCGGAGTTTGATTGCATCACACTTCCAATTTCCCTTGCTCTATTGGACCCATTTAATGATGAAAATTCAACAAAATAAATTTTTAAAAAGTATTTTGTTTTTTTTCGAAAAATTTATTGTTAATTAAAGAACCACGATAAATTGACTTAAAAACGATACTCAAAAACACTCACTAACGTGATAGAGTAACCCCAAGGAATTGACCTAATGGCCAATCGAATCTTGATAAGCTTCTTAGGAATGGTAAGTCATGTGCTTGAAACCCTACAAAACAATGAATTCCTTGGCACCACCCTTCAAGATGTGGTTGATCCTCTACTCAATTAGTTGCAGGTAAGATTTTTAGAGGGGGCCGTGTGGGTAATCGTAGATTACCACATTAGCAATTAAAAATCACAACCCTCTAGATTTCATAGAAAAACTTCCTTTAAAAAATATATATATTTAAAGAAACAAATTATTTAAAAAAAATGAATGACTAAAACTCTTAAGATGTAAAACTAAACTAAATGATGAAAAATAATTTTTGTTTTAATTTTCTTTTTTAAAATTCACAAACTTTTATCCTCTGCATTCTTGTGACATCAATTATGTTTTTTTTGATGTCAAAAGGTGAGTTCAATGATCCTCAACAAGATTTGAAATCTTAGTTAAGTTAATAAGGCTAGTTTTACTCGAATTTTTAACCACTGGATCCTATTTGAAGGGGTGGGCTCCACTACCTTGATGAACATCAGACTGCTTAAAATGAGCCAATTATTCAAAAGTCCACGGCACCAAAACAGTGAATCTGTTGGCGGAAAAGAAACGTGGGGTATAAGATCCACATCCACACTTTGAAAAAAAAAATGGGGCCGAAATCTCAATCAAGGCGTCTCTCACTCTCACACACGCACACACACAGTAGTTTAGATTTTTAACTTACATAGATCATCAGACATTGACATCTCCAGCGAGTCAAGACAATTTTGTGGTATTAAGGGTGGTACAGGGCATCTTTGACTATCAGCCGACCATTGCCAAAGGGGCCCACCATTGCAAAGACCAATACCAATCTTTCTCTCTCTCTTGGTTTCCAACTCAAAAGAATGTTTTTTGTCGTGACTTGTTCAGAGAGAGAAAGTAAGCAAAAGTTGCTGATAGTGTAGAACAAGTAATGAAGATGGTACCTCATCGCGCGTTTCTTGTGTTCTCTAAATTGGTGCTGATCTTATTGACTCGTTTGTTGGGTTACTTTTAGATTCAAAGTTTCTTGTGAAACATGATCATGGACTCCTACTGTTTCATAATGTGAGTGTATAGTTAATGGTACATTTGAAGAATTTAAAGTTGAATAATTATGGATGAGAACTTCAGAGATTTTTTATTAGAAATTAAAGAAAAGGATGTGTAGATCGTTTTCAATTAGTCTATAAAAGAAGGCACAATCAAGAGACAATTTCATCTTCTAAAAATTGAAGAGGGGACAAAAAATCGACGGGAAGTGAAGGAGTGGGGTACATGAAGAGGAAGACGATGCAGTGGGGACAAATAAGACATGTAATTAATTGAAAATAAGAGGAATTTCAAAGTTTTGTGGGGGCAAGTGCCCCTAACTACTGCTTCCTTACAATTCCACCCCTGACGTCAGGGGCAAATGGGGAAGGAGATGATGGAGTGGGAACAAAATATAGTTAATAGTACATTTTTTTTTTTACTTTGACGGGCCGCCCGTATTATTCCACTCGACATATATACAACATTAAATAGTCATTTCTTGATGGAAAAACATAGAGTTTCAAAGACGTGATCTGAGGAGTAAATCCAGTCAACCTTACTAATTCAACTAACCCCTGGTGATTATAGTTAATGGTACACTTGAAGATGAGTAGTTATGAGGGATAAATTCAGAGATTTTTTTGTTTGAAGTTGTAGAAAATGATATTTAGGTCGTTTTCAATTAGTCTATATATGAGAGAAGATCCAATCAAGAGATAATTTCATTTATCAAGAAATTGAAAGAAAGTGAGGGTTGAGAGAAAATAAAGTATGTAATTAGTTGAAAATAAGAGGTATCCCAAGGTGCTGTGGGGGCAAGTGCCCCTACTTTCTCTTTACTAACTCCGCACTTGACCTCTAAGAACAATCCCACACATTTCCTTTGCACTGTCAGCCGACACTGTGTACTTTCTTTGACTCTAAATTTGGGTTTGCACTCCAGAGCATACTTAGTTATTTTTAAAGATAGGTTAATTTGTTTCTTGGTTTGTTTAGGTTAATTAAAACATGCAAACTATAAGTAAAATTATAATGTCAAAAATATATAAGGGTCAAATAAAAAATTAGAATTGCAAAATCAATTTATATAATCAAATTCTCATAAAAATAAGTTGAATCTTCACTATTTGGTCTGTCAAATCCAATATTGATGGTTCATGGTTTGATATAATAGGAACAAATCTGGTAAAACAAGTTTGGGCCCCTCTTTGATCGAAGGCCCCACCCACCAAAATTGATCCTGATTTGTGACCAATAGCCATTGAAAGAGTCCCTGAATTTGTAGGTAGTCAAAAGAAATTCTAAACACCGTCCGTGAAGAAAGTATTTTCCTTTAGACACTAATACAAGCAACTTGGTATCATTGATGAAGGGATTGTATGGTAAACGTGAGGTAGGAGGAAAGCTTGATGGAAATTTGATTTGAAGTTGGGTAAGATGTGAACCATTGAGAAGAAGAAAACAATTCTACACATGTTTTTTGTCACAATTCATTACTTTTGGATGTCCTTTGTCTTTAACCAGCTAAGACCAATACAAAATAGGGTAGGGTTAAAGGCATCCTAATTAATACCTAGACTACCACATCATAGTTAATAGTTTTTTTTTTTTTTTTGTCTTATACTAATTAAAAATTTTAGAATAAGTTGATCTTTGGTGAAGATGATCTATGTGTTAAAATTGAAAATTTCTATACAAGAATTTGATGGGTTTTCCCCACAAATTTTAGAAATCGGATTTCGATGGTTAAGGGCCATCAAAATTTTTATATTTCTCAGATTTGTAGGCTTAGAGCCATCAAATTTCTCCCATCCACCATTAATTTAACGATTTTGACCTGTCGAAAAAAAAAATATTTGACAAAAAAAATTGTGATGTTTTAGTCCGTTGAAGTCTGTCAAATTTTATAAGATTCAACAATCTTAGACTGTCAAATATAGACTTTTTTCACGTTGTGTATGGTAAGGAGATCATCTTTAGTAAAAATCAATTCATTCCGAATTTTTCTAACCCCATCAAAAGTGGTTTACTAGAAAGAAAAAAAAAAAGATGATTTAGGGTTCTTCAATTTGTTTTGATGGGGTTAGAAGTTTCAGAAATAGATGATTTTTGGTGAGGATGATCTCCTCACCATAGAGATTAGGAGATCATCCTTATAAAAAATCAGCTTGTTCTAAAACTTTTAACCCACATAAGACAAAACAATTTGGTTACAATGTGGGGTTGGCCTTGATAATAATTGACCCTACAAAATGTGATGATTAGGCAGCCCCTCCAAATTTTAGTGAATATTTGAGATAACTCCATATGCTTTCATGACATGCCACTTGACCTCGATCTTCTACGAGAGAGAAACTAAAAAATGACTTAAATGTCTTGATCTTTAACCTCTAGCCAAAATATCTTTGATTTTTCTTTTCAAAATCCAATTGTATTCCAGCTCTTTGACTATTATGATAAATTTTTTAATCTCTTCAATCCACAATTTTCAACGTCATGTTTCACAAAAGTGTTTATTTTTCTAGGTAAAAATCCATCATCTTCAACATATCACATTTTTTGATGAACTTTGATGAAGGTTGAGGGAGATATATTTTGAGTGGGTAAAATAGCAATAGCACTTAGGTCATTTTCTATTAATTTGCTGAAGAAGACTGCAATTAAGGGGTATGTACGCCATCTGATTGAAAACTAAGCAGCATCTCAAATATTCACCAAAACCCAGAAGGGTATGCTTGAATCACACTAAAATGTAAAATCCTTTGATGCTTCATAATACCCAAATTTTCACCGAAATCTTCTATGATCAGAAGTTTAGACCTAATTACGAGAAGTGATTCATGTTGCTGACCTCAATATTTGTGATAAAACTTGGACAAAGATGACGAAGGCTATGGTAGAATTCTTTAACAAATCTTATTGAACATTATAATAATTAATTAATCCCCTAAGATTGACCTTAGTTAAATTGTTACATTTCTTGGCATTAATACAAATGCATTCCCTTCAACCTTGCAATCTTATCTGATTTGGACACATAGATCCTCATCAATCTTCTAGAGGTCAATGGCCTAGCTCCATTGTCCTCATACCCTCAATCACATTCAGTGTGCACCCCACGTATGATAGTCATCATATTTTGTTGACATCAACAACATTATTATTATTATTATTATTATTCAAAGTCCATGACATCATCAAAATGTCTCACATTTTAATTTATCTGATGTTGTTGTGCTGAACTGTAACAAGAGTAAAGATAAAACAACAAAACGAACATGCAAGATTTACGAGGTTCGGCAAATTATTTACATCCACGGAGGAGAGAGAAAAATCCACTATTGATGCTAAAGATTACAGACTCTCTGTCCATAAGTCGCAAGGAACCTCACAAAGCACAAACATAAAGATATCCTACTAAAAAAATATAATATATACTTAAAAAAATTCGTCGAGTCCATTACACATCAAGAAAGGTCTCTTTTGATACTACCTTGCCTCTTGAAGTCCAAGCCCAATAAGAATACTAGATATCTCACAATAGATATTAATTGTTGTATTTGCTAATTGCCTTGATAGGGCCTTAATAGAGCCTAAAGTATTACAATAAGGGCCTCTATGATTGTAGATGATTCGCTTTCAAGGGAATATGAATCCTTGGAAAAATTATCATGGGAAATGAATTCCACATAGGAAAATGAATTGCATCGCTAGATTGCATTGCAGTCATCAGAAAATGTCAAAAAGATAATTGTTTTTTAGTTTTGTGGATGGGATAAGCGTTAGAGAATAACATTCAGAACTGTGAAAATTAAAATTTGTGTAAGATCACAATCTTCACATGTACTTGTTCTAATCAACCTTAGGCATTCAGTGGCTGAAAACAAAGACCTATCTTTCGCTTCATAAGGTGATCGCTGTGGCTTCTCATTAATGCCAACCCCAAATGACTGTATATCGATTAAGTCTGCTGCAAAGGCCTAGGATAATTTTGAACTTCACAACATGAAACTAAGACACTTTTTACACAAATTAAGAAATTTTATCAAGCCTGAGTTCAGCCCAGGCTTGGTTATCAGTTCAAGTCTGATAGGGGTTTAGTATGGGCTAAGGTGCAGTCCGTATCCTTAGGGTTAGGCTTGGGCTCATTAAAAGTCGATCCGAGCCCGTTTATTGACAATCCTACTACTTAAAGAGCTTTTGTTAATTTATATTTGATACCCATTGGAAACAAAACCTATTTCGGGTTTAATTTGGTATTGAAGTTGGAGCCTCTAAGCACCATACATACACATCCCAATTTTGTGTCTGCATGGCATGTCTTGGTTATGGGTGCTTTGATATTTGAAATGAATTGGAATTAAACTGATTAGATAAAAAACCCACACATATTTGAATCAAGTAAGTTAACTAGAATACATTGTTTTTGGATTAGATGAAACTAGATTACTTATTTAAAATGAATAATGCTGAAGTGACCTGTGACCTCAGGCTGGAACCTCATACTGAGATGAAAGCGTATGGGAACAACAGATGCTTTTCATCAAGATACAAGTGAAAAAGAATCTATGGCTCCTATCCACTTTCATGTCAAGAAGTGTGATATGAGGTTCCAGCTTGAGGTCACTTCAGCATGATTCATTTAAAATTTCTATCAATTAATAGGCCCAAAAAAGTGCTCTATCCTACGAACAATTTCACATGGATAAGCCCAAGCCCTTAAACAGTGCCTGGCCTTTTGATTTTCTGATTGTTGCATCTTGTCTATTTTAACTCTTCCCCTTCCCACTTACGACAATGATATAACCTTCCACGCTGAATATTTGAGATGAGTCGTGCTAGAGTGATCTCAGTGGAGGACATCTTGACATGGTGACGCATGCATGTTAGTAGATGCATTTTACTTGTATCTAGGAGAAAACACATCCATGAGCATGCACCACCATGTCAAGATGTCCACCTCCGTCTATCTCCTATTGAGGTCACTCTAATATTAATCATTTGGGATACCCTTGACATGTATCCCTTAACTGTAATCTATATTGGAAGGCTAATGAAAATGACATAAATACCATTGCCATCAACTTCCAATCAAAATCTTAGATGTTTCTCTTGAAAATCTGTAATCTTCAAATTTGAACAATCTGTCTTCCACCTATCATCTTGAAACTCTTGAAGAAAATCTTCATTTTTCTACCCAAAAATCCATTATCATCTCCTTCTCAAAAATCTTATCTCGTTATTGACATTTCAACATTGAAGGAGATAGACTCTTAAGGGTTAAGATTTAAAATAATAATAAAAAAATCCACAGAGATTAAAGATACTGATTTCGTGAGAAATGAAAAATGAGAATTTTGACTAGAGGTTGAAGAAGAGGGAGGGTACTTAGGTCATTTATTGATTTTCCATTGTAGAACAAGGCCAAGGGATGGATGTCATTTGTTTGTAAACACAGCTGTATCTCAAATATTCACCAAAACATAGAGGGGTATTTCTAAATTTCCCTAAAAACAAACACCAAATAGTTCTCTCCCTCCACAATCAAGATTAAATTTTCACCAAATGAAGCCACATATCACCACCTCGTCCCTCCATCATCTCCTCAAAAAATGCACCCAATTGAAACAACTCAAACAAATCCATGCCCACCTCACAACTACTGGACTCCTCCACCTCGACGTCCACCTTCTAGGCCACCTCCTCTCCTCCTCTGCCACCTCAGATTCCAATGACCTCAACTACACCTCTCTCATCTTCTCCTTACTTCCCCACCCCAACATCTTCTTCTACAACACCATGATAAAAGCCCATTCCAAAACTGCCACTCCACTATATTCTATTTCCATTTATACCCAAATTCTTCGTGCAGGCCTCTTACCCGATGTTTACACCATCCCTCTTCTTCTCAAAGTTTGCTCCCAAGTCTTTGCCTTCCTTCAAGGCAGATCGGTCCACGGGCAGGCGATCAAGTTCGCTTTAGCTTCTTACATTTACGTCAATAACGCTCTTATTCATTTTTACTCCATAACTGGGAACGTTAATGATGCAAGGAAGTTGTTTGACACAAATTTAGACTTAGATATTGTTTCTTGGAACTCTATGATCAGTGCTTATGCTCGAATTGGCCGCGTCGGTGCAGCGAAATTATTGTTTGATGAAATGCCTGAGAGAAATGCAATATCTTGGAGTGCTTTGATTGCTGGGTATGTTCAATGTGGGTTGTCTAAGGAAGCTTTGGGTGTGTTTTCAAGAATGCAAGTTGAGTTAGTTAAACCCAATGAAATCACTTTAGTGAGTGTGCTCTCTGCTTGTTCTCATTTAGGTGCACTTGAGCAAGGCAAATGGGTGCATGGGTACTTAAAGAGTAATGGAATGGAAGTGAATGTGTTCTTGGGTACTTCATTGATAGATATGTATGCTAAGTGTGGGGAAGTAGAGTTAGCTTTAGAGGTTTTTAATAAGATGATAGAGAGAAATTTGTTGGCTTGGACTATTATGATTAAAGGGCTTGCAATGCACGGTCGAGGTCAAGAAGCACTTGATCTATTTTCTCATATGAAGAAAATGGGCATAATACCCGATGATATTACATTTATAGGTGTGCTTTGTGCTTGCACCCATGCAGGTCTAGTTGACCAAGGGCGTCAAATTTTTTATTCTATGAGTATGGACTATGGCATTGTGCCTAAGATTGAGCATTATGGGTGTATGGTCGATCTTTTGGCACGTGGTGGGATGCTTGAAGAAGCGAGAGATATGGTCGAGAGGATGCCAATGGAGCCCGATGCCCTCATTTGGGGAGCAATGATGGCAGGGTGTAGATTTCATCAGAATGTCGAGTTGGCAGAGTACGTTGTGAAGCATTTGATTCAATTGGAACCAAACAATGGCGGGGTTTATGTGCTTTTGTCTAACATATATGCTGCTTCGGGTAGGCTGGAGGATGCTAGAAAAGCGAGAGAATTGATGGAATCTAAGGGAGCTCAAAAGACCACAGGGTGTAGTTTAATTGAGATCAAAGGAACCGTTCATCAATTCATCGTGGGTGATACATCACATTCCCAAATAAGAGAAATTCTATTGAAATTGGAGGAGATTGAGAGGTTGTTGAATTTGGAAGGATATATCCCTAATAAGACAGAGGTTTTGCTTGACATTGACGAGGAAGATAAGGATGAAGCACTAGCGCGACATAGTGAGAAGTTGGCGATTGCTTTTGGATTGATTAATAGTATGGACGGGGTTGTCATTCGTATAGTAAAGAATCTACGAGTTTGTAGTGATTGTCATCATGTTACTAAGCTAATCTCAAAAATTTATAGTCGAGAAATAGTTGTTAGAGATCGAACTCGCTTCCATCATTTTAAGGATGGAAAGTGTAGTTGCGAAGACTATTGGTGAAGCATAACTCTGCAAAATATTTATGTAAATTATCAATTCTTTTGTGAGATATTATATTTTCAAGAAACTCTCAAGAACATTTATCTGGTTATTAGGTCTTTGGGTATAAATGAATTTAAAGAAAATGAGTAACTTACAGTATTTGAGAACTGTTATTGGCACCCAAAATTTTACTAATTACACCCCAATTTCTTAAATTATTTGTCACACCCTAATTAAATATCAAAACACACCATTCAAGCATTACAAAAGCTTGGTTCAAGTTATCACCTCAATGTTACAAAGCATTATAAAAAATTCATACTACTTCAACAGTAGTTTACAATTAGGATTAGGTTCATATAAAATCCTAAATCTAATAAATTTCTATCTAATTTAAACACACACACACACACACACATACAGAATTTCTATTGGCACCCCAGCTTTTACTTATTATCTTCATTTTATTTTAATTGGGGTGCAATTAGTAAAAGTTGGAGTGCCAATAGTAGCTCTTTAAGTTGAACAAAGTTTTTGTATTGTTTGAACGGTGTGTTTTAATCTTCAATTAGGGTGTGATAAATAATTAAAGAAATTGGGGTGTAATTAATAAACATTGGGGCGCCAATATCAACTATCCAGAATTTACCTTTCATAAGAGGAAATTCCTTAAAACATGTGCAACTTATGACTAAATTCCGATTTCAGTACATTGTTCATTGTTATTCCCAAAACATGTTTTCCAGCAAATTTGTCACACTTATAAGCAACGATCTCGTTGATAAATTATCAGCGAGATTGCAAGTTATCTTAAAGTGACTTTTATAATCAATGATCTCGCTTGGAAAATAAGTTTTAGGAATTAAAATGAACAGTGTACTGAAATCAGAATTTTGTCATATTCAAGACACGAAATGGTAATTTACCCATTTCATAACTCATTCCATGTGTCATCAAATCTGAAACCATTCCATGAACCCCCTAGGCTCATATAATTTTGTCCTCTACAACCCCATTACGCCGGATCATGTTTTTGAATGTCATAAGATGATCAGATCGGGAAGTACAACCCCATTACGCCGGATCATGTTTTTGAATGTCATAAGATGATCAGATCGGGAAGTTTTCTTTTGGGTAAAAGAGAGAAACTTTCTCTCTCATTGCTGATGTTATTCATGTCACATGTCAAACGGTTGTTGGGCTGTGCGCAAAACATCACTCCAAAGCACTTCATGTTCATGAGCATGATTACGTCCAAATAGTGGTATATGAGCATATACTTGAGTCCTGTCCAAAATTTTAGACATTCAGTTGTATTGGGCCTGTAATGGGCCCATCCAGAATCCTTCCTAAACCCATGGTTACAAAGGAGACGAGGTCCAATACGCTCTCCCTTAAGATTCTCACCGTTAGGTTTCCTTGCTCGCTGTGTCTCTAAGAGTCACCAGTCAGAACCATGACAACAAATTAACAGAGACGGAGGCAAGGACTTAAGAAAATGCGAGTAGGAACAATTCGCCACCAGCGTATTTTAGCCGCAAAAACCCTTCGCTCCTTCCAAAAGCAATCTACATGTCGAGGTTGGTAGATGTAGCTGCAAGATCTTCTGATATTTGTTCGATTTCAATACTTCAATTACTATGTTTGTATTTTTTTCATGGAATCTCCGTGTTTTATTTCCTGATTATTTTGTGGTAAATCTATTATTTATTAGCTGATTGTGATCTAATCTCTAAGAATTTGTTAAAAAATATTCCAACTTAAAAGTTATGAATTTGTTTCTGGAGTGTCAGAGCAGAATTGTTTCTGCTCTTTTGTGCCCCTTGCTTGCTTCCAAGGTATTTTCATAAATTGAATTTTGGAATAAGATTCTAGTTTTTTTTTTTTTTTTTTTTTTTTTTTAAGTTTAAAAAGTGCATTATAACAACTGATTTAAAGTCCTTTTTTTTCTTTTTTTTCTTTTGAAAATATATTTATTGCTCAGTTAGATTTTCTTTGGCGTTATGGGAATTTAATTTTAGAGGATAATTATTTCACTTAGAATTTTGTTCAATTTAGAACAACTCATTGGATGTGTAATCATACATGTACACACACTAAGTCTGTGTTTGGAATTTAATTTTCGCCGCTGGGCTAGGTCCGCATGTTTGGTGATGGGATTTCTTTTGAAAAATATAATTTGAGCCTTATTATTTCTATATAGGGTTGGTGTGGGGGCAAAATAATTCAAAAAGCTCAGATAACCATGCAATTCCTGTAATGTTCATGCTTTGAATACTCGTTTTCACGTCTCATCTTGTCCATGACTGATATGAGTTGTGTCGGATTAGTCATCTCATTCAGCAAAGATACAATGGTTTTAAACTATTTAAAAATTCTGAAAATTTTAATCCGAGATTTCAACAGAACCTTGTTTTTTGGCTTGATTTAGAGGAGGAAGATGAAGGTTTTTAGCAAACCCCTTCTGGTTCACTTGGTTGAGAAGAGGAGAAATAATTGATTCGAGAATGAGAAGATAGGGTTTGGAGGATGAAAACAGAGGAGATTGTGCTGTCTTGGAAATCTCAGACGAGATTTTCAATATCTTGTCCGAGATGTCTCGTTCATCTCGCAAGATGCTGGCAAACCCAAAAAGTTTGTCCGTCCGTATCGTTGTTAGGTGATACCGATACGTCTCAGTCTCAGATGAGTTTTAAAACCATGATGGTGTTGGATAATAATTATTTCACTTAGAAATTTGGTTAATTTAAACATATCATTGGATGTTGACATATATACACACACTCATTTTTGAGATATATTTTGGGCCTCATTCCTGTTTGGATTGCGAGGTGAGGAGCAAAATGATTCAAAAAACTCAACTTCACGGAGGGAACTATACCAGTCCTAGAATTTTGGATCTTTTTCCTTTACAAAACCCATACTCATCGTTCACTATTGTAATTGGTTAAAACCTCATAATTTGCCCATCCACAAAAACACCTCAATGTAGTGGTGACACCAACTTGAGAAAATCTAATCTATTTTTGTTTTTTCAACAACTTTATTAGGCTTGCATCATCATTTTATATCTTCTTCCCTTTTGTTTGTCATAATGGGTCCTATTTGCCATCGTTGACAATGCAGGCTTTTGGCATTCGGAAAAATTTGGAGAGCTTCACATTTGAGGTCTAGTTATTCAGAAGTGGAGAAGTATGGAGAATTATCTACAGTGGGACTACCTTTCTCCTTGTATAAGTTCTCTAGTAGAGGACACTCTTCATTTACATCATATACATCAAAGATGGATCTATACAGTTACTCCAATACCTTCTCTGTCCTTTCTACAAGTAAGGCAATGACACATAATGCCCAAATGGCTTGGAAAAGGCTTTCCCAAATATGTTCTTACAACGGCCCAGCTTTTCCACCTATAAGTAGGATCGCTTGTGCTGTGAGCTTAGCCTTAACCAGATCGAACTTATTAGCTCCTAGTGTTTTGGGCCTCATTATTGGAGAGGTAGCATGGACACAGAGGACCTTGGCTGAGGCAGAACACTTTCCAACGGGGAATACTCTATACATGCATGCACAAGACGGGCATGCTTATCTAACCTCATTTATATTTTCAGTCTTTGAGAGTTTTATTTTGTTTCTGAGAGCAATCTATTTGGCATTATTGTTCTCACCCGCCATAGCAATGGCTCCATTCGCAGATTATTTTGGCGCTCGTTTTAGGAAAATTTGGCTTCAACTTGTTCACCTTACTCTAGAAAAAGCGGGTCCAGCATTCATAAAATGGGGTCAATGGGCAGCTACACGGCCCGATCTCTTCCCCAGAGATCTGTGCACTGAGCTTACGAAGCTTCACACAAAAGCACCTTCACATAGCTTTGCATACACTAAAAGAACTATTGAAAATGCATTTCATCGAAAACTTGTTGATGTTTTTGAAGATTTTGAAGAGGCACCTTTAGCGTCTGGAAGTGTTGCTCAAGTGCATAGAGCTACTTTGAGATTTCGATACCCTGGTCAACAAGTCAAACCCATTGTAGTTGCTGTAAAAGTTAGACATCCTGGTGTTGGTGAAGCAATTAAGAGGGATTTTGTGATAATTAATATGGTTGCCAAAGTTTTGAAGTTCATGCCTGCACTTAAGTGGTTGAGATTGGATGAAAGTTTACAACAGTTTGGTGTTTTCATGATGTCTCAAGTTGATCTTGCAAGGGAAGCTGCCCATTTGAGTCGCTTTATCTATAATTTCCGTCGATGGAAGGATGTATCTTTCCCGAAGCCTTTATATCCACTTGTGCATCCTGCTGTTTTGGTGGAGACTTATGAACAAGGAGAGAATGTTTTACACTATGTTGATGAACTTGAAGGAAATGATCGAATCAAAAGTGCCCTTGCTCACATCGGGACTCATGCACTTTTGAAAATGCTTCTGGTACAGTTTTTTATTTTATTTTAATTATCACTATATGTTCAATTAAAGACTCAAAGTACTCTCCTTCCAGAGACCTTAGCAAACAGCATAAGAGGGCAATTGATGATAGAGTTCTCTTTCTTTCTAGAGATAAAGGCTGTCTAACTTATGACACCTTTTCCTTCCTATGCAGTCCTGAATTCTAAATACATACAGCAACTTTGGACTGCCTTAGTTGTTTATTATTAAGAAATTGAAGCATAATTCAAGCTATTGTATTTACGTTACAACATCTAAGATATCATCCCTTTCCAGGTGGACAATTTTGTCCATGCAGACATGCATCCTGGAAATATCCTTGTCCGGGTAGCTCCGAGTAAGTCCCCACGCAAACGGCTTTTTAAGTCCAAGCCTCATGTCGTTTTTCTTGATGTTGGCATGACTGCTGAGCTTAGTAAGAGTGATCGTGTTAATTTGCTGGAATTCTTTAAGGCTGTTGCCCTTCGAGATGGACGCACCGCCGCAGAGTGCACACTGCGATTATCGAAACAACAAAACTGCCCGACCCCAGAGGATTTCATTGAGGTAATATTTTGGTTTTATAAACTTGTGGTAAGGGATTGACTTTGAATCTGTATTTGTTTGCTCTAATTATAAACGAAGTAACTGTGCATATTCAAGAACATGTAACTTGGTATAACCTTGCAGTAGAACCATAATGCTAAAACCTACTGTGCCAACATCTTGTTTGCTTTCGTTTATTAGGTTTATAATCATTTTCGGCTTTGGGCTTTGGATTTAGTCTAATTCCTATAATGGCTTTTAACTTTGTGCTTTTTGTTGTTTGCTTTGATTCATTTCTTGATGCAGTATCAAGTTAATCTATTACTCATTTACACTATAGATTTGAAATGGTCTAATTGTACAAATACAATTTCCTTACATTTTCAAGCATAAAAAGTTTTAAACAGACTCAAAAGTAAAATGAATAAATAAATATAAAAAATCTATATAATAAAACACAACAAAGATGTGGTTTTTCAGTTATTATCTGGTTAGTTAATGGCTTAATAGAAACCATAGTTCTCCTCTAGCTGTCTAGATGCCTTTTTTCAAAGATGTTGGTGTTTTAACAGGAAATGGAGAAGTCATTCAATTTCTGGGGCACCCTGGAAGGTGATGCAGTCCATCCTGCTGAGTGCATGCAGCAATTGTTTGAGAAAGTTCAGCGTCACAAAGTTAACATTGACGGCAACGTTTGCACTGTGATGGTGACAACTTTGGTTCTTGAGGTAACCCCTTGCTACTTACAGTTGTATCAACACAAGCATGGTGTATTGTGCATACTTCAGCAATACACTTGGTACTTGTTAGATTGTTTTTGTTTGGTTTTCGATTTTATTTGTTCTGTTGTGTTTCTTCTTTTCAAGTCATAGTTGCACGAATATTCCCAAATTCGTTTGGTATGCTCTAGAATGAGTGGCTTAGTAGATGAGTATGGGTCTCAAATGCTTTGCGTCTTATTTTACAGGGCTGGCAGCGTAAGCTTGATCCAGATTACGATATGATGGACACACTAAAAACATTGTTGTTCAGAGCTGACTGGGCGGAGTCTCTCATCTATACAATCGAAGGACTCATGGCCCCATAAAAGGTGTGCATAAGCCCGTTGTCCCATAAAATTTTGTCTTTGACAAGTGAAAACTAAAATATATAGGTCATAGAGCATATGTTTTGGTCCACGGAGGTATTATTGAGTGTGTTGTTCCTTTTCTATCCTTTTCGGCTGCTCTTCTTATTTCCTCTCTAGATAAGGTATGGCCTTGTGTATTATTTTTGTAGTATCAGTTACTAAAGCCTCTCATAAATGCACTGGCAAAAACAGGGCAACAAAATGGAAATAAATAAAATATAGTTACACCATATTCCATTTTTTTTCATTACTAACTGTGCAAATTATATTTCTTAATTTCTTTTGATGAAAGAACATGAAATAAGCCTTTGTTGTTGTAGATAAATTGAATGTAAAAGAAGCTCGAGAATAAGACTTTGACGATGATAGCGATGAACATTCTGTTTATCAAACAAGCCAGTTCCACTCTCATGTGGTTGGGCTGTCAATTTTTTTCCTGCATTTGGATAGCCTTGTCACTTTTTTGGCTACCCAGATTCCCTAAGCTATGAATATAGATAAAACGGTGGGCTTGGTGGAATGAAGGGATTTCAAATTTTTATAATTGGAGCACACCCATAATTCAGGTAATGGAACCTTTGCATAATCCAAATTAGGGTTGAGACCTTTGTATGGTTGGTACTATTTAAGGGTAAGTACAATGTTGTCTAAACTAAACATTTTCTTCACTTAATCATGTATAGCGTTTGTTTCGAATACCAAAGTGGTGAGGTTGCTTCGAAGCGCAACAATGAGGAGATGAAGGGAGTTGTAAGATGTAACTCCATGCACTCTGTTTATAAGGCTTTGTTGCCCCATTTCAATCTAATAGTGTTACGAGGCATTCGTTTGGTCATTTCTTGTTCCATCCAAGGCGACCTTTTTCATTTGGTTGGCTTCTCTTGACAAAATCCTTACCTTAGACAACTTTATTAACGGGGTTTGCCCTATGCCAAATATTTTTTGTCTTTGTAAGGCAAGTGGAGAGTTGGCGTGCGTATTCTAATTCCTTGTCCCTATTTTTCTCTTAATTTGGAGTCACTTTCTTCTTTTCCAAGTCAATTGGGTTCTCCTAAATTCGGTCTTTGTTTTGGGGGTGGAGCTATAATGTGTTATCAAGTTGAAAAAGGTAGCTTTGGTCCATCCTCCATTTTGCAATTTTCTGGGGCTTTGGAATAAGAGGAACGGAAGAGTCTTTCGAAGAAATGATAAGCCGCCTCATGATGTGATCTTGAAAATATTGGAACTGCTATTCCATTAAGGATTCTTGAATGTGTGTTCTTTGAGGATTTTGCCTTCAAATGAGAGGAGCTTTGGTGGTTTGAGCTTTTTTCGAGTAACATTTTTCTAATGTTCTTTTTGTTCGTTTATATCTCTAGGGGTCATCTCGACCTCCTGTTTCTTTATCAATAAGATTATAATTATAAATTAAAAAAAAACTACTCTTGTGCTGTTGATGTTTGAGCTCTTAGGAGTTGCAACTCGTAGAATCCTAATTCCCATATGTAGGATTTATTCAAGCGAAAGGACTAATATTTCCTTGATGAAACACAAGGCCAAAGGAAAAGTCTGTTCTCCTAATTCTCACCTACAATCATTCAATCTTGACTCTGGAATATCGAAACGAGAAGAAAATGAAAACTGAAGATCTTTAGCCATAATGTCGTCTCTGTTCACAATAGAGGGCAAGGAATTGAAATAAATTTGATCAGACCTAAAATCCGATTTGTTTTTGTTTTTAGCTATAACTTGCATCAATCATATGTTCTGATCCAATGGACCCAATCTGATAAAAATGTGAAACAGATAAATCTATTAATGCATTTGAAATAATCTAGCTACAATCGTGTAGATAAGATAATTTTTGTATCATTTAAAATTTTCTATAACAACAAGACTCGTACACAATTCTGTTTTTCAAAAATCATTAAAACAAGAAAAATAAATGACAATGGGTATAAGAAAACCTGTTGGGATCATTTTCTTTCTGCGGCTATCTGTAATTGTTCCCCCAAACAGTCAAAAACATGATTGAGTGTAGCGCTGGTGAAATCACCCAACATTGCAAAATCAAAGTCACAACGATGAACCATGATATGAGGATGGGAAGTTCATCAACGCTGCACTCAATGATGTTTTCTTGATTTGGGTGTCTCCATTGCTTCCTTACTTGCTTATCCAATCCAACTCTCCCTCTTCTCTGTTATATTGGTGGAGGTAAGCTTAGAAGAGTAGTACAGTGGACTTGTTTGCCTTCAATGGATACATTGAGTTTGATTCGCTTGTACTACCAATTTCTATATTACAGTTAGCATAGTTGAGATGTGTACTTGTTGTTGGTTGTACTATAAAGAATATTCAACATTGTACTACCCTTCACGACCTCTTTCTGAAGTACCACTAGAATTAGAATTAGGTTTGCCCATTTCTATCTTCGATCTAATAATAAATCACGATAGCAGATCCTCTACTTCAGGAGTTCAGTAATTTTTTATTACATATATATTTACTTGAGTTAGGCTAGTTTGACTTTGTCATGCTCCCAACCTTAAGACTTTTTGGGTCCACATGGAACACCCGATTGACCCAAATAACATACCTCAGGCTTGTAGAGTTCATTGTCTAAATTAGATTAAATTTTGAGTATGAAATTTTTTTTACAAAGGACGACTCCCTTCATTTACAACTCGAATAGTGGGAAGAACCAAACAATTCTTATCGATTCAAATTTTGAGTATGATATTGTTGAGTTTGGTCCCACATCGGACATTCATTGCCTTATCTCTCTCCTTATAAGCCCTTGGGCCATTCCACTCTTAACCAATTGATTTTGAGTTGAACCTTCAAATTTATCATGGTATCAAAGCGGGTTTTTCTTTTTTTCACGTCATTCAATTCATATTTCCACATGCTTTCACCCAATTCAGTCCACACGTGCAGGAGCGTGTTGAGTTTAGTCTCACATCGGACATTTATTGCCTTGTCTCTCTTCTTATAAGCTCTTGGGCCACTCCACTCATTGTCAATATTATCAAATGGTTTTGAGTTGGACTCCCAAATTTATCCGATGCCAGATAACCAATTAACTCTTTAATTTTTAAAAGAGTCGTGATGGGGTGACACAGGATTTACTGTGATTCTCACAAGTCTGACGTGGACATGCATACATAACTGTAGATGGTTTTTACTCGTATCGCAAGAAAACACATCTATGGTTATGTGCACATCTCATGTAAACTTGTGAAAATCACAGTAAATACTTTTCGTCATGTCAGCATTTTCCTTTTTAAAACACTATCAACATCATGTTGAGAGAGAGAGAGAGAGAGGATCTCAAGCTTAAGTTAAGCCGACATTTTACAATCAAAAAAAGCAATTAAACATTTATACAAGTTTAATTTTAAAAAAAAAAGAAGTAGAACTACTCATCTTTTACGTGGGACACTCTTACCCTCGGCATCATCACGGACAATGGGTTCCACTTCATACGGAGCTTGTAGCCAAATTTGAGGATTCTTCAATCCGTGCCCCATTTTAGCTAACTTATCAGCAGCTCTATTCCCCTCTCTATAAATGTGTGTCAACTTGAAATTTTCCAATTTTGGTGTAATTAAATTTATTTCTCTTACAAGCCTTTGAACTTCCTCACATTTCGTCCTTTTCTCCTTGAGAATAATTTCTAACAGTGTCATGGCATCTCCTTCAACCCATACATTGTACCAACCATTCTCTAGCACCAATTCGAGGCCACGATGAAGAGCGGCTAATTCGGCAATGATACTATTAGTTTTTCCAATGGGTTCTGCATACCCAAGTAAAAATTCTGCTTTATGATTCCTAAACAACCCTCCAATGCTTGACCTTCCTGTTTTTCCTTTACAAGACCCATCAAAATTTAGCTTTGTACAACCAAAATCAGGTTTTCCCCATTTAACTCGAAAAACTTCGTCATGTCCATTCCGAGTTCTGAGGCCAACTGGGTTCCTAATTTGTCCTTGTAACCTTAAAATCTTTGAAAGAGTAATAATCATTTTTTTATCATATAACTCACTACTTTATCAATGATGAAGAGCCCAAATCAAATAAAACCAACCAACATTCATGTAGGAAATTATGATTTTCCTACATAAATATTAAAGTTGCAAAAAAAAATACCAACCTTTGTAACGAATTGTGGGAAGAAGAACATGCACCATGAATCAAAGTTGCAGGAATGAACCTAAGGTGCCAATCTCACTCTTGCTTCCTAAGATAATTCAATTGAAAAAAGTCTGCTTCGTGCAATTATCCAAAGATGTCTCTCTGAAATACAAAGTTCAAGTAGTTTGAATTTTAAAGAATGTATGATAAACAAAACATAAGTTGTAGAAAGCCTGTTAAGACACAGATGGAATAAATAAATAAATAAAAGATTTTATGAAGAACAAATACCAACATAAATCTTTTAAGTAAAACCCACAAAAGTTTTGAAGATCCTTTCCTTTAAGAAAAATTAGAGTACCAAGTTTGGTATCACAAACATGGAGTGAAAAGCAAGTAAGGTAGATTTAGAGGTGGTCTTGGTAACTAAGGCAACCAGAAAAGTTCATTAATTCTACAAAAACCCATCAAATGAAACTGTCAGAAATCATCTTTGTATAATAGATTTGTAAAGAGAAGTGGTGAAAGAAGGGAGACTTGATTTGAACAATATTTGACCGTTTTATAACTGAAAGTAACCGTCATATTCCAGGAAAAGAGCAGGATATTTATTTGTAATTTTAGATGAGAGCAGTCAATTATATAATTAGGTGTAACACAAAATAATTAACTAAACCGTTTTTTGTTTGAACCTTAAAATAACTCTCTATTTAATCGTTTTTCCAAAAATATAGGAATTTGAGATTTGACTTTTTAGTTATCCAGTCGTTATTTCGAAAATTTGAAGGAACCCTCATCGTTACAAGACACGTGGTGTTTTGAATTTATTTTATGCCCTTACATTTCTGCAAATTTTAAAATACCTCCTTGAAAATTCCATGTGTAAACTAATAGAGAGGGTTCCTTCAAAATTTTGAAGCAGGCTACTCGCTTCAAAGTTTTTTCCCGTTATTATCATAGTCACAAATTCTTGGAATTTTTCAAAAAATTCGTAAAATTTTACGAAATAGGGGTTAGCTGATTAAATCAGTGAATTGATGAATTCCTCAATTAATTGTGGAATATGGTAACTTTTTGATCATTGTCCTCCAAAATTTTAATTTTTCCAACATTCAGACGTCAAGAAAAAGATAGGATTTAGAGAGAAGTTGAGGATGATAGGTTTTGGTAAAAAAATCCAAAAAATTATTTTATACATTCTCCAAAATTTGGCTCACTTTTTTTAGGAAAATTTTCCAAATTGATCCCAATAAACCAAATTGTGCCTCCATGTAATAATTACTGAATCCAAACTTTGTATCTATGGTTTTTATCATAGTTTTTATCAAACTTGAAAACTCAACTCCATGTCAACTCGAAAACTCACAAGTGGACTCGGTCAAGTTTCCAGCCCAACTTGTTGCAATTTCGAGCTGACTTGGAGAGTTGATTTGATCTAGCTTTGAAGTCCAGTCGTCAAAGAATCCAACTGAGTCAAAATGACTTGGCTGAGTTTTTTATGATAACCGGGTATCAGACAGTGGACTGAGCCTGTATCTGGGCTTTGCCCAGTCTATAAACCATGGTCAATCTTGTCCAAGGGCATGCAATGCCTACGCATCACACGAATCAGGTAAATGAGTGTGCACCCTCGTGGGTGGCCCGAGGAATTAATGTTCATACTGGGTACCGAACTTACAACCTAAGTAGGTAAAGGCATGTGGAGTGTTAAACCCACGTCTTAGATTTAAATCCCACTGAAACATACTTTCATGTTGACTACTAATCACTTTTCTTGCCCATAAAAAATAAAAAAATAAAAAAATAAAAAAACCTCTCACACGCTTCAATTATACTCTTAATAAAGCTGTTAATGGGCTTGATTGAGTTCTTACACTAAAGAGGTTTGTTTTACCTTCTATTAGACCTGTATCCCTCCCTATCAAGATTAAGTTGACTAAGTCCAATCTGACCCTTATGGGTTGGTGTCAAAGTTGAGCTGATCTCCAGATCAGGAGCAGATCCTCTTTAGCAAGTTTCTTACGTCTCTTTTAGCCCCTATCAACGATTGGGGGTGTGCCACATCATCGAGACTGTTACGTCCAATCTTTAAAATTTAAGAGTTATTCACCGTCCACTTCAAACCCTTGATTAGAGTAATAACTTTTTCATTTTTTATTTATTTTTTATTTCCTTAAATCTGGGGTCGGGTAAACGTATTAAAAGTGAAGTAAATACACATTGGGAATTGAATTTTGTACCGAAAATGACCTTGAAAATATTGTTTTAGAATAAAAAAACATACAATTCGATTCCAATTTTCAAAGTATATTTATTGCACTTTAATATATGCCCTTATGGGCTACGTTAAGAAAATCCTTAAATCTGATATAAGATTGAGATAAAGGAGCAGAGTTCACACAACCCCATAAGCAATGTCTCTTGAGGATGTTTGCCCCTCCATTGTCTTCTTTCTCTCTTCTCAAAAATACCTCCTACATTATTGGTTTTTCTCTTCTATCCATTTTCTAAAGGACCCCTATTATTTTCTATATTAATTTTTCTTTTTTTACTTTTTCCAATAATACATTTTTAAATTTATTATTTTGGCATGGGCAAACTCTAGTTTATATATAATAAAGCACAATGGTGAACTCCACTCTTTATCTCAAGATTTAAACCTAATAAATAACGTATCTTGAGTATGATTATCTCTCATCTGTCTTCTCTCTCCTTCCTCTTCTCAAGAATACTGAATTTTATTGTCTTCTCTTCTACTCTTTTTTTAAAAAAATCCCTACGATTGTCTATATATTGCTTTTACTTTTTTTGTTTTCCAATAATACTCTTCCAAATTTATTATTTTTCTTCTTTCACCTCCCTAAATCCTAAAAAAGATGCTCATACTAGCATTGACAAACTTTGGTCTAATTATAGAATTAATTAATAGGTGGCATGTACAAATACACATATATTATAAGGGTTTTTTTATAATTTAAAATACTAAATATGGAGATTTTGAAGTTTAAAATATAACATTAAAAAAAAAAAAAAAAAGGATATTTTGTTATTTTTTAGAAAGTAACTAACATAATTATAGGAATATGAAATTGTAATTTTAATTACTGATTTTTGACAAAAATGACTCGTAGTATTAAATTTAAATGTAAAGGTCAAGGCATTTGTTAAATTCCCAATTTTGGGGTCGAACCACTTCTACTCCCCCTTCTCTCGTTATAACAGTAAAAATATACATATAACTATATATACAAATACAGTAACAAGCTGGACTAAGCATTGTTAGACCTTGAGTTCAATGAGTTAGAAATTTGAGTAGCTTTGAGAACATGCCCCAACCCTTTTCGGTCGTGCTAGTTTAGAGGGGAAGGGCCCGTTGATGGTCCCATCTACTAATAAATAGGTAAAAGAAAATGAGAAAACAAAATTACTTTGAGGTACTTTACAAAAATTTTGAAGATATGCCACATGGCACAAACTTCATATCTATTAACAACTTGAATATTTGGATAAAATAGATAATGTGAACCAAATTGCTAAAATCATTTAATTGAATTGTTTCGCTAATATAAGATTGTTGAATGCGGATCTAAATTGGAACAAACACCAAAATGAGTTGACTCAGTTTGCACGTATTGTGTGATTATATCATCTATTAATCTAATATTTGACAGAAAATTGAGTTCATTTTTAAATCCAAATCAATTTATGTCAATTGATTCTAAATCAATTAAATGATGAAAATGTCAATTAATTAGTATTTACTGTGTGACTTCTAGACTTCATTGATTACTTTACTCTAGCTTTATATTTTCTTTTCTTCGATTCTTTTAATGAAATCTTTTTCTATTAACATCATATGGCATAAGATCATAAAAACCTCAAATTCAAAAACTAACTTTGAACATAATTTTTTTTTTGCATTGATCCAAGGTGTTGTAAAATAGAGGGGTTTTTTTTTTTTTTTCAAAGTTGGCAATCCAATGTCATAGCCCCTATATATATATATATATATATATATATATATATATATATATATATATATATATATATATATATATAAATAACTCAGATTGCAATAAGGAAAAAAAAAATGGGAGGTTTAATCCAAGGCCTTGAAAAATAACATTTTTTTGAAAAAAATATATATTTAAAATTCTTAAAGGTTTGTCCTCTAACACCCTGAGACATAAGATCATCTAAAAATTCAGTTTTAAAAGATCTATTATGAAATTTAAAATAAATAAATAAAAATAATTGGGATTAATCCAAGGGATTTAAAAATAGGATTTTTTTTTTTTTTTTTTCAAAATAGAAGAGTAATTTGACTCGCCGTGTGTAGAAGGAGACCATCAGTGCGTTATTGAATGTGATGTAGGATTCATAGTTAATATTATTTATTGGACTTTGTTGGGGGTAAGATTTGAACTCAAGACATGCTTTTCTCTTGAGTGTGGTTGGTATAGGGTTTTTTCAATTTTTTGTGAAATCTTAGTTAAGAAAATATTTTTCTTATTTGTGATAGTTTAAAAGTCAAAGATTCTTTGATTTTCTTTTTCTTAAGGGTTGTAGAGATAATTCTCTAAATATTTAGTCCCACAATGGATAAATATAAGATTTGTGTTCAATTTGTAAATATTCTCACTCTCCTACTTATTTGAGTGTGAGTGAGAAAGTGACAGGGCCTCGCACGCACATGAAAGCCTAAGGTACCATGAGACTACATCCTATTGTGTTTATAGCCAACTCGTCGAAAATCCTTAGTGCACTTGTATGCATTCAATGCACGAGCAGGGAAGTGCAAATCTCAAATTTAAGCCTCACGCGTGTGCGCGTGGACATTTCACAATTGATCTATCTAACCGTTTAAATTAATCTTTGTTGACCATTTTGATCCTCCAATATTCATAAACGGGCCAATTAGGGTCTCAAACGTCTCTCTCTTTAATTCATTGAACCATTGGACTTTAACTATTATTAAAGAGAAATGTGCCCTAAAGGTCTATATGCAAAAAGCACAGACTGCAAATGAAACATTGTTCTGATCTCTCTCTCTTTTTTGTTCATCTCATTTTTACTGCTCGTACACCAACTGATTCGATTGAATTAGTCAAAAGTCTCTTATTTTTTATTATACGGTTAACAGACTTGTAACTGTTGAATCTTGGAAATAGATCGCCTAAGATCAACTGGAGTATAGAAGTCATCCTAAGGAGGCGAAATTGATTTTAAGGACATCGTCTTCTCCATACCTTAGTCATTCAATCAAACTGATAAATTCATTTCAACTATTCTTATTGTCTGATTTAACATAACCTTTTTCTAATTCAAATTTATGCATTAAATTTAATAGAATGTGTATCGAAAAACTCCTCACAACACTTGATTAAAGTGGTGCAAATTAATAGAATGAAAATGTCACTTTAGTTCGCTAAAATGAAAAGAAAAAAAAATGTGAAGAGTTTTGATCTATGTTACCTCAAGCTTTAAGAATCCAACTTGGAATGACAAAGACAAATATAATGTGCACTAATCAAATGAAAAATTGAAATGAGAGCGAAAAAAAAAATAATATAGAAAAAATACAACAAACCTTTACTTGAAACTTTAGAGATCAGGAAGCTTTTTGAAGAACAATTTGAGGCCCAAATCCTAGGTTGAAGTCTTACCCACAACACTACATCCTTAAAGTCAATCACTATGGATGATTAAGAATTTTTTTTCCTTTATGTGTTCTCTATTGTTCAAGATTTTTTTTTTCCTAGAGAAGAGAGAGAGAGAGATGTGGGAGAGTGGGTGATTTTAATTTTCAACGAATTGAATTAGTTTATGTTGGTGGTTTCAAGCAGTTCTTTTTTCTTTGTTAGTAGGAGTGCTCCCAACCATTGGATTTTCACAACTCCCTCTAACATCCTAGATTGTGTTTATGACTATATATATATATATATATATATATATATATATATATATATATATATATATATATATAAAATGAGACACAAGAATTCCATCTTCCCGCTTTGCTTCTGAGGAACAATAAAAGAAAAAAGGATTAGATGGCATAAATTACATAAAAAATCCAAGAAAACTACTAAATTATGGTGCAAGAAAAGTAGTTCTATATATAGGCCAAATGGACGATTTGTTGAGACTTTGCATTTCATTCTTTAACTTAACTTAAGCAGACATATAGAGATTCTTTAACATTTATCCCACGGAATTGTATGAAGGGAAAGAGAATTGCATCAACACAAATCTTGAGGTATTTATGCGAAAATGTTGGGCAATAACAAAATGGGAGTTTCTATCAACATGCCAACTTTTACTTATAGCACACCAATCTATGTGTATAGGACAATTGGCATGAGTATAATTTCAAACAGATTATTATGTCATAAGTAAAAATTGGTGTGCTAATAGAATCTCCCTAATCCCACATGTTTGATTATTTATTGTAGCAACATAAGCATAGCACACGTCCCCTAAAACCTTTTTTTTTTGAATGACGGGGGATTCTAAACCCATAGGCCCGACTAGCAGAGGTGAGGCAATGGCCTCTTAAAGCATCATATCTCGCCCGAATCTCCTAGGTACTTACAATATCCCACAAACCACAAATATCATGTAAACAGGGATAAATCCTTGTGGGTGACCAATAAGGGAAGTGATGTTTTGCTCACAGTGCTCACAAACTCCTCAATGCTTGCCACATCAAGCATACAAGGGAAGTTTTGTAACTAATGAGAGTATTTTTGTGAATTAGGAATGCCATTCAATGCACGTGGGTACATGTGATTGGTGGATCCTAGATTTCTGTGAGCAAAATTTTTTTCCAAGGAAAGGAATTGAAATACTATTTTGCAAAAATAGCCTTATTGGGGTGCTAATACAAAATTAAGATGCATTAAATACATCCCAACATGTATTTTATTATCTAAATGCCCTAAAATTTCTTCAAAGATGGCTAAAATAATCCCAATGTTGTATACTTTAAATTATTCAAAACTCCTCACTAAAAATATGTAAAATTAACACAATAATTATCAATCGTAATCACAATTGAGATTGAATTGCTTGCCCGAGCTATTACCCTTCTTGACGAACAAGCATAACTTGGGTTTCACCAACTTTCCTAAGGTATTTAAAATTTTGGCAGAAACGTAGGGCATGAAATAAACAGAAAATGCCACGTTCTTGTAATGAACAGAAGCGGATCCTCTGTAAATACCCCGTAGCATATGTTCAACGGTTGAAATAGTGATGCATCAGCGATAAAATTAAATCTCACGCAAAAAGTATGGGAAGTTCAATAGCCATTCATTTTTGAAACATGGATCTGCATATATATATATATATATATATATATATATGTATGTATAATAATAATAATAATAATAATAAACGAGAGACTGAGATGTTAATTTTTTTTTTTAAATACTTCTCTCTCATCCTTTAAAAGTGTACTACAGAGGATCTGCTTTCGTAACAAAGAGTGTTTCATTGAAATTTCACGGATTCACAGTCATAATTTGTCTTATTTTGCTTGTCTTAATTTGCTCCTAATACTAAGCGATGAATCTAATACCCCACTGTACAATGGCACCTGCTTCCCTATCACCAAGACACCATTGCTTTTATGAATAAGGATGAATGCACGCGGCTTTTGGTACATGCCTAACGTGGAAAAGGTATAGAACGATGGATCTTTTTTTTGTGTATCCCAAAGAAAAAGATCTATGGTTACACTACAAAATTTTAGTTTTTTAGCGGGGGTAAAAAACCGCCGCAAATACCAAAAAATCGCCACTATTATTAATAGTGATGGCCACGTGTAGTGCCACTATTGGTGGTGTAGCTAAAGGCCATATGGAGCCCTATAGTGGCGGTTAAAAACCGCCGCTAATCTATTATTACTGTCACTATAGATATGAGTGAGCCCTATAGTGACGGTCAAAAACCGCCACTAATAGTGTATTACTATCGCTATAATATGAGTGAGATTAAAAACCGCCGCTAATTAGTTCTTTACCATAGTTATAAATACAATTTTGAATGCTTATGGCGGTAATGGCCACCGCTAATAAGATATATATATATATATATATATATATTTTTTAATTTCTTTTATTTTAAAATTATTTGTAATTAAATACCTATTTTTATACAACTTGTCAATTAAACACAATTACTTAGTAAATCAAATTAGTTAAGAGACAAATATAACAAAATAATAAATCGATTGAATTAAGAATCAATGTTTATAAATCCATGTTTGATGCTTATAAATCCATGTTTATCATTCAAAAAATAAAAACTATCTATCATGGTTGTTGTTATGGACACTGATCATTGTCGGGTTGATTGTACTGCTCATCAACCTACAATTCATATACATTAGTCAAATTAGTCATATCAATAAATAAATATTTATTAATAAAATATTTAAAACACAACATATTCTATTATCGGTGAGAATTTACCTTTCTCATTAGAGTAATGATCAATTCCTTGAGTCTCTCCACCTCAGCATCTCTCACAATCTGTTGTTGCTCCAAAGACTCTAGTTTCTTCTTCAACCTATGTACCTCAGCAGAATCGCTAGAGGAATTTTCAGAATATGATGCAAATAATTTGCTAGGAGTCAGTCGCAGGCCGACACCACGAACACGACCATGTCTATCAGGACCCAAGACCTGAGATAATACATCATTTCGACCTGTAATATCTTGAGAGTCTTCTGGTAATAAACTCAAAAGTCTTTAAAAGAAATGAAGATTAATTGCAATCCCATTTAAAAAAATCTTTTAAGAATGCAAACATATATACAACATAATTTCTTTTAGAGAGAATAACCCAATAACCACAATTCCGGTTATGAATGGGTACTTGAAGAGCTTCACACATCCCAAATAAATGAAGTCCAAGATCAACTCACTTAATAAAGCAACTCTTCTTTCAACACTTTTGTATTGTTCTGTGCTTTTGCTTTTCTTAAGGCATATCCATACAACCTCCTTTATTTCCTTTAATCTGATTAACAGATTTTATATCTATCAAAAAAGAACCTCAAAAGGGATGCCAAACTCATGTCAAACACCACACTATTTTAACTGTACATGCTTGGTCCATTATGTGTCCTATTTCATCTAGTAATTAACACTTTTAAAACATAATTCATGCATGCCAATATCTCCTCAAGTGGAAAAATCCAAGTTTCTTGTAAGTCATCATTCAAGAAAGCAATGATATTATATGGAAAAAGGATGGCAGCATAAAAGAGGATACATTAATGGTACTATTAATCACAATTGGTGTAGAGATCTATATTTTGTGAAGTTCTGCACCATATCCTTGGCTTCAGCCATTCAAATGTTTCATCAAAAATGAAATATGAATGGATCAAGAATTCATCATATTTTGATTAATTATAAACTAAAACTTAATCCTACAGAGACTTCTCGCAATTTTGGTGAGGTAAAAACTAGAGCAATCTATAAAGAATAAGAAAGGAACTATAATATGTGCAACATGATTTTAAATAGCTGCACTGATGGGAAATGATTGCATTGATGCCAACAACAAAGACATAGTAACTACTAATCAAACAAACAAAAAACTCTCAAATCTACCACATCTCAAATCAATTACACAGAATCTGAAGTTTCAAGATTGTACCTACTAATTGAGTAATATTGTTTATCTCGATCTCTAAAACCAGGGAATTTAGCTCAAATTCAAGCAACCTCTATTGAAAATCTCCCCCAAATGTCCTATAGCAAACGTAGCTCACTCTGCGATTTGGATCATAAATCTATCGAATTCGATGGGAGAAAGAAATAGAAGAAATCTTATTATAAGAATCATACCTCATTCTGTGATTTGGATTTTCTAAACCTCAAAGAGCTACGAAATCTGCGATTTCGATTCTCAAAACTTCTGAGAATGTGAAAAGGAGACGTGAAGAGGAGATTTCAATTCTCAAAACTCCAAAAAATGTGAAGAGGAACTTGATGCAGAGAGAGAGAGAGAGAGACAGTGATTTGGATTCTCAAAACCTTAAAGAACTACGAAATTTGTGATTTTGATTCTCAAAACTGTAGAAAATGTGAAGAAGAACTTGATAGAGAGAGAGAGAGAGAGAGAGAGAGAAACCTATTAGAATGGAAATCGAAACCCTAGATGTAGAGGAGCTATGATGAACTTGTTACAGAGAGAGAGAGAGAGAGAGAGAGAGAGAGAGAGAGAGAGAGAGTAAGTGATTTTCACAAAATCTGTTAATACAGGAGAAAGAAATTTTTTTTGTGAAATTTCGGTTTATGGTGCCGAGGTTGTGTTCTATAGTGGCCCCTATTTTGGCCGCCGCTGAAAATGAGTCGCTAAAAGATACTATTTTTGTTGTGTTATGTGCCCTTGCAATGTACCAAAAACTATGTGCATTAATCACCATAGTAACAGAATTTGGGTTTGGTTATTATTTGGTGAGGGGTTAGCTCAGTTAATTCATATAAATTCGAAAGTATTTTGTAAGAAATTTGGGAAAATCTGGGAGATTTATATAAATAACATTTTTCAGTATATTTTAAATTAAGTGCATTTTTCATATAGACTACAAATTAAAAAATGAGTCTTGCTGGAGTAACATTGAAATGTACATTGATTCTAACATTTTGATGTGGTGAGGCACACATTACCATAGATGCTTTTCACTCGTATCTCGATGAAATTCATTTATGATTATGTGTGCACTATGATATGACATCAGAATGTACAATTCATGTACATTTTAATGGTTCTTCAGCATTATCCTTAAAAAAATATAACATATAGTAATTTTTTATTTAGAAGTTTTAAGGATGAATTGGGGGACCATGGTGGTGGGTTGCTATGGTAGTCCTCCCCGAGATTAGTCGTGGTGGGCGCAAATTGGCCCGGACACTCAATTAGCCAAAAAAACATAAAGATATTTTTTTCAGAGTTTTAAGATACCAATCAAAACTGACGCTGCACTTATGCATTTAGAATTGATAAGGGTCATCAAATAATTGAGTCGTGCTGGAGTACCACTGTGGGAGACATTAACCATTAGAAATGTCTCCCACAACCACAATGTTACTTCAGCATTATCCTAAATAATTTTCTTTAATTTCTCAGGTGCAAAAAATGTAACTTGTGAAAGCTGTCTTATTCAATTAACCTGTGAGTCACTTATTTGATTGGCGATTTAATAATTTGCTCGTCGATAAAATCGTTCAACCTTTAAATCTGCGTATCTCACCGAATAAAACCCAAAATTCGGGGAGTTTAACAACAATGTTCATCATGACTCTTCTTTCATATCACGCTCACTTATTCACCCTTTGGTATGGCAGATAGATCATATCCTGCATTATTATTGTTATTTTTATTATTATTATTTTCATTATACAGCAAAGATTCCAATACTACCTTTAGCAAGGAACATAGCCAACATAGTAATGGAAGCATCCCCATCTGTTTACTGTAGAAGTCATTTTTCGCAACTTCCTGATATCAACCGAGCTTTAATTATGGCTTAGACTCCAAGGTCGCACGCTGATAGTTCTTCCTTTGCTCCGGTTTATCCCTGAAAAGAGGAAGAAGCTCTGATGCCAAAGTTAGATTTTAAAAAAGAAATAAAAAAGAAAAGAATGATTCACACCCCCTGTTTGGACCTTTTCCTCCCTTCTCTTCTTTCCTTTCTCCCTTGAAAAAGTAAACATTCAATCCCTTAAAATTAGGGATTTCCCTAAGATATTGCACTCATATCCCGAGAATCCGGGGATTTACGCGCCTTACCCTCTTAGGTAATTATTCTCTTAAACCATACCCGACCCATCTAGATTCGGGATAGGCAACAACCGGACCATGAGAACCTTGAAGCATACCTCCGACCCCTTAGGCCTTCTCTTGTGGTTGTAGATTTTATTCTTCCACATTTACCATGAGCATGCATTTGTTGTTATGAATTTTCTATGTTAAGCTTTGAATCAATAGGATGTTACCACGTACATAAAATAGAGCTTCAGAATGTTTGTTCCTAAATTTTCTATCTACTAACAATCACACTTGTTTTTTTCAATACAAATGGCATCATGTCATTCATTCATCAATTTAACACAGAAATTTCTTAACAGTAAATTTGTACTCCTTCATTCACCATACTCAACATGAGACATTTCACGTTAGGTTTTTAGGGGTTAAGAAAATGGTGAGCACATGTCACATTATTTTACACCAATGATTCCAATTCTACCTTTAGCAAGGAATATATTCAACGTAGTACACATTTGTTGTTATGAATTTCTATGTTAAGCTTTGAACCAATTGGATGTTGTCACATATATAAAATAGAGCTTCATAACCTTTCTTCCTAAATTTTCTCTCCACCAACTAATCACATTGGTTTTTTTAAATGTAAGGGTCATCGTGCCATTGATTCATCAGTTTAGCAAAGAAATTTCTTAACAGTAAATTTGTACTTCTTCATTCACCATACTCAATGTTGGAGAAATTTGGAAATCAAAGATAAAAGAAGATGAGAACATTAAAAAAATCGATCTGAGGCACAAGAAATATTATTATCTTTAAACCAATATTTGCCCCTACCACATGAAACGTGATCGATAATAGATTGTTAGCAAAGTCGATTTCAGGATACAACAGATAAAAGCTGAATTCTTGTGATTGACTTGTCAAATCTAATCATACTCCTCCAAAGACCAAGATATTAAGAACCCTTTGATCAAATGAGAGCACTTGTGGGGACGAGTTTACAATACAAATTTTTTAAAGAGTTTGTGTGCTAAAATTTTGGTGTGTAATGTATGAAAATAACAATCTTTAAATAGCTTACTAATAGGTGAGTTAGACACTCTTTCAAAGAAACCCAAAGAATTAATGGGTGTCAAAGCAACCATTGGATTTGAAATTACTTTGATAAAGACCAAGGGGTGCAACTTTTAATAAAATAAACTATATTTTTAAAAACAAAAACTATTTTTTGAAAAATAAATAAATGGATATGGACCAAAATTCCAACCGTTTGAATATTAAAGTTCTCTAACACTCAACAGGACATATTTTGTGTTAGAATTTTAGTGGCAAGAAAATAGTGACCATATGCTACATTTTTTCTTTTTCTTTTTGTTGCAAAGATTCTAATACTACCTTTAGCAAGGAACATACTCAACATAGTAATGGAAGCCCCCCCTCCCAATAAAATAAACTGTATTTTTAAAAACAAAAACTATTTTTTGAAAAATAAATAAATGGATACATTAGGTGGACCAAAATCAATTCCAATCGTTTTGAATATTAAAATTCTCTAACACTCACCAGGACACATTTTGTGTTAGATTTTTAGTGGCGAGAAAATAGTGATCATATGCCACATTATTATTATTATTTTCTATACAAATGGCATTATGTCATTGATTTGTCAGCTTAGAATTTAAATTTCTTAATAGTAAATTCGTATTCCTTCATTCACCATATTCAACACGACACATTTCATGTTAGGCTTTTAATGGTAAGAAAATTGTGAGTGGTACAAACCAACTACGTCATTATTCTTATTCTCAATCTATAGAGGAGATGCCTTTTTCCCATGGTTAACACGACTTTGATGTGGGCCTTGAGTTTTGAATCGAACTATCAAAAGGTTATTTCTAGGTTGGTAATTGGAAGGGTTGGAGTATTCTAACTTTTCCATCAAAATTCAAATTGACGGTTGAGATAAGAGGAGAAACATAGATTTCATAGAGATTAATATTAATTCTTTTGCATACAATTTTCTTAGAAAATTAGCAATCTGTTTGATGGAGAGTGTTTTCATGAATTAAATAACGTGTTTCAAACAACTAAGAATTTATAGGATATGTCATAAGTAAAATACTAAATAAACTTGCAGAAAAACTTTGAAGCGATCAGCTAGATTACACATCCAAGGAAGTATCTCAAATATCGATGAAAAAGAAGGGGAGTGAAATAAAAACAAAAAAACCATGTGTTATGTTGTGAAGAGGGTTACTATGATTTCGTACACACCTCCACTTCAACAAAGTGTAAATTGAGGTCATTTCGACAATTTTCATTTTGAAAACCAATTAATGTGATTTTCAGATGTGGGATTGTTCTTTGATTGGTTTTTGACTAAAATGTCTTTTCTCAACCACTTCTACCCCACCATTAAATAAATTAATAAAATTATTTTAAAATTTAAAATTTTAATTTTAAATAATTAAATAGAGATTTACTTGTTAGTTGTTGGATTTTTATTACAAAAACTCCCTTGGAGTTCTGAAAACTTCAGGGGAACCTTACTTTATGTAATTTACTACCCTAAACCTTATTTACCAAATTTATTACCCAACAAACTTTTAAGTTGGGATCCACATCATAAAATTTAAATTAATACGATTAATTTATTATATAGTATATCTTGGAGTAGATTCTAATCACACCAATTTGTGACATCCAAAAAACATGAGGTTATGCCACATGATTACAAAAGAAAACAAAATTCTAAGATCTTTGAAAAAAAATAAAAAAATTAATTTTCTTCCTTAAATTTTTAATTTTTAAATTTGAGAGTTTGTAATTATCCATTTTCAATACTATCCAGTGAACTCAAAAATGATTTTTTTTATTATTTTTATTTTGAATTTTCCCATGAAATCTAGAAGTCCGTCGCGTTGGATTGTAATCCATGTAGGCTGAAGGACTTCTAGTAAAATTTGAAATCTTACTAAATTAATAATACTAACCTGATTCATTTGTTTGTTACGGACAAAAGTGCAACAGACAGGTCTGCCCAATGCATCATTTCGAGTTGATTGAACCGTACCACACTCTTTTCAGACCTCGGCTCATCATCCCATGTATAGTACCCATCTGAAAAAATTTATACACTTAGAGCTGGTTTTGAACGCCACATCTTAATTCCCGACTAACTATATTAAATCTTATGTTTGAGTCAGTAAAAACTTTGAAGCGGCAGCGCCCACTACAAAATTTTGAAGAAATCCCTTCCATTGGCTTCCTCATGGCATTTTAAAGGAGGCATTTAAAATTTTGTGGAATTGTAAGATCGTGAAATAAATAAGAAATGCCAAGTGTCTTGAAATGAAGAGGATTCCTTCTAAATTTGAAGCGGGCTGGCCGATTCAAAGTCAGACTCAGTTGAGCCCAAACCTCACGAGTTAGCTGCATTGGCTTTAAATTTTAGAACACTGTCTTTTTTAGGGGTCCAACAAATTTTGAATTTAAAATTTATTTCAAGAAAGGTGGTGTTTTCAATTTATTTCAAAACCTTATATTTTCAATAAAATTTGAAACACTTCCTTGAAATGCCACATGTAATTCAAAGGTGAGGGTTCCTTCAAAATTTTGGAGCCAACTTCCCACTTCAAAGTTTTTTTCCTGGCTGTATTAGAAGGTGACTTGTGCAAAGGGTACGTGCGCAAATCAACACATGTATCATAAATGTTTATTTGAAATTTAATATATTAATTGTGTGGGTAAAAAGTGATACAAAACAAGTGGTGTAAATAAAATGAATATTGATGATCAAGCACATGATCTATCTAACTGTGGGGGAAAATTCTTGAGCACGGACACGTGGCTCGAATAAGGGCCAGGATTAATGATTTTAAGGTCGGACGAACCGCGACTCCTGCTCGGTTTATTAACCCTGACAAATGCACGGATTCGAAGCTCGGAACTAAGCCATCAGCCGGTGAAGTGGTCCGGGCAACTGCCTCGTAGGTCGGTAGGACAGATCTGACAGATGTGCCAGTAATAGACAGTCAGTCCTGACAACCCACGTCTTGTCAGACCAACTCTGATTTTCTCAGAAGTGATAGGGCAGTTGCAACAACTCCTGCAGCTGACATGTCAGGGAGTAAGCTAACTACCCTAGGTCACCTCAAAGGGTGGCATAGAAAACGATCAAGTTGAACGCCTATATAAGGAAGAAAACTATGAGTAAAAGGGGTTCGAATTCTTCTTCTCTTAAAAATTACACTGATCAATTTGTCTAACTTGATCGTCGGAGTGGGCTGATTTGCAGGTCCTCCCGAGCTGAGAGAGAAGGAAAGTGTAGAGCCATTTCATGCATCTACACTAACCATTTAAATTAATCTTTGTTGATCGTTTGGATCCTCTAACATTTAAAAACAAGTCAATTAGAGCCTCAAACGTTTCTCTCTTTAATTCATTCAATCATCGGACTTTAACTATTATAAAAGAGAAATATGGCCTAAAGGTCTATATGCCAAAAAGCACAGACTGCAAATGAAATATTGTTATGATCTCTCTCTCTCTCTCTCTCTCTCTCTCTCTCTCTCTCTCTCTCTCTCTCATTTTTATTGTTAGTACACCAATTGATTTAATAGAATTAGTTGAAAATTTGTTATTTTCGAGTGTGCGGTTAATAGACTTGTGACTGTTGAATCTTAGAAACCGATCGTCTGAAATCAATAGCATTATAGATATCATTCTAAGGGGGCAAAATTAAGTTTAAGAACAATGTCTTTTCTATACCTCAGTCACCTAATCAAACTGATAAGTTCATTCCAACTATTTTTACTGCCTGATTTAAGATAACATTTTTTCTAATTTAGATTTATGCATTAGGTTCAATAGAATGTGCATTGAAAAACTCCTCACGACACTTGATTAAAGTGGTGCATATTAGTAGAATGAAAATGTCACTTTAGTTCACTAAAATGGAAAAAAAAAAATGTGAAGAGTTTTGATTTATGTTACCTCAGGCTTCAAGAAGCCAATTTGGAATGACAAAGACAAATAGAATGTGCACCAATCAAATGAAAAACTAAATTAAGAGCGAAAATTAAAAATAATATAGAAAAAATACAATAAACCTTTACTTGAAATTTTAGAGATCAAGAAGTTTTTTGAAGAACAATTTAAGGCCCAAATTCTGAGTTGAAGTCTTACCTACAACACTTGATCCTTAAAGTTAATCATTTTGGATGATTAAGAATCTTTTTCCTTTGTGGGTTCTCTATTGTTCCAGATTTTTTTTCATAGGGAAGAGAGAGAGAGAGAGAGAGAGAAAGTGACTCGAGAGTGAGTAATTTTAATTTTCAAACAATTGAGTTAGTTTATGGTGGTGATTTCAAGTAGTTTTTTTTTTTCTTTGCTAGTAGGAGTGCTCCCAACCATTGGATTTTCACAACTCCCTCTACCATTGTAGATTGTGTTTATGACTTGATATATATATATATAGGGTCCCGTTCCCTACCCTAAGCTTTACCCTACACTTTAACAAACGTGTTTTGTCATACATGGGTTAGAAGTTTTGGAATGGGCTGATTTTTGGTGAGGATGATCTCCTCACCATATAGATCATCCTCACCAAAAATCAGCCCATTCCAAAACTTCTAACCCATGTACGACAAAACACGTTTGTTAAAGTGTAGGGTAAAGCTTAGGGTGGGGAACGGGACCCATATATATATATATATATATAGATGAGACGCAAGAATTCCATCTTCCCACATTGCTTTTGAGGAACAATAAAAGAAAAAAAGGATGAGATGGCGTAAATGACATCAAAAATCCAAGAAAATTACCAAATTATGGTGCAAGAAAAGTAGTTCTATAAATAGGCCAAATGGCCAATATGTCAAAGACTTTTCATTTCATTCTTTAACTTAACTTAGGCAGACATATGAAGATTCTTTAACATGTATCCAACGGTATTGTATGAAGAGAAAGAGAATTACATCAACACAAACATAGAGGTATTTATGTAAAAAATTTGGGCCATAACAAAATGGGAGTTTCTATCAACATGTCAACTTTTACTTATAACACACCAATATATATGTATAGGATTATTGGCATGAGTATAATTTCAAACAGATTATTGTGTCATAAGTAAAAATTGGTGTGCTAATAGAATCTCCCTAATCCCGCATTTGATTATTTATTGTAACAGCACATGCATAGCACACGTCCCCTAATACTTTTTTTTTTTTTTTTTTTGGATGATGGGGGATTCTAAACCCATATGCCTGACCAACAGAGATGAGGCAATTGGCCTCTTAAAGCATCATATCTCACTCAAATCCCCTAGGTACATACAATATCCCACAAACCACAAATATCTAGTAGGCAGGGATAAATCCTTATGGGTGACCAATAAGGGGAGTGATGTTTTGCTCACAGTGCTCACAAACTCCTTAGTGCTTGCCACGTCAAGCATACAAGGGAAGTTTTGTAACTAATGAGGGTATTTTTGTGAATTAGGAATGCCATTCAATACACATGGGTATATGTGATTGGTGGATCCCAAATTTCTATGAGCAAAATTTTTTTCCAAGGAAGAGAATTGAAGTACTATTTTGCAAAACTAGCATTATTGGTGTGCTGATACAAAATAAAGATGCATTAAATACATCCCAACATGTATTTTACTATTTAAATGCCCTAAAATTTCTTCAAAGATGGCTAAAATAATCATGATGTTGTTTTCTTTAAATTATTCAAAACTCCCCACTAAAAATATGTAAAATGAACACAATAATTATCAGTCATAATCACAATTGAGATTGAATTGCTAGCCCAAGCTATTACCCTTCATGACGAACAAGCATAACTTGGGTTTCACTAACTTTCCCGAGGTATTTAAAATTTTGGCAGAAACATAGGGGCATGAAATAAATAGAAAATGCCACGTGTTAGTAATGAACAGAAGCGGATCCTCTGTAACAACCCTATAACATACGTTCAACATTTGAAATAGTGTTGCATCAGTAATAAAATTAAATCTCATGCGAAAAGTATCGGGAGTTCAATAGCTGCTCATTTTTTAGACATAAATTTGCATATAAAAAAAAAACCAAAAAAAAAAAAACAAAACAAGCGATTGAGATGTTATTATTATTATTTTTTAAATACCTCTCTCATCCTTTAAAAGTGTGCAACAAGAGCCATGTGCTACAGAGGATTTGCTTCCGTAACGAAGAGTGTTTCATTGAAATTGGATGGACTCTACAGTCATAATTTGTCTTATTTTACTTGTCTTAATTTACTCCTAGTACTAAACGATGAATCCGATTTCCCACCATGCAATGCCACTTGCTTTCCTATCACCAAGACACCATTGCTTTTATGAATAATGATGAATGCACATGACTTTTTGGTACGTGGCTGACGTGGCAAAAGCATAGAACCGTGGATCTTTTTTTTGTGATCCCAAAGAAAAAGATCTATGGTTCTGTGCCCTTGCAACGTATCAAAAACCGTGTGCGTTAGTCACCATTGTAACACAATTTGGATTCGGTTACTATTCGGTGAGGGGTTAATTTGGTTAACTCGTATAAATTTGAAAGTATTTTATAAGAAATTTGAGAAAATTTGGGAGATTTATATAAATAATATTTTTTAATATATTTTAAATTAAGTGCATTTTTCATATAGACTACAAATTAAAAAATGGGCTTTGTTGTACTAACATTGAAATGTACGTTGATTCTGACATTTTGACGTGATGAGGCATACATTATCATAGATTCTTTTCACACGTATCTTTACAAAAATCATTTTTTATTATGTGTGTGTGCGTGTGCACCATGACATCACAATGTACAATCCACGTACATTTTGATGGCACTTCAGCATTATCTTTAAAAAATAATTTTTTAATGGTACAGTTTAATAATTTTTTATTCAGAAGTTTTAAGGATGAACTTTGGAATGGGTCATCTCAATGATTTGAACAGTTGAGGATTGGAATTTGTAGACTTTATAGAGTAACGGATAATTACGGGAAAAAAAAAGGGGCGTGAGAAACATTAAGAAAGGAAATATTTTATGAGTAAGAGGACAGTAAGAAATAAATGAGAGGGGTACTAAGAAATAAAGACGAAGGGTGGGGGGGGCATTAAAAAATAATCAATTTTATAAGGTGACAGACAGTATATCATTAATAAAGATATTTTTTCCAGAGTTTTAAGATACCAACCAAAACTGACGATGCATTTTGCTTTGACAAGGGTTATCAAATAATTGAGTAGTGTTAGATTACATTGTGGGAGACATTTCTGACGTACAAATGTCTCTCGTAATGTTACTCCAACATTATCCTAAATAATTTTCTTTAATTTTTTACGTGCAAAAAATGTAATTTGTGGAAGTTATCTTATTCAATTAACTTGTGAATCACTTATTTAATTGGTGATTTAATGATCTGTATGATTAATCGTCGATTAAGTCGTTCAACCTTTAAATCTGTGTTTCTTATCGAATAAAATCCAAAATTCGGGGAGTTTAACGACAATGTTCATTACGACTTTGCTTTCATATCACGCTCACTTATTCACCCTTTCCCTAATTGGTATGGTAGATAAATTGTATCCTGCATTATTGTTGTTATTTTTATTATTATTATTATTTTCATTTTTCAGCAAAGATTCCAATACTACCTTTAGCAATGAACATACTCAACATAGTAATGGAAGCATCCCCATCTCGTTACCATGAGCATGCATTTGCTTTTATGAATTTTCTATGTTAAGTTTTGAACCATTAGGATGTTGCCATGTATATAAAATAGAGCTTTAGAACTTTTCTTCCTAAATTTTCTCTCAGCCAACCAATCGTACTCATTTTTTTAATACAAATGGCATCGTGCCATTGATTCATCAGCCTAACACAGAAATTTCTTAGTAGTAAATTTGTACTCTTTCATTTATCATATTCAACACGACACATTTCTTGTTATGTTTTTAGTGGTAAGAAAATTGTTAGTGGGACTGACCAGTTCCATCATTATTCTTATTCTTAATATATAGAGAAGATGCCTTTTTCCCACAATTAATACGACTTTGATGTTGGCCTCAAGTTTTGATTCGAACCATCAAAAGGTTATTTCTGGGTTGGGAATTGGGATGGTTGGAGTATTCTAACTTCTCCATCAAAATTTTAATTAACGGTTGAGATAAAAGGAGAAACATGGATTTCGTAGAGATTAATATTAAATTTTTTGCATAGCATTTTCTTAGAAAATTAACGATATGTTTGATGGAGAGTGTTTTCTTGAATTAAATAATGCGTTTCAAACAACTGAGAATGTATAGGATACATCATAAGTAAAATACTAAATAAACTCACAGAAATTTTTTTGAAGCGATTAACCCATTTCAAAATTTCGATAGAACCCTCTTTTTTGGAATACACATGGTGGATCCAAGGAAATATCCTAAATATTGATGAAAAAGAAGGGGAGTGAAATAAAAACAACAAAATCATGTGTTATATTGCGAAGAGGGTTACTATGGTTTCGTACACACCTCCACATCAACAAAGTGTGAATTGAGGCCAATCTTGAGGTCACTCTGGCATTACTCATTTTGAAAACCAACTAATGTGATTTTCAGACATGATACTAGTCTATTATTGGCTTTTGGCTAAAATGTCATTGCCCAACCACTTCTACACCGCCATTAAATAAATTAATAAAATTATTTTAAAATTTAAAATTTTAATTTTAAATAATTAAAGAGAGATTTACTTGTTAGATGTTGCATTTTTATTACAAAAACTCAGAACTCTAAGGGAACCTTACTTTACGTAATTTACTATCCTAAACTTTATTTACCAAGTTTATTACCCAACAAATCTTTGAGTTGGAATCCACATCATAAAATTCAAATTAATACATTTAATTTGTTATATGACATATTTTAGAGTGGATTCTAACCACATCACTTTGTGACATTAAGAAAATATGATCTCATGCCACATGATTATAAAAGAAAAATTTTAAGATCTTTGAAAAAAAAAAAAAAAATTTCATTCTTAAATTTTTCTTTTAATTTTTAAATTTGAGAGTTTGATATTTCAATACTTTCGATTGAGCTCAAAAATGATATTTTTATTCTTTCGAATTAGAATTTTCACATGAAATCGAGAAGTTCGTGGTGCTGGATTGCTAAAGTTAATAATCCATGCAGGATAAAGTTAATAATTCATAAAGTGTTTGTTACGGACAAAACTGCAACAGATAGGTCTACTAGATAAGTCACTCCGAAATGAATGAAGAGCATCCGTACCACACGTTTTTCAGACCTCTGTTCACCATCCAATGTATGGTACTCATCTGAAAAATGACTGGCACGTTTATGCACTTACAGCTGGTTTTGAACGCAACATCTTAATTCCCAACTAAATATATTAAATCTCATGCCTGAGTCGGAAAAAACTTTGAAGCGAGCTGGCCGATTCAAAGTTAGACTTAGTTGAGCCCAAACCTCAGAAGCTAGTTGCATGGCTTTAAATTTTAGAACACTGAGTCCGACAAATTTTGAATTTAAAATTTATCTTAAGAGAGGTGGTATTCTCAATTTATTTCAAAACCTTACATTTTCAACCAAAATTTGAAATACCTCATTGAAATGCCACATGTAATCCAATGGAGAGGTTCCTTCAAAATTTTGGAGCGGGTTTCTCAATTCAAAATTTTTTCTCTTCCTTACTAGAAGGTGACTTGTTCAAAGGTGATGTGTGCAAATCAACACATGTATCATAAATGTTTATTTGAAATTTAATAAATTAACTGTGTGGATAAAAAGTGGTACAAAACACGTGGTGTAAATAAAATGAATATTGATGATCGATCACATGATATATTAATACGTATCTCGTGGTGTCAATTTATATATTTTGAATTAGATCTTATTCACTTAAAAATATAATCTTTTTTAAAAATAAAAAATTTCCTATGAAATTTTTATTTTTAAATAATGATAGATTTGAATAGATGATTGAGAATCTCTTGATTGGAGGGAGATTGACTCACTCCATTAGGGTCTGTTTGGCGACACATAAAAGAAAGCCCACTAAACTGGAAAAGGATTTTCTTTCACTAGTATTGATAAAACCTTCTCTGATTTAGTGTCAAAGTTGTTTGTCTTACATGTTAATAATCATTTGACATTTCTTATCTTGAAATTTTCTTTATTTATTTTAATCAATATTTAGAAAGAGGAATTGTTTATTCAATACTGACGCCAACAGTCTCACAGGATATTGCTTGCAATATGGAAAAATATTAAATCACAAGTTACTAAAAGATAAACATTTTCAATGTGAAAAAAATTATTAAATTATGAATTTTTTTTTCTTTTACAATAGAACATTGAATGAGAGAGGTGGTTAAAACAATACATTTCAAAATAAAGTCCAATTGGGACTAGGGGTTAGGGATGCAATCCGATCCTGGGACAAATCCCATGAATAAATTATATGTTTTGTATTATCTTTTTTTTTTTTTTACTTTGATTTTCTTTTTTTACAATTTTGACCGTTTGTGTGAATAAAAAATAATAAAGATTGATCATTAGGGGAAAATCTCGAGGAATTTGCGCAATTCGAAATTTTACCTCTATAGATTGGCACCATCCATGGGAATCAATTTTGAAAACACCAACGAAAATCACAGTGGTGAGATTCAAATCAAGACACTATGAAAAATGATTGGGATTTCTATTAAGAATTGAAGGTTGCACCTAAAGTCAACCCTTGCAAGAACTGGGGACTAATGGTCACGTTATATTTCGTGCATATGCTATTAATTTTTGTTGGTATCGTTTAAGAAATGTAAATTGTAGAGAAAACACTTAGGCGGTATTTGTTTGTGCTATTTTTCAGTGCTTATTGCTATAAAAAAAAAAAATCAACACTTTTTGTCAAAATAACGCGTTTGTTTACTCTATGTTTTCCGCGCTTATCACTAAAAATAAGTGAAAAAAATTCAACACTATTTTAATGCTTAATTTTTGTATTGAAACGGTAAGCACTTCACTTTTTTTAGCATGGACAAGTATGTCTTTTTTTCAATACGGACAAGTATGCCCTTATACTTAAAAGAATATTACTTCTTATATCCCATAGATAAATATATAAGCACCCCACAAATTAATAAACCCACACCCATGGTCGAATTGTTTTGTCTTATATGGGTTAAAAGTTTTGAAATGAGTTGATTTTTGGTAAGGATGATTTCTACAATGAAAAGATCATCCTCACCAAAAATCAGCCCATCCCGAAACTTTTAACCCCATCAAAATAAGTTCAAGAATTGTAAATCGTCCATTTTTTTGGAAACTAGTTTTGACGTGGTTAGAAGTTTCGGAATGAACTGATTTTTAGTGATGATGATATTTAGACCATATAGATCATCCTTACCAAAAATTGGCTCATTCCAAAAACTTTAACCCATATAAGACAAAAAAAATTGGTTATGGTGTAGGTTGCCTTATTAATTCGTAGGTTGCTTTTATAATTACACATCCTTCATTTCCATCGAAAATTATTCATCTCAAATTAAGTTATTTCAATGTTAATTTCAAATTTTTATAACTTGTATGACATTATTGTTTTTAATTTGAAATTTTCTGAGCTTTTAGAAATAAAATTTATTATTTATAAATTAAAATTTTGATTATTATTTATTATTTAAAAATGAATTGTATTTTAATTTTATAAGATATAATATATTTTATTGTGTTTGATAAGAAATAGGCATTTGAAATATATAATCAATGTATAATATGATTGTAAAGGTAAAAAAGACAATTTATCAGTTTCAACAATGTGTAATAAATATGATTCTGCATCTAAATAAATAACTTTTTCAGCACTTAAATTCAGCGCTTATAAGTTTTAACATTTAGGGGGTGTTTGTTTAACGCTGATTTCAACACTTAATGCTAAATACAATTCAGCTTCAACAATCAGCACGTTTGTTTACTCCACATTTTTAGCACTTATTGTTGAAAAATAAGTGAAAAGCATTAAGTGAAGTTGGATCACTTAGTAGGCGTTTGGATAGGACTCCTTGGCTACTTCTGACTCTTGCGGGGAGTCAGAAGTCGTTTGGATGCGTTTGGATGAACAATTCCTTCAAAGAGTTACTCCGCGCAATAGCAAGAAATTACTCTTTGTGAAGAAGTAAAGAAAACCTATTTCTCAAAACTCATCTTGCGGGGAGTCAAAATCTAACGGTTCGTTTTACCAAAATACCCTTAACTTTATTAATTTTCTATGAAAATGTTCCTAATTCATTTGCCCGAAAGAAATCTTTATTAATATTAAATTTTTTTTTAAAATTTTGAGTATAATGGATTTAAACACATTATATTAATATTTAATATTTAAAATATTATATTATATTATATTATATTAATATTTATTATATTATATTATATTAATATTTATAGTTAAACACAATATATTAATATTTAATATTTAAAATATTATATTATATTATATTAATATTTATTATTTTATATTATATTAATATTTATAGTTAAAATGTCAAAAACAATATAGTTTGAAGGCATATTATGACACTAAAAGACAGTCTGTCAATTTTTTTTTTTTTTAATTTTGAGTATAATGGATTTAAACACATTATATTAATATTTAATATTTAAAATATTATATTATATTATATTAATATTTATAGTTAAAATGTCAAAAACAATATAGTTTGAAGGCATATTATGACACTAAAAGACAGTCTGTCAATTTTTTTTTTAAATTTTGAGTATAATGGATTTAAATATATTATATTAATATTTAATATTTAAAATATTATATTATATTATATTATATTAATATTTATAGTTAAAATGTCAAAAATAGTATAGTTTGAAAGCATATTATGACACTAAAAGACAAAAAACAGTAACTGGTATAATATAAGGGTATTCTGGTCTTTTTTGTAGAAGTCATGAGAAGTCAGTATGGTTCTCAAACAGACTTCCAGCACAAAAATACTTCTGCCAGTACTTCACAGAGTTGATTGCCAAATGCCCTTTCTGCACAGAATTACTTTTCCAGCTCCTCCACAGAGTACTTCAACTCTTGTTCTTTAGTACAGGAGTTTTGCTCCTAGTATCTAAACAGGCCCTTAATTTTTTTACTGAAGTAGTAAGCACCGATTTTTTTCAACACGGATAAGTATGCCCTTATACTTGAAATGATATTACCTCTTATATCCTACGGATAATGATATAAGCACCCCACAAATTAATAAGGCAACCGACACCAATATTATCTCTCTCATCTACGCATTTAAATAATATTAATTCAAATTAAAGAGAGAGAAAATTTCGAACCTTAAAGGGCCGAAATTTTCTCTCTCCTCCACGCATTTAAATAATATTAAATATTTCGAAAAAATAAAAGAGGAGAAAGAAATTTCCTCTTTCCTTTTTTATTTTTTGGAATATTTAATATTTAATATTTTACGAAATATTTATATTTAATATTCTCTCTCTTTAATTTGAATTAATATTATTTTTTAATTTGAATTAAAAAAAATTTAAAATTTACTTTTTAAATGATGTGGAGGAGAGAGAATTTGTTCAGCTAGGTTCCCAAAAATAATTTCATTAAATTTAGTATTTTTTTTAATAAATAATTTTTATTTTTGAATTTTATTAATAATTTATCCTTAAACATACAACTGTTGAAAAGGGTAATATAGTCAATTTATCAGTTTTCAGTATTAAGTAACAAACAAATTTATGTGATTACAACGCTTAATTTGAATCAGTTCAGCACAATTCAGATTGGTAAACAGACAACAATTTCAGCACTTAAATTCAGTGCTTATACAGTTTCAACAATTATAATCATTTAGCACTTATTTGTTCAGTTTAACAAACAACACCTTAATGTTATTCAACACTTAATTTTTTCAGTTTAATAAATAACACCTTAGTAAATCCAACTCATTGAGGAAGTCTGACTCACATTCTAAGAGGATCTCAAGCAATTAAGTTTTTGTCCTAAGTGGCAAAGTTGTCATGATGGTGATGGGTCTAGACTGCCCAAGTTTTTATCCTAAGAGCAGAGTAATCCCGAGTGAATAGTGGTCATGAGTAGCCAAGATATCATGAGTGATTTAAGGGTCTTAAATGATTAATGTCCCCAGTAACAATTCTATTCTTAGAAGATGAGAGCATTAAATGACCAATGTCCCGAGTGTTTGCTTTACCCTAAGTGACTAAAAATGCCATAAGTGACCACAAGATCCCGAGGGACCATCGATTCATCAAAGGAAGATATGAGGACACAAATTTTATAAAGTAAATTAACAATACGAGAGTAGCGTAATATTCTCGTAAGTGGAACACTGCCTCACCTATCTCCACTTATGAGAGGTGGCTAACTGTATGGGTAAAAAATGGTACATGATATGTAGCGAAAATAAAGCAAATATCGATAATTGATTACATGACATATTTAATATGTATCTCGAGACATCAATTAGTATATTTTGAATTCGATTTTATATAGTTAATAATGTTATCTTATCTACGAATAGAAAGTCTTCAAGGGAATCTCTATTTTTACATAATGATAGATTTGAATAGTTGATTAAGAATCCTTTGATTAGAGGGTGGGGGTTGATTCATTCCATTAAGATTTAATTTCATCTTTTTCTACATAAAGAGAAGATGGGGGTTGTCATGTAAAGAGGATGAAAGTTTTTTAAATCTGGGAAGACTTCAAGAATATCAAATGCTCAAGGACATAGTCTGATTTTAGGACAAATCCTGTGAACAAACCCCATGTTTTGTCTCATATTTTTTTCCTTGATTATTTTTCTTTTACGATTTTGATGATTCGTGTACATCAAGAATAATAAAGATTGATCATTAAGAGTAAATCTCGAGGAATCAGTGGCATCCAAGATTTTACGTCTACATTAATTAAATGATTTTTAAGTATTACATACTAAAAAAATGGATATTCTATAATTTTTAAAACTAATCAAATTGTGGGAGTACAATTTTCTTAGTTCTCTACCAAAATGACCATTATACAAGTTTAAATGTAAAAATGGGGGCATTTGTGCGATCCAAAATTTAATGAGAGAAGGCAGATTAGAAGTGGTTTAACGCCAAAATTTGAGTGATCATAAATGCCCCATCTTTACAATTAAACTTAATATAATCAAGGTCATTTTGGTCAAAAATCAAGAAAAATGTACCTTACGTTGGTTAGTTTTCAAAATTATAAAATATCCCCTTTTTTATTTTATTTTTATGTAATCTTCAATAACCCTTTAATTCAAACAATAGACTCACTTTAAACTTTTTTTTTTTTTTTTTTTTGTAATAAATTTAATTTAAATAAGAACTGTTGTTTTTCTATTATAAATTGATCTGGTAGATGCTCAATTGCAGTATCTTTGTTTAATTTTCTATAATATTATAAGGAATATTTTTAAAATTGAATTGATGATTGGACTGAGAATTTGTCAATTTGTTGGACCAAGGTCGGTCGTAGTTCAATTTTGTTGGACTGATTTATATTTATTAAAAAGTTTGAGAAATATATAGATTTATTTTAAATCATCTTTATTATTTTATACACATAAAAGGATGATATTCACAAAAACGATGGTTTATTATTAGTCAAACGGAGAATATTGCAAAATCTAATTAGACCTTGTTGGATCATGATTAGTTTTATTTTTAAAAACACCTATTATAAATATTTAAATTATTTATTTTATATTAAAAAATTCAAATTGGAGTAATTTTTTTCATAAATTTGACAGAGAATTTAAAAATGAGTCCTGATAATATAACTTGACAGGTGGCATCTTCAATTGGATTTCTCAGATTTAGGATTACTCAGGGTGATTGGTTGCTCTAAGATCGAAATGATTCCTTGGATGGTGATAAGAATACACGTGGACAGCATTTTTCTTTTATTTTTTTACAGTCTTATTAACGTGTGGCCTAAGGACTCACGTTAAAGTGCAATAAATACACTTTAGAAATTAAAATTTGAGATTATTTTAATAAAAATAAATAAATTTATGAGTATTTTCGAAACAAAATCAAAATTTCAAATGCATTTATTGCACTTTAAACGTGCGTCCTATTAGTTAGGGCACACATGAACAAAAATCCATTATTTTTAAAAACACTACTCCAAACGAGGTTTTGAGGCTTTCCATCAAATAATTGTCTTAGATGGGAATGCATTTTTATAGATCTCTCCAATCGAATCCCTAGAATACATTAAGAGATATAGTGCTTTTCCTCTCATCTCAGCCGTACATTTTTGTCCAAACGTGGTCCATACCAGCTAGAACCTCTTTTTTTTTTTTTTTCTGCGACTCACATCAGTTGGTTGACTTCCCACGAAACACAAGCCTCCCAACTAATAGAGGCCAAAACAGTAACGAAACTGACTTTTCTGAGTGGTCTCTTCTCAGTTCTCATCACAGCCGTTCGTTGGACACAAGAATTTCATCACATGTTAAAATTAGAAATCCGATATTTCTTACCTCAAACGACTTCAGATGCTGTCTGTCAACTCAAAGGTATGAGTTATGACACAGATTAGAAGAAACCAAATATATATATAAAAATTTAAGTTAGTATAGTTTTCCTCTAAATAAATAAAATTTAATAAGGTTGCCTACTGAAACATTCATGTACGAATCTCTAGAATTACTGTATTTCTTTCTCCTCGATATATAGTGTCAAATATCGTTGTACTTAAGAAAAGTCCTTGGACCAACCAAACATGCCTTCCTCTTCTATTTAAAGCCACCTCATCTAAGTCATCTTATTCATCCTCACCTCCTATCCTTGATTATTCCTCACCAACTATTTATTCCTTTCAAATGGGTAGTATCGAAACCAACTTTATTGATTTCAAGCCGTTAGATCCTGAAGAATTCCGAAAACAAGCCTATCAAACCGTTGATTTCATCGTTGATTACTACAAGAATATAGAAAAATATCCAGTTCTTAGCCAAGTCGAACCGGGTTACCTCCGAACCCATCTTCCAAAAAATGCTCCGTACAATCCCGAACCCTTCGAAACGATACTGGAAGACGTGAAGAAAGACATAATTCCGGGTATGACCAATTGGTTAAGCCCGAACTTCTTTGCTTACTTCCCAGCAACTGTGAGCACTGCAGCTTTTCTAGGAGAAATGCTGTGTACCTCGTTTAACTCGGTCGGTTTCAACTGGCTTGCCTCACCTGCCTCGACCGAGCTCGAAATGGTTGTGATGGACTGGCTAGGTTCGATGCTTGAACTACCGAAAACATTCTTGTTTTCGGGTACTGGAGGTGGTGTGTTGCAAGGGACGACAAGTGAGGCGATTCTGTGCACCCTAATCTCAGCTAGAGATCGTAAACTACAGACCGTTGGATTAGATAATATAAGCAAGCTTGTTGTTTACTGTTCTGATCAAACTCACTCGACTTTCGCTAAGGCGTGCAAGATAGCTGGTATACTCACTAGTAACATCAGATCAATACCCACGTCTAAGGATACGTATTTCTCTCTCTCCCCTACACGTTTACGTAAGGAGATAGAAGCCGACGTGGCATTAGGGTTCGTTCCGATTTATCTTTGTGCAACTTTGGGTTCCACTTCGTCAACTGCAGTTGATCCAATAGAGAAACTTGCTGATGTGGCAAGCTGTTATGACGTGTGGATCCACGTAGATGCTGCGTATGCAGGAAGCGCGTGTATCTGCCCCGAGTTTCGTCATTATTTGAATGGAATCGAACGAGTTGACTCGTTGAGTTTGAGTCCACATAAGTGGTTACTCACTTACTTGGATTGTTGTTGTTTGTGGGTTAAAAACCCGAGTTCAATAGTTAAAGCGTTGAGTACTAATCCTGAATATTTGAAGAATAAGCCTAGTGAGTCGAACTCGGTGGTGGATTTCAAAGATTGGCAGGTTGGCACGGGTCGACGGTTCCGAGCCCTTCGACTATGGATCGTGCTTCGAAGTTATGGTGTAGCAAACCTCCAAAGCCACATACGGAGCGATGTTCGAATGGCAATGATGTTTGAAGGGTTCGTTAAAGCTGATACACGATTCGAGATCGTGGTGCCTAGGTTGTTCGCATTGGTGTGTTTTCGCTTGAACCCTCGTAACGGTTCTGAACCTGACTCGGTTGAGTTGTTGAATCGTAAGCTACTAGAACGGGTCAACTCAACTGGAAGAGTTTACATGACTCACACAATTGTAGGTGGGATATACTTGTTGAGGTTTTCTGTGGGGACCACACTGACGGAGGATCGCCATGTCATTGCCGCGTGGCAGTTGATTCAAGAGGAAGCTAATATAGTGCTCACTTAAGTATCTTTAAGTTACGTTTATGTATCTGTGTATCTGTGGTAAAGTCTATCTATGATTGTGGGTCGCTGGCGCATAAATCTTTGTTCCAACTTTTTGACATAGACGAATAAATAAGATCCACTTTATTAATTATTTTTATTGATTTTAAGCAGTTTTTCTTTTAGAACTTAACAAATAGACTTGTGGGTTCAGAGATATTTTAATCTGTTGAGACTCGAGAATGATTAAACTCGTGATCTAATTAATTAGATTCAAAATGGTGAATGAGAAACCCTAAGTCAAATCACAATGATAATAATTAAATTAGAGAAAATGCGGGAAAAGAATGATAAAATTCCTCAATATTAATCAGTGTATATTTGGCCCAGCTTGATATAATAATACCGTAAAATTCTCATGACTCATGAAAAAATACATTATCTTGATCGTCTACACATAAAGTCTAACTGTTGAGAGTGGTTTTTGGCAGACTACACATTACCATCCATATGCACATGACAATAATTAAATATACCACTTTATGTAAAAGGGTATATAGAGGCTTGGAGTGGTGTATTATTAGAATTAATATTTCTAAGATGTGTATTATCAGGATACATATAAATTCTGACTGTTAAGTTTCATATTTACACAATCGAAATTGTGTGTTTTGTCACGAGTCATTTTTCATGAATCATTGGAATCCTAATCTTTTCTCTTTAGCATGACAAATGGAATTGTGTTTGGGGAATATGGTTCTAGAACTCAGGCAAAGGCTAAGAAGATGTTGCTGTCTCAAAGGCATTTAAGTGAGATATTTTGTTAATAGCTTAGTTTTAGAAAAATAATAAATGATATTTATAATTTTTAAGAGTATTTTCGAAAAAACTAAAGTTATGGGGAATACTAAAACCTATATGAAGCATCGGAGTTGCCATTGGTTGATTATAATTTTGATATAAAGAGAACTTAAATTTGAACCATTCTATTCTGATTTCTCAAGACACCGTGCTAGAAACTGAGCTGATGTGGACATATGTGAAGAAACGTAGATGTTTTTCATACATGAGTTGTGACAATATGGCTCATGAGGTGGTATTGTCAATTAAGTGCATGATGTGATAAGTTCGGATATCATTGATCTAAATGCCTCGAGATACAAAATTGCACTTTTTCAATAAAAAATATATACCTTGAGGGATCAATGTATCCCGAGGCATACAGATCTATTTTTCCTAAATTTATCCACATTTGAGTATACGTTTGACATAGATAATTAATAGTAGATTTATTTCCTCCCAAAGCAGTGATGAACACAATTTCCAATCAAAGTCAGTTCAACAATCATAGATTTTTTTTTTCTATGCTGATGTGGCAGTATTCAAAGAATAATATATTTTTTTCTCGAGATAAAAAAAATAAAAATCTTTGGTTATCATAGTCATTTTGAACTATTCAAACGATCAAAAGAACTTAGACACGTAGCCAAAACTGTTTGGCTTGTCTTTCTATTTGATGTTTACTTTAGGTTGGCGTCGATAAACGTATCTTTATGATGTCGCGTGTTAGACCAAGTAGCCTAGCTGCTTTGCAGTAATCTAGTGGGACGGTTCATTCCACCAGTTCTGATGAATCTAATATGAGAACGTCCACATCATTAAAATATAATGAAACTAATAAAATTCTTGAAAATAAAAAAAATGTAAAGAGCTTAGTCAAAGCCCACCATTAATTGCTCTACCATAATAACTCATATTCATAAGATTATTTAGCAAATATATATATAAGATTATAAAATTTTAAAAATCTACATTATAGAAAAAAAAAAAAAAAAAAACCTTTCTATCATTATTAAGAGATTTGGGTGTTATCCATGTTATTAAGATCAAAATGATGACTTGGGACAATGTCTGTTGCATCCGTTTGAATATAATCAAAAGACATATTAGGTGTAGAGGTGTTCAATCTATCACATGAATCGAGCCAAAGGTTGAATAATTTGTTAAGAAAAAAATATACAATTGAAATAAGAAAATGATTCGAAAAACAAACACAAGATGTAATTACATAAAGAAGTATAAATATTTTACGTGGTTCCCTAAAGATTGAGATATGTCCACGGATCACATCGATTCCATGATGAGGAGAAAACTCCTAGTTACAAATTACACTTTTTCATCCAAACGAAAAATATATATACCCCAGCGAAACCTAACAAGAGTTTTACATAATGATGGTGAAATTACAAAAATACTCTTAAAAAAATTTCTTTTTCGAAGTATTTTTTTTCTCTCATTTTTTAGAACCCCCTCCATATCTCATACTATAGAGGAATGCATTTTTTTTTAACTCTCCACAATTATCTCCCCATGACTCGAATCTTGAATGTGGGTTAGCTCTGAAACCAAATGATAAGGCCTAAACCAATACTTCAAAAATATCTAAGTGTTAATAGAGCGAAAAGTTTTGCTTCATTGGGATATGATCAGCATCCCCATATATATATATATATATATATATATATATATATATATATATATATATATATATATATATATATATATATATTCAAATACTAACCTTAGTTGTTTGTTTGTAATAGAAAAGGTACAAGTATTATGTCATTTGTACAACACTTAAATAAATATGAGGTTGGAATTGATTGAGTTGTCAATGGTGTTTCATTCAAGAGCAGGCTTTGAATTTTTATGCTATATTATTATAGTTTGACTAGTATCACCAATGTTAGTATGGTACCACCACCTTGGGCTAAGGATCTTGAAAAAAATAAAAACTACATGAATTTGTGGGTTCAATGCAAAAATTGGTATGATTTAAATTACAAGAACTTATTTACATAAAAAATGAATACTTATGAAATGACCCAACTTCTCTTAGCTCTTCCATTGTCTGGTCTCACTAATTTCATCCCTATGCTATGCTATGCTCCCTATGCACAAGCCTACCACATTTTGCACTTGAGGAAATTTGGTCAAAAGGTCTTTGTTAATAGTGTCATCCTCCCTCTAGCTATATGGCTAGGTTGTCCCTCGCTTTCATGTAGGAGTTGTTATCTTGATAGAAGATTGATTACATCGTTATGTCAAATAATCACATAAAGAATCTCGATATTCCTACTATCATATGAATTTTTAAACATAAAAAATATTTGTAAACTCACTCCAATGACTAGTTTTTAAAAAATCAATGACCGCATAATGTTTGTATACCTGTCCCTAAGTGTTAGCAGAACTATCACACAATATTAACAAACAAGTCTTTAAGAGCAAGTAAAATATTTTTGTCTTGAAATAATTTTCAAGATAATCTTTAGATCTATGGATACGTTGTTCAAAATATGCTGCTTCAAACTACTTTTTAAATGAAGAAAAAATAATATATATTTCAAGAAAATAGATTATTGACAATCAAACCACAATGTGATATCATTATCAAATTTTTTGATAAATGTGAGTAGAGATAATTATTTTTAAATAATTTTTTTTATGTGCATATTTAGTTTCCATAATATAATATAAGGTTTTTATTTTTTATTTTTTTATTTATTTAATTTAAAGTCTTATGTATATCTCAAGTTTAATTCAAAAAACATGTCACATCACCCACCATTTATTTTCCTAAACCTGTAAAAGTGGAAAGACTTTTCAATTGTTTTTTATGATATTTCAATAATTATCGTTGAGTATAAAAGCATTATAGTTATAGAGTAATGAAATGGAAAACTGAATATATATGTAACCATATTAACAAAAAAAAGTCTCGTGTAAAGTACAGTTCATATCTCTATGATAAAACAATAAAAAACTTGACTTTAAAAACAAACATGTTTTAATGTTTTGAACATTACTTTTACAATTTAAACACGTTTTTTTACGTTTAAACATATTTTTAAAATAAAATAAAATAATTACTCATTTTTGCAGGTCTATGGTTAATTTCTACGACCTTATGGTTGTTTGTACTTTTGTTCATTGTTTAATGTAGGATTTGATTATAATGCTTTATGCTATAAATTTTTTTTTAATACTTGTTTTATTTTGTTCAAAAGATACATTGGTGGTTAGATTTTTTGTATCACTAGAAACTGTATTAAGTATGTGTGGGAACATGTTATCATACATAGATATTTAATATTATTTTTTCGCTAAAAAATATATTGCAAACTTAGAATAAATGTCTAATGTATTATAATTTACTTTATCTGTTCATTTTTTCATAACTTTTTTAATATATATATATATATATATATAGGGTCAGGTTCAAGGGACATATGAGAAAACATATGCAAAAACAATGTAACATTTATAAAATTTTAAAATATGGGTTAGAAATTTCGGATTGAGCTGATTTTTTGTGTGGATGATCTCTATGAAAAGAAGATCATCTAAAAAAAAAATCAGTCCAATCTAAAACTTTGAACCCCATTAAAAGTGATTTAGAATGTATACCATTGATTTTTTGCCACTTTTTATTAATAATTTGTAAATCACTTTTGATGGATTTAGAAATTTTTGATTGAGCTGATTTTTTGTGAGGATGATCTTCTTATCATAGTGACCATCCTTACAAAAAATCAGCTCAATCCAAAACCTCTAACCCATATTTTGAAAAAACCATTGTTTTTTCATATGTTTTTACACATGGCCTTCGAACCGGCCCCATATATATATGGGGCCGATTCAAGGGCCATATGAGAAAACATATGAAAAAACTTTCGTTTTTCAAAATAAGAGTTAGAGGTTTTGGATTGAGCTGATTTTTTGCAAGGATGGTCACTATGATGAAAAGATCATCCTCACAAAAAATCAGCTCAATCAGAAACTTCTAAATCCATCAAAAATGATTTACAAATTAGTGATAAAAATTGGTAAAAAATCGACGGTCCACATTCTAAATCATTTTTAATGGGGTTAGAAGTTTCAGATTGGGCTGATTTTTTTTTTTTTTTGGATGATCTTCCCATCATAGAGATCATCCTCACAAAAAATCAGCTCTATCCAAAATTTCTAACCCATATTTTAAAATTTTATTAAAAACGAAAGTTTTTACATATGTTTTCTCATATGGCCCTTGAACCTGACCCTATATATATATAGAGGGTCAGGTTCAAGGGCCATGTGAGAAAATATGTGAGAAAACTTTCGACGGTAAATAAAATTTTAAAATATGGGTTAGAAATTTTGGATTGAGCTGATTTTTTGTGAGGATGATCTCTATGATGGGAAGATCATCAAAAAAAAAAAAAAATCAGCCCAATCTGAAACTTCTAACCCCATTAAAAGTGATTTAGAATGTGAACCGTCGATTTTTTATCAATTTTTATCACTAATTTGTAAATCACTTTTGATGGATTTAGAAGTTTCTGATTGAGCTGATTTTTTGTGAGGATGATCTTCTCATCATAGTGACCATCCTTGCAAAAAATCAGCTCAATCCAAAACCTCTAACCCTTATTTTGAAAAACGAAAGTTTTCTCACATGTTTTCTCACATAGCCCTTGAACCAGACCCATATATATATATAGGGAGGCGTTCGGATGCCTCCGTTTTATCAGTTGTTTTAACAAAAGAAACCCGAGCGTTAGATATTTTTGAATCGGACGGACGAGATTGCATGGTGCGTTTAAGTTATAATATATGGTTTTTTACAGCGCCATCCCTATTGTTTCTGATTATTAGTGCCACCTCCCCGAGTGAATTACAACGACAGTCTCTCTCGTCTGTTCTCTCTGTTCTCTCTCGTCTGCTCTCTCTAAACCCTCGAACGCCTCTCTCTCTCTCGCTCGCTCGCTCGCTCCGCTGAAACCCTCTATCTCTCTCTCTCTCTCTCTCTCTCTCTCTCCCTCTCTCTCTCTCGTTCCGCTGAAACCCTCGAACCTCACTCACTCTCTCTCTCTCTCTCTCTCTCTCTCTCGTTGAAACCCTCGAGCACGAACGACTGCTGTCGCTCTCGCTGCAACTCCATCGACGAAGCACGCTATAGGTATCATCTGTTTCAACCGTTCGTTTGATGAATTGATTCAAGCCACGTTTGAGGCTAATTTTTTCCCCTATTTATTTCTCTCGCATCGTCTTCAGATACCCACTGTTTTAGCACTCTCTCTCTCTCTCTCTCTCTCTCTCTTTCTCTTTCTGTGTGTTTGAAAGAGGAAATAACATCATATCATGGGTAGAGGGAAAGTAGAGCTTAGGAGAATCGAGAACACAACAAACAGACAGGTGAAGGAGAACTCTCTGTTCTTCTCTTATTTAATGTGCCAGGGAGGTGGCACTAAATATTATAAAATAAAGGGATGGAGTTGTAAAAATCTTATAAATCTATAACTTAAACGCAAAAAACAGCGCGCTGTTTTTTAATTGTGCCAGGGAGGTGGCACTAAATACTTAAAATATAGGGATGGCGCTGTAAAAAACTCATAAATTATAACTTAAACGCAAATGCAATCTCGTCCGTCCGATTCAAAAATATCTAACGCTCGGGTTTCTTTTGTTAAAACAAATGATAAAACGGAGGCATCCGAACGCCTCCCATATATATATATATATATGGGAAATGTTCAGCAACAAACATTTTGGCAAAACATTTTTCAAAACATGGGTTAGAGGTTTTGGAATGGGCTGATTTTTGGTGAGGATGATCTCTACAGTGAGGATATCATCATCACCAAAAATCAGCCCATTCCAAAACTTCTAACCCCATCAAAAATGGTTTATAAAAAATGGACGGTCCACAAGTTTTCAACTTGTAAACTGGGGTTAGAAGTTTTGGAATGGGCTGATTTTTGGTGAGGATGATCTCCTCACCGTAGAGATCATCCTTACCAAGAATCAGCCCATTCCAAAACCTCTAACCCATGTTTTGAAAAATGTTTGTTGTTGAACATTTCCCTATATATAGGGTCCCATTCAGCAACAAACATTTTGGCAAAACATTTTTCAAAACATGGGTTAGAGGTTTTGGAATGAACTGATTTTTGATGAGGATGATCTCTACAGTGAGGAGATCATCATCACCAAAAATCAGTCCATTCCAAAACTTCTAACCCCATCAAAAATGAGTTATAAAAAATGGACGGTCCACGATTTTTCAACTTGTAAACTGCGGCTAAAAGTTTTGGAATTGGCTGATTTTTTATGAGGATGATCTCTTCACCGTAGAGATCATCCTCACCAAAAATCAGCCCATTTCAAAACCTCTAACTCATGTTTTGAAAAATGCTTTGCCAAAATGTTTGTTGCTGAACTGGACCCATATATATATATATATATATATATATATATATATATGTGGGAGGGCCATATGAGAAAACATATGAAAAAACTTTCGTTTTTCAAAATAAGAGTTAGAGGTTTTGGATTGAGCTGATTTTTTGCAAGGATGGTCACTATAATGATAAGATCATCATCACAAAAAATCAGCTCAATCAGAAACTTCTAAATCCATCAAAAGTGATTTACAAATTAGTGATAAAAATTGGTAAAAAATCGACAGTTCACATTCTAAATCATTTTTAATGGGGTTAGAAGTTTTAGATTGGGCTGATTTTTTTTTTTTTTTGGATGATCTTCTCATCATAGAGATCATCCTCACAAAAAATCGGCTCAATCCAAAATTTCTAACTTATATTTTAAAATTTTATTAAAAACGAAAGTTTTTACATATGTTTTCTCATATGGCCCTTGAACTTGACCCTATATATATATATATATATATATATATATATATATATATATATATATATATATATATATATATATATATATGGATTAGGATCTGTATACATATAAAGCTACAACATGTTTTGTCTTATAGGGGTAAAAATGTTTGGAATGGGCTGATTTTTTGTGAGGATGATCTTTATGGTGAGGAGATCATCCTTGCCAAAAATCAGCCTATTATGAAACTTCTAACCCCATGTTTACAAGTTGAAAAATTTTAGACGGTCCAATTTTTGTAAATCACTTTTGATGGGGTTAGAAGTTGTGGAATGAGATGATTTTTTGCAAGGATGATCCTCTCACCATAGAGATCATCCTAACGAAATATATATACGGGTCGGATTCCGTAGACACATAAAGCTACTCATAAAGTTACAACGTTTTTGTCTTATATGATTAAAAAGATTTGGAATAGGCTGATTTTTCGAGAGGATGATCTCTATGGTGAGAGGATCATCCTTGCAAAAAATCATCCCATTCCACAACTTCTAACCCCATCAAAAGTGCTTTTACAAAAATTAGACGATCTAAAATTTTTCAACTTGTAAACATGGGACTAGAAGCTTCATAATAGACTGATTTTTGGCAAGGATGATCTCCTCACCATAAAGATCATCCCCACAAAAAATCTGCCCATTCCAAACATTTTTGCCCATATAAGACAAAACATGTTGTAGCTTTATGAGTAGCCTTATGTGTATACGGATCCTAATCCTATATATATATTTCATTCGTTTCTCGATTCTTTATCCGAAGTTTTCCATTGCTGTTTTAAACCTATACTCCAACTTGGTGACTGTGCCTATAACGCAATTTGGCAATGAATGAAAATACTTATAATTTTTTGGAAAATTTCCCTTAAGTTATTGCATCTGTATTTTTTTTTTTTTATATTATTAAATGTTCATTAATATTACATTGCAATATTTATTTTTGAGAACATATATGATAAATATTTATTATTGTGGACTGGACAGAATGGGATTCTTCGTGAAGAGTGATTTTCCAACATTTTGGAAGCGGATTCCCACATTCTGAGAGCAGGAGTTGGATAAGGAACAATTCTCAAAGTGCACACAAACAAGGTTTAGGAGTGACATCCCTAACAAAAGGATCTGGTGACTAAGGAAGAACCCATGTTTCTCTGCGATCATTTTGACAATCCCTGACCTTATCACAGTTCAATAACATTATTTAATTTTTTTTATTTTTATTTTTTAAATTTGATCTAAAATACTATTATTTTTTATTCAAAAACCTTTATGAATTAAAATATATTTATTGTTCTCTTATGAGGGTCTCTTTGCTATTTAACAAAATCTATTTGACTCCAAAAAGTAAAATAAAGTGGTTAATGTCCAGTATTGTTGATACCATGACTTTGGCAAATAATCTGCCTTCACCTACTAATCACTGCTTACTAATCTCGCCTGGTTAGAAAAAGAAATGAACTATAATTAAATGCTAGAATATATGATATTTACTATATTATAAGTTTATATATATAATAAAATAAAATAAAATAAACACGAGCGAAAGTAATGGAAATAGCAGAGATCATTTTCATTATGACATAAAACAGATGCCTAAAAAGATAAATATATTAATTCTTTTTATTTTACAAAGTTTCCATAACACCTTTATGTACATTATCCATTCATTAAACTTTTGACCTTAGGAAAGATGATAATAATAATTATTTTGAAAATAAAAATAGAAAAAGAAAGATTAATAAATGGTAGTCTGAATTCTCACATTTTTCATAAACACGTGGCATGATCTCATTGGTATTAATATGTTTACAAGTACATCATACATACGCTCCTTGTCTCCATCGGGTTCATGGAAAAGTTTAGAACGTATTCTTAATTTCTTAAGTCATTGATAGATGTTAACAAGTCTGCTTTCTTCTGCCTTTATCTTTTATGTGGAGAAGCCTCACACGTCTGTCCAAGCTTTAGTGTTCTCTTTGTTTCACCTTTTTATCTTATTTTGCCTTCTTTCAACTATTGCTTCTATCATTTGGGTGTAGTAGTCTCTGTCACAGTTTTAGAATTCGTCCAGCCGACTCAATTGGATATCGAGGTGTAGATCACCAAAACTTGATTGAACTCGGCAAGTCAGATCTAAAATGTACCAAGTTTGACCGAGTTATATATTCCACCCTATAATATATTTTTTGTGGAGAACAAAAGATAAGTATTTTATTTATTTTAAAATATTAATTTATAATTAATTTAAATTATTTTTAAATTTAATATATCTTTATTTGATTTGATCGAACCCAACACAAAGAGTTTTCTTCTTAATTTGGACTTCTAGTAAAGTTTTAAACCTAAGGTTTGATATTTTTACCTTCAGGGGTGGAGCCAAGATTTTATTGTAGTGGGGACAAATTATAATTAATGGTATAGTTGAAAAGTTTGAATAAGAATAATTTTGGAAAGAAATTTAAAGATTTTTGTTGGACGTTGAAGAAAAAGTTATTTAGGTCTTTTTCAATTAGTCCATGAAAGAAGGCCCAATCAAGAGACAGTGTCCTCTTCGAAAACAGTAAGGGGGCTGGGGGAAAAATTGGAGGGAAGTGAGGGAGTGGGGGCAAATGAGACATGTATTTAATTGAAAATACAAGACTGTCTCAAAGTTCATGCCGCCCCGCCAAGACTGTCTCAAATTATAATTAATTGTACAGTTAAAAAACTTGAATAAGAATAATTTTGAAATTAAAAGATTTTTGGTTGGACGTTGAAGAAAAAGTTATTTAGGTCTTTTTCAATTAGTCCATGAAAGAAGGCCCAATCAAGAGACACTGTCCTCTTCGAAAACAATAAGGGGGCTGGGGGAAAAATGAGACATGTATTTAATTGAAAATACAAGACTGTCTCAAAGTTCGTGCCCCCCCCCAACTCTTCACTAGCTCCGCCCTTGTTTACCTGGTTCATGGGTTTGCTCGGTTCAAATTCAGGTTTGTAGTTCACAAATCTAGAGGGAACCCAGTTGATAGGGTAGACAAAGATAATATATTTGTTTGGTAGTTTAATAAGAAGGTAACTCCTCTAACAACAAAAGGTGAAAATGGAGTCACTTTGTATTCCATGAACCCAAAGGGAATTGAGCTGTAGCACCAAGAGTATGCTCCGTTCGGTCGTGAGTTTGAAACTGAGTGCAGTCTTTGGATAAAATGGCACAATGGGGTTGCAGGTTCAACATGGGCCCCGAGTTTAATTGTAGTGCGCGCAAGCTGGCCCGGACACTCGGTTACAAAAACAAAAAAAAAAACAAAAAAAAGAATCCTAAATTGATTCACTTTGCACGTTTCATAATTGATTATGGAAGAATGAATCTGGTCTTTCTATATTCACTAATATCATGAAATATAAATGATGATGGGTTATTGTCAAGGCATGATTTGCGTGCATGGGCTAACGATAAATAAATCTGTTTTTAAAAACAATAATTTACCAACCCATGTAATGGAATCATATTTGATATGCCCACTTTATTTAAATAAATTTGAGTTGTTCCCTATCGATATTTTTGACTTTCATTCCAAAGGGAATCTGCTTTACACTTTGGGCATGCACGATTGCGCATGGAAAATAGGTAAGGAACTGGTTTTCCCTAGAAAATGAGTTTTTTGGGCGCATGATTGTGCGTTCACTGTATGGAAAAAAAAGAAGAGTAAATTTGACGCCAAGGTTTGTCGAATTTGCTTGGATATAGCCAAATTCAACAGACCTTGGAGTTGAATTTATCCCTTTTTTCACATAGTGATGGTTGAAGCTTCTCTTGCTCGAGAAATAAGAGAGCTTCTATTTTACACGCCAACTTTTACTAAGAGCACTCCAATATGTGTGCTAATTCTTGAGTGATTTACAGATGAATGAGTTATTCTTAGCAAAAGGTGGGGTGGTGATAGAATCTCTCTCAAATAATCATTCTTAACAATGTAGAAGCATTCATGGGTAAGTGAAAGGAGCTCCATACCCTAAGATTGTTTGAGCTTAGTACTCATGTGATCATGCTATCGCACCCATTCCACTCTCTGGTCGCTAAGCCCCCCACACCCACGCGTCCTTAAACACTTGTTTTAGTAAAGTCATCTAAGGTAAAAAATTTTACTTATTTTCTTATAATTGATTGAGAAAATGTAACAATAAAGAAAATCGTGTAATTAATAAAATAGTTTGAATAACGAGTGACAATCTTATAACCAAAATCCATATTGATGAAGAGTTTTGCAATAGGGTGAGGAATCAAGAGTTTTTTGACAAGAGGTTGAACTCGAGTATTTTGAACTAGCATAACTTGTTCATGTCTCATTTGAGACCAAGATCATATTTTGGGCATAACCTGTTGGTCTCTAATAAAAGACTATGGTCAAGGATTATGTCATTAGTTCGAAAGTGCAAGAACAGCTTACTTAAATATTCGCCAAAATTTTGAGGCGTATTTCTAAATTATCCGAAGATGGATTTCCATTAAATTTGAATCGTCCAATTTCCTTGGACCTATAATGGCTGACAGTGGGCCAGATTTCAGCCCATCTACTGGGTTTGAGATAATGAACTAGTTGTCTGGTTCCATTTAGTTATTGGGCTGCACAAAACCCGGATCATATTTAGGGATGGGCTTCAGCTTAGTGGATGGGACCATCATACAACCGAGCCCATCGATAGGCCGGAATACCTGTGAAAAAAGCCCAGCTGGCGTGCAGGCATTTTTATTTTGCTCAGCTCAACCATCTAATGGGCCTTGTCCATTCTGGACCGACCCTTGGACAGCCCTAAACCAATAATTCACCTTATTAATATAAAAATATATAAAAAATTATTTTATTTTTTAATTTCTTTCTAAGGACTGGTATAGTTTGAAGGTCCAATCATGTTGGACACCTAATGTTGATCGAACAGCTGATATGAGAAGAAAAATGACTAATAAAGGTAGTACTTGACAAGATATAATATTAAGCTTGGCCCATATTAACATCTCATGTACTTTGGTTAATCATCGAAAAACAAAAGAGAAAGTAGTCAATTGCATAATGACAAACCTAATCTACCCAAACGGGCTCAGGCCCATAAAATTGCACTTTGGGCCACATATTATCCGCTGACCGGTCCCATATGGATAACGGGCTTCTAGGATAGACTCAAACTCAGTGTATTTGTGTGACATTTTAGAAGGGTTAGGCACCTTCAAAGCATTATATGTTAATCATCAATTTACTCTCTCAAATTAAAACAAAAATACTTGAATTGAAGACTTCAATGGGAGGCTAGTGAACATAATTATTATTTTATTTTTTTTGTCATTATGTTGTGGAATTTTTGTAAATTAGGTACTTTGTTGAGATATTGTGATATTTACACAATACCATTCCATAGGTTAAAAAAAACTTAGATTTTTTTTAGAAAAAAAAATTAAATTTACTTCAATAAATTATAAAAAATAGGTTTTAGAGATTTCTAATGTCTGATATTCATGCATGGTAGTACTCCCCTTCTATTTCCTTTAAATGTATCAAAATTTATTAAATTTTCTTTATACATTAAATATGATCCTACTGGGATCACATCCAATATTATTGAACCAAATTTGGATCCTACCATTAAGATCTGATTAGAAAATAAAAAATAAAAATTGGTCTCATAAGAGTCCAATCCAATTGATTATCATCCAATAGAATTTGGATTCAACCCTCTCCTTAGCGCATTGGTCCCAAATTGAGCTCGATCCAATCCAAACCTGATCCATTGACAACCCGATTTACTCTTTCTTTCAACCATAGTAACAAAAATCAGCATTTTTTGAAAAAGTCACATTTAAAACGCGACTTGCATCCCCTGGAGATTAAAATGCTTATAACAAGAAAAAAAAAACAAAAAAAAAAACATGACTTTTTCATTTGTAATAAAAGTTGTCGTTTATTTTATTATTATTATTATTATTATTATTATTATTATTATTATTATTTTGTGATTTTTTCATTGGGACAAAAATTTAAACATTTTTTTTTTTTTGTATGGGATTTGATACATAATAGAATTTGGTAATTCATAAATGTAAAAAATATGGGTTTAATAATAATCATTTGATTTTATAAATTTTGATAAGATATACATTTTTTCATAACTTTTAATTTATCCTTTTATTTTTTATTTTCATGTTCTTTTCTCTTTTTTTTTTTTTTTTTTCTCAATTTTTTTTTTTTTTTTTTGTTTTTAATTTATTTTTTTATATTTCCCCTAGCCGATTTGAACCTATACCCCGACTTTGTGACCATGCTTTCAACAATCAATGTGCATGCCTTGCCAAAGTGTACTAATAATAATGTAGCTAGGTTTTGATTTTGTCCTACATAGAAGGTGGTCCACTTGATTTTCCACAAACAAAGAAAATAATGATGATGTAGTCTGCATGGGGAGGGAAGGCGTGAATGAAGCACTCATGCCACATCCCCTCGTTCACACCTTATCATTCCAACCATGCTAAGGAAATTTCCTTCTCATGATGAGGGTAAATTGATAAAAGGATTTTATTTATTATTATAAAACAATAAAATATATAAACACATAAAGAGAAAAAAAAAAAGATTATTCGACTCTCCAAGTGAGTGGAAATGGATCTCTTTAAGCTTTTAGCTTTCTCTTACATCAATGCGAACCAGAGAATCTGCCGTATTGTCTTCAAAAGAAGAAGATGGGCACTAAAAAGAAAGAAAGAAATAAATAAATTATAATTAGAAGGAGCAACAAAGAGAACATTCAAAGTTTTGAAAGTTAAAGCCATGTGGCTTCTAACTATACATATGTTCTATTATATTGCCTTTCTTTGGAAAATAATCCATCCTTTTCTTCCTCGATCGACCTCTTATGTCTCTCTCCAGTTTTATATGTTGTTTTGGATTTTTTTTTTTTAAATGAAAAAAGGAAAATCGAATATGACGTCATTTTGACGACTTACAATGGTCACACTCACTACTTGAAAAAAGGGGGTGAATCGAAGCGACTCTTCTAAACATCACGTGAAAAAAGGGGTAAATTTGACGGGTGTTGGTGTCGAATTTACCCCCTTTTTTATGTAGTGACTTAAATCCTATTACATTATGGGCTATAAATAAAATGGATAAAAAGAAAACTATAGAGGATGAATTATGAATTATCATTTCATGAGCTGAAAATGATTTATTTACGATTCCAGTTCATTGTTCATTTTAATTACTAAAATGTATGATCACACTTTCATTAAAAAAAAATTTCAGAATGACAACAAATTCGGCGGTTTTAAAGTGACTATTTCACATGTTTAAAGTGACAATAGTCACTTTAAAAACCTCCGAATTCATAATCATTCACGTTTTGTTAATTAAAATGAATAGTGGGCCAGAATTGTAAATTCGTCAAAAAGTTGATCACTTTTTCTTAATATATCCCATATATTAATAGGTGAGAAGAATAGAGTTTTCTATTTCTTGATCAAAAAATTCATAATTGTCACAATATTTTTTCTATTTTAAGTTATAAAGCTAATTTACATTAGAGTTGTGATCCAGAACGATGTACAAAAATGTGCCACGTAGACACCTTATCTTTATTATAGGAATGGGACACCGCTATGAATCTAACTCTTTGAATAAGGAACAAAATTCAACGTGCCTTTCATACTATGATAGACTTCCAATAAAATTAACAAATTAAGAGGATTACAATCTATTAAAAAATTACATTAAATAGAGAAATAACAGATGTTTAGATAATTATCCTATTGTAGTCCACTAATCTAATCCTTAGCTAAAATAATGATTTGTGTATCACAAATCACAAATCATAAATTAAATAGAGAAATAACAGATGTTTAGATAATTATCCTATTGTAATCCACTAATCTAATCCTTAGCTAAAATAATGATTTGTGGATCACAATACATCTCATATGATTTGGTATCCAGTCATAAAGACTCAAAGTGTGTTTCACGTTGGAGATTCTTTCTCGTTTGGGGATGAGATGAATAAGCAAATTATTGTTGGGCTTTTACAGTAGACTTTTTGTTAGTGTTCCCACTATCTTGAGATTTGAGTTAACCAACGAAAAGGAAAGAGGATTTGGAGTTTGATTAAGGGACAAAATAAACTGGGTGCGAGAGGGAAAGAAACACACCTTCTCTTGGAATGTTCGTGACTCTTATATGTCTGCTAGCAATAATTTAATTTCCATTGAAACACCTTATCATGGACCCCTCTTTATTAATATAGAGTGTTGACAGTATAGCGGACTTTTGATGAATGGATTTGACACATATTGATATGAAAGCACATAACTTATTAAAAAAAAAAAAGAGAAAATTTCTCTCTTACCCATTCTTTTCCCACTTATCTACTTTTTTAGATTTCAAATCTTTAAAAAGCCCGTCGGGCCCATATTGATTATCATATTGAAAAATTCAACAACATAGACATCTAGATTTTATGAAAATATTTATATTCAAAAAATTAAAAAAAATTATTTTTCGAGCTTAATCTATGGTGTATAAAACAGATGACCACCGAGCACTCACATTTAAAAATAAAATTCAACGGTGAAAAATAATTATTTTTTATTTTTATTTTTATTATTAAACTTCATATAATTTTATCCTCTACAACCCCATTTCATCCGATCATAATTTTGAATGTTGCAAGGTGATTAGATTGAAAGTTTATTTTTTTCACCATGAGCAGGAGAGAGAAACTCTCTTTTTTATTTTTTTAATAAGTTATATGCTTCCATGTCAATGTGCGTCAAGTCCATCCACCAAAATTTCATTATATTATCAACACTCTAATCGATATTATAGATAAACCCGCCATTAGGGGGTTCAATGGGTTAGTTTCAGTTTGTTCTTGATCAAGTTTATTTCTGTAGTAGAGAACCATCATATTTTCTTGATTATGGTTCTTGTCGGTTCCAATCTCAATTTTCGAAGAAAAATCATGAATCGTACCAACCAATTTGCACACCCAACCATTCTGATACACTGAATTTTATCATTAGGTAAATTAACTGGTGAAAATACAATATAATTTTTAAGAAATCCGATTATTCATCTTAATCTTTGTAAGACAGGTCAATCTAGAATTGTGTTCCTGTTCCACGGTTAAATTTGTGCAACATTATAGTTGTACTTGTAACTTGATGTTTGGATTTTTTATATGCACAAAGACACCGAGATAACGGATCAAATTAGCAAACCAAGAAAAAATATCTCTGCCTACCCTACGAATCAGGTTCATTCTAGAGGTGTTAATTGGCTATTGGAATTCGATTGCCTCAAAATAGAGCATAGATCCTAACTCCCAAACAAAAATAAGATGAAGAGGTTGGTCCCAAACTCACACAAACATGTTTATTGGGACAATCTCTACTGACAATGTGGGGCCAAATGGATATAAAATGTCAATGAATACTATTTTCTAACTCTATGTTGTAAGTTAGCCAACTCTGAAGGGTGGGTGAGATGGCCAAGATCACGCCTTAGGAGGTGGAGGCCTTCAGTTCGAATCCCACCATGGGGGCCACCCGGCCCAAGGGATTTATCTCAGAAATTATTTGGTGCGTGTAGCAGGAGGGGGCTGCATGTATTTTGCATTTTAAAGGGTAATAATTGGCTGTATGTTATTCATTTAACAACTTAAGTGTTGTTAACAATAGAATCCAATTGTGAAAGAATGACACAATTAAACAAATAATCAAGATCATGTAAGGTGTACCGTTCCCAGAGAATATGAACGGTGTCTATGTAAAATGTATTCGTTGGAGATTAAAAAACATTTGACTCTTATCCAAGCCATTTATTACATTTTATATATGTGTATTTAATTTTCAAACCAAAATGTGCAACATAGACACCATATGTTGCTACGGGACACGACACTGTTCTAGATTGCTACCCTTAACCAAATGGCAAACTACCACACATCCTGTTTTGGAAGTGCTTTTATATAGATCCAAAAGTGCTTTTTGGATCTTCGTAAATATTTGGAGAACTGTCCTATTGGTTCCAATTTTAGTTCGGTTCGGTTAAATGGGTTATGGGTACCCATTGAAACTGCTACCACTTACCCTCCAATGTTTTATTGGAGTGACAAATTATTCTAAAAGAATGGTTTGAAGTTTGAACTTAGAAATTAGGATAGAATTGATTTTTGATGCTTGAATTGGTCAAAGATTCATGATGAGTGGGTTTTAATGTGCCACATGTCAAGTAGGAGATGTGTAGTTGGGTATCGTTGCCTGGCTCTTGGACCACTAAGTATGTGTTTCGATAGAGCTTCTCACAATTTTTGCTTTTGCAGGGAGTCAAAATTAGCGAAAATCACGTTTGGATAAAAATGTTCCGTGCAAATTCTACTCCGCGCAAGAGCGAAAATCAATCCTTGATGAGAAGCTTGAAAATAGTGTTCCACGAGATCTCTTTTGTGTGGAGCAATTTTTAATGTGAAAATTTCCAAAAATACCCCTCATTCGTGTTTGCCCTAACATCTTATGCAGACGAAGACAAAGAACCGAAAATCAGAAAGAATGTCTTTCTCCATTAGAGCATTGAAGCAAATCATCAAAATTTGGGGGCTTTGGCCTTATATCCTCATCTTTCTCTTCCTTCTCATCATCTTCATTGTCTGGTTCTCTCGAAATCTCATTTACTTCTCTTCGAACGAACCCTATTATTCTCATATGCACTTCTTCGGCATCGAAGGTCTTGATTCTGATTTCAAAACCCTTGGCGTGCCTTGGTGTAAGTTTTTTTCTCTTTGATCTTTGAATTTTTGAGTTTTAATTATGTAATTCTAGGGTTTTTATTAGGTCTAAATATTTCATGTTTCAATCATTTTGAGTTTTATTAGGTTTTGTAGTTTTTCATTTTTTTAGATATTTCATAGGCACACTGAATTTTACTAACAATGCATCAATCCTTTTGAAATTTTAATGAGTAAAAGTTGTTGTTTTTGTAGAAGCTCTATAATTTTTAAGTGATTTGGTCACTGTATAGGTTTACATATATTTATCATTCAAAATATCTTTATATACAAATAATTATAAAGTTTTTTATTTTTATTTATATATATATATATATATATATATACAAATCACTGTATAGGTTTACATATATTTATCATTCAAAATATCTTTATATACAAATAATTATAAAGTTTTTATTTTTATTTATATATATATATATATATATATATATATATATATATAAAATAAGGTGGATTAAAAGACAATTAGTCACAAGATCATATTTTTGAAATTAAAAAAAAATATTTTAATAAAAAATACAGAAAAAAAAAAAAAAAAAACACAATTGACTCTTTGGCTTAGTTCTACTGACTCGACCATGATTTTCAAAATATCGTCGACTCATATTGGTTGTCAATTGTGCGAGATGATTCACATTGAATATCCTACTCCTTTAGCAAGTCATCTCAATTTTGGACGAGATTGAAACTATGCTCTTAGAGAACTTATAGGTTTGAGTTGACTCATCTCAAAGGAGTGAGTTTGAGTATTGTATCATTGATTTTAAATTTTTTGTATTTTGTTTTAACCTGCCCACGCCAATACTGAGTTGATTCACCCAAGTCTTCTGGTTTAAGATGAGATAAACCATTCAATTCAATTTGTAATTATTATTATTATTATTATATTTTTTTTTACCGGTATAAGGTTAGTAGTTAGTAAAAATAGTATAGTTTGAAAACATATTATGACACTAAAAGACAAAAAATAGTAAGAAGTAAAATATAAGGGTATTCTTATCTTTTTTTTTATTTTATAGAAATCATGAGAAATCAATATGATTCCCAAATACACTTCCAACATAAAAGTACTTCTCCCAGTACTTCATAAAGTTGATTCCCAAACACTCTTTCAGCACAGAAGTATTTCTCCATCTCCTTCACAGAGTACTCCAGCTACTACTCTTTGGCAGAGTACCTCTACTTTTGGTATCCAAACAGGCCCTAAGTCTTCTTCGCTAACTTACCAAATCCCTTCACATGTTTTTTACCACTCACGTGCATGAGATAGGGATCCCCTCCCTTAGGATTGTGTTATTGCCGCACCATTATATTATTACTTCACCCTTCAACCCTTCCAAACTTAATTATAAGTAATGACGAATCACTTGTTGTAAAATCTCTCTATCCCACATATGAAATCATCATCAAATGTTGGGAAATTTTGAAGGACCCCTTTAAGGTTATGCGAAAATTAGAGATAATATTGCATTTAATCCGTAGTGTCCAAGGCATCCTTCTAAAAAGGGGGAGGTCTTGAGTTCAAGTCCTCTCATTGGCCACCCATAAAGATTTATTCATGCTTACTTGATATGTGTGATTTGTGAGGTATTGCATCTAGCTAGGGGATTTGAATGTGATATGGTCCTCTAAGTGGTTAGTTGCCTCGTCTATGCTCGTTAGGCCTATGAGTCTAGAACCCTCGTCAAAAAAATAAAAATAAATAGTGTTTTTAATCAAATAAAATATCCATTGACCTTTTTTCTTTCATGAGAGACTAATACAAAATGACAGAAATACCTTTGCCATCATCTTTCCTATATAAAAAAAAAAAAAAAAAAACCTCCAATTTTACTGAAAAAATTATCATTTTTAATTTTAAGATAGTTCTATTTAAACTATATATTTATCTCCGACCTAAAGATTTTATGACGTTTGATTATCAAATCTCAAGAACATGGTACTAGGATTGGGGACTAATTGAAGGCAATAGATATTTGGAAAGAAAAATCATGTGTTTTTGCCAAGAGTTCGTTTAATCGTGAAGAGGTACAATAGGTTCAAAACATTATCCTAAATGTTGAAGAAAAAGGTTCTTGTGAATATATATATATATATGAGGGCGGTTCAGTAGCCCTAAAGTTTACCAAGTTTTATGCCAAACATTTTTCAAATATGGGTTAGAAGCTTTGGAATGAGCTGATTTTTTGTGAGGATGATCTCAATGATGAGGAGATCATCCTCACCAAATATCAGTCTATTCCAAAACTTCTAACCCCATCAAAAGTGATTTACAAAAATTAGACGGTCCACGATTCTTCAACTTGTAAACTAGGGTTAGAAGTTTCAAAATGAGCTAATTTTTTGTGAAGATGGTCTCTTCACCGTAGAGATCATCCTTACAAAAAATCAGCCTATTCCAAAACTTCTAACCCCGTCAAAAGTGATCTATAAAAAATATTTGGCACAAAATTTGGCAAACTTTAGGGCTGCCGAACCGCTCCTTTTATAAATATATATATTAAATTCAAAGGGATGTGTCATTAGTTTAATAGCACTAATTTTTTAGATAAACTTAGAGGGTAGCTTAAAATTAATTTTTTAGGTTATGGTTAAATGCTTGTTAGTAGGGTTCAAAATATCCAAATTTATCACTTGGTGCATATTGATATTGATATCGACCTAGATTGATATGAAAATTAACCTCAAAATATTGACTTTTGAGAGCTGTAATATAGACATCTCAACTTTTACTTATTACACCTCAATTTCTTAAATTATTGTAACACCCAATTAAAACACTCTTCAAACATTACAAAGGTTTGGCTTAAATTATTATCTCAATATTATAACACTCAGTTCAAATAATTTCAATAATTATTTATAATTATTATTAGGCTCATATCAAATTTTAAATAAAAAAAATAGAATCTAACAAAACATAACAATAGAGTTTCTATTGAAACCCTAACTTTTACTTATTTTCAACCATTAAATTATGAAATTTTTTATTGACATGCCTTTCTCTAAGGCAAGTCAAATTGAAAAAAATTTTAAATTATTTTGGCACTCCATCTTCTTCCTTTTTTTTTTTTCGATTAATAGACAAGCCGACTCCTCCTTGGCCTTCTCTTTCTCCTTCTCCTCTGATCTCTCTTCCTTTATATGCTTTTCTTCTTCTTTATCTTCTCTTCCTCATTTGAATCGTCAAAATTGTAGGAGATGAGAGGTGTCCCTAAAAATGAGAGGATTCTTAAAATTCTTTGGCATGTCAATAAAATTTCCTTTCATTTATTTTCTTTAATTTTAATTGGAGTATAATAAGTACAAGTTGGAGTGCCAATAACAGTTCAATATATTAAAATTGTGACCCATGTAATGGGAATGTATTAGCAGAAATGCAGAATATATTAGAAATGAATTAGTCGAAATTATCGAATATTGACAAAACATTCCTTGATATGACATTTTAAATCTTGTTTGTTACTTTGGTTTTAATTTGTTTTCTCCCTAAAAAAAACCTCTATTTATCTGTTTTCTTTCCCAAAAGAGAGAGAGAGAGAGAGAGAGGGATGAGGCATAAAGAGTGCTACGCGGAGTGAAGTGTTCAGTTTCATTGAGCAGACAAACGCTTCCTTTTTCTCCTCTCTCTACGAATGGCTTTCGTCGTTTACTTTCTACAACGCTTCTTCTGAATTCTTCAGAGTAGAAGAAAAGAAAGAATGGAGTTCGATCTCGAAAATCCATTAACAGGCTTTCAAGAACACCAGTCCGATACAATTCCAGCTCTCTTCGCCTCTGAATCGGATCACATGCCCTGCGAAAACTACTTCTCTAGTTTCAAAACCAGAGTTTTTGATATCTCCGACCGTCGAGAAGCAATTTCTTTGATTCTACAGGTAAAATCAAAGACTCTGATATATCTTCTTCGTAGATAAATTCGAATCGAAGTTTTTTCGTGTTTTGATGTGTTCTTGGTTCGTTAGGTGCAGTTCTCCTGCGACTTCGATCCATTTCTAGCATATCTCTCTGTAAATTACCTCGATCGGTTCATCTCCAAACAAGGAATGCCGGTAAAACTGCTTAAATCACTGATTTTTATGAGTTTTAGAGAGAGAGAGGAACTGAGATTTTACCTTCTTTTTTCCATCGATTAGATTATCTAATCAATCCTTATGTTGCAGAAACGAAATCCATGGATTCTGAAGCTTGTTTCCATGTCCTGCGTTTCTCTTGCGGCGAAGATGAAACGAACAGAGTTCTCCCTTTCTGATTTTCAGGTTAGATTCTTTTTTAGATTTTTTTTTGGTTTAAATTTCGAGATGTTTAAGAACTCTGTTCGATTCATCTAAACAGAGAGAAGAAGGATTCATCTTCGACACACAAACGATACAGAGAATGGAGCTTCTGATTCTCGGAGCTCTCAACTGGAGAATGCGATCCATAACGCCTTTTTCCTTCGTATATTTCTTCATTTCCTTATTCAAACTCAAAGATCCGCCATTACAACAAGCTCTCAAAGATCGTGCTACAGAGATCATCTTCAAATCTCAAAATGGTAAAAAAAAAAAAAAAAATCGATTTTACTTCGCGCTTTCCTTCAAAAACTTGTTCGATAATCTCAAAAGGTCTCTCATTGTTTTTATTTCCTCATTTTGAATACAGAAATCAAACTTATAGAGTTCAAGCCATCGGTCATCGCAGCTTCAGCTCTCCTCTCTGCTTCTCATGAGCTCTTCCCCTTACAATTTCCATGTTTCAGAAATGCAATCTCCTCTTGTGTTTATGTAAATAAAGTAAGAACCAAGAAAACCACAAAAAAGACCAAAAAAATTCTATCTTTTCATCCCCCACCCCCCAAATTTTGATATATTTTTTTTCTGCTATTTGTGGTGCAGGAGAAACTTTTGGATTGCTGTAATGTGATGCAGGAGATATTGATGAACAGCTTCGAATCAGTGTTTGATAAATTGTCTAGCTCAGATACAGCAGTCAATGTGCTCGATCACCATTGCTGGAGCTCGGAAAGTGAGAAAACTATCATCACCACCAGCAACGGCAGCTCTATAGCTACTGGAAGATCAGAGCGAGATATCAAAAGGCGTAAGATCAGCGATTTCTGCTGTAACGAGAATAGGTTTCAGCTTTCTCAGATCCAACAATGCTGAGAAAAGTAACAAATCACAGCTCAATTTCAACAGAGTCAAGAGAACGACATCAGCAGCAAAAACAATGCACAGAGAGTGTCAAAAGAAATCGATGTATCAGAAACCAAATCACTGGCTCTCGATCTCGCTTGTACGGTCCATTATCTCTCCAACTGCATCTTAAAAACCTAAAAAAAATAAAAAAAATAGGACTTTGAATCCTGTTTTTTTTTTTTTTTTTCCTGGCTGAGTTTGGGTATCTGTTTTCGTAATAATAAAATAAATATTTCTACCTTTTCTTTTCCATTTTAATGTTTAGTATTTTAGGGGTATTGTACGTAGCTGAATTGTGATCAACACCTAAGTTATGGTCAACGTATTTTTGACTTAGTTGGTAATGCGTTTTTTTTAATATATAATCTTTAAAATCCAACAGCTGAGTACGGATTTATAAGACAAAAATAACCTCTAAAAGTTGCATTTTTTAACCTTTTCGAAACTTATGTGCAGTAAAAACGGTGAGAACTGCGAGCCTTGTAACGGCACTGACTGGCAAGTAACGTCTAAAAAGTACATGTTTTGCTAATGAGTAGCGTTGAAGGCACCCCCAATTATTACATTGGCGCCCCCCACACATGACAGATTATTTGTGAGGAAAATCTTTACGACGAGACCATCATCTTCACTGAAAATCAACCCTTGAAACTTCAATTTGTTTTGATGGGGTTAGAAATTCTAGAATTAAAACTTTTAACCTCACAAAAAGTTGGCTATGATGTGGGATGTCCTTAGTTAAAATTGAGGTGTCATTAACACTGCCATTTGGAAATTATTGAATCAGCCATTTCTTATGGCATTTACAAAAATGGCCTTATGCCCAATTTTATAATTAAGTATTGTTTACCAAAACGGTTATGTATATAGTTTGGTCAAATTTGTTATTTACTTATTTATCTTTTCTGAAAATTATGTTATCCAACCCTGATAAGAAATACTTATGTGTATATTCATTGTCATCTACATCTTCTCCAAGTTCTTAATTACAATCATTTCTTGTTTCGTCTGTCTTGGCATTTGTCCTCATCATCCTAAGGCCTTATATTTTTTTATTGACTATATGGCCTTCAACGCCTGAGTATATAATTTTGTCATCTCTTCCATCATCGAATGATACTCTCTGTTCTTACTTATTATGTGGCCTATCCATGTGGGTAACATTTTTAAACCATCAAACTAAACAGTGAACTATCCTTACTTTATAAAGATCACATTGTGGCAAAATCTCAATCCAATGAAGACATATTTAAACCATTAATTTAAGGTAGTGATTTCTTATATAATTAAAATGTTACAATGTCATGATTTTTTACGACGATAAATAATCTTCACGTTGTGAATGACTAAATATCAAACATCATTAGATCATCTAAAATGTTATCCACATATACACTCCATTATAATAATCCACATTCTCTTCAAATTTATCCGCTCTGTCTTTTGACATTTTGGATATGTTTTATATCCTAGTAAAATTTTCAAATTTGCCATGTTGGGTTTGATTTAAACAAGTAATTTTTCCCTTTTTTTAAAAATCTAATCTAAGTCATTAATCCTAGACGACCAAGATCTTCATTTTGGTCAATATGGCAACCAATGTGGTCCAAATGTAGGCCTTGAGACATAGACACAGAAAAATTTTACCAAGGATCTTATTAACTGAATGAGTCATGTTGGAGTGACATTGAAATTATCATCGTTTCATGCATTGGCGTGCATAGAACCATCTATGCTTCCCACTCATATCTCGATGAAAAACACCCATTGTTCTGTACATACATCTACATCAACATCTTGTGAAACGATGTCAATTTCAATGTTATTTCAGTATTTCCTAACTGAACTAGTGTCGCAATGAGTAGAATTAAAAAAATTCACTTTTAATTTTTATATTTTATAAAGGAAAAATATATAATAATAAAGGAGTTAAAAAAAATTGTTATTTCAGTATTTCCTAATCAAACTAGTGTCTCAATGAGTAGAATTAATAAAATTCACTTTTGATTTTTTTATTTTATAAAGGAAAAAAAATATAATAATAAAGGACCTAAAAAAGAAAAAGGAAAAAAAAGAGGGAAGTGCACTAAAATACGGTGAAGATAAGAAGAATAAAAGGGTGTTGTAGAGAGAGTAACATCTTTATCTACAGGATGTCCCAATGAAGTTTTTGGTCCCAAAGTGATAAATAAAAAAAGAGGCGTCCTACACTGCCATCCTTGGACATTGTGTTCAACACAGATTTCTTTCCTTCCTTGAGATACAAACATAAGAATCTACGGTTCTCTGTACACCACACAGTTTACAATGAAGGCAGTTCAGCATTTTCCAAAAAAAAAAAAAAATTCTATCCTTAAATAAAGAAATAAAGGAACTCAAATAGCTTCCAACAGCTGCCAAAATAATTAATATATGATTTCTTTTAAGAGAATCCTTGGGGGACTTTGTTTTTCACTCTGTTGATGTGATAGTCATAGATGTGTTTCCTCGAGATATGAATAAAATCATCATTGACAGATATTATATCAATGTAATTCATTAAGTAATCTGTGTTTCTCTTCCCACTGTTTTATCATTTGGATACAAAAGGGTCCAATGTAGGACTAGAAGAACCATTTTTTGCTATTAATACATTTTTTTTTCTTCCAAGTTTGTTATAAATATTATTGAAGTACAGTATGCCAAGAAATATGATGTTACAAGTGGTCCACATGCCAACATTTGATCCTACCTCTATACACCATTGGATGGTCCCCTCATGGGAAATCTTTGCCCCTCGATCCCAGCTCCCCCCAACCCCCACACCAAAATCTTGAAGTAGGCCAGATGATGGGTACCTCACACCACCCCCACACCAAGATCTTGAAGTAGGCCAGATCATGGCATTATTAATTTGCTGGTCTAGAGGAGAAAATAATGGTTTTGGACCATCAGATACCATAAAGTATACGTCCTAAATTAAGGGTGATGGCCCTGGTACATTAGATGGATTGATGGTCCAAACACTTTCATATGAATATTATATTTAGCATCAAAGTCTTATCCCAAATTTTTAGTGTCAATATGGCTCTTCAATTTGTTTAAAGACATATCTTATGTCAATTTAGTGCTTTTTTTTTTTTGTGTGTGCTTATCGTGGATATCCCCACCCTTTGGTTAAGACTAATCCTATGGTCACACACATCACCCCCTCGGAAAGTCCTACTTGCAACTAGTTGAGTCAAGGGTCAATCAGACCTGGAGGGTGGTCCTAAGGTATTCATAGCTTCGTGGGGTTTCAAACACTTAATCTACTCTTCTTGAGAAGTTAATCCAGGCTCAGCTTGCCACTAGGCCAACTCCTTGGGGTCATGTCTATTTTCACTAACTTAATTTATTAATTAAAATTACTATTATCAGGGTAAAATTGCTTCCATCACCTAGAGATACGTGATGCAAGATAAGAGATTATTTGGGCCTTCTTCTCTAATCGATCACAATCTAAACTCTGATAGGGTGCTCGTATGTTACGCTCTTGCACACAAGCAAAATTTTCCTTTATTTGATGGTTTCAATAGAGTATTCACTTGAGTTAGGTAGAATTGGGGATTACTTCTTTCATGTTCTTTTTATATGCATTTTAGTTTGGTGTTGTGGAACGTAGTTTTGACACCTTTCCTATCATGCTCTAAGACCTTGCAACGATAGTTAACACCTTGTTGGATCACATATTATCATCTTCTGATACATGTTAGGGCCACACGTTTAAAGGTTGCTTTTGGTGGATGATCATGACATCCATTATTTGTTGGGTCCCTTTTGACGACCAAGATAGATCATGCAATGTGCCCATTGCAAATAACACCACATTTCATGCCTTGACAAAGGAACAAGCCCAACGACCTAGAGGGAATGGACACAACCATCCTCCTATTGGAGAGGATACGAAGTTGAATATGATCTCGCTGCCATGCCCCTTCCTACGCTGTCCAAACTCCAAACCGATTTTTTAAGATTTGCAAATGTGCACATTTACGTTGAGAAGTCATGTGGCAAAAAACTATATACGCAATGTTGTTGTGCTTTGTCATATATGCAAAAAATTATAAAAGATTCTATTGTGAAATATAATTATGTCAGAAAATAAAATCCGTTACAAAAAATTTTAAAACTTGTAAAGATCTTAGTTGCTCTCACTTTGGACAAAATCCGAACTCCGCCCTTGGACGGTTGTACAATCCTAAATTAGGTTCCCAACTGGAAAAAAAAAAATGCACAAAAAAGTAATAGAAAAAGATTTTCACATTTTCATGTAATACAATTTTGAAAAGAATGTATTAATTTCAAAAGATTTAAAAATTAATATTCGGTAGGGCACAACTTTTGGTCTCTTATGTGTTATTTTAAAATGCCTACTAAGATTTGGGTTTCGTTAACATGTGCCCTAAAGGCACATGTTAAAATGCAATAAATACACCTAAGAAATTTAATTTTGTATAGAAAATGTCCTTAAATTTTTTTTTTTTTTTCTCAAAATACCCGTAAACAAACTTTAACCAAACCTCTAAAGATTTTGATGTTTACAACATACGAATAACATAATTTGAATTTTACAAGTGAAGAGAGATGATTTTGTACTATAAAATACTAGTATTTATTTGAGAAGGGGGGCATAGGGGCTTGTGATGAAGCATCAACATCTGTACAGCTGTCAGTAGACCAGTACCGCTCCATTAAGAGAATGGTCGTTAGGGGAGCCAGTACTACACCATTACTAAGAAAGAGAGTGATGATGTCCAAATAGAGTTGAAACATTCTTTCGGTCTTCGTGACCGGGAACCTTGTCTACCCGTTATCCATGATACTGACACAATCCACTATCCAAACCTTCACCCGGCTTAATGTTTTGAATTGTGCTAACCTGACTTTTAAAAAAAATTACTCACCGACGTGGCAGTACATACATAGTCATACATTTTTTTCCTCGAGATGCACAAAGAAAAATGAATAGTTCTAAACATATTGCCACTTTTGTCAGTATCTTTTGATTGTCTTTTTTTTTTTTTTTTTAACGTCGGTTTAGCATTACTAAACGTTTTTACACAAATGTTTAGAGTTTGGCTTTAAGAACTTCAAAATAAATAAGAGGAAATTATTTTTAAAAAAATTAATTTGCAAAAAGAATCAAATTTTTAAAAAATTATCTATGAGAATCATTTTCGACTGTTTATGGTCGAAAATTTTCTCTCTCCTCTCATGCATTTTTAGTAATAAAAAATTGGAAAGAGAAAATTTTTTATCATTAAAGAGTCGAAATTTTCTCTCTCCAATCAAGATCACGATCATGATCTTAATCAAGATCGTGATCTTGATTAGAGAGAGAAAATTATTTTCGACGGTTAAAAGGTCGAAAATGGTTCCCATCTATAATTTTTTTTAAATTTGATTCTTTTTGCAAATTAATTATTATTTTTTATTTTTTTAATAAATTTCCCAATAAATAAAATAAAGAACACCGTTCAATTCTCTTGAGGAATTGAAGAAATCTCCTTAGTTACAAAAAATTCCCCTCTATATGAGTTCGAGACGAATAAAAAAATCTACAGTTCTATTAGTTTCTTGTTAATGAAACTCAAGCTCTATTAGCCTCTCGTTAAAGAAACTCAAAGGCACACAAGTGAAACTTTTCCGCCAATAATCCAATTTCTTTGATTATCTCCTCAAGTTTCCATGAAGTTGTAATCTCCCCCTTTATAATTCTAATGGAGTATAAAGAATCCGAACAAATGATACCTCGAGCAACACCTTTCATTCTAGCAAGCATTAGAATTTCAAAAATTGTTATTAAGTCAATCTTTATGATGTCTCATCCCAAAAAACCCTACCCTTCTCTTTTCGATGAAAATGATCCATCTGTATTTATATAGGTTCAAATTCAATCTAAAAGCAATGAGATTGAGTATGGATCAAATCAAATCTGATTTGATATACAAAATATATTTACTATAATATACATATTAATATATTATAAAGTCGGGCATGGTTGATAATAACCGATTGGATATAGGTTATCAAATTGAATCTTTGTTGAAACCCAAATCTTCAATCTAGATATAAATTTTTTGGATCGGATTTTGGAATTGATCTGATCCATTGACAGCCTTTCAGTCTATTGTTGGAGAAATTTAATAGACCATAATTACAATAAATATGGCTTGGGTACACATTTAAGATGTAAGTAGAAGTCTAGATGCTGCCTTGAAAAGCCCATTTCACATTCCATAATAGTAAAAAATGCTTATATTGCCACACCTACTCTTTCTTATAACACAGCAATTAATGAAATTATAATCAAGAAAAACAAGGTACACGCAATGGTAGAAGACATTAATGTATCTAAGGTGAGGTCAGAGATGAAGGACACAAGTATCATTTAATGAAAGCTAAGAAGACCCATTTAGAGAGGCAGTAGTAATAGAAGTTGTTTTACAAAGGGAGTGTGGGGAAGGAAGGAAGAAGAGGCTTGAGTTCAGAGCAGAGCAGTGACATTTAAGTTTGTAGGGTCCTTCCTTTGGAAGAGAGTCACAAGGATTTAGTGAGTGTGGAATAGGAAATGTGGTTATTTAATGAGTGTGGGCCTCATCTGTAAACCACTTTCTCAGCTCCGTACCTTGGTTGAGCTGTTAATGCTTAGTTTGCTCTTTAACTCTTCCCAACACACCAAGGAAGACTGTACAACCCCCCACACCCCACACCTTTATTATTTTTTGGATCCATATCATTGTGGTCTCGAGATCGAACTTTATTTCTAGTTCAATTCTTTCTCTACTTCCCTTGTATGATCCATATTTTAAAGCTTCTCAAGTCCGTTCAATATTGGGATGAGTTGACGCAACTCAATTAGATTTCGAGGTGACTCTACTCCATGAATCCTCAGGTAATTAACTTGTCAACTTAATCCAATCAACTTGAAATGCATCGAGCCTAGAGTTTATGTTGTTCACTCGTAAAATTGGGATAAATAACAAAGACGATGATAACGCATGACATCATCAGATGATACAAAGTCTTGGAGTGAATTTTTTCCTCATAGACTCTTCAATGCGTGCCACGTCAAGCATAACAAGAGTATACACACGGGTTCTTGTGATTAGTGGATCCCTAATGTCTGTGAGCAGCAATTTATTTTTCCAAGCCTTGAATTGCAACATACTAAGAATGTCATTATTGGCAATCTTTTTATTTTATTTTTAATGGGTTTAAAATACATTAATCACCAACATATGGTATCCGAGAAGGTATTATTTAAGAACTTATTTTGATATCTTAGATAGGGTAAATCCTCAATGTTCCTCCAATTGGTAAGATTACTGAAAATATTTGTGAATATGGTCAATGCTAACTATATATGTAGTGATTTCAAATCCAAAGATTAGGTCATTGGAGGTCGGGGAGGAGGGAAAGCAGTTTAATTATCCTTACCGTCACTCTATAGATAATCGTACATGAGATTTTCACCTCATACAGCTCCTCGATGATGGTCTTTATCTCCTTGCCTTTATGCCTCCTTTTGTCTTTTCAATCCAAAACATCTATAAATAATTTTGTTTTCTTTGCATTGCGTCAATGATGAGCTAATAAGAATTCGTCATCCATAGGGTTTCAAATAAGCCTAGTTGGGCCGGGTTGGGCGTTTTTACAAGTTAAGTTTGTTGTACAGAGTCCCATTGAGCTCTGAGGCCTATTATTTGCAAACAACCGACCCCCAAAACTGATATGGAGCTCTTTTGGACCCACTGAACTTAATGAACTGGCACTCCTAAAGAAAATCTATCTTCCTAAAATATCAGCCTGATTGGTGATTTATATATTGTTGGGTGAAAATGTGGAATAAATAAAACGAACAACGAGTAAGAAATTAAATACAAACGAAATGGAGAAAAAAAAAACCAGAAGATATGTTCGGCAAGATGCCTACGTCCACAAGAAGTGATGATTAATCCACTATCTTCAACAGGATTTTTGCAAAGTTTATCAGAAACCCTAGTTTCCTATTACACCCATTTACCACTCTCTCTATGGCGGGGCTCTTTCTTATACATTAAGAATGAACCTTAAAAACACCCTTTATATATTTAGGGTTACAAAGAGCAGAAAATGAGTCGGATCAAAACCCAAACCAAATGGGTCCAAATTTTTAGGGTCAAATGGGTCGTTAATGGATCATTAAGAATCCGGGTTGAATTCATGAAAATTCTCCAACATATATATGGGACGTGGGGGATATATTCCTAATGGATTTTTGAACATTCTCATAGGTGGGTTTCAAGGCCCATGATGAACAAGATGCTCAAAAACGACGATTAGAGATTAAAGAAGGTTACTTGGTGGTTACTAGCTAAGTGTGATTGTTAGCACTTATCACAAGAATGGATTCATTAATGCCATTACATCATATTACCTTTCACAACATGTTGCTACAACAATAACAAAGCAAGAAAACACAGAGTATTGTATAAAATCCTTTGTTATTTTGAGGTGATTCTATATTGATTTATAGTACAATAGTGAGAATGATTTGAGAGAGATTTTCTCTCAATTACAAAATATAGTTATATTCCAAGGCTAATTAATAATTTAATTATAGATGATTGGTATATTCTAAGGATTTTCTAGTGCCTAAAGAATTAGTTAACTAAGGTAACTTAGTCATCTTAACACAAAGCATTATCCCAAATATTTGAGGTCAACGAAATGAATCATGTTCGTCTATTCCACTCTATTCAAAGACAAATCTTTTGTTATTGAGAGTGAACCATTTACAAGTGATGCTCAAGTAATGGAATTTCCCTTTATTGAATGATGAAATCTTATTAAAAAAACAATAGGCCTTTATCTTTTTCCAGTTCCCCTGTATTTTTTCTTTTATCAGTTTTTTTACCATTTCATTATCAATACTTAACCCAACATTTTCCTCTAAGTCTTTGCCTAATGCCAAAATGCTAACTAGGAGCCCAACAAACTTGGGCCTACTCAGTGAGAAATACAAGCCCAACTGTTTCAGGTCAGGGTACACCTTGGACTCACTTAATAAATGGGCAGTGTTTGGGCTTGGCTGTAAAAAGAAAAAATAAAAATAAAAAATCTGAGGCATTAGCTCTTGTCCCTTGTGTTGGTTTCCAAACTTCTTACAGATGCTTGCTCTGTTTTTAGCATAGGTGAGCCCTAAACCCGAAAGAGTAAGGTTAACCTGCCTAACTTAGTAAGATTTCAAATGTTACTAAGGGTCATTGGGCCTACATCGTTTTCCACATGGGCAATCTAACAGCACAAACCTCTAGATTTCATGGAAAAACACAAATCTTATTATAAAATAAAATTTGGGTTCCATCCAAGGTTTTGATAATGGAAGGCCACGGAACTCCCAAATTTAAAATTAAAATTCAACAGTGAAAAATATGTTTTGTTATTATTATTATTATTATTATTATTATTATTATTATTTTTTGTAATGTTCTTAAAATTTTATGATATCTCCATCATGGATTTCAATCCTAAACCTTCGACCCTAAATGCTATTTAAGTTACGCAAACTCCACAAATATTCAATTCGTAGCCATAGTCTGATTGGAAAATTATACAGTTAGATTTGACCAATATTGGCTTAAAGCAGACCATTGGCCTATCTATAAATCCCACAATGAACAATAATCTTCCAACTAATTGCACCCTCAACATCTCTGTCTTATCCAAATATTGAGTTTATGGATCTAATTTCATAATTCAACTTCATTTATTGCCAGTTTCATCAGTCCATGTGTCCTTTATCAAGTTTTCTTTTCCCCAATTACACTACTGTTTCATCTGTGGCAGCATACATATTGGCCCCTGACCTGTCAAACATCTTTTATTCCCAAAATAATAGGTAGAGAAATCATACTAATGGCCTATGGATCTTAATGGACTACAAACCTTATTGAAGATCTACTTCACCCACTATTACGCAGCTAAGCATCACAGCTGGAGGACACAATACAGTTGGAGGACAGCTAGGAAGCTTCAAGAAGTTTTCTGTTAATTTGTTTAACTTGTAAACAGTTCTGTAATAACGTCTTTTTAGTTAGTTGGTTAGATCAAAACAGTTAGATTGTTAGAAGGTTAGTTATTCTGTTTTGACTCAACAAAACAGTGTGTGAATGTGTGTATATATAAAGGGTATGAAGGAAAGAAATAATATACTTTTGATTCTCACAAATCAATTCTCTCCAAAATCTGTTTCTCTCATTTCTTTTCCGCATTTTATTCAACTCTTGTCATGGTATCAGAGCAATTCTGATCTCATTTTTTTTTTCTTCATCATTCATCTACGAAATTCTTCAACATTCGTTTATGGCCACTGAAACACATCACATTCCATCTTCTTCAGCTTCATTGAATGAAGATTCCAATAATCCTTATTATCTTCACAATGGAGATAATCCAGGATTAGTTCTTGTCTCTCAGACTTTAGATGGAGACAATTACGCTACATGGAGCAGATCTATGCTTATGGCGATGACTGCTAAGAATAAGCTTGGTTTTCTGGATGGCACCTTCCTCAAACCAACTGATGAATCCAGTTCTGCCTATCGTGCATGGATTCGCTGCAACACCATGGTTATCTCATGGTTTCTAAATTCATTTTCGAAAGAAATTGCTTCAAGTGTAATATACATTGATACTGCTGCTGCGATTTGGACTGATCTGAAGGAAAGATTCTCACAGAAGAATGGTCCTCGCATTTTCCAACTTCAGAAATCGGTTTCCACATTATCTCAAGAGAATCTCTCTGTTGGTACGTATTTTACTAAACTCAAGGCGTTTTGGGATGAACTCTCTACCTACAGGCCTATTCCTCCATGTACTTGTGGTTCTATGAAAACAATTCATGAGTATTTTCAACATGAATATGTTTTTCAGTTCTTAATGGGTTTAAATGATACCTACTCTCATATTCGTGGCCAAATACTGTTGGTTGATCCTCTTCCAAGTATCAATCGTGCATTTTCTCTAGTTCTTCAAGAAGAAAGGCAGAGAGAAGCATCCTCATCCATTGGTTATTTTACTCACAATTCTGCTGCTCTTGTGAGTAAATCTGTGATCTCTCAACCAATCAATCGTTTTGGAAAGCCTCAATTTCCTAGGAAAGAAAACAAGATCTGTAGCCATTGTGGTTTAACTGGACACATGGTTGATAAGTGTTACAAACTCCATGGATATCCTCCTGGATACAGATTTACAAAGAACAAAAGAGTTTCTCCTTCTGCAAATCATGTGGATGCATCACCACATGTTGCTCATTTTCCTGAACTTTCAATTTCAAGGGAGCAATATCACCAACTTATGGCATTTGTCAAGTCTGATGGCACTGCTGATCCTCAGCCTTCTACCAATCAAGTTTGCAGTTCTGTTGATAATCAAGATCGCTTATTCTCTCAAATGACAGGTAAATGTCTTAAATACCTTCATTCGAATCAATCTCACTCTGTTTTCTTCTCTGCTCAAGCATTTAACATTGCTTCTCAATCAAAATTTCTCATCAATAATTCGTGGATTATTGATTCTGGTGCTACTGACCATATGGTTAGTTCCATTACTCTTCTTACTACAATTACAGCTTCCATTTCCAAACAAGTTGCCCTTCCAAATGGCAAATTTGCCTTAGCAACTCACATTGGCACTGTTAGAATTTCTGCAACTCTAATTCTTACAGATGTCTTGTGTGTACCTACTTTTTCTTTCAATCTTATATCTGCTAGCAAAATCATTAGAAAACTTCGTTGTTGCCTAATATTTCTTGATGATTTTTGTTTCATACAGAATCTGGCACGATGGCAGACGATTGGACTGGGTGAAGCTAAGAATGGTTTATATTACTTGAAACTTTCATCAACCAGTTCACACATTCCTTCTGCTTTAACTGCTTCTTCTTCAATAAAGACTGTCTCAAATGATCTCTGGCACTATCGACTAGGGCATTTATCATCTTCTAGACTTAGTCTATTGCATTCCTTGTTTCCTGAAATTTCTGTAAACTTCAATAATGTTTGTACAGTCTGTCCTTTAGCTAAGCAACGACGGTTGCCATTTCCTGTTAGCAAATCTGTTTACAATTCAGTGTTTGAATTGATTCACTGTGATATTTGGGGACCGTTCTCTGTAAATTCTAATAATGGTTCTAGGTATTTCCTTACCATTGTTGATACTCATAGTCGTTACACTTGGGTTTTCTTGATGAAAAATAAATCACAGACTCGTCCTCTTGTTCAGTTTTTCTTTAACTTTGTTGAAACTCAATTTCAATCTAAGATAAAAAACATTCGGACTGATAATGGAATTGAATTTTCTATGCCTGATTTTTATGCTTCTAAGGGGACCTTTCATCAATGTAGTTGTGTTGAGACACCTCAACAGAACTCCATTGTTGAAAGGAAGAACCAACATTTATTAACTGTGGCTCGTGCTTTACGTTTCCAAGCTAATCTTCCTTTACAATTTTGGGGTGAATGCATTTTGACTGCCACACATTTGATTAACCGCATTCCTACACCAATTCTTTCAAACAAATCTCCATATGAGATCTTGTTTTCTAAATCACCAGATTTTTCACACTTAAGAGTTTTTGGTAGCCTATGTTATGCATCTACTCTTAGTCATGCTCGTAGAAAGTTTGCTTCTAGAGCAAAACCATGTATTTTCTTAGGATATCCATCAGGTGTTAAAGGATATATTCTATATGACATGCATAGTAAATCTCTTTTTATTTCAAGAGATGTCATTTTTCATGAATCTATTTTTCCCTACAAATGTCATATAACAGAATCTAATTCTGATGGTTGCTTAGTTCTTCCTAATTCATGTTCAGATACACAATCTTCAGATTTACCTTCATTTACTGTTGAACCAGTTATTCCATCAATTGTTGAGTCTGTTCCTATTTCTCATCATGAGACTCCAAATATTCCACCCACCGATATTGATATAAGCTCATCAGATAACATTCCTTCTAATAATATCCTTCCTACTCGACAGTCTACACGATCTAAAAGACCTCCTAGTTATTTGAAAGATTTTCACTGTAATTTGATCAATTCATCTCACTCCAGTTCAACCTTGTCATCAGCCAATGCTGTTTCATCATCAGGTAATTCCTATCCTTTATCTTCTGTTTTGAATTATAATCGTTTGTCATCATCTCATAAGCATTTCAGTTTATCTGTTTCTGCCAATTTTGAGCCTCAATTCTATCATCAAGCCGTTGTTTATCCTCATTGGAGAGAAGCTATGCAAAATGAGATTGATGCACTTGAACAAAATCAAACTTGGAAAGTTGTTGATCTACCTCCTGGTAAAAAGCCTATAGGCTGCAAATGGGTATACAAGATCAAATATAGGGCTGATGGGGAGATTGAAAGATACAAGGCTAGGCTTGTAGCTAAGGGATTCACACAGTGTGAGGGACTAGATTACCATGAGACGTTTTCTCCAGTAGCAAAAATGACTACTGTTCGTATGTTGATTGCTATTGCTGCTGCTAAAGGTTGGTGTTTACAGCAATTAGATGTTAACAATGCCTTTTTACACGGTAATCTTGATGAGGAAGTGTTTATGTCATTACCACTTGGTTTTGGTTCCAAAGAGAAGAACAAAGTGTGTAGGTTAACCAAGTCACTATATGGTCTAAAGCAAGCTAGTAGACAATGGTTTTCACGTTTTTCTACTACACTTATTGCTCATGGTTTTGAACAATCAAAATCAGATTACTCACTTTTCATTAAGAGTGAAGGAGATATCTACATAGCTTTATTGGTATATGTAGATGATATTATTATTGCAAGTAATAATAATGCTGCTGTCACCAACTTATCATCCTTTTTGAATTCACAATTTCGCCTCAAGGATTTGGGTCAAGCAAAATTTTTTCTGGGTTTAGAAATTGCTAGAAATACAAATGGCATTTCTGTATCTCAACGAAAATATACATTGGAAATATTAGAAGACAGTGGTTTACTTGCTACCAAACCGGCTTCTTTTCCTATGGAATCCAATTTGAAGTTATCAAGAGAAGAAGGTAATCTACTCTCTGATCCAACTCAATACAGAAGACTAATTGGTCGTCTTATTTATTTAACAATTACAAGACCAGATATAGCTTATGCTATTCAGATATTGAGTCAATTCATGGATGCTCCAAGGCAACCACATTTAGATGCTGCCCACCGTGTTCTTCGGTATCTAAAGACTAATCCTGGTCAGGGACTTTTTTATCCATCTCAATCTGATTTTAGATTGAAAGCTTTTTGTGATAGTGATTGGGCGGGATGTCCTGATTCAAGAAGGTCTGTCACTGGTTTTTGTGTTTTCTTGGGGGAGTCCCTTATATCTTGGAAATCCAAGAAGCAGCATACAGTTTCAAGGTCTTCTGCCGAAGCTGAATACAGATCCATGGCTTCCACTTCTTGTGAATTAACATGGCTATTTGCTTTACTCAAAGATTTTAAGGTGTTTGATAATCAGCCAGCTCTTCTCTTTTGTGATAGCAAAGCAGCTTTGCATATAGCAGCTAATCCTGTCTTCCACGAACGAACCAAACACATCGAGATAGATTGTCATCTCATTCGAGATAAAATTTTGCAAGGATTAATTCGTACTATGCATATTGACACTGAGCATCAAATTGCTGATATTTTTACAAAACCACTTGGCAAAGCACCTTTTGAGTATCTCATTTCCAAGATGAATCTATTAAACATATATTCATCTTGAGGGGGGGTATTACGCAGCTAAGCATCACAGCTGGAGGACACAATACAGTTGGAGGACAGCTAGGAAGCTTCAAGAAGTTTTCTGTTAATTTGTTTAACTTGTAAACAGTTCTGTAATAACATCTTTTTAGTTAGTTGGTTAGATCAAAACAGTTAGATTGTTAGAAGGTTAGTTATTCTGTTTTGACTCAACAAAACAGTGTGTGAATGTGTGTATATATAAAGGGTATGAAGGAAAGAAATAATATATTTTTGATTCTCACAAATCAATTCTCTCCAAAATCTGTTTCTCTCATTTCTTTTCCGCATTTTATTCAACTCTTGTCACCCACTCCAAGCATAGTCTAAATTGACATAGTTTTGATGTCTCAAATGCAAAAGTATCCATTGAATCAGATTCGCTCCTTTTGATAAATTCCTTGAAAGGAGGTTCTTGCCCTTGGCACCTTCAGCCTTGTCTAAGGAAAATTAGAGGTTTTCTCTCTTGTATCACTTGGGAAGTCCACCACGTCTTGCGTGCATTAGCACAATTCAGCATCCAGAGTTGTACTACAACTGATTCTGCAAGTGTTTTATCTTTTCCTCTCATTGGAAAGAAGTGCTATTGGGGGGTGATCAATTGGGTCTGCCAGTTTTTCTCAAGTTGTAAATTAAGGGACTCGTCCCTGTTGTTCTTTTTAATACAATACTCTGCTTATTTAGGAAAAATAAAAATTGAAAAAGTTCTAGAGTCAGTGTTCTCATAAGCAATCAGACGTTTGGGTTGAAATTAACTCTCATTATCATATCAACTTTCAAGAATTGAACTTCAAAATTTTCATTCTTAAAAATACAATTTTGTGAAAAAAAAAAAATACCCTTTATTATTTGATTTGAGACTTTATGACCTACATATGCAGGGGTGCAAATTGGTATAGCTGGGCCGGGCTTGGTCAGGTCAACACACTAATGGGTCGGGCTTGCTTGCAAAATTAAAGCCCAAACTTGACCTGTGACTTGGTATGGGCTGGCAGGCTTGGTTGACGCTGATCAAAATTGACATTGATTTTCACATTGTTGATGTGGATGTATGTATGGAATCATAAATGATTTCATCAAGAAGATAGGAGTGAAAAGCATCTATGTCTATGTGTGCACCTCCACATCAGCATTGTGATAATTGATGTCAATTTTAATGTTACTCCGACGCCATGACTCATTTTTTTATAATTGAAAAATATTAGTGAATAGAATAGCATCACATTTTTATTTAGAATTTAAATTAAGTATAGCAATTTATGAGTACATCAAATAAATTGATTAATGATTAATAACTTTAGTACATCAAATATTTTATTAGGTGTGAAGAATTGCATCACAATAAACTGACTGTCAGAGATTTATCGATGTAGGGTTTGTCCTTAATTTCTCTCCTTTTTTTTTTTTCTTCTTTTGTTTGTATTTCTAATGAGTGGGGCCGATTGAGATTCATTTTTGAGTAGGTTGTAGGTCCAACTTCTTGCATTTCTCTTTGCATGAACCATTTCTAACTTAAGGGAATATAAGATCCATGTATTTAGCCGGTCAATCGATAAATCAATTTGGTCCTTGCGATTTTTCATTTTTGAAATTTTTTCCTTCCAACTATTTTCTATAGCTTAGTTGCTATTATTGTGGTATTGTACCGAAAACAATAAAAAAGAAGAGAAAGTGCAAATTATTCTCCTTATGCATTATTTCAAGATTTGTGAAAGTTTGTCTGTGGGATTAATAGAGTATTACTACAATGCATCTTATCTAATACACTTTTTTGGATTGCAATTTCACAGGCCAATACTACATTCATGCTTACTATTGTAAAGAGAGACAATCGTTGTAATCCACTTTCTCTTATAATGCCAAACCAACCTGATTTCAATCCCTCCATTCTTCCCCAACTGTGAAAATTGGGAATGAAGAGCAAAGCCTACGTTCCAGCAGAAAAGTGCAACTGTACTACAATTCCCACAGCTCTACTGGCATCCATTTGTTGAAACAATAGTCCATGCGGTCATCGTTGATGTAGGACAAGTAGCAGAAGAATTCATGGAGCTCTTGGATGGCCAAAAGTCCAAGTAGAAGGAGACACTAGTAGAAATCATCGACTCGTGTGGGTTCATGGAACTGGACGAGCCCAGGAGTTGAATCATCCAAGGAGTCAGAATCACGGTCCGTCAGTTCCACCACATTTCTACCGTTTAGTCTATCTATTTTCAAGCTTAGTTTGTTTTTGCTATTTTTAGTATTTTCTTATTTTTGGTCATGTTCGTGTTTTAGTAGGAATGAAACTTTTTTCCTATAAAAAGGACTGTAACTGCAATGCAAAGACATCTTCGACTTAATGAAATTTCTCTTTAAGAGTTCTCTTTTATGGTGTATTTCAAATTTTCTCATTTTTTTCAAATTGCGCCCATTGTTATAAAAATTATGGAGGATATTTTCCGTTGGGTACCGAGGGGTGACACATGGTATTTAGGGATTCAGATTAAACATAGATCCAAGCCAACTTGTCCAATGGTAAGTTAGGCAGCTCGGTCGTAAACCAAATATGGGTTTGGATTTCGATTAGTTGGGAGAATATTGGGTTAAAGACATATGGTAGGACAGTTCAATTAGTCGGAACTCCTAAAAATCAAAGATGTGGCAAAGCCAAATGTAGAAGTTTTCTAATATAGGAAAAATCCCCAAATAAAATGAATGAATAAAAACAAAATCTGAATTAGACACATTCTTAATCAAAACAAACTATTAGAATAAATAATGGCACAATTGGAAAGATGATCAAAAGGGATCCTAGAGTTTTACATTTATAAATACATGAATATAAACATTAAAAGGTATGCGATTCTCTCCCTCTAAACTTTAGATTACTTTTTGTATTAAGATTCTGATTTGGGTGTCGGAGAGGTGGTGTTGTAAACACACCCAAAGAAATGAGGAGTGGAAATCGAGGCACAACAAGTGGAGATCATGAGATATTATTGCAAATCTCTAGGCAATGCAAGTTTTTGCATTTACAAAAATCAAATGGATACAAGGTTTCTATAAAATTCTCTTGCGCGAATGAATCTCCCACTATAAATGGCGTGGTCCAAAAATTTGTATTGGGTTCTATAAGTGTTTATGTTGAAATACTATTCCAATTTGTGACCTTGTCTTCCAAGTTATAATTGATTTCATACAGGATGAGGAGGTTCTGAGCTTGAGCTTTCCAAATTTGGGTGTGTTGGGCCACTTGCAATAATCAATCTTAAGGCTGATTTATAAAAATTAGGATAAGAGTAATTTTTCATCAAACATTTTGGTGGACCCTTCGAGTGCAGATCTAAAGATAACCATGGCTAGAATTTATTAATTAATTTGATTTTCAATCAAAATGCTCAAGGTAAATACACCTGATATTCTGTATCAGTTTTCCAACCCTTAAGTTGTGGTGATTGAGTAATTCAGTCAATGTTTTTTCTTCTTCTAAGTAAAAAAAGATTTATTTATATAGATAAATAAAATATGAAATAGAGAGACTCATTGATATCTTTACATTACAATTTTGGGCTCCAAATTTGACTATCCAATGAATTAATTTTCTGACTAATTCAGCCGCGCTTCCATTTCTAATACGCTTACCAATAGAGTGGATCTAAACTGACTTCCCTCAACACTGCACTCAATACTAAGTTGACATGGCAGTACATATGAGAATCATAGATTTTTTATAGAAAGAAAAAAATCTATGATTTTCTATAAATTACCACGCCAGCATATTATCAAAGGAAGTCAGTTCAACATTTTCTTCAGTACTATTGTAAAGGACATTGAATTTTAAACATAATGAGCAAGGATCATGATATGTATGGACCTTTGTACATGATATTCACGTTGAGCCTTACAAATAAGACTCATTTTACTCATATCACATCACTCAGAAGATAAACTTCACCATATACTCACTAGCCATTGAAGTCAGAAAGTATACAGTAAGGGTATGTTTGATTGCACATGGAAAATATGGTGGAAAATGACATTTTTCAAGTGTTTAATTGCACATGAAAATGGAAATTCATTTTCCACCCCAATCAAAAAGTCCACCAAAACATAGATTTCACTTTCCCACCCATATTTTCTATCCCCAATTCTTCTCCACTCATATCTTCTTCTTTTTTACCACCACCACCACCATTACACTAACCTCGCCGTCGTCTCCGTCTTCGTCATCGTCATCTCTGGTCACCTTCTCTCTCTCTCTCTCTCACCTTCTTCGCCACCACCATCATCACCATGTTCTCCCCCCATTTTCCTCATCATCTTCTTCCTCCCTTACCTCCGTCGCCACCATCACTACCACGTTCTCCCATCTTTTTCCTCACTTACCTCCACCGTCGCTGTCGTTGCCACCATGGTCGTTGCCTCCACCGCCATCTCCTCCGTCGCCATCACCCTCACCGTCGCTACTACCACCGCCGCCACATCCTCCCCCCTCCCTCTTCCTCCTCATCTTTTTTTTTCTCATATTTTTTTTTATGATTTTATCCAAGTAAAATCAAACAATGGAATCTGATTTTCCAACCCTACCTATTTTCCACAACTATTTTTCCATTGATTTCAAATTTCATGGAAAGTCACTTTCCATGCAATCAAACATACCCTAAGACTGTTGACTCCTCTAAATTTGCATCATAAACTTCAAGATTTGTCTTGAGTTGTCATTTTCTCACACCCCCTCTGACACACGCCCCTGTACATTTCTTTCCGTGACATGAGTTAGAATTATACACCACTGTACATCCCAATAAATATGTGTGTAATTGTGTATCGCGAGAAAAAAAATCTACAATCTTAACACATGTCACGTTAGGGGTGGTAAGAAAATCATCATTCTTGTCTTCTGCTAGATTCTATAATTATTCAAGAGGAAAACACTAGCCCTATTCCTTGGTTGAGATTTTCTTATTAAACAAATCGATGAAATGGTAAACCAACTAGTGTTGGCCATTGTGATCAAGGCCTCTTTTAAAAAAGGGAGAGGTCTTGAAATACTAAGGATTTTCAAGATTAATGTAAATTTAAAATTTTTTGTATTAATTCATAAAAGACAAATATAAAATTATATTATTCATAGAAAGCAGCACAGATCTCTAGGAAATGTGTTTTGAAAACCTGACTGATGATCCGACCGCTTGTATTAACCAATTTTTGGCATAAAAGTTGCATATGAAATATAAATCACTAATTTTTTACCATGGATGCAGGAACACAAATTTTGGTCTGGTAGAACAACCAGTTTGTGCGGTTGAACCTTCAGTTTAAACAACCGTCGGTTCTACACCATTTATCGATTTCTCATGAATTGAATCAACATTTTTAAAATTTTCAGTCGAACCTGCTTCAGCCATTGATCCAGTCCAATTTTCAAAACACTGGTTTTTATCTTAACTTAACCATCTATTTGATGGAGAGCCTTAACTATGATTGGGAGTAGAAAAGTCCAACCCAAGCATATAGTAAAATCCCAGGAGTTGCTATTGGCAGCCCAAATTTTATTTATTACACCCTAAGTTCTTAAATTATTTATCAAAACCCAATTAAAGATTAAAAGTTAAAACACATTCTTTAAACATTACAAAGATTTGGCTCAAATTATACTCTCAACATTATAATACTCATTCAAACAATTTGAGTAGAGTTGTTTACAATTATGATTAGGCTCGTGTAAATTCCCAAACCTCAACAAAAATATATAAAAAAAAGAAATCTAGCAAAAAAAAAAAAATGCAAGAGATCTCAACCATTCACTTATTTTCTTTACTTTTAATTGGGTGTAATAAGTAAAAGTTGGAGTGCTAATAGCAACTCTCAAAATCACACCACATGTCCAAGGGATAGTGGGATGATTAAATGGATACACAATCTTGACTATGTAAACACAAAATCTGATAATCGAAAATTATTCTCGATAAATATTATTGAGATATGTGTTATTAGATGCTCGTAAAATCCCAATCTTTGGATGTTTTGCTTACATGATCAGGATCATTTGTTATTTCACGAGTCAAAGTAGCCTGATCCATACATACATACAGTCTTGTGTTAAATTATCAGCTTATAGTATAGTAGCCGTATTCTTTCGTTGGGTCTGCAAAAATATTTATTTTCAAATTAACGAGTCCCACCTCAAAATTTAGAGAGTGATGGCTCTTGATGTAAATTTTTTGGCTTTTCAACTACAGGGGTGGAATATGTTGTGAATCGCATACACATGTCAAATACAATCTAAACCGTGCATCACATGTACATATTTTATTCAACATTGGTCGACTATTAAGCATCCAGAAAGATAGAAAGATAGAAATATGAAGTCAACGTCAACGTCAAGTCAAAAATAAGACCCACACCTCAGAATTCACATTGTTCTTTGTGGTCACTACTTTCTATAGGGATTGTTTTGACAAAAGTGAATTAGAAGAAACAATTAAGGAAAGCAAAGTGGGAACTATGTTTCTCGTGCTTTTGACCGTCTTATCATATTCTACTCTCTCTCATCAAGTTGATCGAGGTCAACGTCAGTATACAACCCCTTCTTTCTAAAGAAGACTCAAATAAGTATTGTGGAGGACTGCACTGCGAGTTGGGACCCTCCCACAGTTCCACTAGATGGTTTTCGAGACACACCATGTACATATCACGAGAATTATTTATGAACTGTTGGAAGGTTGGGAAGTCCGTCCCATTTCCATGCATATTAGGGTCCAAGGGTGGGGCTAGGATTTTCTAATAGTGGGGGCAAACTATGGTTAGTTGTATAGTTGAAGAACTTGAAGATAGATGGTTTTAGGGAGCAATTCAAAGGTTTTTAGTTAGACGTTGAAGAATAACATATTTAGGTCATTTCCAATTAGTAGATGAGAAAATCTGATCAAGAGACAATGCATTGTCAAAAAATTGAGGGGGGGGGGGGGGGGGGGGGGGGGGGGGGGGCAAATGGGGAGAGTGGTGAGGGAGTGAGGACAAATGGGACATGTAATTAGTTTGATGGTTTGGAGCATTACATACATTGTTTTCCTCCCTGAAGACATGTTTGATATCCCATTCAATATATTTCAGCAATACCCAACTTCTTGCAATTAGATGCTTAAGAACCAAAGGGAAGTTCCACTAGTCAATCCCTTTTACCAATAGTTCGGAGTCTGTTTCAATTTGTATGTAATCACACAATTTTTAAACATTTATCCAATTGTATTAAAAAAGACTTGGTTTTTAATCACAGACTTTCTCAGCTTCCCCACAGGTGTTTCCAAGCTTAGGAGGTAAAAGGCTTCAATTCTATGGTTAAAATAACCTATTTAAAAGGTTCACCAAGGGATGAATCAAGAATTTATAGGATAAAAGAAATGCCATGTGGCATGCAAAGAACTCGTGACATTCACTTGCAATCTAACTATAGGGAGTGTAGGAGCAGCATTGTACTTATTTTAAGGGTCTTCAACAGATCTATGTAGTATGTACTTGTTGGCCATATATTACTATAATCAGCTGTATTATTATATCTTAGAGCATCTTCAATGATAATGTTATAATTGTCTCGTTTAATTTCAATTTTTTGAAATAATAAAGTGAAAAAAAATGCCATATTTGACACGTGACTCCTCAATACTTCACCTAAAAAAATGCTATTGGTTTATTTTTTATGATAATTTAGTAAAAAAAATTAAAAAATAATTATTTTTATATTTTGGATGACAATTTGACAAAAAGATTAATTCAAAATTTTGAGATTGTCTAAATATAACACTGCTTTTAGTATATTCCATTTTTGAGAGACAATATGACACTTGCCTTAAAGAGCTTTAATGGGAGACAATTCCAAATTCACCAAAATTTAAGACGTCATTGGGGATGCTCTTAGATTTTGATTAGATTAATAGTACTTAGGGTAGTTAGGATAACTATAAAACTACCTTATACTTATATATCCATATTTTTTTTATTTGATGTAACCTCCTGGAAATAGTTTATATAAAAAAGAAAAAAGAAATATAGGATAAAGGTGTTACAAGGGGCAAGCCCCTAATTTACATGATTCAAATCCCCAGAAGTCCATTTATCATCCACTAACTTTCTTCAGGCTACAAAGAGTAACTCATCCATTGATCAAGAAAAATTAAATTACAGGTAAATCTTGTATCAATCGAGTTAGAAGCTAGAGCACGGCAACTGAATTTCCTTTACAGAATTGATAGCAAGCAATCTCTCTAATACAGAAAAAGACTTGACTTGCACAACCTTTGAAATTGCCTTATTATGAGAAATTCAAATATAACCCATATTGCAATCGAAAGGAATTGATTTGAGGAGATTACCCAATAAAGAAGCCGCCTTAAACCTTTCCAATATAAAAGCGAAGGACGTTAAAATGTGGAGTTTTACGGGGGGATTGAAAGTATTCTCCTTGTAAAGTGGAGTTTTATGCGATTGTTCAAGATTAACAATGCTGATAGTATTAGCTCATTTAAAGGAAGACTATCTTGAATTCAACATGAAGCTCCCAAATACATCAATAATCAAGGTAATTGACACTGGTGACATGTAAAATAAGTGGCACTTTAATTTAAAAAAATTAGTTTTGTGCCGAAATATAAAACTGAGCAGTTAAGTCAATGATAGATGATTTGAGTTGTAGATGCACACTTCTAAACAATTTCATGGTTTGTTATATGATCATGATCTTGATCTTGCATGACTTTGGCATATAAAAACGTTGCAAAGATGGGGTCACATCATGATTTTCTAATCCATAATGATATTACTTTCATGGCTCTCGCTCGTGCATTCCTGAATATTCTATGCAAGAGGGAGTCATATTCAATGAGTTACATGGTAGAATCTTGTGCTGGTATTTAGGTCATTATTTTGATTCATCCCTCTTTTATTATTTTTTATTGGGTAGATTACCATTGACGAAATTCAGATTCCATCTCACTGTTCATTTTAATTCCCAAAACATGAAGTGCGAGATAGCAGGTTTTTCAAAGTGATGATCTTACTGATAATTTTTTTTTTCAAAGTGACAATCTCGCTGGTTTATATAGTGAAGATCTCGTTACTTTGTAGTGAACCTACAAGATCGTCACTTTTATAACCAACCAAATTGTCTCTTTGAAGGAAAAAAAATTATATATATATATATATACATGGATCAGGATCCGTATACATATAAAGCTACTCATAAAGCTACAACGTGTTTTGTCTTATATGGGTAAAAATGTTTGGAATGGGCTGATTTTTTGTGAGGATGATCTCTATGGTGAGTAGATCATCCTTGCCAAAAATCAGCCTATTATGAAACTTTTAGCCCCATGTTTACAAGTTGAAAAATTTTAAACCATCCAATTTTTGTAAATAACTTTTGATGGGGTTAGAAGTTTTGGAATGGAATGATTTTTTTCAAAGATGATCCTCTCACCACAGAGATCATCCTCACAAAAAATCAGTCCATTCCGAACCTTTTTAACCATATAAGACAAAAACGTTGTAGCTTTATGAGTAGCTTTATGTGCCTACGGAACCCCACCATATATATATAAAGTAGTGACATTGTAAAACCTGTGAACTTGCACTTCGTGTTTTGGAAATTAAAATGAACAGTGAGCCAGAATCAAAATTTCCTCAAAAGCTAATCACGTTTTGGTAAATTTTTCTTTTTTATTTGCTTATCAAGCAAGCCAGCCACACACACACAAAAAGAATTACGAGGCATACCTCAAAGAGTTCATTTGTCTCTTTGCTAATTTTCTTTGGAGGAACAGTGAAGGTAAAAATAAAATGCATCTTGCACAGTGGGCAAAAGTTGCTAAACCCAAGGTTTGCGTTTTCTACAGCTAGAAGAGATTCAGACTGTGGAGAAAGATAGAATCCAAAATTTCAGAGCATTACTAAGTTAATTCAAAAGAAACTTTACAAGTTGGAAATAGGACTTCCACTTATATAAGGTATGAAATTTGGAGTATTGATGGTATCTTACTCACTTTCTCTCTTCTCAAGGGCTATCAATGACTTAATTATAAATGTGACTTCCCATATATATAGGTGGTGGAGGAAGTTTCTAGCATGTTAGATTGTTTGTTCAAGAAGTTTTCTAAAGGATTCAAGATGGAAAGCGAAAATATATTAGAAATTAAGGTTGGTTGCATGGAAAATAGAGATAATTGATGGTAATGGGGTTCATCCATAAAGGTGGAGATTCTAGAAACGTACATGGGAAAAGGTAATGAGGTAGAGAAGAGAGAGAAAGTGACATGTGCTAACCACATATGTGAAGTGGGGTCAATACAAAATTACATAAGTACCTTCACTACAATCCTTAAAATAAAATAAGACTTCTAGAAAATTAACTTTAAAATATAACACATAAATTAGGCATGATTAAACTATGTTGAAAATTGTTAACAGAGAGTGAGCTTTGGTCGGAATTCATTAAAGGCAAGTACATGAAGGAGAAAAGCTTCTACAATCTAAGGACTGATAAAAAATCATCTCCAATTTGGAAATCAATGGTTAAGGTTATGCCCGCGTTATTGCAGAATTCCAAATTCATAGTGGGGACCGGATCTAAAATATTGTTTATATATCACAACTAGAGGGTTCAGGGTGCTTTGGTGGAAGTGTTTCCGAACGTACAAAATTTATCTATGTTGAGTGATGTGTGGAATAACCGTATTTGGAATTTTGAAAAAATTGAAGCTCTTCACGGCTTGGAGGTTGCTCAATTTTGCAAGAATATAGAGGTGGATCGGGGGAGAATAGATAAGGCGATTTGGATTCCAACCACAAACGACAGATTCACAAAACATATAGCATGGAATTGTATCAGATCTAAAGGTATAAACCATTCTAAATGGCAACTTGTTTAGAACTCTAAATGCCCAACAAAAATTCTGATTTTTAGTTGGAAAGTGATGCATTTAGCATGCCTAGTTGATTCATTAGGAGAAAATGGGGATTTTGTGGTCCTTCTCAATGCTTTTTTTGTAAAGTTCATGAAGAAGAAATCCACCATTTATTCTTCAACTGTGTTTTCACCAAAGATTTATGGACTAAAATCTATGAATTGCCAAACCCTAGAGGAGGGCTGGTTTCTTTTGTGATTCAAGCTTGCAAGAACTCTTCTAGTTGAATCTCTAAAATGGTTCCTTGGCTACAGCTATGGGAACTATGGTTGGCTCATAATGCTGCGACATTTGAGGGAAAAAAATGCTCCAAGGATGACATTCTAAAGAGACTACAGAAGTGGATTACTGAACTAAGTTTTCTTCATAATCACAAATCATCTCCATCATCTTTTGCAGCATTGAATTAGGTTAAGCCATCATTGGGTAGGTTAAAATTGAACAGTGATGATTCAAGCATACGGAATCCTGGAAAGGTGGGGGCAAAATGTATCTTAAGGGACAATGAAGGAGAGTTAGTTAAGACTGGTTATTGTTTTCTCGGTGAGGGAATAAATAATTTTGTGGAGTTTAACGCTCTACTTTTTGGGCTGAAATTATCTTTCATGCAATGGTCAAAAATTATTATCGAATCTGATTCGATGTTGTTAGTTGATGCAGCCAAGGGTGGAAATCTCCCATGGCATCTCGAGTTTATCTTCTTCAAGGTTTTGGAGATTTTGGATCAAATAGAATGGGGCATTAGACACGTTTACAGGGAAGCTAATAGTACAGCTGATGTATACGCTTATTTTTCATAATGTTTCTGATTTTCCTTTCTTCGCTCCTAAGGCGTTTGTGGGTGATCAATTGAATCTCCCAAACCCTAGGCTAATGTAATTTCTCTTATTTAGTACAAATACATGCTTGATTACCCACACACACACACACACACACACAAAAGAAAAACAAAAAGAGTATTCTGTATACCCTTGATATCCCCTGAAAAAAAATACATATATATCATTCTACCAGTGCTTGCCATACTCTGATGAGATACACCAGCAGCGATTGCCTTTTTTTTTTTTTAGTTGCTAAGTAAGCAAAAGATGTATTAATTGAGGTTTAGTGTAACCAAGTTTCTCTACTAATTTCAAACCAAAGCAACCTTAATTAATCCCTTCACTCTGCCTCGACTGTGAAAACTGGCGCTCTTCACGAAGAATGCAGTCTACATGATTCCACCAAGAAAGTGGGCTTAATGATCATTGCATCATTTAGTAGAATTCCCAGGTTTCTACTGGCATCAATTGGTTGAAACAATAATCTGTGCAGTACTCATTGTTGTAGAAATCAAATGGATACAAGGTTTCTATAAAATTCTCTTGGATGAATGAATCTCCTTCTATAAACGGTTCAGTCCAGAAACTTGTATCGAGTTGTACAAGTGTTTCCGTTGAATTGGTGTTTAAATCAGTAACCTTGTCCTTCCAAGTTATAGCTGAATCCATGCTAGATGAGGAGCATGAGCTTTCCAAATTTGGGTGTGTTTTATCTTTGAGGAGAAACATATTGGACTCTGATCCACTCTCCCATTCAGCTTCCCATTTGGTTACCTCGATCGAATTCGATTTTTCTTCCTCTAACGCAACCTGATTTTGTTTCAAGTGTTTCTTTAAGTAGGTGTGCCAGTGATTCTTTATATCATTATCCGTTCTTCCTGGTAATTTTGCTGCAATGGCAGACCATCTGCTCAAGAAACAACAAATCATGCAATTTTATAAGAAAATTTTATATAGGATTCCAAGTAGTTCTTCTTCGATAGCTTTGTAAAAGTTATTTCTAAGAAGCCTAGATCAATTAATTAATATATACCTATTACCGAGCGATTCATGTAAGTTGATGATGGTTCCTTCTTCTTCTTTACTAAAGTTCCCTCGCTTGATATCAGGCCGTAGGTAATTCTTCCATCGGAGTCTGCAACTCTTCCCACATCTTGATAAACCTGCATATAGAAATCAAGACTTAAACTGACTATTTTTCCAACTATTGTGATGAAAAATGTGGGGTAGTCTAAAAAAAAAAAAAAGACTGGCGTGATTATGTTCCAAGGAATACATAATACATCAAATTTATTTATCTAAGATAGAATTTACTCAAATTCAAGAATAATTAAAGAGTAGTCATAAGTGAAATTCTTGTTAAATATGTCTTCCTATTGATGAAGTTTAGGCTTGAAATATGTATTTGTACCAGCAAATTTGGGAAGCTCTCTCCAGTTCCAATGGCCATGTTTCATAATGTAAGCAGTCAACTTCGCATCTTCTTCAAGACTCCATGACCCTCTCTTCAAACCTGTTTTCTCAAAGCGGGCAGTTTTCCTCACCATCTCTAAGGAGAGACCCTTCTCTCTTGATTTCAAAAATTGTCAAAAGCTTTTGAGCTGCAGTAAAACCTCAGACTGATATTTATACTAGAAGCACATCCAGAAATGTCGTTAATATGTTTCTCGAAAGTGATATTTAATATTGGAAAATGGTACTTATACGCACATGGACTTGGAAAAGGGTTTATTTCTTTTTATTATTATTTTTGTTCTATTTTATTATTTGATTTACAACATCCACCATTCCACCGGCAATTTATGAGCTGTGCTAAGGAAACATCGTTTCACACTAGGAGGTGTGAGCTCATAACCATCACATCAAAGCATTGTGAAAGCGAATGACAAAGTCCCTCAAGGAATTTTCATTTGGCAGATTTACCAAAACATGCACAACATTTCGGTTGATTTCGAAAACGATACACTGTAGCAATTAATTTCAAAAATGGTAAATTTACCATTTTCGAAATTAATTTTTTTTATCAAAACGGTAAAAACAGTAAAATGTATTTTTTTTACCGAAAATACCCTTTTTTATTTTTTAACTGAAATTACGAAAATAAAATTGATTTCGGTAAAAAAAAAATTATAAATACATATTATTGTTAGATTACTGAAAGAGAGTGAATATTTTTAGTTAGATTTTCATTTTTTTAAGGTTAAAATTATAAATATATATGTAAAACAAAAAAAGGGTATTTTCGGTATAAAAAAATATTTTACTGTTTTTACCGTTTTGATAAAAAATATTAATTCCGAAAACGATAAATTTATCGTTTTCTGAATTAATTGCTACAGTGTACCATTTTCGAAATTAATTTCGAAAACTCTACCGTTTTGATAAATTATTCTTTTCATTTTGTATACAGTTCTCCTTGAAATTTGGACCTTGACCCTTATAATGAAAGCCAGGTAGGCCAAAACAATAATTAATTAGTCTTATGGGGAGGGTGTTTCTAAGAAGTTGCAATCTATATTTATTTAACTAAATAAAAAAAATTTCTCATTATCTAGGGAGGTATATAGAGATACGTCAAAAAAAAAAAAAAAAAAACCTCATTCCAAAACTTCTAATCCTATCAAAAATGGATGGTCCAGGATTCTTTAACTTGTAAACATGGGATTAGCAGTTTTAGAATAGATTGATTTTTTACAAGGATTATCTTCTCATCATAGACATCATCCTCACAAAAAATCAGTCCATTCCAAACATTTGTGTCCATATAAGATAAAAACACATTGTAATTTAATGAATACCTTTACGTGTCTAACCTATAATTTAATAAAGAAGATTAAAAAAATATCATTTTTTTATATTTTTATATTAAAGATTACTAAAAGGCTTCACACCTATTCAGTCCTATTTCTACTAGTCTACTTTGAATATCACGTGTAGCTTTATAACCCTTTCAGACCATCTAGTTCATGGAAGACATGGTAGACCATAAAGGCAGTCTACATAGACTTGACCCTGATCCAGATTTCTTAAGGTGAATGGGATCTATCATTTGATGAGTCCCATTTGAGATTTCCAACGGTCATGATGCACGCGATTTTGAATGATTGGTCGCTTTTGATGGTAAGTATAATTAATAGAATGTTAATTATGGGTGTGACTCGTTTGTTTTCTTACGAGTACATGCATGTGGATCACGTTGCTTTGACTATCATCCCAAACTCATTAATTTCCTTTCATTGACAGACACGTGGTTTCTGATAATACATAAGTACACAGAAGGACTCAGATAAAGAGGTAAAACAGAAGCTTCTATCATGATCAATCCTATCAGTTCTATTTTCACATTGCGTGTTAGTCGAAGGCAAGGCAAGCATTTTCCATCAGAAAAATGACTTTTGACAACCATATCTTCTGTAGCGTGCTTTTCTTGTAACATTTTTTCCAAGTCAAGAAAGCGCCACCTTGAGGAAAGACAATTGTAATAAGGATCTAGTAATGGGACAGCTAACTAACCGGTTTTCTACAGGATCACATACAGTGACATGTTCTTAAATAATAGGAACGGCTTCTGGCGCCTATGTGGCATGCGTTTGATTGCAGGACCCAAGATTTTCTTGTAAATGTTAAAAAAAAGGGTATTTATGTCATTTCTCATTAATATATATATATATATATATGGGTCCCGTTATTTGGCTAACAGTTTGGCAAACACTTTTTCAAAACATGGGTTAGAGGTCTTGGAATGGGCTGATTTTTGGTGAGGATGATCTCTATGGTGAGGAGATCATCCTCACCAAAAATCAGCTCATTCCAAAACTTCTAGCCCCAGTTTACAAGTTGAAAAATCGTGAACCGTCCATTTTTTGTAAATCATTTTTGATGGGATTAGAAGTTTTGGAATGGGCTGATTTTTTATGAGGATGATCTCCTCACCGTAGAGATCATCCTCACCAAAAATCTGCCCATTTCAATACCTCTAACCCATGTTTTGAAAAATGTGTTTGCCAAACTGTTGGCCAAATAACGCTACCCTATATATATATATATATATGAAAGAAGGCCCAAGTCAAAACAACATGACACATCCACAAACTGCCTCCATGCCCCTTACGACAATCTTATCTAATAGATATTTTATTTGAATTCCTTACCTCTACAATATGAAACAAAAAACCTTTCGAATTTAGTATCTTCCCAATATTAGTTTTCTTAATCTCTTGGGTGACATTTATAAGCTAGTTTTTAACCTTCTAATCTAAAGAACAAGATAGGATTTTTAAAATTAAAGATATTAGGATTTTTAATTGAAAATTCTTAATTTTTTATATAAGGGATTAAGATAACATATAATAAGATAGAATCAAATAAATTAAAATTAATTTTGTGTATGGGTTGAACTTCTTGAAGATGCTAATTTTACTTGGGAAGAGGGAGGGGGGGGGGGGGGGGCGGGGGGGTTGGTTCCAAGTTGAAAAGAGGATATTTAGATCCCTTTCTTTCTGCGTGGAAAAGAAAAATAGGCATCAATTTGATAGTAAAAGTGGGGGTATTTCGAATATTCACCAAAGTGTAAAAAGGTGTCTAATCATGTTAAAAATCCAAGGGGGCGGTGGTAAAAATTGGAGGGAGAAGAGGGAGTGGGGAGGCAACATGGTCAAATGGGGAATGTTATTAGTTGAAAAATAGAGGGTATCTCAAATTGAAACGTAAATGCAAGGGTATCTAAACTCACCCAAGAAAAAATTTCCTCACTGGCTCCACCTATATTTGGTTGGAGTTTAAAACACATTGGACTCCTAATCATGCCACTTTTCTAATCACATCCTACACAATGTGTTTAATCTCCATTAAACTCATGCCACGTAGACACCATAGGTTGTGACTCATATCTACTTACACGTAGTGTGATATATTTAATAACCAACCAAAACATGCCTTGTAAAAAAGACCATGTCGCTATTGGAATAGGACACCGACTTTGGATCACGACTCACAAATAATACATTAACCCTCTTTGGGTTAAACGACCTAAATCAGATTTTAAAATTTTTAAAAAAAAATCTCATCTTTTTTGAACTGGTAAAAACTTTGAAATTGGACAGGTACTAAACTCCTAAATTTAAAACTAAAAGTAAAATTGATTTTGCAGTCTTGTTGATTTCATGCCCCCAACCATCCAAAAATCCTAAAAGGTGGCATAAGGAAAAATAAAAAATTAAATATACAATGAAAGATATGCTCCCTACTTTTGACATGTTAATAAGCAAAATATTATTTAAAAGGTGCTTTTGAGTTTTCACATACTTGAGTTTTGGGGTGTCAATGTGTCGGATCCTAAGTGAAAACTAGCGAGCATCCCATCTTGTTTACATGCAAGTCTTATACTTCTGGTAACAGATCTAAAATAAGTGAAATTAGAATCACCGAAAACCATTGTGTTAATCGGCCATGAAGAAATGAACCAAACAAAAAAAATGTAGGTGACAATAGCATTCCATCTTGTTTACATGTAAATTTTTTTTCCACCACAAAAAATGAGAATTATGTGTCTCTTATCATAGTCGTTGGATTGACTTTAATCTAATGGTTAGGATAAGTTTCACTTTTGGAACCTGTTATGGGATTTTATTTTAGGATTGGGTTTTCTTGTGATAGTGGTTTTCCAATTATATTAGGATAGTGGTGACCAAACACTATCCCATTGGGTTGAGAACTCCATTCCACCTCTAATTTGAATCCTAGTTGATCTTTAATCTTCTCCTTATATATTTTGGTATTGGATTGTACTTTGTACTAAGTCAATTCTTCTAGAATATTTAGTTGATCTTATACAGCTAACTAATCGATAATGGTCTTATCCTTGATAGGGGGACATAGGTCATCGTTTCCAATTATGAAAGGCACCCCCCACTTCAATAAGGTTGCTTGGTTGGATGGTTACTGTGGAAGGCAATTCTCGGAGCTATCGACACATGGCTCCCAGTAGAATTAGTGCTAACCCACCGAGTCAAGTAAGATCTACCGTAGTATAGAGCTGGGACGGAACTAGCTTGGAACACGTGATGTTTACGTGATAGACACGACAACATCACCATTGATAGGACGAGACGTAACAACCCGTACTTTGACAGATCGTTTGTACCTACCTCAAACCTGTCAGGGCAATTGCAGCAACTCCTGCCGCTGACAAGCCAGAAAGTAGGTTAACCACTTCAGCTAGATCATTGAGAATATCTTGGTGAAACCCTCATTCAGGATTCTTATAAATACTCGGATGCAATTCATGACAAAGGTTATAAAAATTCAACTCTGAGAACCTTTTAATAACTCGGCATTAATTCTAACTTGATCGTCAGAGTGGTCCTATTACAGATCCCACCGAGATAAAAGACTTCAAGAGGTATCCTAACGTAGTGCAAGAAATTGCATCTATAGACAACAATTCCAGATCGAACATTTTCTTTAGGATAACCGAGTGAGATAACATAGTTTGAAGAAGTTTATTAGTTGCAAACACTACGTGAAAATTGGAAAATTCGACAGGCCAAGGCCTACAAAATATAGAAATTGAATTTCAATGGCCCAAGGCTGTCAAATTTGTTATATTCCTTAGATTTGACAGCTTTGACCTTCAAATGTCTTCAATCCTCCAATAATTTGATAGTCAATCCGTCGAAGAAAAAAAATTTGACGACGAAAAAAAAAAAAACTTAATCCGTCAAATTTTATGAAATTCAATAGCCTTGGACTGTCAAATATAGGTTTTTTCACATTGTAAAGCACCAATGCTAGATTATTTATGATTTATTTACAAGCAAGTTAGAAGTCTAGGAGAATTGAATCCGTCATAAGACAAGTTAATAGTTAGGTTCGTTTAAATTTTATGTTCTTGATTACTCAGATTAATACTGTATTAACGGATCTTAATCTGAAATATAGGTTTTAAGTCCAAAGTCCGATAGTCCAAGGTTCCCTTCCCTTAATATGTGATAATTTTCAAGGATTTTCCATTATATCAAGCATCTATCATAAGGGGACTTAATTTGATGATGGTGGATAATGAATTGTAATGAAAAATAAAGAAAATTATATTTAAATAAATTAACTATCAAGGTATACGAAGTGAAACCTATTAATCTTCAAGGCTTATTTTTGGAACATATATTTAATACTTGGCTAATTACTACATTTTCTAACGACTTGCTCAATTCCCTAGATGGGAAGAGTCTAACTGATTATTGTAACTTCAATGTAAAATTAAAAGAAAAGGAAAAAAAAAAAAAAATAGAATTGAAAAAAATAAAGCTTTGATTAATTCGTTCTTGTGCTATAACATTGTCGAGACCTTCATTTTTCTTGTTTACAAAATTAAACTAACTACCTAACCTATCTACCATTTACAAGAAGACAAACTCTCAAAAAATATAAAGAAGAAGAGGGAGGAGAGAAATGAAATTAAATGACTTAGTTAAGGTGTCATGGTGTAACTCCAAGGTAAGGAATTGGAGGCATGTATAGGATTTAGAGGTAGATAATTGATTAAAAACTTAAGCAAAGTGGAGAATGATAAGAAAATTTAGGTATGACTAAAGTAAAAGGGTTTTGAAAGTTAAATAAAACTTGGTTTTAAGCTTTAATTTAGACCTGGACTAAGTCATTGGTTTTTGGCTTAGGATCCATTTGAGTATTATTCATTACGAGGTCTTAAGACTTTACATTTAATTTAAAGAAACTCAAAGGCGCCAAGTCCAAGTTTCAAAGACCAAGCTCATAGTCATTGTGCCACAGTCCAATCCAACCACGCCATGATCGAAGAATAAATTTAAATTCAAATATCTCACATTAGCTTACATTTTATGATCTCGGTCTCCTCTTAAAACTTGTAAATGTATTTGTTAATTTTCAAATGAATCCGAATTTGCTCAATTTTGACATTGAAATAAAAAAGTTATGCTCATTTTATGAACGTTGTGTAGAAGTCCATATCACCTATATTACTCTCGAAGAAATTGATGATTTTTGTATTTTTTTATTTATTATTTCCTCACTGTGTTAATTATCATACAAAATAAACACATATAAATTAGTAAATTTTGAATTTGATTGTAATTGCATGCAAAAATCTATGATAATTCAATAAAAATGTGCAATGCAATTATTTAATGATGAGATGATTTCTTACGTGAAGAATCGAACTTTTATAGAGAAAAAACTGAATATATACCATGAAAATAAGTGACAAAATATGGATAATTTGACACTTGTCAACAATCATGAAGACAAATAACAAAATCTTCAAAGTCACGAGTATATTTTTTTTATATTCATCATTCGTTGTAACAAATCAATGGAATAGATTAAATGTTACATTTAAATCCTTGAAATTATTAACATGCCATTCTGCATTTGTCATTCGTTGTCGTAAATTGCTTGAATGGATTGCAACCACCATTGAATACTCAAGTAAGATAAAAGAGGTGAGAAAGGCTATCTTGAGTATATTACTACACTTTTCTTTTAAGTAAGAAGGTATTTAGAAAGAAAAGTTTTCTCGTTAGAATATTAATTTCCACCAAACAATTAGGGGAATTTATCAACAAAACCTGATATTAGGGTCCCTTAAATAATTTTCCCTACCTTTTTTTCCTATTATTTAGTATGGTGTGCCATGGTGGACTATTATTACAAGTTCTATCCAATTAGATAGTTATCAAGATTCACATTCTCCAGATCACGAAGATTCTTCGGTAGATCCTGACATTCACTATGTGAAGAAATGGAAAAATTCAACACCAAGGTCTGACGAATTTGACTAAAACTAAGAAGAATCGAAGGAATTTGGTGTTGATTTTACCCTTTATTTTTACATAGTGATTTGGACTGTCAAACTCATTTCCATTCATATAATAAATGTATTAACCAACGAGCATTGGGCGCAGTGGCCAAGGCATCCCCTAAAAAAGGGAAAGGTCTTGAGTTCCAACCCCCTTATCAACCACCCACATGGCCTAATTACTTGGTATGTGTGGTTTGTGGGGGTAATACATGTACTTGGGAGATTTGAGTGAGATATGGTACTCTAAGAAACCAATTGTCTCACCCCTATTAATCGGGCCTAAGAGTTTGAAATCCCGTCATAAAAAATAAAAAAAAAGTGTGTTAAAGACAAGTTATGAAGTATTGTAATACGATATTATATTTTTAGATATTCAAATAAGATTGTATTTGATTGTGTCAAAGATTGGGATTAAAGTTATTAGGGATAGAGTTTATATTTACTTATGATTTATTTACTACTCAATTGGAAAAAGCTCCAGATTGGGTCAATTTTCATTTCAAACTTCTTGGATTCAATAATGTCAGGGTAGTAAATTTCAACAAAAAATGACAAAATAGGGCCATTGATGCTATAACAATGCTTATATTTTTCAAGGTCCAGCATATCTTTCTCAAGTGCATAGGTTATTGTTATACCGGCCTCAATGCTTATTATTTTTAATTTTCACAAAAAAAATTATGTATTTTAGTGGATAATCCCCCATTATATTCTTTATTTTCTTGTATATTGTAGATGTTATAGTTATTAGATTGGACTTGACCAGTTTTTCTTTGAAAAATTAAATTATTACAAGAAAACGACTTAGTTTTTTTGGACTAACCACTCAACCTGAAAACTTTTGAAAGATTTCCACGATAGGTCATCCTCAACGATCCAATCCTAATCTTTTATGCCTATCCTAATGGATTGAGCAATCCAAACCAAAATGGGATCATTTTGGTTTGGTGTATAGGTCCAACAGTTACGGATATGTGGATCTTGATTTTTTTCTTAACCAAGATATTCGGGCCTCTTAGACCATTCCAGGGTGAAGCCAGGATTTTGCTAAAGTGTTTTTTTTTTTTTTTTTTTTTCTTTCTTTTAAGACCTTTAGAAAACTTTTTCTTCCTTCTCTACATATTATTAGAATTAAAAAACATTTCTTTTTAATTTTTCTAATCTTTTTTCAAGTTCTTTATAAATGGGTACAAAAAAGAAGGTCATTTTTTTTAGACCCGTGATTAAATGACTCATCAGGCAGCATACTCAATCAACTCATTGATGTGACAAGTTTGAAATTGTAAATATATATATATGTACACAATTGCACTTCCCCATGAAAAAGTATATCCTGAGGGAGCCATATACCCCGACACGGAAAGATCTACGGTTTCCAAACTTGTTCACATCAGTGAGTCGATTGAGTATGCCACCTGACAAATACATTTTTTTTATCAGGCAACTAAGAGTGATTTTTTTTTAAATCTACCCTGGACCACCCGATTTTTCCTCGGGGCACATGGGATCCCATCCCCCACCAAGTAATTTCTGAAATAAATCCGTGAAGAGTATAAGATCCACACCACAATATTCATGGAAATAAGACAGACAGTCTCAATTTCATTTGGCCCTTGAATAGTCCTCGTGATCTAAACTGTGAATCTCGTGGATCATCTATTGGGTTGGGCTCGGAATGCCAGGATCCGCATTTGAATTTTGAACCGTTGTATTAGTTGGAAAAAAAATATAGATCCACAAAAAAGTGGTTTTCTGTCCCCCGCAATGTTTGTTTCCATCTTCTTAGTTCTTTCCGAAAGAAGTGAGTCAACTTGACTAGACAGTCAAAATAGTTGGGACCGAGTTCCCACTTCGCCTTATCAGTTTGTAAAAAAACAGTACACTCGTAGAAAATGGTGGCAACACAACGATGTGCTTTCTCAGGGCGTAGTAGTGGGACTTGACGTTGACTTGACGTTAACTTCAATTTTTCTCTCTAGATGCTTCATAGATTAATGACGAATTAAAGAAAAAAAAAAGTATGGGCATCGACAAACATGACGTATGGGTTAGATTGTATTTGATCAGTAGTGAGTGCGGTTCACAGAACACATCAGCACTTGTGAATTTTGAGTGGATTTTATAAAGCTCACGTGAATCTCATGTTGCATGGTCCAACCATATCGTGTATCTTGCTCACCATATGTGGTCAAAAAATCAATCTGATACTACTCTGAAAAGTGGATGTCCCACTGAATTAGTAAGAAAATTACTTAATGGACTCTGATGGAGTAATTCTTTGTAAATATCCCTAAACTTTTGCGTGGAAATTTGATAGTTCAGTTAGTTAGCCTTTTCTTTCTTAATGCCCCCTCACCCTCTTTCAATTGGTCAAATTGACAATTTGTTGAGAAAAAGAGGAACAATCAAACCAAAAAATAAAACACAAATCACGCATAGAAACACAAAATTTTATGTGATTCTCTCAATATTGAGGTACGTCCACAGATTATATAGATTCCATTATGAAGAGAAAACTCATAGTTACAGATTAGAAACTTTCACCAAAAAGGTGAAATATAAATACGTTAGAAAATCTAACTAGGATTTTACATAATAGTAAAATTACAAAAATACCCTTGGATAATTATAAATTTCTTGTTGATTTACAATACCTCGTTGTTGACCAGTACTATCAGTCTTTACAAACTACAACACAATTTACATTGTTGAGATTGAAGTTTGAACATGAATTAGTGACTACGATTCTAATAGTTGAGATGGACAAATTGAATGGTCAGTCTCAATTATTTGAATCATCAATCTAGACAATTTAAGCTTTGTTTTCTATGGGGGTAAGGGGCATTAAGAAAGAAAGATTCTACTAACTGAATTATTAATTAAGCGACTATCCAAAAGTTTGGATGCATTTAGAAAGAAGTCGCTACGGTAGGGCCCATTAAGTAATTTTCCCAAATTAATTCATTGGGTAGTACATTAATTGGCCATGAATATTTGGACCACCCTGGGGCTAAACAACAAAATTCAAACTAATTGGTGAATTCTAGCCACTAGATTTGTATTTCTTTCCAGCATTATCTTAAGCTCACACAAAAGCCTTTAATTTCCACAAAATTTTTAATGAAAAATTGCTCCCATCTAATTATTATTGATAACCATTAAGATTGATTATCATTCTGCAGGTCCAGCTTTCACTGATTGGGTGAAGTTTTAACTTTCAAAGAGGCAACTCAATTTTTTTTGTTGGAGGAAAGCCAAAGTTTCATTATTACTTAATGTAGCAAGTCAAAAAAAAAAAAAAAAAAAACTTTTCAAGTCTATGGAATTAAACAACCAAAAATAAAGTGTATCACTATCTCTTTCTACAAACAATTAATCCATTTGATACACGTTATTGGATGGACTTCAATTATAAATACCACTCGTTTTGGGCTCATAGATTAAATGTAAGAGACTTAATTTACTGAAGAGTTTGAGCTTTTGGGAACTTTTGAATTTAAGAGAAAGGACTCTGTCCTTAGAGATGGTGAGGAAACCTGCCTGCAGTGAGAAATCAGGTTTGAAGAGAGGGTCATGGAGTCTTGAAGAAGATAAGAAGTTGACTGCTTACATTATGAGATATGGCCATTGGAACTGGAGAGAGCTTCCGAAATTTGCAGGTAGGAATGCATATATATATGTAATTAAAGTCTAATAATTTTCATTAATGGGAAGATATATTTATAAAGAACTTCAATTATAATTATTTTAGTAGTCTTGAATTTCATGAGTAAATATTTGTATCTAATAAATATGTAAAGAAAATTTGATGTATTATGTAGTGCTACCAAATTAATATTAGGACAGTTTTATGAATGAATTGGTTTTAATTCTTGATTTCCTTCTGCAGGTTTGTCAAGATGTGGGAAGAGTTGTAGGCTAAGATGGATGAATTACTTGCGTCCAGATATCAAAAGAGGGAACTTCAGTAAAGAGGAAGAAGAAATCATCATCAACTTACATAAATCGCTCGGTAATAAGTATGTATTAGTTAATCTCAGAATTTTTTTTTTTAACAAAGTTATGGAAGATCAACTTCAAATCTAATATAAAATTTTCCTGTAAAATTGTACGTTTTGTATCCTAACAATCACTGCAAACTAATATATATACTAGTACATAATTCTTGTGCAGATGGTCTACAATTGCAGCAAAATTACCGGGAAGGACAGATAATGAGATAAAAAACCACTGGCACACCCACTTAAAGAAATGCTTGAAACAAAATCAGACAGCAACAGAGGAAGCAAAACTGAATTCAATCAGAGTATCCGAAGGAAAAAATGAATTTGATCAAACCTCATGCTCCTCATCCAGCATGGATTCAACTGTTACTTGGAAAGACAATGTTAGAGATTCAAATAGCAATTTCCAGGAAACACTTGAAGAACTTGATACAAGTTTCTGGACTGAACCATTTATAGTAGAAGATTCATTCATGCAAGAAAGTTTTATGGAAACTTTGTATCCATTTGGTTTCTGCAATGATGACTTCACGGATTACTGTTTCAACTAATCGATGCTAGTAGAATTGTCGGAACTCTAGTAGCTAATTCGATGTTCATTAAGACCTCTTTCTTGCTGAAATTTGGACCATGTTCTTAGTGTCCCAGTTTTGACAGATGGGGATGAAGAGTGAAGGGATTTGATTAAGGTTGCTTTAGTTTGGAATTATTAGATAAATTGTATTACATTAATCTTCAATGTGTAATACTGTAGACACCCCATTTTTGTATTTGTCTGATTAATCAACTCATCAATTCGATTGCGACGATTCCCAATGATGGATGAATATTCTAAAGTTTATTAATTACTAAATGTGTTTTTAAAGCTCGGATAAAATATTTCAAACAAACAAACTTTGAAAACCATACTACTTTAAGAAAATATGATCCAAGACATAGAAATCATCATTTTGAGATAAAAAGAAGTTTTAGAAGAAAAATCAGTATAAAAAAATGATCAAATTATCAAAATACCCATGATATCAAAACACCCCTAAAAGCTATATTACGTTTAGGAAAACCATTTCGAACACTTAAAATAATAAACTAAATTCAAATAAACTGTTTCGTCAATTTTCACAAAATTCGATAAAATTACCAACATACCCCTCATAGGGTCTACGATCATTTCACATTAAAAACCCAGAAGTAATATAAATCAATACTCTCATTCAATTCCTTACAAAAAAATAATTTCAAAACATCGAAAAACAACCGTTCAACGCAAAAATCCTCTTTGAAGGTAAAACGATAATTTTTCAACCTTAAAATTTAAAATTTTGAAATTAATAATTAAAATATTAATTATTGTAAAGTGAAATCTTAATAAATTAAATTAAAATTTGTTGAACAAATAAATTCAATTAATCAAGCCCATGAGTCAAATTTTAAGTAATGGCCCATTTGTTCAAGTGGGGCCCACCTGACATTAATAAAACTCTTCACTAAAGGTCCCAAAGAGTTTATAATAATTTAATAAAGAACTCTCCATTAAGAGGTTCTTCAAAATTAAATAAATTCTCATTCTACATAAATTTAAAAATTCAAATAAAACCTAATTGAATCCTAATCTAAACAACTTAACAGATTAGTTAAATATAAACCTTATCTCTAAGAAACTTAATCAAATCATAATCTTATCACAAAACTCTTTAAAATGGAATCTCCACAACCTTATTTTGTAGGTTAGGAGAAACCTTAGAAAATCAAGGTCAAAAATCCTCTAGATACTTCTCAAAACCTTAAATCTGAAGTCCCAAGTCAATATGTAAACCTCAAGCCTTAGTTTTCAACCTAAAAAACACTTAGAAACTCGAAAAACATCCAAAAAATCAGTAAAACATCTAGACTTAGAAGAATGCAATCTCATCTCGAAGATCAAAAGCAGATCTAGCAACAAAGATAAAATGAGAAGATTCATATGAAGAACGCTAATCGCTAGTTTCTAAGGGAATCGATCATCGTAATCATTCAAGTAAAAGAAAAAGTAATTTTTATTTAATTTTTTTAAGACTATTTTGTAATGTAAATATTTGAGAAGAGTAAAGATCGATTTTTGACGAGTAGGATTGGTGCCTAACACCTTCCAATCCCGTAACCTCATCCCCGTACCCGTAATTCTTTCACAGTTTAGTATCTCTTATCCATTTAGAATCAATTTTTTATTCCTATACCATAAAAATAGGTGGCGAGTCCCAAAAAAAAGGAAAATCGAATCCGTACTCGTGGATCAAGGACTCTTTCAAATACTAATGTTACTAGTAAGCTAGAATGTAGTTTGACAGCAAGCGAGAATGCAATGAAAAAGAACTTTTATATATGTACCAACCATGCAAAAAGGAGAATCATGAGATGATATATTACGATTAAAATTTCTTACTTAAGGGAAATATTAATGTGTATGCCCTGACTTGCCTTATAAAATAATTGAGTCATGATAATATGACTCACCAGGTGGCCTACTCAATCGACTCCCTAAGGTGGACAAGTTCGAGAACCGTAGTTCTATATGACTCGGGATACATGGCACTCTCGGGATACCCTTTTTTTATGAGGAAGTGCAATCGTATATCCCTAGGTGTACAAATCTACCCACGTCAGGGAGTCAATTAAGTATGCCACCTAGCAAGTCATATTATCATGACTCAAAATAATTTTCTTTTATATAAGAGTCGTGATAATTTGACTGCCTCACCCCCACGTGGCATACTCAAAATACTCTCTTAAGGTGACATGTGTGATAATCATAGCTTTTTTTGTCTCGGGATACATATATGCACATCCCCATAAATATGTGCAAATGTGTATCCCGAGGAACAAAGATCTATGGTTCTAGCACATGCCATACCAAGCAAGTCTTTTGAGTATGCCATTGGGGAAGTAAAAAACTCATTACTCTTTATATAATTCTACTTCCTTACTTTTTAAGTAACACACACACACACATTACTCCTAAGAATGACTCATGAAAAAAAAACACATGATCCCCACTCTTTAAACACAAAATCTAATGGTTGAGATTTATCCTTGGGATAAGTATATCCGAGATTTGTGTTATCCAAATACTCATATATCTCAACCATTGGATTTTATATATAAAGGGTTGGGATCATGTGTTTAATTTCATGAGTCAGTTTAATTTCATGAGTCATTCTTAGGAGTCAATGGATCCCAACCCTATATATACATACACACATACGCTAGAGTTTGCCCCGAGCTTATCATCTTTGGGATGAAGGGGATGAAAGCGGAAAAATAATAATAAAGTTGGAGAGGTATACTTGGATATGAAGGTACAAGAAGAAAGACAATAAAATTAAAATTTTCCTTGAGATACATATTTTATTATAGAGTTTGACTAGCCTTATTAAGTTAATAAGATTTCAATTCTTACTAAAGGTCATTGATCTCACCTTGTGGCATCCGAAAATATGATCCAATCCCACACAATTGTAGAGGACAAAATTCCATTAACTTTGAAAAAAAAAATCACCATTGAATTCTAATTTTAAATTTTGGAGTTCTGTGAAAGTTCAATAGCAATCCATTTTCAAAACCTTTGATCAAGACCAATTTTTATTTTTATTTTTTGAATTTTTTTATATTTTAGTCTTTCCATGAAATCTAGAGGACTATAGTGTTCAATTGCCAATGTGGTAATCCATTTGTATTAAGGTTTCTATATTGAATCCCAACTTGCTTCCACCCTTGAATTATATAATTCAGGAAATAGGTTAAGTATCATTGTAACGTACACACTAAATCTATTCCCAAACAAAGGATAAAATGATTCAATACTTTATTGATCAATAAATCTATTTAAGAATCTTGCATGATTATTATGAGATGGTTAAGGCCCGTGTGGATACCCGGAGTCAAAAGCTCTCTGTCAAACAGCGGGAGTCAAACCTCTCCATGGAAGGACGTGTTTTTGGAATTTCTCAACAAAAAAAAAAAAAAAAACAAAAACCTCTTTACGCAAGAGACACGGGACATATGCTTTTGATATCTAACCACCGTCTACCTCCTAGCAAAAGCTAAAAGTACCTGAGGACCATATCCAAATGCAATGCAAGTTTCCTAACGGTATTGACTTATACATATGGATTTTACAAAAAGCTAAGCTTAACCATGTCTTAACATTGAATTCAAGTCATTTATAGTCAGTATTTCCATCTAAGAAAAGAATTTGTGGAAAACAAATGCCGTAGAGCAGGATCAATTTGATGCCACCAAAAACGTTTCCATTAGGGTACAAAAGTCCAAATTACAATATTCTCAACGTGAATGTACATTACATGGGACATCCCCTTTCCTTTCCTTTGATTAAGTAAAGAATTTGGTAATATGCAAATCACAAATCCGATGGGTAAAAGGAAAATTCTTCCCCAAGCAGTCTCAATTCCCATTCAAAAGGAGTAAATGATAATTATTAACCAAATGCGAGCTTCTACTCTCAAAAACTTTCCTTGGGAATGAAAAAAAATATATATATATAGAGGCATATTGGCTTGCCCACATGGGTGTAATTAGATGGTGAAGTGGGTCTCATTTCACAGACAACATTAGAGAGACAAGGTTGGGAGAAAAAAGAGTGATTTTTTGCTCACAATGCTTTGAACAGCCCAATGGCCGTTTCACATGTAGTGTGAATGACATCAACAATGAGAGAGAGAGTTTATCTTTCTTGCCCATGGTGAAAAGAAAAAAAAAATATTCTAATCAAATCACCTTGTGACATTCAAAAACACGATCCGATGAAATGGGGTTGTAGAGGAAAAAATTATATGAATTTTAAAATAATAGTTCTTTTTCACTATTGAATTTTATTTTTAAATTTGGGTGCTTAGTAGACGTTGATTTTCAACACATTGGATCAAGCTCAAAAAAAAATTTATATATTTTTTTAATATGAATATTTTCATGAAATCTAAAAGGCTATGTTGTTGGATTGTCAATGTGAAAATCAATGTAGACCTAACGACTCTTTTTAAGATTTCAAATTTTAAAAAATAAATATATGGGCAAAGGACGTGTAGGGGTGTCAATGGGTCGGTTCCGGTTCAGTTCTTATGAATATTGGAACCATAACCTTTATGTTTTATCAATTCTGGTTCTTGTCGGTTTCGGTTTCAATTTTAAAATAAGTGTAACCAGAACTGTAACCATAAAAAATCACAAGTACCCGTCAGTTCTGGTTCTCAAGAATCGAATGAGAAAAGTTATTTCAAAATCATTAACAATAATAAAAATTCCTTCTAAAAAATAACATATTATTTGTGAAGTTTCAACTTAATAATAATTTGTTCCACTAAAATGATGATTTAATGACTTTTATTTTCAAATATTAAAATTTATTTCCTTTACAAGCTATAAATTTAAAAAGAAATGACTCATCTTAACTTCAAATATTTAGTTTATATGAAATTTGAAGAACTTTATATCATATATGTTAATTTTAAAATATAGGATTACCTTGAATCATGTATAATGTAAAAATAAATGAAAAAAGTTAATCGGTTCCAAGTGCCCACGAGTACCCATCGGATAGAACCTAATGGTTTCGGTTACTATTGGTTCAGTTTCATATTAGACCTGACTCTAATCGGTTCCAATAAAAAGGAAACCGAAATCGAGGTTTTCAATTTCAATTCCGGCTCGATTTTGGGTAAATGGGTACCCATTAGCACCCCTAGATGTGCCGGCAAGTGAAAAACTTTTTCTCTATTGCTGATGTCATTTGCACCACATGTCAAATGGCAGTGAGCAAAATGTCACTCCAAGAACAGATCTGTCTATATGGCTTAAAGTTGGGTCCCGTTCAGCAACAAACATTTTGGCAAAACATTTTTCAAAACATGGGTTAGAGGTTTTGGAATGGGCTGATTTTTGGTGAGGATGATCTCTACGGTGAGGAGATGATTCTCACCAAAAATCAGCCCATTCCAAAACTTCTAGCCCCATGTTTACAAGTTGAAAAATCGTGGACCGTCCATTTTTTGTAAATCATTTTTGATGGGTTACAAGTTTTGGAGTGGACTGATTTTTGGTGATAATGATCTCCTCACTGTAGAGATCATCCTCACCAAAAATCAGCCCATTCCAAAACTTCTAACCCATATTTTGAAAAATGTTTTGCCAAAATGTTTGTTGCTGAACATTTCCTGTAAGTTTTAGATAGGGCTGTTTTTTTTATGAGGACGACCAATAAGGTGAGGAGATCATTAGCACGTAAAATCAGCCCAATCTGAAACTTTTAGGCGATATAGGACAAACTTTGTCTGCTGAACGCTACCCAGAAGAATTACCTTCCCTAATTGTCTGAACCAGTCGGATCAAGTCCAATTTTTGTTCCTTGGAAGCTCTCTTTTAAGAAAGCCTAAGCTTCATGGGATGTACAAAGGCCTACAACCACATTCTAAACCCTTGAGATGAGGTGTGCAGTAATGAAGCTATTCAAAAGCCTGTCTTCTGTTGTGTTAGGTGTATCTTATTCTGCAGATTAATGCGTGAACTATTTTTGTTACACCTTTCTCTCAAAGGAGGATAAGATCTCTCTTTAAATAGAAAAATGTAGCTGAGTTTTACGAAGAGTTGGTTTCCTTCCCTAATAGATTAGGAAATTAACTAATTCAAGAATAGAAATACATATGAATACAAAACTGAAACATAAACTACCAAAAATAATTGTAACATATCTAATCATATTTAGAAGATAAAGAAAGAATTAGAGATGCTTAGGACTCTTCTAGAGATTTCTTGAACCCATTATTGCACAATAGATAAACATTCTAGTTTCTCTAGATTATAGATTTTTACGACTTCCAGAAATTTTTTGAATAATGGGTTAAGTGATCACATTGCATGAACATACCTTTATTAGTGGCTTCATGTAATGGGATCTGATCATTAGTAATGTAATGACTTGATTAACATTCTTCTTATCTTTTCCTATAATTGATCAATATTAATAGAACTTAGTTTGATGTTGGCATTTTTATTTAAGTCATTTTATTGTCGGTTAGGGACTGGGTTTAGGTAGGGAAGAGAACACAATGCTACTTATTTCTTCCAAAGTCCGTGAATAGTTTGGTCGAGATGACACTTGTTATAACTTTGGTGTCTATGGTTTTCAAGTCCAATAGCTATATCAAAGGTAATGAGTAACACTGCTTGGGGATACCCCATAATTTATAATAATTGAAAGAGAGAGAGAGAGAGAGAGAGAGATCAAAGGTGCATAAATATTCCCTTAACACTTTATTTGAAGCATTGTAAGAGCATTTCATAATTCATAGTAATAGAGTATTTACTGCAATGTATCCTACTCCATACTCTCTTACATATCAACTTCTTTGTGGATTGCAATCTCAAAGGCAATACTACATTCATGGTTATTGGTATATATAATATTAGGAGAACACAGAGAAAGAAAATGGATGTAATATAGTCTCTTATAAATCCAGACCAAATCAACCTTATTTTAATCCCTCCATTCTTCCACAACTGTGAAAAGTGGGACACTTGAACACGGTTTACATTCCATTAGAAATGCACGCTTTAATAGAGGTCAAACAGTTCTACTGGAATCAATTGGTTGGAAAAATAATCTGTGCAGTCGTCGCTGTAAAAACCAAATGGATACAAGTTTTCTATAAAATTCTCTTGCGTGAATGAGTCTCCTACTATAAATGGTTCAGTCCAGAAACTTGTATCGAATTCTTCGAGTGTTTTCATTAAATTACTATTCGAATCTGTGACCTTGCCATTGCAAAATGTAATTGAATCCTTACTGGATAAGGAGCTTGAGCTTTCTGAATTTGGGTGTGTTGCGCAATTTAAATACATATTGGATTCTGATTCTCTCTCCTTATCAGCTTTGCATTCGGATACTTTGATCGAATTCACTTTTGCCTTCTTTGAGACAGTCCGATTTTTTTTGAAGCTTTTCTTTAAGTGGGTGTGCCAGTGGTTTTTTATTTCATTATCTGTTCTTCCTGGTAACTTCGCCGCAATTGCAGACCATCTGTACAATAATTATGTAATAATATTCTATTAGTTTCAAATGATTTTTAAGCTAAAAAAATTATATAGGATTTTAATTAATCCTCATAAGCTTTGCAAAATCTATTTCTAGGAACTATATATAGATTGTGATCGATCAGTCGATACCTATTACCGAATGATTCATGTAAGTTGATGATGATTTCTTCTTCTTCTTTAGTGAAGTTCCCTCTCTTAATATCTGGACGAAGGTAATTCATCCATCTGAGCCTACAACTCTTCCCACATCTTGATAAACCTATGGAAGGAAATCAAGAATCAAAAACCAATTCATCTCAAAAAACAAGACTAATATATCAAAGAATCATAAATGAAGTTCTTTTTAAACAAAAATTGGGCTCATAAATTTTAATCCTACCTGCGAATTTCGGAAGCTCTCTCCAATTCCAATGGCCATATCTCTTAATGTAAGCAGTTAACTTCATATCTTCTTCAAGACTCCATGACCCTCTTTTCAAACCTGTTTTCTCACTGAAGGCAGTTTTCCTCTCCATCTCTAAGTAGATATCCTTCTCTTGAATTCTAAAGTTTCCAAAAGATCAAATTAACACCTTAACAAAGCCTCTTACATGTAGTCTATGAGACCAAATTGACTGGTATATATATTTATACTTGAAGCCGATCCAAAAACTTGTATCAAATAGTTTGTCTATATGGTCCATCCAAGAAGTTACCATTTAATATATGAGTTGAAAAAGCTCCCAATAAAATAAAGATAATAATTAATTAATTGGGCTATCCTGTAATTTGTTGCCCATCACTTTCTCAGTGCATGATAATTGATCAGACAGTCAGATTTACAACAATTAGTTAATTTTTTTGTTGACCAGTAGTCCTCCAATGCAACATCAGTATCATAGTACCCTATCTATCCTCTTAAATAAAATTTTAAAATATATAATATATACAGACTAGAAGATGATGTCATGGTGCAACCATCAGCAGTCCCAAAGATTATTGGTAAATAAATACAAATTAGAACAAAAAATAATTGAGTAGTGTTTCTTTCTTATAAGAAAGAGTAAAAGGTTTCACACCTATTTTAGTCGTATTTCTATATTGTACTTTAATAACGTGAGACTCTCAGCCCATTTCACACTATCTCATGGAAGGCATGGTAGACCATAAAGACAGTCTACGAACAACTTGATGATAGGTATTTCTGGAAGGAAGTGGGATCCACCGTTCAATGGATCCCACTTGAAAGTTTTATACGGTCAAGATGCAACCTATCAATTTTGTTGACTAATTGCTTTGGATGGTTTATTGGAATCCACTGGATGTGATTCATAACATTTCAAATTAAGGAGTGCACGTGCTGCACGATGGTATGACCATCATTCTCAACTAATGGTTATGCTATATGTCCTTTCATTTGCAGACACGTGGTCAACTGTAGACAATAAGAAAGAAAGGAACCTTTTTAACTTCCAAAATTATTAGATGGGAGAAAAACACAGCCGGTGTGGTTGGGGCAATCCTTGGAATAACTTATCATTTCGAGGTACGCGAGGTTTCTTGTCAAAAGAAGGGCAATTAAGAATTTCCCAAAAGAAAATGACTTCTAGAAGAACTTTCTCACGCCTTTACACTACGTGTAAATTGAAAAATTCGACAGAAAAAATTAACGGGCTAAGGCTCACGAATTTTAGAAACTAAATTTTGACGATCTAGGACCATCGAAATTTTAGATATTCCTAAATTTGACAGCTTAGAGTTATTGAATTTCTCCCATCTTTCATTAATTTGATAGTTTCAGTTCGTTGAAAAAAGAAATTTGATAATGAAAATTTTGACGCCATTTCGACACCTTTGTCCGTCGAATTTATTAAATTTGACAGTCCAAGGCCATCAAATTTGGGCTTTTTTCACATTCTACTTGACCATGATACTATTATACTCGATTGGAATTCAATTAATGTATTGAGTCTAGGTGAGTCATTTTGAAAATGCATTAAGTCGCGAGTTGTTAGACTACTAGAAGTTTGTCAATGCCTACGGAAGGAGCATCCTTTTTGGGATAAAAGGAGAAAAAGATAAAAGATAGTAAAGTTAGATATATATTACTAAAAAAATGGAGAAAAAGATAAAAGACAATAAAATTGAGGGATATTATTGAACATAAGATTGTGTGAATTCCACTCATTTGTCTTAATCTTTATATCTCACAAAATCATGAACGGAACCAATTAAGATTGTGTCAATGTAAAAGTAATTAAGAGTGGGAAAAACTTTTGTAAGAACAATCAAGATTGAAAAAGTTTTTGAAGGGAGTAATAGTGATGAATTTTTTTTATCTGTCGTTATTATTTGTCGCAATAACTCATTAATCATAATAGACTTTGAAAATTCACTTGGGAGTAAGTGTTTCTACTGTAAATCTGTCTCTGCATAAAACTGTAGCAAAGTGGGGTCCATCATTGTAAAAAATCAAAGATGGTAAAATTGGAAAGATATTATAAAAGGGAGAGGAGAGAGGAAATACAATAAAGTTGAAGGAAGTAAAGAGGAAAATAGTAAAATGGGATAGTGTAGGTCTCATTCTACTGGAACTGAAGTGGGGCATTTCTACCTCACAACTGTAATTGGAGTTGGACCCACTGTTGTATTTTATTATATAACTATGTAATACTTTTGTTGAGAACAAAAAAATATTTTCTTATTTAAAAATATTTAAAAATAAATAAATATTTATATACTTTTAGTTGACTTAGTTAACCCAGATCGAAAGCTTCAATTTCACTCAATGGACATTCTATTCAAATTGGGTTTTCGAGTTTTAAAATTGACTTGAATGGTACTTCCTACATGTTTCGTATTTTAGTGTATATTTTAGCATAATTAATATTTTGGTATGCGACAAGAATTTATTACGAGATTAATTCAAATAAGATTTCAAACTGTATATTCAATTGGTCATCTGAAAATTCAGTTAAAAAGATGCAGAACAAAAAAAATGTAATGCAAAAAATAATTAATTTGGTATAATTCAAGTTCAACCATGTAATATTCCTCACTCTGTAAGTGTGAAATCTAGTGGTTGAAACTTTTTACGAGATACATATTACCAAGATACATGTAAAGCCTAGATCGAGTCCTCATTTGAGTCATGTGTACTACCACTTTAGGCCAAATTAATGACACCTCAGCCCTCTGGATTTCATCGTCTAAATTGGATTTGAAAGAAAAGAAAAAAAAAAAGATTTTTTGTTTATAAGATCTTGAGTTTGAAAATGGCCACTAGACTCCCAAATTTAAAATTTGAATCTAATGGGAAAAATATATTCTTTTTTATTTTAACTTTTTTTTTTAAAGTTCATAGAGTTAAGTTTATGTTCTATAATCATGTGGCACCCTAATACTGTGTTTGGATAGGGGTGTTGGCTTTTGTTTTATTGTTAGGAATCATAATGGCGAAATAATCACAATTGGTTTGGGCTGCTCTAACCATTCGGATATCATTGCATTCGAGATGGAAGCTATTCTTAAGGGATTGAATTTTCTTAGAACAAATGATTTTTGAAAAATCATTGTTAATTTAGATTCATTGGTTGCTATTCAAAGTATGTTAGATAAGTGGAATTCGTCTTGAAAGTTGACAAATCTTGTTCGAGATATTCAAAGAACTATACTGAGTTTTGACTCAATTGATATGGAATTTGCTTGGCGTGAATCTAATAGAACTACTGATTGGCTCGTTCAGAAGGGAGCTACAAATAGTGAGAATTTCAATTTCTTGATTTCTTCTAATATTCTTGTTGATTTGTATAATGTCCTCCTAGAGGATCAGACCTCTTGTGGCATTGGCCTCTTTTAATAAATCAGGGTGAGGCTCTTTATAGCCTCAACTTACCGATAAAATAAAATGAAAACACTTCGTTTAGGTTGAGAGAAGTGGAGAGAAGAGAACCCATTAAGATAAGATAAGAGAAGAGAAGATAAACCCAATTTCTCTCCACCATGTTTGGATTGATAAGAGAAAAATTATAACTACTTTGAAATTTTAAAAAGTCTTAAAAGAGATCTAGGGGTAGGGTTGAAATTATAAAATATTTTAAAAGGGATTTTCTCCATTTCTCTCAGCTTCTCTCCCCTTTTGGAAAGAAAGAAAATCCACATTGCTTTCTCTACTCTACTCTACTCTACCCTTCTCTTCTCTCCCAATTTAACAACCCAAACAAAATAAATGGAGAGAAACTCATTTATTTATTTCTTCTCTTCTCTCCATTTCTTGCAATCCAAACACAACATAAGGATCACCTATCTACATGGACTGCATGTTCATGTATCACCCATAAATACAAACGGGTATCATTTTGATATTTACAAAATGTTATTTTAGCTTTTATCCTTTTGTAAAAGAAGTTTTTTTAACATGCATAGTGTCAGTCTACTTCTCCTCTTTTATAGTGCAACTTCAAATGTTGTCCAACTCTTCCCACATGCAAATGAATTATATGATTAATTTGAGTATGATTAAAATATTTTGAACATAAGCTGAAGAAAATAATTGAAATCTGAAATTTTCATTGTTGTACTCTAAAATAATATAGAACCACTTTACAACTAAGAACAATATGAAGTTTTCAATGAGCACATCGCAATATCATCTTTTTGAAGATCATTCCTAAAGTTCACCGGCATCCACTGTTTTTTTTTTTTTTTTTTTTGGTTCTTTGTCAACCATCAAAGTAAGTTATGAGAATCGTTTTAATTTGAAAAGGTATTTTGAGCATCTGTAATCTTTTGTTAAGGTGATTAGTCGAGAAAAATTTACTAACTGGATTGTTAAGTTATTTATAAACAAAAAAACAAGAGCAATAACTTATGTTTAAAATAAAAAAACACAAAGTCATTAAAATCTATTAAGTAAATTTTTTTTATAAATCAAAATGTTGTTGCACCCTATGATTGGCAATACTGTTAGAGTGCTGATTTTCTGTCAATACTCGAATGATGTGGCATGAATGTGGAATCATAGATTGTTTTCCTCAAGATATACAATTGCACATATTTCTTTATGTGTGCAATTGTATATAGTGAGCAAAAAGATCTATGATTCCGCATCTGTGCCACGTCAGCCGAGTACCGAGCAGCAGTGAAGACTTTCGAGTTAGAAAATCATTATTCATATTATAAGATACCTGTACGTTTTGAATTTATCATTAATCTATTAAGCTCCTAGATTCTAGGGAGAAGCATTGAAGTCAAAGTCAGTCTTAAGCCAACACCCTCAGAGTTCACATTGACATAAAGCCAAGTGGGAACTGTGTCTCAACATTTCAAACAAACAATTTGACCGTGTGGACTGAGTTCAACCATAGAAAAAGCAAGTATTTGTGTGGAACCGCAAGCCAAAATCTTTTGACCCACTTTTTTGGCCTATTAAATTCAAGAGGGACCCAATAGTGGACTTCAATTCCGCGGACTAGTACATTATGATTCATGTACCAGATCACGAGGATTATTCAATATCCCTGAGCCATGGGGCTGTTAGTGTCATTTTCATTATACATTTCCATGCTACTACCAGGAATCATCATCATCATCATCATCAAATCATCATCATCAAAGCCTTAATTTAAAACACTAAACCGATGACTGGACCAAGTATTTGTTAAATTTGTCGAACCTTGATTCACTTTTGTTGGATCCATATATGTTTACTAAAACACTTGAAAATATGTAATGCATTTTTTTTCCGTAAAATACTTTTATTTACATATGTAAAAGAATAATTCTCAACTTAGAAATCGATGGTTCATTCGTCGAACCACTTGTTCAGTCTAGTTTTTAAAACACTGGTGAGAGTGGATGGCTGTACTCCCAAATTTAAAATTTAAATTCTACCGTGCAAAATTTTATTTCAAATATGTTTTTTTTTTTTTTTTTTAATTTATTTACTTTATTTTTGGAGAGAGAGAGAGAGGAGGGAAATTCGACAGCCATGTGGCAGTAGATAGTGTTTTTGAGTGCCACATGAACATGCAGTCCATATAGATCGGTAATCTTTTGATCCAAATAACCCCATTCCCTTATGTTAAAATTTAGGGTTGAAAGAAATCCTTTCTTTTCATTTTGTAAATCGATATTTAATTACATGATATTGTAATTAGAAGTGCAACTTGGTGCGGTTCAAACCAAGAACCGAACCAAACTGATAGTTTTGGATTGGTTTGGAACAAGTTGCTATTCTATTGTGAATTTAGAAAATGGAGAACCAATCAATTTGGTTCAATTTAAGGCTCGTATAGGACCAAACCTTATAAAATAAATAAATAAATAAATTTATTCCATAATATGAATTATTTTAGGAGTTAGGATATAGATTATGACTTCTTTGGGGATAAATTAATGGTTGTTTTTTTTTTTTTTTTATGAATAAATTAATGATTTATCATACAAATTTCTTTTGTTTATTATTTATTTATTTTACTGTCGTTTCCAACTAAGTTTATTGGATATTGGCAACCCTTGGAACCAAACTGACCTTAGTTTGGTTTGGGTTGGTTCAGTGCAGTTCTGGATGTTATTTAATGGAATCGGCCAATGTTGGTTTGGTTTCGATTTAGCCTCAAACCGATCCAATTTGCACCCCCAGTTGTAATATGTATTTGATTACATTATATTATATAAATCTTATTACATGATTTTGATTAACGAATTCAAGTGAGGGTTCAGGTAAAAATTTGGGTGATCCAAATTTCAGGTGAGAATCAGATTCCAATATTCACCTAAAATTTGGATAGCAAACTCATATTCAGGTGTGTAAATATGAATTTGGGTATGGGGTCGATGGAGGTCTAACCTGAACCATTGCCAGCCCTACTCTAAAGGTCCAAAATAAATAGAGTATTTTGGGACTAACTAGTTGCACACCACTCAGTACCAATTGCACTTCATTACAAAAACCCCTTGCACTCAAAAAGAAAGAAAAAAAAATGTTGCATTTCTTTTTCCCTTCCTCTTCTTTAGCCATCCACTCAAAAATCGTTGCTTGTTAAAAATTTGCACAAAAAAGACTTAGGCCAATATTTTGTCAAGTTTATGAAGGGATCAAGACACGTTTTCATTAAATAAAACTATTTTAACTCAATCAATTAATCAATAAAAAATTTAAATATCTTAAAACAAAAAGGACAAGTAGAACTACGAATATAAGCAATTAATTTATCCTGATCAAGTGCAACGTTTTGGTTAAGAGAGTTACATAAAATGAAAAAAAGTTATTTTAAAGATTGGTGTGCAATTGGTCGGTCAAAATAACTTTTGATGACAGAAACAATATGGCTGCAACCTGGGCAGGTTGGGGGGTCAACCCAGGCTCAACCCATGTTGTAGAACCCTTGACCTGAGCTCAATTCAACCCAGCCATCAAGTTAGAGCTCATTAACCCGAGCTCAACTCAAGAATGAGATTCTAAAATCGGGTTGAATTCGCGTTAGCCCAAGTTAGGTAATTTTGGGTGGGTTGGATGGGTCTAATTTCATTTTGATCAACATATACATTTTATTTTATATCTTAAAAAATAAATACAATAAAAAAAAAAATCACTAATAAATAAATTTACACACAACCTCGAAATCCATTAATTTTTATGTTATAATTTTTTTCTTAATTTTACAAATATATTTAGGAAGATAAAACTATTTTTTTTAAAATATATTTATATGTAAATATATAACATCGGGTTAGGGTTGAGATTTCCTAACCTAGACTCAATTCATTTTCCATATAATCCAACCCGGGCTCGCCCATCAATCGTGTTGAGCCCGGGTTGAGTTCGGGCTAGCCCACCCAAGTTGCAGCCCTAAGGAACAATAGGATGATGGACAATTAGTCCTATTCCATGTCTATATTTTCTTTGTTTGATGTGCAACCTCACGGAAATCACAAAGCTGCCTCAATTATTCACCTAACCTTAAAATGTAGATGAGGAGAGTAATGAGAAGAAATAAAGAGAAATCTTGTTGGCAGTCTATGCTGTTTAGGACAATGGACAACTTGTTAGAGGTCCAGGGCATAAAATGATCAGTCTGATCCAAGTGATTTTAATATGATTTGAATACGATCAGTCAAATGTGGTTGAGTCGGACCTGATTTAAAGGGCGAAATCGTGTCAGAAATATTGCCTTTTGACAGGTAAGAGATGGCCGTGGTATATGAAACAAAGCAATTAAAGAGTCACTGATGTGCTTTAGGAAAACCCCAAGTTCAAAAGTTAAATGAGTTCACATCCTCTGATGAAGTTTGTTATTCCCCAAAAAGCCAAGAATTCGAATTTGAATTCTTTAAGAAAATGAAAAATAAATAAATAAATAAAAATTGGTTTCAGGAGAAAATCAGTTTTCCACAAAATGCATTGCAAAACATCTTAGAAACCATCATAGATACAGAAAAAGAATGTAAATTTTATTTGATTTAAATGTGATTTTTCATGTGAACTCGTTCTTGCTTCATGGCATTTACAGTGAGATGAATTAAAGAATTCTGATTAAGGAAGCAGAACAATGAGGATGACCAATGGGTTTAGAAAGCCATTCCACAAAGGACCAACTGCAATCACTTACTGCGCTTTTTTAACCGATGTATCTTTCGAAGAAATATAAGTAGCCCATGTCCTTGGGGGGATTTGTGGAGACCCCGACCTTTCCATCATTGAAAATCAACCATCTCCCATCTTTATACATATAAGCCACATATTGTCCACATTGGGCAGATTTACCAATATGGCTCACCAGTCCCATAAGCTTGTACTCTGCAAAAAGGAGAAAATGAGAAATCTGTTAAGAGTTGTGATTGAACTAATTTATGAAAAAGTCTGCCAGCAAGGGAACACAATAAATAAACTCAAACAAAATGTATATTCAAATTGGTAATAAATCAACCAAGAAATCTAAATTCTAATCATGGAACTTGGTCTATTTGCTTCATTTCTTTTTAGCACTAGACGATGTCTTTTACGAATCCATAGAAGAACTATCAAGATCTAAGGCAATAGAATCTACAAAGGAAACTTTTATGGCCCCGAAAGCATGATATGATAGGGGCTTCGAATTCATGATCATGAAGAGTAATAATTGAAAAATGAAGACAATCAACTAAATATGGAACTCATACAATCTTTGTGACTATTACAAAGTGAAAGAAACTAACTTCCTCCACCGTCAGGTAATGGTATGTCAGGAGCACGATTCACATTGATTGGTGTAGCATCAGGTAATGGTTTTTCAGGAGCACGATTCACAGTGATTGGTGTAGTGACCATGTCCCATGGATCAGAAATGCCTGGCGGGTTGTTAAATATCCATTCTACTGCTGCCTCAACATTTCCTCGCTGTTATGAATTTAATAAGAATAAAGGAGTTCATTAAATTCAAGCATTGAGAATAAAAGAAGCTTTAAGGGTATAAAAATCTTACCGACTCAACCAATGCAGACCAAGCAAGCTCTTCTTGAAATCCAAAGGAAATCAAAGTGTCAAGATTTGATTGGTCAACAAATGATGTCTGGTCATCATTCCATCCCTCATCTGTATCTGAAAATACACATATAAAAAAATACATGTAATCCATCACTCTATTGGAACCAAAAATTGCCTTTCAAATGAAAGCAACACAGGATGCTCAAATGAATTAATTACCAACGTCATAGCTAGCTGCTATATCTTCCATGTGAGAGAACACCCAATTCGTTGCCTTGTCCACCCCTGTGCATTGGAAGTGTTAATAGCAGCTTTTTCTGACAATGAATATATTTAAATCCCATATTTTCAAGATGAGAAACAATATCCTGATTGGCTGAAGGCTTACTCGATTGAACCTTCTCCCTTCCAGCTGCTGTTGCCGCTGCATAATACAAACAATAAATGATTAGAAAACATGATATGCTTATCCTGTCAATCTCCATGCCCCGTCACCCTCTCCCACAAAGGCAATAACTAAGAATGCAGTACATGCAAATTGCTCACCCACACATGGTTTGAAATCTTGTTTTGACATCTCATCTCGTTCATGGATGAGACCGAGTTCAGACAAGATAAACCATTTAACTCGGTTTACAATTATTTAAAAATATATGAAAATAATAATAATATTTTTTTTCATAAAATAATATTAATTAGAAGATATTTAATCTTAAATTTATATTTTATTTTAGATAATATGTATTTACATAATTTGCTCCAGTAGTAGAGAAGGCCCAAAATCTCTAAAAATCACGTCTTGGGGAGAGTTTTCCTTTCCTTGGAACACCCTTTTGTTTCTCTCTTTCACTAAAGTTTCCAACATGTGGCAAATGGAAGAATAGCCGATAAGTATTTTTTGCTATTGGAGAAAAAATTGTGAGTCCAACCAAGGAAGAGGGGAAACAACTACATCAGGGAAGGACCCAATCCAACTGAAACAAAGAAAAAAAGTGAACCTAATACTAAAGGAGAATGGACAACGGATTAAAATGTGATCCACAGATGCACCCTTATTCTTACAAAGGAAGCAAAAGTCCGGAAAAATCATACCACGTTTGATCAAGGTGTCCAACGCTAGAATCCTCCCAAGAGAAGCAAGCCAAATGAAAAATGCAACTTTGGACGAGGCTAGAGGAGACCAAATGGCAGATTCCAGGAAAGTCAAGTCGAAGGATGGAAGCAATACTTTGTAGAAGGAGTGGACCGAGAATCTTTTATCCTTTTTCTCGCTCCACTCTTTTTTATCCTCCTCATTCTCCACAAAATGTTAGGAAGTAAGAAGATGAAGAAGAGATGCCACATCAGCTTTTTCCCTATCGTTGATATTTCTCCGAAAGCCCAAGTCCCAAGAACAGTTGCTCCCATTGTGAATCAGATGATCCTGCACTGTAGAATTCTTTATCAAGGAAATTGCATAAAGGAAAGAAAACTGTGCCGATAAAGCAAAACTGCCATACCAGGTATCTTCCCAAAATCTCACTTTGTCCTCTCTCCCCACCTTAAATCTAATTCTCTGATCAAACTGTTGCGCTGCCTTAAGCAACCCCTTCCACAAATTACAGCCATAAGAATTCTTCACCTTTCCACTTTGCCAACCAAAATTTTTCTCCCTATACTTTGCTTGAATAACCCTCCTCCACAAACTCCCTCTCTCTTCTCCAAAACACCATAACCACTTGCACAAAAGAGTCTTGTGTTCTCTTCAACCCTCTAATCCCTAAACCACCATTCTTCTTAAGTAAATAAATCAATTGCCATTTGACCAAGTGGAACTTTCTCTTCCCATCCTTATCACTCCATGAGAAGTCCCTTATTAGATTTTCTATTTTGACCTCCACTATCTTCGGGATTGTGAATAAAGAAAGAAAATAAATCAAAATGCTAGCTAGAGCTCTCTTAATCAAGGTTAGCTTCTCCCCTTTGGACAAGTATCTAGCTTTCCACGTACTTAACCTCTTCCCTAATATCTCTACAACCTCATCCCAAATTCTTTTATTATTGTAAAGCACGCCAAGAGGAAGGCCCAAATAGAAGGGAGGACATCCGAGCAACAACCCAACGTGCCTGCCAACATTGGAAGACCAAGATTTTGACCCACTCCAAACAACTTACTCTGTGAAGATTGATGTAAAACCCCGAGATCGCTTCGAAACAACATAACTGAGCTCTCAAAAACCTCAATTGAGAGCTAGAATTCTCTAAGAAGACTAAAGTGTCACTTGCAAATTGAAGGTGGGAGATCAAAGGACCCTGATTACTCACTCTAAAACCTGACAAAGCACCTATCTCTATCACTCTAGAAAAGAGTCTACCCAACACTTCTGCCACAATGAGAAACAAAAAGGGGGAAAGGGGATCGCCTTGTCTCAAGCTTCTAGAACCCCTAAAGAAAACCTATTGGACTCCCATTAACCAAAATAGAGAAGAAGTGTTTTTTTTTTTTTTTTTGAAGTATAATATATTGCAAAGAGGAAAAATGAAAACAAGGAGGTCGAGAAAGCCTCACAAAGAACAACAAGGAAAAGAAACAAACAACAACACTAGTTACAAAAAGAGTCCTATCTAAAAATAAAATCAGCAAAAGAAATCCCCGCGAACTCTATGTTTAGCTTAAACCATAGGTATAAGTAGCCCAAGATCTCTAAAAAACCTGCATGAGAGCTTCTGATCTTGTCATTGAACACCCTGTTATTTCTCTCATTCCAAATCCCCCAAGCAATTGCCGATAGAAGCATAGCCCACAGGTAACGTTTTCTGGTGTGAAAAACATTACTGGACCACTCGTTCAGCAAAGAAGAAAACTTACTAAGAAGGACCCAATTAAGACTGAGTAAACTAAGGAAATTTGACCAAATTTTATAGGAGAAAGAGCAATGAATAAAAATATGATCAATCGACTCCCCTTCCATCAAGCAAAGGGAGCAACAGTTTGGAGTGATCCAACCCCAAGCAATCAAGTTATCCATCGTAAGAATCCTTCCAAGGGAAGCCAACCAAACAAAGAAGGAGATTTTTTAGGGTACTGACCTTGACCAAACGTATTTCACAACCCCACCAATCCATCCCTCCCCAAACTACAATTTACCCAACATGTACTCCAAGAAAATCCCAATTCACGTGATCGTAAGATTTTGAAGATCAATTTTACGCACTAGACCTACGCTCCCATCTTTCAACCTTGAGTCAATGCATTCATTTGAAATGAACACCCCATCGAGAATCGGTTCACCCCTGATGAAAGCCCCTTGTATTAGATCAATCACATCTTTTGAAACTTCTCTCAATCTTGAGGCTAGAACTTTGGCAATAATTTTGTACGCTGAACCGACAAAACTAATCAGACTAAACTCCCAAATATCCTCAGCCCCCACTTTTTTTGGAATCAAAACCACAAAGGTGTTGTTCAGGCCATAATCTAGAAAATGCCTCTCCTGGAAATCCTTAATCACTTTCATAAAATCCTCCGAAATAATGTCCCAACTCTTTTGAAAGACCATTAGTCTAAGCTCATAATTTTTACTCAGGTTTTCCGAAGACTCACAAATCTCCAAGCTAACCTTCTTCCTCCCACCCTCCGGAGCACCTTTATCACACATATCCCCCACTGCAACTCTTAAATTAAGGGAGGACTCTCCTTCCTCAGTTTCAAGAATAACTCCTAGAACCTCATCTAGACCCACCATCTGACACATCAGCCATTCTAAAGTGTATCGCTCTCAATTCCTTTCTACCATTCCTCCTCTACCTCTAGACCTAGCATTTCAACCCCTTTTATCAGCACAAATCCCTTCTCCATGCAGTGCTTTAAAAACCGGATCTAAATGGCCGGTCCGACCAGGTTGGATTAGATCCATTAGCTTCTCTGGGTCGATTCAACCGAAAAAACCCAATTTTAAAAAATCCAAATGACCCACCTGATTCAACTGATCCAATCAGTTCAACTGGATGACCTGGCCGGATTTGTGAAAGGACCAATCCAACTTTTGGGTGATTTTTCACATACCCCTCCACAATTCAGTGAATATTTGAGATGCCTTGTTTTAAAATTGATGACATCCCCCCTTGTCCTTAGGTCTTCTCTTACAAGCTAATGGAAAATGATCAAACTTAGCAAGATTTTAATTATTGGGTCCACATGCTTAGTAAGACAACTCCTAAAATTCATGTCTAGACTGGATTTTTATAAAAATGGGCTTGATCCATGCTTTGAAAATGAACAGCCACTAAACTCTTAAATTTCAAATTCAAATTTAAATCCAACAGGCGAAATTTTTCTTTTTAATTTCTTTAAGTTTTTAAAATCTTGTAATCTACATCTTGTGACATTGGGTCATGTTTTTGAAGTTGAAGATACTTGATTTTGGGAAGAAACCAAAAATTTACTTAATATTTAATTTTTGGGTCCAACTGGTTAGACGCACTAGTCGGACCACTTTAGACCGGCGTAATTAGTCATACAGGTCATCGACCTGTCTGGTTTTTAAAACATTGATTTTCGTATGTCTGAAATACAAAAGGCAACTCTGAAGAGACTAGCTATGAGACGAGTCAGACGACAAGCTGGGAAATAACAGAGAGTCATCTTCCCTAGACTCCTCAGATCCTACCTCTTTTGTAGTGAGTTCTAGGAACTTCGAAGAGGTTGAAGCCGAGAAAGAGGGATTAAGATTCCTGCTCTCAAGCAAACATCAATTTTCCAAGAAAGGCAATGGATAGTCCCAAACAAATTGGAAAGAAGCTTTGATAGAAGACAACTGAAAGACAATAACAAAACTGAAATCAGGAGTGAGGGAACTTACAATGACAGGAAAGGAAGAGTAGAAAACAATGACTAACCTTCCCTATCAAAGATTCCACAAGATACCGTCCACTTACCCGCGTCGTTGGGAAACCCTGAATTGAGATTCCGTTTAGGGTCCTTCCATAGAACAGCTCTCAATCTTTCAAAAACCAAGGTAACCGGAATAGTACTCTGAATAGACAATAAGGATAGCGGCAAGTCCTTCTTCAGGAGCTTATTCTCCCTATTTTGTTCTGCAAGTCAACTAGATTGATAAGTTGGTTTGACTCAATAATTCAATCAGGTGGTAAGATTGGAGGACATTTTTTTCAGTTACTTTTTATCATATTGATGTAAAATGCTTGAAAAGATCTAAAGAACCTTTACATAAAGAAACAATATGAAGAAAGTTGACATTGAAGAGGAGAATGCTAAGGTGTAAGAGAAGTGAGTGAAGAAAGAGGAAAAAAATGATGGGAAACAGGGGAAATACATTACCATATCCTCATTCTGCCAACTTTGCTAGACTTCATGAAATAATATTCAATGTTGATGGAATGATCTACGCAAAACCTTGATTTCCCTTTTTATTAACAAAATTGAAGGAAGCATATGATTGAAAAAATCAAGGAAAGGGAGTGTGCTTAAGAGAAGAAAAAGGGTGAAATAAGAATGACATAAGATTACATGATAATTCATCTTTGTAAAAAGAATGGTTGGAAATAGCAACTTTACAGAAACAAAAAAGAGTAAGAAAGTTATAATTTCAGAATTAAATAAAAACTAAAAGACAAAGCTAACAATGCTACTCTATTACCTACCAGCTTCTGGTAGTAGCTCTTCCCCTGGCTGAAGGCCTCTGCTGCTCATATGACTAATATCTATGACATCAGGCACATCTATACAGACATCTGGAGGATCAAACAGATCAAACACCACAACAGTTTCCAATATGAAATCACATGTTCATGTGGGAAAGATAGTGCAGTACAAACACTATTAAAATTATGAAAAAACAAGTGAGCAACAGGAAAAATACCAAGCTTTTTTGGCACCCAGCCTTCACCTTCCTCCGCTACAAATCTCCGCATATGCAACACTAGATAATCTGGGAACGAAGTCAAGCCAGTGGTTCTGCAGGAAAGCAAAACAATGCAAAGCTCCAATCACTTTGTATCTGAAGATTTTGAGATCAATTGGGTTACTTTTATGATTTTGAATTCAGGGAATGACAAGTATGATAGTAATTTATGAAGGCCAAATATTCAAAATGTATCTCAACTGTCATTTCCAATAACGGGTAAATAACTAGGTAATTATTCTCATGTTTTTAAGTCATTCCCTGTGAATCTAGTGGCCCATCGATGGAGGTGATGAATCAATGAGTATGTGGTCCACGTGTATTATATTATTGCTTAATACATGATGGACTGATGAATCAATGAGTTTGTGGTCCATGTGTATTATATTATTGCTTAATACATGATGGACCTTGAGTCCTGCCATCTACTTTCTTTACAAATGACACTAAAACGTGTACTATAATTATTGTTTAATACAAGAAAATAACATAAATCAGTAACACACTCAATAGATTAACATAACAATGCTTACATGATTGCCGTTATCTTAGCATTCAATGCGGTGCTGTAAAAACCATCTACCTCCACTGGAGCTGAAAAGTTTGCCAAGCAAGCTTCTAAGGGCACCCTTGGTCTTACAATTTCATCACCTGACCTGCTAGAACAAGGTATCCTTAGTTCGATATCTGAAAATGACTGAATGGAAGTTTGCCAACAAGTTCAATTTATACTCACACTTCCTCGCCTTCTAAACTTTTATCTGCTTTCAACTTGTGAAAGGCTGCTAGTTGTTCTGAATTATTAAATCATGAGATCATTAGGTAAATATCTTCAAGAACAGGTTCAACTCAGAAAGTGAAAGTTGCAAAAACTGACCCTTATTAATAGCTTCATACAATGGGATATTTAGAGAAAGGATATGATCAACTCTTCTACTGTAAGAAACTTTCCCAGATGGGCACTGAAGTCGCTCTTCAATACCAAACTTGAAACTCCTTGTGGGATCTAACTCAAAATTCCCAGAATTATCTCTTACAACTTTGTCGATCAGATGTAGAAAGAATTCCAAAGCATCCTAGAAGTTAATCATAAGCAATTTGTGTAAGAAAGACATAAGATGATCACATTTTCCTAAAGTATGCTTACTTTGGAGGAAGTTGTGTGCCAGTGCACATGCTAACATAAAAGACAAAAGCATCTGCAGAGTTCTCCATGAAAAAGTAAAAGGACACAAATAGAAAGTTATTAACATATCCTTAGAGAAAGCAATATATATATATATATATATATATATATATATTGCAGACATGCAACATTAAACTATTTCAGTCACTTTCCCAACTTCCAATTGGAAGATAATTTGATGATCTTACATAATGAAAAGAAATTATCATCGTAATCAAGAAGGATGGCTTTGATGAATTTAAAGAAGTCTATGAGAAAGGTAAGTTCTATAAAGGATTAATGCCACATCCAGTGAACTAATTCCAAAGATGAAATAAAGAATATAAAATGTTTCCAGTCAACCAGTTTGGTCGGTAGCATTAACATGGTTGATAGGAATGGTCTGTTATCAAGGATCAAGCTATTGTTGAGCCATAGCCCCCCACCATTTCTGCAAGGGTTTTCATGAAGTGGAGGAGGCGATTCAAGATTTATGAGATGACTTTTGGTTTTGTACAAGGGTTAACAAGCATCTGCTTTGTGCACTCATGGAAACCAAAATAAACATTTATTTTTACACTCTACTCTCTACAAGTTCCACCTAAGACAAGAAATCTCACATGCTTCCTCAACCATCTAGGTTGTACGTTCACTGAAATCTATTTTGTAAAACTATGTTAGAGCTTGTTTGTTATAAAGAGTGAAATACATATTCACATGTATCTTAGTTTAGTGAGACACTACCTGTCATGCCCCAAAAACTCAACCCGAATCCCCATGATTCCCAAGTTGAATCCAGAGGCATGATATATAACTCATATCATGATAATCAATATATAGACATAAACGACAAATAAGTAACTATATGTCATACCTAATCATTGCCCAACAGAATAGATATGTATCCTCAAACATCAGTACACTTAACATATATACATAAAATAGTAACAACATAATTCTGTGTTCATAGTTATATAAGACAACGACAGTGGAAGACTTAAACCTAACTCTACTTCAAGACTCATTAGCAGTACCCATGCTCCTCTCTTGGAAGCTTGGACTTATCATCTATAAAGTTATGGTACTGAGCCTCTTTAGAAGGATCACCTAAACCAGGTGCGCCTGAAATTTGTGATGTCGTAGGGGTGAGTAATAGGGGAGCTACCCAGTAGGGGAATCTTACAATTATAAATATTAACACTCTACATGCAGTTTAAATATTCTAGGAATTCGTAAATCATGTTGTTTAATATTCAACGCATAATTGAAATTAATTGAACACCGATATCATAAATCCTAATAGAAAATTGAAACACAATTAAAAATCTGAAAAACAAATGCTCATAATATAACATCAAATAATAGAGTACTATAATAGAGAGTTGAGGGTCACAATTGATGCGAACAACTCAATCAAGATACGATTATTCCAATACTTCACCAGTGTGGAACCCCACCGTTAATTCCTGATTCTATGGTTAGACTCTGTCACAATTTGGGTAACTGTTTTCCAGCTCAGGTTGACTGTTAACCAAGGCCTTAAGAAACGGGCCAAATCAAATAGGTCAATCTTTCTCGACTACTCTAGACTATTAATGATCATTAACTAACCATCTTCATCTATATCAATCTGGCGTGCATGTGATCCTTATTGTACTCTATCATTTATATACTATCTTTACAACTTGTGCTCTATTAAAAATAAAAAGAAAATTCCCGGATTCCTATTGTGATGTTATGTTCTTATGCATCTCATAATGCATAAGAACTCAAACAACGCAAATGACTCATTCCGAAAATGTCACAATCCATTATTTTTTACAGATTTTCACAATCACTTTAATAAATCACTAAAATACTACATATAATTATTTGTTTTCTTTTCAAAATGTATTGAAAGTAAAACATACAAGTGTCTTAAATACTCAATCCACTCTTAAATATAAAGTCTTATCTCTTTTTTCCTTTTCTTTCTTTCGTGTCTTACACGACCATCAGCTGAAGCATCTCTCCTTCGTGCCTTATACGACATACGCCGAAGCATCTCTCCTTCGTGCCTTACACAGTTTATGACTAAAGCATCCCCTCTTCTCTCTCTTTCGTGTCTTATACGGCATACGTCGAAATATCTCACCAACTGGGTATTTGAAAAAACACGACAATCAATTGAGAACACGTTCTCATATTTTATTTAAATAAAATACTTTTTTTACCCAACTTTTTAATTAGAAACAATTCTTGAAAATTTATAACCAAAAAGATTAAAGTGAATTATTCTCTAGTTTAATTCATTCAAAATCATGCATGTCTTTAAATTTATGCACCTCATTTTATCATATACAAAGTAGGTAAAAAAAAAATAACAAGGTCTAATTCAAAATAAACTCAGTACTTGTATTTTTTTTACTACTAGAACATATATAAAATATGAACAAAATATTTGAATTGTATATAAAAACAGCAACTTATATAGTTGTTGTATTTTCCTTTTTGATAAGTACAAAATCTATAAATTGTATGTAAAAATAGCAACTTGTATAGTTGTTGTATTTTCCTTTTTTAACATGTACAAAATACATAGAAAACATGTATAAAGTACGTACACAGCAACAAACATTTTGATCATTCAATCTAGCATACATAAGCGTAAAAATAACATGATAGTCATACAAAAACAGCAATTTTGTAATTATGTCATAAGAGAAACAACAACTTATAATTCTGTAATAATTTTAATAAAACAACTTATAAATGTAATAACTTTAATAAATACAAAATACATGAATAAAACATGTAGGAAAAACATGTGTAAACATCCTCCTAACTAGTTATTCCTTTTACTATATCTATAAGCATTCATGTTGTGTAAATACTGTGCAAAAACAGTAACTTTCAAAGTTGTTGTATTTTATTTTTAGCATGTATAAAATATGTATATAACAACTACAAGGATGTAAAAAACTCTTTTTAAATAAAACAGTAACTATGTGCATGATGTTAAAAATAATTACAAAACAATTTTTGTTTTAAAAGTACCAAATCAGGAATGTTTTAAAATTACAAAACAAATTCTGTTTTACAATTACAAAATTAGAAATATTTTTCTTAAATTCTTACTAAGACTATCATAAAGAAATTATAAGGGTCTACCTCCTTATTCTTCTCTTTCCCTTTTCTTCTTTCTTTTGTCTTCCTTTTCCTTTTTTCAATGTGTGAAGTTGAAACAAAATTCAGCTAAAACACAACTATTGATAGTACCAAAATATCTAGATAATACTAAAAATTCTAATTCTATTAGAATTTTCTAGCAAAATGGACTTTGATCAGTTTGACTTAGTCAAAACTGGTTGACCAAAGTTTGACCATGTTGACTTGAGTCAACAATGGTTGCCTCGACTTGAGTCAACAATGGTTGACTCGGTCAACTTTAATTGACTTGGTCAATTTTTATTTTTATTTTTTTTGACATTACATTACCTGCTGCCCCATACTAGAAAATTTATGATGGCTAGCAGCAATAACCAAAAATAAGTGTTAAAAGAAGGAAAAAAAAAGGAGATGCTGGGACTAAGGTTTAAAATGCCGTTTCTAGGATGAAACTTTGAACCAAAGCTAGGAAAACCAACTAGATGAAGTTATATGCCATATCAACACTAGAGATACTCAAGAGTAAAATATGCCAAAAATAATTAGATAAATTTGTTAATATTTAAAAAAAAAAAAAAAAAAGGAGGGTGGTGGGGGTTTGCACATCAGTAACATGACCTATTCAGATAGAAATAATCGAAACAGTTTCAAATGGCAAATAAAGATATTTCCATCAGTAAACTCTGATCTCCTTAAAGACCCTCAATGAACTAAAGAAAGCACATCCAAACACTCATTTTGAAAGTATGAATTTATTAATGCCAAATATGTGCAGCAGCAGTCACACCAACAAGACAATAAGTTTACGCAGAGAACTTACAACACTCGAAGTCGGGGTTGTAGAAGTTGCAACTTCATCTTTCTGGAACACTAGTAAGAACACGTTATCCCCCAAGAAATGGAAACTAATGGCATTAAGTAGCACAAAGTTTATGTAATTTGCATACCTCCAGTGCAGGAACGGAATATTTACCAGACAGCAAACCATGCCCCAGTTTTTCCCTATCATACAACAGAAACATGGCTTACTAATCTGAATTAACCATGGTACAGATATGTAGAGAAGGGGAAACACGATCAAATGGGCAGTTTCTCTATGCAACACAGATCCGGGTAGAGAAACTGCCCAAGTTTATAATTTGCAACATTCTTTTATTCTCTAATCATTTGAACAATTCCCATATTCATAGGAAGTTGAACTAAGAATGCAAGGATCTGCAACAAGTTTATATAACAGAGAATAAAGAAATCCGATGGTGCAAAGTAAATGGACTTGTCTAAGAAGAAGAAACCTATAGAGTATTTAGGAGGGACCTTGCTTTTGTTGTTGAATGCTAGTTTGTTTTGTTTTTCTGTTTTTCTGTTTTTCTGTTTTTCTGTTTTTCTGTTTCCTGAGGCATTCTAGGTTGTACTTCTTGACAGGTGTTCTTGCTGCCTTCATTTTTTATATTTACAAAAAATAAAATAAAAAAATAGTGATGTAAGGATTACTTGCAATTGTGTTTTCAAGTCTAAAGTTGGATCGGCTGGGCTTGTATCAAAGGCCAACCTCAAACTCTGGTTCTTGTAATATCTGATAAAGACTCACACAGATAAAAATCAGTAAAAGATGTTGACAAACCATTTACCCCAAAAGACCGATATAATGGGGAAGGCGCAACTCTGAGAATATAAGAGGGTCACGGATCGAACTGGGGCATGATACGTGAACATGTGACACCTGGGAGCGGAGGCGAATAACACAATACTCAACAATCCCCCTCACCCATAAGGGTGGGAAATTCATTCGAGGAGACTCGAACCCGTGACCTAAACAAACCTAGCGCTTTGATACCATGTTGACAAACCATTTACCCCAAAAGACTGATCTGATGGGGAAGGTGCAACTATGAATATAAGAAGGTCACGGGTTGAACAGGGGCACGATACGTGAGCACGTGACACCCAGGAGCAGAGGCGGATAACACAACACTCAACAAAATAAAGATCAATACAGAGCAAGCTTAATTTCCAAATGGGATTGTAGACAACTATTCCACTTGCAGTAAAAAAGACACTGACCATGAATTAAAAAAATGAGTAGAGAATACTATTTGCATTGTCGATGCTAAATAGCAACTGTAACAAACATTAGAAAAATAAAATATTAAACAAACCAAAGAAGAGTAAATTAGGCATCCAAGGAGGACCAAAATTACCTGTTTCCAAGATTAATAAGTCCTGTATAACCTGGTCCAGATAGGGGTTCCAATTCCTGTCCACTCTCTTGTATGCGGTTCCAATCAAAATTAGTATTCCAGTCGAGTTCCATTTCAGCAGTAGTCATTTCAGTCTGAAAATAAGCAAGAATCACTTTCCTTGTGCTATGAGTCTCAGATGCTTTCAACAGCTTGAAAGCAAACACATTATTGGTCAAATACTTCAAATCATACAAACTGTTAGAAGTAACGCACATCCTTACTCCATAGAAAAGAATCTACATGCCATTGACATTTTCTAGAGAATACTACATTCAGTTGATAGAAAATGTTCAAAATGTATTATATGTAAATAAATGTGGCAAAGCACCTAGAAGTCATAAGTTGCAGATAAATATCTCATGAACTAAACTTTGCCATCTCCTAACCTGAATCCTGATCATTCATTCATTCATTCCAACCGAACCCCAATTTCAAAGATAAGGCTTTGGCAATGATGATGAGAAGTGGCTTCTAAGAAGGAACTCAAGTGTGCCTCAGTGAAAAACTGAAATGTTGTACACAGAATTTCATTGTTAGAAATGTATTATAATTAACTATCTATTCATAAGAGTAGTTTTGTAGTAAAATTATTCATAGATATTATTTTAGTTAAATTTATATAATTAAATGATAGACAAAAGAAATTGTTGCATTAAATGCATCCAAAAGCATATTAGCATGGTTATTAATCTTAAATGTTAGTATTTTACTTTAAAAAATTGGAGAACACACAAAGATTTGTGAACCAAATAGTTAATAGCAGGTACCGTTTAAGTATTTGTTTTACGTGTTTTTTTTAGGATAGTTTGCCTATTGCTTAATGAGGAGGTCAAAATCCTGTGAAGCACTTCTAACGTCCACATGGCACCTTGAGACTTGTGTCAATGCATCAGGAAAGCCGTACTACATTCTGTCCTCCAAGGTCATCATTAATACGAGGTCCCTTAGATCCTACAATGACTCGTCACCTCATATCGACTGTCGGAGGTCACCCTTCATCCGAGGTATATCCAAACCATCACCACCTCAGCTTGCCATTCAAGCCAAGGTGTAATAAGAGCCTCTCTCCTCATTGGCAAGCACAACTCTTATCATGGCCCAAGGTTTATTTCCCTATTAACCCAAGGGGCACCTTGGCTTGGGATACAGTACGAAACACTTGGTTAGATTGCGAACAAGTCAAACACAGGCACTTCACCAAAAGAGAACCTCAGCCCATCAATATAATAGATTGCCAAACAGCCAAGCTATAATTCCAGTTGATATGTTAGCTTGGCCTGATTGGTTGACTCTGCAGTCGGAACCATGCCCAATACAAGGTAGTATGAGGAAGCAAGTAAAATTATAAACTGAGCCATCACCTCAGCTTAGCCCAAACACCCTAAGATTTGACACTGAGGTACTCTCTCCATTTACAGTCCCAATGGGAGACTGTCAGTGTCGAGACCTCAAATATGTCTCCCCCATAAATAGATGATGGAGCAAAACCTCCACTGTCAGAAACCAACTTCCAATGTAAGAGTGCAATTTTTATGTCAGAGCTCAGTTTCTAACATCAAAGTTCACTACCAATACGTCTTAATAACAGATTTTATTTTATTTTTTCATCGGTGGCAATAACACAATTTACTACTATTGTTTATTCATTGTCTCCAACTTAGTGTCTGTGTACAAAGAAGCAAGGTAATGCCGGCACAATTTGGAATCACTTGGATTCCCAGGCACCTCCTTTGATGTTTGAGATGATGATGGTAGTACAATAGTACTTTTATAAGGGGAGAAAGATGGATATATAAGACATTCTAAACATCTAAAAATATGCTTGCCATTTTCAACTTGTACTTTATACAACATGTTAAACCATTTCATATAAACTGACAAATCTCTCAGACAATTTTGCTGAAGGACTTCTAGTTCAAGTAAGTTTAGGAATATAAATGCATTTCAAGGAAGTAATAACTAACCTTTTGCAAAGATGAAACATAAATGCCAAAAAATGCCAAATGGTCATCTAATAGTGGATCCTCAACAAGTTCATTCTCTGGGTAGGAGAAAACATCTGAGTTGCCACGATAGGTTTTCATGATTAATTCCCAATTCATGGAAAAATAGTTTGGAAGAAAAAATACAGAATTAACAATATAAACATAGAATGCTTTCTTATAACAATGGTAGATAATCACTGAACAAGATTGCATGTGTTCCTTGTTTGAACTATATTACATGAAAGGATCAACCAATTATGTGAAATATGCACTGAAATTTACCATCCTTTGCCTCCTCATTGCCGTTTCACATTTGAAATGCTTGATTCATGATCAAAAACTATTGAGTTAAAGGATTGAAGATAGTTTTAAATAGGGATAATATAAAACATGACTGAAGGCAAGGATTTTTTTTTTTTTTTTTGACCGATAACTTAAGGCAAGGATTCAATACGTGAATTCAGTCTACGACTTTGCCAACAGCGGAAGAGATATGAAGTGGTGCTTACTTGAAGAGTTACTTGCATAATAAATACATAAATATGAAGTGGTGCGATTTAAATGAAAGAACTCCCGTTGGAGAGACTTTTTTTTTAGAAGGAAAAAAAAATGAGATCATAAGAGATGAATGTATAGACGTGAGAGATTTGTAGAGAAATAGAAGGAGATGTGGTTTTATTGAAGAAAACTATAAAAAATGGATTTAGGTCGGCGATGGCGCCACCATCTCGCCGAAGAACTGCACACCAAGATCAATGTGCTCAATGGAGCGAAATCTGAATTTTATTGAGAAATTCTTGGATGAATATTATATGAATCCTGATAGAATATTTATAGGGATTACATCAACCAAGATAAGGAAACTAACCTAACATAAATATTCTAATTTACTAGAACTTCCTAATGTAGAATATCCTAATTGATATTGCTACATATATCATTCTCCAACATTCCCTTCCTTTTGAGATGAGATACAATGTATCTCATGTATCATAATATGTTGCATCCGGTTCTCTAATAGTAAACACCAAAACCAAGAATATTCTGCTAAGTCACAACTAATATTTACAGGAGTTAGTATCTCAAGCAAATAGTACCAACCAAGTGATGTTCTAATGAGATATATAGTGGTCTTGATAGAAGCATAAAAAACTGACATTGGTACTATATCTAGGGTAGAAACAGAGAATCCTCAATAGAAACATTGTAAGTGATTTCGGGCGTCTATCAAATATTTTTGTCTTGCTGAATTTGTGCTTCCTTCTCTGCAGTGAAAAGACATCTACATCGTTAAAGCAATTGGCTGCTTGGAAAAGTAGGTAATCTTCCAAACTACATCTTTCCTGCAATCTGAAGCATACCAACTCTTTGAAAAGCAATTTTCTAGCTTTTCAACAGTACCTCGATCCTATAAAGGTCAACCTTTCTAGTCTCCCTTAATCTTAAGTTTCCATTTCTTCATCAACCGACATAATGAAACAGAACCTTCAAACATGTCTATTATTCAGAGTCACTAAAACAGTTTCAACATATCCCAAAATTCTTTATAATGTTTCCCAATTTAATGAACCTGGCCAATGGACTCCACATAACTTCTACCACATGATAGCATCATACTGCTTTGAATTAAGCATGAAATAGTCAACCATTAAATTCAATTATTGTTTTTATTTCCTGAAAAATAGAAACTACTTAATTAAGAGAAACAACAAGAGGCAGGGTAGTATATACAAGTAATATTGAAAAACTCAGACATTGTGACACAAATTATTCCATGGAAGATATTTGACTGTAATAAATGTAAGATGGGATTACCTGCATTTTTCAAATCATCAAACGATCCAAGTTTTACAGCTAGAGGGTAGTGTGTTTCGTTATAGTGTTCAACAGCATGGTTATTGCCACCACTCCCACATAATATCATTCCGTCTGTTAGATTTAGCCAGAGATTATCAGTCTTGTCACACTTCCAACATTTCCAACCACATGGAGGCACAATAACAGCATTGTCAATCTGTTTCAAATCCAGTGAATATGTGCTAACTTTCTTCTTATCAGCTGTCCAAGATGCTAATTGCACTTTCTGCTCAGTACCATTGGCCATTAAAATAGCATTACCAGCCGATCGTACCTGCATTTTTGTAAAGTATATGCAACTTAAACAATTAGACCAAACAGTCATCTTTAAAATAATAAAGAGCAAAAAAGAATATAAAACCTGCTCTGGAAGATCCCCAGAAGGAAAAGGAAGGGATACAAAATCAGGCAATATGACAATGTTGTAAGTTTCTTCATAATCATGCTCATGATTGTCAAATCCCCCGTCAATACCTGCAAATCAAACCAAGTTTGGACATTTTTTTTTCTTCAAAGAGAACACAAACCAAATCCAAAGATAAAGTTGAGATAGACAACCAGATAATTATATTAACACTTACCATAACTTTACCCCATAAACTACAAAGTACCAAATGAATAACAATGTTGGACACAAATTGCCACATAAGTATCACATAGGTGATAAAGGCACTGAATTGATACGCTAATTTTATGTTCATTTCCCTCAAAATCAATAGGTAGTTAAATCTCAAAGGCTACAGTAGTTGGAGAAACTTGAGTAAATATGACATGGAAACATGGTTCACAGGTTCTTAATACCACCCACGTATAGGCAAGAATTGAGAGTGAAAAAAATTGAGGTGTGAGTGAGGTGAGAGCCGAGAAAATTCAGCACCCTGGGTTGCTCCCCAGAGACATGAGATTGAGTCCCCCCACCTCCCCCAAAAAAAATTTTGCTCATAGAAAAGTCAATCCGGGATTTCAAAGAATCCCAAATCGACCAATCACATTTACCCACGTGTATCGAGGGTGTGCTCATTAGGTTTCCTGTGATTGGTCATCCAGGATTACATGAAATCCCTGACTGACTTTTCTGTGAACAAACAACTCCAATCCCCTCCCCCCACCACCGCGAATATAAACATGGGTTCAGCGAGTTATTTTTTTCTCAAGTGCGCGTGACACGTCAAGCCTGTCAAGAGTAATTTTGTAAATTGGGGATTTTATTCAATACACGCGGGCACATGTGATTGGTGGACCTCATATTCTGTGAACAAAAAATAAAGTTCGGGTTCAGTGGTATTGTTGCTCCTCTTTTTTCGTCTCATTGACTATTCTTCTTTGTGTGTGTTTCCCACGTTTCCACACTGTAATTTGTGCTTGCCCTAATGTTGAATTTCTAACTTAGAGGTAAGAGGACACAGAGGATACAAATGAGAATTCGAACTTCCATTATTAGAGATTAACGAACCAAATCTTATTAAAAATTCCTACTTCCAAAATAAAGATAAAAAATCTATCTACAATAAGCTTGATTCTTGAATAATTCTGACAAAAGACGATCCGTTTGTAATAGAATTCAATATATGAAAGCACTTCAATTTATATAGACAGATTTCAAATAAAATACCTTTCCTTATACAAGTCATATTTGATCTTCCATTACTAGAAATAAATGAACCGAATCTTATTCAAAAAATTATTTCATAAAATAGAACAATATACAGTAAGCTAATAAGCTTGATTCTTGAATAATTCTGACAAAAGATGAAAGAAGTTCAATTTATATGTCCCAACTAATCAGAATATCGACAAGACAAGAACACCAAGAAACAATTAAAATACCTGTCACGAGAAGCGTTGGTTTCTTGACAGTTCTATCTTCCGGAACCGATTTTCTCGTCTGTTTTATATGAAAATAAACTGAATTTCCAGTCTTCTCGTAGTTCAAACTCACATAATCCTTTCCAAAAGCAAGAAAAGTATTCATATCGATGAACAATCCACCTTCAGATCGCTGAAACTCAGAAGAACATACTTCCATTAATGGCAAAATAGAACAATTGAGATAAGCATGCCTTCGAAGTTCGAACATAGAAAAAGAAATACTCATTCAAGAACACAAACGTAGAATCAAAGATTTACCGGAGTATCGCAAGAAATGCAGCATTCTTGCTTGTGAATTCGATTGGTTGGATTTGGAATTCGAATTTGAGAAACATTCGACATGAGAAGCTCAATTGGAGTAGACATTTTTAGGGTTCGGAGAGTGAAACAGAGAGATTTTGAGGTTTAAAAGAGAGTTTTGAAGGTTTATAAATGCAAAGCAAAGCAAGAGAAAAAGAAAAAGATTTACAGAGGAAGAAGAGAGGAATGTGTTTTAAGCTTCTAGAAGTTTTTTGCGCCAAAGAAACGGAAGTGGAAGCTTTCTTGGTCTCTGACGGTTTTTGTTGGTTATTCTACTTCCAACTTTCAAATGAGTCGTCTCGTCTCAAGATGACTTAAGAAGACTTAAGAGGAGATTTATTATTAATTAATAGGCCTTAATGGCTTAAAACTCGTCCGAAATTTTGGAAAATATCGGATGAGTTAATAAAATAAAAACTCAGCCGAGTCAAATGGGTTTTACAATGACAATTCGAAACCAGGTTGTAAAAGTAGAATTGCACACATTTGGTGTGGCAATAGCAGCTCTCTTTTAAAACCATAGAACTCATTTTAGGATGATATTTAAACTCAATATCGTCTTACATCTAATGGGTTAAATTATTTACTAATATGTATTTATAATTAAATAATTAGAATTTTCTTATTATGATAATTAACCAAGTCACAAAATCGTAATGGGGTGTTGTATTTGCACCCAATGTTTATTGTCAATGCACCCACTTACCTCTATTAACCCCATCCCAAAATATGGGTTTTAAGTGAGTGCAGTGAGCACAAATGGTGGGTGCAAAACTGGTTTGATATTAATAAAAAATATTTAAATCATTGAAAATTAAGTTATTTTTATTAAAGAATACAAATTCCAATTGACTCATTAGTTATCATAAATTTCACTGATCTTTCCAAAATAATAAAGAATTTGAGATTGGAACAACTTGCAGAATTCATCTTAATTTGTGATGAACTTTTAAATCATGCTTATATAGAAGTTTGTTAAATAGACTTACCACGCCAATGTATTATTTTAGTACCCCTAAAAAATGAAATTTACTATGCCATCTAGGCTTTTAATGATCATTCTATTTTTAAAATGATGACACTTAATTTACTCTTTGTCGTTTAAGAAATTATTTCATTTTGATTATGTTTCAATGTAAAAAGATTGTTATATTCTAAATGAATTGGTTAGATGAGTGATAGAGTAGGCACAAACTAACTTAGTTGGTAAAGTCTTTGTATGATGAACTCGTAGATTTGGGTTCACCCATAGATGATGATACCCAAGATCTGGGTTTGATTTCCACAAACATTGATTTATTTATTTATTTTGAGTAGTAGTTCACCAAACATTGAATTACGGATCTCATTAAAAATAAGTTTATCAAACCAGATAAAGAGATTAAATCAAAAAAGAAATCCAAGATCAAGATCATTTGTAGTCAAATTATTTTCCTTTGTTTCTCATAAATTGAATCATATTTTAAAGAATGTATAATATTTTGATAGGGTATTACTAGAAAAATAAATTAAATCGACTTCCCCACAATATCTAATTCCCATTTCTTCGTTTTTATGTCTGTCGGCATCCGTGATCACAATGACCCCAATCCTATTTCTAAGGTGCTTGAGAATTTCATCACACATTTCAACAACTACATCCCTTGGGATTCATTCAACACAAATCTCTAAGATCACACAATTGTATTTGGAACCATGATAATTGATAGGTGCTCGTAGGGTAAATCAGATTTAGTCATATTTGGACAAAAATTAAAAAACCTATAATATAAAATAGTATATGAGATTGAAAAATTAATAAGAACTTTACTGTCATGCATATTTTGCTTACAACCTCACAATAATGAAAGTAAAACACACCAAATAATGATAAGTACACCTAGGACCTCAAAGTTGCATTGCAAAATCTGTCAATTAATCAACCTAGCTATGGGTCTAAGCCACAATTAATAGTGCCTATCTTGAAAATGACCATCTCAACAAGGATCGGTTTTCCTAATGGGGGATGATAAAATCAATGAATGTTTGGAGATCGTTAGAAGGACCTACAATGAGCCATCCACGTTGCGTAATCGCACCTACGATGGCGACTCCCTACTGAGTCTAATAGAGGATCATGTACATTGCTTATTGGTAAAGGTCATACTCTTCACACGCAACTATATATATTATGGATGTCTAATACCTTGATTGAATTTTTTGCAATAAATCGTAATAAATAAACAATTGCGACAAAAATATGGTAGTACTGGTTGGGGTGCCTTCGGTTGTTATTGCCCAATAGTCTTGCTTATAAATATCACATTTCCCAAAGTTAGAGCTAGAAGGATACTCATCCTCTAAATAACTCCCTAAGCTACCATTCTCACTTCATTTCTATACTTTGATCCATCTCATTGTCAACCTTCTCTTGCATCATTTCCTTGTATTATGTTAGTACTACGTAGTATTGTATGGTTTTGTGGGTATTGCATGTACCTAGAGCATTTGGGTGAAATATGATGTACTAAGAGACCAATTGCCTCTATTGTGTAAATATCTTGTATTCTTGTTGTGCTATGTAGAGCTACGAGGGTGTAAGGGATAGTGCTCCTATCGGATTAGAATTTTTTAAGGAGTGTGAAAAATGAAATCGTATAATATTTTTTTAAGGATTTTCTATTTTTGAATAAGTTTACATGTTTTGGTAACTCTCGATTTTATAAATAGAGACCTCTAGAATTATAAAACTTATGAGAAAATAGCTATTGTTCTATTATATGGACGTAGGCACACTGTCAAATCACATATATCCTTGTGTTTTGTGCTATTGTGTTATCTTTGTTACTTTGTTTTTTCACAATCTCGCCCCAAGTCGGGCTTATGGTCTATGGGCCTAAACATCCCATCATAAAAAACAATTTGAAATCTCATCGGTCTAATCCCTACCTTTATGTTATTATAATAATTTAATGTAAGTATCAAATCTTTTTCGCTCCATTTATATAATATTTCTATCTTTACAAATTTATTAATCTGTAGGGGTGTGTTTCTAGAGATTCATCACCTCTATTCCCATGATTCACAGGATGTCTTATTTATTTTGCTTTGTTACTTTATTGTAGCATTTCGGTTATCCCAACTCCTCCTTGTAAAACCTAAAAAATTTGACAAGCCAAAAGCCCAAAACTTTTAGAAACCGAATTTCGACAGTCCATCGCTGTTGAAATTTTTTATGTTCCTCAATTTGACTTCTTAAAGTCATCAAACTTCTCCCATCCTCTATTAATTTGATAGTTTCTAGAAAAAAATTGACAATGAAAAATTCGACACCTTGATCTATCAAATTTTATAAAATCCTATGGCCTTGTACCGTTAAATATAGGTTTTTTCACGTTGTGCTTTCTTGGTGCTGGAGATGAAATTAAATTCTCTTCAAGACTCCATTTGGTTGACAAATTGGGCTTCTATTATATGTTTATTCTGTATGAATAACAGTAATCTACACTGGTCATCATTGGTCGACTCAAGTCCGATATCTAAAACTTGTTCCAACCATCCAAATTAAGACGGGTTGAGATGGAAATAAAGATTTCCTAGGGATCAGTTTCCAAAGGAAATCCCTAATACTTGGAACTTTTCAAGAAAAGATGGCTTAAAAAAGTTGTGTGTCATGTGATCTTCCCAAAATTACCAAAACATGTGTAAAATACACGATTGAACATGTGATTGATCTAATACAATACTGAGTACAACAATATACTGTATCATCCTATCATCGTCGAAAGATCAATCAAATGATGAAACCATCAATTTTCTCATTGGAGTATGTATGTTTGACCGTATCTACAATGGAGTATGTACTTTTAAGAAGTATAAAGACAAGTGTATACAATACTACAAGAGTGAATAATATGCTATAGAGCTATACAGGACCTTCATTTTCTTTAGCTGAACATAGCGTGGGGACAAAACTGTCCAAAATAGAAAAAGGGTCCCACCCAAGTCCCTTTTTGTTTGGTAGATTGGGCTAAAGCTTAGGCATATATAATAGCGTATCTCAGTTCAGATCCAAATCATGTCTCCTCCTCCTCCTGACACCTTCCACTTCTGTCCTCGCCCTCTAAAAGTTCTGCCCTTCTCTTTCCTTCTTTGGTTCTCTTCTTTCTTTGAAACTCTCTCCTCTCTGTGGTCCCGTTTTGGCTTTTTTTATCTGAACAACTTTGACGAAATAAGCATTGAAAATGAAGTTAAGATCTTTTACCAATTTGCCCAAAAGTGGTTATGCTTTTACACAACTTGCATGAATTCAGGCCTAACTGTTACTCTTACTCTAGGTTTGTTGTGGAAAGCCCGGGGAACACTCTCACAGGAAGTAGTAATAAATTGACGAAAAACTCCTTATTTATTAACTATACTTTATTTCAAACTTGAGGGGCATTTATGACAATGTAAATAGAGTTATCACCATTTTAATTGGAGTTAGATCTTGTGTCTATATGACAAAGTTTCAATTTTCACCCTAATGGTTAGTGTGTGTAAAATTCAAGAAACAGAGAACCATGATTTTATGTTTCTTTCTTTCTGGATTTTTTTTCGGTTGTGTTATTATATATACCTTCCCAATTCGTTCAGGATGTCTGTGGAAACAAAAGTATCCCTCAATATGCTGTAGCACCTAATCCAGTTCTACTGTACCTAACAAAATTAGATTCAAGGGTGTTTCCGTAATTTGAATTAGGAACAAGGACTTTTTGGACAGTTTAGTCTCCTTTAAAAAAAAATAAAAAAAAAAACAGCACAGCTGGCCTGCCTAATGTGGGGACCACAACAGAGAGTTCCCCATCCTCGCATCCCAATCATTCATGCAGAGGCGCGATCGGATTCACAGAAATCGAAAATCCACCATGTCTGCCTATAACCAGCAAGAGGACTGCACGACACGTGTCAGATATAGCATATCAGAATCGTGTTGGACTGCTCGAAGATGCCTCCACGTCGTTTTTCTTAGCCGCCACACTTCGTATACCCGAAATCATCGGTCCTTGAACCACCCTATCTGAGTTTATAACTTCCTCGTACGGCCCAGATTCCCTCTCTCTCTCTCTTTCTCTCTTTCTCTTGTGGTCCCACCTCCACGTCAGATTTGAATTCCCACGCGTTCTTCTTATGTGATGCCACGTTTGGGGACCACAACTTTCCACTTACGGATCCGTCCAAACAATTATTTATATTTTTGGATCCGGATTCACCTATAGAAAACGACGGTTTTGCAGGGAAACAAAACTAACTTGTTTTTTTTTTTTTCCCATCTCAACCAAAAATCTAGAGCAGATTAAGAGGGAAAACGCATATCCAGATTGTCCACGTGTCTCATTATGATTGGTTTTAACTACTGAGCGTAGTATTTTATTTTCTTTGTCCAATCTTACCGACCCGGATCCACGCGAGTTGGGTTGGTCACGCCAATATAAAATCTGTACATATTTGTATTTTAGAATTTAAAATTTCTAAAGGGATGTTTGGTGGTAGGAATATATAAAGGGTTGTCATGGATGTTGCATGGGAGGAAAAAAAAAAATTAGGATGTTCTTGGATAAATCTTTTCATATCATAAGTACTAGTTGTTGTTGTTTCAAAACTCGTTTGAGAACAAGATATCGTCTAAGTCATCTCAATATCAAATATGGACAAGATAAATGGACAAGTCAATTTCTTGAACGAGATTTAAAATCTCACGTTCATTTTTCTCATTTTTTAATAAAATATCTCAAACATATTTGAAAACTCGTTATCTAGCATAGACGAGACATGAAATTGAGTTTAAAAACTGTGATAGTTCTCAGACTTTAAGTTGATCAGATCTAAACCCATAAGATATCAAATCAGTTCAAAATCTACCATGTTTTTTTTTTTTTTAATTTGCATTTAATAACTAATCTAATTATGCAATTCGATAAGATCTTGAAAATGGTCATTATTTTTTTGATTGGGTGTGGTTTGAGTAAATTTTCTATAAAATAGATTCATGGTTGATCTCAATTCCCAATTTGATCCAAACATGACCCATCAATGACAGTACTATGTTTTACAATGAAAATCCCCCTCTTAGTCGAAAAATTCTCTAAAATGACTATCAATCGTTTATCTTCTTTGTGGACTCCTTGCAATCATCAATTTAATAGAATTTGGATCATTTTTATTAAAAAATGCATTCATTATTCTTCATTTTTTAAAATTATTTATAGGCATTTATTCTTTTGGTCGAATTAGACTATTGCCTAACCATATTATTCTTCTTGGTTGGTTATGTTTGCCTAGTGTCATTTTAACTAGACACGTAAGTATTGATCGTAGAGTTTGCTGATCATGGGGGTGTGTGCAACCTTGTGTAGCTCAACAAAGTAAACATGTCAAGAGCAATTTTGATCCACGGTCAATGATTCACCTGCATCCAAACAAGCAAATCTCACTTATTTTCTTCTTCAGCTCTCTTAAGGGCAACCTTATGATTATTAAATATATTTTCCCCAATTTTTAAAATAGAGTAATTAAAGGACTTCTATTTTAACAAGCTACCACATTGATTCAGCTTTTTCTAATTGCCATAAAAAAGGTCTCGATAATTACTCTATATTGTAGGTGTGATTCACTTCTTCATACTAAATCGTAAGATCACAAGGATGCTTTACCAACTACACTTGAACTATAGTTCCAAACCAAACGAGACAATCACAACCGTCCGATTTATTTATATCCTGTAGATGATTTTTCTACTATAAATCAGGGGAAATGGACTCTGTAGACCAATGCGCCTATCTGCTTATAATAGCACTTTTAAGACAAATGGGGCCATTTCAGTCCCAACCTCGCCTACCAATATTAGTCCGTACGTTCAGGTTGGGATTATTGGAGATGGACACGTGGTTCCGTTGGGGACCACATGTAGTTCATCGTACACATACGGTTACATTGAGGCATATCTTCTGCGAATATATTAACTTTGAAATATTATCATGGAAATTGTAGTTATAAACCTGGGCGGACTCATCCCTAGGGTTTGTTTGACTGCAAGGAAATCGTTTTCTCACATAGTTGAATTCTTGAAAAATGATCATGGAAGTAATAGGACTACCACGAGGATTCCTTTCATCCATTTGAGGAAAATACAAAAAAAGTGATTTGATTTTCAAGTCAACTTCGAACTTTGTCAAGTTGACTTGATTGGATTTCAAGATGATTCAATCATAAAATTCTAAGAAATCTGGAATCAACTTGTGAATTATGTGTCAATTTGATCAAGTTAACTTGAAAATACATCTAGTTATGGAATTATTCAATTATACATAATATCTTTGCAGAGAACAAAAAAAAAATTATTATATTTAAAAAATAATTTTTTTTATTTAATATTAAAAAATATTTTCAAATGTTTATAAATTTAATCATTTTTATTTGACTCATTGAAGTCAACTCATGAGTTGTTAACTTCACTCAATGCAACCGACTTGCAAGGGAGGATTTATAGTGGCGGTAAGTCCACAACAATTGTCAAAGTCTATAGATTATTGAATTATTGCAATAGATATTAGCGATGGATAAAGAAATTCACCATTTTTTATCACAAAAAAAAAAAAAAAAAAAAATCACTCTTAATTACCCCCACAAACATATTTTTTTTCACCTGAGATACCCCTACAAAATCTTTTCTACTCTTAGTTGTCCCAAATGGTCAAAATCCTAGCTTCGTCCCTACGGGCTTGGGTGGAGGTTTTGAGTTAGAAGGAGTAATCATGTGGCGATATGATCCTATGTAGTAGATTTTCCTTGTAGTGATTTTTCTATCATCTTGATTTGGTCACTTTGAAAATCAATCACAGCCAAATCCTTTAATTGTTATAGTTTGGATTAGATTTTATTTTTAACTTAAAAAAAAAAAAAAATTTAGAAAAAAATTCTTTTAAAATCATTATCAAAGGTTTTGAAAACGAACGATCATTGAACTCTTAACTTAAATGGTATGGATTGAGTGCTTTTCTAATGTGACGATATCTTAGTCATCCAAAATCAGTTCATCAAGGAACTGTAGGAAAAATCTTCTATAGAGGATCCACTCCAAATCATATGTGTGGGTGGAAACATCATTTTTCGAGGGGTTGGAAAGAGAATCCATTTTTCTTTGAGGGTGAAAATTTTCATCAGGTGAGAATCTAAATTATAAGGGAAATACTCGAAGACAAATGTAAAAGGAAATTGTATTTTTTAAGGAAAATTCTTTTTCCACACAATGTCCATGCACAATGTCATAAAATCTTGAGAATAATCAGTTATGGATGAATCTACGGATGACGGTCCACCTAGACTGAGGAGTTACACTTTATAGCTCTATATAACAAACCTTGTGAAAACATGTCCTTCCAGCATTTAGCAGGGACGATTCCTGTTGTAGAGCTTCTCAGGCGCATTGCGCACCCTCTAACTTCTCTCTAAAACGGCAAACCTCTTCCCCATCTCTCTCTCTCTCTCTCTCTCTCTGTAACGAAGAAAGCTTTTCTGCTTTTTTAATGGTGGCTTCTCTTTTGCTCTGGAATTCATCCATGGAGAACAAAGTGGAAGAATCAAAGCGGATAACAGAGAACAAAGGTTTGGAAGAGAGGATTACGAAAGTAGAGACTACGAAGTCGAGAGGGAGAAAGGGCAGTAAAAATTCACAGAAGAAACTTCCCCAGAGAGGATTAGGTGTTGCTCAGCTGGAGCGATTAAGGTTACAAGAAAGGTTGAAGAAGATGCCAGAGGTCGATCAAGTTCAAGGTCAAGTTCAAACAGCTCAGAATCTCTATCCTCGGTTCCAGTTCTTCCCATTTTTAGATCCGAAGAACGAAGTTTTAGATTCGTTCGCAAGGTTCGCTCCTGTGAACTATGGTCAGCCAAGCTCGCATTCGCAGTCTTTTGGATTTCAGCCGTATAATGGATTTGCAGGTGGGGTTACCGGTTGCTCCGGTGGAAATTCGTTGTTTCCAGGTCAGTTTCAGGTGGATCGATTACGGATCACGTCTCAAGAGCTCTCTTCAACCCAAAATATCCATTGTTTGTCCGATCGTTGCGATATCTGTCTTAAGGTGAGAATTAGGGTTTCGGAACAAATCATTTTCTTTCTTTCTTTCAATCTTTCTGTTATTAATTTTTTTTTTTTGGTGATGTTTTCATGTATAGAAGAAGCATATCAATGGCGAGAATTCAGGTTTTAATGGAGGGAGAACCCAATATACGGAGAAGATGATGCCGATTGACTGTGATTTTCTCGGATTGAATCTTGGACGAAACAGCAACGTTGATGGATTTAAAGGTGTTAGGCGTGCTTGTCATTCTGGATCGACTGTTGATGAGGTAAAATTTCAATCTCTCTCTCTCTCTAAATTTCTGAGATTGCTAATGGAAATTAATGGCAGGAAGTGGAGGTAGTAGCGGTTCATAGAAAGGGAAAGTCTGTGGGTGGCAGTAGTGTTTTAATGGAGTACGAATTCTTCCCTCACAAAGGTGGCAGTAGCAGCTCTATTAACAATGAATCCTCCATTACAGAAGCAGGAGGAGCAGCAATCATGGGTGAAGCTTCTTCATCATCTAATACTAATTTGATTGATTTGTCTCTCAAGCTTTCTTGTTAGAAACTCAAGAGAGGTAGAAATTAAAGAAACTTACCTATATGCTTTCAGTTTTTTTTTTTTTTTGTTCTTGCTTGAGTTAATCCAACTGAACCAAATCCAAAACACACTTTTGTGTTTTTGCTTTTGTTGTGAAAGTTTAAGAGTGAAACAATTTTTGATTCTTTGGCATCATTTAGTAAATGTTATTAATTAATGGGCCTTATCTAGGATATATCTCATTGATTAAAATCAAGCTGATTGGATGACTTTGATCATCTGATTCATCATTCATGAGATCTATTTGGTTGGACCCACTTTCATAGGTGGGACCAAACGGATCAGCTTCTGCCACGCTTACTTCATACAATATATGTATTTTAGATTTAAAATTGTCCAAATTCTTCAACCATTATGTGGTCTGAAAAGTAATTATATTAAACATCTAGGATTGTCAATGATTTTTAGATTCACACCAACAAGGTTTTAATAGATGGGATTTAATCCTACCTATTAGGAGATAATAAACCAAGAACAAGTCGATTCAGATGATTGCATCCATTTGCAATGGAAGTCGACTAGCTTTCCATGGATGGGATTTAATCCGAATAGGAGATAAGAAATTAAACTAAGAAACTGAAAAGAGAGGGAAGCAAAAAAAAAAAAAAAAAAAAAAAAAATCCATCCCCGGAAGCAGCTCCAAACAATGCCTAGCCTTCATGTAATGAAGTTGTTGTTTTGCATCTTATACTAATTAATTCCATTAGAGTAACTTGTTTGATTTGTCTCTCAAGGTTAAGAGAGAAAATTAGGAAAAAATAATAAAAGATTAAAAATCTATCCTTCAAATTCATTCTTAAAATCTCCTACAGACACAGCATTTCCTATTTCTTTTGTCTTTCAATAAATGTGTTAGAAACACAAGGGGTTAGTATCTCTGCATTCTCCTTCGTGGGATACTTTTAAAATGATAAAAAAGAGAAAGAGGGGACCTTGATGAGGTGTTATTATGTTGGGCTTCTGAGTGGTACTCTCTCTTTCTAGTCTCTAACTCTCTGTGATCTCTAAGTGTAAAAAATTGAAGACTGTGAAGTCCCAGTCTTGATCAAATGCAGCTTTTTTTTTTAATTTTTAATTTTTACATTTTTCTTTATATATATTAGAACAGGAAGATCTGAGATGTCTTTCTTTCGCTTAAGAAATGGGTCTGTCTGAAAGAAAGAGGGCATTAACCTTACCCCAATAATATATACACGTGGCCCACCAACTCATTAAACCTGAGATGCGGTTATCCTTTAATTCAAAAAAAAAAAAAAGAAAAAGAAAAAAAAAAGAAGACTTATAGGTGATTCATAGCCGTTGGTTTTATGTATTTTTTTTTTCTTTTTCTATCTTAGGCATATAGTATAAAATATTGGAATTTATGGTGGAATAATCGGTATCATGGCTTCAAAATTTGGTTTGATGCCGCAATGAGGAGACCCTTTTAACTTGTTTTACAATTACTTACTCGTGTATATTTATAAGAAAATAATCATTATATTTTTATAGGATAATATTGATTAGAATATATTTAATCATAGATCATATTTTATTTAAATAATATATATTTAAATGTAAAAAATTAATTATTTTAATTAAAATATACAAAATCTCGATTGACTTGACTGAACCATCTTGCAATACTTTACACAATTGAGACTTCTTGTCTATTCGTCTCATTCATGGGGGTGACATCAAGATGTAGTCTTGGCGAGATTGAAAACTATGATTGTTATAGAGAGCAGTATGATACATTGAATGTTTTGGAAATATACCATATAAACGTGCATTAATTTTTTCATTAACTGAAATTTGAATTAAAACTTGTAGGGATGTGCCTTGAGACCATGAAAAGTGTAAATGATAATAAAGAAAATATTTTATTCAAAAAATCAATAATTTTGAAAATGATAAAGAAAAATGAATTTCTTTAGAAAAAGTTTACCTGACGTTTGATTGCAGCTAGGACAATGTCAAAAAGAAGTTGCTAAAACAAATTTTGGGATTTTTTTTTTTTTTTTTCGGGAAAATCAATTTTATTTTCTAAGGAGTTGGTAAAACAAAGAAGGAGATTTTTTTCATATAACATACACAACAAATTGTATCATTCCAAAAGAATATTTTCCCCAAATGTGTCAAACAAACCCTAAATATCCTCACAGTATCTTCACTTTCCGTTGAGGTGATAAGTCTAAAAAGAATAAACAAAATACTATTTTATTAAAAAATAGGTCCAATACTGTTTCTGTAAATTTACTGAAAAATGCTTTAAAATTTGAAAAACGTGGACGGCAGGATTCGAACCTGCGCGGGCAGAGCCCACATGATTTCTAGTCATGCCCGATAACCACTCCGGCACGTCCACAATATATTAGTGATTATCGTTTAAAAAGTATATACCTCTTATCTATTCTCATTAATCCACATAAAACCCAGCACTCCTGTTTCATGAAGTGTTGCATGAAACATAAATTTTTTTGAAGGCTGATATATGATCCAGAGTACAATGAAAAAGGTGATGGAATTTTTATGAGAGTTACTATTGCCACGCCAGCTTTTATTAATGCCACACTATTTCCTATATAAATCACCAAAAAATTGCACATAGTGGTGTGACGTAAGTAAAATTGGTGCGGTAATAACAACTCTCATTTTTATACCTAAAGTAAAAAAACTGCCAATCTATGGGGGCCATATCATCGTCCCGGGCCATGATATCACCATTCAGGTTTTTTATTCAAAGATGGATAGAAAATTTGAAATCTACCAATGAGAAATCAACAATTGGCCGGGTTATTTTTTGATCTAAAGAGTTGACTGAAACTCATGGATAAAAGTCCAAAATAGTGTCACATGGCATTCTACATGGAGACTGGTCACTAAATCATTTTCTAAGATGGAATAAAATGAAAACAAGCCCACTATATTTTGAGGATATGTTGAGGATGATCTCTATAATATATCGAAATAAACTGATTTTTGTAAAGAACCACTCTTTGACTCTAGTCCATGATTAGCTCACTGAGTGTCAATTTATTTTCTAGAAAGGTGTCTCATTCCATATGGTTATATATGAATTTAGATCCCAGTGACTAATGAAAATTCAAAATCCCAACCATTAAAACACACAATCCAATGATCAGAATAAAATATGTATCCTGTGAATATATCAAGTATCCTTAGGATAAATCTTGACCATTCGATTTCATATTTTAATGATTGGAATTTCAATTGAGATAAAATAAGTATCATATGGTTATGTTAAGTATCCTTTATCTTATAAAAAAAATTTCTTTAATTTTATCCAATTACATAATAAACTCTCCTCTATTTTATCCTCTAAACATTTATTTTATAGGTGACATCTTAGCTGATATTTCCATCTTTATTATGTAAAATTGAACCTAAATAATGAAAATAATTATTTATGATGATAATTTTTTTTTTTTTCCATCAATTTTAACCATTCCTTCATTTTTGAAAGTATTAAAACTAAAGTTGCTAATAGAAAAAAATATTTTTGAAATGAAATTATGATGGATCGGAACGTTTGAATAAAAATTTGATCGATACTTTAAAAGTATCGATATGTGACTTTCTTCGACCTGAGTAATATTTGTCTTCTGTATATATTAGGCAAAGGCATGGCTAGCACACCATGCCCATGCTATATCTGTGAATGTGCTTACATTTGCAGTGAAGCACTTGGAACCAATCCAAAAGAAGGCATATAAACTTCCATGTCCTGTAAAGAAATTTTCATGGAGACTCTTCAAATTGGGTACTTGTGACTATTGTGTGCAACCATGCATAAGAAAAACTAGAAAGGAAGTAATGATGAGCCAAGTAAACATGAAAGAAAAAGGCCATTGATGGTTTTCAGGTCTTCATTGATCTCACTTAGCCACAATCTCGAACCCACTCCCCCAAATTCTTAAAATCAGTTGCCTCCAGATGATTTCCACGGCTAGCAAAACTGATGCCTCACTTTTCTAAGCACACCAATTTCCTCTCTTTACATCCCTTGTTACAAACCAACCAAACCTTATCCATCGTTATAAGCCAAATAGACCATTGTGTGTCTTTTGTAGAGGTAGAAATTCTCTTTACCATAAGGTTTCAACGCTTTGCTAGGATCCCATTTCTTAGTTGTGCTTACACCACCACCTCTCTGAAATTGATATATTTTTAGGCAAAATACTTTTACCCTTAGTGGCGGATTTAGAGTGGGGGGCAAAGGAGGTAAGTATTTTCAAACCTACTAGGAAGTAATGGGCTATTGTGATAGATAATAGCGGTAGATAAAGAAATTTGCCGTTATTGTCTTCACAAAAAAAAATTTACACTCTTAGTTGCTCTCACAAAATTTTTTTCACTCTTACATTATTCCCACAAAATTCTTTTACACTCTTAGTGCCCCCTCCACAGAAAAATGTCCACTCTTATGTTGCCCCCACAGGGGTAAAATCCTGGCTCAGCCCCTTTTACCCTCATCCACAACCTTAAGATTTTGATCTCCTTCTACCTGTAAACTTGGATAATAAGATAGGATTTAAAAAAAAAAATAGAAAAATGAAAATTTGGATAGAAAAATCAAGAATTTTCTACACGACATCCATAGCTAACATTGAAGACAAGGTTGAATAGGTTAATAATAATTCACATAAGTCGTTTACAACCTGAAGATGACACATTTTTGGGTTGAAAATATTGGGTATCTGTTAGATATTGAAGACAAGAATGTTTATGTCATTTAAGTTAGTCTGTCAAAGAAAACCTAAGTCAAGGGGTATGTCATCAATTTGAAAACACAGGAGGGTCTATCTCTAACATGGGTAGGGATACAGAGGAGTTCTTACAGCGAAAAAAGTGGGTCTTTTCCCATTTGGACACCCCAAAGTCACAAAACCCCTTGCCCTAATTTTCGAAGTACCCTCTTCTCATCACTTCCCTCAATAGTCTCTCACCCTCTCTGCAGATTAATTCTCTCTCTCACTCACTCACTCACACACGACACCAGTTAACTAAGAAGGAGAAAGCAAGAGAAGAGGAATACTCGGAATGCTTCCTCAACAAACTCAGCCGGACACAAACCGTCCAGCACCCACCATCCAACCATCTTCCCCAAACTTCTCCCTCTCCACCTCCATCACCCCAACATCCGGGGCCCACCGTAAGATCGCCATAGCCGTTGATCTCAGCGACGAAAGTGCCTTCGCTGTCAAATGGGCTGTCCACAATTACCTCCGCCCTGGCGACACGGTCATCCTCCTCCACGTCAGACCCACCAGCGTCCTCTATGGAGCCGATTGGGGTTCCAATTCCATTGATCTCTCTGTCGACGCAAACAAAGAGTCCCAACAGAAGCTCGAAGATGACTTCGACGCCTTCACAACCACCAAAGCAACCAATCTCGCTCAACCCTTAGTAGAAGCTCAGATACCCTTTAAGATACACATAGTTAAGGACCACGACATGAAGGAGAGGCTCTGTTTGGAGGTCGAGAGATTGGGTTTGAGTGCTGTAATTATGGGTAGTAGAGGGTTTGGAGCATCAAAGAGGAACGTAAAAGGACGACTCGGGAGTGTTAGCGATTACTGTGTGCATCATTGTGTTTGTCCTGTTGTTGTTGTTAGGTATCCTGATGAGAAGGATGGGTGTGGTGGTGAAGCTGTTGGTGTGGCAGAGGAGGTGGAGCTTCATCCAGTACCAGAGGAGGAGCAGGAGTACCATGACGACGCCTCAGATGAACATAAAGGTTTATACTTTTTTGATTGTTCAGTCATTGATTGAGTTGGGCTTTGCATGTTTCTTAGGTTATTGGACCAAGAATTCTATTTTTAGTTTTTATTAGAGTTCTTTACTTTCGGTTACGTGAATTACTTTGTTGATTAGAATTTAGAATTGAGGGTGCTTTGGTTTTAGTTAGTGTTTACAAATTCATGCATTAATTTTTTTGTTCAACCCATAGATTTTTTATTTTTTTTTTAACTTCTACTTTTTTGGTTGTCACTGATTGAAGTTTGGGTTTGCGTGTTTCTTAGTTATTTGGACCAAAAATTCTATTTTTAGTTGTTATTGGAGTTCTTTACACTTGGGTTTGAGCAGCACTTTCTTGAATAGAATTGAGATTTGCATTGGTTTTAGTTAGTGTCTATGAATTCATGAATTGAATTTTTTTGTTTGAACCCATTGATTTGATTTGATTTTTTCAATTTTTGGTTCAGTCATTAATTGAGGTTTGGATTTACATGTTTTTTAGTTAATTAGCCAAATTTTCTCTTTTTAGTTGCTATTGGAGTTCTTTATACTTGGGTTTACGAATTACTTTTTTGAATAGGATTGAGATTGCACTGGTTTTAGTTTGTGTTTATGACTTCGTGAATTGATTTTTTTGTTGAACCCATTGATTTTATTTCATGTTTTCAATTTTTGGTTCAGTCATTGATCGAGTTTTGGATTTGCATGTTTCTTAGTTAATTGGACCAAAAATTCTATTTTTAGTTGTTATTAGAGTTCTTTACCTTTGGGTTTGTGAATTACTTTGTTTATTAAAATTGTGGTTGGCTTTTAGTTAGATTCTACAAATTCATGGTTTGGTTTTTTGGTTGAACCATAGATTTTTTACTTCTATTTTTGGTTCAGTCATTTATTAAGGCTGGGTTTCACTTGTTTCTTTGTTTCTAGTAGGTTTTGAACTTTGCTTTTGTAAGTTCCTGCCTTTGACACTGATTTTGTATTTGGGAATAAATTAATTATTATGTGTATTTACATAATAATAAAAATTATCATCAACCCCCATTGTTTGTATTTATCTTTCATTTCCCTCCTTAGCCTGTTTCAGTTTCAAATGATTTGAAGAATTTGTTGTTTGGAAATTGGTAAGAGAAACACGGCTGGTGCCTTTGCAATAAGTCATTTTCTTTGGAGAATGAAATTTCTTTTGTGACTGCTGAAAGTTTATTTTACTTCATATTTTTTTTTAAGGAAACATATTCTTTTCTTATTAGAATTGAGATGCTTCTGAAGAGTTTTTTTTTGGACGTTTATTGATCTGTTATTCATTTTTATCCTCGAACGGAAAATTTTCTACTTGGTAGTCATTCTGCTTTGAAAATTGTTCAAGTTATCTTGTGTAGTATGCTTTTGTGAATATGTGCATCCGTTGTAGGTTCTGTTTTTCTCTATGTTGAGTTTTTTAGTTGTGGCACGTGAAACAAGGTACACAAAGCTGGTCATAGTCTTGAGCATAATTTAGCATTGCTCAATTTGCGGGTAACTTGGTTACATTATTTTCCACCCCTACTTCATGTGTGTTATGCCAAAATGGAAACAATCTGCACCTCAAGTGATGCCATCTGTTGCAGTCTCTGCGCATAAGTGTCCTAACTGTTGTTTATGATGGTTTAAATGGCACTGATGTATTTCGATTCGACACGGGAAGAACAGGCTATCAATGAGCTTTTAAACTAGAAGTTCAAAATGTTCAAGGGCATTGATGTATTTTGATTCGACATGGGAAAAACAAGCGATCAATGGGCTTTTGGGAATTTTTCAGTGAGACATGGCACTTAAGGAGGGTGTGTATCATCGATGATGGAGACACTTGTGGAGTTTGCTTGGAAGAGATGAAAGTGGGTGTTGAGGCTATGAACATGGGGGTGTCCCCACATGTTTCACTCCAATTGTATCTTAGAGTGGTTGAAACAGAAGCCTACTTGTCCTCTTTGTAGGTTCACACTGCTCTTTTGTTGTGTAAATGTCTTGTATTTTTTTGCGCTACGTAGAGCTGTGTGGGTCCTGTTGACTGCTCAACGGGTTGGGGCAGAGCTCCTGTTCCAAATTTTTTTAACGAGTATGAAAAGGGTAATTGTGTAATATTTTCTTAAGGGGTTTTCTATTTTTGGGAATTTATGTTTTGGGGAGTTTTACATGTTTTGGTAACTCTCGGTTATATAGATAGAGATCTCTACGACTATAAAACTTATGAGAAAATAGTGATTGTTCTTGTTCTGTTTCATGGACGTAGGCACACTGTCATACGACGTAAATCCTAGTGTTTTGTGCGATTGTGTTATTTTTGCTATTTCAATTTTTTGCCCCTTCAATGGTGGAGCCAAGTGAAGAACACATCAGTGCCTTGAACTTGTGTCTAATCGAAATACATCAGTGCCCTTCAACCAATCATCATCAACATCAATTCATTCCCTGAAACATTTTGAATTTCTAGTCTACTATTCATCACCCTCTTTCTCTCAGTTAATGGGTTGTGGGCTCAAAAGGGTCTTGCAACACACAACTACATCAATCTCAACAATAAGTTTTGCCTTCTATGACGTGACATCCTAAAATAGAAAGTGAGTAGTCTACTACTCCGCATTAGAAATCGAGGCGGAATTGGAATCCGAGTTTGAGATGGAATCAAAAGGCTACCTCATAAGACACAACCCTTAATATAAATAAAATACTAGCATATTTCGCCTAATGGTCAAATGCATGGCTTGTGCTGTTTTGTTAACACTCTAATGGAGGAATTTCCTAACTTGTATTCGATCTCTACAAAGAAGGGTCTCCTAGTCTCTAGCTTCAGGCAGTGGTCGGATGGGTCTTGGAACTAGGATTTTGGGTTCCGTAGAGTGTTTAATGATTGGGAATTGGATGCGGTTGGGAGGCTAGTCAATGCCACCAATTCTTATCCTTTTGACTCAGATTGTGATGACTCTCGGGTATGGTAGGCGAGCAAGAATGGGCAGTTCTCAGTTAGATCCTTTTATCAGTCTATCGCTAATGTGGTGCCCTCCCTTTTTCCAGAGGTCACAATTTGGGGTCTTAGAGTTCCTTCCAAGGTGTGGTTTTTCACTTGGACAACAATGCTTAATAGGATTTAGACATTGGATTCCTTGAGGCATAGAGGATCTTGCGGGTTCGGCTGTTGCGCATTGTGTCTAAAAGATGCAAAATCCATGGATCATGTGTTGCTTTATTGCAGTGTGGCAGATGAGGTATGGGGCCATTTTCTTAGTCTATTCGGTTTCTCCAAGTACATTCCAGACTCTGTGCGGATTTTGTTTCAATCATGGCTGGCTGGTTGTTGGGAGCTCCTTCTCTGGAGTCAAGAGAGTGTTTTGGAGTCTCATACACTTCGCAATTTACTGGGGCTTGTGGATGGAGCGTAATAGGCACACGTTCGAGGATAAAATTTTGGACTCCTAGTCTGTCATCTTGTCAATCCTAGTCCTCTTATTTTTATGGTCGAATGTTTTCAAGGAACTTAGGGGTATTAGATTCGAAGATTTTGTAGTAAGATGGGAGGGTGTGTGTGTTGTATTTCACGAGATTAAATTATTTGTACTTGTTTTGCGTTTGGTTGGTCATCTCGGCCGACCTTGCTTTCTCTTAATGAAATCTTTGCTTATAAAAAGGTAAATAAATAAATAATAAGTATTAGGTTTTGTGTCTATTGTAGTACTATCTAGCAATTGTCTTCATCATAATCATTGTATGGGGTTAGCTTCACAAATTATTTCCATTTTCTCAATCCTACCTAAAAGCCATTCCTTCCATTAAAGAAATATTGGAAATGATGGATTGGAATATATGACAGGATATTGCAAAAATTTTCAGTGGTTTCTAACCACCTAACCCTCCTTTATTCGGGCATATTGATGTTATGATCCTAAGGATTGATTTGATGTTAGATGGATTGGCCTTTGTATGTTGGGATTTTTTTCATAGTTTCTTTGATGACTATCTTACTCTAAATCAAAGAAGGAAAAACTTATGAAGAGGGGTTCTCTCTTTTCGTTTATGCAAAGGGAATTTTCCTCCCTTCTTTCCTACAATCTTTTACACTTGAGGACTGTCGGTAAAGGTAAGCCTTGATCCTCAAATTAATATTCTCCACATCTTCTTGTGAATAAACGAAATAGCATAGACGACAAAAATCGCACAAAACACAAGGATTTATGTGGTTCGGTAGTGTGCCTACGTTCACGGATTAGATCAAGAACAAATGAACAATCACTATTTTCTCTTAAGTTTTACAGCTCTAGAGATCTCTATTTATAAAATCAGGAATTACTAAAACATGTAAATCTCCCCAAATAAGAAACCTGCAAAAATAGAAAACCCTTAAGAAAATATTGCACGATTACACTTTTCGTAATTCTATAAAATTTGGGCTAGAGGCTCTGTCCCCACACCCTTGGGAGGGGGCACTACCCCTTGGACCCCCACAACTCTGCCTAATGCATCAGAATACAAGACATCTCATACACAATACTTGAGATCGTGCTTTAAGGCTTTAGTGGCCGGAGGATAATTGAATGAAATGATCTACATCAGGTGCTAACACATTAGTAGATGCCTTCGGGGTATATGCCCCAGGGTTGACTTTCTTCCCGACCAAAAGAAAAAGCTCATTGTTCTTCTCTTTTCAAATGGCCTGACATATTAAAAAATTAAAGATTTAACTCTCCAGCCATCAAACAACTCCAACACACTTCAAGTATTTACCCAAACAAGGCCAAAAGGATCCAAAAAGGTAAATCGCACTTCTTTGGTTAGTGTATAGAAGAGGAGCAAATGGTTGATGGATTTGTTGCGTCTTTTGAAATTTTAATATCTATTACTTTTTTCAACAAATAAATCCACAAAGTCAAACTTGCTCAGGATTATTGTTTAGATTGACGTTCATTTAGGAACATCTGAGCTTTACTTGTTCTACTCCAAATATTCTTTTGGCATTGTCAATTTATCATCAATGGGTTCTGTGAGATATACTTTTATATTACTCATTCATGGCCAAAAATATTTAAATAATAATCCTTCTTTTGTGCTAAAAACATACTGAGGATGAGAATACAAATGACTTATTTGATGTTTCATAGATGGTCTAAAGCCATGAAGTCTCAAACACTGAAATACTTTATTATTTTCTTAGCATTTAATTGACTTCATTGCTTGTGTTTTAAAAATTTTTCTAATGTGTCTTCCTTTACAGCAGATACTTGACACAAGTACCTACCTGGTCGTGTTGTTGTCCTATTAATTCCAAGTAAGCTCCACATGCATTTTCTTGTTGGAAATTGTCCTTTTGAAATTTATTTTGCATTCTCTAAAATATTATATATTATTATTATTATTATATATATAATTTTTTATTTAATTTAAATATTTATTTTTTATTAATCTTAATATGATAATTGTCTTTCTTATTATATTATAAGGCACCTGTGGAGGTTGAACCCTCTGTAATCGATCAATGGGAACCTTGAAGCTGTCTGGGGCAGGAGCAAACTCAATGACCCCGGTTCATCCACACCTCATGAGAAAACATCTCTGTATCTGTGATCTATAATATAAAAAAATGTGTTGTTTAAATTGAGATCAAAAGTGAAAGTAAGCTACAGGAACTTGAGTTTATGCCCTTAAGAAAGCTTTAATGAGAGTGTCATGATGTGGGGAGGGGCACCTGCAACACGACTAAGCGAATCTGTAGTATTAACATACATAGGAAGACGACAACAAACTCGAACTCGCTCTTTAGATAGAGGTCTGCTCATGGCCATAGAGTCCCAGCCTTGAACTAGCTCGATCCGGATAAAGTTGGGCGGCATCTCAAGTCGCCCTTATTTGTTTGTGCATCTTTCTTTCTCCCATGCTTTTTGTTGGTCAACAACCAACCATCTATCTCGTTTAGTTCTTCACTACTCGTACAGGAAGGAGTTTCTTTCTGTCTGGAGCTGGAGGGAATCATTTATTCTCAATCAATAATGCCTCAACTGGATAAATTACTTTGAGTTCTTAAATGAAGAGTTTTCTTACCTTTGCGATTTCTGGGATATTTATTGGGGATTTCCTATCTCCTCCAAAACTTGGAACCACCAGCAACCATGGGTCTTCATTATTACTTGATTACATGCTAAGCTTCATCTTCATTTAAGGAAAGAGATGGCATCAAAATTTTCACACAGATTAATGCATGCATTAATAAACTTGCATCCACAAGCCATTTGGGGTCCATATGCGGTATTAAACTGGTTTTTGTTTTAGTTATGTTCAGTTTGTCATTTTATTTTATGACGATTAGCACTCAGTTCTGCATTTCACATGCAAGTTATTTACCTCTCTGTGTAGTTTTTTCCCCCATGTAGTGGCATCTTTCACTGGTTCAATGAAATCTGTTTTTATTTTTTGTTGTAGAAAATGAAGGCGGGATATGAGTTTAATGGAGGTTAGGAAAATTGGGATGTTTGAGATAAATGAGTTATTGTTGGTTGGATGGGTTCATGCATGTAAATAAAAGGTTGGTGGTGTTGCTTACGGTCACTCTCTCTCTCTCCTTACCAAAATTGTTGGATGAATGATGATGTTATTTATATGGTCGTCGATCAGTTCTGTCTTCAGAAACATTCATTTTCTTGTGAAAACTTTGTAAATTATCCTTATATTTTATAATCTTTGCTTCTTAAGAATTGTTTAATCACCTTGAGAATGCCTGTATGCAGCATGTTTTTTAGTTGTTTTTTTTGTGATTGTAGTTTCACTGTGATTGTAGTTCTAGTCAAGGTTTAAAATCTCGTTTTGAGGCAATGGTTTGGTTCTGAGAAAGTTTCAGATAAAATTGGATTGGAATGTTCATTTGAAGCATTCCAAAATGGCACAAGACTTTGAGCCACGTATAGATACCACTATAAGAGCAACACATGTTAGAAAAGATAAGCTGTCTGTGTTATGGGTTGTGTGACAGACTTTGGTTTTATATGCACTCTCAGCTTGGTTCAATTGCAGTCAAGAGCTTGGGCCTGAAACACTATTTGGAAAGCTCTTGCTGATCAATTAAAGTTGTGTCTTCTACAAAGAGACTAATCATATGGGTATTGGAACTTAATGTTTGTGTTTGTTGTTTTTTCCTGTCAAATTCATTGTTGGCTGAAGCACACGATGGGCTTAAAAAAATACAATAAAAGAAGGCCGTTTTAAGAGAATGGCGGAGTACTTTGCAAAATTTACTGAGCTGATCATTTTAATGGTTATAAGCTCAATTTCCTGATTTCCCAAAAGGTTGGGAAAACACTAATGGGTCAGCCACATTTAAATTAATTCCTTGCATGGGGAGAGATTTTTCAAGTTTGTATTTTGGGTTTAGATTTTGGTTCTAAGCCTAAGGTCCATGACATGATGTTCATTAGGACAATATACAAACCAATTTTGATAGCAATAGTAGATGGTGCTCGAAAATTAATTAGAAAACTAAATGATGCAACAAATGTTGAACTTGAGGCACATAATCGTTCTCTTTAAAGTGTCATTTGTTCCATACTTGTCCACAAGCCTAATCTTTTAAGCACAATTCATCTTCTTGAAAAGATGAAGAATTTCCTAGATAACCCAATCTAATGAAGTACAAAGAAACAAAAGTAATGAGGGATTTGTGATCTTTGTCTGTCACATTGCTAATATTGTATACCTGGAAGTGTGCCTATCGATATATATATATATATATTATTTAAATGTTGTTGCTTGGATTGATGAATAAACATGGAGTTCTTAGAAAAAAAAACATTAGGCTATAAAATCTTTGATTCATCCTGATTCTAGCAAAGTCATGAATACTGTGATGAAAAGTGATGTTTAGAATTGATGGCCATAGAGCTAGAGATGGAAATGGTATTACAAAGGATCTCTCATGTGTGTGTGTGTTTTGGGGTTTAGGGTACCAGTAAGAATTGAATTGAACCCGAACTCTATGGTATCAGCAACCTCATGTTAAAAAAAAAAAAAAAAAAAAAAAAAAAAACACAAGAGGTTCGTTTTAAATTAAAAACAAAAACGTCGACAGCAGGGTTCGAACCTGCGCGGGCGAAGCCCAACAGATTTCAAGTCTGTCTCCTTAACCACTCGGACATATCGACATTTGTTGTAATTATTTCAATCTTTTAATAGATATTTTATGACGTCCGACTATTTTTCCAATTTCTTAATATGATTTATATTTCAAAAGACTAAGGTCCACTACGGTGTCCCGTTCCTATAATAAAGGAAAGGTATCTATATGACATGTTTTTGTTGGAGTTTCAAGCACTAATGGCTCTTAATAGGGTTGGCAATGTGTCGGATGAAGCTATTTCCATATCCTTATCCAACATTATATCCGGTTATTCGTATCTGATTTTTTACCCACTTATGCTAAGGTTATCCTTATCCAACTAGTTATCCACTTTTTTAAAAGATATCCGTATCCGATTTGTACCTGAATTTCAAGTGATTATCCAAATTGAAATATATAATTCATTGTGAAGATGATGGAAAAACCTTAATTTTGAGTTATACATATATTTTATTGTGAATTACTGTACTAAACTCAGATAAATAGATATTCAGGTTAGATAAGATGCATATCCATATCCGATCCTAAACAAAATTGGATAAAAATAATTGCGGATAAATTTACCCGAATTCTTAATCGAATAAAAAATTTGCACCCATACCTGAATAACTCAGGTAAACGGATATTATCTGACCCATTGAGCAGCCTTAGCTCTTAAGTCTTAAACAAGGTGTGTTTGCTGTCGAATGTGTTTGAACTCCAACAAAAATGTGTCACGTAGACATCAAACGTTATTATAGGAACGAGAGAACATTCGAGATCACGACTCATTTCAAAATACGACGAAACCATTATCTGTATTTTCTATGGTAATTGTTTTTGTTTTGGGTACTTGGTTGCTAAAATAACCCCATTGGAAAGAATTAAGCAGTAAGTAAGCAAAGGAAAATTATTCCAGACAGTACTTATGAGGTCTTTCGTGATCTTTGACTCATGAGCGAAACCAGCAAATATATTTTCATTACTAATAATGATAACTTATATCGAAACATCACAATAAAATGCATTACAATCAAGTAATCTTTTTGCAGAATAACTAAAAACAGATAAAATTAGCTTTGTTTTTTGTTGTCTTGATCTTATCTGCATCTTCAACTTTCTTCGAATTCTATAGACATGAAAAGTCCATGAGTGATGAAGCTGAGCAAGTAAATAATCCATGAAAACTATAATATGCAGAAAAATTGGGAGTTGGAATAGAATAAAATAAAAATAACTTAAGTCGCGATAATTTTCAGTGTCTTCATATGTAATTTAGATAGATATGTATATTACAATTATGAGTGTTTTATTTGTTGGTTGCCTATAGAGTTGGGATCAACCCCTCTTGAGTAGTAGTTTCACTCTCACGGTATTTAGCCAACTAAAGAACTACCTAGACTATAGATGATATCCTCTCTTGAAGTGTCCCACACCCCTCGTGGTACTATACCACTCAAGGTATTTTAAATTAAATCGTCCTGGGACTTCTTGACCTCCGATCCTTAGACGGGATCGACCTACCCAAGATCAACTTCTCTAGAGGTAGCATCTACTCCTCACGATATTTAGCTAGGTAGGATTGTGTAAGAGTATGATTATTATTATTTCATGTTATTTGCCCATTTTTATATATCTATATATAATGACATAAAGTATGGTCCTAGGCTAAGTTCTTTCTAAAGAAATCACAAGTTTGCGATATGTAGGATATTCAGTTGGCATGGCCGACCATTTAGAAGTAGCAAATAATTTTAAGAAAAATTTAAAGGAAAGTTAGAGTCAAATAGTAGGTGACTTGGTCGATCATCAACATGTAATAAAATAATTCTAATAAAATCAAGATAAAGGAATTAGTGTAGTGTGTTAGTGCTTGAATATCTTAAAAGGAAAGAGTTTGAGGTAAGGAGTGGAATTTCGATTACTTCTATATATTTAGGAATCTCCTAACTTAACTTTTCGACGTACTATGGTTTTGATGGATCAATATTTGCCTTAAATCCTCATTGGACTCTATGCAATAACAAAATGTAGTAGCAAGCTTGAAACTAAATTTGAGAATAACATCCTGGGACTTGAGTCTTGGTGTCTTTTGAGAAAGATAGATCTCGAAATTAAATAGGTTTAGGGATGATTCATAAAAATCTGACATCGAATGGCCGAGTTGCACCAGTTTTAAGATAAGAAGTCAAACCGACTTTTCTACAAATATAATTAAGGTAGTGATCTTGCAACAAAAATTAGATAAAATCTAATGGGAATTGACTCTCAGTTTTGAAAAGTTGTCGTTTTGAAGAGATCTTCGATTTGATATATAATATATATATATATATATATTGGGTGAGAGAGTTATGGAATTCGCAACTTTAACACCTTCAATAGTGGTGCTTGAACTTGAAAGAGAAAAACCTACAAAAATGACAGTTTGGGAGAGGTTTGGAATGATGAAAATGGTTGAAAATTGAGATATTTATAGAATTTTAGATGTACCTTGTTCCATGTATCCTCTTTAGATGTATACATGTATCATAAAAATGATTAATCTCTTGGTACATTACTTAAATTGAATATAATATATCAATGTATGAACACAAAAATGTATTCACACTAACTATTAATATAATTCATCCTCACTTTCTTTGTGCATAAAAATTTGATGTTCAAAGTGGGTCCCACATAATTGGTTTGTCCAATAGTAAGATGTCACATGACATTCATAAATTGGGTGAGATAAAAATTTAATTACATCATTATAACATAATTTTTTATATCTACTAATTAATTGAGTAACCTATACTTAATTTAGTTTCTCCAAACTTTATATTCATGCTTTTAAAATAAGACATTGACATTTTATAATATTTTTATGTATAATAAAAATATGGGTCTTCACAAGGTAGACGTATTCGACACTCACTCCTATAGCCAAACAATTAGATGATAGCTTATGTTGGCATAAGTTACTCCTCCTCAGATCCTTAGAGGAATTTGTGAAGTACTGAGAGAACCAAATATTTTGTCGAAAACAGCATTTCCAAGAATGAATCCTTGAAATCTTTGAATAACTTGCACCAGAAAAATGCCATGACCCCAACAAACCATTAAGGAATAGACCCCATAGTCCCATGTGGGAAGTGCTATATGTTGTGCATTGTCTTCTAGGCAATTTTGCTGAACCATGTAAATTCTTAGTCTTGCTACTATTATCTTTGATTTGTTTTACTTTTATTGTTATCATTGCTTCTCGTGACTATTTTCTCTACCTAAAGAATGGAAGATAATTAATAGAATTTTATTGCATACCAAGCTACAAAGCCTGTGAATATCATGAAAATGTGTAGAAATCACAATTTTTGGGCTTGCCGTTGTCGACAATGGCAGCATAAGACAAGAAATATCACCATACGTTCAGTGTGTTTTATGGTGCTTGGCAACTCCAAACAATCAAGGTATCAACATTGAAGACTCAGAAGAAATGTCAACTATTGGTACATTTCAAATGCTATATAAAAAATATAGTTGAAAGTGTGGATCTTGCAGAAAATTTTCTTATTTTGGTAAATATTTATACCCAAATTAAGAAGAACAAGACTCATGAAACCCAATCGGTTATCGAGCTTCTAGTTCTGAAATGGTTACTTCATTAATGGAACAAGATTCTGGTTTACTTAAAGAAGCTGTGGTTGAGAGGCTACTCTGAATAACAAAAGCTAGTTGTTTAGGAGTTGGGAGAGAAACTATTTCACCGCCTAACATGAAAACTATGTCAGAAATCATTGGTTGATCATTTGCATCTTCTTGCACACACAAGAGCCCAACTTGCACACACTTCAGAACTTCAGAGGTCTTGCATGATTCACATAGTGACTGGTCCGTCATATCCAATACCTTCTCTTCTTTCCATAATTTCCATACCTTAGACAACAATGTATTACATGAGCTACATAAAGAAAATGATGATAGAAAAAAAAGAGGTTCAAGATATCTTATATTACTTACATAGACTATAAGGCTTAAAGTATGTTCTGCCAATTGATAAAAACCCGTGTTCTTCTTCCCACAGATGATCTCGAGTAGTACAATTCCAAAGCTAAAGACATCTGATTTATTTGAGAAAAGCCCATCTAACACATACTCAAGAGAGATATAACCACTGCAATTCACCATTCAGTAAATACTATTAGAAGCTTGTATATATGGGATATACTACAACAATTGCAAAATAATTAACTAGATTGCAAAATAATTAACTAGATGAAGAATTCTTATCTTACTATGTTCCAACCACTCTACTAGTATTGGCTTCAGTCTGTTTTTCTCTGAAAATCCTTGCCATACCAAAGTCAGAAATTTTGGGGTTCATCTCCTCATCTAGAAGAATGTTACTAGTTTTTAGATCTCTATGAATTATTCTCAATCTAGAATCTTGGTGAAGATAAAGAAGCCCTCGAGTGATTCCCATGATGATGTTGAAGTGCCTTTCCCAGTTTAGTAACAAACTTTGGGTTTGATCTAACAAGTATTTCCATTCAAATTAAGAACAGTACTTAATTGTCAGGTTGTCATCATGACGCACATTGTAATAAAGACTGAGTGTAATTACTACTAATTGTAATTACTCACATTTCCAAGAAGGTTGAAAGAATGCTCCGAGTGATAAAAGCTGGTGTTTTTCTTTCCGCTGACAATCTCAAGTAGCATTACACCAAAGCTGAAGACACCAGATTTCACTGAGAAGATCCCATCTAAGGCATAGTTGGGAGACATATACCTGCTAGAGAAGTTGAAAAATTGTAGCAAAGCAATCACTTTCATATAAGGTTGCTTAGGGCTATGGTACTTACTAAGTGCCCACTACTCTATTTGTATTCACCTGAGTTTGATTTCCTCCAAAAATCCTTGCCATTCCTAAGTTTGAAATTTTTGGGTTCCACTGCTCATATAAGACTAGAAGAATACTGCTAGTTTTTAAATCTCTATGAATGACTTGCAGCCTTGAGTCTTGATGGAGATAAAGAATCCCTCGGGCCATTCCGGAAATGATGGGCAATCCAGAAGGTTGGTAAATTTTGAATTCAGGTGAGAACACCATCTTTAAAATGTGGTATCATTACAACAGGAGTCGTGCTGGGGTGACAATGACTTGGTGGCGCGCACATAACCGCAAATGCTTTTCTGCGAGATACAAGTAAAAAGCATCTACGATTATGCACGCGCCACCATGTCATTTGTGTCACCCTTGTGCCTTTGTTTGTGTCATTCCAGCATTAGTCTTACAACAGGGGTTGGAACACCGACATTCCAGTTAGGAGTTGAAACACCACCTAATTTAAGTTTTAGGGGAAGTTCTACAAACTGATATTTCTTCAGATAATGCAATCTAAATTACGGGATTTGCTACATCAATTCCCTCAAACTTGGTTTTAAATCGCGTTCAAGAGCAAGTTAGATTTATAGAATTTGCTACATCAACCCCATTGCTACTTTACATTAACTTCCCATGTGATTAAATGACATTGAACACAAATTACAGCTTACATAAATGATAAATAATGGCAGTGAGTTTTAAAATAATAGTTCTTATTTAATTTGGAAAATCACTCTTTTAAAAAGAAAAAAGAAGAAAAAGATAAATAATACATCACATAATACACTAATGGTGAGTGATTATTTGCTCAAAGTACCCCAGCCGTTTAACATGTGGCTAAAAAAAAGACATGATCCTGCCCATAATGGAAAAAAAAGGAAAGTTTCTAATCATCTTGTGGCATTCAAAAACATGATATGATGCCTTTGGGTTTGTCGAGTACAAAATTCTATTAACTTAAAAAAGAAATTCACATTTGAATATTAATTTTAAATTCGGGTGCTTGGGAACGGTCCATTTTAAACACCTTGGATTAAACTCGATTTTTTCTATTTCTTTTTTTTATTATTATAAATTTTTAATGAATTCTAGAAGGCTGTGGCGTTGGATTGCCAGTGTGGGCCCAATTTCTGGGCAGAGGGCATGTGGGCAGGATTTACTGTGATTCCCACAATTCTGACGTGGAGATGCATACATAACTGAAGATGGGTTTTACTCGTATTGGGAGGAAACACATCTATGGTTATGTGCACATCCCACGTCAGACTTGTGAGAATCGCAGTAAATACCCTGTGTCATTCCAGCATTTTCCTTTTTCATTATATAGCACGTGTCAAATGGCTGGGGTGTTGTATTGTGAATAGTTAACTGAACCAATAAGAGAATATTACCAAGTATACCAAAGCTTGAAGTTACAACATTGTTTGAATTTTGAACTCCTTGGAACAGTTTAAAAAGAAGTAAAATCACTCATTAACTCACTTAAAATAGTCTTTAGGATTTCAAAAAACTGCAGAGCTATCGTCCTTGTAAGGTAGAAATCGTAATCTCATTCTTGGAGCATATTTCAGAGCCATGTGAAGAAGATTCAACAGCCGAGAGGCTCTTTGTTGTGAAGAAAGCTGGTTTGTTTGGTGTTGCAAGATTGTTAGATTCACCAACAAACATGGCCACAACAGAAGCCATCGTTGGTCGATCTGCTGCATCTTGTTGCACACATAAGAGACCCACATGAATGTATTTCAACACATCTTGAATGTTGCTTCCTTCATTTAATAACGGATCCATCAATTCCAATCCTCTGCCTTCCCTCCATAGCCTCCAAGTCTAAGACATTTCAAACTCAAATTAGTTTTTAAAACTCAGATTGAAAAAAAAAAATTCTTTTTAAAGAGTAAGATATATAATGATACTCACATTCCCAAGAAGGCTGAAAGAATGCTCAGAATGATAAAAGGTGGTGTTTTTCTTTCCACTTATGATCTCAAGTAGCATCACACCAAAGCTGAAGACATCAGATTTCTCCGAGTATGTTCCCTCTAAGGCATACTCCGGAGGCATATACCCACTGCATTCCACCATTAAAAAAAGGTTTGGCATTGCAATATTAGATTGCAAAATATAATGAGTTCTATTTATTGGGGAAGTTGAAAATTGCACCAAAACAATCTCTTCCACATGGGGTAGTGGTACTTACTAAGTGCCGATTACTCTATTTGTATTTGCTTGAGTTTGATTTTCTCCAAAAATCCTTGCCATCCCAAAGTCTGAAATTTTTGGGTTCCACAGCTCATCTAGAAGAATATTGCTAGGTTTTAAATCTCTATGGATGATTCTCAGTCTTGAGTCTTGATGGAGATAAAGAAGTCCTCGCGCGATTCCTGAAATGATGCTCAAGCGCTTTTCCCAGTCCAACGTATGTCGATTTTGATCTATCAAAGTTCACAAAGAAGTTTACATAATTAATGGATATGTAGTAATAATGTAAGATTGGGTATAGTACTATAATTAAATTAAGAAATTAATGTGAATTTCAGTATAAGCCAGTAGTTTTTGAAAGTGTAGGAACTAACCAAAAAGATAATAATCCAAACTTTTGTTGGGCATGTATTCGTAGAGTAGCATCTGCTCATCTCCTTGGACGCAATAGCCTAAAAGCCTAACAAGATTCCTATGTTGAAGTTTGGCAATTAGAATTACCTCAGTCTTGAACTCTTCTAATCCTTGTCCAGAACAGCGAGAAAGCCTTTTCACAGCTATTTCTTGCCCTCCTGGTAGGTTGCCCTGAAAACAATCGCTATATTTTTATTTTCATCCCCGGCAAAAATGTGAAATGTAAATATATTTATAAAAAATTATTTGTGCAATCATAGATGTACCTTATAAACTGGCCCAAAACCCCCTTGCCCAAGCTTATTTGAATCTGAAAAGTTATTGGTAGCAACTGCTATGCTTTGGAAATCAAAGAATGGTGTATCTAGGTCTTTCCTCTCATTTTTTCTGAACTTATCTACACCCAAGATGACTTTGGCCCTTTGGGCATCTGCAACCATACCATACTTAATGATCTTCTTCAGCATTTTCATTTCTCTTATTTTTTATAATAAAAAAATAAAAAAAAAGGCTTAAATACCTTTTCGTTTTAACGATTTCTTCCTCCACCAATAACCAATGATGCCTAAGAATATAATCACTGTAATAGAGGTCAAAGGGAATACTATCCCAAACAACGATCTTCTACTTGATCTTCTACTTGATGAGTTTCCTAAATAGTGTTTCATATAAAAATAAAGAAAAATAACATTTTCAATTAGCACAATAATTCCATGAGGGCCCTAAAATAGTGTTTCATATCTAAAATAATTTTTATGAAAAATGCTGGACATTTTCTCTCAAGGGAGACTGAAGAAAAGATATTGTTATACTCACCTTCAACACACCCAACCGATGGATTCCAAAGGAAATTCTCATTGCAAATGCACCTCATTTTATCCGCTTTGCATGTTGAATGTGGCCAACTTTGGCAGTCCTTTGAGAAATTACACGGTGGCTCAGAAGGTATCTTCCCACCACTCTCCACTCCGAGTGACTGATTTGCTATTGGTAACATCAAAGAAAGGATACGATCAACATCGTATCTAAGGAAAATATTGGAATCCACCGGAAAATAGAGAACTCATGAAATTTTTTTTATTGAATCAAGATATCTATGTATTGTGGTTACAATTCTATTTATAGAAAAGAATTCTATTCTTAAAAACACAAGAAAAAACTGTCAAAAGGAGATAAGAATAGAAATAGATAGTACTCAACTTCAGAAGTAAGGTAGACTTCTACAGTGTGTGATTCTTAACTTCTATAACTAATTTTATTAATAAACAAAACTTTCCTTAAACAACAAATTTACCTAGATAAAAGTGCAAATGAAAGAATGGGGCCTAAAAATAAAAAGTCCATAGCATAGCTTGGATATTGAAGATCTTGACGTTTCCACTCAAGAGTGGGTCTCGTCCTCTTGTTGCATGATTTTGACTCAAAGGTCTCATTTGTCACTTGTCCTATATCATTTGGGCTGCCATATCACCACACCATTGTATCATAATTATATTACCTAAAAATTATATTATAATGACTAGAGATCATCCTAAATCACACCATAGGTAAAATTATTATTTTCAAAGCTAATGACATTACTTTGGAAAACCCCTATGAGTTTTTGTGTAAAATGGATAGATTCCTTGTTTTTTTAAACTGACAATCATATACCCCTTGACTTTGGCCTTCGATGAATGTAGAATTACTGAATGGCCCTCATCTATAACCTTGCCAAGAGTACCCTTGATTTTTCCCCAAAATTCCTTCATAGAGATCCATCATCTTCAACTTTTAATGTAGATTTTTTTAACCTATATTCAACTTAAAGATTCTATATCCTTGACAATCAAACCTCAAGAGCAAGCTAGGGTCTTGCAGGAGTAAAAATGATTAATTTTTTGGGGAAGAAAATGAGGAGTCTTACCACAAGTCAAGAATAAGCTAGGATTTTGGAGATAAAAACAATTTAAGTTTTTGGGAAGAAATTAAGGGGTCTTTGCCAAGAGGTTGAATATGATGATGGATTGAAGAGGCTATTTTTTTGATCGGCAAGCCAGGGATTGTTAAGGGACCTTCACTCTTTATTAATTAAAGAAAATCCTACAAACGAGTATAAGCAATCATAAATAAAATATAATGCAACTCGTTTGGAAGATCTGAAATCATGGACCATAACCTCACTACAGTATCATAATTAATTCCCAATTTTGAAAATATTATTCTAAAAAAATAACCATATCAAAAGATTTTGAGAACTCAATCAATCTCCTCATAGGGATGTATGTATCTCCAAGGACTATGTCCAACTCCATTCAAGTAAAGCTTAAATAGACGGCAAACATTTCTACCAAATTTATATCATCATGAAACAAGAACCTTAGGACCATAAACACACTTTATCATTTCTTCCAAATCATCTCTAGCCATCTATCTGAATCCCAAATGCATATTGAAGAGGTTCATTACTTCATGGGGTTTAATTAAAAATAAAATAAAATTCTTAGAAGTCTAAGAAAATATGTTTTTGGGGAAAAAAATAATGAAGGGTATGCCATCCCATTTGAAAACAATTAGAAAAAGGTATGGTATTCCTAATTTTCACCTTTGAGTCATCAGCTTAATTGAAACATATTTTTGTCAACAACAAATCTCTGTTCCTCGTCGATGGTTCTTGATTTAGTGTTCTTTTTTTTCCTCCCTTGAAAGATATATATTTTTTTAAAGAGTGATGTATATGTAAGAGATGTATCATATTATGATGCGTGAGATGCATTGTATCATTGTCAATGTATCTTATAATAAAAGGAAGGTTGAGGTGGTGATTGAGAATAAAACATTTATTAAGATATTAGAAATTAGGAATTATAGATAATTAATATATCTATATTTGGTTAGTTTATAATATTTTGGTTGATATAATCTATATAAGTACCCTAATAGGATTAATGTAATATTTATCCAAGAATTCTCAATAAAATTCAGATTTCTACATGGTATCAAAACTCAAGTTTTACTGAGCACATCGATCTTAATGCGCTGTTTTTTAGTGATGGCACCACCGCCATCGCTGAACCTAAATCATTTTGTTCTATTTATTAGTTTTTTTTTTCAATAAAAATACCGCCTTTCTTTATGGGTCTACAAAGATTCCTACTTTACAAGTTAATTATTCACGATTTCAATTCTATAATCTCTTCAATAAGAGTTCTTATATTTAAATTGCACGATTCTTGTTTGTATGCTTATAGGAGGAACATGACAGACTTGATCTGATAGACCCCATTAGCTCTGACAGACTCAAAAAATGATGAACTTCACAGATAGACGGTGACCATCATCAAGCTTGATTGGACGTTTGTGGATATCCATCATCAAATATTTAATAAGTTCAAGAGGAGTTATTCAATTAAACCAATTGCATTATCTTTCTTCAGAAGACCATACGATTGCGAGAGGATGTAAGAGATGCATTATATTATGATGCATGAGATACATTGTATCATTGTCAATGTAACTCATAATAAAAGAAAGGTTGAGGTGGTGATTGAGAATAAAATATTTAATAATATTTGTTAAGATATTTTAAATTAGGAATTATAGATAATTAATATAGCTATATTAGGTTAATTTTTAATATGTTGATTGATGTAATCTCTATAAATACTTTAATAGGATTCATGTAATATTCATCATAGAATTCTCAATAAAATCATATTTCTACAGTATAGTTAATTGGTTAAAGTACTATGGAATGGTAATATAGCAGCTCAAAAATTGAAGAAAAAAAAAAAAACTAAGAGAGTAAATTATGAACCTGATTTTACAGCTGGCTGACGAAGCCAAAAATCTTGGCCCCCATGGTGCTCCTCTTGAGCATCCATCAAATCTTCCGACCAAATCCAGCAGTTAGGTCTTAAATTAATCCCCCTTCTCCATGTATCTTGAGTTTTATACATGTAAGCCATGCAGTTACAGTCATTAAGGCAACTCGTTTTACAATCCTCCTCTTTCCCATACTCAACCAACGCTATTGTGCTTCTGTTTGTGTCCGCCACTTTCACAATATTCAACTTCAAGAACGTATCATCTTTCTTGCACCCTTCCATCTTTCTTCGACACCCACCGGAAAATTCACTAGAATTCCAATCTTCCGGCGAAGATGAGTCATATCCTGGTAAGCAATTGCACACTGGAGTAGTATTATTGTTGCACTTGGAATTCGGACCACAAGCGTGATACACGCTGCAGTTATTGCTCGGTTCCCACCATGGTGAATCCCACTTACTAACATTTTTTTTCCAAATGAAATATTTAATTTGGCCAGAAGGGAGCATCAATAATCTCTCATCCTCACTGGGTTTTGAAATAGAAATATTCACGTACGTTGAGTTCTTTCCAGTTAGGCTGAATTTTGTTAATAAATCAGATACTGCGCCGGGCATGTAACCCAATTCATCAATACCAGTTGAGAATCTGCTTTTCCAATACATAGCTTTTTTGTTCCAAATGATGAACTCGTCAGCTCCATCCTTATCGATTCCAAATGTGAAAGTTCCCAGAGATGGGTCTTTCTCTGTTTTCCACGACGTGAGTCGTCGATTCTTGTCTAATTTCATACCAGATAAGAACGTATCGGATGGACAATCAAAGCTTTGCCAGATTATTTTTGATGAATTTCCTTCACTTAGTATGAGATTTCCAGAGTCCATGAGTTTAGCACTCGTGCTGTTCGAATCAAGGGAAGCCCCTGTAGACCAATAGATGTTTCGATTTGCATCTAAAACCATTAAGTTTCCATTGTCTCCAATGGTGAAAATGGGGGTTGAATTGGTAATTGGGCTGTCTCTATTAGCAACCCAGACAACTGTTTTTGGAACCAAATTGTAGTACCATATCCCAAGGTATTGAGTGTTTTTAAAATCTTGATCATTTGGGTTGAAGAAGCCTAACTCGAATTTTTCTCCAGCTGAAACAACGGTTTTTCCATGACTGATGGATTGATCTCTTGTTATCGTGTCCATTGCAGCGTAAAGTAGTAAGGGAGAGCAAGAGAAGTAGAAGTTGACGATGAAGATTAGAGACAATGAGGGACTAATTCTTCTGGGTCTTTGCCTTATTGATGTGTAATGCATCTCTCTCTCTCTCTCTCTCTAAATATGACTCTTTTACGAGTTGAACAAAAGTAGAGCAGGAAAAGGTAATAGAAGATGAAGCAATGAATACCAACTGAAGATTAGTGAAAACAGAAAGAAAGAAATTAGAACACCATTAGCTTCAAGATCTTATACCAAAAATTGGGGCCATCCAAAAAAAAGAGTAGTGCTATCCATAACCAATTTTTTTGTCTTATATGGATTAAGAGTTTTGGAATGATCTAATTTATGGTGAGGTTGATCTCTATGATTAGCAAAAATCAATCCATTCCGAGACTTCTAACCCCAATAAAAGTGATTTACAAAAACAAAATGGATGATTTACGATTCTTCTTCAACTTATTTTGATGGAATTAGATGTTTCGGAGTGGGCTGATTTTGTTGTGAATGTGAACACCCTTGTAAAGCTCACTTAGTAATTTGATCAAACATCTATTGAATACTTAACCAAACACCATATATGCTACACTTTTCAAGAACTTACTTTTCATGACAATATATGCTACACTTTTCATGACAATAAAGAGTAATCCAACTAATAGTAATAGATGCAAAAAAGATAAACAACCACACAAAGAAAAAAGTAAGAACACAGTATCCACAATACAAGATTTTACATGATTCACCCAAAGGCCACGTCTATGGAGGTATGAACATTTAGACACCCAATTTTTGCCTAAGCCGAATCTGAGAACACCAAAAACTTTTTGAAGAAGGACTTGACTCAAGATAATTTTTCAAAGGGTCTGAAAATCCTAATTTGCAAGCAACCAAGATTCGAGGACCATTTTCAACCAAGAGTTTTATTCATCCTCTCGGCTCGCATGTCTCTTTGGACATGCTCTCCGATTTCACTTCAATGCCTTGAATGCAATTATGAAGTCCTTGTTGGATAAGAATATTCCTCATCTTCCTTTGCCACAATTATGAAGTCCTTGTTGGACATACTCTCTTCTCTTGGGTTTCTTTCTTTCTCTACTCTTTTATCTAGAAAAGACTTAGATTTGAGTTAGACTTCTTACAACAAAAGAATAAAACCTTTTATAAAAACACTACATAAGTGAGCCACTTACATAACTTATAAGCTTAATCCAAATTACCTTGGACCGACCCAATAATACACACACTTGGAGCAGGCCTAATTGATTTTTGAGCCATACTTCAACAAATTTTTGGTGAGGATTGTAGACACCCCAATTTGAACGGGTCCTCACTCGAAAGGAATAAAAAATAATGATTTTTCTGATAAATTTGACCAACGGACTTCGAAGGCTCGAAGCATTAAAATCTGACATTTTCGCCAAAATCCAAGCCTCTAACACTTCTCAATGAGTTAGTAGGTCCACTGAAAGGATTCGGCACACTCCCATCTACCTCGGCTCATTTGAAATACCAATTTTCCAACAAAATAGGCCAACGGGCCTCAAGGGCCCAAAACGTTAAAAAATGGCAATTTTGAATAAATCAATGCCCTAAGACCTCCCAATGGTCTAAGGGGCCCACAAGAAGGGGTGTGACCCATCCCACATGTGTCCAACATCACCGCTCCACGCTCACATCCAAAAAAATCGATAAATTCCCCAACGGGCCCAAAAGGCCCAAATTGCCGAACACGTGGCATTTTTAATCAAATCAATAACTTCAAGAAAAATATAAAAAAAATTAAAAAGACGAGACTTAGAAGACCTACCCTTCATCTATCATCCACTACTCTGCCTCGAAATTCGCAAAAACTCTAAACCCACCTAAGGCCCACAAGGCCTTAACTCTTTCCTAAAACCCATTTCTCGACCCTATCCTTGACCCAAAATCAACTCCACACCACCTAAACCTAAAACTAACCTACCTTCAAAGTCCCAATCCAAAATAAGCCCTATCCAAACCCACAACCTCCTAAACCCAAGCCCAACACTTAAAATCCCATTAACTATTACCCATACCCAACTCATTATTTAACCCATAACCTTAACCCATTACCCATTACCCACATCAAGCAATCAACCCCTCAATATCAAAAGGTGACACATGTCATCACTACCTTTCACCTCCCTCATCTAATCACCTACCTCCATCATCATTCTCTAAAAAATCAACCAAACACATCACCATCCCTCCAAAATCAATTCAACCCATACCCTACCCTAACCTAACCTATCCCCATTCTCTAACATCATCAACCACCCACACCTCAACCCATACCCCCAATCCATCACCATTCCCTAATATCATCAACCACCCACATCACCACCCATATCTCTTACATATCAACCCATCACTTTTCCTTAAAACACTCCAATATAATCCCATCAACCCATACTTCCCTCATCATCAATTAACTATCCCACTTCCCTCTCTCTAATCAAACAACCCCTATCAACCAATCAACCAATCAACCAATTGATAAGGTCCCAATAACTTGACTTTGGGATCGTAATTTCTCGGATTCTATCACATTATAAATGCTAGTTCCTTTAAATAATTACAAAATTAAATTATTTATTCAAATTAATAGAGCTAATGAGATTTTATTGTTAATTGTAGATAAATAAAGCGCACGTGGAAGTTATCAAATTGCGAAACAATTACGGTTACAATACGCAAGCTGAAAGGAAGTTTCCAGAAAAATCTCGATCGATTTGGGTGCCACGTCACCGCGCCACGGCTAGCCAAGACCGCACCGTAGTCATTTTGAGGAATTTGTCCTCGAGATTTTCACAGAAGCTTCCAATTGCTTCGGTGGTTGTAACTGAATGGGTCGTTCGAAGCGAATCATCCGAAAAGTTGACCCGATTACCCGAATATGAACATTATAAATTTGAGGGTTGATTTCAAAGAAGGGATCCCCTCTTGGGTCCCTCTTAGGCTCTTCTCTTCTATAATTTTCTTTAGTTTCTTCTTTTAATTCTCTGTAATTTTCCTTTGGGTGAGCTTTTGAGAGGAGTGAGAACATCAAGAGTAATCCATTAGCTTTATTGTAACTCTTTTGAAAGATTATCAAGGAAGGAATCAAGTTGCAACACTATTCTACCTTCTCTTCTCCATCTATCATCTTCTTGCTTTTATTATTGTTGCAATATGATCCTTGCGATGATCAGCTAAATCCTCTTTAGAGAGATTAAGGATGCCGGAGCAAGTTCATTCTACTCATGTTATTTCAATTCTATATTTCTGTGTTTAATGTTAAATCTATGAATCTCTTCATGATAAGATCATTTAACTCATGCTTCTAATTCAAGCTTTGATGAGTATTACTTAGATAAGTTCAAGAACACTCATGCTCTGTGATGAATGGAAGCATAAGTCGGATAATCTTGTCTAAATCAGAGATCTTCATTGATACTTTTGGGTTCCAATCAATGGATACATCGAATCATCTTCCGATCCACGAACAATGACTTGCTACCTGGATTGAGTCATATTTAGAATTAATTAGCATTTTGGATGACTTGCAATGGTAGACTTGAGCTCTCTAAGCCCTTTCTCACTAGTTTCAATTTCTCTTTTCTATTGTTAATTTTCATTTTCTAATTTGCAACAAATCTGTTTTGTTTTTAAATGAATCTGTTTTGGCCCTTTTATCCGAATGAGATTTTGAATCCAAATTGTCCCTGTGGAACGAATTCGACTTGCCCAAAGTCTTAATTCACATCTTTATCCCTGTATTTATTTAGCAAGATTTACAATCGATCATCAATCTCATCACCTCACCCTCTCATCATGATTGCCACATGGCATCATCTCCTTTCTCCTCCCAAAAACCAACTTAACAACCTCTTACACAACCCGTTCTCCTAAATCTACACACCTCACCTCATCAACCAACCTAACACTCATTCTCTAAACCACCCCCTTACACCCCCACTCCACCACGAACCATCACTCATGCCAATCCATCAAACACTCTACCAAAATGGATTTGGGTAGGATCCAACCCATTTTGATCTAAACCTCACCCATTTTCACTCATTACACATTTACCCTCCATTTCACCTTAAATTTCACACCTTTTACTCCTAAAATCTATGCCATTACCCCTCCTCTCACATTTTAACCCCATTATGCCCCCAAACCTTCTCTCAACTCTTATAAATACCCCCTTCCTTCCTTCCAAAAAGAGGGTTACAAAAAATATCATCAAGTTATACCAAGTCTCCCTAAGAAAAAATATACTCTATCCACTCCTCCTCACTACATTCTTATAACATATTCTAAAAAAGGAAAGTTTCACACTCAACTCACTAAGGACTCAAGAGAATTCAAAAGAGAAGAAGAAGAAGAAAAAGGAAAAAAAGAGAAGATCAAGAGTACAAGGTGGGTTCGAAGTACACCCCCCCTCTCTCTAATCCTCTCCTTCTCCCCCTTCTAAAATCCCCTCTTTCTCACTTATTTTTGCTTTAAGTGGATGAACTCCAAGGCTTAGATCTACAAGGATCATCCCCATCAATGAGATGATCCTATGATTGAGCCGAAATTAAAACCCTACTTAGGGAACAAATGCACCCACGTGTTACTTTTTTTTATTACTTATTCTAAATCAAAATGACCGAGTAATTTGAGGTTACCGTCACATGGCGGGGAGAAAAGGGTGCCTAACACCTTCCCTTTTCTCCAATCGAGCCGCTTACCCGAATCTCTAAGTTTGATCACCCCTTATCCATCACGAGTCACTAATGCCAAAATGTTACATTTTTGGAAAATGTACCTCGGGTGACCATTCACACCCACTTATAACATGAATGGTGGTGACTCCAATATTCAGTAGTTGTGGCCGTTGTAATGACGAAAACCATGTAACTACAAGGATGATCTTCTCACAAAAAATCAACTCATTCTAAAACTGTTAACCCATATAAGACAACAAAAAAAAAAGGCTATGGTGTTGGATGGCCTTGGTAATAATTGGAGTGCCTTTGACACTACTCCATCCAAAAAGCATGTTCATTCATTCTATTTTACTTATAATCGACTTTCATGGCACACCTGAGCCATCACAATCAATGTTCTCTTAGTTTATCATCTTATTTTTCTTATTATAATTTTTTTTTTCTGAATATGTTTATTATTTTTACTCATCTAATTATAGTATCACATCTTAACTACACTTGAGCTATATATATTTTGTTTCTTGATTATCCAATATTCATCTTTGTATTGCATAAATGATTTTATTCTCATCTTATATAGTTTTTTCTTTCAACTAAAATAGGATGCTTTGGCCACAAAGCACTTTAGAAAAAATTATCCACTTTAACCATCCATTTCTAATCTTTACACCATATCGCAAACTATATAGGAAGGGTTTCATTTGCTCAATTAATGTTAGAATATTGGTAATTGGTCGAATCATTGGCAAATAATTTATGACGATAGAAAAAAAAATTTAATTCTTCAATTATGCACCCAACAACACTTAATAATTAATCTCTGAATTGAATAATAAACTAAAGAACATTGCTAGATTGACTGTGCAGGAAACTACAATCAAGATTGACCTGATGTGGGAGGTGCGCTCAGGACCATATGCTTTTCACTCATATCTCTAGGAAAAACATCTATGATTCTAAGCACCCCTCCACGTTAGGGTAGTGTCTTGTGCAATCATTATAGCATTGTTCTAAGCTAAAGAATGTTCTTGTGACATGCAGTATACTTGGCAACTAATGTAAGCATGTCGATCTAACATAATGATATATTTGCTTGCAAGAATTGCATTAATTTATGGAAAACACACGCATTACTGTAACATCCTAAACCTACAATATTATCTGCTTTGGGTTGGAGTCCGCATGACTTTAAAATGCCATATACTATGTAGGATCTGGATTGTCCTTATAGTTCAGATTTTGAATGTTCTCCTATTTGATGTGAGATTAATTATACTCTTCTCTGCCATTCCAACCCGCAACGTGACAGCTTCACTTCAACACCTTGATTTTTATAGTCATTTCCATTTCCGACCAATGATACATTGAATAGGCCGTGATAACCTCTCCACCAAATAGGAAGAGTCGTCCACGACTTTGATATCATTTGTAATGTCCTAGATGTACAATAGTACAACAGTACAGCATTGTATGCTATGAACTGCAGTCTACATGACTTTAAACCAACAAGATTGTAATTTCGAAAAATCTGCTATATGAGTTTTCATGTTTTGAAAATTAAAATGAACAGTAAGTTGGAAATGAAATCTTGTTGTATCCAGCTCACAAAATGATTATTAGGAAAGAAAAAACATTTAAATGAGCTGGAGCGCAATTATTGTTTTAGTGGGGACCTAAAAATTATTGAAAGGTTGATGAAGACATGAAGTCAAGGTCGTCTGCTGTTGTTGTTTATTCGTTCCTGGACGGACGAGTGGACTTGCTTTTCCCCTGATAAAGATATTTCCTTCTCATGCAGACCTGAGAAGATCATGTGCTATAGTCCAGCTCAGCTAGACATAATTAGTCCAGCTTCTTTGAAAAGAACTGCCATCCTAATTCCTAAACACGTGGTGTTTACATATGAAGAACATCATACTATATTACAGTTAATCATACTGTATCATCGCTCTAAAGCAGCAAGCATGCAAGAGATGCGACAACAATTGAGTACCTATCTTCTACTCCGGAAGTTGATTAACGTTATCAGTTCCATTTCTACTTCTGTTACGTGTCACTCTTCTTTTAAAGCCTCAGACTCATGATTGGATGGAATGGATCAAGTTTACCGATCAGACCAACTTTTGGTTTGTAGCTCTATCATAGAGTACCAAGCATTTATGAAAACAGTGGAGTCTGGACTGCAGTAGTACATGATCAAAGCTCGTGACTTTTTCCTCTTACCTTGGGTGGCAAATAGAAAGCAAAGACCGTGTGTTGTGACCGTGTTGCTACTTGTTTCAGCCAGAGTCCCATATTGTGGAATGGGTTCCTTCAAAATTTGTGTGTTAGGAAAAAAAAAAAAAGGAGGAGAAATTTATCCAATAATAATAATGGACAAGGGGGACCAATTTATGTACCCATATATAATCAGGGTGACTGACCATATTAATATCTTATTGTGGACCCTACCTTACAGTACATTTAGTATTGGCGTTGTCCTCTCATAGGATGAGAACAGAGCACTGATCATCACCTTGTGTGGTGGAGAAGGTTTGGCATGGGGTAGCAAACAAATTAGATATAAAGTTGATGCAACGTAGGAATGATCATTTTCATTCTCTTGGGATTGAACACCCTGTCTATGGCTTCAGGGTTCATACTTGGTCATATGAAGCCCTAGAGAATCTTTTTTTCCTTTCGATCATAAGCTGATGATGTTTGGTGGTTCTGATTGGAGACCAACTTGGATGTTCATAGGGCACCTAGCATTTTTCGGTCCTGGGCCTCTTGGCCTAGGTTAGAATACCATTAATTGTTCTTATACTTGATAAGAATCACCTTGGGGTCCTCAATTACCTATCAATATCTGGTTCAAACTCACCGTAGGAGTCCTAATGGTTACTAAATGAGAGAGAATCCCTATTGAACATTAACCTTCATTAAATTGATGACATTCGTAAAATAATTATTTTGATAAATATTAGAGAAATAGTCATTCATATTTATTTAATAAGGAAAATGTTGTACTGACTTCTCATAACACTGCACCTAACATGGTAGTGTGCAAAGAATCATGATGAAAAAAGAGAATCATACTGGAGTGACTGTACAAGACACTACGTTTCATACTGCACTAACATGAAGATGTGCACAGAGCAAATGCTTAGCATTTATGGTTTCATGCACACATCCATATCAGCGCAGTGTAAAATGCAATGTCTTACGTAGTCACTTCAGCATTTTCTTGAAAAAAATATCAATGGTTCTTTGCACACTGCCATGCAAGTGCAGTGTCATAGGAAGGCAGTTTAGAATGACTCATTTAATAATGGATCCCTTACTTATTTTATTGATGGAAAATGCTAAAGTGACTGTACAAGACATTGCATTTCACACTAAGCTGATGTGGATGTGTGCATGGACCATAGATGCTTTTTCTTGAGATTTGAGTGAAAAGCATTTATGGTATGTGTGCAACTCCACATCACAACCACTATGTGAAAATTGAAATTTTTTATAAGAAAATTTGACGGGCCAAAGCCCACAAATTTTCGAAAGTGAATTTTGACGATCTATGGGTGTTGAAATTTTTTATTATCCCCAATTCGACGGTTTAGAGCCATCGAATATCTCTCATCCTCCATTAATTTAATGGTTTCGGTCAGTCGAAAAGAAAAAATTGACAATGAAAAATTTGACACCTTGGTCCATCAAATTTTATGAAATTCGACAGCCTTGGGCCTTCAAATATAAGTTTTTTTTCACATTGTGAACTTCACGTCAGTGCAGTGTGAAATGCAGTGTTTTGTGTATTCACACCATCACGGCTTTTAGTTGATAGATGATGTAGTGGTAGTTGAGGAGATTAGTATACGTAATCAACAAAAAATTAGATCATTGTTCTAGAATTTGTAGGCTCAAGACATGCTTGGGATGAATCACTAAAAAAGTTCATACAAAGCTATGGGAGTGTTGGATACTAGGAGTCATTAGTGAATGGAGATTTGTGAATGCTCAAATTCCTCAATTTATGCTAGAAATCATGGAATGCAAGTGACACACGTGTCTCGTAATGGAAATGGAATGAATAATCCTATAAATACAAGATAATATTTAGGAGTGTGATTTTTTTGCTATTTCTTGTATGCGAAACTTAGAAGAATTTTTAGCATTGGAGACTCTTTAGCAAGTATCACACTGGTGGTTAGAGTAGTTAATTAGAAATTACAATTAACTCCCCCAATTCCTCTTTTACATATTTTTTTTTCCTTTTTACAAGACTATTACAACATACCCGTTGACACTCAAAACTTACAATTATCCCCCAAAAATATTAAAAATTACAAATCAACCCCAAATATATACAAATATGATGAGTGCATTTTTTACCTTACAATACAAAGTAAGATACTAAATGCAATATTAACGATATAAAAGTAGACTTGTGGCCAAATATTTCACTTAAAAAGTAGGCATTGATTAAAGAGATACATGCCCGCTATTATCTAAGAATGACTAATTCAGAATCATAATTTTATAGGATAAGGTTGTTCAAAATTATTTTTTTAATGGGAATTCAAAAAGGAAAATTCTGTATTGAGCAACCTTTGGAGCTTCTCAAATTATAAAAGAAACACTTAGTATAAAATCTTAAAAAGTCTATATATAGTCCTAAAAAAACTTGTCAATAGCTTAACCTTAAACATAATGACACCATAGTCTCTTTTAGATATAAGGAAAATATTATTAATCAGTGTTTATATCTAAAAACCAGTGACAGTAAATATATTTCGATCAAGAAGATAACTTGCTTGTCGGTAATGATTTAAGTTTATTGCACAGGACTGGATATTTTCAGTAGAAACTTTATAATAAAAGATATGGGTCAGCTAACTATAAAGATTAAATAATTTGAAACCAATCTTGATGAATGGTAGAGTTTGTCTCAAAAGATATATATCAATTGATTTCTAAAGAAATTCAATATGTGAAACTGTTTAGCCATTGATATTCCAATTGTAAGAGGTGATGATGATGTAATTGATATATAACATTATGTACATCTCCATTGCGGGAAGTTAGATATATGATCTAACATCAGTGTTACAAAATGATCCTTGTGAAAAAATTGCAATAGCAAAGATAACACAATAGCACAAAACACAAAGATTTACGTGATTCGACAGTGTGCCTACGTCCATGGAACAAAATAAGAACAATCACTATTTTCTTTCTTAAGTTTTACAGTCCTAGAGATCTCTATTTATATAACCGAGAGTTATCAAAACAAGTAATCAACAAGGTCTTGCTAGTATCCTTGGAGATATCTAGCTAAAAATTGTTTGATGGTTGATCTTGACACGACCATAAAGTAGCATACATTATGCAGATGACCATATCAACCTAGAAAAAAAATACGAGCACAATTGGCTGATAACTTCACCATGTATAAAACCAAAAACTCATGCATTTGATATCCCTTCCTCGCAAGTGCTAGGATATCCAAAAAAAAGAGAAGGATCATCATGGGCTCTGGTTGTGGCGGGTTGTTTAGTGGCAAAAACCTTTATAGTTTTCTCACTTTCAAGAATTTTCATTACTTCAGACATTGTAGGCCTAAGTGAGGGGGACTGATTAGTGCACAACATTACTAATTGTAAAACCGTGCTTATTTGTTCGGCTGAATAGTCTTGTTCATATATAACAGTTTCATCGACCAAATCTATAAGTGTTTGGGATAGATTATCAATAAAAATAAAATATAACAAAATAAATAAAAACCTTGGCAAGTAAAGGTCGATCCACAGAGACAACATTGATCCAACAATTTTTTACTATTGACTAACCATTAACTTATTATGACTATTGACTAACCACATTGTCATTGACATATGTCATGGCTTGGTGACATGTGATGAATATGAGACCTCCATATATTCAACATGTAGTCGGCTTCTTCTCCATAAGTTGAATTGCATGTAGCATCCTTGACACTGTTGTGATATATGTAGTTTGCCTCCTCCCCGGTGATCATACCTTATACACAATATTCTCTTGGACTACTTAAGGCCATTGAGTGGTAATCATGAATGTTTTGAGTCGAAAAATAAAATTCATAAAGAAGCAATATCAATCCATTATCCTCCTTATAAGAATCCCCAACATTCTTAAAGATTTCCACATACCATTGGCAAATATTACAGAGCAGGCTGCAGAGCTATCGTCCATCTAACAAGGAAATCGTTCTCTCATTCTTGGAAGATATTTCTGGGTCACTTGAAGAAGATTCAACAGCCGAGGGGATTCTTCTTATGAAGAATGCTGGTTTTTTTGGTCTTGCAAGATTGTTGGATTCACTAACAAGCATGATCACGACAGAGGCCATAGTTGGTCGATCTGCAGCATCTTGCTGCACACATGAATGCGCTTTTATGCATTTTGAATGTTGCTTCCTTCATTTAACAATGGATCCATTTATTCCAATCCTCTTTCTTCCCTCCATAGTCTCCAAGCCTGAGACATTTCAAACTCAAATTGGTTATGGAAAAGAAAATTCCCACTAATTGTAATTACTCACATTTCCAAGAAGGTTGAAAGAATGCTCTGAGTGATAAAAGCTGGTGTTTTTCTTTCCGCTGACAATCTCAAGTAGCATCACACCAAAGCTGAAGACATCAGATTTCACTGAGAAGATCCCATCTAAGGCATAGTCGGGAGACATATACCCTCTAGAGAAGTTGAAAAATTGTAGCAAAGCAATCACTTTCATATAAGGTTACTTAGGGCTGTGGTACTTACTAAGTGCCCACTACTCTATTTGTATTCGCCTGAGTTTGATTTCCTACGAAAATCCTTGCCATTCCTAAGTTTGAAATTTTGGGTTCCACTGCTCATATAAGACTAGAAGAATATTGCTAGTTTTTAAGTCTCTGTGGATGATTTGCAGCCTTGAGTCTTGATGGAGATAAAGAATCCCTCAGGCCATTCTCGAAATGATGGGCAAACCAGAGGATTGGTAAATTTTGAAGTCAGGTGGGAACACCATCTTTAAAATGTGGTATCATTACAACAGGAGTCGTGCTGGGGTGACACAATGACTTGGTCGAGCGCACATAACCGTAGATGCTTTTCTGCAAGATACAAGTAAAAAGCATCTACAGTTATGCGCGCGCCACCACATCATTTGTGTCACCCTTGTGCCTCTGTGTCATTCCAGCATTAGTCTTACAACAGGGGTTGGAACACCGACATTTCAGTTAAGAGTTGAAGCACCACCTAATTTAGAATTTAGGGGAAGTTCTACAAACTGATAATTCTTCAGATAATGCGACCTAAATTACGGGATTTGCTACATCAATTCCAGCAAACATGGTTTTAAATCGCGTTCAAGAGCAAGTTAGATTTATAGAATTTGCTACGTCAACCCCATTGCTACTTTGCATCAACTTCCATGAGATTAAATGACATTGAACACAAATTACAGCATACATAAATGATAAATAATGGCAGTGAGTTTTAAAATAATAGTTATAATTTAATTTGGAAAATCAGTTTTTTAAAAAAGAAAAAAGAAGACAAAGTTAAACAGCTAAATAATACATCACATAATACACTAATGGCGAGTGATTATTTGCTCACAGTCAGCAGTTTAAAATGTGGCTAAAAAAATGACATGATCTTGCCCATAATGGAAAAAAAAAAAAAAAAAGGTTTCTCACCATCTTGTGGCATTCAAAAACATGACACGATGCCTCTGGTTTTGTAGAGGACAAAATTCTATTAAGTTAAAAAAAAAAAAATCACCTTTGAATTTTAATTTTAAATTCGGGTGCTTGGGAACCGTTCATTTTAAACACCTTGGATTAAGATCGATTTTTCTATTTCTTTTTTTTTTGTTTAATTAATTTATTTTCACTTGAAATCTTAGCTCTTTCATGAAATCTAAAACGATGTGACATTAGATTGCCAATGTGGGCCCAACGACCCTTTTCAAGATTTGAAATCATAAAATTAAAATTTTTGGGTAGAGGGCGTGTGGGCTGGAGAGAAAAACTTCTCATATATTGGTTTTTTCTTTATATAGCATGTGCCAATTGTTGGGAAAAATAATGTGAACATAATAGACATAGATCTAGGATTTGATCTTGAACAAACAATAGAATAATCGAATTGAAAATAATAATAATTGTAAAATACCTGAATTCGTTTTTTCGATTATCTGTGAAGAATACGTTGATCTTGATCTACGAAGAATAGGTGCACTACGCTAACTTTGCCTACACCTTTGGTAATGGGAACCTCTATCTCAATAATAGAATAATCTCTGTGTGTATAGAGAGGGGGGGACGACCACCTATTTATAAAAGAAAATACTAGATTTCCTACCCATCGTAGAATTCTAGTATTAGGTGAATACCACTTAAATTTTGATAGGATGTTCATTAACCCATCATATTTGATGCTGGTAACCAATGCTAGACCACTAGTATGGTTTCCAATTTTATCCTTAATGTTTTGAACAAATTACAATCTAGTAATTATATAAAATTTTTATATATGAAAAGGTCACAAAATAATTTTAATAATGAAAATAATAATAATAATAATTCCAACAATCTCCCACTTGGCCTTCACATATATCTTTTGTTTAAAACGACTCCCTGGATTATTACCTTTCGAATAATTGAATGCACTCTTTTGAAAAATAATTGGTCAAAACAATTTAAATAATCTTTAACTATCACCTTCATTCAAAGACACCACTAATGATGGATCATAGATGTAACAAAATGCTTATTTGTCGGTCTTAAGACAATTCCATGGTCTCAAAACTAATGCCATCAATGAATTTAAGAGTTCACCTTTATGTGAACTTTTTTTGTGGTATTAAGACAATGTACACTCTTCAATGTAGTCTGTATGTACATTCCCTAGGTGTCCAACTTCATACTCATCATATGTCATCATGATATTTTATTAGCAACCAGTTATGTGATATTCCATCACCTTTCTATCTAGAATGAAGACTTTATCAACGTGATGCCAAGTCACATCTAATCCAAGTATTTCTTCAATACTTTACGAGTACATCTACTTACTGGCAAAAATAACATATGTACATAATAATGCATAAATAATGACTAGTCATAATCAATTTCTTTAAGTAGCAATGAATAGTTTATCAAGAGTATAAATAAATCAAAACAAGCATAAAATAAACTCAACACTTAAATAACATAAATAAATGACATGATAACTTTAATACAAGTTACATGTTCTTTGAAAATCTTTATCGGAAGTCATTTTGTGAGAGAGTCAGCTATCATATTGCTAGAATCTATCTTGATAAGCTCAATCAATCTTTCACGAATCTTTTCACATACTAAAAGGTATTTTATTTCGATGTGTTTATTTCTTTTGGAAACTCTTTCATTCTTCACAAAATCAGTAGTAGCCTTGTTATTATATAAGAGATGAGCAGCATTGCTTACCAGCAATATATCATCAACATAAAGCACAAAAATGATAAATCGACTCCCACTCATCTTGAGATATATGCACTTGTTGATGACATTTTCTTTAAATCCGTATCCGGTCACCACTTGATCAAATTTCAAGTACCATTGTCTTGATGCTTGTTTCAACCTATAAACTAATCTTTTCAACTTGTAGATAACTGGGGAATAAGTCTTATTGAAAACAATACTTGACTTTTGTATGAAACCCTTTGCTACAAGCCTTACTTTAAAGCTCTTGATCTTATCTTTTGAATCTCTTTTAGTTTTGAAAACTCATTTGCATTCTATTATCTTACAACCTTCTAGAAGCGTCGTTAGTTCTCATACTTCATTCTTTTCATAGATCTCAATTCTTCTTGCATTGCTTCCTATCAGAATTGAGATTTTTTTGAGTCCATTACTTATTTAAATGTAGAAGAATCATCTACATTGCATTTGATAATATCTTCTTCCTGAAAGTACACCTCATAATCATTTATAATAGCGAGTTTGCGTTCTCCGGTAGATCTCCTAATGAGAATAATTGGTTATGGAACTAGAACTACTACCGCTTGAGGATTGGGTTCTAGTTGGATTGATATATCTTCTACAACGATTGTACGAAAAGGTGAAGCCATTAAATGAGGTAAAGGTTGCGGAATAAAACATATTGGTGGATCACTATGTTTCTCTTCAAATATAACCTTTCTTCACTTTTAACTCCCATTATTTTGACCATATTCAAGAAATCTAGCAAATCAGTAACTTTAGTAACTCCAAGCTTTTGTTGCTTAATCATCTTACTTTTAAGGTAATCTACACAAACATCAAAATCTGAAAAATTTAGAGGACCTAAAATTCTTTTCTTAACTTGGATTCTAGTATTCATTATAAATGTAATCTAATTTCAAATGTCATAACATAGAAGAGTTTTCTAACGAACTAGGACACTAAGACCCCATAACATGCGAATCAATAAATAAACATAAAGAGGAGAAGCAAACAAACTATCCAAAGATAATTGATAAAGACCGTTTAATAAAAAAATATATGTCCAACAATGTCATATGATAAAGAACGTGCATCTTACTATCGAAAAGTAAAAGCATAACCAACAATATCCAATTTAGAAATTGAAATAATATTCCGTCTAATAGACTGGATGTAAAAAAAATCTCATCTAAAATCAAAGAATGTCCTATATCGAGAATCAAACGATAAGCTCCAACAACCTCAACCTGCAATGCCTCTGCATTCGTAAGAAAAAGTCTATCCTCTAATTTGGGGTTTTTCTTGCTGTGGAACCTCTTGGATTTTTTTGCAATCAGTTCTTATATACAAAGCAATCCATCTTCATGTGTCTTTTCTTTTTGCAGAACCAACAATCTTCACTATCTATTTTTTCAGCCTCTATTTTTTCCTTGATTATTTTCTGATTCTTGGAATCTTTGAACTATTTTTCTTGTTTGAAGTTATTGTTGCCGCCTTTCTTGAAACCCTTATTCTTGAAATTTTTCTTGCTACTTGCATGAACTGCTAAGTGTGCTGATTCAACTTTCGAATCTCTCAATCTTTCCTCATCAGTAATACAAAGAGAAATCAACTGATTCGAATCCCATTTAGTTTTTTGTGCACTGTAATTTACCTTAAAAGTATCAAAAGATTTAGGCAGAGATAAAACTGCCATGTGAACAAAAGGTCATCTTCAAAAATAATCTCTTACTCACGGAGACCAATGACGAGCTTTGATATCTTCAGAATATGTTCCCGCATATTTTCGTTACCATCATACTTCAGATTATTAATTGACCCAAATACTCATATTGAATAGATCTCTTTTTTCCCACAAATTGTTTCTTGATGATCTGCAATAGTTCCTTAGTTGTATCTGTGGTCTGAATGCCACCTCAAAAAGTCTCACTAATAGATGTTCAAATGATCATCATAGACAATCTATTAACTTTTTCTCATTTAACAAAATGGGTCCTCACTAACTTTGTAGAATCTAGAAGTGGAGCCGGTGGCATCTCTTCAAAGAGAACACAATCAAAATCTATGCATCTTAATAAAATGTCAATATTTATCCTCCAAGATAAGTAATTAGAGTCATTAAGAGGCTCAATCCCTACCAGACTCTTTTGAATCAATAACCCATCCATAGATGTAATAAGATATGGTGAAACATTAATATATACTGTGGGATTCAATTCTTTCAATTCGTACCAGGGGTTTTGGTCGAATCGTTTCAGAGTGTTTTATTAAGGGTGAAACTTTCCACTCTCTAGGTACAAACAAGTCGCCTCATCAAGACTCGCCTTTGAACTGAGATCTCAATATGCTATATGTTCCTTAAAATTGCATTGGAGTACATATATAGACCTAGTCACTTATATTCCAATTCAATCCAGACACTATCCACACCTTTAGGCAAGAGGGTAATCATTCTCTTCCTTTTACGCTTGTGACTATTCTATTCACTCGATCTACACAAACATCTCTAAATTACTTTTAGGCAGAAGTTAGTGATTTCATGCAAAAAAGTGTCACAAAGTTATCTTAGTGAGATACTAAGTCTCAGAATTCAAGAACCCGTAACTTCTATAAAACAGTCACTTTTAAGCAGACTACTATTCTATTTTCATCACGTTCCTTGAACGATCACTCAAAGTGTCTTCCTAAATCCTTATAAGCAAGACCTATACCCTAATATATCTAAATTTGCTTTCTAATTATTTTTATTTGCATGTGGGTACATTAAAAAATAACAACTAAATTTTCAATATAAAATAAAGCAATTATAGATATATTCTCCAAAAGGGTATAACTTAATCTGAACTTTACTGTTATATGTTGCTATTAACGAATTATTTTTAACATTTATATTGAATAGATCTCGAAAAAATATTCAAAATGGACTCTTGTTTTGTTTAAATCGAATTTAAAACGAATTAGTTATGATTTTTCAAAGTTTTATAGGAAAAAATGGTTTTCTATGGTCTGGTTAACGTTTGAACCAGTTTGGTTGGACCGGTTTGACTCGAACTGGGTCAGGGGTTGACCAAAATGAGTCGGATAAGCGGGTCAATTCGAGTCTGAAACGGGTTTAACCCAACAAACCTTTAAAACATTGGTTTAATATGAATCGGGCTTAGCCCAATCATTACAGTCAAACGGGCTTGGTCCAAATAGAATATAAAACGGGCCTGGTCCAAATAGAATATAAAATGGGCTTAACCCAAAACGAAAAACTAAATCGGGCGTTAGCCCAACAGATCATGTGAATAGGCTTGAACCCAATCGAATAAAGAGTTGGGCTTGGTCCGACTGAAAATAAAAGCCCAACCGAAAACCCGAACTGGGTTGGCCAAAAATAATCGTCTTCTTCGTCAAGAAGACAGACTTGCTGTAAAACCCTAGCCGCGCCGCCACCCCAACTGCAACCACCCAATCGTCGACCGGCAAGGCTGATCGCTGACGTCGGACGACTAGTAAGGTCATCGAATAACATCCGATAACTACCGATTAAAACCCCATGACTAATTTATTGATAATCGAAGAGTTTTTCTTTTATTTTAAATCAACAATGACATAAACGATTTGGATCTTTCCTATCGTTTCAATGGATACACCCCATAATGGTTTTTTTGCCAATCCAATCATCGCAAAGATATGAACTAAAATAGTAAATTATTTGTTTGGTTATTGACTGAGCAAGATTACAATATCTTTGATAATCTTCTTTGAAGAAGTAAAGAAAACGACATATTTTTTATTTTCGGATAAATCGACTTTAAATAATAAAAAATATATTTATTCCAAAATAAATCTAGATTCATATAAGACTTAATCAATATAAACTAGTTTAACTCATATTTAATTAGGGTTTTGCATAAGAATAAATCCAGAATGGCTCTGTTACCAATTGTTGGGAAAAATACTGTGAACATAATAGACATGGATCTAGGATTTGATCTTGAACAAACAATAGAATAATCGAATCGAAAAAAATAATAATTATAAAATACCTGAATTCGCTTTTTCAATTATCCGCGAAGAATTCGTTGATCTTGATCTACGAAGAATAGGTGCACTACCCCAACTCTGCCTACACCTTTGGTGATGGGAACCTCTATCTCAATAATAGAATAATCTCTGTATGTGTAGAGAGGGGGGGATGACCACCTATTTATAAAAGAAGATACTAGATTTCCTACCTATCGTAGAATTCTAGTATTAGGTGAATAACACTTAAATTTTGATAGGATGTTCATTAACCCATCATATTTGATGTTGGTAACAAATGCTAGACCACTAGTATGGTTTCCAATTTTATCCTTAATGTTTTGAACAAATTATAATCTAGTATTTATATAAAATTTGTATATGTGAAAAGGTCACAAAATAATTTTAATAATGAAAATAATAATAATAATAATAATTCCAACATCAAATGGCTGGGGTTTTGTATCGTGAATAGTAAACTGAACCAATAAGAGAATATTACAAGTACACCAAAGCTTGAAGTTACAACATTGTTTGAATTTTGAACTCCTTGGAACAGTTTAAAAAGAAGTAAAATCACTCATTACTCACTTAAAATTGTCTTAGGATTTCAAAAAACTGCTGAGCTATCGTCCATCTAAAGTTGAAATCGTAACCTCGTTCTTGGAGCATATTTCAGGGCCATGTGAAGAAGATTCAACAGCCGAGAGGCTTCTTGTTGTGAAGAAAGCTGGTTTGTTTGGCGTTGCAAGATTGTTAGATTCACCAACAAACATGGCCACAACAGAAGCTATCGTTGGTCGATCTGCTGCATCTTCTTTCACACATAAGAGGCCCACATGAATGTATTTCAACACATCTTGAATGTTGCTTCCTTCATTTAATAACGGATCCATCAATTCCAATGCTCTGCCTTCCCTCCATAGCCTCCAAGCCTAAGACATTTCAAACTCAAATTAGTTTTCAAAACTAAGATTGAAAAAAAAAAGATCCTTTTAAAGAGTAAGATATATGATGATACTCACGTTCCCAAGAAGGCTGAAAGAATGCTCAGAGTGATAAAAGGTAGTGTTTTTCTTTCCACTTACGATCTCAAGTAGCATCACACCAAAGCTGAAGACATCAGATTTCTCCGAGTACGTTCCCTCTAAGGCATACTCCGGAGGCATATACCCACTGCATTCCGCCATTAAAAAAAAGGTTAGGAATTGCAATATTGGATTGCAAAATGTAATGAGTTCTATTTATTGCGGAAGTTGAAAATTGCACCAAAACAATCTCTTCTACATGGGGTAGTGGTACTTACTAAGTGCCGACTACTCTACTTGTATTTGCTTGAGTTTGATTATCTCCGACAATCCTCGCCATTCCAAAGTCTGAAATTTTTGGGTTCCACAGCTCATCTAGAAGAATATTGCTTGGTTTTAAATCTCTATGGATGATTCTCAGTCTTGAGTCTTGATGGAGATAAAGAAGTCCTCGGGCGATTCCTGAAATGATGCCCAAGCGCTTTTCCCAATCCAACGTAGGTCGATTTTGATCTATCAAAGTTCACAAAGAAGTTTACATAATTAATGGATATGTAGTAACAATGCGAGATTGGGTATAGTACTATAATTAAATTAAGAAATTAATGTGAATTTCAATATAAACCAGTAGTTTTTGAAAGTGTAGGAACTAACCAAAAAGATAATAATCCAAGCTTTTGTTGGGCATGTATTCGTAGAGTAGCATCTGCTCATCTCCTTGGACGCAAAAGCCTAAAAGCCTAACAAGATTCCTATGTTGAAGTTTGGCAATTAGAATTACCTCAGTCTTGAACTCTTCTAATCCTTGTCCAGAACAGCGAGAAAGCCTTTTCACAGCTATTTTTTGCCCTCCTGGTAGGCTGCCCTGAAAACAATCACTATATTTTTATTTTCATCCCCAAAAAAAATGTAAAATGTAAATATATTTATAAAAGATTGTTTGTGCAATCATAGATGTACCTTATAAACTGGCCCAAAACCCCCTTGCCCAAGCTTATTCGAATTTGAAAAGTTATTGGTAGCAACTGCTATGCTTTGGAAATCAAAGAATGGTATATCTAGGTCTTTCCTCCCATTTTTTCTGAACTTATCTGCACCCAAGATGACTTTGGCCCTTTGGGCATCTGCAACCATACCATACTTAATGATCTTCTTCAGCATTTTCATTTCTCTTATTCTTTATAAAAAAAAAAAAAGGCTTAAATACCTTTTCGTTTTAACGATTTCTTCCTCCACCAATAGCCAATGGTGCCTAAGAAAAGAATCACTGTAATAGAGGTCAAAGGGAATACTATCCCAAACAACGATCTTCTACTTGGTCTTCTACTTGATGAGGGTCGTAAATAGTGTGTCATATCTAAAATAAAGAAAAATAACATTTTCAATTAGCTCAATAATTGCTTAAGGGCCCTAAATGGTGTTTCATATCTAAAATAATTTTTATGCGAAATGCTGGACATTTTCTCTCGAGTGAGACTGAAGAAAAGATATTGTTATACTCACCTTCAACACAGTACCCAACCGATGGATTCCAAAGGAAATTCTCATTGCAAATGCACCTCATTTTAGCCTCTGTCTTATCCGCCCTGCATGTTGAATGTGGCCAGCTTTGGCAGTCCTTTGAAAAATCACACTGTGGCTCAGAAGGTATCTTCCACCCAATCTCCACTCCAAGTGACCGATTTGCTATCAGTAACATCAAATTATCTTTAAGTGTGCTTGTATAGGTCTTGCAGCCAGTAGTCAGAACACCAATAGAATGTGATGTTGAGGATGAATTTCCAGCAATGTAACTGCAACAGTTCGTGGAAGAAGAAATACAACCATTTTTCTGTAATTTTTGGCATAAGCTTGAATTGCAAATGGAATTTGAAAGCAGTGAGGAGTTCAGGAGAGTAGGACAATCAAACATCACGATGATATTATGGGTGGTCAAGTAAAAGGGTAGGGAAGGACTCAATCCTATATCGTAGGCATTTAGTCCCCAACATGGTTTATCATCAGAAATAATTTTAACAGTCTGGATCACCATCGTCTGGGTTTCTGGACTAATCTTGTTAACTCGGTAAGAGTGGCCATCAAATGTGTTGAAGAAAAGACCTCCTGTTGCATTGCAGCAGTAATAACTACGGTAAGCTGGATCCCCACAATTTGTTCCTGTGCTCAAAGGATAGGGGATGGTATGGTTGCCGCAATTCTCACATCTTTGAGTATGTTCTGAAGAGAGTGAGGGAAATACTACTTAAAAGTTATGGGAGATTCAACAAATGGATGAACTCAAACTGATAACATCAATATATACAAAGACACAATAAGAGAGGACAAGAATTTATTTGAAGTTTAAGACACGTAACCCCCCCAAGCCATGGGTGGATCCCTTGCTTGGACTTGAATTGAACCAAAAACTTATTTCATATGTGTAATTTTTTTTTTTTCCTCTTTAACAATTTTTTTTTTTGTTATTTGTTTCCTCCAAACCGCATATCCACTTGTAAGAAATTACTTCGTCATTTCATATGGTAAAAGACAATATAGGGTGGTAACAAGAGTCCCTTGCTTCGACATCAAAACAAAGCAAAGGGCAGATAGGGGAAACATATTACAAGGGAAGAAGTATCTGGGGTTGTCAATTGGTGTGAACTGATTACTTGCAGTTAGGGATTTTGGGTGGTTAGTATATGTTATTTTTTGTCGAAAATTTTGCCCCCTAACCTAAGCTTGGAGAAGAAAAGTCGGGTTGAATGGATGAGCATTTTTACCCCTAACCTAAGCTTCGAGATTCATTGACAGAATTGAAAAAGGTGGGATCATTCACTTTATCACTACAACAGTTAAAAGTGTATTGTACAGAGCACCTAATCTCTATCAGATTTTTAGTCAGTTGTTTGTAAACTTAATCCTGACTAATTAAGAGTATTATCTATCATTATTGTAGATTTAAATGATCCAAACTTACCAATTTCTAAAGCAGCCATGCGTATGAATAGCTCTTCAACTTCTTGGACATAATAATAATTCACTAGCTGAACATGTCTTAAATCCCCATCCCAGATTTTGCAAGTTGTAGCGCCGACATATTTCCCAATAGTGTAAGCATAAGCACTACAATTACAGTTATGGAGGCAATCCGATCGACAATTCTCTGCTGTTTCAACTTGGTATGATGATATTGTCGTGTTTTCTATATGCACGAGGTTGTATGAAATGAATCCATCCTCTTCGTTGTTGTCACAACGGAGTGGTGTTCTTCTCTTGCACCCACCAGACCAATCCCCTGCCTCCCAATTCTTCTGTGATGTGGGCTCAAAACCCGGTAAACATTCACAAAGAGCGTAATCTCTCTGATAACCAAATCCGTTAAACAAATTAATATCAGTGTAATAACATCGGCCGAAAGACCCACAGCTAACATAATCACATGGTGCCTTTGGTAGCCACCAATCGATTAACCATGAGTCCAAGTCCAAGATATAGAATTCCAGGACGCCGTTAACATTCATTACTAACCTCGTCTTGTTAAGGGTGAGGAATACGTGAAGTAAACCTCGTTTCCCTCGATAACTTTAGTCAAGTTAAATAGAGAAGATTGGGCATATTCTGGGGGAACCATTTCAAACATACTCCCATTCCAAGCACCACTTGTCCAGTACGTAATCGATCCGTGCCAGAGGGACAACTTGTTTGATTCATAACCAAATTTGAAAATTCCAACTTCCGGGTTGATAGGGCTTCTCCATGAACTAAGAAATCGGTTTTGTTTGCTTGATATCATCAGCTTCATACCTGGAAGGAACGTATCGGTTGGATGATCGAAGCTCTGCCATATAAATATGTTTGAATTGGGTTCTTTCAGGATTAGATTTCCAGAATCTTGGAGCATTGCAATAGAATCAGTTGCTAATAATGAAGCATTTGTGGACCAGATGGATGTTCCATTTCCATCCAAAACCAACATATTTCTATCTTGGCCTATTGTAACAACTCCTCCCTTGGAATATTCAGTGAGTGGGTGTTCTCTGTTAGCAACCCAAACGATTGTTTGTGGCTTACGCTTATGATACCATATCCCCACATATCGATTCTTGGAGCCCTCTGGAGTGAAGAATCCAAACTCAAAGCTTTCAGATAAAGAAACTATGGTTTGCCCATCTCTGAGGGGCTGATTTTGTGTTATAGTACTGTCGGCTGCATTGCAACATAGTGCACACAAGAAGGAAATTAGCAAGTAGAAACAACAAAACAAGGAGAAACACTTCATTATTTAGTTTCTTTCAATCTCTAGTAAGAACTAGAAGAGGGTGCGGTACTGAAGACTACAAATTTCTCGCTAGTAATTGATTGTATGTTTTCTTGAAGGTGAATCAATCACTTATATAATGCAAGTTTCCCATCAGAATTTAACAGTTGTTCCAATCAACTCAGCTACAAAGTCCAACCAGCCAAGATGGGAATTCAATACTTTGACTGGAGAATAAAGAGCCCTACATATCAACCACTATCATTCATTCGTTTTTCCTCCCATCTGATTCACTGAGATTCTGAGAGACATGTGCGACAAAAAAAATACTTTTAATTATCACAGCCCAATTTGTTCACTTATTTATCACACCCCCAATTGAAGACTAAAAAATTACTTTTTAGACATTACGAACGTACAAAATATTATAGTTGCTTACTAGTATAATTCTGCTCATATAAAATCCTAAAACTTAAAAAAAAAAAAAAAAAAAACACCAATTGAGAGATGTCATTGGCACCCCAATTTTTATTTATTCACAACCGTTCACTTAATTTTTTTGGAAGTTTTCATTTTAATCCCCAAAACATGTATTTTGAGTGAATTCATAGATATTAAAAGTGCCGAACTCACAAGTTCGTAGGTTATAAAAATGACAAATGCATGTTTTGGAATTAAAATGAACAGTGTACTCTCGGAATTTCGTCATATTCAACACACAAAATGGAGGTTCACCCGATATGAATCCGAGAATACCATCTTAATTTACTAATCACCTCTACCATTGGATTTATTTTCAAGAACATTAATCGATTTATATTTCAATCCACAAACAATGATTTGTTGTATAGATTGAGATCAAATTAGGATTGTTTAGACTATCAAGTGGGCTTGCGAAGGTTAAATTGATCTCTGTACTCTTTTATATTGCTTTAATTTTAATTTCTATTTCAGTTCTATTCTACACTTAGCTACAAATTTTCAAATTCTGTTTTGGTTTCAAATCGAAGGAAACATTGAATCACGATTGTCCATGTGGAACAAATCTTACTCACTAAGTTTATTTTAAATATTTGTTCACTTTTATACCTACAAAAGCATCGATCATAAAGAAAACTCAATTTCTCTCCATTATGTTTGGATGGACAGGAAAGAACTTGGGACAACTTTGAAATTTTAAAATATCTTAAAAGAGATTTAGGGGCAAAGTTGGAATTATAAAATATTTTAAAAGATTTCTCTTCATTTCTCTCCTCTTCTCTCTCCACTTTTGGAGAGAAAGAAAACTCACATTTTTTTTCTCTCCTCTTCCCTCTATTTATTTGCTTCTCTCTTCACTTAACAATCCAAACAAGAGAAATGGAAAGAAACTCATTTATTTTCTCTTCTCTTCTGTTATCTCCATTTCTCTCAATCCAAACATAACCTAAGATACAGATGTAGTAGAGAGACTAACAAAGGGAAAGGAAAAGAAAATCCTAAAAGAAGATTACTTAGGGGGACAAGTTCTAAGAACCATTCATATGAGAGAGAGAGAGAGAGAGAGAGAGAGAGAGAGAGATGACACCAAGAAGAAAGAAAAATGTAAGAAATGTATAAAAAAAAACATGAAGGGCAACTAAAGAGGGTAAAAATAAGTGGGAGGAAAGAGCAATAGAGAGAGGAAGAATGATTTTTGAAGAGAAAAGGAGAGGAACCTGATTGTTTTTTCCTTTTTGTGAGTCCACCCAAGGGATCTAATCATTCATAAATTTGTGGGCGTGGAAAAAAGCAATAGTCCATTGAAAATGCTTTGGGTTGAAAGAATAAGTTACATGCAAAACGTTACAGGGCATTGTACTATATTTTAGGTCTTGCTAGTAGAACACATTTTGTGTGCTCCACTGACCCATGGCTATGGTGGTGCTGACTAAACTACCATATGACAAAAAAATAAAGAATAAGGGGAGTAATTGAAATTCCATTTTCCCCCGAAATCTTAATCGAAGGTGGTGGGATCAAAATCTATTTAAAGATCTATATTTTCATCAAGAGCCATCATTATGTGAAAAAAGGGGCAAATTCGATGTCAAGTTACGTAGTATTTAGAAGGGTAGCGTTGAGTTTACATTTTTTTTTTTTTCACATAATGCATTCTATACTGATTTCCTTGGACACTGCCTTTAACATTGTGCTGATGTGCCAATGTGTACAAGACCGTTGATTTTTCACTCGTATCTTAAAGAAAAACATCTATGATTTTGTACATAATACCACATCAGCGTAATGTTGAACCCAGTGTCCAAAGAAGTACAGTTCAACATTTTCCTTAATCAACTATATAAATTAAGTCTATTTATCCTTTTTTACATTCCTGTCTCGTGAGCAAGTGTTTCCATTGGACAAAGAAGACAAGTAGAAGTCCTTCCTAATCAGGGGCGGATTTACAGGGGGCTGTGGGGGCACTTGGCCCCACAAGAATTTTCAAAGTTTATGGATTAGACTTTGAAAATAAAAAAGACTTTATTGCAACAGATTTTAGCGCCAAATTAAAGACCAAGATGAATCGTACGAGTGAACTTGGTATCATCCACCAACAAGACGAATTGACAAGTCATCTCAAAGGCAAGGGTTATTCCGACTCTTAAGGCATTTATTTAAAACTTGTTCGAGATGACTCAAATAAATCGGAAATGGCCCAGTAATCAATACCAAGTGCTTAGCGATTGCCTTCGTCAGATTTTGGCAAAATTCCATCATTTAAGCCCTCAAATTAGTATATTTACTATTTAGGAAAGTTTTATTTTGGTTATAACTTTCTTTAGGAAAATCCATTTTTAATTCCATTTATTGCTTTAGATTTGTCTCGATTAGTAGTTTCCGTTTTTTGTAATGCTTCTTACTTCCATTAATTAGAAATCCCTGCTTTATAAAGGGATTGGCTTCCTATGTAACAGGGGTTTTTTTTTTTAGAGTTAAAAATTTTCATATTTTATCAGTTGGCATAGTAGACAATGTGCGGTATGATTCACGTTGGATGGATATCTATATATTTTCTTGAACAAGATTGAATTTATGTTTGTTTGGTCAATTATGTATCACACCCTTCTTTTATTGAGAATTAGATTTAGTCAGTAATCCCATGTTTTATCATTTGAGGTAGAGATGATTGTTGGACTGAGAATTTAACAATTTACAAGGTTTCTGATAATCTTAATCCTGCTAATAACTTCCAATCAAGAATTGAGAAAAGGGTGTGAAATACAGAAATGGTTAGGGAGGCTGATATTTAGATATGTAGGCCTTTTTATTTGTTTGTCTTTGTTTATACAACACATGTGCCATGATAACTTAATTTAGTTTCACTCTTTCTGTTCTCAAAGAAATTAAACTGAACTCTACAGCAAAAATAAAATAAAATTGTACCTTGGTTTTTTTTTTTTTTGATAGATAAATTGTAGCTTGTTTCAAGAGGACACTAGACACCTTTACTATGAAAGCAGCATTTTATTAAATTGACTGTTCATACAACTTCACTCTTTGTTTGGTGGTGAGCTTATGTTGATGTAAATTGGGAAAGTGAATTTTGTCTTTTGTTGTTTATCTCATAAAGAGACGTAGGATTCTATTGATTCTCTTAGTTTTCAATGAATTACAATCAATCCCAACAGAGGATTTATATAGAAAATCCAACAATCCTACATAGAAATAAAATCTAGATAATCGTATATATTCTAATCAATCTCTAGAGAGATAATTAAAACGTAGTTTCAATGGGCCTTATTACCCACTTTGAGAATGTTGCGTATGATGGGCCATGTAAATGGGCTGGAGGAAAACCAATGTGCCTGAATATGAGAAAGAGTATGGGTTTTAGTACAGGGATGAAGAGAATTATTGGGCTGAATTTCAAGGTAGTCATTAACTTGTTATGTAGAGAAAGTGTGGGCCTTGGCATATTGATTGGGCTTTAAGAACTCAGCCCAATGATTTGAAATTACAACTACCACGTTAGGAGTTGCATCCCAAACACGTGCAATCACTGTTTTCAAACATTCCTTTTATAACCCCTCACCCTTCTCACTCCTCAATCAGTCTCTTCTTCAATTCAAATATGCTCTCCTTTTCAATCAATCACTCTCATTTGGTTCACTTAGTTGGAGTAATGGAAACACCATCATCATCTTCAAAAATCTCACCCAATTAAGATTACTTTAATGAACCAAACATCAATTTCATGTACTTTAATGAATACCCACATTTTGATTTCACATGCTCACTTTTGTACCTAATGCAGGGAATTGAGGGCACATCCCGATGTCTCAAAATTCCAAAGCGGATCGATTGAATTTGGTACAATATCTCTAATGATTCCCCCATTGTGGGTCTTGCAGTTGGAACACCAAGATCAAGATTCAACCCCATTTCTCCCATGAAATGTTGGAGAACACCCGAATCTGGTAATGCATTGCTTTGTTGCCAAGTCAAGTCTCTTGCAAAGGATCAAGGAACAATCCGAGCATCCAAGAGTACCTCTTGACAAATCTTTTGACGAAATTTCGGTTTCTCCATCTACTCTTGGCACACAAGCTAATTCACCTAATAACTTAGCCAACCATTTGATTGAGAATGCTATGGGTATTGGCTAACTGAATTGGGTCTTACTTCCCTTACATCCACTAAGGCTTCCTTTCATCAAGAGGTGAGTTTGATCAAATCCTTCATATTATAATTCCCCTGAAATAGATCAAAATCTGAAGAAGAGAATCACCAACTGATACATCAATCAGATCGATCTTTTGGTGGACCATCAATAGTGGTATGGCTTAGCTAAAAATCAGACCAATTAAACAATGAATTTGGTCAGTCTGGATCAATAATTTGATGGGTCACAAGTATGGTATTTGTGATAGGATCATTGATCTTACTAGTTTGACATGTGATTGTTCCCGAGTTGCTCTTAAATATTTGTGTATTTTATTTTAATGGGTATTGAGTTTAACTAATTTCCTTTATTTAGGTAGTTAGTACTGATATTTTGAAGGAGATGGTGAAGTTAAATGAGAACGTAATCACTAGATCGTTATTGTATGATTGCCTCGATAACTTCTACTTAGATTCAGAGGCAGTTTTCTCAAACCAAAATTATTTTCACAATCAAGACAAATCAGACGTCGGGGTGGTCTATTGAGGTCAACATAAGCTCACCACCAAACAAAGGTTGTTTGTTTGATATGTTAGATTTGATTAGGTGTAGTTCACCTACACCAAGAGGGGAGTGCCTTTATTTTCATTAAAGCCATTCAACTAGCCCAATATAAAGAGCCCGGCCGGTATCAAATACGAAGTTGGTACGGAAGGGAAAACTTTGGAAAAAAATGTTAAAAATGAGAAAAAAAACAATGAGAATAAAAGATGAAAAATATATATTAAAAAATATGACAAAATATATATCTAATGAAAATTCATAAAATCAAGTTATTATCATCAAATTCCAAATTTGTACATTTATGAATTACTTAATTATATTATTTATCAAATCCCATATGTAAGAGAGAGAGAGAGAGAGTTTATTTTTTTACAGTTTTAATCATCATGGATGCAAGTTGCGTTTTTTTTTCAGAAAAAAATGCCATTTTTTGTGACTATGCGGTTAAGCCCGTTAAAACAAAAACTAAAAAACAATAATAAATTATTATTGTGCATGAGCCCCACACATTCATCTTCATCAATCTGTGAGTTGTATCCATCTATAAAAAAAAATTGATTTCACCATGTGAGCAATCAATCACCAAGGCCATGGAGTCTCCGAAGGTTTGGATGGTTCGATTTTCTCAATGACCAATGAACAAGACCACAATGTTCCCTATGTTATTGATTCTCTTTTAAGGCCCAAAACATTGAAAAAATGGCACCCTGTTCATTTTAATCTGAAATCGTAATTTACCATTTTCAAAATTAAAATATTTTTGTTTAATTGGAGAAAAAATTCATTGTTTTATAAAACATAACTTTTTCTAACTGTTTTACTGAAATTAAACAAGGAAAGTATTTCGAAAATGCCCTAACCATTCGAAATCACAATTTTGGTTTAAAAAAATTGGATTTCTAGCATCCTAATCAAGTTTCGAAGACTCTATTCTAATGGAAAGGATTTGAAAAGGAAGAAGAAGCCATTTTCAAGTATTTTTCCAAGCATTTTGAAGATGTATGTAAAAAAGTTGAGATTTTTTTTCAATTTTTTTTGTTTTTTACTTTATTTTTGGATGAAAATCGATCAAGGATAGTTCTTTTGGTTTGAAATCATTTACACAAGTCATTATGTCAAGTTTTTAGTCAAACTTTATATGTATATTAGTCAAAAAAATTTGAAAAATGAAAACAGGTGGGTTTTACCTACGTCGAGATCACCAATTTTTTTTTTTTTTGGTTCAACATTTTTATTGTTGAATTCAACATTAAAAAAAAAAAAAAAAAAAAAAAAAAAAAAAAAAAAAAAAAAAAAAAAAAAAAAAAAAAAAAAATTGTAGTCAAACTCAATAATAAAAAGTGGTGAGCTCGACAATAAATAAAATTGTTGAGTTCAACAATAAATAAAAATTGGTGAGATTGACAATAAAAAAATGGTGAGCTCGACAATTAATAAAACTGTAAGCTCAAAAATAAATAAAAAATGGTGAGCATGGCACTGTATTTTTTTTTTATTTTTTGAATCTAGACATCTTTCTTCATTTTTTATTTAAAATCATTGAAATGGATCAAAAAAATATATCTAAATGTTCAAAATTAGTAGTATACTATTTTCATTCATCAGTCATGATAAAAAATCGTCACAAATGATTGGAATCGTAGTTGGAAAATCTAAGTATGTAAAGAAGATGAAAAATGAGTAGTTTAAGCATTTCAAAAATATTATAATCTGAGATGAGGATGAGGACCATTAAATAAAAAAAGTTTTACTAAATGGACTATCATGCAACTGCCCAAAACTCTGGGATTAATTAGAAGAACTCCCTTCACCAGGGTCCTTTAAAGAAATTTCCCTTTAAATTTTAAAAGTATCTTCAGACTTGGAATTCCCATGAAACCTCACTCTCTGAATTTCAGCATGGTTGCTTGTCTCCCTTTGCGTTAGTGATGTACATTCGAGTACCCAGACCCGTACCTGACCCGATTTTTCTGGTACGGGTCGGGTAGTCATGGGAACCAGGATCGTACGTACCCGTAGATTTTGTGTATGGGTAAGTAGCCAAAAGGTATATCCATACCTGATTTTTCGGATATTTTTCAAGTACGGGTAAGTAGCCAAAAGGTATATCCATACCCGATTTTTTGGATATTTTTCAAGTACGGGTTGGGTATGGTAAATTTAATTTTTTTAAATATTATAATTTATATAAATACTTTAAAGTTTTAGTTTACTACTTTACTCTAAATTTAAATTTTTATTTAAATACTAAACGATACGTATATAATTTACTTTTTAATTATATATGTATATAAATACTTATATTTCTAAAGTATGGGTAAAATTCGGGTTGGATACAGGCCGTTTCTTGTCACTCGAAATGGTACCTAGACCGAACCAAGATGGATTGGGTACGGTCCGGGTAATGTTCGTGTACAGGTACTTTTCAGACCGGATTCAGGCGGATAACGGGTATTTTGTACATCCCAGCATTACCTACTTAGTCACTATTTACCATCTTTTAATAAAATAAGGCCGGAGAAGAATGACTTATGAGAAAACACATGATTTCAATGTAAACATGAAATCCAACAGTTGGGATTTGTACAAAAATGACACAAATATCGAGGATAAATCTCATCAGTTGAATTTTGTAATTAAAAGTATGGTTGGAATCATGTGTTTTTTTCCCAGGTCATTTTTCACGAGTCACCTCATTTTGACCTTTAATAAAATAACATAAACTGCTCTTCTACAACTTCAAATTGATAATATCACTAAAAATGTAAATCAAGATTATTAATATAACCATGTCTTTGAGAAGAAAATCAAGACTCCAGTCCTTGTGAATTTTTCTTTCATCCTACGTCTACAGCTTGGTTGCATTTTGTCTCACTCTTTTGCTAATTGAAGAGTAGGGATAGGGATTCAGAATGGTGTCCCGTACTTAACCAAGGTCAGGTGGCTCCCTATTTAATGTCACGAGGTATTTTTGGGATCCATTGATGGTATGGATATGTGGTCCATCCCCCAACGTACCAAAAATCATAGTGTTTGATAACGTGTATCCATTAAATCTAAGCTTTGAAAACGAGTTTAAATCCAACCATTAGAAATCATTCTTAAGACAATACTATTATCAATAGATGAACATCATCAATCAAACTGATATTTTGTGTGTAGATTTTATCAAGGGATGGACCACATATCCATACGGTCATGGGTCCCCAAAAATTCCACGTGCCATAAAATGGGGGTACCACCTGACCTTGGTTATGTACGGGGCATCGTTCTAGATCCCTACTCTTAATTGAAGGGTTTTGTGGGCGTTCGAGCACACATAAGTTAACAAGACCCTTAATTGAATAGTATCATTAGTATTAGCACTCTTCTCACAACCTCCAATTTTTCTACAACCAAAACCAATGATCATTAATGAAAAACTTTCTACTTGAAAAGTATAATTTCGTTAACATTTTAATTATTCTACCATTTGTGCCTCCTCATGAAAAATTTATCAATATTTCTTTACATTCATTACTTTTGTGTATTAAAAGATCAAAAAACAAAACAAAACAAACAAAAATTAAAAGAAAAATATATTTATTCACATAAATAAATATCCTAATCAAACATAAAGTAAGGAATTAAATTAGATACTAATTTACAAAAGCTTCTTCCAACAACCTTCTTGAGCCACTCATTAAACCAGGACTCAATCTAAACATGAGAATGCAAAATTCCATCTGATTCAAAGCCCCATCTCCATCCAAATCTCCTTCTCTCAACATGCACATAACTTCATCATCTCTCATGTCTTGCAATCCCAAAACCACCAAGTTTCTTTTCAAGCTTTCGAATGTGATCAAACGCTTTTGACCATCCATCAACATTCGAAATCCATTGCATAGCTCTCCTATAAATCCTTCAGCACCTAGTCTTTCCACCATTGATGGAAAGAAATCTTGGAATAAAAATGCATTTTGTTCTGCCATTGTTATACAAATGTAAACCGAGAGATGATAAATAGATTGCTGAGAGAGAGATGGAGAATTAGAGAGTAAAGGGTGTTGTTATATAAGGGAGGAAAAAAAAACAGAAGGAGTGGAAGGAGTGGCCATTGATGCCAACTAAGGTACAGATAGGAAGATTTTTATGGTTGAAGCGGGCTTCTTGCCTCTTTACATTCGTGGCTCCTTGTATGGGAAAAGGAAGTTCTCTTCTCTTTCCTCGAAGTTGCATGAGATCTAACATGTGTTGCGCAGTCCCATAAAAGTGGACAAAATTTATTAAAATAAGAGAGATGTTATGGCACCCCAACTTTTACCTATTACACTCCAATTAAAAATAAAGAAAATAGGACCATTTCATGTGCTAAATAGGATGAAATTCCAAGTCTGGTATACTGTTCATTTTAATTCTCAATACATGTTTTCAAGTGAGTTCACTATTAGGTATTCTAATTTAAAGTGATGGTCTAGCAAATAAAAACGTGACGAACTTGCTAATTATTTTCAGCAATCTTGCTGTTAAAAACTAATGATATTTGTCTTTAAATATACCATCGAGATTGTCATTTCAAAATCAATGATATTTGTTCTTTAAATTCACTAGCGAGTTCATCATATGTTTATTAGGGAGACCGTCACTATAAGTTAGAATGCCTACCAGTGACATTATGTGAAAACTAGAGAATTCGACAGGCCAAGGCCCACGAATTTTAGAATCTGATTTTTGACGGTCTAGGACCATCGAAATTCTTGATGTTCCCCAAATTCGATGGCTTAAAGTCATCGAATTACTCTTCATCATTCATTAATTTGACGGTTTCGACCCGTCAAAAAAAAAATTGACAATGAAAAATCCAACATCAATTCAACGGCCCTTGGGCCATTAAATTTGGACTTTTTTCACATTGTGTGAACCGGCTCGAAACATGTTTTGAAAATAAAAATGAATAGTGAATTAGAATTGGAATTTTTGCAAAAGATTCACATGTTTTAGGAAAAAACTCAAGAAAGTAAAAGTTGGGGTGCCAATAGAAGTTTTTTTTTTTCTTTCTTTCTTTTTTTTTTTATCATTTTTTGCTAGATTTATATTTTTTTTATATGAACCTAATCATAATCATAAACAACTACTGAAATTATATGAATGAGAGTTATAATGTTTTGTAAATTTGAGATTATAATTTGTGGGAAGCCTTTATTATGTTTTAAGACTGTTTTAATCTTTAATTGGGGGTATGGTAAATAATTTAAGAAAATAGGGTGTAATAAGAAAAAGTTGGAGTGTCAATACTAATTCTTTAAAACAATTGAATAATGCTGAAGTGACCTCCAAATTGATCTCATTTCATACTGTTTTTAACCTCAAAGTGTGCAGGAAACATGGATGCTTTTCATTGAGATACAAATGAAAAGCATATCTACGGTTCTATGAGCACCACCATGTCTGAAAAGTGTGAAATGAGGTCAATCTTAAGGTCACTTGGCACAAATCAAAATAATTACAGAAATAAATAACGACTTTTGACTCAAATGATACAACTTAAGGCTGATATGAAATGATGGTCTTGGTATTTTAAAGGGTGATTTATGCATTTTTGTGAATATTTTGATATAAAAACCTCCCGTGTTTTCAAAGTAATGACAAGCCCTATGTGAAACTGTTGACACACTTATCTTCAAATTGAAGCCAAAAGTCTTTGAATTATAATACTGAAAAGGAAGGAGGGGGGAGGGGAATATAAATATTTTATGTTTGATCCAAGATTTTATAAACGGTAGGCTACTGAAGTCCAAAATTTTAAATTAAAATACAATGATTAAAAATAATTTTTTGAAAGTTCTTAAACAAATTCATTTACATCCTTGTCGCTTTCTCTCATGTTTTTGGATACCATGAGGTGATACAACCAGAAGAATTTTTCTTTACCAACTTAGTAAGTAAAGTATTTTTCTATTTTTTTTTAATGTCAACCTTCATTTTTTTGCAAGGTATTAAATTTTGATTTCGGTGTCTATTTCGATTAGTCTGGAAATAAAAATATTTTGAGAAAATATTTTGATGAATGTGAAAATGAACATAATTTTTAAAAATTATAAAAATGATAAAAGTATTGATAAAATTTTCATTAACCCTATACAAAACGATAAAATAGACATTAAAATACACGCATTAAGTCATCAATTAAAATACAATAAACTATCATATGGAGTGAGAAATTGAATATCAACAATATTTTGTTACACATACGCACATGTATTGAGAGACTAATAATGGAAATAACAATAAAAATGTTGCACAAACTACATGCAACTTTTTACGCAAGACATTAAAATGAAGAGACTATTAAGTATTGCACTCATGTGTAATTATATTTTTTTTATTTTTTGAATAAGTATAAATAAATTGCTATTGTATCCAACTAATTGAAACATGTTTGATTCTATGCATGCTTATACAAACATACTAATATGCTTAGAATACATTAAAATAAAATGATATATATAACTAACTAATCATAATTCATTTATACTAATGGATGGATGTTCTGTGCAATTTTTATTAGTAAATACAATATGTAATTTACAAGTTTTTCCTAAAAGTATTTATAAGTTTTCTTCAAAAAAGAAAATATTTGGGTCGAAATTTACTATTCATCGAAATATTTCCACCATAATATTATATTTTTATACTTAAAAAATGATAATTTCGACCGAAATTCATAATTCATCAAAATATTTCACGAATGAATAGTGATTTTCATCGAAATATATGCAAAAAGAAATTGTTAATTAAATTTCATGTCGAAACTTATAAAAATGCAAATATTTTGGTATGTTTCATAAAAAGATGTTGAAATTTAATACTATGCCTTTCTATGTAATTCAACCTTCAAACATCAAAGCAAGATAAGATTGTTCGAGAAATGGAAGAAGATGGAGTTTTGGATAGAAATTAAGACCAAATGATTTCTACAAGTAGCTAAGGGGAGGTTGGACACAATGGATTGTTTACAAGATTAAATAGTTTAAAAATAGCTTATCATCCCCAATTAATCTAAAGATTAAATTAACATCTTTTCCACTTGTGTGAGGGTGTTTTAAGAATGTGTTAGCATTAGCTTACTATACATAAAAAAGGGTTATAGATGGCTGTTATGGTCCATTAGGAGGGGTATTTTAGGTTATAGATAGTCGTGAAAACACATCGAGTCTCTCTACTAGGTTCATCTTCATCTCCTATGAAAAACCTGGAAGCTCAACGTTGTTGAGACTAATCAGCACATTATTTTTACGGGTTTGTGATAACGGGGGTCACAAATTTTTTAGATTTCCAATAACCTAAAAGGTAAACCAACATCCTTTGTATTGCTAAAAGAATTCAACCAAAAAAGTAAATTAGAAATTCCACACTTATAGAAGTTTTACCTCCCACAGTAGCACAGATATTCGCCCGGAAGTGTGACAATGATACTTATGTCCCATTAATCCTACATCTACAAAAATTCCACACTAATAGCACAGATATTCGTCCGGAAGCTTTACCTCCAATAATAGCACAGAAGTCCCACACTAATAGAAGCTTAACCTCAATCCATATTAATTAAAAAAAAAAAAAATTTACAAAATAGTTCTTGCATCTTATCATATGTCTCATTTTAAATCATTAATAACTAAAATGGCCTTATGTCTTAATATAACAAAATTCCTTTACACTTACGCTGTGTTTCGATTGAGAGAAATGGAGAGGAGATGAGAAGAGAAGAGAAAATAAATGAGTTTCTCACTTTCTCTCCATTTCTCTTGTTGGGATCGTTAGGTGGGGAGAGAAGAAAAAATGTAAGTTTTCTTTCTCTCCAAAAGTAGAGAGAAAAAGGAGAAAAATCATTTTAAAATATTTGATAATTTTAATTCTACCCCTCGATTTCTTCTAAAATATTTTAAAATTTTGAAATTGTCCTAAGTTCTCTTTTGTCAATCCAAACATAGTGGAGAAAAATTGAGCTTCTCTTCCCTTAATGAGCTTCTTCTCTCCACTTCTCTCAATCCAAATATAATCTTTAAGGATTTATATATATAACTATCTCTATTATATATATAATAGAGATAGTTAAGTCCTATTTAAGATTTTCTAAAATATATTTCTTTCTCTGTTGTTCTTTCTTTCTTTTTATTTATCATCTCTCTTATGTTAAACTCCTATTCCCTTCCATCTTTCTTCTATTTTCAATTCATTAAGCATATTAACTATCGTTTTCTCATTACCAATAACATGTGTATATGAGTGATTTCATCAAATCAACCATGATGAATCTTAAGATTCATCAAAGTTTTTAACTTTCAGTTGCATTTTAATTTTGATTTAACACTCACGTACATCACCCATGCATTAAATTTTGTTAATTAAATTGAATTTGATTTGATTTGACCACATTCTTATTTTATTTGAATCCAAAAGCACTGAGATTCAATAAGAATACAATCTAATAATTTGTTGAAGAATATCCCAACTATATCCAACTCTTCTAATCGTCGTTCCAAATAACCCCTTATCCAATTTGAATCCAATCAATTGATGGTATGAAAGTCATTTTTCTTTGAAGAAAGCCTTGTTTCATTGGACACCTTTTATTGACTTATGGTATTATTAATGTGTGTACTATAGGCACACGTTAAAGTGTAATAAATACACGTTGGAAATAATCATAAGGTGGTATTTTTATTTTAAAAAACGTTTTTAGAGGGTATTTTCAGTACAAATTTTAGTTTCCCAACCCAAGTGTATTTATTGGACTTTAAGGTGTGCCCTTATGGTACACGTTAACAAAACACCCTTTTAAGTATTTTGGAACATAGGAAAACTATTCTATGTATGTTAGTATAAAAGATATTTGTATTTATTTCCTTTATCAGGGAATTGCCAATAAAACAAAATTTGTGAGAAAAGAGTGGTAGGTCTTTTTGAAAAGTAGGTAACCTCATTAAAAGCCATGGTTACTGGTTATCCACCATATGACTTTGATAAATTTTTCTATTTCCACAATTAAATCAACTCTTTAAAAAATAAAAAAAAATTGAAATATGCCCTTTGAACAGGTGATGGTAGTACTGAAAAAAAGAAAAATCGAAGTCATAAATCCCTCATTGTAGTATGTAGTCCTCTTAGGTCTATTCTTCAAGGTCCTAAAGTCCAACATCCAGATGATCCTCTAAAGTCATGTGAGCATCTAAATCTGTTGCATCATAAGCAACAGTAGTTATGACCTCAGGTTGGAATCTCATATCGTATTTCTTGATGTGAAAGTGTATGAAATTATAGATATTTTTTATCGAGATAGGAGTGAAAAAGTATCTATGGTTCCTATCCACTTTCATGACAAGAAGTGCGATATGAGATTTCAACTTGAGGTCACTCCAGCACGACTATGAAAGTTTATATGGTTTGAAATAAATATATTGAACACATTCAGATGATCACCTACAATGGGTTTTTTTTACCAAGGAAATCAAAACCCACAATTTGTCATTCAATGAAGTGGGTTTGGATCCAATTGGGTCAATCTCGAATCGATTTGATCAGATTGGAATGGGATTCAGATCCGATCAAATAACTTATTGGGGACAAGTCTTTCTCAAAGATCCTAATTGAATCTCAACATTTGGATCCAAATCCGATTAGAACACATCAGATCCTATTTAATAACCGATATAATCAAATTTATATGTCATGTGTATACTTCGTGCATATTGGATTTTGGATTTTGAATTTCAATTGATCCATCAGCCGTGACAGTCCTACTAATGAGATTTTTTGAAAATCATGGCCATAGATCACCAATCAGTCTGCTTTCTCAGTATCGTTCTACCGAATACTCGCCAAAGATTTCTCATTTGGCTTGGAAAATTTGGTCACGTGTCAGCAATCGAAACTAAGTAACAGATAACTACATAACTCCTGGAATTATAGGAACCCAAATGTTTGACTGATCAAGCCAAAAAAATTTACGGTCAACGGTTCTTCTTTCCCACCTGCCTACCACGCACTTACAGATTTCTTTAATTAAAAAGAGAAAAACAAACCCATCAAATTTCTTCACAGAATTTTCTTAGGAGAGAATGAAAATCTTTCTTTTTTGCCTCTTTTTTTTACCAAGTTTTTTCTCTAAATTTTCTTTTGCAATCGACGCCATAACTCCAACTCAATCAATCAGAGATGGAGACACCATTGTTTCAGCCGAAGAGAGCTTCGAATTAGGATTCTTCAGTCCTGGGAATTCGAAGAATCGATTCTTGGGAATTTGGTACAAAAGAATCCCAATTCCAACTATAGTTTGGGTCGCAAACAGAAACACTCCAATTACAGATCTATCTGGAGTTCTAAAGTTCGACAACGATGGCAATCTCATCCTTGTTGATCGAACAGCTAGGATTTTCTGGTCCACGAATCTGTCCAAGGCTGACAGCCCAATTGCACAGCTTTTGGATTCTGGAAATCTTGTTGTTAGAGAAGAAGCTGATTATGATCCCGAGGATTATCTATGGCAGAGTTTCGATTACCCGACTGATACTCTGTTACCTGGTATGAAGCTCGGGTGGAACTTAAAAACGGGTTTGGATCGGTTTTTAACCTCATGGAAGAACCCGGATGACCCATCAGTTGGTGACCATTCTTTCAGGATTGATCCTCATGGATTTCCTCAAGCATTTTTGATGGACCGGTCAGTCCGGAAGTATCGAAGCGGGCCATGGAATGGGATCCGGTTTAGTGGTGTCCCGGAGTTGAAACCCAATTATATCTTCAATTTTAGTTTTACTTTCAATGAAGATGAGATTTATTACTCATTTGCATTAAAAAATGAATCTATTTTTTCAAGGTTGGTGGTGAACCAATCGGGTCTACTTCAACGGTTTACATGGGTTGGTACGTATTGGAACATATTTTGGTTTGCTCCGAAAGATCAATGTGATAATTTCAAGGAATGTGGTGCTTATGGTATTTGTGATCCGGATCACTCGCCCATTTGCAAATGTGTTCATGGATTTGAACCGAAGTATCCAAACGATTGGTACTTGAGAGATGGGTCGGGTGGGTGCGTTCGGAAAACCGAATTCGAATGTCAGAAGAATGATGTATTCTTGAAATTGAAGGGAATGAAATTACCCGATAGTTCACACTCGTTCGTTGATAAGAGTATAGACCTTACGGAATGTGAAGCGGAATGTCGAAAAAATTGTTCTTGTAAGGCATATGCCAATGCCAATGTAAGTAATGGAGGGAGTGGTTGTGTTATATGGGTTGAAGATCTGATGGATCTTCGGGAGTACACCGAAGGCAGTCAAGATCTCTACGTGCGGATTGCGGCTTCTGATCTAGGTATGATTCATTTTTTTATTAGCTAAATTTTAATTAATTTCAGTTTAAGTAAGTCACAAATTATTTATAATTTACATACGCTAAGAAGGAAATCGGGGGATAACCAATGGTATTCTATTCTCAAGGATTGCAAAAGAATTTTCTTTGAAGATCTTATTTTTAATGAAAGTTTGACAATTAATTTGAAACATTAGCTTTTTTTTAGTTTTCTTTTTATATTGGTTTGGTAGGTCTTCTCTACGTCTAACGTTTGACATATTTGACACAACTACTAGTTATTATTATTGTAAAATGGTGACATACCCCTTCACCATAGTCTTCTATGAGCAACTAATAAAATGATTAAAATACCCATCTTCAACCTCTTGATGCAAAACCCTTGATTTTTTTCCCCCTCAAAAACCAGTCTTCATCTTTTCAATCATTATGGTGAAAATTTTAATTTATTTGGAAAATTTGTTTAGAGTTTCATTATTCTAGAAATAAAACAACACATAAAATTGAAAAATATGTCAAACCACGAGGAGAAAAAATGGTGATATTGTCGCCAAAATCCAAATTCGAATAGAGTTGTGATAATCTGACTACCCCTTCTCTTCTAGCGTGGCATGAGCAAAGAATCATATAGTTTTTCCTTGGGATACACAATTGCATGAGGAAAAAAATTCTATGATTCCATGCACATGCCACATCAAGAGAGAATGTGAGAAGGGGAGGGGAGGGGGTGTCAGAAAATAATTTCTTAAGGGGCTTTGTCAAGACGTTGAATACTAAAGTATTTAATAATTTCTTATTAGTCTTTTACAGAAGACAGTGGTCAAGAGAGGAGGAGGGGGAGGGGAGGGGAGGGGAGGGGGGGAGAAAATCATTATCCATTTGAGTATGTAAAGCTTTGGGAAAAACATTAAGGGGCTTTGTCAAGAGGTTGAATACCAAAGTATTTAGTCATTTCTTATTAATCTTTTATAGAAGACAGTGGTCAAGAGGAGGTTTTTTTTTTTTTTTTTTTGTCAGAAAATCATTATTCATTTGAATAAGCTTTGGGAAAAACATCAAAGGACTTTGTTAAGAGGTTGAATACCAAAGTATTTAGTCACTTCTTATTAGTCTTTTATAGAAGACAGTGGTCAAGAGGCGTGGGGGGTGGGGTCAGAAAATCATTATTCATTTGAATATGGAAAGCTTTGGGAAAAACATCAAAGGCTTTGTCAAGAGGTTGAATACCAAAGTATTTAGTCATTTCTTATTAGTCTTTTACAAAAGACAGTGGTCAAGAATTTTTGTGTATCTTTTTTGAATTTTAAAAAAATGTTTAAAGGAAAAGCATGCAGTATTGTATGTGTCAATTTTGAATTTTCACATTCAGTATTCCTAAAGAAACTAAAGAGGGTTCAAACAGCTTTTTTCACTCAAAGCCGACGTTTATGACTTTTTAAAAGTCTTATTCGTGGGAAAACATTCCACCACAACAAATTACACATGGTATTATTCTTCAAGGTCAAAAGAGTCAATTGATTTTTCCATCTTAAAATTCTTTTCATTCTTGTATCAATGTAAAAAGCCCCTTTCAGACCAAAAGTATACTTGTTATTTTCTAATTTTATTTAATAACTCATAGGTGCCTTAAGTGCCATGTATATGGAATTTATGTAAGCTTTTATAATTATTTTAAAAATTATAAATAGATGATTTGATTTTAGAGCAGATATTTTCATAATTTAAAATATTAATTAAGATTATTTTAAATTTTAACTTGAAAATCTAGAGTCTGTATAAGGCCATGAAGGTGGACTCTATAAAAGGAAAGACAATAATTCCATGAGTCCATATTTAACATTCTTTGAGCTTAAAAGTCAAGTCTGATGACTATTAATCCCCAGCCAAAGATGTTCATTCTGCCTTCTGGTGGGACCCATCTCTTTGGTTCCCTCTTGGCATCAAAATCAATTTTTTTTTTCCTTCTAGTTAAGTCAACCCCAGTATCCAATGCGTGTAGGTTGCGGGCCATGGCAGTCATCCCAGGTTCCTAATATTATAGTTTGAATAATGTTGAAATGACCTCAACATTGGACCTCACATCACACACATTGTCGTGAAGTGTAACGGAATCATAAATGTTTTTTCTTGAGACATGAGTGAAAAAGTCTTGGTGATTTCTATTCACTAGCTTTCACGTCAAGTTGTGAGATGTGAGATACAATCTTGAAGTCATTCCAGCACAACTCTTATGGTTGAAATATAGAATAAAAGTTGTGTTGTAGTAAACTCAAGCTTCTTTCTCACATGGCACATCCATAGGAATCATAGATGCTTTTCATTGACATACGAGTGAAAAAAGTATTTATGATTTTTACACACTTTGATGTTAGGAAAGTACGATATGAGATACAATCCTAAGGTCACTCCAACATGATTCTTAGAAGAGTTGTGTTGGAGTGACCTCAAGTTAAATCTCATATTGCACTTCTTGACATGAAAGTGGATAGGAGTCATAGATACTTTTTCACTCGTATCTCGATGAAAAGCATTTATGGTTCCCATATGCTTTCCCGTCAAGAAGTGCGATGTGAGGTTCGAGCCTGAGGTCAATTTAGCATTATTCTTCTTATAATTAAGGATTGCATTCACCAACTTTTACTTTATTTTCATTTTTTTTAATATAAAATATATGTTTTGTGAAAGAAATAATCGAAGGCATTTTATTTTTGGTTATATGTGTGATGCATTAGTTTATGTGTGATACTATAGGAAGATTAAATTTCGACATCAATATTTTTTTTTTATTTGACACATGACATGGTGAAATTAAAGAGTCTAGGGTGCATATATATATATATAAAACCATTTGTCTTATAAAAAAAGTTGGCATGGCAATATAAGTTCTTCATATCTAAATTTATTTTTAAAATATATATATATAATATATATTCCATCAACTTGCCCGATTCATCGAGTAAGTCATTAACTTAAGCACATTAGAGTTTAGTCAATTTGTGTTTTAAACACAGTACTGATATATAGTTTGACACTCCGAACTATTTTACTCATTCAAATTTCAAATTGATCAAATAGATTTGGTTGAAGATGGTGGGAAGACAGACTCTACAAGTGTTCCCAGCAAGAAAAAACGGGTAACGGTGATCGTTACCGTTACTGTGATCCCCATAATTCTCCTACTGGGACTGGGTGTCTGTTTCATACAGAAGGAGAAGATACTGAAGAACATATGGAAGAGGAAACCAGTTGAAAGAGGTATAGAGAGACATTTTAGTTTAGAAATTGAGAATGTTCATACCCTCTAATTTATACAGATTTAACTCTCATGAGACCTATATTGTTTAATTCTAACCCAGCTCATAAGGAGAAAAACAAAGATTCACCATTATTTGACACCACTATATTGGGTCCAGGAGACTTCACGGGCGAAAACAAGGATGATTTGGAGTTACCTATATTCGATTTGAGTACTATTGCAATAGCTACAAACAACTTCTCGGATGAAAATAAGCTCGGACAGGGTGGTTTCGGGTGTGTTTATAAGGTAATTTTTTTGTTACGTGTTGCTAAAATGAAATTGGTGACAAATTTGTAGAAATATTAAGAGGAGTACTTATTGATGATAATCGATAGGGTACATTGGTAGACGGACTAAAAATAGCTGCAAAGAGACTTTCGAGAAAATCAGTGCAAGGAGGAGATGAATTTAAAACTGAAGTTAGGTTAATTGCCAGGCTTCAACACAGGAATCTTGTTAGTCTTTTGGGTTGCTGCCTTGATGGTGAAGAAAAGATACTAGTCTATGAATACATGGAGAACAGAAGCTTGGATTCAATTCTTTTCAGTGAGTTCCTCTCAAGTTTTATTAGAACATCTCTAGATTTCTACTATTTAATTTTATAATTAAAAAAAAACTTAACTTTGTTAATGTAAATTGCTCCAGATAGAACAAAAGGCTCATTATTGGATTGGCAGAAGCGATTCAACATTATTGTGGGGGTCGCCCGTGGACTTCTTTATCTTCACCAAGATTCAAGATTTAGAATAATTCATAGAGATCTCAAAGTGAGCAACATTCTACTAGATGGAAAGATGAATCCCAAAATCTCAGACTTTGGAATGGCAAGAATCTTTGGAGGGGAACAAACTGAAGCAAATACAAAGAAAGTAGTCGGAACGTAGTAAGAACCATTAACATAAACTTGCTCATGCATCAAATAGTAATTCTCCCATTCATTGCATATAGTTGTGATTGATGTCCTGAATTAAATTATTGAGAATGTTCATGCCCTCTAATTTATACAGATTTAACTCTCATTAGTACTATATTGTTTAGTAGAGAAACTATGAACACATTAAATAACATAAAATGTGGCTCTAGAAAGAATCGAGTGGAGGAATAGGATTCCTTTAGTCAACCCCAAATCCTTGGGATTAGATTTTGGGAATGGTGATGATGATTTTGAAATATTTGAAAAATTATTGTCGTCGGATAACAAAATCATCTTTTTACCTTTCCAAAGAAAAAAAAAAAATGTTTTGAGGAACAAAAAAAGCCCTATATATAATGCTAACCAAAGACCTAATGTAACTTGTTTTAGAGTTACATGATCATGAAACCAAATAGGAAAACTAGTTTCAAGGTTCGGAAAGTGTGAAATAGAAAAAGAAGAAATCTTAGGCTGTAATTTCTATCTCCAAGTAAATCTCTTACCTCATTCGTAAACAGAGGTACACTATCAAACTATATAAATCTTGGGTAGCGAAACTGCTCTTCTATTTATTTTTTTATATCGTCTATGGGTTTTTCTTGGATTTAATTCATGCTTACATATATTTTCCTTCAATGATTTACATAGTGGTTACATGTCCCCCGAGTATGCAATGGATGGCCTCTTCTCCACAAAATCAGATGTATTTAGCTTTGGAGTTTTAGTGCTGGAGATTGTAAGTGGTAAGAAGAACAGAGGATTTTATTACTCGAATAGCCAACTTAACCTTCTTGGACATGTAAGTGTACACAAGCTTTTTCTACGTATCCAACGATAACAATATGGTTTCATTCTCTAAATGAACAACAAACCTTATGAATTGGAAATGTTCATTCCAGGCATGGAGACTATGGAAAGAAGGAAGAGGATTGGAATTGATGGATGAATTAATGGGCGATTCTTATTTGGTGTACGAAGTGTTGAGATGCATACAGATGGGCTTGTTGTGTGTCCAAGAACGTGCAGAAGATAGACCTACCATGTCAAATGTGCTTTTGATGTTGAGTAGTGAAACATCAACATTGCAAGAACCAAAACAACCTGGATATTGTCTGGTTAGTAGACATAATGAAACAGAATCTTCTTCCAATAGGAGAGAATCGTGTACTGTAAACCAAGTGACAGTTACAACGCTAGAAGCTCGGTAACTTTGAATTTTTATTTTTTTTTGGTTCAATTTTTTGTTTCTTTCACTTTCTGTTAATGAGTAAGATACATGAAGAGACAATTTTCTGTAATATAAACCTGTCTCTCAGTGTACATATTTGAATCTTAATTTGCTGTCAATGTATGAGGCTATTAGTAACTAAATAAAAAATTATGGACTGAATAACGTGGTCTCCATCAAGACTAGTAAATTAACACAAGGGTCATTACATTTTAAGTCCCCCAAATATATTTAACCATTTGAGCAAGTTTGTCACCCACATCCCAGATTTTGGGACCCGTAACCCAGTCCATAGTCCATGGCCCAACCCACAACCCAAAATCAAAAGGTAAGATGAATTACCATTCATGAAGATCTCACGAGTTGGCTCACATAGTTGACTTAATGAATGACCTTATTCACCAGCTAATTACTTCCTTATAACTGAGAATAAAATGACATTTCTAAATAAATAAAAAATCCTAAGAATAAAAGATCAATTTCCAAAGAAAATGATTCAAAACTATTAATAAAAAAACATATACAAAAACTTATTTGTTATTTGTTCTTTGAAATCTTACTAAGTTAGTAAGAAAAGTGTTATTCACCAGCTAATTATTTGTTCTTTAAAGGCTTTTTACATGTAGAGAGTGGAAGTTCTCTATTTATTTTAACATTTACTTTTAAAAAATTTCTTGGAGACAATTTTTGTACTTTTCACTTTTTAAAGTAAAGAGTCAATAGACTTTAAAAACTTTTTTAGAGATGCTCGTATAGTATCTTTATATTTGGTTATTTGCTATATCTTAGAAGATCATTACATGAACCTACTACAGCATTTATAGAGATTACATGCATCAATAAAGATATAGAAATTAACATAATATAGAGATATTAATTATCTATAATTCCTAATGTAGAATATCTTAATAGATATTGCTAAATATTTTAGTCTCAATCATAACCTCTCTTTTGTGATGAGATAGAATGACAATGATACACTGTATCTCATGCATCATAATATATATGATGCATCCTACTCTCTTACAATATTTTCTTACCCAATCCTATGAAACTTTTGGGTTAACGGGTATCGGATAAAATTACCCAAATTCTTAATCGGATAGAAAAACCTTGATTATATCCGACTTATTTGGGTCAGATGAGTCGAGTTGCCAACCCTAAATTTACCCATGTTATCTTACCATTTTAAAAACTAATTAACTAATAGCCACATCAGTGCTAGCGCCTCATTTTATGATGACTCATTATAACATAATTGTATTTTGTTAATTAGGTGTCTTGTATCCCAGCCATTATTAGATGTGGCCTAAATCAACTATTAGAATATCTTCATCACTAGTAACCCTATAAATAATAACATTGGATTAATGGTTTTACATTAATTTGAAATTTTCTTCTAAGTTTTTAGAGTGGTAGATAACTAAAGAGGTGTACAAGAGTTTCAAGGCCTGGATTTGGGATTAAACCCGGTGTTTTTTTAATATTATTCTCCTTTGATTCTTATAATGATGAGGATCTCATCATTCCTCCTCATAAATGTAGCTTCAAAACCAAATCATATAAATTGTTGCATTCTTTTGTTTTAATCTTTATCTATTTTTGTTATTTCTACTCGTTGTGTTGAGCAAGTTTTCGTAAAAAAAAATCTAAACATAAGTCTATTTGCAATGAAAAGATAGGTTATTCACACACCTTCACGTTCATAAATATTTGAGATGCTCAGTATGTTACATGAATGCCCATGCCTAATCTCTAACCTACGAAAAAAAATATCCTAACTTTTCTTTTCAAAACTGGTCATATTCAACTCCTTTATTAGTAAAAAAATTTACCCTCATCTTTAAACTTAAAATTTTATCTACTTCAAACTTCAAGTCTCAAGTGAAGATTGGATTTTCAAGAAAACAACGAAATTTTGGATAGAAAAATAAAAAAATTAAGGAGTTTCTACAAAGGATCAAGGCAAGACTGGTTATTAAACTGAATGGACTAAAAGAAATTTAGCATAGAACGTTGAAGAAATTGAAGAAGAAAATAATGGATTTTTGGACAGATCAAGACTGAAGAAAGGCATGCATTTAAATCATTTTGCTTTACTATGTCAGAGATAAGCGGTGGCATGTCATCAGTTTGAAAATACAGGAGTATATCCAAAATATCCACCAAAACGTTGAGTAGTATATTTAAAGAACTTTAAAAGCTACTCTCCTTAAGAAATTATTTTAGAAATATCTACAATGATATTCATTAATAAAAATTTAAATTAAGAGATATTTATGTATAATTCCCCTAATGATATTAAATTACAAGAAATTATCAATCTGGATCCCTTCTAGATGCCCATTGTTTCCTAAAACAAAACTAAAGCCACTCAGGTCCTCCCACTAAGACACTGAGTCTCCAAAGTTAAAACCATCATTCCCTCTTTTTTTTTTTAAATAATTTATTGACACAAAGGTAAAGCCCCTCTGACCCTACCACTAAGACACTAAATCTTCATTAAAGTTACAAGCTAATTTGTCCTGTAATAGAAGAATCCAGATTGTGATTGTGTGCAGTACATGTTAATTTCGTCTTTTTTTTCTCGTCTAGCCAATAAACGCACAAATCGATTCTGTGAAGCAATTTGTCAATTTTGTTTAGTCTTTTTCTCCTTTTATATATATATATATATATATATATATATAATTTGGAAATATGGTAACTAAATTCTTAGGGTATTAGTTTAGGTTTTGTATTAAAGTATACATAGATGCATCAAATCATGTTTCTTCATTAGGATTAGATTTTATGATTAGAGTAATTAGTCAATTATGTAAGTACTACTTTATGTTGCTTTTCTTTATTTAATAAAAAAAAATTCTGTAAGCAACGTAGCTAGGGATTTCACTTCATTTTAAACACTATTATTGCAATTTTCTTGAAATTCTTTCAAGGTATCGGAGTCATGATCAATTTCGATCTTGAGATCTAGTCACTCATAATTTGCAACCTCAACTATCGACACAACGTGAAAAAAGCTTATATTTGATGGTCCAAGGGCCGTTGAATTTTTCTTTTCGACATATCGAAACCATCAAATTAATGGAGGATGGGAGAAATTCGATGGCTCTAAGCCATCGAATTTGGGGAACATAAAAAATTCCATAGTCATGGGCTATCACAATTCAATTTCTAAAATTCATGGGCCTTGGCCGTTAAATTTTCTTGTCAAAATTTTCAATTTTCACGTAATGCAATGCAGTGATCTCTCATCCATAACTTCATCATCTCCATTTTATCTACCTTTTCAAGCGAAATCACACTACTTCTAGATCTCCTAGTACAAGCAGTTGTATCATCAAATCTAAACAAGAACAGAGAGTGGTTCTTGTACCACCCTTGTGTGAGGACTACATACATCTTCATCCTCTTCTTTTTATTTCTCATGATTGTGTTTACCTTTGATTGCATCCTTGCATGCCTTGAAATATTGTGTTGAGTCTACATCGGACACAAATTGTCTTGCCTCTCTCCTTATAAGCTCATAGCTCTCTCCACTCAGTGCCAATTGATTTTGAGTTAGTTAGACCCCCCAATTTATCATGATATCAAAGTGAGCATTTCTTTGTTTCATGTCATCCAGTTCATATCTCCTTGTGCTTTAGTCCAATCCAGCCCACACTCTGCTCATTGTCAATTGATTTTGAGTTGGACCCCTAAATTTATCATCTATCTCATCATTTTCAAATCAGGTTAATCTGCAACCACCCCACCATTATATCTTTCTCTTCACCAGCACCAATCAAAAAATAAAAACAAAAACACTAGACCACATAGATTTAGGAGCAAATTACCAAAACAGTGCATTATTCATCTTAATTCTAAAAATGATAATTTATCATTTTTTGAAAATGAGTTAAAACAGTAAAATTTAAAATGAATATAAAAAATGCCCTTTTACTCTTTATAAAACAATATACATTTCCCCTATTAAAGTAAACATATAGAAATATAATTGTTTTACAATGATGTTTCCTTGAAAGATTTATTTTATTTCAACTCTCAACAGCCTTGTAGGCAATTTTTGACATCTATAGAAATCTGAAAATTCAAAAATCATCATCTCTTTTAGAGTTAAGGTATCGTAGATTTGTAACAAGGTCGTCGAGTGATGAAATAAACAAAATCTTGAAAGGGAACTTCACTTAACAGTTATATGTCTATTTATTTACCTAAACTGGGGGATGTGCACATTGTTTTATAAAAAGATGCTAAAAGGACATTTTTGGTATCAAAACATTCTTCGTTTCAAATTTCACTATTTTGGTGAAATAACTTATTTTCAAAAATGGTAAAGATACCATTTTGATAAAAATAAAAAAATAATTTTTGAGGCACTTTTTGGTAAATTACCCTTGATTTAATATGTTTATCAATGAAAGTTCGTTTCATATAAACCTAGCTACCACACATATTTACTTGACCTAGGCCAACGAAAACTTTATGCAACCTTGCAAAGTTCGATCCCAAGCCCAATTTCAATTAGAAGTCCAAACACGAAAAAGGAAACCAGAAATAGTTTGTGATTTTTCAATTTCAATCTTGCATGGCTTATGGATCTTGAGCCAAAACATCATTTGGCACCAAAAAAATGTCATATTTGGCTCAAACTTAATCCATTGAGACCAACTTGATCGATCTACCTATTTGACTCTAAATATTTAGTAATCAAGCTCATATTTGTTACATAGAGACCAATTCTCTTTTTCCTGTCCCATTGTGGCCATGGCCTATTATTGTGCCCGTGGTATAACTTACACTGAAACTGTTTATTGGTTCATTGGAAACCAATCGATAATCAAATCATTTACAAATTAACATAATTGATATAGTTTTTTTCCTTTTCGATCAATAAACCTATTTTTAATGAGTTTCGTAACTTGGTGTTGGCAAGATTTAAACTCAGATCTTTGATATCGTCACCCAAAGACTTTACCAACTAAGCTAGTTAGCACTTGCATTGAGTTTTAATTTAGCCTAAACTGGTCTTAGCCCTATTGAGGTCCATCAAATCATTATTGAATTAACAATAAAAAAAATAAAAACATGTCGGGGTTGGATTCCAACAAGACTATTGTGGTGTAGGCCAAATGACATTTTATATTTATTTAGGCTAAGTAATGTGGGAATAATCAAAGCTTGACTTCCTTTAGAACTAATGCGATGGCACTATTTGTTGATATTACAAGGAAATTTACATAATATTAACAAATGAGTAAATTACCAAAACAATACATAAAATTTGAAAAATTACCAAAACATTACATTATTCATCTTAATTCCGAAAATGGTAATTTACTGCTTTTGGAAATAAGTTATTTTACCAAAATGGTAAAATTTGAAATGAACGGTGTTTTGATACCCAAAATTCCCTTCCAGCATCTTTTCATAAAATAGTATGCATATCCCTTGTTTAAGTACACAGATATAAATATAACGGTTTTATTGCAGTAATGTTTCCTTTTAAGATTTAGTTTATTTCAACACTCGACAGTCTTGTGGGCTATTTTTGACATTTATATAGATCTGAAAACCCGGAAATCATCATCTCCATTAAAGTTAAGGTATTGTAGACCTATAACAAGGCTGTCGAGTAATGAAATAAATAAAATTTTGAAAGAAAACATCACTATAGTAAAACACTTATATTTCTACATGTTTACTTAAACAAGAAATGTGTATATGATTTTATAAAAAGATGCTAAGAAGGCATTTTGGGTATCAAAAGACTGTTCATTTCAAATTTTACCATTCTGGTAGGTAAAATAACTTATTTTCAAAAATGGTAAATTATCATTTTCAAAATTAAGATGAATAATGCACCGTTTTAATAATTTTTCTATTTTTGGTGCATGTTTTTGTGGATTACACTTCAAAAATTGATATACGTAATAAACAGGACCGACCAGGTTACCCAAGGGGCCTATTTCTCAAACCCAAACTCGGCCCTAAACTTGAAGCGGGCATAACTTGGCCCGATCCGATAACTACTTGGAGTCAGATTCTTTATTGGATATTTCACTTGAGTTATCAATTTGGATTTTTGGCCCGCTACCTCAGCCCACCCAAAAAATATAAGGAAAAGGGGCTTCATATTAAAGGGATAGGACTTGGGGCCCCTTAGGTTCGGGTTGGGGCTTAGCTAATTAAGGCCTGACAAAGGTTGGCGCTGGTCTAAGGTAAAGTCGTACAGCCCACCTCTCTAGGACTGAGTTAGGGCTCACCAAGCCCAGCCCAAAACCGCCATTTGACAGTCCTTTGACACATTTTCCTAGGCACAAATTTACTATTTTCATAAATCATAAATGTTTCATGTTCTCTTTCTGAAAATGCCTTGCTGTAGACTGCATTGGGGCCACTGATCCCATGACATTCAAATGGTCTCTTGATACACATCTATTATGTTATAGATGTTAGATTTGAGTGACAAGAAATGAGCAAATATATAAGTATTAAATATTAATCAACCAATATTTGATTAAAAAGACCGACTTATAGGATTAGTGGACTCGGGAAGTACCTCACAAGACAATCGACATCAAATTTTTTGCGTCTAGGAATACAACAAAATTATGATTTATGCATCAAAATTGGACTCGATAAAAAAAAAAAAAAAAAAAAAAAAAAAAAAAAAAAACCCATTAAGCAGACCAGCTGGAATGGATCCCAATGATTGAAGATATTGTATAATGGTCTTTCTCAAATCTAATTTGAAATTCGCTGAAAGAAAGTTAAAGTAGCCAGAAATTCCAATGAATTAGAATTTATTCACATTATATTGTCACGATTAGACCTTTATTTCAGAGATTCTTAAAGGTTAATCCTTTTGGCCATTCCCAGACTTAAAAGTCCTTCAATAATTTCACAGAAATCACTATAAAAGTTGTTAGATTTATTAAGACTAATCCAACGTTTGTTAACAGTTTGCATCTCAATCATGAGATATAGCAAAATCTAAAGCATATAATTTAAGGTTGATAACAACTATAAGCATGGTTTAAAGTTTTCTTACCATCCAGGCATATTTCAGCAGTAGAGACCTCACAACACTAATGTTTTAAGAATTTGTTTTTTGGATTGTTTCAAAATAGTTTGGAATACCTAGTCGAGAGAATCTGGGTTTTTCTTTTGATCGAGACATAACCTCAAGACGAGATTTTAAGTCTTGGTTAGGAGTGTAGATTGGAATTCATAGTCGCATTTTCTTCAAATTCTAGTCCTCCACTGTAAAAGAAATTAACCCAATTTTCTTAACCCCTCTTCAAGTTTAGTGTCTATTCAATCTACATAAGATCATAACATTCTAGCTACTTTACTAACAAGGAAAACCCACAACCATGAGAAAGCTATTTCCATCCCACCTCACCCAAGAAATGGAGAGATCTTATTCTTAACCATGCAATAGAATAGGTAAAACATAGATTGCTATTTATAAAGCCAATAGTATGAGGTGAAATTTTCATAGATAAAGCAATGATGCAAATCAAGAAAGCATTTCAGTTGAGAAACTGGTAATTTAGAGATATTATAGAAAAATAAAAAGAAGTTATTTTAGGATTTTTATTTTTTTAAATATATGATCAATAACTGAAATTAGGAATTTTATTTTATTTTATAATATTTTTCATCTCAACATATGAACCTACTTGAAAGCCCGTCGGTCGTGAGCTCAATACCCAGTATGAGCATTAATTCCTTTGGGCTACCCGCGAGGGTGCACCCTCACTTATCCAGTGCATGTGATGTGTGGGTGCGACACGTGCCCCCGGACTAGTCCTTGGACAAAACCATGGTCTATGGACTGGGCAAAGCCCAAAACAGGCCTGGTCCGCTGTCTACAATGATACCCGGTTATCAAAATAACATATGAACCAACTGAGCCATGGGTTCAGTCCATTTTTGGTTAGTTGTATTATCAGAGGTTGCCCCATTTTCTAATAGTGAATCTGAACCACTTCGATTTGTATCAAGACGTTAGAAACTTAAAATTGTTATAATGAGAACTTAAAAATATCAAATCAATTTGGTTTTTAGAATTTATCATATTAGAATTATAACTAGCTAATAGACCAACTTTTCAAGGCATAAGGGGTTTAATTAGGATGTAGTGAGGTTGCCCTACTATCCTTGTTAGTCCTAAATAATGCCATTATTTGCCAAATAAAAACTTCTAATTGATGGACACACCCCTTCCAATGGATGCATCTCTATGTGACCATTAGATGAAAAGCATTAAAGGATGCATGATAGTTCCCATACATACATATATTTCCATTCATAATAATGTAAACCCTAAAAGAAGAAGCGGTGGGCCACCCTCTGACTTCCACTACCATATTCCAAACTTATAAACAAATGAAAAGTTAGATAACCAATCAAATGACCTCCACACACTCACTCGTATTCAGGAATTCAATTATTCCTTTATTTCTTTTCTCTTAAATAAAGGTGATGCCAACCCTATACACATAGCAGCAGGAACAAAAGCTCCTTTATCCCCCTCTCCCATCTGCTACCATCAAATCTTCTCTAAATTAATCTAAACTTGCTCCAAGTTTAGCACCTGTTCCTATCCCTAATCTATATCAAAATATAATAATTATTCAATTATTACACCACTAAATCCCTTAATTCTTGGTCAGCTTCCACATCCTTTTGTTTCTCTTTTTATTGATGTTGTGATTCCCATTAGGCTTGGGTTTGATATCACAGAAGTTGCAGTGAATCTCTTCCTTGTCGGTGAAACCCATCTTGATTCCCCCTCTCTTTAGTTACCTGTAAGATCCTCCAAATATTGGAGGTGTCCAAAAATCTGCAGTGGTCTCATTAGTTACTGCAAAGGTGCTTGAAATTGGAACCAAGCATAATCCGCGGCTTCGAAGATCTTGTTTTGGTCCTTTAGGGTCCTTCGATAAATCAGAATTCTGCATGATGTGTAATTAATTGTTTGAATAATTTAGAAATCAATTAATAAAGTATTTATTTAATTAAAATAAATTAAGAATGATCATGAAAAATAGTTTTTTCTTGAACAAAAGGGAATTTTGTACCTGCTGGTATGGTAGGGGAGCTCCATTTTTCATATATGGGGCACTTAAAACCTGATAATATGCAAGAAAGAAAACATAGGTCATGCAACTTTGTAGAACTTTTTACTTTTTCTTCTCTAATATTCTTTGCAAAATTATAATTTCTACTCTAGACCATTGAATTGTCCTTGAGATTTGCTCGGTTTGAACCTCGAGGACCATCAGTGGTTAGGACCTAATTGGGACTACATTGTTATACTATCCTCCAAGGGGGGGGGGGGGGGATGCTAATACTTCTTATCTTCTTTAATGTAGTTCTTGTTCTCTTATCTCAATGATTGTTTTCAGAAAATTATAAAGGTGATAATTGAACTTACATTGACTTGATCATGGAGGAACTTGATGTACTCAATGGCTTCCAAAAGCACCGATGCTGTATCCGTCTTTAGCGAGAACATAATTCAAATTAAATAAAGTAAGCTTTTATGAATTAAAAAAGAATGGATTAAACTGTAACAATAATTTTTGTGCAAGTAAACAAAAATTTAGATCTTCACCTTCCCGAAAGGCGACACCAGCTGTTGGAGTGCAGTGATTCGGTCCCCTAACTTTTCTTTCCGGACCTGAAGACAGAAATTCTCAGCCATGTCTACATAAAAACAGCTCCAACCTTCCTCTACTCATTATTTTTCGAATAAATTGTACCTTAAAAGTTGGTAACGGCGATGGCGTTTGAATTCGAGGCCTTTTAAATGAGGGTTCAGCACTATTTTTCTTCACCACTGAGCCTGAATTACATACTTGTTTCGTATTGGACTGGAAAATAAATATATAAAGAATTAGGCCTCAAAACCCTAGTCATATACTATAACCCTAATTTCATATTTTCACAGTCACCGAATTTTACCTTAACAGTGAGGTTGCTGCAATTGGATTTTTCCTCGAAGTTGGGTGTTAGAAATTGGGTTGGCGCCGAAGTATAAAAGGTGGATTGAACATCATTTATGGAAGCGGCAGAGAATTGCAAATGGTTAATGGGTTGCTGTTTCGATGGTGAAGATTTAAGAAACTGAGGAAATTTTTGCCAAGAAGGAGACAATTCATTTGAGTTAACGCCGTAATTTGTCGTAGATGAATAATTAAGTTGTTGGTGTTGTGGATCAGGTTCGAATAAATCTTGTAAAAACGTCGAAGCTGAAACGGAACCAATCGGGAAACTCATGGGTAATCCTTGACAAGTCACTGTACAGTCACCGGAGCTTTCCCCATAATTTAAACCTTGTTGATCTATAGTTGAAACCTGATTCTTAAATACATTTATGGAGGAACCTTCATCACCACCAGAATAATTCTTTGGACTCCAATCCTTATGAACTTGAGCTGATTCGATTCCCATTTCTTGTCGAAAATTAGCTCCCAAGCTTAAATCTTCTTGATTTATGGATTGAAAATTGCTTTCAGATCTTCCACTACTTGGACTGCCAAAAAAATTAAAGAAAAAAATTATCATGAAGTCTTAGTAAATTTGAATTTTGATCTTTAATTCCAAGAAAAAAAAAAAGCATAATAAAGACTTTAATTCAAGGATAAATGGAAGCATTATAATATGATGCATGAAATCATACAATTATAATTGATAAAAATAAATAAATAAATAAATTTTACTTACAATAAAGCTTGGCCCCAATCTGTTGTTGGTGATGAAAGGCTGAAACCCCTCATATGTAAGGATGAATCCATCGAAACGCCGCCTTCGCCGACAATGGAATCCGACCCTTGAGATCTATGAGTATCTCGATAAACAATCGAGTTGCTTGAGACCGATCCAAAACTTCCTATATCGGTAAGAGCGGTGGAACATGGTGAGGATGATCCATGGTTTCTCACAGAATCCCACCAGTTTCCACTGCAAATTCCAGCTTGGAATTCATCTGTCATGGCTACCAAATGGTTCTATTGAGTCTTTCTTTCCAAGTGTTTCACTTCTCGTCTCTCTCTCTTTTTTTCTTTCTTTGACGCTCCTCTTGGCTCTACTCTTCTCTTCTCTTTCTCTTCTCTTCTCTTCTCTTAGCTGTGTTAAATGAGAATGATTCGCTACTATCGGACCATATTTATATAAGACTTTGGTTGTACTGGCGGTGGAAAAAATCCGGAATTGGTTGACTTTTGTCAGTAGAATGATTAGACAAACGAAAAGTCATTTTGTTAGGAAATCGAATTCCTGTTTTTCTTCCTTTTATTTCTTTTATTGGGTAATGATTCAATGTTACCAGAGTTATAATAACTACTAAATCAGCATATAATCTTTAAACTACCACGTGGTATTCTTTTTGTAGGAGATCATTTTCCCATGATTTATTTTATTCAACTAACACTCTGATTGGTAAATCCTAGCCACTGATTTCAATATTTTCAATAAATGATAATTTTCTAGAGCTAATAATGGGTGGGTTTGAGATAGGCTTTGATGAGTCCAAATTCGATGGGTTATACCTTAGATCAACCCTAAACCCCCATCAGGACTATATTAGCAAATCCTGAGGGGTTGGCTCAGTGGCAATTTTAGATTGATAAGTGGTTTATGCTTATAGGTTGTGAGTTTGATATATAATATGAGTATTAATTATGATAGTAACTTGAGCAAGCTAACCAAAACTCAACCCAATATATGAATAAGCCTAAGTTGGGTTATATGGAAAATGAGTTGAGCCTGAACTAAAAAATCTCAATTCGAATTCAATTTAGAATCGAGGTTCCAGGTAACCCAACTCAACCCAAATACGATGCTATATATTTACATAGAAATTTTTTTATTTATTTTAAAAAAATATATTATTTTTTTCTTCCCAAAAATATTTGTATAACTAAGAAAAAAATTATAATATAAAAATTTATGAATTTGGAGGTTAGATGCAAATTTATTTACTAGTGATTTTGTATTTTATATTGTATTTCTTTTTTAAGATATAAAATAAAAATTATGTATTAATCAAATGAAATTAGGCTTGCTCAATGAGTCTAACCCGTCCAAAATTACCTAACTTGGACTTACCTGAGCCCATCCCGATTTTATAAGCTTAATTTCAAGTTGAGTTAAGCTTGGGTTGAGTGTTGTACAACTTGGATTGTGCCTGAGTTGACCCTCCAACCCACTTAGGTTTAGTCCTAGCATTAATTCCTCAGGGACCACCCGTGAAGGCGACCCTCACTTATCTAATGTGTATAATGTATGGGCGCGTTGCACATGCCACAGGACTAGTCATTGGACAAGACTATGATCTATGGAGTGTACAAAGCTTAGATACGGGCCAATCAGTTGTGCACAAGGATACCGATTACCAAAAAAAAGAAAAAAAAGACAGTCAACTAACCCAAATCTTAACAAAGTTAGGACCACGTGAATTCAAAATCAAAGTTAAAATTGACAACCCTATCAATAGGTAAGACAAAAATTCAGTAATATCAATTGATTTATATTGTGACTTCAAAATCAGGATTAAAATTGACAACCCTATCAATATATAAGACAAAAAATTCAGTAATATCAGTTGATTTATATTGTTTAGGCAAATCAACAAGTAAAAACTAATTGATATTTTTTTTTTCATCAAAGCTAATAAAAGACTTCCGTTCCTTTATGCTTTTAAAAAGCGCCATCTGTATAACTTCTTATGGAATATCAAGTGGGCCCTCCTAGTTGTACAGGTGTCTCTTAAAGAAAGCGTCATGGTATCTTATACAGAAATGTTGATGTTTGTAAAGACGTCAAAATTTTCTTATCTCTTGAGAGGCCACGTCACCTTTTTTTTTTTTTTTTTTTAAATAATGTTCCAGGTAATCCGATCGAGGAAATTCCTTTACAACCCGAAGTTTCGGGGCATCGGATTTAGTGCATTTTAGAGAACCACTAGATTACAAGGAAGTCACTTTCTCTCTCTCTCTCTCTCAAGAAGGACAAAAGTAACCCTAGACTCTACCAGAACTTCGTAAAGATACCACACCTCTTTAACTATTTCTGATTTACTGAATTAGACAAAGAATTCCTTTAAATTACATTAGTGCCACTATCCCAATTAAACGATATCTACTCTTAAAATATATAAACAAAATTAAAAGAATTTACAATTAACAAAGGGTGTCCCTATCCCAACCAAAGCATATCTATTTCCAAAAAAAAAAAAAAAAGCATAATAAAAATTAAAAATAAGAAAGAATATCAATGGGTTGGGCTGATATTCGACTTTAGATAAGTTTTTTACAAGACCCAACCTAACCCAACTTGATCTCACACCCTCAAAGTTGCATTGCAAAGTGTCGAACCAATTGAGCTATGTGTCTAAATTCTTGATCGTCCTATTTAAATTCAGGTCCTATTTGATACCCCTAAAAATTATACTTTGGGAAGTGTAGTTTTCAGACACTCAGCATGTAATAGCTCAATAGCGAGGTTTACCATAAAAATTAGTTGTATTTTTCTTATCATAGGTAACGATCAAGTCAATAAATGGGGTTGCACAACTAATTATAAGTAGCAAAAAATTTACTTAAACAGTCAAACACGTCGAGGATCATGTCAATTGTGTTCATATATGTATAGCCGCCCTCAATAGTAATAGCTATAATTTATGATTAATTTCATATAAATTCCGAGCACCCTAAACTATGGCTTTCATGTGGTGAAGCATGACATAATTTCCAAATTGGAAAACTTTTCCTGCTACAATAGCGATAATCTGCATAAATAGTAGGGCATCTTTGACTTCAATCACGCGTAACTTCGAAGAATATTGACTAATTGAAAAGTGTATCTTTTTCATGACTTTCATTTTATTTTTTCTCAAAGTTTGCTTGCGAGATTGGAAATCATATGACTTCAACAGGATGTCTGCTCCTTTTTCCACTGCAGTGAGAAAGATGAAGAAATAAGTGAGAGAAGAAAAATGTTAAAAAAAAAAAAAAAAAAAATTGAATATGTGACTTGGATCAAATTTATTTTAAATGGTTTCATTTATCTTGAAGAACATTAGGAAAAAATTGATTTTTAATTAGATTAACTTAAACGATGTAGCCACCATGAATTATTTGAAAACATAGGCATGTTAACTATTCCTAAAATTTAGTGTTGGGTTTGTAATTTCAAACATGTTGTAAAAAAAAGAAAATTTTAGGGGATGGGTAAGCTGGACTTGAAATCACGACCTTGAAGTTCCTTTGCAATGTGTCAAACCAAATGAGCTATGGGTCTAAGTCCAAATGTTGTAAATATTTATCAGAAGTTCCACCCCTTCATTTATACGTTTTAGAAATTCTTTAATCATCAACAATGAGAAGGAAAATCATAGGGCTATTAAGTGTTTTGTGGTCCTCAATATCATGAATGAGCATTTCGGGCTCCATTGATTTGAAATGAGGGTTTCACCCCTCTAACATGGGAAAAGACATAATTACGTTTAAATAAGGCATAAAATGGGTCGATCATTCACATTCATTATTTTACATGGATCAAAATCTGATCCGACTTGGATCCAACTAGTAAATCCGTATCCTAACCACAATTTTGTTTTTATGGACCCGAATTCGACCTAACTCAGATTGCTTGATTTGGGTCAAGAAATTTTTGACCATTTAACATTCTTTCTGTGTTAATTGCTATACTATTTTATTTTATCATTATAACCCTTTCATTTTATGAGAATTCATATTATAGTAAAGTAGTCTAAAACATTCTTATTTTTGACTTGGTTTTTTGTTAGATTATTATTATGATATATTATTTTTAGGTAGCTTGCAAAGAACTATGTTGCCAAACTAGCAAAGCCTTTCAAACATTCTTATTTTTGGCATTTGTCAATTATTTTAGTAGTTTTCAGCATAATTTGTGTTTAGACAGTTCACCATGCTTATGTTGTTTCTATACATAAAAATACCTCACCGAAGAGATTGGTATTTTATTGAAGAAATCACCACAGTATCGTGACAGTCGTAATACTATCAACATTATCTCTTCGATACAATAACGATCGTCTTCATATTGAAATAAACAACATAAGTAGGATGTGCTAATTAAAGTCTAAAATTATTCCAAAAGATTAAAACATCCTATAAACAGAAAACAAAAAAAAACAAAAAAAAAACATAGGAATGCTTTAGTTAAACCATTTTTGTTGTTTTGATGATTGTATAGATCATCGCGAGCTACCCCAAAAAAGAATATATACTAAAACCGAAAGGACACCAGATCAAAAGTTGCACTCTGTTTAAGTTAAAATTGGCACAAAATTAATAGTGTATTGTTCGCTACTGTACCATACAATTCATTTTGATATAATGATTGGTAAAAATAATGTAAAGCAATTATAATAACTGATGCAACCTGAAACAATGAACGAATAAGAAAATCTGGTATCTGCTAGAATAGAGAACTCTCAAAGGGAAATTTTATTAATTTCGAAGAAATCTTTGCATAGTTACACTCCTATTTATAGATAAGACGTCTATTTATAATAAAACATGAAAATGTGCTAAAATAGAAAAATTGAACTTAACTTAGAAATAGATATTACTAAACCCTATAAGTGTTGTGAATCAAATGGTGCAAGATTCTAATTTCTATAACTAAAGTTATTATCAATATGAAAACTTTCCTAATATGTCAAAATTATTGAAAAGTAGTCTAAATGAAAGAATTTGGCTTAAAAAGAAAATTCAATTAATGTTTATCTATCTTCAAGATCTTGATGTTTTCAATCAAGAATAAGCCTCCTCGGATGATTCTAACTGGGTCGCTCATTTAATTCTATGTGCCCTTGATCTCCACTATTGCACTCAGGCCTTTTGTTTGAACTTTTGGCAATTACTCCAAGCATTCCATGAATTTTTTTGTCATTTGTCGTACAAAAATAACAATTAATCACTGCAATGGTGAAGCAATTGCTTCCATATAGTAACAATCGTTACAATAGTGTAGTGTTCATCATAATTATCATTTATTACAAGATGAGTATTATTATTATTTTATATTGAAGATGCATGCTTTATAACATCTATTATTACTAATATTTTTTTTTTCAACCTCAAAAAATATCTTAATATTTGAGTGGAAGATTATAATTTTTCTAAATTGAGATTTGATAAATGCAGGGTATTTTTACTATTGCCAGGGTCATCAAATTGAGATTTGATGGCTATTTTTTCCAATAAAATCAATGTAATACATTATTTAATGATCATGGCAATATAAAAAATGAACTTGAAAATAGCATGCTTATTTTAATATTTTTTAAAGTAAAAAAATAAATAAAATATATTTATTCCGCCCTAATCCCTACAACACAACTATCAAACCGCCAATTCGTCTTGAAGCGGGTCAGGTAAGGAAAAGAACTGACTCCAATACTTACGTCATGCTTATGACTTTGGTTGGTTAACTTACCATGAGTCAAACGTAGGACCCACACGGAACGCGCGTGTGCCACGAGTCAAAGCACGAAAGGGACAAGGTCTCCTTCAAAATAATAATTATATTTTTAACTGACGTAACACACACGTACCCATTTTGACTGCTTTACGAGTTGTTGCTCTCCTGCTTCAAGTCAATGTTTTATAGATTTCGTCTTTGAAACTAAAAATCTAAACTACTTTCTACTAGTCATTCTTTGCTTGTTTTTTTCTCACTTGACCTAAAATTATGGGACCCATTATATTTCAGAGGGCAGGATGTCTTTCTATAAACACATAAGTGGATCACTATATTAATTATGATACTTGAGGTATTTAATGGATTGGATTTTATCTAAAATTTGGAGTGATTTAAAAATTGAATATTTTAGTAGGTTTGGATTCTTCGAGTAGATCTTAATAGAAAAAAAAAATGGGTTTAATATGTTAATATTCATTTATCTTGCTCGAATTTAAATTGAATACGGATCCATCATCTCTAAATTTGTCAGAACTTAATGATACATTGTTTTGATAACTTCAAATTCTCATTTTCTACTATTTTTCAACATCGTGGATTCTTATATAATGAATGATTATAATAATAAAATGGAATACTATAAGATGAATCATAAAAAAGGCCAATTAATTATTTAGAATTATCTGACTCAATTTGATTAGAATCAAATTAATAATTTATGTCCTTGTGAAAGAAGGTTGTGGTTATTATGCAACTCTTGGAATACATGATTTTTGTAGAAAGAAAATATCACATTCTTTTGGGTGATTTAGAGATACACATGAAGTTTTGGTGAGTAAATATGGGATACCCCCCTCCCTCCCTCCCTCCCTCCCTCCTATATTAAACTCAGTCTTCTATAATAGACTAATAGAAAATATCTTAAATGTCCTTATCTTTGTCTCTATCAAAAAATACTTGAACTTTTTTTTTTAAAGGAAAAATAGAAGACTATTCATATCTTTTGACTTTTCATTCTCAAAAAATCAATAATATTCAACCTTAAGACTCCTACTACTCCACACTTCAAACATCAAGATGAGTTATGATAATAGGAAAAGTAATAACGAAATTTTAAATAGAAAATCAAGAGTTTTCCCCCAAAAGAATTAAAGAAAGATTGAAAATGATAGAATTGGAGACAAGGTTGAAAATCTTAAAAACAATTTTAACGTAGAGATTAAAAATTTCAAAGATGACGGATTTTGGGAGAAAAAAATCAAGGGTTTTTATGATAGAGGTTGGACATGAGGGCATTTAGATCATTTAACATTAGTCTATGGAAGAAGACTGATGTCAAGAGAGGCATGCCATCAGTTTTAAAAACAAGGGTGTAGCCCAAGTATTTAGCAAAACAAGGATGCTTTTTGTAATTAAATAACTTTTTTTTTTCTTCTCTTTTAGAAGAAATCAGCGGTTGTTAGGCAACTTTGGGTCGCGTCAAGTCACGCAAGGGAATTATTAGGTCAGACAATCAACTCCGAGAGTTTCTCCTTGTCTTCTTTTGTCCTTGGAATGTCTTCATCTCCTCATCAAGAGAATGACCAAACTACCCATGCAATAGATAAAATTTACAAATTATAGGAACAAGGCACTTGACAAATTACAAATTAACTAGAAATTCTGAAGTTGGGTAGACCTAAAACTCTCCCATATAAAAATTATTAATATTTCTTGTTAAATATTCAACACTGACAAATACTTTACAAGTTTAGAAAGAACAACAAAAGAAATCAATCAATATTTATATATTAGTCATAGTAACAGAGTTCTGATTCGAGATTTATTGATGGGGCTAGAGATGGATAGACAAGAAAAAAAATTTGGGGAGAGAGTGAAAAAATCCCAATTTTTTTTTTTTTAAATCATCCATTATATATATATATATATGTTCAACACATACAATTTGTTAAAAGAAATTCTACTTTTTTAAAATAATCCGTTATTTATTCAAAAATGACTATTTAGATCTCAATTTTTTTTTATGAACCTCATTTTTCAATATTTTTTTCTTCTTCTAAATTTTCTCTTAAATTCAAAGTCATGAATGCTCGACCATCCACGAGATTCCTCCCTCCCCCCAGAAAGAAAAAAAAAAGTAACTTTTTTATTTTGATTAAGTAAGCAAGGTAGTTAATAGTTAACATTAGGGGTGCACATGGTTCGGATTGATTTGAATTTGTGACAAAATCGAAACCGAACCAATCCAATTATCCTATAGAACCAAACCAACCTTGGTTCAAATCAATTTTTGATTCTCATATTTATTATTTTCAATAATGAAATTAAAATAGTTAAAACTTAAATTAAAAAAAATAAATATTAAATAAATCATCACGCATAACACATAACACGTTTAAACAAAACATTAAGATACTTATTATTTCAACATAAACAAAGCATCATGCATAACACATTAAAAATGAAAATCATGAAAAAAATTAGAAAATAGATGAAAAAACTAAGAGTTTTGAAACTTTGAGTATTGTTTGAATGTTTTTTACCTTTTGTCTTTTAAGATTATATTTTATTTTTAAATAAATATATATATATATATATATATATATATATATATATATATATTGGTTCGATTATCGAATTTATTCGGTTCTATTATACCCCTAATTTGGAATCAAACAATATCAATCGACTTTTTTTACAATCTGAACCAATTCAATCCAAAAGACTTCGGATTGATTCAGTTATAGGATTTACTCGATCCAGTGTTTACTCCTAGTTAACATTAAGGAGGGTCAACTAAATTTGAACTTAGGTAGATTCAACTAGATTTAAGTATCTATAATAAATAAGAGGTCGTGCATTCAAGATGAATGTACGCAATTTTGATTTCATCTTACTTCTACTTTATTAAAATCATGTTTAACTTGATTTTCCGAGAGTTTTCTGATGGATCTCATTAGAGTGCAAATGAGCAGTATCAAAATGAAGATAGGATCATTTTGAAAGAGCTAGGGGACCAGCTGATTTTATCCCCTACAATGTTAGTATCTTCTAAAATATTAGAATTTTTTATATTTTCATTCTATCCTTTTATTTATAGGTACATTTTAATTCATAATTATGATTGCATTTACTTGAATTCTTGAAATACGAATCACCAAGTCAACTCGATGGGACAACTTTTCAATTTGAGTCGCTTAAAAACATTGATATGTACCATAAGGGAAAGGGAAGTTGAATGGGGTTGTTGGAGATATAATGTTATTAGTAGGATGAGGAAAAGAGATACACATGACGCCACCAACATGATCAACACACCAATAAGGCTTATTGAAACTCCCATAATATCTCAAGCTATTAGAACAAATTTCTATCTATTTGTACCTAAATTTTTTTCCTTCTCTGATGGTATAATTAGGATTAGAAAATTACATTCCTGATAATATAATTAATTAGTTGATCTATTCAATTATGAGCCAGGGTGGAGTCAAAAAGGGCCCAGGGTGGGCAATTGCGCACCCTCAATTTTTTTTTGTAATTTATAATACCCCCATAATCATTTAAGATTCCCAAATGTTTTCAAGTTGTAGACATACCCCATTTAAATTTTTTGCCCCCACCTTAAGTTATTGGGTTATTTAAAAACTCCTCTACATTTTGGTAAATGTTTCAGATATCCCACCTATGTTTTTAAATTAATGGCATACACCCCCCCTCCAAAAAACAAAAGAAATCATTGAGTGATTTTACATCCTTTCTCAAATTGTTAAATATTTAAGATACACCCATGTTTTCAAATTAATGACATGCCCCTTTGACGTTATTCGTTTTTTACTAGAGTAACATAAAATGGCCTAAGTACCCTCATTTTCAATATGTAATAGAAAATCATTAAATTTTTATTACTTTTTTTTCTCCTAAAATCATTCATCTCCGAGCTCTTCAACCTCTATAACAAATTAATTTAAATTTAAATTTCTTCTTGAATCCATCATATTGAACATTAATTTAACCCTTGGTAAAGAATCATAAAATTTTCTATTAAAAAAAATCTCATAATTTTCTAATTCAAAAAATCTATTTTCTTAGATTTGAAGAATAAAGTAGATTAATTTGAAGGTTGAAAATTAGATAAACTTTTTTATCCAAGAGGTTGAAGATGACTTATTTTGGAAAGAGAAATCAAAGGCTTCTTGATTTCAAGTTGAAGATGAGGGTAATGAGGTTATTTTACATTAATCTATTGGAGAAGACTGAGGTCAAGCATGCATGTAGGAGTCTTGGTGAATATTTGAGATACCTTGTATTTTTAAAATGGTGAAATTACCCTTTAAACTGGGTCTTCTTTCATAGACTAATGAGAAATTATCCAAAATCAATCATCTTTAAGTTCGAATTTACCATTAATAGTTTGCCCCCTCCCCCCTCTCCTGGCAGAAAATCTTGGCTCTGCCCCTGATTATGAGATGTAATGTATTCTTATTCCAAAAGAAATTTGTTACGTCTATTAACTGATGAGACTAAATTCAATCTAAAGTCCTTCCTTATCTTCTTGCACCATTGACACATTGAATAGTGCTACATGACATTTTTTTATTGGAAATTAGAAGAGTAAAAGGAATAGGAGAAATAAAAGAAGGGTAGGGCATTGAGAATCACTCTAATTATAGAGCACATACGTAGATAATCACGTTGTCTCATAAATAATAGATACCCCTACTCCGCTTGAAAACAAATGTGAAATCAGATTTCTTTGATGAATGCTTTTAGGATACAACAAAGAATAATCTTACCAAAATTGTGCGTTCTATATATTTGCATTAACTTTGAAGAGAAAGAGAATTTGTGCCACAAGTTCTTTACAAATGCCTCTTTAAACTTAAATTTTAAAAAAAATATGAGAGAATTAATATTTCTGATGTATTCTTTTTATAAAACCGATCTCCTTTTTGTAGATGAATATCTTAAGAGAGACTCATTCATGGCTTTAGGCATTCAATTGGGGTTCCAAAATTTAATTGTGGTCTTTCCAAAATGTATCTCACAAAGTTACCTCTAAAATAAATTTTCACAATTCATGTGAAAATATGAAAATCAAAAAAAGCTTTCTCAAAAAACTATTTTTCTAATTCATGTAGAAAGAAAATAATCAATTAAATTACTCATTTCCAAATTATCAATCTATGTAGATATGTACTCACTATTTCTCATGCACCTTAATCGAGGAATCTAACTTTTAATTTTCTTAACTTCTTTAATATTTCAATGTATCCATATGAATCAGAATATGACACGCAAACAAAGTTTACGTGCAAATATATACACCAACACATCAAAATAATAATTTGTATCTTAATAACATGAACTTAAGTATTAGAACTATAAATTCTTCCCCGATACATTTCTATATACATAGAGTTGTCATTTTCTGGCTCTCCCACTCTAACTTTAATGTGCAATTGTGCATCCTGAGAAAAAAATCTATGATTCTAGCACATGACATGTTAAGAGGGTATGGGGGAGTATGTCAAAGGGGGAGTCATAAAATCCTTATTCATATACATATTACATCAAGATAATGCTATGAACCCGATCCATTTGATGATGATGATTTAATGCAGAAGGTTAACATATGGTGTATCGATATCCATTTAACAAGAATCGAGTTGGAACCAAAAACCACGATTATAGATCCTTTCTTATTGGACTTAATTAAAATCGAATCTCTTGGAATCTGAATTGATTCGGAGTTGGAACCGAATCCATCAAGGAGAAATTTGTTTATGATTTTGGTTTTGGTTGAATCAAAACTGGTCAAATTTAACGGTTCTGGTTGCTTTAGGATCCGAACCGGAACCGACCAATTAACACTCGCTTGAGTTGACATTGATTAAAGTGACGTCACAATGACGTGAGCTTGAGGTGTATAAATAAAAGAACAAAATAGAGAAAGACACGTAGATAAAAAAAAAGATATTTTTGACAGAAAGTAGTGGAATCCCAGTAAAGTACCACGAGTTCACGTGGCGATCAGGTGCTTGATACACGTGGGAAGAGAGTTACACGAGAATAAAGGAGACGAGTTGTCGGCCACGAGTTGAAGTCACGAGTCAGGGAACACACATTCCGTTTAAGTATGTTTTTAATGCCGAAAGTCAAAACGCGTGCACCTCCCTATATTAGTCAACTCAAATTCATTAAAATAAGCAATTTTAGGCGTTGACTATATTATAAATTCCCATGAAACTATTGAAAAATAAAGATAATTATGAAAATAAAAGTAAAGGTCGGTAAATGAGTCACTTTCCAACAATTTCAATAATTCAGGTATTCTTATGATAAATAAAAAATTATTATAATAATAATTGTTTTATTGATAAGATGGGGTTACGATACTCCCTTGACCTAGGTTCTGTCACAAAGACTAACTGGAAATGATGTAAATGTCTTTGTCTTCAACCTCAAGTCTAAACCTATGATTTTTTACCTAGAAAATCTATCATTTTCAAGCTTAACACAAAGAAGGTAGATTATTCAATCTCGCTTCAATCCATCATCTTCCATGTATTTTAGAAAATCATTGATTTTTCTACTAGAAAATAAAATTAGTTCTTCTCTTCCAAAATCTTGTCTCATAAGGGTTGAAGGATATGGAATCTTAAGGTTGAGATTGAAGGTAAAAACCTTCAAACTAGTAAATTCGAGGGTAAATTATTTCTATCTTTTTTAATCTTCCTTTAAACTAGTAAATTTTAGGGTAAACCCTAGGTTTCTCAACCCAAAAGTCCATTGATCTTCTAGTTCTTCAAAACTCTATCTCGTTCTTACAATTTGAAGGTTGAAGAAGATGAGATCTTAACCTTCACTTTTAGGTTGAAAAGAAAAAACTTCATCTTGAAGTTGAATATGCTTAATTTTGGGGAGAAAATTAGCTGAATGAGTGGTTTTGCAATTTGAAGATTGCAGAAGATAGACTCTTAGAATTGAAGAAGAGGGTTGAAAACTTCACTCTAAGGATGAACATGAGTGATTTTGGGAAGAAAACTAGATTCAAGATGATTGGGTTTTAGAGAAAAAATTAGCTTGAGGTTGAAATGATGGCATTTTGGTCACTTATGTTAATCTCTCACAACAGACCTAGGTCAAAGGGTACATGTCATCCATTTAGAAAATAGGAAGCAAGTCGTAATCACTCTTAAATAAAAGATCATACTAAATAAAAGTCGAGATATTAATATACCATAAAAGTCTGAATAAACCTCATAAGTTATTTTGTTATAAAATCAATTTATAAATTAATGGGATTTTGTGACTGAAGCATCCATTCATTTATGGTGTGATTTTCTAACAATGCCACTTATCATTTATATTTTTTTGGTACAATAATGTTGCACTCTAAATAATAATAATAATGAGAGGAAGATTGAAGAGAGTCATGTACTCTTTATGCATGATCTAAGCATAAAATATGATAATTAAATTTTAACCACGGTTCAAAATCATAACGTTTCTTACGAAACGTAATGATTTTTCAACAACCTGAGGCGAAACACACTAGAATACGAAATATAGATTGTTTTAGTGGTTTTTTTTTTCTGAAAAAAAAAAAAGAAGGGAGAGGGAAGAAGAAGAAGAAGAGAGAGAGAGAGAGAGATTTACTAGTGAGATCTCTAGATTTACATCAGTTTGAATCGACATTTAAGTCGAAGGAGGTAGTGGCAGCTACTACTTCTTCACCTTCTTCCCCTTCTTCCCCTTCATTTTCTAAAGAAGCTAGGGATTTTGATCCAGGTTATGTCCCTGACCTTAGTCTTTTCTAGAAGATTAGGCTATTTAAATAAAACAACCCTCCATATTAGGTTACTTAATAAAAGCCCCTCATTTTAATAACTATTTCAAACACCCAATATTTTTTAAATTGATTACATGTCTTTTGATTACAGTCTTTTGTAAGAGGCTTCTTTTAAAATTCAAAATAAATGTATCGAAAGTTTTGAATGTTTTGGTATCATTTTGAATTTTGAAAAAATTGAAACATTGCATTAGAACGAGATTTTAAACCATGATTCTAACTACCTATATCTAGTCGTCCATTGTACTCGAGGATATATAATTGTTTGATAATTCGCACATTGAATTGTCTATTAAGTCTCCTATGATTGAAATTATACTACTTGAGACCTATCTAACCTCGCTTCCAGGAGGTTTGGTATCATCACCTTTTCTCTCGATATGCATTAGTAACTTCCTATCGAAAAAATACTGAGGTTCAATCCCTTTCTCCTAGTAAGAACACTAAAATTTCTTTGGAGATGTATTCCCTTGCACGGTTCGAACGATAGGCTTTGATACTTCAGTTAACTTATTTTGTGAGATATCAATTTTTATCCTCATTACTATTAAATTCTTATTTCATTAGAGTTGATAGAACAAAATTCATTTAATTTTATTGATCAATGAAATGAAGGATCAAGATTCATGTTAAGAGGTAGAGAAGTTTTTACACCTACTATTGACTTGATGTATATATCTGATCTACTCCTCTAATTTATCCAAGCTTGGGATCAACATTGTATTGAAGTACCAACTAATACCTCTATATTAATGGATAAGAAAGACAAAAGATTATGGTTAGGTTGTGAGATCAAATCAATAAAAATATTTTAACCAAACATAAAAATCTGATAGATGTGTAGTTTGGTATTTTATTAATTAATAAGATAAGTAAATGGTTTAGTGACAACAAACATAATATATTTAACTAGAAGTTTAAAGGGTGGAAGTCTGATTAAAATATTAAAAGAAAATTAAAGGTCCAAGCTTGCTTTTTCTACTAACCCATCCCTTGTTTTACTATATTGTAGAACTTTTAAGTCCCTATCTCTCTTAGGTAATCGCTGGTGATGTGGCTTACTTATCCTTACCAACTCCCCTTTAAATCTAAGTGCTTCAAATAAATCACATAGATTTAGAGTTTGCTCTCTACTGGGAAAATATTTGGGCCATGGGTTTGACATTTGGGTTGACAAAGAAAGTCATTTTAAGGATGACAAGTTAGTAATCATTGGATTTGAGGAATTATGCTACTTTATTAGAATAATCTTCTTGCCCAACTAGGGTTGACAAGGATAATTGACCCATGTTGAAAAAAAAAATCCTTTTAAAAGTCATGATGGGTCCCACCTTTACTATCCTCTAAAATGGCTTCATCAAGGTCTAATGGAGGCATCTCAGAACACCACCTGTACCAATATTTTTGGTTAAATGTCCTTACAAACTAAAAGTCAATTGATTAGGCCTTGTTTGGGAACTAGGTGCCTTCAACGCATTTATCCTTGATTTTGAATTACTTCTTTAAGATTTGTGATTACAAAATTGACCATTTAGTAAAAGTGTTGAGGAAATGCTTTTTAGGATTTAGATCGAGAAGTTGTGAGTTATTTGGTGAACAAGCACCTTCATTGAACATTTTATATAGTAATTGTGTTTAATGTTCTAAATATTTTAATCTTTAGATTAGTACCTTAAATGTACTTTGACGGATATCTTAGCCATTAAATGTGAGAACATCATGACCCTGTTTGGATACAAAATAGAAAATAATTATGGAATAAAGTAGTTTTGGGGGAAAATAGCTAATTTTAAGAAAGTAGAAAGTAGATTACTTTTGCTTTTTAAAAAGTTGAGATTTTTTTACTTTTAAAAAATAGTTTTTAAATTTAATCCAAACAAAATTTTTAACTTTTCAATTTTCAAATGTAAAAAATATTACTTTTTTAAGTGTATCTTAACAAACTTTATATCAATTGAAAAAAAAAAAGTGCAAGTAAAGATTTTATTGGATTCTCACAAAAGTTGGAAGTTGAAAGTGGGTTTGAGTTACTTCTTGTTTGATAACCAGGTATCCCTGTAGACAATGGATTGGGCATGCATCTGGGCTTTGCCAATCCATAGATCATGATCTTGTCCAAGGGCTAGCATCAGGGCACACGCATGCAACACTCGCACATCACACACACCAGGCAAGTGAGGGTGCGCCCTCGCGGGTGGCCCCTGAGGATTAATGCTCAAATTGGGTATCAAACTCACGAACTATGAGCATTAACCGCTTATCGTTTTGAAATTGCCATTGAGCCAACCCCTCAAGGTTGGTTTCAGTTACTTCTATCTTCTATTCATTTTTAGTTCTTACTTCAATGAGAATCTATTTTAAGCATAATTATTAAAAGGTAAAAAAAATTATTCAAAAATGCATTTGAAGGTTAAAAGCGTGGTAAGCGACCCCAAAGGTGTTTCCAAGTGACTAATGATTACCTATTCTTTGTGTGTCATTATTCTGAATGGCTATGGAAAAAATCTTGAAGAGGTTTGGAATAAGTTGAGTGAGATTGGGCTCTATAATAGAAGAATAATTAGTGATTAAAGGTGCTAGATTTATGAATAAGGTAATCTACAATATGTTGATACTAACCTACTTTTATTGGAATGCAAAAATAATAAAAGATGAATAAAGATCGAAAAATGATCTCGTTTGAGAGAGATAGGAACTCCTTTAAACCAATTCAAGATGGCCAATCTCCAAATCCAATTAGGACTCGATAATATCCTTTGGATAAATTCATTGAAACTATAAATTACAATTTAAATACACCATCCACATACAATAGTTAAAACTAACCTAGATTCCTACCCACATTTGGAACTACCCTAGAATCCTACCCACTTATGGAGCTACCCTACCATATCAACTCACGTATCCACATTCCCACAAAATAAAGAATGATCCCACACAACACAGAATTATCCTATACATCTAATTCACCCAATTTACCCTACCCCATCCCTAAACATTTAGGAACGTAACAATCCACCCCCTTGAAAGCGACCTTATCCTCAAGGTCGGAACCTCCTGGATCCCAAAAGATATTGGATGATTCAACAGGGGGAGTGCTCCTTTTTTTTTTTTTTTTTTTTTTTTGCATATTTGGAATTACTCTTCTAAACTTGTAAAAAAGATGACTAAAAGCTTCATGTGGAAATGTCAAGAAGAAGGAATCATAAAGATTAATATAGATGGGTCTAAAACTAAGGGAGAGTTCATGGATAGGATTCATTGGTCAAAATTCACAGGGGGGGCTTTGTAATTGCCATTAAAGGCCAAATACATTTAGGATGGAAATATAAAGAATTAGTAATAGAGGTGCAACATTTGAGTTAAAGTTTTATTTCTTGCTCGTATAAATTCCTATGGAGAGAGGCGAATAGAGCAGCATGTGAAAAAAATCGAACAAGCAAAGATAACACAGATCACACAAAAAAACAAAGATTTATGTGGTTCAGTAGTGTGCCTACGTCCATGGAGCATAACAAGAACAATCACTATTTTCTCATAAGTTTTACAGTTATAAATTTTTTTATTTATTTAACCGAAAGTTATCAAAATATGTAAAACTCTCCAAAATAAAAACCCCTCAAAAATAGAAAATCCTTAAGAAAATATTACATGATTGCTTTTTTCGCAGTTCTGCGTAGCGAAACAGAGTACAAGACATTTACACACACGCAACAACTATCTTGCATGCATGCCTTGAAGCCTATGCAAATGAGTTTTTGCATGTGTGTGATTGAGGATGTTGATCACATTCCTCAATATTTATCAAAAATTATTTTAGAAGACTATTCTTGAGAGTAAATCAATAAAATAAGGGAGGGGTTTACCCCCAATTTACCAATCAGAAAAAAATATGATGCATTATAATTAGCTATATTGGGATACCCCAAATATATAATTTTCACATGAAATCTACATAAAAATTAGTTTATATTAGCTCTTCTTCTGGTACTCTACACCTAATTAAGATTCATTTCTATTGGTCTTTTATGTAAATCCTAGCTGGGTTATTCTAAGCTAACCAATAAGATTGAACAAAAATATACTGTTTGACAGTTATCCTAGTAAAAATCCATTTGAGTAGGAAAAAAAAAATAGAAATCCAATGATTTAAAAAATGCTTGAATCCAATATTGACTGAAGCCGTTAATTATTCTAACTTTTCGTGTATAACAAGTTGACAGCTGGACACATTCAGAAGCTCAGTGGGTTTGTAAATGTTTTTACAAACCTTCGAGACAAGGACTGAAAGATTGACAATGTATATCACTCTCTGTTGGACACTAAATAATCAAATATAGAAATAGAAAAAGGAAGGAAATGCACCTCTTAATCTAGGAACCCACCTTGCAAATGCAACATGGATGATAAATTGGAGATCTAATGAGGTTATACCACGTGGATCATTTCTAGGGTGACTCACAGTTGCACTACGTGACATTATTGTCTCATCATAATTAATAGACCACACTGAGAAATCATTTTTCATCAACTGGTTTGGACTTTAGTGTTGTATTTGGATTGAGAGAAATGAAGCTAAGAGAAGAGAGGAGAAAATAAATGAGTTTCTCTTCATTTCTTTTGTTTGTATTGTTAAGTGGGGAGAGAAGAGAAAAGAATTGGAGAGGAGATGAGAGAAGAAAAAGTGTGTTTTTTTCTTCTTTAAAAATGGAGAGAAGAGGAGAGAAATGGAGAGAACCCCTTTTAAAATATTTTATAATTCCAACTCTGCCACTAGATCTTTTAAGATATTTTAAAATTCAAAAGTTGACCCAAGTTCTCTCCTGTAAATCCAAACATGATGGAGAGAAATTGAATTTCTTTTCTATTCTCTTCTCTTAATGAGTTTCTCTTCTCTCCACTTCTCTCAACTTCTCTCAATCCAAGCATAACCCTAGTAAGATAGAGATGAGGGATGGATCGGACCTACTGTATTTCCTTTCTCTATTATCATCATTGCAACTTCAATATGCGTGTCTCAAAGTTGGTTTCGTTTGAATTTGTTTATACTTTCACACTATGAAGTCAAGCTCACATGGATATCATTTGAGAAGATCCAATTGACCAATGAATCAGAATAATCAAGTTTGGATTCGGCAGGAGTATAGTGTTGATTTGGATAAGTTGGAAAAAAATTCATAAAGAATTTGGAAAATTTCCAGAATTCTCATATAAATGGTGTTTTTAGATTTCTTCTCAAAACCCATTTTCTTAATCTCCCTGAAAACCTTATCTTGTTCTTGGGACTTGGAAGGTCAATGAAGATTAAGTTTTGAGGTTAAAGGTAAAATTTTCACTCTACTCAGATTAATTGATAAGCTCTCCATTAATTTGTTGATTTAATCAGCCAATCTCTTATTCATTTAACTTTGAAAAAATTCAATATTGTGACTGTGCTACGATTTATCCACACCTTTGGGAGTGTACTTACCAAATTTTGCTATAACCTATATATATGTTTAATTATTATACTCAGTGCTAACTAGATTTGAACCCATGTCTTTGTTATAATCACCCAAAGACTTTACCAACTAAGTTCATTAGTGTGAGCAATAGTCCCACATCGTCTGAGTATCATGACCTTCGGTTATATATAAACCTGAGGCAATCTTTACCTTATAAGCCAGTTCTGAGAGGATGAGTTAGGCCCATGGGTTTTTATATGGTATTAGAGAGGGTAACCACAAGGATGTAGGAGACACATTACACGTGAGAGGGAGTGTGAGCGATAGTCCCACGTCGCTTGGGTATCATGACCTTGGGCAATATATAAATCTGGGGCAATCCTCACCTTATAATAAGCCGGTCTCTACCTTGTATCATGTGAGATTGACCTAGATCTTTTCTTCTATTGGTAAGTGAGATGGGTTTTCTTAGGGACTTAATCGAGACAGACAGCATGACCTAAGTACTTAACTCTTTATATAATATTCAATATTACTTGGGGTCCAATAACTACAATCCAAAAGAAAGTCACAAGGTTTAACTGCTCTTGGAACTCAGTGGATAGAAAATATATTTGATGAATATGGCAGCTAATCATCTTTAGTAAAATTTATATTTGTTATTTATGCAGCTACATTTTTATTTTTATTTTTTGTTCGAGTTTTGTCGTGAAATAAGGAAGACCAAATCATCATAGGAGTGTTGATCCCACGACTTAGGTTCAAATGTTGTCCAAATCATGCAGGTTTCTATCTCTTGTGCCAATAGTTGATTTCTCTATTGTTATTTATTATATTTTATTGCTATTTGTTGAGATGTCAAGTTAATTAAGATCTTTCTCATCTCCCATCAGTGGACAACATAAATCTTGGGTTTCTTGATTACCTGTTTTGTTTCATCTCATACATCACTAGCTTTTTTAGACCTTTGGGGATCCATGCATGCACTATTATTGCTTATGGATGACTCTCGGTCGTATAAAAATTGACTTATTTTCTCACCAAGTGAAGGGTGTGAAAGTACATTGTATTTTACAGATGGGTGGCGTTCGGAGGCCCTCAAGAGAGCCAAACATTTTTTCAATGTATGAGTTCGTAAAGATCATCCTCACCGAAATCAACCCATTCCGAAATTTCTAACCCCATCAAAAGTGGTTTACAAAAATTGAATGATCCACAATTCTTCAATTTCCGAAACTGATTTTTGGTGAGGATGATCTCTTCATCGTAGAGATCATCCTCACAAAAAATCAGCTCATTCTTAAGCTTCTAACCCATGTTTTGAAAAATATTTGACACAATATTTAGCTTTCTTTAGGCCTCCGAACACTCCCCTTTACAGATTAATGTGGGAATTATTTTGGTTGTACATTCTAATTAGGGTATAGGGAGGAGGGAGTCTTGATCTTTTTTTATAATCGTTACTTCGAATTTTAAAGAAAATAAAATTAATAATAAGGGTCCTGATCTGATTTGTATGCAATATGAACCTTGACCCAAACCAAAAAAACCCAAATAGATTGAATAGGGGTAGTGTGGATATTTTTTGTATGGGTATTTTGGGTGAGGGGAGTAGGATATAAAAAACATAGAAAAGTCTTTTCATCCATTTTTCGTGTGTAGCGGTTAGAGATCTCGAGGGCTGTAAACTGCTTTAGAATATAGAGATTTGATCCAGATCTCATTCGGAGAGTAGCCACACTACTAAAACACGTAAATTTTGTGTTTGCGTGTGACCATTTTTCTTTGTTGCTTCTCTTCTTCGTCATTTTAGATTAAATTGTATAGATTATTTTTTTCTCCTCTCCTTCTACCCCTAGAGGGTACAATTTTGAATTAAGAGAGAATATTTTTCTTCTCTATGAATCATACTATGTTGTGTTGGTACTCTTTTCTAACAATCTGTTTAAGATCTTTGGAGACACTTCAACTTCAGAGCTTTTAGTAGAATCACATTAATGTTTTGGGCTTGAAAGTTTGGGAGGACTACGAGCGATGGCATTGAAGTTTGAACATTTTCCCAAGAGAAGAGATCTTAAAATGTATGCTAACTGGGCCTGAATTTAGGATTCCCCCAAGAGATGGGTTACTTAGCTTAAAAGAGTGTGCCACGTGGCATTTTGGGAAGGGTGATGATATTTAAATAATGGATGATGCTGTTGTGATCTTTGATAATATTGATATGACTAATGATAAAATGACTCACTAAAATATGTGTGATATGTATGTGGTTGGCGTGGCAAGTGTATAGAACTGTAGATCTTTTCTTTGTGTATCCCAAAGATAAAGATCTATGGTTCTGTGCACATGCCACGTCAACCATGCATAGACCGAGTATGTTTTTTTGAGTCAGTTTATCAAGACTCTATTGATTGTGGAATATTCTTTTGGAACTATTGGTCTTAATGGTGATCTTCGGTAACTGGATTTGATCATTTTCATGGAATGTGAAGCCCATTGGTTAACAACGTTAGGTTTTAAGCCAATGAAAAAACATCTCAAGCCCAATTGTAGACATCAACAATCGTGGAGTGGGCATTGTTGCGGATCTGGCCCAAGCATGTTGGCTCAGAAGGCTCTCTAGACTAGGCTATATCAATGGATCAGATCAGACCCAAAATGGATTCGACCACTACAAAGAGACACCAATCAGGTTTGATTAAAGTGTGCTGGACGTCCAAGAGGTGTGTTAAATGTTCATATGATGGTATGCAAAAGAGAGGGTCAATTAGCCAACTCCCTGGTGTACAAGATCTAAACTTTGTATATGATAGACCATCTAGGGCTGTCAAGGGGTGGGCTTGGCCATATCCAGCCTTAAAGAGATGGGATGAAAATTAGTCCAGCCCTAAACCTTTATTTGGTTTGATTGATCAAGTTCTTGTCCAATCCAAACAAGTCCAAACTAGGATTGGGCTTTGCATTAAGTTGGATAAAATCTATATAATAAAACACAACGATGAGTCCCATTCTAAGAATAGTTGTGGAGTATAAATGTTGAACTCCAATTACAGTGGATTGGGATTGCACCACACCACTTTACTACTTTTCTTCTCCACCCCGTTCAACTTCAATTATGGTCCTTCAAACCCTCCCTCCCATTCCTAAAAAACAATTACCACCTTAACTGTTATAATTTTGTAAGGTATAAAGATTGAGACAATAGAGTGAAGTCTATACAATCCCATTTTATTGTTTTTCCTCTTCTCCCTTTGAACTTTATTTTCTTTCCTCTCCATTTTTTCAATAATACGTCTCTAACTTTACTATATTTACTCTTTTACCCTTTTAACCTAAAGAGGATGCCCTTTTTGTAGGTCAGGGCCCGAGCAACCTCTAGTTGATTAATAAGATAAAATAAACTAAGGGATCATCTAGTTGCACACCACTCATTGCCAATTGCACTCCAAAAATAATTAAAAAAATATTGTACTTCTTATTTTCTTGTTCTTCCTCAACTATGTCCAAAAAAATTATTGCTAATTCAATTATTTTTGTAGAAATTTTTTTTTTTTTTTTTTTTCATTTCGGAACCATGTTTACAAAATTACGTTTTCTTGAAATGCACAATAATTAGAAAATCAGTGCCTTAATTAAGTTGGAGCCAAAGAGAACACGAACAACATCAATCACAAAATATGATCAAAATAAAGCACAAACAAAGAATACAAAATTACAAGTTAAAATAAAGCTTAAACCTTAAAAGGTCAAGTCTTGGAGTGTGAACAATAGGTTAAAATAGAGGTTACAAATACGAAAAAAATAAAATAAAGTATATTTTTAAGGTTGATGTGCAACCAACAATTAGTGGTGACTTGTCAGTCCCTAAACTTAAATATATATTTTTGTTTAATTGGTTTTGAATTGTTCTCATATTTTTGTTCTTTGGAACCGAAGAAAGTGTAGTATTTTGGAGAAAATATCTAATGGATAACATTATATACTACAAATATAAAATCCCAAAATATACTCTAGTAGTGCCCAAGTCTTACTTGTCCTATTAATTTTTTAGAGCTGCTATTGGCACCCCAACTAATATATAAACCACTGGTTGATAATAAGTAAAAGTTGGTGTGCCAATAGAAACTCTTTCTATTTTAGGATTGGGTGAATCTCCCTTTTGTGTGCTAAATATGACAAAATTCTGAGTTTGGTACACCAGTCATTTTTATTCTTAAAACATGCATTCGTCATTTTTATAACCAACTTGTGAGTTCGTTACTTTTAATAGCTAGCTACAAATTCATAAGTATACTAGAGAATTCATTGATTATAAAAGTGATGAATTCACTTGAAATGCATTTTTTGGGAATTAAAATGAACAATGTATCGGAATTAGCATTTGGACAAAAGAAGTGCACGTTTTGAGAAAAATCCCAACATGCATTCGTCATTTTTATAACCTGTGAACTAGTGAGTTCATCACTTTTGATAATTACAAATTCGTAGATATACCAACAAATTTATTGATTATAAAAGTGTGATGAAATCACTCGAAATGCATGTTTTGGGAATTAAAATGTACAGTATACCAAATTAGGAATTTTGTCATATTCAACATAGGAAATAGAGATTCATCCCTTTTGTAATGTTTGAATGGTTTGTTTTGATGTTTAATTTTTTTTTTTTTTTTGGGGGGGGGGGGGGGTTAATATTTTAAGAAATTGGGGTGTAATAAGTAAGAGTTGGGGTGCAAATAGCAGCTCTCTAATTTTTCCCTTCAGGTGGGCCGGGTCGGCCTTGCAAGTTGTTGGGCTTTATCATCAGCCCTATATATTTGAGATACTGGCATTTTCAAAACGATAACATACCTTTGACCCTGGTCTTCTAAGTAAATGATTGAAATTACCCTACCTTTAGTTTAATCCCTCAAAAAAAGATAAACCTAAAGAATTGAAGAGTTGGAATTATTAGAAGAAAAAGAAAACTGCTGCCAAATAAATTGAAATTTTTACTCCTAAAAATTGAAGAGGCTGAAGACTACCGAGCTTTGGAGTAAAATCAAGGGTTTTTAGCAAGTGATGGCAGTTGAGGATTTTTTTTTGTGTCGTGATTTTCTCTGACTTTGAGTATTTTCACTCGGTCTGACGTGACAAGAGCATAGAACTATTGATCATTTTTTGTCGACACTCTTTGAGATACAGAAGAAAAAAAATCAACGATTCTGTGTCTTTGCCACGTAGACCAAGTGAAAATACACTAGTGCCAAATCTTTTTTACTCCCACAATTTTCCTTACAATCCCTAATTTATCAAATTATGGCATGAACTAGTGAGTCAGTGGCATGTTCATAGAACCGTAGATTTTTTGTCTTGGGATACACAACTACAAATATTTATGGAGATATACAATTGTATATCCCAAGGCAAAAATCTATGATTGGTCTTTTCTTTTAGTTATGAGTTAGAAAATCATTACACTAGTTGTAGGAGCGTGTAATTAGTTTGAAAAATGTAGACGATCTCAAGTATTCACCAAATCCGGAGGGGTATGTTGAAATTCTATTACCACACCAATTCTTAAATTTACAGCCCAAATAGATTTGAAGAGGAACCAAATTTCCTCCAGGCTCGTCTTCTTTAGGGTTCTTGATGTGGAGTTGTTACCGAAGCCTGTTACAGTCGAGTCATCGTTGCCCGAGTCATCTTCACCTCTTAATGTTGATGCTCTGTGAGTTTCTTCTCCGTTATTTATTTATATTTTCATTAATGAATCTGTAAGCATTATAATATATATTTTTTTCTTTAATTTTTTGAGGGTTTTGATACCAAAATGGGATTTTTTGGTTTCTGTTGAGAAAATTCATTTACTAATTTTGTTCATCATTAATCGAATTTATATTCATCAAAAGAAAAAAAAAATTTCATTTACTAATTTAAACCATTTTGGAGGAGACGGGAATGTGAAATAAAATCACTAAGGTGGTCTTGATATGCAAAACTTTACTCCACCGGTGGTCAGGTTGGTTTTGCCCCTCGGATAGGGTTTTGTACATGGAATTGATAGTATGGGGCACTATATTTCGTTTGGGTTCATGAACACAGTCACTTGGGTTTAAACCAGAAATCTTTAGAAGAACACATGAACATATGCAACATATTTTGTTCCCTTTGTAAGTTTTTGAGTGCGTGACACAGTCCTTATATTTGTTTTTGTTGATCTGTATGTGCTAGGAAGCTCACAAATTTAAATACCTAGATGCCTTGAAAATTAAAAACTACAAAAAAAAAAAACTCGAATATAATAGTTGAGTTAGTTAGGTATTCATATGGTTTAAAATATCGGAATAAATCGGTATCGGCCCAGACCTATACTAAATATTGACCTCAAAACATTTAATGTATCGGGTTTGTATCAGAATGTATTGGCCGATACTGTAATGATTTTTTCATTTGAAACATTTAATCGATACGATATTTTAAACCATGGGTATTCGTATATTCCTTAGGAAGTGCAGTCCTAGATTATGTTGAGTAGAAGTGTTTTGAACTTTAGAAAGTTTTATTTTAAGTCTTAATCTTGAACCAGAGTTGAGAATTATCCTAACAGTATGGGCATTGATGTTGACATTCTTGTTCTTCTTATTAACAATGGTCATAACATGGACTTTGATCTGGTGACTTACGAAGTCAACGTGAGTCCCATCCTTGATGGTGGCAATTCCATTCACGAAGCTGACTACCTGAAACTGCCCATTACTGACACTAAAACATATCTTCCAACTTCTGTTAACTTTCTCTGTAATCCCCGTGAGAGAATTGGGCTTGGATTTGGAGGTGGACTAGAGGTAGAGATTGATGTAATCAAGCTATGACTTCACATCCAACTAAACCTTCATCATCTTGCCATGTCATCCCACTCATATGGGATTGGGTTACTGGTCTCTGTGGCTTGGCTGGCATAGCGAAGGGGATGAACAGAAGAATCATCTTCAAGGTGGTTTGTGTTGACTTTAGCTAAGTTGGTCTTAAATGAAAACTCCACCCTACTCTCACCTTCCTTGCACTTGTTTATAGTGGCCTTAGCTTTCATTTCCATGTTATTCGACAATACTTGTTTAGTATGGTTGTCCAAGTTTTAGTTGTATATCAGTTTATTTTGGATGATTTTTTGGGATTTTTTCTTCTTCTTCTTCTTTTCATGTTTATATTTTTAACTAGCCCCGGAAAATAATTTATTCAATGGGACAAGCACGTTATGATAATTGATTTCAACACTTTAAATTATTTCATTGCTGAGGAAAAACCAAGTCACTAGTTGAGGAGTGATTTCATTTCACATGTACAAATTAAATGATAATCAAAATTTTTAATTCTATTTAAAATCTAAGTCAATTCATTGCTGAATGCATGTGCTGAGCAATGACCAAATCACTAGTTTATGGGTGATTTTGTCTTTTCAGACATAAGTTAAATGCAACCTAATAACCTTTAATTTAAAGGAATTTTCTTCCTTTTCAGAGACTTCCCCACTTTTTGGCTATGGATCTTCTATACAATGCTTACGCAACTGCTTCTGATGAAGATGAAGGTGAAGATGAGAAGAAGCTTGTAAGACAAGCTCCAATGAAGCGATTCAAGTTGGAAAATCCTTCTCCTTCTCAACAGGCCAATCCTTCACCACGAATTTGTCCCAACTATTGCTCTTCAAATCAGAAAACAGAACCTTTGATACCAGGGAGATATCTCTCAAAGAGAGAGCGAGCGATCTTAGGAACATCGTCTTCAACGGTTTCTAATTCGACCCTGCCTTCCATGGTCATCACATCACCTGGTTTCATTTTTCTTATCCTTCTCTGTCTTATAATTTTAATTAGTTTCTACTATTTAAGTGATCATTTGAGAAAAAAATAAAATAGAAGTGTATTTATTTAGCGTTTCAAATTTCTTGTAGTTTGAACTGAAATCAGGGTTTAATCTATTTTACTCTGTTTAGTTCTTGCTCTAGGTAGAATGGAACCACTAATTTTTACCATTTATTTCATGCTCTCTGTGTATAATAAGTGGTAAATAGATTTTACTCTGTACCCTGAACATACACATCTTGGGATGATTATCTTTGTTGGCCGTTCTAACCACTCTTGACACATACCAAGTCTTCAGATCTGCAATGCCCTAAATTTGATCGTAATTGTTGGTCACTTGTATTACAATGCTGGAATGAAACGATTTTCGAAGAGAGAAGAGATGGATAAGAAATCCATTCGTGTCTAGGGACTTGAAACATCCTGCATTCTTGCCTTCAAGACTTGTCATGCTCAGGCTTTCCATAAGTACCATACTTTTAACGCTTAGTACAATAAAGACTCGTATTACATAAACAATAACAATGTTGGTAATGCACTTAGTAGCATTGTCTTGTTCTCATAAAATTGACAAGTTATTTTCAATTACACATTAAATTTTAGTAGCCAGACCTAAATCTTTGGAATAAGGCTTTGGTGATGATGACGATGCACATTAAATAGAGTGAATTGTTTATGCATCTTTTTATAATTTGGCTTAATTCAGGGTTATTCGCACTTATCTTGTTTGATTTTCAATTCTCAATTATTACTGAATATGCTTGTTTGTTTTCGTGAGATGTTTTGTTCTTGTTCAGTGGTGGGAAGTATTTCAGAGTCTGATATACGTCGTGATATTGCATCCTCTTTGAGGTGTCGAGCAAAGAGCATTGTGCAGATTGGTAGGATTCCAGAAAGGTTGTCCACAGTTCTAAATAGCCACACAAAGGCTGTCAATGCTGTACAGTGGTCACCATCTCACGGTGAGAATTCTTTGTTATAGACAATAATACTTTGAGTTATTAATTTTACTTTTAATTAAAAAGCATGCTCATCATGTTTTATGCTGTTTAAGCACCATGCCCCATGCTTTCACTTTTAATAGCATTAGTCAAGCTCACCAAAGCATCTGTAAGTACTGGTGATTGGCAACATATTCAATAATATCAGACTAAAAAAAGGTAATCTAAAAAATAATGATTGAGGAATGGTTCTTGTAAGATCTATGATCGAAACAACAGATATGTAAAGTAAATCAGATTGCAAAACTTTTAGTTAGAACATATTTTTCAAACGTTCTAATCATAACTTCAATTTTTTTTTGTTGAGGACACTATTGATCTCACCTTTTATGTACCCATTTTTCATTTAATATAGAGGGTTCCAAGTGTTTTTTTTGTTTAATCAAATTCCTAAAATTTCAATGCACAATTCCTATCATTTTCTCTGATTTCCATTATTTCCAAAATTATTTCCATTTCAAAATATACACAAAAATACAAAATTTAAAAACTTGCTTGCCCTTTATGTTAATTAAACTTACTCTTGCAGCCCATCTTCTTGCTTCTGCTGGAATGGATCATACTGTCTGTATATGGAATGTATGGAGCATAGGTCAGAAGAAGGCACGTGTTTTCAACTATCACAATGCAGCAGTTAAAGATGTGAGGTGGTCCCATCATGGGTTGTCTTTACTTTCTTGTGGATACGATTGCTCATCAAGGTTAATTGATGTTGAGAAAGGAATACAAACACAGCTTTTCAAAGAGGATCAAGTTGTGGGGGTCATAAAGTTCCATCCAGAAAATTCTGACCTCTTCCTTTCTGGAGGGTCGAAGGGTCTTCTCAGACTATGGGATATAAGAGTTGGCAAAGTGGTACAAGATTACATGCGAAATCTTGGCCCAATCCTAGACGTTGAATTCAGTGTTGATGCCAAACATTTCATCTCTTCCAGTGATGTCTCCAAAGGCAATGTCAGCGAAAATTCTATTATTGTTTGGGATGTCTTGCGACAAGTACCTCTGTCTAATCAGGTACAAGAACTCAACCATGATTCACTTTAGACCTTTATTACATCATCAAATAATGGTTCCGCTTGCTAGAAAATTACAGATATACTTGTGGATATAAAATTTATTATCCTTTTTAATGTTCTATTTTACTCTTTATGATAGATTTGGATGGAGAAATATAATTCATATTGCGGACACCATTATTTGGGATAAGGTATAGATGTGCTGAGATCATCTTTTCGATAAACCTCTAATATTTGACATGAATATTTTGGAAGTAATTGGCAGGTAACATCTGATAATGGGGCACTTGTACTGAAAAAGACTAAGCTACCCTTGTTAAAGACAAAGTTACCTTTTTGAACTGATGAGAACAGTGGTCAGTTTTGCATTTACAAGGGAAAAAAATGTCTGTTCAGTGGGAATGCCAAATACCCATTTATCAAAATTCGGTGTGCCCAATCACTTTCTGAATTTCAAATGAATACCAACTCAGGATTTTTTTTTAGTGGTTTCAAAGTTGATTTGGTTTAACTAACATAGAGGGTTGTAGGAGCTTGAGGAGTTGTAACTCGGGTTACTCAAAAAAATTTTATGTTGTCTTCTAAGTTGTAATGTAAGCTGTTTCTTGTAAATTGCAATTTATACGTGGATAACTGACCAATGATTTTTTTTGGAATAAAAAAAATTATTAGTTTCTTTGCTTTTACCGTTTATTTGGTCCGGGCCTAGTTTGTAACTTGATGATCTGATCTTAAAACAAAGAATACAATGGGAATAAAATGGCAAAATGATCAGATTACAGGTAGATCCTACATCCTGGTCCAAAGTGAGAGTGGGCCTCAAAGCTTTTCCACGCAAATTGGATTAAATCTTCATTGATTTTAAAATGAAGTTACAATGCTTATTTATGGAGGAATACCTAATCGAAATAATGGATATGTGAATAGATTGATCATAATTGAATGGGAATCTCTTTTTCAAATCTTTCAAAGTGGAATCCTCTTGGCTATCCATTATTGATTGTGGTCTTTATGATGCCCTACTCCCTTCTGAGAGCTGCTGACACATGTTATCTTAGTCAGGTTATACCGATCCATGTTCATCTTATACACAACAGCCTCCATTACTACAATGTAGTTCAATCGGTGCTCTTAATTTATTATTTTTGTCTTATTTGTTTATTTATTTATTTTTTATCTTTACCTTAATATGTTTGGCTGGAAGATAGACACTCGTAGTGGTAGAAATATATCCTGATAATGATATTGTTATACATTCGGTAGAGCTCATGTGTTCCTCTGTTTGTATCAGGTTTATGTGGAAGCTTATACATGCCCATGTATTCGGTATCACCCATTTAATCCATTTTTTGTTGCACAGTCAAATGGGAACTACATTGCGGTCTTCTCGTCCACTCCTCCTTTCAGGCTAGACAAATACAAAAGGTACGAGAAGCACGGAGTATCTGGGTTCCCCATCAAGTGCAGTTTCAGCTTGGATGGGGAAAAACTTGCTTCGGGCTCCTCTGATGGATGTATATACTTTTATAGCTATAGGTCCTCTGAGCTTCTAAGGAAAATAAAAGCATATGAGCAGGCATGCATAGATGTTGCTTTCCATCCTCGACTCCCAAACGTGATTGCTTCATGCAGTTGGAATGGAGAGGTTTCAGTATTTGAGTGAGAATTACTCTCTCTCTCTTTCTCTCTCTTAGTGAATTTGAACATTTCACCAAAATGCCGAGTTTCAACTTTAGCACCCTTTTTTTTAGTTGTTGAATTTGAACATTTCAACAAGATGCCAAGCTTCATCATTTTGGAGGGGTGCTCATATATATATATATATATATATATATAGGGACATGTTTGGGGACATCTAAAATAGACAACTTTTTACACAACCACCCGAATGTTCATTTTTTCAATGTTTTCTACACCTCCAGATGACATTGGATCTTGTAAAATGGATGGTACCTGAGAGAGAGAAAAATAGTTGTCACTTGTGGATGCCTCCCGAATGCAACCCCTATACATATAAAGGTTCAAATTCGGCAGCCAACAGTTGTCCTATATCGGTTAAAAGTTTCAGATTGGGCTGATTTATTTGAGGATGATCTCTATGGTAAGATCATTCTAAAAAAAAATAAAAATCAGCCCATTCTACTTCTATTCCCATCAAAATTGGTAAACAAATTATCGGTAAAATTCAACGGTCCACAATTTCTTCAATTTGTAGACCACTTTTGATGGGGTTGGAAATTTCACATTGGGCTGAATTTTTTTGTGAAGATCTCATCACAAAAAGTCAGTCCAATCTGAAACTTTTAACTCATATAGGACAATTTTAGCTCTCAACATTGGCTCCCTAATGTTGGCTGCTGAAACTGGTGCTGTCTCACTCTCTCTCTCTCTCACACACACACACACACACATACACATACACGCATGCAAATTACAGTTATGGGTTGTTTCATTGTCCCAAAGATTTGTGGTTTCCTAAACGAATCCTATTCCTCCATTCCATTAAGTCTATGCCAATTCTTCTGTTATTGAGAGTTCATGTAGGTAGCTTCATAAGCTTGCCATTGATGAATTTCCCCATGTAAATTATGCGTTGCAACTTAATTTAATATGGTTCATGGAAATTCAAAGATTATGGGTGTCCATGAAACAGGGAGAAATGTCTGCAAGAATAGTTCATCACATAATGATCAGTATATGGTATGAAATGGCCCAATAAGGCTAACTTATGTGATGGCAACACAAGCCCAAACCTCGAATTATAATTATCTCATTTTTTTTGTTTGGGCTATCTATTTAGTCCTTATGGATTACCTAGTAGTGTTTTTATCAATTGTGATGGGCTTGCTTTAAAGAGGGCCTGTAGGCCCTTGAATTTTGTTCCAGAGAACATTTTTTAACTCTATTTACCAATACATGATTTTGAAATTATTATATATTTATAGAGATAATGTAAACGTTATTCATTAAATAATCTTTCCATCATATATGTAGAGATTACATAGTTTTTACCAAGTGTCTTATATTGAAATGAATATATTTCAAACTTTTGTATTTTAAAATCTTTGGTCATGAGCTTATGAATAAATTTGTGTGTAGGCTTCAAGCCCATTGTGAATATGGTCAACTCCAATTATTAATCGGAAATACTCAAAAAATAGAGATGGGTGGGTTTTACCAGTGCCGAGTTCACCAAATTTTATTATTGATTTCGACATTTTAAAAAATTATCAGATTCATCAAGAAAAATTGGTGAACTCGACAGTTAATAACATTGGTGAGCTTGACAATAAATAAAAATTGGTGAGTTCGACAACAAAAATGTTGACCTTGACAATAAATAAAAGTAGTGAGTTTGCAGTTAATGATAAACCATTAAGAAAAAAAAAGGTTTTCTTAAATGAACTATCTAGAAACCACCCGAAACTTAGGCACCATTTAGAAAAAAAAATCCCTCAGCCATGGTCTTTTAAGTAATTTTCCCTTTTAAAAATGATAGAATTAAAATATTCATAAGTTAGTGGAGGTTAAATAATATGCCACATGGCGAAAAAAGAAAATGTGGAACTAGGTAATGTTCAAAACTCCTGGAGTACAGAATCCACACAAAGTCATTAATCTCCACAAACTTGAAGGGTCAGATCCCATTTAGCAGCAGCTACCTATCACACCGACGCCTAGGTACTCCTAACCTACGCCTAGGTCCGATCAAATTCTCTTTTTTTTTTTTTTTTTTTTATTTGATTAATTTTTCTCTTACATACAAATATACAATATTGTACACAACTCGCGAGTCGACTCTAACAAATCAAAAAAGATATATTAAATTTATAAATAATTAAAAAATATTTTAAAATATAGTTTTCATTCTCCACTGGAACATTATATTGTTGAACAACTAAGTCACATTGTTGACCCGACTCAGAGAATTTTCGAGCTGACTTCACCAATTTAACAAAATTAATTTGATCATTTGGCAAGTTGACTTGTGAAGTTGATTCCATCATGTTTAGGATCAAGTTTTCTCAAAATCCAATAGTGTCAAATCGACTTAGTTGACTTTTAAATTGACTCAACTGAGTTTTAAAACTATACTTCATAAATGGCACAAAGAGATTAGAAGAAGCTTATCAACCTTACCAATTCCTTTTTACTTTTTCTTTTTTATCTTTTTTTTTTTTTTTTTCTTTCACTTAAACTTTAATGTCATGTCCAAGGTCAATTTCTTTTTTTCCTCTTTTTCACTTCAATGTCTTGTGCATAAGTCAATAATAATCATTTTCTTTCTTTCTTTCCTTCTTTTATTACACCATTTTCAAATAAGATGATTAAATTCTCCATAACCCAAGTTATCATTATAAGCTACTTCATTATAGGGAGCATGAGATGTATATAAAATTGGTGGGTGAAAGAGAGAGGGAGAGAAATATAGGGAGCATGAGAGATATATAATATTGGAGTTGGAGAGAGAGAGATAGAGTTATGTGTGTGTGCCATGACATGATTCATGTGTGAGGATTCACATTGTAGTTAAGTGAATCCTCTCACTTTCTCTCATGAGATTGATAGAGAGGGGGGGACAAAAGAATACTACACAAAGACACAATCATATCCCCTCTTGCTTTCCTCATTGGAAGGAAGACACAACACGCCTCCACCCTTTTACATGCATTTCCAAGGGGGACCCAATACCTATTCCCAAACCCTAACTTTCAACAACACATCAAACACACATTACACACCAACACAAAACCCATACAAATGCAACCTCCAACTCCCCCCCACCCCCTCCAAGTCAAAATAATCCAAAAAGAAAAACATGCCCATATGCCCATATTCCCTACCACTATCTAAGCAAGCCAGCGGTTCTTCCATAGGACTATGGTCCCACACATCCTCTTAACTGTTTGTATTGGAAGATGTGCTCATCCCTAACCTCATTTAAAGCAAGGACACAGTTATGAAATCTTTTGCCTATGTTTTTTCTCAACTTCTACATAAATGTGCTCCCCACCTTACATGGTCCCATGCCTCTTCCCACATTTTTCATTAGTTGACTCGACTCGAAAGTTTGCCAAGTCAATTATCTTGATTGAATTTTGAGTTGACTCAATCATAAAACTTGTTGATCTAACTCATTGATTAAAGCTAGCAAGTAAACTTGGAAATGCACTGAGTCATTTATTTTAAATAATCAAATTGTTATTTCTTTGAAAATCAAAATATAAATATAAATCTTAATTTTAGATTTACTAAAAACTATTTAATATTTTTTTTTGGTGGGTAAGCAGATTTGAACCCACATCCTCCAAATTGCGTTACATTATATCAACTAAGTTATGGGTCAAGTCTCCTGTAATTAGGTCAAAGAGGTTGAATGGACTATCGAAAACTTCAAAGGAAAGTCGATTATTCAAAGGGTGAAGCAAATGACTATTTGTGCATTTATATACCACATTTGGAGGGAGCGTTGCAATAAAATTTATCAAAATAAATGCTTTGATCCGAAGTTGATTATTTGTAAGATTGTTGAAGATATTTGGATCAACTTTGAAGAATTGCTAGAAGACATTGAAGACTCTGAATTGAATCTTGCCTTCACTCATGCTTGGGGTCTTCAGGCTAGCTTTATCCATAAGCCGAGTAGGTATTGCTCTTGGCCTAAATCAGATCAAGGACTTTGGACCATTAACTCTGATAATTCCTTCTCCACGAGTAGAGGAAGGTTTGAAGCAATTATTAAAAACAGTGAAGGAGAAGTTTTTGACGATTATTGTTGGATGTGAAGCTCTAATCTCTGTCAATTCCCATGAGCTTCGGGGCATTCTCTATGATTAGTAATCTCTAAACAATGCTATAAGATTCAAATCCAATCTGATTCCTTGCTCACTATCCAAATCCTGAAGGGTAGGTGGAGCTCCTTGTAGAGTGTACTTCATGTGGTTCTTCCTATAAGGAACTTGTTTGACAGATTCAACGAAGTATCCTTCACCCATGTCTTTAGAGAGGTCAATAGGACTGTTGACATGCTTGCTTCTTATCACAATAGTTTAAGTTGTACTGAATTAGATTGTGAGTTGCTCTCTAACGACCTTGTCTATATTATTTATCAAGATGCTTCTGGTGTCCTGATTTTTCAATTGTAGTTGGTTTGGGTCTACCATAACCTTGTTGACCTTTCAACAAAAAAAAAAAAAAAAGCTATGGGTTCAAGTCCAAATCATTTGATTAGCACGAAAAAAGTCCAAATTAGTAATTAAAAGTTAGAAAATCGGATCACTAATTTATGTGCCATCCTTGCGTAGTGGCCATGCCAATTTGCTATGTTTCACTCAAATTTTGTTAGATGCCTTTGTACTTCGAAGAGATGAAAATGTACAAATTAGAGACGTCTAAAACACATCTCTCACGTGGGAGCCGAGTTTTCTAACCAAATATTTACAATTGTAATGAGAGAAGGTTACATAGAAGTGGTTCGACACCAACATTTGGATCTCAAAAATGCCCCCACCTTAACTTTTGAACTTAATATAATCAAGGTCATTTTGGTAAAACTCGAGAAAATTACAATTGCAAGTCATTAAAATAACGTTGGTTAGTTTCTAAAATTATAAAAATATCATTTTTGCTATGTAATCTTCAAAACCACCGTTCAATTAATACTTTAAATTACAAATAGGCCCTTCGGATACATGTGTGTGTACACATGCCATCTTCTAGTAAACTATAATGTATTTTTTAATGTTTTAATAAATATAATATACATTATTTGACTCACACAAGTACACTTGTGAGTCATTAAGTTTGACTCGACTCAATGGTGAGCCGAGTTTTTGAATCTAAAAACCAGAGAAATATATCAATATGTATCCCACCCTATTTTCAAAAGAAAATGGAAAGTTGATAAGGAATAAAAAAAGCCAAGAAAATCGATTAGGAAAGTAGGCTGAAGAGTGCCCCCCCACCCTATCTCTCCATATGACTGCAATCATCTTCTAAAGGAGAATTATACTTTGCGCGTACTTTGTGGTCAAGCGGATGTTCGCTCATTGGGTCCCATTTGTTATCCGAACCAGCGACATGAAAGGATGGGCAGAAAGGTCTCTCTCTTTCTCTTGGATTGGCTATGAACTCCATTGGTCCAAAGCACTAAGACATTAGTGTTTAATTAGGGAGACAAAAAGCACTCAAAAAATGGGAATATTAGCTTGTGCTTAGTGACGAAGAATTGTGGCTTTGGAATCACAAAATCTCATTGTCAACTTTTTAATTATTATTAATTTTTTTTAATTTTATCCAGCATATCATGTTGTCAACTTTAAATTAATCTTGTCTTCTCCTACATCAACAAACAATAATCAAGGTTTGGTTCTCCCCCTAAGTGTCGACAAACCCATGTCGATGGCGCCACACAAATGATTTGTGGGCGTTACCTATTACCCATTTGATTGGTTCTTATTTCTTGTACCTCAGAAGCTAAAAATCTAAATCTAATAATTTGGGAGAGAACTAATTGGTTTTTTGTTAAATGTTGTATTCCTACTATGGGTAGATTAGATGAACTTTTTAGTCGGCATAGGCTACCATAATGTCATATACAATGAACTAATGCTGGTATTTTTATTTTATTTTAGCTACATTGTAGTTTGTTTGACAGACATGAAGAAACATAAATGTTATCTAAATTTAAACAAGTAAAGACTTCAAGTGATAATTATCTCTTAAAAAGTTGTAGAATAGTTTTGATTGACCTTCGATTTTTCTACTTAACTTTGAAAGGTTAGCCAGCTTGAGCAACTTGGAACAAGACTTCACAAAATGACTACAAGAGATGTTAATTTGTAAACTAATTAAAGGTTTTGATGGAAAATAAACTTTATTGAGAAATGAACAACAATATAACCATTCTTAAGAGTTGGGGAATTTCCTAAAAAGGTATAAATTTGTTTTGTGAAATTCTCATTTTAGCTCACTATATATTTTGATTCAGAAAATGGAAAACCTACCGTTTTAGAGGGGAAAAAAAAGGTTACTGTTTTATAAAATTGTAAATATTTTTTCCACTTTAATTTTAGTAAATGAGTAAAAAAGTTATCTTCATAAAATAGTGAAGGAAAATGCTGAAGTAACATTGCAATTGACATTGTTTCACGCATTGTTGATGTGGATGTGTGTATAGAAGCATAAATGCTTTTCATCGAGATACGAGTGAGAAGCATCTATGGTTATGTGCACATCAATGTGTGAAACTATCTCAATTTCACTGTTACCCTAGCATGACTAAATAGTAAAATTTCTACACTTACCCAAAATATTTTAAATAAAAAAATGATAGAAGTATCAAAATTAAAAAATAATAGTGTGTTGAAATAGGAATTTCGCTATTTTCAATGCAAGTTTTGATAATAGAGGGTGACATAAATCCAAATTTGAGGAATCCAATCTAATATTTTGATTGATCCTACTCAATATCACATCATCTTACTAGATATAATGAACTAAGTAATAGGATATCTCCGGATTATTCTTGATTATTCTTGACTTACTAGATTAATCATGTAATCTTCTAGATTAGGATAGTTGAGACTTTCTAGATTATTCTTATAATATTCTAGATTAAGATAGTTGTGACTTTCTAGAATATTCTTACAAACTTCTAGAATAGGATAATTGAGACTTTCTAGATTATTCTTGTAATACCTATAAATATCCTATTGGGGCATTTGTAATAACCATTTAAGAATTCTCAATCAAATAAGATCCTTACATGGTATCAGAGCCTCAAGGCTAACGCCACCCATTTCTTAACGCTAGCCGATCACACCTCCACCACAAAAAAATTTCTTTCTAAGTCATGGCCTCCACTCCAACCACACCGTCATCTACCACCCCCCACCCCACCGTTATTAATCCTCTAGACAACACCACACACCTCATTGCTATTAATGTTTCGGCACAAGCACCTCTAAAACTCACATCCACAAATTACACCGCATGGAGGCTCCAATTTCAAACGCTTCTCATCGGCTACGACTTACTCGGATTTATTGATGGAACAAAGCCATGTCCACCTTCCACCATCATGCAAAACGGTGTCTCATCACCCAATCCAGATTATCTCTTATGGATCCGTCAAGACCAACTCTTGCTCAACGCCATTATCGGTTCTCTCACACCGTCACTAATCCCATTCATTGCTACTGCAAAAACATCCTATGATGCTTGGACGACTCTTTCCAACACCTATGCTAAGCCGACTCGCGGTCGCATTCTCGGTCTCAAGAGTCGCCTCACCAACCCCGTCAAAGGTACTCAGTCTATCACTGAGTATATGCAAGATATCAAAACCACTGTTGATGCATTAGCCCTTATGAACGTCTCGGTTGATTCTGAAGATCTCGTCATAAAAATTCTTAATGGCCTTGACGAGAACTATAAAGAACTCTCTAACGCTATTCAAGCACGAGAAACATCCATCTCTTTCGATGAGCTACATGAGAAACTGCTCAACCATGAAGCACAACTGGCGGTCAAAACAGATTCATCTTCTCCTATCCCTGCCACAGCTTTCCCTGCTACTCGGTCTTCCCCACAGAGTTATGCTTCATCACCCCAACCATCGCGTGGTCTTCCCCGCTCCTTTAACCAACCTCGCGGTCAGTCAGCCCGATCGTCACATGTCTCCTTGACATCTCGGCCTTCATTTCCCGTCAACAATCAAGGACAACGCCCGTATCTCGGTCGCTGCCAGTTGTGTGAACAACACGGCCATTCCGCAAAACGCTGTTCCTTTTTCAAGCATATTCCATGGACTCCCACTGTCCAACAGTCACGTCCCCGGCCTCGTCCAGCCTATATGCCACCAAGTGCTCACACGGCCACTCATCCATCAGCTTCGTCAACACCATCTGAATGGATCTTAGACTCGGGCGCCTCTCATCACGTCTCTACTGATCTTGCGAACCTTTCGCTTCACTCTCCTTATGATGGTTTTGATGACATTGTCATTGGTAATGGGAAAGGCCTGGTCATCACTCATATTGGCTCCCTAAATCTACCCACTTCATCCTCATTATCCTTCCCAAATACTCTTTGTGTTTCAACTATGACAAAAAATCTTATCTCTGTCTCACAATTATGTAACACTAACAATGTTGTTGTTGTCTTTTCCATGTCTGGCTTTCAGGTGAAGGATCGTCAAACGGGGGCCCTTCTTCTCCAAGGACCACATAAGGACGGAGTTTATTATTGGCCGGTCACGATGGGCTCGTCAGCTCCACCACGTGCTCTCTTGTCTGTCCCTCACTCCCTGTCTTTGTGGCATTCCCGTCTTGGTCACCCATCCCACAAAATTATTCGTCATTTAGCCTCATCTAACGTCTTTTCTTTATCTTCCCGTCTTCTATCAAACTTTTCTTGTAATTCTTGCAAAATTAATAAAAGTCACAAGCTTCCATTTTATGAATCTACCCTTTCATCTTCAACACCCCTTGAATTAATTTTTTCTGATGTGTGGTCTTCTCCTATTCTCTCCGTTGATGGATTTAAGTACTATGTTGTTTTTGTTGACCACTTTACTAAGTACATATGGTTATATCCTCTAAGACGAAAAGCAGATGTTCTTGAAACCTTTGTCAAATTTAAGTCTCTTGTGGAAAACTACTTCAAAACTAAAATAGTTACCTTATACACAGACAACGGGGGGGAATATATTGCACTCCATTCCTTTCTTGCATCTAGTGGGATTACACATCTCACAACACCTCCACATACTCTCGAACACAATGGCTTTTCAGAACGTCGACACCGTCATATTGTCGATACCGGTCTCACTCTCCTCCATCATGCGTCCATCCCCCTTACTTTTTGGCCCTTTGCTTTTGCCACAGCTACCTACCTCATTAACCGCATGCCTAAAACCAATCTCTCCATGATGTCTTCATTTGAAAAATTGTTTGGTCATTCCCCTAATTTTCAAAAGCTTCGTGTCTTTGGCTGTCAGTGTTACCCATGGTTGCGTCCGTATACCGCTCATAAATTGGAACCTCGATCTCGTGCTTGTGTCTTTCTAGGCTACTCTTTAACACAAAGTGCATATATCTGCTATGATCAATCTTCTTCCAAAATATTTACTTCTCGTCATGTTGAGTTCGTCGAAGACGTTTTTCCATTTTCCATACCCGTCTCATCTGTCCCACCCTCGAGTCCTTCGTCATCTTCTTCTCTTTTCTTTGAAGCCCCGTCTACCTCACGTGGTGGTGCGGCCAGTTCGTCTCTCTTGCTCAATGATGAACCCTCATCCTCGGTCTCGCTCACGGCCTCCAATGATGATTCCTCACCATCGAGCTCTTCCTTTGTCTCTCCCATTCCCCCTATCACTTCCACCTTGCCCAGACCCGTCTCCAATAGCCACCCTATGCTCACCCGCTCCAAAAATAACATTCACAAGCCGAACCCCAAGTATTGCCTTATCTCTTCCCATCCACCTACTGACTTTGAGCCCACAAGTGTAACTCAAGCCCTTGCTAATCCACGATGGCGCTCTGCTATGTCCACTGAGTTTGATGCCCTCCTTCGGAATGGTACGTGGGATCTTGTTCCTTCTAGTGGCTCGCAAAATATAGTTGGTTGTAAATGGGTGTTTCGAATCAAGCGCAATCCTGATGGATCTATTGACAAATACAAAGCTCGCCTTGTTGCCAAAGGTTTTCACCAACGACCCGGCATTGATTACTATGACACTTTCAGTCCGGTTGTTAAGCCCACTACTGTTCGTCTTATTCTGAGTCTGGCACTGTCACGCAGTTGGGCTCTTCGGCAACTTGACGTCAATAATGCTTTCCTTCATGGTCATCTTGATGAAGAGGTCTATATGGCACAACCACCTGGCTTTATTGATGCCAATTTTCCCTCTTATGTTTGCAAACTAAAGAAAGCCATCTACGGTCTTAAGCAAGCACCTCGGGCGTGGTATCAAGAACTTCGTAGCTTTTTGCTTCAATTGGGCTTTGTTCATGCCCAGTCGGACACGTCTCTCTTTGTGTTCAACCACAATGGTCTCACTGCTTACTTCCTGGTGTATGTTGATGACTTAATTATCACGGGTAGCGATACTATTTTTGTTTCTCGTGTCATTGATCAGTTGGCTGCCCGGTTCTCTATCAAAGACTTGGGATCGTTATCTTACTTTCTCGGTATCGAAGTTCTCTCGCACAAAAACTCATGCTTCCTTTCCCAACGGAAGTACATTGTGGACTTACTTACACGACACAACATGCTCTTTTCTAAACCGGTTCAGACACCTCTTGCAGTTGGTACTATACTTTCACTTTATGATGGCTCTCCCCCCACGGATGCCACTATGTATCGACAGGTTATTGGAAGTCTTCAGTACCTGCTTGTCACGCGCCCAGACATTGCCTTCGCAGTTAACAAACTCTCACAATTTATGCATGCACCGTCTGAACGTCATTGGGGTGCTGCCAAGCGTCTACTCCGCTATCTAAACGGTACTCGTGATCTTGGACTTCGCCTTCGTGCCAGCTCTTCTCTGTCCCTTCACTGTTTCACCGATGCTGACTGGGTGGGGAATTTTGATGATCGCACATCTACAGGGGCCTATGTTCTCTTTCTTGGTCCTAATCCCATCTCGTGGAGCTCGAAGAAGCAGCGCTCTGTCGCCCGCTCCTCTACTGAAGCTGAGTACAGAGCAATTGCCTCTGCTGCATCGGAAGTTCAGTGGGTTAGGTCTCTACTTGCTGAACTTGGGGTCTCACTCCCCTCGCCACCAGTTATTTACAGTGATAACATTGGTGCAACGTACCTTTGTGCTAATCCCATTTTTCACTCTCGCATGAAGCACATCTCCATTGATTATCATTTTGTCCGGGATCTTGTTCAACGCTCTATGCTTCGCGTGTCCCATGTTTCTTCCACTGATCAGCTTGCCGACGCTCTTACAAAGCCTCTTTCTCGGACTCGACTACGTGACTTAGTTTTCAAGATTGGTGTCTCCTCTGGATCACCATCTTGAGGGGGCCTAATAGGATATCTCCGGATTATTCTTGACTTACTAGATTAATCATGTAATCTTCTAGATTAGGATAGTTGAGACTTTCTAGATTATTCTTATAATATTCTAGATTAAGATAGTTGTGACTTTCTAGAATATTCTTACAAACTTCTAGAATAGGATAATTGAGACTTTCTAGATTATTCTTGTAATACCTATAAATATTCTATTGGGGCATTTGTAATAACCATCTAAGAATTCTCAATCAAATAAGATCCTTACACTAAGTACTTACATGCGCAGAATTTCTGCCTCAATATTGTCCTAACTTCTATTTGGGAGAACTTATCGCTCTTATTATTACTTATTTTTTTATTTTTTATTTTTGACTAAGCAAAAAAGATTATATAAAAAGATGAAAAATGTATGGTTTAATACAAGAGGCATACCACAAGGTTGCAAATTTGCCAACCAACAGAAGACACGACAAATTGCCAACATATGTCTTCTTACATTAATGGATAAGTCCAACATATTTTTTTTCTTTTTGCTAACTAAGCCAATGAATTACATAAATATGAAGAAGAATTACACATAGAGTCAAACATTATGGGTCTTACTAATTTCATATTTCTTTCTGGATTCAAATACATGTGTACTCACTAAACATGCACCGGTTGACTAGTTTATTATTATTAAGAAGTCCTTTAGATTTGTCACATGTTGTTTATAAAACTAAGATTGGGGATCAAACGAGGTCTCACTAATTTCAGAATTTTGAAGTTATAGAAGTATCAAAATTAAAAAATAATAGTGTGTTGAAATGATCCTTGTACATCAAGTCAATTAATATAATTCCTTTCTTTGCTTGGAAAAATAAATAAATAAAAATAATTCATTGCTTGATTTTGAAAATAATATTAAGAAAAAGGACACAACTGCCAAATGGTATCACAACGTTGACATTATGATCTTAATAGCCCTATCCAAAAAAAAAAAAAAAAAAATCTAGGGTCAACTAGACAATTCTTGTTTTATGAGATACCTAAAGGGAATTAAATGTAATAGGATAACCCTGCATGGAGATTAACAGTTCATAAAGAGGATCATAAAATATACTAAAATTAAGAAATATAATGTAGTATATCCTAATTTATAATAATCAATTAACAATTTTAGGATGAGAAACTTAGTTGGGAAAGTCTATGGGCAATGATACTATATACAGACCTGGTTCAATTCCAACCAGCACCATGTAATGGTACTTAATAAAACCAGGTTTCAACTAATTGGAAAAAAAATGTATCTAGTGTAGATATTATATATGGTAGTGATTTCGTCTATCTCATGCACCATATTACAATTATGTTTTAAAAATCAGGCCCAACCACTGGACCAACCAGGTTTAACCAGATTTTTAAATAAAATCAGTTCAGCTAATGAACTATTGATTTTTGTGAACATTATCCTTTTATTAATGGGTTGGGTTCCATTGACTCAAGAAGTAACACATGATATGGATCGTGTAAACAAAATTTAATGGCTAGTAATTATCCTCGAGATACATTACATTCGGATATGTATTATTAGGGTGCACAAAATCCCAACTATTGGATATATTACGTTTACATAATGAAGATTATGTATAGGAAATGAATGCATATTCTTAATTTCTTTAATAAACAAACATTATTCCAATTAAATTGAACCAGGATTTGACCAATTTGAAGAATATTTGGTCCATCATCAGTTCAATTTTAAAACATTGATTATAATGTTTTTCCTTCCATGAATACTTTCTCTCACATTCTTTTTTGTTTTTTCTCAACAGTTAAATTATAAAATTGTTTAATACTTTCATGGGTTTCTAGTTGGCTAAAACTATAGTGTTAGATCTTATTTAGCAAATAAAAAAAAACTAAAATGCATTTGGGTGGACAAACTTTAGTAATTAGTTGACCTTCCAAAAGCTCTATGAACTCTTAGTAGTGATGTGTACTAGAGAAAGTTACAATATCAATTATGAAATGAAAATTTTCTATTATTACTATCCCTACTAAAAATTATACTTAACTAAATAACGCCCTAATGTAGCAATGAAGCTTGTGAAATGAGTAATGGAAAATAGAAAATTTTTACTATTACTACCCATACTAAAATATTGTGCTTTTCCAAACAAAGTGAACAAAGCCCCTGATATAGCAATGAAAGCTTATTTATGATAAGTGTGTATTTTATTTGCGCCCTAAGGTTCCTACAAAGGTTGTTTTTTTGACTTTGACAACGGTGCTTGAGAGGATTCAGACTTTCGATTTCCTGATAAGGAGGGGTATGTGTAGGGTTAATGGTTGTTTGTTGTGCTTGTGAGGGGGAATCGGTGGATCATATACTAATCTATTGTAGGTTTACTTCAAAGATGTGGACACACTTCTTAAGTTTGTTTGGTGTTTCAACTTGCTTGTTCGAAATGGTCAAGGATCTCTTTGTTTCTTAGTTCTTCCTTGGTGATCAAGTCTTAAGTGCAAAGAGGTTGTTGTGGAGTTTCACTTTGTTTGCAATATGTTGGAGTATTTGGAAGGAGTGTAATAGTCATACTTTCAATGAGTTGGCTAAGGATTGTAAGAAAATAATTTTGTCCATTTTGGACCTTTTTCTATTGGTCGAAGGTTTTGAAGGATTTTAGGAGTATTTTTCGAGGATTTCATAGGCAATTGGGATAGGGTGTGTAGTTTAGTTATTGAGTAGTTCTCTTTGTTTCGGTTTTGCTTGATTGGTCATCTTGGCCGGCTGTGTGTATTTTAATGAAATTCATTTATGTAAAAATAATAATAAAAAAAAGAAAAAAAAAAAGAAAAAGAAGAAAAAGAAAAGAGGGTATATCTTTTAAGTAATTCTTCCTTCTTTTATAAGGCAAGGATGATTGCCCACGACATGAACAGTAGCCCTAATGTTAGAAGAATTGATTTGACAAGACTGTAGTAACAGTGAGCAGATAGAGGCACAGTGCCAACATCTATAATCACCAACCAGGACAAAAAGGTACCATAACCCCGGAAAGTGAGGTGAGTCCCCCATCTCTCAAATGGGATGAAATCTTATCCATGAAAGTGAAAGATAAAAAAGTGAAGGATAACAAAGAGCACGTTGAGAGGCTAAAGTCATTGTGACAATTTATCCTGACAAAAGAGTAAATCATAGACAAGGACTTTCCTCCACAAGGGATGATCTTGGATCAAACCCTAATGAAATGCAACAGCTTATAAACATCACATCTATAAAGAAGTCGTTGCTGTTGAAGCTTCCTCTTAGTGGGTTTTGATTATTTTGTTGGATATTTAAAGCTGATAACGATTCCACGTTGTAGTATTGAAGTTGTGTGTGTACTCTAATACTGCAGAAAGTGGAAGACATGGCATGATAGCATCGATAAAGATAGATAGGTTTAATCTTTGATAGATAGTCGTACCAAGCATGCATGGCCATGTCTGGAAAATAGTACAAGTACCAAGTTATTGCTTGCCTATACGCTTCTATGGCAATATGTATGTGCATGCACATGTCTGAATTACTCTAAGAGCTCCATGCACAAGTATATGCATGTGTCTGTACACGTCAGTCTTAACCATGTGTTTGATGTTCCACTGTGTGGAATATACTTGTGGGGGGTCCACCGATGGTGGGTGCATCACTGATGGAAAGATGGTGTACCAAGATCGAGGATCAGTTGATCATAAAAGTAGTTAGAAGATTCACTTTGATACCGTGACAAAGAAAGCATTTCGATTGATTCAACATATAATTACGATAGTCCACATAGAGTACATGGGGGGGGGGGGGGGGGGGGGGGTAATATTCGCTGACTCAAGAAAATATACATGATAATGCAAAATCCAAAGGTCAAGATTTTTATGTATACCGATAATATATTTTCTATTGAATCAATTATCTCAAAGATGGGGGGTAATATTCGCTGACTCAAGAAAATATACATGATAATGTAAAATCCAAAGGTCAAGATTTTTATGTATACCGATAATATATTTTCTATTGAATCAATTATCTCAAAGAAGAGTCTAGACCAAAGGATTTTGTACTTTCATGGTCAAGATTGTGTATTTTTTATTTAGTCATTTTCGTGATCATGTGAGCACTATGAGGAAAAAGTCAGTGAGAAGTTTTTTTTCATCCCATGACCTAGGTTCAAATTCCGTTGAACCCACCTCACCTTTGTTAAACACCATCTCCCCGCTTGCCAAGCAAAAATAAATAAATAAAAGAGCAGGGCTATACTCTTGTGTAATTTTGTCATATAAAAATCGATAAGATAGTTCAATAATACAGAGAATAATTCATAATTAGAGATAGTTTAATAATAATGACATAAGACATTTCTAGCGTTTACTCTTTTCATTTTCCCTTTGTAAATATATTATATTGCTTTATTAAAATTCTTATTGTCTATTTGCTCACCTAAGAAGGTGTGAAACGATTTATCTAACAATGCCACAACTTAGGGTTTTATAAAATAATAAAGTTGAAATCCCTACCTCCATGAATGCAAGATATTAGAACTTTTGTTGTTGTGGCTGTCGACACTGGTTTAAGTGAACTAGGGGTGAAACTTGGTCTGGTTTAGGTAAGAACCAATAGCTTTGGGTTTGTTATCTTTAGTTTGGAATAATTTGTCATTCGATTATGAGTTAAGAAATTGGAGAACCGATCAATTTGGCTGAAGTAAAAGAGGAAAAATATTAAAATGGGTTAAAAAGAAATATGGTAAAGTTAGATGGGGGAAATGGATGTAGAAAAACTATAGTTTGATGGGATGTTTATCCCCCACAAAATTATAGCAACTTTAAACTCTATAGTTATATTTTATCATATATAAATGTATATCTATGGATCTTGTTTGGTAATCAACTATTTGGCCAATATATTTTGTCTTACATGGAATGACTTGATTTTTTGTGAGGATGATCTCTATGATGAGGAGATCATTCTCACAAAAAATCAGTCTGTTCCAAAACTTCTAACCCTTGTTTATAAGTTGAAGAGTTGTAGACTGACCAATTTTTTTATAAATTACTTTTGATGAGGCTAGAAGTTTTTAAATATGTTGATTTTTGGTGAGTATGATATCCTCATCATAGAGACCATCACCACGAAAAATCAGCTCATTTTGAAACTTCTATCCCATATAAAATAAAACACGATGGCCAAATAATTGGTTGCAAAATAAATATAGGGTAGCTTTCAACATGCAATGCTAGGGAGATAATGTTAGGAGATAAATTTGTCTTATATGATTTAAAAGTTTTGGATTGGGCTGATTTTTTTGAAAGAATGATCACTATGGTAAGAAGATCATCATTACAACCAAAAAAATCAGTCTAATCTAAAACTTTTAACCCCATCAAAAGTGGTTTAGAATTGTGGATAGTCAATTTTTTATCGTTAATTTGTAAAACAATTTTGATGGGGTTAGAAGTTTCAGATTGAGTTGATTTTTTATAAGGATTATCTCCTCACCATAGAGACCATCCTCACAAACAATCAGTTCAATCCAAAACTTTTAAGCTATATATATATATCTCCTAACATTGTTTTCATAATGTTGTCCCCTGAACGCTCCCCGTATATATATGGAGTATTCAATTGACAATCTTAGAATGACAAAAATTTTGTCCTATATAACTTAAAAGTTTTGGATTGAATTGATTGTTTGTGAAGATGGTTTCTATGGTGAGAAGATAATTCTCAAAGGAATCAACATGGATGCCTAATTGAGCATTAACAACTTGAAGGTAAGGGCTAACACTAAAGTGGGCATAGATTGCACAAAAGGGAAAACAATAGCTCCATGGAGAGAAGAAAAGATTATAAAAGCTATCAAGACTGCAGCTGCCCAATTCCAAAGCATTGAGTTCTTCTTCTGCTATAGGGAGTGCAATCAAGCCGCGGATTATCTTGCTTCCTTCCTCAACTCCCTAAGTACTAACATGTTACGCCCTATGAATCTGCCTATTGAATTGCAAAGAATTGTAAGTAAGGATGCCAATAAGCACGCCTATGACATGATGTAGTTGTTTGTGTTTTCTGATTGGGGGTTTGCCTACCCTCCCATAATCTTCAAAAATAAAAAATAAAAAAATCAATACAAATAAACATTTATTATGGAAAATGATAGATACCCATGTCTTTTTCACCAAAGGACAAAATATGTAAGGGTATTATTAAAAAAAACGTGATGAAGAATTCTAATATCCCCATGAGATCTTGAATGTCATTATTCCCCATTTGTATATGAATAAGTTATTGATTTTTTATGGATAGATTAATGACTTATTATATGGAATTTCATACTATTTATTTATTTTTAAGAAAAATATTTGCTTTCAATGAGGTTTATAAGATATTGGCAACCCATAGAACCAAGCCGATTTGATTTCTGATTCACATTTGGCTCAGTTCTGGTTCTTACTTTGTGGAACCGACCTATGTTGGTTGGCTTCCAATTTCCCCCAATCTGAATCATACCGAACCAGTTGCACTCCTAAGCGAAACATCTAAAAATCAGGGTTTCATACTAAAAGAGACAACGAATCAAACACAAGATCCAAAGCATTGAAAGATGGGTTCTCTTACTAGGACTAGATTTCGAAGAATTCAAAGACAGTAATAGGAGAGGTTGCATGTTCTAAATGAATAAATTACCATTTACACAAGTTTTGATGTTAAATAGATAGTTAAAACTAAGATCAAATTAATGATTTGATTAAATTACTTAAAGTAATCATGTTTACAACATAATGTCACCCCTCATGCAAGATCCTGCCCTAACGATCCGGCAACCATTCATTCGCTAACACATTAAATAAATGTCTGCATGTTACTACTATCACTAGCATTACTTTCCACAGTACCAGCAAATGGCCACATAAGATTAGGGACCATCTGAAGGTTTTTGACTAACTAAACCATTAAAGAAACAATTAACAAAATCGAAAGCTTACATTCTTTTTAGTGGGGCAAAACTTTTTCTGAAGATCACTAAAAGGATTGAAATCTAACAAGAACTAGTTGTGTGCACGTGCTGCAAGATCTTTGGAATGATTGCCCCTCACGTCCTGGGAGCATCTTTTGATCGGTTCTCAGCCCATTGGATGCAAAATTGATTTTTATTATCTACCACATGTGCCGACGTAACAGAGGCATGAAACATTTTATTTTCGTATCTTTTGTAGCTCTCATGTTGCTAATGGAATGTATGCAATTGCATGAAAAATATTTTACAGATAAATAAACGAGGGGAGTGCTGACCAACGAGACATCCAGGGGACTTTAGTAATCTCCTCAACCATATGTTCTCCATGACTACCTTAAATAATATTCCTATTTCTTTTAGTACAAAATAAGGTTTTTACTCTTATTATACTTTGATAATTTGGTAAATATTATAAAAGTTTTTTTAAAAAAATTTGTTATTAAAAATACCATTGAATGATAACAAAATAATCCCTATTTTTTATACTAGATGATAAATTAAGATTCTTTTTTTCAAAAATTTAAGAAAAAAAAGATTAATGTTTTGAAAAATTTATGAGACTAGAATTTTTGAAGTTGCTAACATCTTAATGAAGTCTTGAACATTAGTATCTCCCTACAAAAAAAAAATTCAACCATAAGTAGAAAAAGATTTTTGTGCCTATATATATCATGATTAATTAATTTGATAATGTGCGTAGATATATAAAACTAAATGTAGCGTAGGGGTTACACTATTTTTTTAAAAACGTAAAGTGGTTCCATTTAGACATAAAAAATACCCCTTGAACTTTCAAACATTAGAGTAATTGAAAGCTAGTAAAGTAAAGAGGCTTGTTAATCCAACATACCTTTGAGATTGTGTGTTCCAAGTCCAGCTTACCCACCATAAAAATATAGAGATATTTTATTGTCAAACCAAGTTTTTCTGATGCCACCCCAATTTATAGGTAAATCACTAAAGATTTAACACACATCTTGAAGTGGTGTTTGCAAAAGTTGGTGTGGCAATATAATTTCTTAAAATAAAAGATTATTAGAGTAGTGGTGTGACCTCAATATTGACTTCATTTCTCACTTTTCTAACATGGAGGTGCACACATAATCATAGATTCACTTGTATCTTGATGAAAAGTATTTAAGATTCATACACCTCCACGTCAGCTAAGTGTGAAATGAGGTCAATCTTTTAGGTCATTCAACGTTATTCAAGATAATATTAGAAAAACAAGTGATTGTTGGTAAATATATCCTTAGAAATGTAAAATGAGAGAGAGAGAGAGAGAGAGGGGAGTAGTAGGGATTAACAATATTTAAATATTAAAAAGAGAAAGCACAGTAGGGAGATGGGGATTACGGGAAACAAGGGAGAAGTGCAGGGATTTGGGGAGATAAGTTTTCTTTCTTTAATAGTAAAAACTAATCAATCTATTTCTTCTCTACCTCGGGAGTCTAAAATGCTGGTCAAAGTCAACGGTCAAAGGATAAGCACCTCTGTCAATGTCTCCCCAAATACACACATTCTCACGTAAACATTCCCAACCCCACACCCACACTCTTCGCCAAGCACAAAGCGACCCCCTCCACCACTTGCACCCGCATTGGTGCGCTCATATTTTTTCCCGCGAAGCAACGGTCCCTTTTTTCCAACCAAAAAAATCAATTTATATAATAATCTCTTCTCTTTTTCCCGCCATTTCTCTCATTCTGTCCCCCCACTCGACGAATCTTACCCGTCCATTTCTTTGTCAACGGTCTTGATCTTAGTGGACTAGTCAACGACAAAATTAAAACAAATTTTTTGACGAATAGGTTTGTGACACGTGACGTCCCAGGAAGATTTTCTATTGATTTCTTAGGTCAATGAGAGAGGTAGAGGAAGACAAGCGGCGACAGATGCGGGGAGTGACCACGTGTCAAGAGATGGAGTGAGGGACTGTTTGCTGAGGTGTTGATGACGTCACTCTTTGGAAGTCTTTATAGTTTTACCCACCAACTTCTCTTTTTTTTTTTTCCTTTGCTCAGTTTGGGACGCTTTCGGTGATCCGATTGTGATTCTGTGTTAACGTGGCGTTCTGTTCTTTTACTTCTTAGAAAAAAATCGCCGATCAGTATAATTTTCTTATACTTGTCTAGCTAATTTAGTAATACAACCCTTGGCTATTAGTCAACAACGTTAGATACTTAAATAACTTGAGTAAAAGACCAAACTATCTTGTAAAAAAGGCAAAAACCCATAGCCTTCGTTATGTCTACAAGTGAAAAATAAAAGCTTTTATTGCAAGTATTTTAGTATTTTTAATAAGGGTCGGATTATATTAACTCAAGAAATAGCACTTGATCCCCTCTATGTAAATACAACATCCTACGAATGAGATTTTATGTGTATCCTTATAAGACAAACCTTGATTATACTTATCTCAAGTATAATTTTCAATTTTATTGAATTTTGTGTTTATGTGGAGGTCTTTTCGGACTTTCACTCATCGAGATGAGAATTATCTTTTGATGACTAATGGTCTTCTTCCTCTGATGAGGTTGATTTTGCTGGTCTATTTTCTTTTGAGGTAGCTTGAACAATAAAAGGTGAGAATGAGAAAATGATAAGACCCCGATGTATTACTTACCCAAGGCCTTTCGAAGTTTAAGTCAGCAAACAATGAAATAAGTGATGAAAGAGTTGGAGAAGATGATGACTAATGAGTTTTAGAGAGATGAAAATTTATGATAATTCAAGTTTTGAACCCTCTCTTAGTCATTGAAATGGGATCTTATAGCCAAATTCCAGGACATGTGTCCCCATGTAACTTTTTCAGGTGTATTGCCAGTTATTTGTTGAGTGAGATGGAGGTTCTGACTTTTCTCTTGTGCACAATGCCCACGCCCCTATTAATGCTAATATTTGAGTTAGATTAGTACTGTCTTAGTAGTCAGTTCAATAAATGTGGAGTTGGTGATTTTTACCATTTGTGGATAGTTTAGTCAGAGAATGCCATGTCTACTCTCTGTTTTGACACGATATCTTTTGAGATTTGTTGTAAGGGAGAGCTTAGATCTCCTTAAATTCCTTGTCTTATTATGTTGGGGACTCTTAGGCTGAGTTAGGTGCTCTACCAAGTTACGAGTTAGTCCACACTTGTTTTGTGGGTAATAAGGTTCTATTACAAACCGAGCCTACTCAGTGGTCTGCTCTACCATAAGAGTGATGCCCCAATATTCTCGTTTGGGCGCACGGTTCATACTGTGCTGATTGAGTTAGTTTCTTGCCTACTAGGGGATTCTGAACTGGTAGGAACAGGGTTGGGTACCCTTTCTTGTCTCTATGCTTAGAATAATTAGAGATCTTTATAGTTCATATTAATCCCTCAAAATTCATATAGATTTGGATTGGTACTTTCTGGCATAATTACTTATTTTGGGGACACACGCATGTCTCAATCTCAGTTAAGGACAAAAATGATCTCCACAGTTTACATGGTCAAGATCATTTCTTATTTCTCGTCATATTTTTTGAGTAAATGGAACCTAAACCCTTTTCACAGAGATTAAGTCTTGTTGATGGGCTTATAAGCACATTAAGCTATTGATCTATGGTCAATGGAGAGATTATTACTTGGCATTATTTCAAGAGGGTGATTTAAAAAAAAAAAAAAAAAATTGGTGTTTATAATATTTCTAAGATGTACGTTTTATTACTCATATTGTACATTCACACTGTAGTGTGAAAGGGCACATGAAGTGTTTGTAGGTTTCTTGTATCTATAAAATAGATTTTAGTTCTTAGAAGGTTCATCCACACTTAATCTCTCATCTTATCTTACATGGACTTCTATAAATATAAGAGATGTCCTCAAAATGTATGTAGTTGGATGTCCATATCTACTTTTTTTGTTAGGTACTTTTGTTTTTATGTCTTTCCATTTAGATGTCAATGATGAGTGAAATTTTTTCCAACTTTTGCCAACTCATTAACCTACTTCTATCTAGACCATCTCCTCTGCACACACTTATTGTAAAACCGACCTAAATATCCTTTTTTATTTATTTATTGTAATAGTGTTTTAATTCGTATGTTCTTCCCTCTAAAAGTATCTCTCATACGATGCTTTTGGATTGTTTTTTCCTCTCAATTTCTTCGCCATTCATATATTTTTCATTTATCATCCACGAGCTCCATTTTCCCAAGTTAAGCTCCCTTGTATAAGGGTGTTTGTCTTCTAACCCTCATGAGTTACTATAACTTGTATTACAAAACCAAGAACATGGGTTTGTTTTTTGAAAGATGAATCCAACCCATTATATTTAGGGAACTTATATTGCCACATCAAACTTTACATAAACACACAAATTAATGTAAATTATACAATGAAACCTAAGTCTTCTAGGATTTCTAGGAAATATCTAAAAGAAAAAAATCCTAAAAAGTTTAAGGGAAGGAAAATGAGAAACAGAGAAAAGAAAAAGAAAAAGAAAATAAATATGAATTTAGAAAAAATCATACGAAATCTTTAATTTTAAAATTTCATTTTTGTTTCGAACAAAAAAATTGTCTTTACAAAATTGAGATTTTAAAGGTTCTCAATAAGTGAAATTGTCCAAAAACTTCATCCATTTCTCTTTCTTGAAATATAATATTTGGAGAAGAAGAAATAGTGGTTCAACTATTTTCTAGGCGAAAAAAAAACATTTGGGTACCATAAAAAATAAAAATTAAAGAAATAAAGAATGACTATCGGCATGGTACTAAAGAGTCATGATGGGGTGACACAAGATTTACTGTGATTCTCACAATTCTGACGTGGACATGCATACATAACCGTAGATGATTTTTACTTGTATCGCAAGTAAATACATCTATAATTATGTGCACATGCCACGTCAAACTTGTAAGAATCATAGTAAATACTTTTTGTCATTTCAGCATTTTCCAGTACTAAATCATTTAATCTGAAAAGGTTGGTGTGCAAATAAAAGCTCTTTATATTGAATTGTAAATAAAGAAAAATTACAATTGTACATAAGAAAAAACATTTTAAACAATATAGTTTGCTGCTTTGTTGCTTTTTTTTCAGCCATCTTTGAAATGTTCCCAACCTTGGAAAAAATGTAGAATGTCCTGTTTTGTTCTTTTTTTGAAGGGACATAAAAATCAAAGGACCTTTGGGATTCTATTTGTTTATTCCAATTTGGAAAGGTATACTTAAATTTGGAAAGATAGTGTGATAGGTATTAAGGCTCTAACCATCTCAACTCTCATATAAACGTGGAAAGAATAAGTAAATGGAGGGAGACGTGCAAGTAATTATTATTTGATGAACTTCTCTTACACTGCTTCTTATTTTGACATTTTCCATATCCATCCCTTTGACTAAAAGTAGCAATTGTAGTTTATTGAAAAAGGTGCATCAAATTCTATGTACTTGGACAAACACATCTCAAGTTTTAAACAATTGATAATCTTTGAGATTTTTTGAATTTTTTATCCTAATGGCCATGCAACAATTTGGACTTTGGGATGATGATTCATAATTTGGACAAAATTATGAGCACCAATGTAGTGCCTAACAAAGAGACTCCAATTTCAAAGTCAAAGTTTGATTTACAAAGTATGCCATTGTTAAGTAGGGGTGTCGATGTAACTATATTTTGAAAACTTATCCAACATGAACCTGATCCATTTATTGGGAACCATCATATGACTATGCAACCTGTTTGATGAACGGATTGGGTTATGTCACCATGTTTAGGTTGACATGCACGTATAACTCATAAACAAACATTTTTTTTTTCTTCTAGAAGAGCAAATTTTGTATTAAAATGAAAATTTACAAGGGAAAGACCCTTAAGTTACAACTCTTTCGAAGGGAAGGCTCTGAAGGTCTTCCCAATAACACTTCTTAATTTACATTTATAAGTAGGCAATAGACATCCAAACATTTTGAAGAAACTGAGCTTTGAAGAGCAAAATTAGCTAAAGCGTTTGCTATAGCATACATTTTCAAATCGTGTTCATGGGTGTGTTAAGAATTGTCGGTCTTGTTTATAGATTTACCTTTTTCTTCTCCTACATTCTAACAAGTGGATTCCTAAATTGTTTCCTATTTTTTTATACTATTATTAAGGATACCAAGATTGTATGCTCCAGATTTTCGTAGTCTTTTACATTTTAAGCAACTCACACATTTCCTCCAAAACTTATATTCTCGGATGATCATTTACTAGAGAAAAGGACTTTAGACATCATTTTAAATATATAAAAAAAACATCAAATTTTAAATTTAAAGTGCCTTTTTTGTGGGGGTGGAGGGATCACACAAAAGTGTAGAACTTTTGACATTGATTTATATTTGATCTTTAAATATCATTTTTTTTAATTGACGTCTAAAAACCGCTTTTTTACCTGCACTTTGTCATTGAAGAATAGACATCACTTCTTTTATAGATATCATTAAAAAGTGATGTCTAAAGTCTTTTTTAAAGTAGCGCATGATCTCATTAGGGTTCTCGAGAATGTGTGCAAATACATCCCTCATCTAGCTCCCATTAGGGAGCCTATTCCTTCTTTTGCTCTTTCAAAAACGTATCGTAATCTCGTTAAAGAACACGAGAGAACGGTCTACCTTTCCTCTTCTATCTTGAGGATAGTCTAAAAATTATTCAGCGCTTCCCCTTATTCTCCATACAATGACCATGATCATCAACAAACAATTTGGTCATAGCCCACATAATCATGATAGACGGTGGTTCTGATGGGAGGTGAATAACTTTGTAACTTTGCTCCTTACACGATAGTTTCATTCTTACACCGCAAAATAAACGAGTTTTTGCCGAGGAAATAAAATTCTAGAGAGTCCCACTTTCTCTTAGTCTCACTAACAAATACGTGAAGGCAAGAAGTAACTATTATTACACGTGTCGGTTACAGATAGTTAGGCAGCTGGCAGACCTGATAGAAGTTTCATACAAGTAACTCCTACCGTCCAACATATCGAGATATTGATGAGATTTTCAATTTTAACCAATTTATCACGATATAAATCAAGAACATATAACGAGAAATTGATTTCTTTTAAAAAAACGAAGCGGAACCCCGTTGAGATTATTACCGGGAAAGGAACACAATGTAACAGGATTACGGAAGTTGTTGCCGGTTCTTTTTAGGACATCCGCGGTACATGCATGCATGTACCCGGTGTACTTACTGCGTGTTTACCGGATATTTCCGGTCATACTAACCTTTCTCTTTTTCATTATTACTTCTGTTCTGCCCTTTACACACCTTGAGAGGGTGGAATCCAAACGGTTTCCCGGTTTTCCTTGTACGACAAGCACACACAAACGTGTGTACACCACCTCATTTTCCAAAGCTAAACTAAGAAAATTTTAATTAAAAAATGGATTAGTTTAGTTAGCGTAGCAAAGTAAAAATGGAAAAGATATTCAAAATGAAATTACTAAAATACCCTTCAATGATAATACTGTTTGTTTACAACGGTTTGGTGGTGTGGTATACTGTACCCACCCCTTACTTCTTCTATATATATATGCCCATTCTCCCCAACAATTTCCACACAGACACAAACTCTCTTCCTCTCTTCCTCTCTTCATACTTGTAAGGCTTTCTCTTGTTAAAGCTCTCTTGTTATTGAAACCATGCCAGAACCTCCTAAGAAGTCATCCGTTACGACGGATTACATCTTCGATATGAACAAGAAGGCGCTTCAATTTATCGAAGATGTTACGACTAACGCTGATGAAGTTCAAAAGCGAGTTCTCGCTGAAATCCTCTCTCGTAGTGCCCATGTCGAGTACTTGAAGCGACATGGGCTTAACGGGCGAACAAACCGCGAGGATTTCAAGAAGATCATGCCTGTCATTAGTTATGAGGATCTTCAACCCGATATAAATCGTATCGCCAATGGCGATTCCTCTCCTATTCTTTGTGGGCAACCCATTTCCGAGTTTCTTACTAGGTGGGTATCCTTCAAATATAATAATGTGCATGAGTTTCGCTTTACAATTACAACAACAATACATGTATCTCATCACATATCTTTAAGATTTAGATTTTTAAATATTAAATATTGGTTTGTAATTTATGTTACAGTTCGGGGACTTCGGCTGGAGAGAGGAAATTAATGCCAACTATCGAAGAAGAACTCAAGAGGCGATCATTACTTTACAGCCTTCTGATGCCTGTGATGAACCAACATGTTCCTGGTTTAGAACAAGGCAAAGGAATGTACTTCTTGTTTATAAAATCTGAAGCTAAGACTCCAGGAGGCCTAGTAGCTCGTCCAGTTCTAACAAGCTATTACAAAAGCTCACATTTTAAAGAAAGGCCTTATGATCCCTACACCAACTACACAAGCCCAAATGAAACAATTCTCTGCTCTGATTCATACCAAAGCATGTACTCTCAATTGCTTTGTGGCCTTTATCAAAACAAAGAAGTTCTTCGAGTTGGAGCGGTTTTCGCTTCAGGTTTCATTCGGGCAATCCGATTTCTCGAAAAACATTGGACCCTTCTTTCCAACGACATCCGAAATGGTACAATTGACCCCCAAATTACCGACCCATCGGTTAGAGAAGCCGTCTTGAAGATACTCAAACCTGATCCAAAACTTGCGGAATTTATCGAGATCGAATGTAGTAGGGAATCATGGCAAGGGATTATAACAAGGTTATGGCCCAATACTAAGTATATCGATGTTATCGTCACGGGGACCATGTCTCAGTACATTCCTACTCTTGATTATTATAGTAATGGCCTCCCACTTGTTTGCACGATGTACGCGTCGTCCGAGTGTTACTTCGGCTTGAACCTTAAACCCCTTTGTAAGCCTAGTGATGTCTCCTACACACTCATTCCCACCATGGCCTATTTCGAGTTCTTGCCTGTGCATAGGAACAATGGAGTAACAAATTCGATCTCGGTTCCTAGATCGTTGAACGAGAGGGAACAACAAGAACTCGTCGATCTTGTTGATGTTAAGCTTGGACAAGAATATGAGCTCGTTGTCACTACTTATGCTGGTAAGAATTGATCAACTAAACGAAATTTCAATAATATATTCGATTTAATAATTTTGTGTTCATAGTTCCTAATTCAATTATCGATTTTTACAGGACTTTATCGATATAGAGTGGGTGATGTGCTCCGAGTCGCGGGATTCAAGAATAAGGCCCCTCAATTCAACTTTGTATGTCGAAAGAACGTCGTTCTAAGCATCGATTCCGATAAAACCGATGAGGTCGAGTTGCAAAATGCTGTGAAGAATGCTGTGAACCATCTCGTGCCATTCGACGCCACTCTAGTCGAGTACACAAGTTATGCGGACACATTAAATATCCCAGGCCACTATGTGCTCTATTGGGAGCTTCGTCTCGTTGGTGCAACTCCAATTCCTCCATCTGTTTTCGAGGATTGTTGCCTTGCCATTGAAGAATCACTCAACAGCGTGTATCGACAAGGGCGTGTCTCGGATAAATCGATTGGGCCTCTTGAGATAAAGATAGTCGAGAATGGGACGTTCGATAAACTCATGGATTATGCGATAAGCCGTGGTGCTTCCATAAACCAATACAAGACGCCTCGATGCGTGAAATTTGCTCCAATTGTTGAACTTCTTAACGCGAAGGTTCTTTCGAATTATTTCAGTCCAAAATGCCCGAAATGGGTACCGGGTCATAGGCAATGGCGCAATCAAAACTGAAGAAATTAAGAGAGAAATTGTGACAATGAGAGAGGAATGTAAGTTATTTGTGTTTGTAGTTTTCATGGAATTTGAAGCAAACGTGGCTGTTTATGTGATCAGCTTGGTGAGAGAAAAATTCTCCAGTTTTAGATTACCCATCTAGAGTTTCAATTAGCTGTGTACAAAAACAGTTCCTGTTTCAATGGAGTTTTTTAATTTATTTATTTTCACTTAATTAAATCTCCACTTCATTTTATTTATTTTTTATAAAATTTAGCCTCGAATTCAGCCCACCAATATCTAAGGGACAATAATAAATTCAATATAAAACTAACCCACCCAAGATTCTCTCCTTTTTTCTTTTTTTGTTTGCAAGTTTATAGGAAATTAGAAATACCTCCAATTATATTTTTGTTCCATTGAGCATTGTTTTTTAAGCAGATATTTTTACTTACCTCCGTATATAATGTATCATATTTGGCCTACCTCCCTATAATTTAGGATTTTACATTTGTGACATGATCATGTGCACCCAAGGAGTTAATTAGCAAAACTATTTCAGTCCACCTCTTACCCGGCCCACAAGTTTCTCTCCTCTTTGTCTGATTGGCATAAGAAAAAGTTGTCTCACAGGAAAATCAATCTGATTAACCAATCACACTAAACGGGATGTATTGAGGGCATTGCCAATTTACAAAACTATTGATATTAGACATTGATCTATCTGTTTATTTTTTATATTAGTTGGGTCAAACAAATTCCTTAATAGAAACACTTCCAAATGATGCACAAGAGAATAGGGAGTGAGGTGGCTACCCAACCCCCAGTTGTACAGAATCAAGACTTTTTAGTCAAGGTCCAATGTTCAAGGATTCTACTAAAGTTTTTAAAATATTCCTAATTATTAAGGGAGGTATATGGAAAATTCTAATTAATTATACAGACTTTAATTCTTGAAATAAAAATATATTAATTTCAACATATCAAGGGAGAGAAGAATCCAACCCACTTTTTATTATTTCCTCTCCGGTAATCAATCCATGCCGGGAAACTGACAACTTTCCGGTATATATAGAAATTCCGATCAAGAGACAATATGTGTCAGATGGGCTTCAGATATCTTGAATAAAGAGAAGACAAGTTCGATGTGAGAACTGTTGCTTGTTTCCTCTAATTGTAAGGAACAAAAGAACAAAGATTATTTAAAACATGTTGATGATCATGTCGAGGAAGAGTTCTACAAGTTTCAGAGAGACACAGAAAAAGAGAGATGGACAGATTCAAAGACAACCTTCCCCCCCAAAACAAAAACAAACAAAAAAAAAAGCCTTCACAGAGAGACAGATAACTTTAATAAGAGAGAGACATCAACACCAGTTCTTATCAGATAATAAACCAGAGAAAGAAAAAGAGAGAGGGTCTGATCTTGATAAGGCATACTGTACAGTACTGTAGTATAATAATACTATACGTCTTTTTCTACTTTATGGTTCCCCATTTATGTTTTATATATCAATTTATTTTCAGTAAGGATTTGATGTTAACTAATAAAAATATTAAGATGTTATATCAATAGAAACTGGCCACGTGTTACCCACGATTTAGCAACTTTTTTTATTTCCTCAATAACTTACGATTTTGGAAGACATGTGGGTGTATGTTGATTTAACAGCTTAACAACCTCATTTGATAACAGGAAAGTCCCACTAATTTAGTTGTGGAGTTTATTTGTAAGGCAAGAAAGGACCCCTCCATCCTTGCAAGTCAATTCCTCGGAAGATAGTCGGCTAGAGTGTATAAATGAAAACCTAATTCACAGATTTAGAACTCGCCGGGTTGACTCTATTCGATTGGATTTCAAGGTAATTTTGAAATTTTGAAAGTTTGAATTAAGTTTATTCTTGATAATAAATTATAGGAATCCTAAAAGGGTTTATGATGAAAAGATAGTAAATCTTTAACCATACCTAAGTAATTACAATTTAATCTTATTTTAATCTCTAACTAAAAGGGTTTATACAGAAAAGATAGTAAATCTTTAACCATATCGAAGTAATTACAATTTAATCTTATTTTAATCTCTAACTATTTTATCTAATTTGAAAATATAATTATGTGATTACTAATATACCTTATTATATTAATCCTATGGTACTTTAAGATATTTTCACAATTGTATGTTTTTTTTAATAAGGAACGCATGATTGATTATATTTAATATCAAATAAAACATCATGCTTTTTTTTTTATATTTGTAATTTGTCAAAAAGTGTCTATTGTCATAGTCTATGAATCTATCATCATCTATTTCATCTCACTCGTCATATGTTTATTGGAGTTGGTGGTGGTCATTAGATCAGATTATTTATGATCTCTTCCAACAACATTCGATTTGATTGTGTGGCTCGATTATCTAACAATGTTCGTTGTTATGAAAAATAGAAATCATAAAAGAATAGGAGGTCAATAAACAATTTCTTAATGGAACATAAGAGAAAAATGTTGATCAAGACCTCAAACATCCTCTGAATGGAACATAAGAGATAAGCTTTGGTAAAGACCTCACATCACTACCGTGATTACAATATCCATTGACAGTGAAGAGTTGCAAGCCCAAGTTTCATCTTTTGTGCATTATAGAATGATGCTAGGGAAAGCTCCCAATGCTCTATGTGTTGGAACCCACCTGCCTAAAGGGACAAACCAACCAAGAATTGCTTGAGGCGATAGAACATAAGAGGGAAGTATCCACTCTTCCCCTTTTTCCTTGATTCTATTATCTTTTTCTTCTTCTCATGCAAAAATTGTAATACTAATAGATCATTCCCTTTTAGCGAGGTTGGGGATGAGTAGGATGTGAACATAAATGAAAAGAGAATGGATTAATTGATGAGATTTCGTAATAGTGTCACCACACATCATTGATGAAATGTTGGCATACCAAGATTGGTGTGCTCAGTAGAGCTTGAATTTTGATACCAAGTAAAATTTACAAAATTTAATTTTGTTCTTAACAATAAAATAAAGTAACCCTCAGAGGGTTTATATAAAAATTGTGGGAAATGTTTACATGTCTAATAATCATAATCTAATATAATTCGATCTTTTTATCAAGCTATTTAATCTAATCCTAAAATATGATTGAGTGTATCACAATACACCTTATTGCATTGCTTCCTATAAGAATTTAATACTTTAAAAATAATTACCAAGTCTTTAACTTGAGTCAAAAATCAATCTCCACCAAATTAGATGTGTAGTTGCTTAGATTAGCTATGAAATGAGTTTCTCAAGTTGTTTGCATACTAGCTTCCACCTCCCCAAGAGAGCTTGAACCTCATTTCTCCACTAATGGGCATTCCAAGCTCCCAACTCTTTTGGAGAGTTACTTTAGACCATAAAATTTCTTTTTTTCTTAATATCTCGCACTTAAAAATATAATAAATTACTACTTTAGCAATCCCTATAGACAAAAATCCTATCTATACCCAATCTGCTTTATTTTTCCATCCTTCCTTTCCTTTAGTATATATGGTATTCTGATATTTTTAAAATCTCGAAATGGTTCCTAAACACCAATATGATCCAAGATCAATTCTTATAGTATTACTTTGAATTGATTCCCAACCATATACATATTTCTTCAGCTTTTTTTAATAACATTGCAACTTCACCTCTTCCCCGGAGCAAATCATTGAGCTAATCCAAACCTGTCTGCAATATCTAAAACAAAATATTTTAAATTTTAAATTATTGAAAATCTTTGTATTGACTCCATCAAATCAAATTGCTAGTAATTGATTTGACCTAACTTGATTGACATTTTGAATAGTATGGAGTTCTAAAATATATTTCTTTTATCATAATCTGACTAGTTGACAAGGAGCTCTACCCTTTATTAAAATCAGGAAAAAGGCTACTTAGTTGCAATATATATCTTCTTGCAATATGATTGAATGTAGATTCATTGTTCTAGGAGCTGACTAAATTTTGCCTCCTTTTTTGGACGACCCATTGTTTTCACAAACGATAGTTGTCTTTACAAACAAAAGCCAACTCCCCACTATAAAAAGTAGAGATGATGCTCATTCAAAACATCGGGAGAGTAGCGTGTGATCTCTAACTAAACAAGAGATTATGCAATCTCTACTGAAAGATGACCACTTAGCGAAGGGGTTGACAAATCCCATCACAGTCGCGATCAATCAATTAAGCCATACTCTATTAATTAAAGGAAGGCCGGCCCTGAGAAATCAATTGTCTGACATAGAGCATGAGGTTTAGATGAGATTTTATTAAGAGGACTCCTTTCTAGATTAATAGCTAGCATGTTATACATGCACTCATTTCCATTAGGTTATAAAAGTAGAAACTATTGAAGGCCAAGTTATGCATTTTTCCACAAAATTAAATTTGAAACTCTTAAAAAATAGTTTCTCTACCTTGAGCATGTCATAGTAGTACATATGGTACAAGCAACTCAATAGAGGTAAAAGAGTAATGATCATGAAGAAAATCTCTTTGAAATGTGGAAAAAATCCATATTAAAGATGTTGGTTCGAAATGATTAATTTTGATCATTTTACATATTGTTTTATATCAATTCAAATTAAATCAGATTTAGACTAAAATAATTTGGTTAGAAAAAGTTACTTGAGATTGGCTTGAATTATCAATCAGAACTATTGGGATTCAATGAAAGAAAGCAAAATCTGGATTTGAGAGTGAACCTACTTCCCTCTCCCAATCGTGCCAACCAATGTGCGAGATCAATATTTTTTTTTATCTCAATTTATGCACATCACATGTAATTTCTTAGTTGTTTGAGTCAAAAGAATTTGATAGAACTCTACTTTTGAGTTCCCTAGTTGAAACTTAATACTCAATTAATAGTTTTCTAACCATTAGGGAATTAACATTTTAAGTAGTTTGTCTAGTAAAAAAAAAAAGTCATGATTATCTTACTCCCCCATGTGGCATACTCAAAATACTCTCCCGAAGTGACATGAACGAGAACCATAGATTTTATCCTTCGTGACATACATCTACACATCCCCATAAATATGTACAGTTACGTGTCCCAAGGGAAAATGATTTATGATTCTAACACATGCCACATCATGAGAGTATTTTGAGTATGCCACATGGAGGAGTCAGAAAATCATTACTCAAATTTTTATTATTAAGTAGTGGCTCCCATAGATTAAAATTGACCCAATAATTAATCATACACATATTTGGGAAAAAAGAGAAAATAAATCAATCTACATGAAAATTAAGATTGTTGTTGAATATCCTATTCCAGAGTTCCCAAAATTAATTAATTTGACCATTAATAGTAATTTGGTTTAGAATTTCAAGTGATGTAAGAAATCTATGCTGTAATTGCACTCTTAGAATGTGAATATGTAACAAAAAAATCCTTAAAAAAAATCGGTTAGCAATCAATTCCTTCAATATTCTATTATCTCATGTGGAGCTGTTGGGGATTAGTTTAACTATTTAACTCGTATCTTGTAGGAATATCACTGATGCTCTAAGATAAAATTTATTAGATATTTTGAGAACATCTTTCTTAGAAAAAAAAAAAACCTCTTTTATAGAAAATCTAATTATAAATTTTCCAATTTTATCTAATAAAATAATTCTTTCAAAATTATTTGATAAAACTTGTCTCATAGGTTTTTTGATTTTCTTGCATTTATCTTTCCTTAATCTTTGATGCTTCTTAAATTAGTGTGTATATATTTAATATTAGAAACTTATTATTACTCAGGCAGATCATTGAACACCCAATATACAACATTTCATGGATTAATTATTTGAGCCGACTTATGTGTGATCGAAGTAACAAAGTTATAAGCACAAATGCTCTGAGTATGCAATCAAACTATAGATGGGGTACCTACCCCCAACGGTAGATAGAACAGAGAACAAGTTCGGAGAACTAATGATAGTTTAGTAGCCAATAATTCCTTTTGAGATTAAATTTCTCCGTGTTTGGTAACTTTTTGTGTCAATGTAATACAATACTTGAAAAATGGATAAATTCAATGTCAAGATTCATCGAATTTGATTAGATTTAGTCAAATTTGACAGGCCTTGACAAATTTACCCCTTTTTGAGATAGTGTGATTAGAATTCATTTCCCAAATTGTATTCTTTGAATCATGATTATAATCGTCTTGGCGACATATTTACATTGGCTTTGGAATTTTAGTAGATTATTTCACTCAAAATTATCCCAAAAAAATATTTATTTTATTTTATTGGTATTTGTTTCTAATTTTTCTCATCTCAAACTTTAAATAGTAAAAAATTTAACATATATAAGTAATTTTCATTTATAAAATATGGAAGTTAGATTAGTCCTATAGTTCCTATAATTAGGCTAAAAATAATTAAGTTTAAATAGTAAATGATGCAATAAAGTATTTCGCATGATAAGAGTGCGAAACACTGCATCATCATCTCCATGTCCAAGTCGCCATTAATCGCCGAGTACGATTTCATAGGTTGGAGACAAACACACGTATCAACTTTGCCCCATTCCATGGATTCCAAAGTGGGACCCACAGCCCATGCAAGTGCGATCCGCGGAAGCGTAGAATCCGGATCATGAGACGGGGACCAATATTTGTTTTCGCCACGTGGATGAAATGCGTTGACCTGACGTATGCAATTTGTTTGATAAAATATAATGACGTGTAAGGCGTCTAGGTGATCTGATGGTGGACCCACATCAATTGGGGGATAGCAATCCACGTGGGGGTCTGTCTTTGTCGGCCCCTCTTTATCTTTGATATCTGACGTGCTGTTCCCTTCCTTCTCTCCTGGGCCCACCTTTGCCTTAATTTCAATTTTTGATGGGGTTACCTCCAGCTACAGTGCAGGGTTCTTTTCAGGACTAGCGGATTACAACTGGCAGCATATGAGTCCGTGGGTTTAAAAGATGTATTTATTTCTCCACTTTTAATATCACTCCACCAATATTTTAGCCCAATGAGAAAAACAAAACCACTTTTCATTTTTTTCCTTTAATTTAATATATATATATATATATATATTTTTAAATTTTTTATATTTGATAAAGTGATGTTCACAGAAATATTATTAGTTAAAACAAATGGCTTTTACTTTTAATGAATTACGTTTGAGATTCATGGTTAGAATATTTATCCATATTAGGCCTCATGTATAAAGAAAAGTTTGTGCTTTGGAAAATCTTTTACTCTATAATTTTTGAGATTTTCTATTGAAGTCTTCATCTAAATAATGTTAATTTTTGTTTTATTTTGTTTTTTTTCTTTTTGGCCTTGTTCTTTCTCCCAAGGCCTCTCTCTTTTTGGATTCAAGACATTAGGGAATAGTGAAAAAAATAAAAAACAAAGAAAGTCGACCCCTTAATTATTTATCTAATTATATGTTGGTATGTGATAATATTAAAGACCACCATTTTTTCTTCAAGAATATGAGAGAGAGAGAGAGAGAGAGAGAGAGAGTTAAAAATTTTATGTGAGAAAAATAATATTTCTTGATTGGTCATCCAAATTGATCAACCATAATTTGATTGAAGAGCAATGTTCGGAAGTTTGAATCATTTTCTATTCTATTTACTTCTTTCTATATTTATTCTTTTTAGAATCGTTACAACCTATTTTTTATTCCTTTGGAATATCTTCTTTAGAAGAAAAAAAAGAAACCTCTCTATGTTCTCTTCATCTCTCTTGAAATTCTTAGAATCTCTTTCCATCTTCTTTTAGGGCATGTTCTTTAAATAGAACCCTTTCTCCATATATGTTCTCCCTATTAAAGTCTTATTTTTCTAAAAAAAATGTTAAAATGTTACGGAGTTGTGCTGAAGTGACTTTAACATTGACATATATTCACACTTTACGGATGTCGAAGTGCGCACATAATCGTATATGCTTTTCACTTGAATCTCCATGAAAAGCATCTATGATTACGTACACACATCCATGTCAGAAAAATGTGAATCACTGTCAATTTTAAATCCACTCCAGCATTAGCGAATGTTAAATTATTCTTTTTTTTTTCTTCTCAATGTTGAGGCTGATGGGTTCTCACTCCATATTAGGAAATTCTTTCAAAATTACAAGTTCAATCTCTTTCAATTAGATTGAAGAACCAATGAAACATTAACAACCTCTACCCATCTAATCACATTAGATAATTCAGGATCCAACTTGGATAAGAAATTTGCACATTGATGCTTGAAAATGACTTCTACAACTTCAACTTTATTTGTTGGATTCTGATTAGATTGCTTCTAAGGAAAACATTCAACTGGCAAAGGAAGTAAACTAGGAGAAACTAAATGGAAGTCCACATACCCATTAATTGAGGTAAACTAGTGATATTAGTATAAGAGTACAAACTACATGAGTGACACTTGTCAACAATGACAAAAAGATTGGAAGCAATCAGCATGACACGTTCCATCTATCATTTGTAGTGGTAGATTTTCGATTTTGAGAGGACAGTCAAGTTTAGATTTTTAAAGCATCAATTCGACTCTAAACTCTTCACTATGATTGAAATCTGATTAACTCAACTTTGTTATAGACGGCTCAACTTATAATTATACTCAATGCGACCTTAAGACTTGCAACTTTGCAAAAGAAGGTAATTTAAACAAACTATTTCTTGTTTTTTATTATTATTTATAATTACCTCTCGGACCACTTGACATTGGTCAACCCAATTGGAATTTGTTATTTCCTAATACTATGATTGGATCTTATAATTTAAAGGAAAGACCTTTTATTTGTGATATTAAAACACCTCCTACACCTTGAGATTCATGGTGCCAACACTAAACATATTTTAACTATCTTTGTTTGGGGAGAGGATCCTCTATAGTACATTTTTCTTATAGTTCTTCGTAGTAAATTTGGACAGTTGTTGGTTGAGGTTTTCCATGTCATCAAAATAGCAAATACTCAATATTAATATTTGAGATTTTAGTGACCATCTATTTTCAAACCATTGATTTTTCCTTTTTTTTGAGTAATGATTTTCTTGACTCCCCCACGTGACATACTCAAAATACTCTCTTGATGCGGCATGTATGCTAGAACAATAGATTTTACACATATCCCCGTAGATTTTATGCAGATGTGTATCCCGAAGCACACAATCTGTGGTTTTAACACATGCCACATCAGGAGAGTAATTTGAATATGTCACGAGGGGAAGTCATTGTACCACAACTTCATTTTTTTTTCTTTTGGATTTTTTTTTCTCAAATCTGATCTATGCTATGAAATCTAGATGATTGAGATGGTAATGATTTTTAAAGGGACTTTATCTTAATTCTGAAAAATTCACTATAGGGAACTATAAGAAAGAAGTACCACATTCGATCCGCTCCCTTCACTTGATGGTAAAGTGATTAGTTTCTTAAGTTGGTTATAATCTATGAGTGTTGATACGACGTCTAAATTCAACTTGCCTTCACCAACTAGTTATTGACCAATTCTCACTTGTCCATAAGGGAAAAGAAAAAAACAACTTTGATGTTTCTTTGATTTTTTGTAGGATACGTGTATATATTTCACTCCTGACATCAAAATGAACCCCACCAACTATCAGGAGTATAATTCCATGAACCAAATAGACCCCACTAGAAATCAATGAAAATATGAAAGTTAGATGGAAATAGATAACTCTTACTAGAAATACTTAAAACATTTTTTTTTTTTTTTGTTGAAGAAATTCAAAGATAATCTCTTGATTTATGGTGAAAGCTTTTGAGTGAGAGCTACAAAAGAAAAGGACATGGCTTTATTTGGCGTCTTAGTCAGATTGAAGTCAGAAATCACATAGAGAGTGATTTTAATAACAGAAACCACGCATTAAATTAAATAATCAGATGTGCCATTCGTCCAAGGACTGGCCTTTGGCCAATGTTCACGTGAACTGTCACGTTCGAGGAAAGGTTACGGCACCAACTTGGGTGGTTAGGGAAACACACTTCGATGTCACCTCACACGTGGCTTCAATTGATGTGAAATGGCACTGGACATGAGCACGTGTGGGTCATTTAGAATGTTGACTTTGACTGATCTTGTGATCCCACCCACACGTGAGGAATACCACCTGTGTCTCCCTGCCGGGCCCTCGGAGGAGAGCCAGGGTTGTTTGAGATTTGACGAAAGGCATGGTAGTAGTTTACATCGTAATGAGGATAATTTATACAGTCCTCGTCATATGACCCGTCGGGTGGTATATTCAAATGACTTAATGATGTGGGCAAGTTTTGGAACTATAGATTTGTATGTCTCTTGGGATACACTTTTTATGGGAAAGTGCAATTGTGTATCTCCAAGTGTTCAGATCTACGGTACCATAACTTATCATGTCATGAAGTCATTTGAGTATGTCACCTGGCGAGTCATATTATCATGGCTCTAATTTATATTAAATGCTAGTATTGAGGCTATCCTCCAATGTGAACGAACTCCCGAGAAAAAATGCATCCCTAAGAAAATGTGTGTTAATCCATGGAAAATTAAAACCAAACTCTCGGATATCCGTGTTTTACCTCAAAACCTAACTATTGATGTAAAATCTCAACTATGGGCTAAGGCTAGACCGCTAGAGAGAAAAGTCTTTTTTCTTAATTGAGATCCAAAACGATGTCCTGTTCCTAGGGCAACATGCAGAATCTACATGCACTTTTTTGGTTAAAGATTAATCACATTGGACTGTGTGACATGTATAAAACGGTTTGGTTAGAAGTCCGATGTCTTTTAAACTCTAACCATAACGTACCACATGGTCACAATGTGAAAAAAACGTCATATTCAACGGATTAAGGAGTCAAATTTTTATTTATTTATTTTTTTTTAATGAGTCAAAACTGTCAAATTAATGGAGAATGGGAGAAAGTCAATGACTCTAAGCCATCGAATCTTACGAACATCAAAATTGCAATGGCCTTGGGTCATTGAAATTTGATTTTTAAAATTCATGAGTCTTGCCCCGTTGAATTTTTTGGTCAAATTTTCTAGTTTTCACATAGTGTGTCACATACGTTATCCTGAATCATTTGTTATTTTCTCTCCAATCAATAGCCAAGTTACATGTCACCTCATCTATGTTTCCACAACAACAATTCTAATATTCTGGAGATGTCTTAAGTGTTATGTTAGAGAAAATATCAACAAGAAAAACATGAATATTTATCAATAATAGAGTGATACATTAAGGTGGTGAGCCACTAGTGAGAATTGAAAATGATACGTTTGTGACTGATTAAAATATGTAAAACATCATGACCATGTCGACTTCTTAGACCCAAGATGCGGATTTCATGGAATCACATTTAAATTAATATTATCTTCTTATCAAATCCTTTCAAATTAGATTTTATTTGAGAATCTCTATCTTTTATTGGGCCAGATAGTGATGTTGTAACTTCATAACATAATAATTTTCAAAGGTGTGAATAAATTGATTGAACCTGGGTATTATTATGTTAAGGGTGCATTTGCTTTGGATTCTAGAATCCAATCTATGTCCTTTTCTTTTTTGGTTGTGTTTATGAAAATGATTCTCCTGTAATCAGAATCAGAATCAGAACAGCTCAACTAAAATCAGATATAAAGTTGGACTCATTTATTATGAACTTTTGAATATTTCTTGCATTATTGCACTCAAATGAATTTTCTATGCTCAGGTATACAATATTTCATATCACGACTATAGAAAAGACATGGTCTGTAAAATGATAGTTTGATTTTGAGATCTCATATTCTGAAAATTTGTTTCTATAATCCAAAATCTGGATTCAGAAGCCAACAATCCCAACCAAATATGCCCCAAAATAATATGCTTATTGATCAAGTCCAGAAGAGAATCAACATTTCTTGTAGGTGACGAATGAAAGCCTTATACAATGTCATATCAAGACTCAAATCAATTATTAATGATACCCAAAAGTATGAATCTGAATCAGATTCCAAATAATGGGGATTGCGCTGACAGATAATTTGGATGCCCATGGTCTTGTGTATGAGATGTCTTGTATTCTATTAGTGCTACGCAAAGTTGCGGGGGTGTAGGAAACACTGCCCTTATCGGGGGTTTCTATTGTCTGTTCAGTGGACGACGGTGAAGGGGGCAGCATCCCCTCTCAGGGTGCAATCACAAAACCCTCAGCCCAAATTTTTTAGGGTTCCAAAAAGGATATTATATAATATTTTCTTAAAGGATTTCTATTTTGAAAAAATAAATACGTTTTTGTGCAACTCTCAATTTTATAAATAAAGATCTTTAAGACTATGAAACTCAAGAGAAAATAATGATTATTCCTAATTTGATCTACGGACATAGGCACATTACTGAACCACATTAATCATGGTATTTATTCATTTGTCATCTTTTTTTGTTATTATGTTTTTATTTTCACACATGTCAACTTGTTCAAGAAAAAAACACACACACACACACATAGCCGAAATTCCTGCCAAGGTTTGCAAGCTACATATCATTAAGTTTTTTTTAGATACAACCAACTGACTAAAACTCAATTAATTTAAACTAATGTGTATTTGACATATTTTAAAACGTATGTTAGCTCAATGTCCACTACCTAGTTGGCACATGATCTAAGCCTAAGTGTTTTACTAATTAGATACTTGTCTTTCGAAAAGTTTACAAATTATCATTGTTAATTTTGATGGTTATCTTGTTGGGGGCCGTTGTGACACACTTATAACCTATAAAACTTAGAAGTTGACAAAATTAGTAGGCTAGACTAGGCTCCCTCTCACTAGAAGTTGTCTCTCAGGGGAAAACAATTATCTTTGATTGAAGCACACTTGATAAATTAATATGGCCACCAACTCCATCCACACACATTCATATTCTTCTTCAGTTCTTATCTTTCTCACCATAGACTGATGGGTTGTTAAAACGTCATGAGTCATAAACACAACCCATGAGGTCAGAGATTCCATCACTTTTCACTATTAAAAGTGAAAAATTCCCCTTGTTCTTCTACCCAACAACAACCTTCCCTTTCTCAAAAAAAAAAAAAAATAATGTAAATATGACCAAGAATTTTTTAATAAAATAGTTACTCTTTGATCATTCTGTGGTCTTCTGGAAGGGATTTTTTTTGTTTTTTTTTTTTTAATTATAATGGAAGATAGTACCTTCATCCCCAAGAGTTTAAGAATATTATTATTGATGATCTATCTTGTAGTTATATTCGAAAATAATCATTTTAAATAAAAGGGAGGGATCCTTGCAAACTAAGCTTACCGATCCCAAAAAAAAAAAAAAAAAAAAATCAATAATATGGATTTCCTTGTAAAGATGTCTAATTCTATGGTTTACCAAATGACTATGTTCATCAAATGAATTATTATTATAGTAAATATTTTCATGCCCATTAAAAGGTTAGTAATTATCAGAACATAAGGAGTGGAATTTTAATAATGAATTAGAGAGAATGTTAATGATTTCTTGAGATTGATGAAGAGGTTTTCCACACTATATCATGGAAATAGGTGATGATGGTTGTGGCAGGTGAAATATGCATAAAAATTCAGAGTCTTGGTATTAAAAAATTTATGGCTCTGATACCAAGTAAAAATTGAATTCCATTCATTATTTTTATGAAATTACATGAACTTTAATAAATTTGGAATAGATAATAAATGAAAAAAATATAAATTACAATTAAATTGTGAACCTTATCGTAATATTCTGCAGAATAATATATGATCATGTCAATGTACACCTCATTACAGTGAGTTGTATGGTAACATATTTTCCATGACTGATTTATTCTTTCTCGTGTTATATGGTCAAGTTTTAAGTTGTAAAAAATGGACCTAGGACACAAAACCCAGCTATATTCAGGCCCAAATCTGCATTATATCAGGCCCCTTAGATTATCACACCTTTATCTTGTTCCAGGTATTTTAAACCAAGAGCCCAACCTCGAAGCCCAAGAGCTTACACAAAAACCCTTAATCACTAGTGTAGGCCTAGAACTGGGTTTGTTTTTTTTTTTTTTTTGGTTTATGTGTCGCATATATCCCAAAGCTTGTTTACGGACCTTAAAAAGCTCTAAGCCTCATTGGGCAATGATGAGCCCCATTATTGAGCCCATTTTATGGTCTAATAGAGGTCATGGTTAAAGAGCAAACCCATGATCGAACCCATATTGACTCTGTTTATTGGTCCATTGCCAGACCAATTTGATCATTTTGTATTAAAATGCAACAAGTTTAGGTCTAGCCTAAACCAATCAACATCTCATTTGGGTTAAACAATTTTAACATTTAGGCATGTGACCCATCATCTCTTTAATGTAGACCATCGCTACGTAGTTCTTCATCTCATCGGCAACATACATGTGGAAAAAAATGATCTTTAACTAGAATCATCCTTCTAGATGGATATGACATGGGAATTTTTGGTCAATCCGACATTTGGAGATATTCAACACGATTAGTCTAATCTCCTATTCTAGGGCACTAGTGTGGTACCTTCTAAAGGAGTTCCAATGCTTAAATCATATTCACACGCAATAACTTTTCTTAATTGGAATCACATAAGACACTTATAATGAAATTTCTGTTGTGTAAATATCTTGTATTTTATTGTGCTACGTAGAGCTCCGCCCTTGTTAACGTTTGACTGTCGAACACTACTACATACATATATGGGAAGCGTTCAGAAAGTCTTTAAGAGAGCCAAACATTTTTCAAAATAGGGATTAGAAGTTTCGGAATGGGCAGATTTTTTTAGAAGATGATTTCTATGGTGTAGAGATCATCCACAACAAAAATCAGCTCATTCTGAAACTTCTAACCATAGACCGTTCGATTTTTGTAAATCACTTTTGATTGGGGTTAGAAGTTTCGGAATGTACTGATCTTTGGTGAGGATGATTTCCTCATGGTAAACTAATGGTAAAAATGAATGCTTCACGATTTTTCAACTTGTAAATTGAGGTTAGAAATTTCAGAATGGGTTAATTTTTTGTGAGGATGATCTCCTCATCCAGAGGACTTAGTAGAATTTGTAGGCCAGCAAGAAGCCGACTCCCTCTTCCCATTGTTCTAAGGGTCTGGGGTCATAATTGTTAGAAGTAGTTACAGAATCGGGGATGTTGAATCGAGCCGTAACAGACTCAATTGAGGGCCTAACAGGGGTATAAGGTCTTCTCCCCATTCAGATAACAAGGAATAAATGATTACTCTCATCACCCTTACTAAGACTATGGGTACACTTGGATTACTTTAGTCAAATAACACAGCTTTAGAGTTCATGGCCAAGATCAAATTTAAAAGAATGTAAAAATAATAATTTCAACAATTAATGAAAGAATATATTTTTTTTTTTTGCTAGATCAAATGCTTTGGAAATGGGCAGTCCTTGAATGCCCAAATATAGAATTCAAATTCAACAATGAAAATTTATCCTTTTTTTTTTTTTTTTTTTTTTTTTTTTTTTAACTTTTAAATTTTGTGTTCTATATCCCTGCTGTGTCATCCAATTAACAAGTTTTTTAATTATGTGCTCTATATATTTAGCAAAAATAAAATAAAAAATTGTGCTCTATATGATTATCCACACCAAACAACATATATGATTTCCATTATCCTGCCCATACATTTAAAATATATCAAACCAATTATATACATCTAACTTACCTCTCAGCCATCTACGTATCTTATCATTACAACAATATTGATAATTATAAGGAACAGTTAAAGTATACTAATGATTTACCTTGTGATCTCTGATCATTACTGACCTTCAAAATCATGGCTTAATTCATGATCGATAATGCTCACTGACAACTAAAATTTCACACCAACTACCAAAAATTGAAAATTTTAAAGCTAAGTGAGTCACAATGCCAAATAAATTCTACGGTTTCTCTTTTTTTAAACTAAAGTGGGAAAAAAGAAAAAAAAAATGTCCAATTCACAAAGAAGAAAAATCTTACATTACTTTGAACAAATAAACAACAATAATATGATGACAAGGTATAATTATGCATACAATTTGAAAGGACATTATGTTTGATAATGGCCTACCCAAGCAAGGGATTTTTCTCGAGGGCTTTAGAGCTTTTCACCCAAGGGCCATGGTCCTGACTTGTTTCTTTAGAGAGTTTCATCCCTTGCAAGTGATTTTTTTCCCTTTATAATCTCGTTTTTATAATTTATCGTGAAATCTTAATTCTCTAAGTGATGATATTCATGTAAACTAACAAAGTGACTTACTTCTTGTGATCTTTGTGTTAAGAAAAACGGTGTCACTATAGTGCATGTGGAGGCCAACAAGCGAATGAGGAGAAAATTGTCGGAGTTGTTAGAACATCCTCAAAGCATATCCTCGAAGAAAGCTTGAGTTGATACATATAGGTAGCGTTTAAGAGCCAAAGTGTTGTGTATATATATATATCTAGGTTAGTAAATTGGCAAGAAATCCCTAATTCAGAGTCCATTAAGCAAGTTTTCCTAATACTCATTAACCAATCTTTGGGTCTTCAAGAAAGCACAAACCACATTAACTTTGAAGATTTGGTGCATTTGTGCCCATGCCTTTTGAAAAGAGTCTTGATAATATGACTCACTAGGTGGCAAACTCAAATGACTCCATGACATGAATAAGTTTGAGAACCATAGATTTGTACATCTCGGGATACACTTTTTTATGGGAATCTACAATCATGTATCCCAAGACATATAAATCTACGGTACTTGAACTTGTCACGTCATGGAGTCATTTGAGTATGCCACTTGGCAAATCATATTATCACCGATTCTTTTGAAAATCATGACCTAATCATCTCAGTATTAATTATTTGTGAATGCATGAGAAGAGATGTCATTCATTTTCTTCTACTTCACTTTTTTTTTCCTCATTGTTCCTATTTTTCTAATTCACATATATGGGGGAAAAAAAAAAAACTCTTATTTCATCTGAGATTAACATCATGACTTATCAAAAATCAGGTCGGTATAATCTTATGAGTACAATATGAAACAGGAATCAATCCGTGATTAAAAATATGTAATGCTAAGCCTTTACCTTCGTCTCCTCAATAATATAATTTTAAAAAAGGGATGACTCCTTACATAAAATATCCCACTTGTGGTTAATTTAGGCTTACGTTTTGTTAAATGAGATGGCTGGGACGCTATAATCATGGAGAGAAGTAGTCCTTGAGCACCGTAATTAATGATATATATATATCATCATATTTGAATTGTAAAATTCTTGCAATTATATTTTGGGGTTTTGTTAACGTGTGCTCTAAGTGAAATTGCAATAAATACACAACACTTTGAAAATTGGAATCTACACTGACACATGTTAAGACGACCCCATTTTTTTTTTTTTAAGGGACAATGATTGTGAGGGACTCTTTATTGAAAATGAAAATATGTACTAATTAATCCCTTAAGATGAATATGAACCATTTAAATCTCATTTTATAAAATATTCACCTATGAAGATTTTAAAAAATAAAAATACCTAAAATATCATTTTAACAACTTTATAAAAGTGATTTAATTTAAAAATGTGAGTGAAATAAAAAACTTGATCAATTAATTTGGTTATTAATATTTTTTTGAAAATAAAATAATAAATATTTTTATTTATTAAAATCTATTTAGAAATTCAATATAATTTTATTTGACTTATTTAAATAGATTTGCTAACTTTTTAGTTGAATCAATTTGATGAATAATCAAGTTGAGTTTTAAAATAATATTTTAATTATTTATATTTTTAATAAATCTAATATAATAGATTAAATTAATTTAATGATGATGATTACCATACTCATCTCCATCATCATCATCATCATCAATGTTAGTTAAAAATCATTGATTTTGAGAAGACAACAAGAATTTTTATTTAGATATTTTTTTAATTGTTATATAAAAGATGAACATAGTTAAGGGGCATGTCATTAATTTTAAAATATAGGATTACTTCCAATATTTTCAAATAAATAAATTTCTTTAAATCTCAAAATTAGTTGAAAGGATAATTATGACATTTTTCTGACAAAAATCCTTTCTAGACTAATATTTGATAAAAATAAGTATTAAAAAGCCCATATTTTTTAAGAAGACTTTTTGGTACATATTTTCAAAAAAATAGGTCTTTCGAGTCATTATCCCTATTTTTTACAAGGATGATACTGAAGTAACATTGTGAGTGTGAAAAGCGTCCACATTAGAAATGTCCCCCATAATGTTACTCCTACAAGGCTCTTTGAACAATGCTAGACCTGTGACTTGGAGTGAAGCATCTATAGCTCTTAGCACACCTCCACATCAGCACAATGTTGAATGCACTTGAAAAACACTTCCCTTAGTGAGTTTTCAAATGTTTTTAAGAGTCGGTGGGCCACTTGGATTAACACATTGGCAATCTAACATGACCGCCTTCTAGATTTCACTGAAAAACTCAAATAATAATAAATAAATAAACTCTGTTTTGAGCTTCATCCAAGGTGTTGACAATGGATGCCTACCGGACTCTTAAATTTAAAATTAAAATGCAACTATGAAAAATAACTTTCTGTTTTAAATTTATTTTCAAATTTCTTAAAATTTTGTCCTTTACATCCTTGTGACATCGAATCATAATTTTAGATGCCACAAAGTGAGCTCACAACCCTTTGTAAGATTTCAAATCTTACTAAGTTAGTCAGACCATCCTGACTCTTAACACTTTCTCCCTTGAAACAGAGCTTCAGGGCCCAAAGCACCAAAACGGATCTGCCAATTTTCAACAAATAGTAGAAGCTACTCAAAATTTCAGCCCTGAAAAGGATATTGGCAATGGCAGTCCAGGAAGAGTTTACAAGGTACTCTTTCTAGTATTGAAACCTAAATCTCTTTGTCATTTTCCCTTAATTGCTTTATATATATATATATACAAGATGGGAATGTAATAGTAGTGAAGAAGCTTTCCAAAAATTCAGTGGAAGGAGCCCATCAACTTATAAATGAAGTAACTGCCCTTAAGTCTTTCTACATCAAAACACAAAAATATTATCCGACTTTTGGGCTGGTGCATAGGAGATGACCTACTCTTGTTAATATATGAGTACATGGAAAAAAATAATTCACTCCAACCCTCTTTATTTGCCTCTAATTAAGTAAATCATTTAGATACACTATGGTACTTCTTTCCTCTCCACAAAATAAAATGACTAGAGATTGGGTTATCAAGTACAGGTCAATGATCCAATTTGTTACTTAATTGGCAAACAAGGTATAAGATTTGCCTTGGAATAGCAAATGGCTTAGCTTACATCCACGGTGGATGGGACGTAAAGATAGTTCATGGGGATATCAAGGCCAGCGATGTTTTGCTTACAGAAAACAACCAAATCCTCTCTTACCAAATTAATGTTTTATTCAAGTATTACATTTCAACATTAAGATGTAGTCATCTATTTTACAAACAATATAATTCTCAAGCATGATGCAACCTAATCATGTAATTTAGCTATTTCTAGGTGTCTTTATTCAATATATCCTAATCGATCTATTGTTCATGTAATTTTGGTTTCTGCAGTGGATATATGGCACCTGAGTATGTAACACGAGGTATCATAACAGACAAAATAGATGTCTACAGCTTTGGAGTTGTCATCCTAGAAATTGTTAAGTGGGAAAAATATTGGAATCGAGAATCCAAATGACGAGAATGAATTCCTTTTGGACAAGGTACTATATTGTTAGCAAATTCTATTTCGCTTCAGGATTTGTTTAGCTAATATGCAAATTAAATTAAGAGAGTTTTACATACTCGATCCCCTGTACACTAAGATGACAACAGCACACCTCACTAAGCTATTGTTAATACGTTAACGACTAATCAAAGCATGCTATATATGATGTGAGACTACAGACCTATGTATTCTGCAAGGAAGGGAGGATCATTGATTTCGTCAACGAAATTGTTGTATATGAACAAGACTACTCAGAGGAACAAGCAAGCATGCTGTTGGAATTAGCAATGTGGTGAGAATTCTTGAAGGTGAGAAAACAGTAGAGGTTTCTGCCGTGCTATTCGACCATGGTGAACCTTAATTTTCTCTCTCTAATGGAAACCCAAGTACTTGTAAGGATGGGATATCAAATGCATTGGTTGTTGCATAGAGAGGGATGGAACTAATATCATATATAGTTTGTTCCTGATTTAGTCAAAGACATTAAATGCTTGAGCTTGTATTTGTTTGGTGGTCTGATATGGTGATCTGCATAATGCATGCTACATTTTTTTAGTTATCCATCGATCACTTGTTTGTATCCGTTATGGATAATACATTTGAAGATTATGTTACCCAAATTAATTTTCAGAACCTTTCCAAGGATGACGTATCAAATGCTTGAGTTTTTGCAAAGAGAGGGAGGGAACTAGTGTCAAACTATAATGATTGAGGTGATTTTTTGCTCACAGAATTTCTCCTTACAGTGCTCAGACTCTCTAGCATGTGCCACATCAAGCCTAACGAGGGTAATTTTGTAAATTGGAGATGCCATTCAATACACATGGGCACATGAGATTGGTGGATCCTGGAATCTATGAGCAAAAAAATTTTTTCAATTATACTTTCTTCTAGATATCGTTTTATCTACAGTGTGGTGTTATAAATCTCCCTACCTACTATTTTGAAAAAAATACATAAGCACTTAAAGTAGTGTTTTTGAAAATGTAAATATAAACACTTGTTTATACAGCTTTGAGCCCTAATACACAAGCAAATCCTATACTCTACAAAAGGAAAGTCCTGATTCACTTCATTTTCTCTCTGGCAATGTCCAAATCTCTCTTTTCATCCCTCCCCCCTCTCCTTAGAAACTCCTAAAACCTCTTTCTTTTCATCTCCTTCCAGTATTATATGAGTCACATCTTTGCTTGATTCCTTTTTTGGCCGAAAAAGAACAATAGAAAAAAAAATAAAAAATTTGACGAAAACCTTAACATACTAGTTGGGAGTGTTGGGGTCTCCATGTACAGTTGTAGTTATACTTTAAAAGGGTATCGCTATCGGATCAACGAATTACCTGATAAAAATTGAGTTAATTGGGATTGTTTGGGGGAGCAACTCTAGCTAGGCAGGCGCAGCAATTGTCATGACAAGTATTGGACCAAAGTTAAGATTGTAGCACTAGCTACAACGATGGATGACTTGTTTCTATTGTATCTATTCTTGTTATTACTACTATTATTATTTTTTATTTTTTATTTTTTTTGGCTATCATAGTTATTGTGGATGGTCACAAACCAGAAACCAAAGGAATCTTGATGTTTAACATGACAAAGGATATGCATTACAATTGTTCAAAGAACTAGCTAGCATCCTTTTTATTTTGCTCCTATTCATTATCTGGAGTGCTTCCTTAATACTAAGGCTTGCTTTTGAAGAAGAATGAAGATCAATCGACTTCCTTAAATGATTAAATTTGATAACCCCAATGAAGGTTTATATAGAAAACATAAGAAATCCTAACCAATGAGATTGGATAATCATAATCGGAACTAAATCTTATCCTAATCTCTAATATGATATGGTGTATCGCAATACACCTTATTTATGGCTTCATACTCTTAACACCCTCCCTCAACGATTAACATGAGTTTGATAAAATCAATATCTATCAAGAATCTATGAAGAGTCGTCATTTGCAAATTGCCACACTTGTGTTGGTGAATCTTTGATATTAATGGTTGGCCTCATTCTTCTAGGTGAGTTGCCATTGAAGAACTTCTTTTGCCAAATATGTGCTGCCGATCGCATAGACAATATTTGCCTAAATTGGATAGTGGGGGATTTTTCGGATCTCCCTCTCCTCGAGATACGTGTTAAAATTAATGTTTCACTCCGACCCTCTTCTTTGATGATCTTCTAAATTTCCGATCGTCTTCTCCAATGAACCTTCTTTTTCTGGATTGCCTTTTCCTTTCGTCTTAACCTGAAAAGACACCAGTGTAATGCCGGCCAAGGAGTCTCCAGCCATCAAGTTAGTACTTGATGAAAATTGCAGAGTAACGAGAACAAGAGTAAGACAATTTTGTGTGGGTTGTACCTTGAGGCTTGAGTGGGAGAAGTCTCTTTATTTATAGATTGGACCCATTGAAGGAGGTAATGAACTCAGTTGTAACCTCTCTCTCATGTTGTCTAGCATTTATGAAAATTAATGCCCATGATACATTGATGACAATGAAGACCTACTCCTCATCATTCTTGTAACTTACATAAAGAGTGGTCCTAAATCCGTAATCGTCTTGACTCGGTTACTACTTAGTTCTCAAGTTGACTTAGTTAAGTTAGGTAACCGTGGTTCCTTCAGGCATCATGTGTAATTTGTGCTACTTGGGTAGCTTGGCATAAGATTGCCTCTTAAGTTATTACATGGGTTTCTCCTTGGCTTGGGTTGTTGAACCAGGTAGTGTAAATGGGCACATTGGCCTAGCCATATACTGAAAGGGCTCATTGGCCGAACCATGTAATGAAGGGGCTCATTGGTCAAACCATGTAGTGAAGGGGATTATTGGCCGAACCATGTAGTGAAGGGGTTCGTTAAGATGAGGGGTTGGCCGAACCTCTTAGCATAGAGTACGTTAGGATGAAGTGTCGGCCAAACTACCCAGTGAAACGAGTGAAGGGGTTGGCTCCTAAGTGAGGCCAAACAACCATATGCAATGAGTGAAGGGGTCGCGAGTGGAGGGGTTAGTTCCTTAGGAGGCCGAACCACCTTATGACAACAAGTGAGGGGTTGGCTCCTAAAAGAGGTCGAACCACCTTATGCAATGAATGAAGGGGTTGGCTCTTAAAAGAAGCCGAACCACCTTATATAACGATTGAAGGGGTCAACTCCTTAGGGGGCCGAACCACCTTAGGACAATGAGTGAAAGTGTTGGATCCTAAAGGAGGCCGAACCAACTTATGAAATTAGTAAATGGGTGGAGTCCTAAAGGAGCCTGAACCATCTTATATAACGATTGAAGGAGCCGGCTTCTTAGGCCGCCAAATAATGCAGAATGGAAATCAAGTCAACGGTCAAAAGTTTCGATGGAAAATTTGTAATTATTTAGATTTTCACTTATTTGAGTCAAGATTTATCATTTTATCATTTGAGATTATTTTAAATTAGTTATTTATTTAGTTATCTGTTTTAAGGCTTTAATTTTATGTCGTTTGGGGCTTATTTTCATGTTTTATTGGTCCATGATTTTAGTATAATATTTATGTGCAGTTTAGTAACTTTAATTTATCTTTTATTTAATTTTATTAGGGTTAAAAAATTAAGAGAAAAAGTTACGAAAATTAGGTTTATTTATTTGGTATTTTAGTTTGACTAAGATTATTGATTTATTTTTCTTTATATAAATTGTACTAGGATTATTTTTATTAATGAACAACGAAGATTTTGATGAATGAAGAATAAATTTCTTTCATGGAGTGAAATGAGTTCTCCGCCATTCTTCGTGTGATTCCAAGATACTATCTTTTCTATCTTCTTCTTATCTTTCTATTTTTTTTATTTATTGTTTTTTGAGTTTCTTAAATCCATCAAGAAACCTCTTTTCTTGATTTTCTATTATTTTCTCGATTCTTGAATTCTTAAAGTCTTGATTCTTGATTCTTGAAACCCCTTTCTTGATTCTTTATTCTTGATTCTCTCAACCTACAAATCTCAATCTATAATCTTTTCTCTATTTTTTCAACCTTTAATCCTTTTCATCTATCTAGTCATAATTGCGAAAGAAAAACAATATATTTTACTTTCAGGTTTAGCTCATCCTAGCTCAAATCCTTAATCCAATCCCCAACTAGAATTCCCTAAACCCCCATAGTTTCTTATCTCCCCTCATCGTCCTATATCACCGAACCTCCTTGTGAATAACAATTGAAAGGGTTGGATCTCTTTGTAGTCAAACCGGTTGAGGTATGAGTTTTTGATGGGTTGGACCCATTGGGTTTTCGAACCATTTAGATAATGGGTTTGAATTAGGTTGAATGAATCCGAATGCCTTGATTTGACAACTTTACAAATCCCAAGAAGTGTGATTTTTTTGGTTCCTACAAGGATGATGACGAATCATTTATCCAATTATGAAGAAGAATTGGAAAAGCAAGTAGCTCTACTCGAGTGAGCCTTAGTGGGCCAAGATGATTTTAGGCTAAACTAAAACCTATCAGACTTTAATCCGAAAAATGTGGTCTATAATAGACCAAAAAAATAAACTAAATGACAGCTCCATAAGTTCGGTCATTGATAATAACCTCTATTGGGCCTTAAAAAGACTTGATGTAGTCTCTATCATGGGAGCAACATTGGTCATGAGACTTAGGGCTTTACGAAGTCCCATAAGCAATTTTTTTTCAAACAATAGATCATGGGCAAAGACAAGTGGGCCATCTATTGGGTCAATATCAACGAGACTTTATTGGTGGTAATAATTATCCAGCTAGCTAGAACTAATAAGATTTTGTGTCTAACTTGCTACATGAGGCGCTTCAAATATGGTAAGAATGTAAATGTCATAGAGGCATGACTCGTGCAATGATGTCATGAGTCCCACACAAGTGAAATCACATCTTATTATGAACTACGAGACACACTAATAAAGTTCTGATGAGGCAGGAATTTATTTCGAGACTTGACTTTGAAGCGGCCAACCCGCTTCAAAGTTTGAAGAGAGCCTCTTCGTTCCAAGACAGGTGGCATTTTGAAATTATTTTACACCTCTACATTGTCAGTAATTAGAATACCTCCTTAGAAATGCCACGTGTAATCCAAAGGGGAGGGTTCCTTAAAAATCTTGAAGCGGGGGATGGCCGCTTCAAAGTCTTTTCCATTTATTTCATATCTTGTCCCGTATATCTCTCAATTAATGTAATAAAAGAAGAAGATTTTTAACCCAAATCATCCCAAATGCATATCTTTCCAGATGGGGCAAGTATATAACTGATGTTATCATCATAAATGTCTTGCTCTCTACGATATTTAGATTCTTACCACATTAGCAAACACCTAATTTTAGAAAGTAATGCTTTTGCCTTGGGAATTGTGCGCGCCCTAGAAAATGTAAATATAAATACCTCCATTTTCTCTTAGATGACATCCAAATCTATTTTATCTTTCCTTCCCTTCCTATCATTTGAAACTCCTAAACCTCTCTTTTCATCTCCTTTCAATCTTATGTGAGTCCTATCTTTGTTTCATTTCCTTTTGGCCCTAAAAGAGCAAGGGGAAAAAAAACAAAATGGAGGAAAACCTTTACGTACTCATGGGCATTGGGGTCTCCAAATACAATTGCAATTATACTTTAAAAGGGTATTGCTATTGGATCGATGATTTACCTCATGAATATTCTATTAAACAAAACTATTGGGAAAAGCAGCTCTAAGCAAGTGCAACAATCGGTGATCAGGGCCTAGAAAGTCTATTTTAAAGTCCTAAATATAGAAACTTTAGGATAAATTCTATGCTAAACCCCCTAATTAGAGTTGATATATTCATAGTCCATATTATTTGTCATTTTTATGTTAATTTTGATTTTTGGCCTAATTTTGGTTTATTAATCATGACAGGCCAAAAACAGGAGAAATAAACTAATGAAGAAAAGCATAGTGAAGGAGAGCAATGCAATTGGGAAACCAAGACAAAGACCTAGACTCAAGAACATGCCCATTGGACCATCTAAAGGCACGACATGGTGAAGGTGGCATATCATGCCTCGAGATTCGTGCAAGGTTAAGGTGACTTGATCAATTACGTGATTAATTAGGGTTTTTGTTCCTCTGAGTTGTATGAGACATTCCGAATTAAGGACCCTAATCCGGGTCTATAAATACAAACCAAACCAGAGCTAAAAAAGATCATCTTTTCTTCTATTCTTTCTTCTTCTACCTCACTTGTCTTATTTTCAATTTTAAGGCTTTTTTAGTTTATTTTTGTTCAAGTTTTGTAAACAGAAAGAGTTCATACTAATTTCAGGCCAAGATTAATAAAAGAAGCATCTCTCAATTTTATCTCTATCCTTTCTTTCTTTATTTTCCTTTTACGCTTTCTTTTATTATTCTTGCAATGATCATTGGCTAGACCTTTGATAAAAAGGTCGAGAAAACCTAAGCAAGATTAGCTCAGATAGTTAATTTGTTTTGCATATGTATTCCATTGTTTAACTGTGATGATATCGTGTTAAGTAGGGATCATCAAATCTAGTTTCTTTTTCCTGATTTTGATGATTTAGGCTTTAGATAAGTTCAAGCTAAAATCATGCTTTGTTAGGGAGACCGTAAATAGTCTTTTGATTTCATCTTATTAGGTCTAATCACATATTTTAGATTTATTATGTTTAACAGATTTAATCTTCCGATCCAACACGTTAGATTGCTGATCAGATCGAGATAAAGAAACAAATAAACTATTGAGATGACTTGTTTTTTTTGGATTCGACCGAATCTAATCATTTACATTGCGATATTATTTTTCTACTTATTTTAGCAAAAGTTTAGATTTAGTTTGATTCAAATCAGTTTTATTAGTTGATTTTATACTTAATCGTGTTAAGTTAGAATCTAGAATCTTTGTTGTCTTTGTAGATCAACCCCTAATTATCAAGGTGTTATTGTTTTATTCTTTATTTTTATTGTGGTAAACTACGACGAAGAAATTGGTGCCGCTGTCAAGGACAACGATTTGATCCAATTTTTGATAAAAAATGATTAGGGTTTCAACGAATCTGATTTTTATTTTGTAATTTTTTTAAAAAAAAATTTTTATTCTTAACTAGTCAGAAGCAATATGAAGCAAAAAAAGTGTGTTCAAGGCTAGAACCTTCGAAATGATTTTGTAAACCACGCTCACCAAGCTAATAGGCCTAAAGCCCCGAAGATTATCCACACCTACTCTTTTGAGGATCAAAGCCACAAAGGTACTGTTCAACCCGTAACTACCTTTATAAAATCCTTAGAAACAATATCCCAACAATGTTTGAAAAAGCCACGGTAAACTCATATGGCTAAGGGGCCTTGTCCCTACACATGGAAGAAATAATATATCTCACCTCTACTTCCTCAATAGGTCTTTGCAACCACTCATTGTTTTCCTGGCATAGCATATTGAACTCCAAATTATCGGGGAGGGGTCTTATGCTCTCTTGTTCCCCATAAAGCTCCTTTTAGTATTTAACCACTCCTTCCCTAATCTCCTCCTCCCCTTCCACCAAAGACCCGTTGATTGAAAAATTAGATATATGGTTGCTTCTTCTATGAAAATTAGTCATATTATGAAAAAATTCCATATTATTATCCCCTTCTTTCAACCATTTAATTTTAGACTTTTGTCTCCAACTAATCTCCTCCATCAAAGCTATCAATTATAGTATTATGTAGAGTGCTTCTTCACAAGCTCAAGTAGAATTCTTCTTTGAGGTTTAGAAGGATCTTCTGAGATTTTCCAATGCCCGCCTCTAACCTCTCTATTTCATTGTTTAAACAATTTTGGTCGTGACATTAACAAGATTAGAGCTCACCGTCATCTTGTTGTGGAAAAACTCCCAACGACCGATCAAGATTGATAAACTATGAATATTAAAAACAGAGAAAACAAAATAAGCAAGCCATCTCGGATAAGTTACTGAGCAATCATAATGTTAACTCAGACGAGACGGACGATTTTTAGATCCATGAATCCAAAATAAGAGGAAAAGGGGTTAACTCGGATATATGATCTTGTTGTGTTCACAAATGATACCAAGATGACACAAGCAAGCCATCTCTGTCTGGGATGACCATGGCTTACATATGAAACTTGCAATGGAAGACAGTAAGCCACAACCTAATGAAGAGGGTCAAGAGACTCAAGACCAACTGATATCCCTAAACACATTCCCAGTTTAGAATTAACCCAGAATCCGTGTAGCTCCACCCCAATTTTTGGACTCCTGAATTAAGATTAATCTCTGTAACATTCCCCTTCTCACTAAATTTTCTTAACTTAATATGGAATTATATAAACCCCATTGCGGATTGCAAATAACAGTAGAGAATCTAAATTATCAGGATCACCACTGTTTTGAGTGAAAAATAATAAAAATAAATAGTCAACTTAAATTTCAAGAATTAATTCAAGATTGTTGTAATTCAAGGAGGGATTTTATTTCTCATTATAATCTGAGTCAATTTCAACCCAATCAACGTAACATTACGTGCACCAACAAAACTCGATCTACTAAACAAACCCTTAATTTCACCCAATTCTTCATCCGAACATTCCTCAACAACAATAACACTAACCCCACCAATCCGAACCGTTCTTTCCAATTCGGCAACAAATCGATTCGGAAACAACGCTTCACCAAGATGAGCACTAAACCCTAAATCGAAAACACCATCAAAGAACGGAAGATTATGAGGGTCAGCTCTACTAACCAGTGGAGGCGAATCCATGAGTTCGACACCTGTGACATCGATCACACCCATCTTTGATAACGCCATTACTTCTTGACCAGCACCAGCTGAGACGCAGAGGATCTTCGAATGGTTTGTGAGAAACCCTAGATTTTGGATTCCATGGAAGAATTCTGTGAAAGAAAGGACCTTTTTTTGCCAATCTTTCGTAGACCAGATACGTTTGTTTTTCCTTTCGATGGAGACGAGTTCACGGTGAGTTGACTCGCAGGATGATTTGGGGAATCGGATTTGGGTCTTGGGATCTGAGTCAGTGATGCAGGTATCTGGAGTTTGGGTGAGGAGAAAGATGAGTGTGAAGGTGGCGATGGTGATGGATGCGCAAGATAGTCGATTTAGCAGAGTTTGTATGTGTCTGTCCATTTTCTTTATAATTTAAAAAAAAAAAAAAAGAGAGGAAATTTGGTTCTGTTTTAGGCAGGAAAGTGGCTTTTGCTAAATTGCACTGCAGGCGTTGAAGACATGGTTCTTATTTCTGAAGGTTCGAAGTTCAAAGTTCAAACTCGGGTTCCAATTACTTACTAGACCTTGACGTTGTAAGAGTACCGCTATTGCCACCCTAATTTTTATTTATTACACCCCAAATTTCTTAAAGTATTTATCAGACCCCAATTAGAGATTTGGCTAATTATTATCTAAGCATTACAAATCCTATAGTTCAAATAATTTTAACAATTGATATTAAACCCAAAAAAAATAGTAATAGAGAGAGAGATATATATATTTTATTGGCACCCCAACTTTTACTTATTGTCAACCATTTTCCATTTACATAAATGCCAAAATAAATTTATTCACGTTTAGAACTTTACGCTGCTATAATGGGTTTTCTTTTCATTCCCATTTGTTTCTTCTTTCAAGAGATAAATATATTAAGAGTCATGATTATTTGACTTACCCACGTGGCATACTCAAACCCTTGACGTGACATGTTTGGAATTGTAGATCTGCCCTCTTTTATGGGGAAGGGCAATTTTGTATCTTGAGAAGGGCACATCTATGATTTTTGAATATGTCACGTTGGAGGTGTTGATTGAGTATGTTGCATGGGTAAGTCAGATGATCACAATTCATATATTAATGGTGGAGATAATTCCATGCAAGTATCCCACTATCAACCAAAGCAAAGGAGGGGATCTAAATACAAGAGTAGAAGGTATGAACGACAGAATAATGCTCCTCCTGAGCAAAGAAGACCCAAACAAGAGGCCACTTAGGCGGAGTTGACCTCTGTGTGAAGTAATCAGAGTTGGATTTGACATTTCCTGGAAGAAAGTTTTGCATATTTTCATCTTTTAAAATTTTATTTTAATCTAATAGTGTTATATATGCAGATCATTAACGTTGAATTATAAAAGATATATGGTACTTTACCAAACAATTATTACTAATTACCTAAGTCCATATTTTTGTTGTTGTACATGCTGGGCAAATTATTATTATTATTATTTTATTTTTTTGATATGTGAGCTTGCTTTTAACAAGATCAGTAACTCTCTGATGGAGGGAATTGAACTCAATTTTATGGTATCATCACCAATAGACTTTACCAATTACACTAGCTGACACCTTCCACCATGGACAACTCAATTACCACTTTTTTTTCTCTCATTGGTATAGTGTCTGAGTTGGGCTAGAGTGACCTCATATCGCACATCTTGACATGAAAGTGTGTAGGAACCATAGATGCTTTTTATTGAGCTATGAGTCAAAAAGAATCTATGGTTCCTACACACTTTCATGTCAAGATGTGTAATGTGAGGTTCAATCTTGAGGTCAATTCAGCATTAGTCATAGTGTTTTCCTAGAAATTAATGGTTTTCAAGTGCTACCAAGATAAAATACATGTTTGGCCAGCCACTTTAGTAAGGACACCTACTAGGGATGAGACATTAGCTTATATTTAGGGAAATAGTTATCCAAAATGGACCATTTTTATCCTATAAATTCTGATTATCCATAAAGAGGGATGAATGGATGGAGAAGATGTTATCCTTAGTAAAATTGAAAAATATACTAAGTAAATTGACTTTTGAGATCAAAGAGATCCTTCTACAAAATCATATAGTATGCTGAAGCTCATAAGGACTACTGCTTCATAGTTTATATATCAATTCACAACATGGCTTCCCAATGCATTACAAGGCAATTACTAACATGAACACATTACTCTTACTGGTCCTACAAAGCAAGCGCAATAAACTCAAACGAAATGTGTAAAACAGATTCCAACAAACATATGTATCACGTATAATAAATAGGATTGTGGACTTTCAAGTCATGCTGATGCTGCAGCGTTTCTCTTGATTTATCACATCACCTCAATCGTTTCGTCTTCATTCTCTATAGCTTCTTTCTTCTTCCAGACCCCCACATAATTAACTTCACAAGGGAAGGACTGCAACATTTGACAATGGCTGATCTCCACATACCTTAGCAAAGACATCATAGTCTTCACAGTCTCCCACTCCACCTGTAATCTTGGCAAGTATTTCAAACACAGCCCTTCTATTTTCCAAGGTTGTTCCTTTCTACCCCAGAAATTGGAACTCATGCGACGAAGTTCTCCCTTCTCAATATGCAGATATTGAAGCTCGGGAAGGGAAGAGGGATTAACCCATGTTGGAGTAGCAGCTGCATGATAGTTTCGAAGATACAACTCTTGAAGATGTGGTGGTGGAGAAAGCCTATCCAGCTTCGGCCGATTCTGTTTTTCCTCACTATCTTCCGTGTCAATAGCTAAGACTTGAAGTTTATCAAGCTCCGACAGGACATCCAGTTCGTCATCTTCAATTTCATCCTTTCCCCTGATGTGTATTCGTAGTACTCTGAGTTGGGTCAAGTGCTTTAGCTCACCGAAGCGACAACCATCTTTACCTGCACTTGATAGCTTGAATCCAGACAGAACTTGAAGATTGGAGAGCTTACCTGTTCCCTGGGGAAAGTAAAGAAGAGAAGGGCAATTCCCTGTGTCCAGGACAATCAACTTTCGTAAAGTTGTGATAGATGAGGGAAGCTTTTCTAGATTATTACAATTGGTTAGTACCAAAAGCTGGAGGTTCCGGAGCTTTCTGATGGAATTCGGCAGTTTCTTTAGGCCACCAACTTCTTGGAGGTTGAGATATGCTAGACGTTTTTGGGATATGATCCAGTTCAATAGATCCTCAATACGAACATCTTCTAGCTTATTGAGTGAAAGATCCAACACCCTTAGGGACTTTACCATCCCCAATCCAGTAAGCCAGTTGAAACGAAATTGACAGTTTGTCATCACTAACAAGGCCCGTAACTTTGAGTTATTTGTCGGTGATTTCACATCTATTTTACTTGTAAAACCCAAATGGCGGGAACATTCATCGAAATTTTGCTTGTTTCCATTATCAAAGCTGCAGAATTCTTCGTCTTTCGCAACTCTGATGATCAAATCCCGTACCATGTCGTGCATTTTGCAAGTGTAGACTCTTCCATCGTAGCCTCTCCTGCTCACAACTTCAACTAAGCATCTGCTTATCAATTCTGATATGCTATCAGAGGCAAATTCTATTGCAGTTTTTGTGTCCTTCCCGGTGACAAAACTCTCTCCGACCCACCAATGTACCAACTGTTCAACACTGATCTCATAATCTTCGGGATAAATGGAGAAACACAGTATACAATGTTTTAGATGAGCTGGAAGCTCATCATAGCTCAGTTGCAGAGAAGCAATTACTGAGGAATAGTCTCCTTCCTTTGCCAACTTATCACGAAAATTATCATTTATCTTTTTCCACTCACCAAGGGAATGTGTTTTGGTCGACAACAACCCTCCTATTGTCTTGATTGCTAATGGAAGGCCCCCACATTTCTTCAGGATTTCCTTTCCAACTATTTCAAACTGGGGATCGTCACGCATTTCCTTGCTTATCGAAAAGGCAACTTTGCAGAACAACAACCAGCTTTCATTGTCATCAAGAAATTTAGGTCGATGAATCCGTCCTTCAACAGCTCCCATGCTTCTTGCAACCTCTTCATTCCTTGTTGTGATTATGATGCTACTGCTGCGTCCCTCCCCTTTTGGTAGGCTTCTTGATATCTGTTCCCACCAGCCATCAGTGCTCCATACATCATCCATGACAATGAGATAATTCTTATCCTTGAGAGTTTCCTGAATTCTGTGCAGGAGGTCACCTATAGAAGATCCACTTTCATTCTCTCCTAATTGTTTCAACATGTTCTTCATGATCTCTTTCAAATCAAAAGTTTGAGATACCGAGACCCAAATCCTCTTCTGAAAGCGCCTGACTACTTTTTTATCATTGAAGATCCTTTGGGCAAGTGTTGTTTTGCCCAAACCCCCAGTCCCCACAATTCCAACATGATATAGTTCGCCTTTGATGGGGAGAATCCACCGTTTTATTTTTTCTGTATCTTCTGTCAAACCGATTATCTCAGACTGGTCGAAATCTTGTGTACTCCATCTCACATATTTATAACTTTCTTCCCAGCTCTTTTGAGTTATTTGGCCTAACATCGGAGTGAAGTAGGTTCTCAATTCATTCTCCACCTGCTCAATTTCCTTGTTGATCTCCTTCAATTCGTATCCTTTTCGATGGCGAAAAACTATCTCACTGGGAGAGAATCTGCAATACATGGTTGCATCTTTTCGAATATCAGCCCGAATTTGGCAATCTACTAATATGTCGTCAGCAGCATAAACCAGCTCCCGAAGATTAGCCAGGGTCGTCTTGACAGTGTGGTAGATCTGTTGACTCCTTTCAAGTTTGTGTACATCAGTTAGAAAGGACTTCAAAACTTCAAGCTTTCTCTTCATATCCCTGAAATGAATCTGGAAATCAAGAAAGTCATGGCTTTCTTTGAGAAGGGAAGTATACAAATTTTGTACGAGTATTCCAACTATTGCGTCTGTCATTTTCTCCTGTAAAATTTCTAACCAAAGCAATAAAGCCAACAGTTAAATAGATGTAGTTTTCAACTTCTCATTATACAGAAGAGTGTTAGATAAAAAGATTCAACAAGTTTTGAAGGTGAATGATTTTTATTTCACAAAAAATCATTGTCACAGTCCTGATGGGCACAGTTTTCTTTGGATGCATATGTGATTAGTAACACTCCAAGGACAAGAGACCTTATGACCATAATCCTTAGTACATTGCTTTCCTGTCTAAAGTGAGATTTAAAGTTTCAGCAATAGCATTTATGACTTAAAATTGAAATTCTTGATATTTTGGAAGCAAAGATGTTTGCTCTTTCTTTTAATGAGGATTTTTAGACTCTGCAGACACCATTCTTTATACTTATATTCTTTATAGAATATAATTGTTGTAGTCTTAAACTCCTGGCCTAAAGGTAAAAGGTCGAGTATTAATGGATTGAACCTCTGAGTTCTGTCTACAGAGAGAAACTGAGAGTGAAATCGAGGAAGTGGTGATAGGGTTGTTTCTTTGTTCTGTTGGATAGATTCGATTTTACATAACCCTACCTAAAACCAATTGGTGTTAAGAGAAGGCACAACTATCAACTATGTATATAAGAGGGTCACAGGTTGAACGGGGGCATGACACATGAGCACGTGACACCCGGGAGCTGAGGTAGATAACACAAACTCAACATTACCTTCCTAACTATGTAAGATCCGGTTTTTAATAACTCCATTGCTCTCCGCTCAGGGGATGACAATCAGTTTCTTCTCTTTTCCCAAATGATTTCTTTAGTTGTGATGTGATCTTTTGCCAGCCAGTTACTCATGGGAGAATCCTCGTCTAGTCAGATGGTGATATCATGGAAAATCTATTCATGGGAGGTGGAGACTACATATAGAGATTTGTTTGAGTTTTCATCCAATAGAGGGACATGCTCTATAACAATCCCTGAGGATATCATCAACAAAAAAGCTTTGAGTGGGTAAAAGACTATCTCTCTTGCATGAAGGCAACATGACAAGGATGTGGAAGATTAAGGGCCATGTGGATGTGATGTTGATTGATGAAGGGCTTTAATCTATCCAACTTAAATGTGACCGAGGATTATGAAATGGTCTTGAATCTTGTGGTATGGAATATGGACAATTGGTGGACCACAAGCATAAGCTTGCCTGGCCATTGGTCACCTAAAGGGTAGGCCATCTAATCAAGGCCCAGAAAGTTGTTTCTAGGGTCCGATTTACAGAGACTTTAAGGTTGAATAATACATAAAATCCCTTAAATAGACATAATACGTTGACAGTTCATGTTTATTATTTTGAGATTCAGCGAACTTTATTTTGAGATTCGTGCAATGTTGAGGCTGCGTGATTTGTAACTTAGCAAGTTAGGGTTCAGAAAGTGTTCAGAATTTTAAAGGAACCCTAAGCTGATCTCTATAAATAAGATACCAGACCATAGTCAAATCTCATCTCCTTTGAGGTCATCCTCTCCTATCTTCTTCTTTTACCTCATTTCTTCTATTTTTAAGTTTTTAGGTTTTTAATTTCTTTTCTATTCAAGATTTGTAATTGGAAGGAGATACTAGTAGTTCCAGATCAAGATCAATAAAAGAATATTATTTCCCCCTTTTCATCTCTAATCACTTATTTTCTTTTATTTCTGATTTTATGGTTCTTGCGATGATCTGTAGCTAAACTTCCATTAGAGAGATTAATGAAGCCATGAGCAAGATCATCGTAATCGGTTTATTAGTTTATATCTGTATTTCAATGTTTATCTATGATAATAATGATTCATCAGATCTGATTTGATTATTCATGGTTTGATGGTTTATACTTAGATAAGTTTAAGCTAAATCAGGCTAATTGGAATATCATGTTAATCTTTTGATTTCATTTTATTAACTTAAATCACAATTTTCTGAGTTTGTAATTGTGCCTAATAGAATCATTCTCCAATCCAACAACATTAGCTTTGTTAGTTGGATTGAGATAAAAATAAACATTGATAAGCTAATGAGATTATTTGCTTGTAGTGGATTTGATTAATCTAATTCTTTATATCGCGATTTTAATTTTTGTTTATTTTTGCTAAACCTTCATCTTTTTAAGTCAAAAATTGTGGATCAATCTTGCTTGCCAAGGCTTATTATTTTGTTCTTTATTTATATTGATAATATGCACCAAACAACATCTCTTGTACTGACTTTTACTTGGTAGTTGTACGGGCCAATTTTACCTTTGTTTCCACTCACCTACTTGCAAGGTATATTTGCTTTGGACTTCACTCACCTAAAGCCAATTCGGTTAGGCAATTATGAGCCCATGTGTGGTCAAGATTTGCTTGAGGAAATGACTCTCTAAACTGGCTTCTTCCTCAAGTAAATCCTATCCACCTCCCACAATGCCCTTGCATTAGACTTCTCCAAATATTTTCACCAAGGTTTTCTTGTAATTTTCCAAAGCCTCCAACTTTGAGTCTAAGTCTCATTTGATCCCCACATGTGGCCAATTACCCTTGTATCCTCAATTGGTTGAGACTCAATTAAGGGGATTTACACTTAAGCCCATTCTTTCAATCCATAATTCAAGGCCTAGTCTATATGATTCTTTGTAAATAAATTCAAGAGGTCATGACCCTTTTTCTCAACCAAGAGAATTCTCTAGAATTTGTGTACAAAAACCTTTATATCCTCAAGTTGTCGGAGGCTCTTTCAAGGTAAGTGACCAAAAAATCCATAATTGCATGCCATTGATGCTTGTTCCCTAGAGTTTGACTCAACGATTTTGACACTCTTATCCCGCAAATAGAACTCTTTAGGGCTTTGAGTGCTATGACACCTCTACCCTTTGATCATCACGATTGGTAAGACTCGTAGATGTGCAAAAGACAATCAAGGACAATTTGATGGAGGGTATTTGAAGTTTTTCTTTGTGGTTTTCTATAGAATATTGGGCAATTAAGAAAATTGGACAAGTTTATCCCCAAAGGTCTCCCTAGAGCCTATAAATAGAGACCCCATCCAAGGCCTTTGAATGAGGCAAGTCTAAGACCCAAAATTCTGTCATTTTCTCTTCTTAAAGTCTTTTAGAGCCCCGTTCAAGTCTTGTCTCATACTTCCTTGAAGCTTTAACCAAGAAGAAGGAAAAGAATATAGAGGTGGGAAGAGGTTTATATTTCTGTTTTATGTAGTAAATTCCCTCTAATTCCCCCCTTTCTAACTCCTCCCATTCTTTAATTCAAACACTTTTAGATTCTTGTAATGTAGAAGTTTCCTTTCTTTTGTTTAAATGGCATGAGGAGGTAGAGAGTAATCCCATAATCTCCCTTTCTAAGTCCTTAATAAGCTCCTATTAAGCATTTAATTTAAAGTAAAGTGATTGTTTCAATTCCTTTTCCATTCTAAGCACTTTAAATTTCTAATTTAGCTTCTTGTTCTCTAATGGCTTAAGGAGGTAGAGAGTAAGACTTTACAATATAAAGCAATTTCCCTTTTCTAAGTCCATTAATAAGTTCCTTGGAAACATATCATGCATACACTATGAGCTCTCACCTACTTTCAAAAAGGGCTAAGGGTCAAACATGGAGATCTTCCTAGATCTACACCTAACTCTCTAAGTCAATAAAAATAGTCCCATAGTGACACATACTTATTGAAGATACTATAGATTTTCCAGGATTAGAAGTAAATGAGGAAAGTTTTGAAACGCTTGACAAATTTCTAAATAGTGCTCTGGGTAAGGAGTTGGCAATTTTAAGTCCTCATAATTCTTTCTTGGAAGTTTTCCAAAACAAGGGTTAAGGGTGCTGACAATATTGGATGAATCTGAAAATGCTAGGATTGTGAATATCCAACCGGGGGGGGGGGGGGGGGGGGGGTGTATTTATGATGGATTAATTATTCTTTTATTCACAGGTCTGCTGGAAGTTTCTAATTTATCCCTTGCTTTGGAATTTAATGAGAAATCAAATTTGGAAGGAGGGTAGGATGGGAATCAGGATGCTAATATGGAAATTGAAAAAAAAAATCCAAACTCCATTTTTGATGCATTCTCCAACTCTATTTAAGCCTCTACCTCTAATTCAAGTGCAAACTCAAAGCAAATGGGAAAATCGAAGAGGAAGAAAAAACAAGTTGAACAAGCCTCAAGAACAACACATTCCATGAGCAATTTGTATGAGGATACCTCTCAAATGGCTATAGCTTAGTCATGTCTATAGCAGCTTGGAACATATGTGATTAAACCACGTAAATAAGAAAAATGATGGTTAAGAAGATTATTGAAAAGCAGAACTTAGATATCTTTGGCCTTTGCGAAACTAAAGTTGATTTTTGCATTTCAAAAGAATATATGTAGGAGTCAGAATTTTGTTGACAATATCAATTCCCATGAGTATGGTCGTGTTTGTATTGGATGGAATCCAATAAAATTCAAGCTCGAGAAGTTGTTCAAGTCAGACTACATCATGCATGGTACCCGTATTAGAAATGGATTTATTTTCCATATTTCAGTGGTGTATGCCGCTAATAATTATTCAGATCGGGCATCTTTATGGAGACATATCTTGAAGATGAATGATTCTCACTCTCCTTGGATTATTATCTTGAGATTTCAATACAGTGCACTCCTATGAAGAAAAAATATATGACCACCCTTTGCCTTGAAAATTGATGAGTGAGTTAAATGAATATATTGATAGAAATGGTCTTTGCAAAATGAAGATGGTGATTCCTTTCTTTTCTTGGAGTAACGAGACTATTGCAACTAAGAGGAACCTTAGGTATTTACCCGGGGGTATTTTTTACCATGCCCCTATATGTGTGAATTTAGTGGATGATAAGGAAGGGGGCCCAAGACATTAAATTTTTTTTTCAATGTGGCTTGGTCAACAAGGATCCAAGGAGGTGATTGAGAAAGCTGGGAACATCTTTGTTTATGGGAATCCTATGTTCAGAATCATGACCAAGCTTAGATTTGTGAAAATTGTAATCAAGATGTGGAATAAAGGTGTATTCAGGAAAATTAATGTTAGAAAATCTGAAGCTGAAAGGAAGCTCCGTGATGTGCAAATGCGCATCCTAAATACTTCCATTGCTGTCCAAGAAAGGATAGAGTCTTGAAGGGAATAAATGTGGATGAGAAATTTACTTGCCAAAAATCGAGGGTGCACTGGCTCAAAGGAGAAAGGAATTCTCGATTTTGTACAATTCCATTGTGGCTGATATTGCTTAGAATGGAATTGAGGTGATCATTGGTTCGAGGAGCTCTTTGTTCCAGGTGATTCCATGATGTTGCACCTAGGAGGGGTGTTCCTCTTATGTTGCACCGATGTTTGCAGATGATGTGTTATTTTTCTCTAAAAGTAGTCTGTCTTCGGCCAAAAATAATAGGAAGGTCCTCAATGAGTTCATATTATGTCAGGCTTTCATGTCAGTGACTAGAAAGTCAAGTTCTTTTTAGTTCCCTTCTTCAAATAAAAATTTAGCATTCTCGAGGCATTGAGATTCAAGGAGGGTCAATTGTAATAAAGTATTAGGGACTTCCTCTTTGCTCTTCTTTTATGTAGTACCCTTTGTGTCATACCTTGATTGAATGTGTCCATAAAAGAATATAAGGCTGAAAGTTGGTTTTTCTATCTTTAGCAGGGTCCCTTTAGCTTATCTGTTCTGTCCTTTCTGGCCATCAAGTTTATTGAATCTCGCCTTCTAACATTCCCAAACTGGTTTTCCAAGAGACCGAGTGTTTATTCTCCCGTTTCTTATGGCAGAGTCCTTCATTAGATCCCCCTTTTCCTATGATCAATTCGAGTAGGGTTTGCATCCCTATCACCGAAAGGGATCTTGCATAATGAGGCTAAGGGAGTGGAACATGGCTGGATGATGAAGTTATTTTTTATTGTGGTGAAAAATGATTCCCATTGGAGTAGATGGGCAAGAACTCATTATGTTGGGGATTCTGGTATTTGGTCTTGCTAAATTCCTAATAATGCATCTTGGGCTTGGAAGGCTATACATGCGAAGGAAGAGGCTTCAAAAAATACGAGGGTGTTTGTTGGTGATGGATCATCCACTAAATTTTGGCTGCAGGGGCATTTCTTGTGGCCAAATTTAATAGCCATGCCAATGCCATGGTTTCTGAATTTAAAGGTGAAGATGGGTGGATGTTAGCTAATCCTTGAAATGAGAGCATGAGGACGGCTTTTTGTGTATTTCGGAATCATCTTTGTTCAATGACGAACATTGATAGAGTGGTTTCGACGAAGAATGCCAAGGGGTTATTCTCCATGAAGATAGCTTGGGAATTGTTGGTTCTTAGAAGAGACAAAGTTCCTTGGGAGCGGATTGTTGGGAACTCCTATAGGTTTCCAAGACATTCATTTATTTCATGGCTTGCAATAAACAAGAAGCTTTTCATGGCTGAAAATTTGAGTAGAAGATGTATATGGATGACATCCAGGTGTGTTTGTTGGAGTACCAATGAGTAGTATGTAGCACTTGGATTTGGAAGCAAGATTTTGTTCAAATTCAGCATTCGAACGAGATCTATATTTGAAGAACTATCTTTTCTATATGGAGCTCATTTTCCTAATAAGATTATCTATGACCACTCAAATCTTGGTGCCGAACCACTTGTACTGTGCCTTATCTCATTATAATAATAAAGATATCCCATGTGCTAGGTTTTGCACATTAATTTACTATCTTTGGAGTGACTGCAATAGGATAATTTGTGCACTCATGAATCAGTTTTTAATAGGGATTCCAAATCAAAGTTGTGAGATTGGTCTTTTGGAAGAGTCCAGATAAGGGTGTGATCTAGATAAACACGGATGGGTCTGTTTCTAGTGAGGGAGTTGGCATTAGTTTCATTGGGTGAGATCATCGGGAGGAATTTCTGTTTGGTGTGTGGGATAGGAGCAAAGGAGAAGACGTTGTGATAACTGTGTTGAGGGCCATTGAAGAGGCTCTCAAGTTTACAATGGCCAGAAATTTCCAAAGGATTCTTATACTCAATGATTCTTCTTATGCTATTGAGAGCATCCTAATGGAAATTGAGTCATCTTGGAAGTATGAGACATTGGTTCATAAGATCAGAGAGAAAAGAAGTGGTTCATGTCATGTGATTTTGCATTTTATTGGAGAGGTGAATAGGGTGGTTGATTTTTTTGCGAAGCTTGGGACGAGGTAGTAATTTCATCTGTCTCTTGCTGTAGTATTCCTTTCATAAACTTTATCTCTGAAGAGCAATGACATTTTCTATCAAATCCTATTCTCAGGAAAAGATAAAAAATGTGATATTCGGTTCTCCTAGATGTAAAGCAATTGTCTGGATGGCTTTTGTGCAGAATTTTTTTTGGACAATGAAGAATTTTTTTCACCATGGGAAACTACTTAATAAAGTCATGCCAAATTTATCTCCCTAATCTCAAAAGATTCTAATGCATCTTCTTTCGTTAAATTTAGGCCAATATCTTTTTGTAAGCTCTTGTATAAAGTTCGTTGGGATTTTCTAGAGTCTCTACTTTTCCAAATTGAACGCAGTCGTTCTTGGATACTTGGGTTATGGAGGGTATCGCTACTCCTAAATTTTCAGTTAATATTAATGAATCTAATCATTGTTTTTTTTTTTTTTTTTTTGTCTTACGGTGGGCTTCAGTAAGGGGATCTTTTGCTCCATATTTATTCACTGGTGTTATGGAAGCTTTCTTTTGTATCTTAGAGAAGATCTTTAGTGATGCTATTCGTGTCCCTCATAAGTTAGGAATTCCTCCTATTTTCCATTTACTTTTTTGCCCATGATGTTCTAGTTTTCTGCAAAAATAAAGAATTGTATGGTTCAAGTCCGCATAATCTTTTGGTTGTGTTTTCCAATGTCTTAGCTTCATGCAAACATTGAAAAAAATAGAGCTATTTTAGTGACTCTTGTTACAATAAAGACGTAAATCTCAATGAGGGAGCCTTCCTATCTTATCTTGGTCTTTCTCCAGTTTCCTCTAGGATGTTTAATCCTTTGTGTCAACTATAGAAATCTCATATGTTATCTTTTGCAGGTTGTTTGGAGCTCAATAAGTCAGTCCCTAGTGGTATTCAGTTATATATTCAAAGAGTAGAGAAAGTACAAAGGCGGTCGAGGTGACCAACCTCACAACAAAACAAGAACTAACTAGACCACAACAAAACTTGCATCTATAAACTAACTCTTCGAAAAAGAAGCCCTTGAACTCTATACAAAGTTTCCACCAACAAAATAATAACCCGAGAATACTTAATGGAAGAGTTCAGGGATTTGAATAAAGGCCTTATGAAGCTTGTCTGGAAAGTTGTGCTTAATGAGTCCATATGGAGTCACTGGGTTGGTTTTTCCTTAGAAGATGCGTAGTTTATTTCCAAGAAGATGTTGTTGACTTCTATATACCATGAAATGTTTTGCTTTACATTTTCAGCTTATTATTTTTATCACATTTAGAGGTAACGAAATAGACACTTCTTCGATGATAAGATGACGCAGAAGAGATATCTATTTCAGGTTATTTTAGAAGACATCTGAGTGGTTTTTTATGGATTTGACATCCGAAAGGATTTAAGTAGCAGAGATATTGAAGTTTTATATCGATGAAATAGTAAATGCAATCAGGTTAACCGTCCAAGAAAATCTTTCTTATGGATAACCCTTTAAGTAGTGATGAAAATCAACACAGATGAATATGTATGGTCAGGGGCTGGGTTCGGTTTTAATGGGAGGGATTCAATCGGTAATTCCGGAAGGGTGGGGTCCCTTTACACCAAGCTTGCCGATTCCGAAAAAGAAAAAAACTCTACGAACCCTACCAACGTAGCCAAGTTAACACCTTGTAACAAGCATTGTTTATGTATCATGTCATACCCAAAATCTAATCTGCTAGGGTCTGATAACTTAAGAGTCTGGATTGAGGTTTTTGGTTTTTTTTAAGGATTTGATCTAAAAACGCATTGGTTCGGGTATGGATCAACCATGTTTTGTTCCCAAATATCTAATCAGATTTGATCTAATCCAAACTTGACTCAGTTATCATTGGACCGGATTTGGATCGAAATATTGAGATACAATAAGAAGATGATCTGATAAGTTGAGGGATCTAATTCGAATCCAAACTCACTCTTGAAGGATTAGCTATATAGAAGAATCAAGGTTCTATGTGAAACCAATTTATTAACAGCCCTATCCTACACAAATGTTTATGTGATACATCAACCACTTGTCTATCCTCTGTTCAAGAATATGGTCTCATTTTTCATACTTTTATTGAAATAGGAGATCATTTGACAAGGAGAATAATCTACATGATTTGATTATGGACATAGGATTTATTTAGTTCAAAGAATTTACTTCGGGACCAAGTTGTTTGTTGTACTATATTCCAAAAGAAAATACCAATTTTTTTTTTAAATTCGTAAGTTGTACCTCATAAAAGGAGTCAAGGATTTCCTTCAACCTATTTTATCCTTATGGAGGGCTACTTTTTTTTTTTTTTTTTCGAGTGATTATATCTAGAAGACAAAAAAGCCTGACAAAAAATAAAAAGAATAATTTGATGAAAATAAGGAGTGGAATCATACTCATGGAGAGTAACGAGGAATTTTAATTGCTGGAGTTAAATTGGTACTATGTCGTTGTTTTGTTCATCGGTGTATTGGTTATTGGATTTCTTTTTGTTGAGATATAATAACATGAGCTGATGAGATAAGTTTGAAAATAAAAAAGTTCTTATAATAACATGAGCTGATGAGATAAATTTGAAAAATTGAGTAAAAAATAAATAAATAAAAAGTTCTTAGAATAACATGAGCTGATGAGATTAGAGCTATGGTTAGTGCATTAGGGATATAAAGGCAACATCAAAAACCCAAAAAACAAAGGAAGAAATTGAAATATTATCACATACTCTTGTGTTGCCCTGGAGTGGATGTTTTGAGATCTCTTTCTATCAATAAAACCAAACTAAAATTGATTAGAATAAACGTTAAGAAGGAAAATAAAAAAATAAAACTACTACAACTCACAAGGAGATGGGACTTGGGACTTGGGACTTGGGACTTGGGTAGTGCTTCTTTGGAGATTACTTCCACATCTAAGGAGTTTGAAGACTTTAAATCAATTAGATGGAATGTACTCTTTAAACGTTGTCTTCTATTTATAAAATTGTCCAAATAAAATAGGATTCTTGGGGAATTGATTGCCACTAATGGACTTTTCAGTGTGTTTGGATTGAGAGGAACAAAGTGATAAGAAAAGAAAAAATAAGTGAGTTTCTCTCCACCACTAGTGTTTGGATTGTTAAGTGAGGGAGTGAAAAGAAAAAAAGTGAAGAGAAAAATGAATCAATTTTTTTCCCCCAAATTCTGAGAGAAAAAGAAAAGTTCATTAGGATAAAATTATTTAAAATTATAATTTTACCCTTTTTTTTCTCTCCAACCTTATGTTCTTGTACTATTAAATAAAAAACAATGGAGAGAAACAATATTTATTCTATCTTAATGATTTTTTTCTCTTCATTTCTCTCAATCCAAACACACTATTAGTGAGAAAATTTATAAGATTTTTTTGGTGAGGTTGAAAATGAGGGGCTAAATCGATGGAGGAGTTTGAGGATGATCAAATATATCGATTTTGCTAGTAGTTGAAGAGGGTATTTAGACCATTTTATGTAAGTCCCTCCTAGACCACTACAGTAAAGGGTGGTGTTGTTGGAAAACAGGACTATCTTAAATATTCCCCAATACTCAGAGATTACATCTATATTACCCTCATAATTAAGGGGGGGGGGGGGGGGGGGGGGGGTGCGGGTGACCATGGGATTAGTCCCACCGGAGGGGTGGCAATCCGATAAAAAAAAAAAAAAAAAAAAAAAGGGAAAGAGAGAGACTGAACTATGGAGGAGGATTCAAAAGATTAGGCCACAAAGGCATATTTCAGGTAGACACATCAAACGTTTTTTTTTCCCCTTTAATAAAGAGGATGTAAGAGGACTTTTCCATCCAGTCCAACTTTTTTTTCCTTTAATAAAAAGGACTTTTCCAACCAGTCCGACTTTTTTCCTTTAATAAAGTGGAAGCTTTTTTTTTCCTTTAATAAAGAGGACTTCTTAATTATGAGTTTAATAGATCATGTTTGCAAAAAAGACAGATATTAATTTTTCATTATCAGACAATCACTTATTCACAAATCTTGTATGGTACTAATAAATTTTCCATCTCGAAATTTTTTTTTTTTTTTTTTTTAACTCACTAGCCCTACAAGGGTATTTTAGTTTATGGTCAATAGGAATTGGACAATCATATTTGGTAAAATACCTAACAACAAACTCCGATGATTCTTTCATAACCATATTTTCGAACAAGTTTTTGGGCGACAAGCCTAAAAGTGTTATCTTATGAATAATATCGATATTGACAATACTTACGATGGGAATGATGAACTTGATATGAGGTTATAAAAATGTGCTATGTATATGACACTAAAAATAGATTAAATTGATATCACCCTTCAATTCGAATTAGCAAAAACAATGTCTCTTGGGATAAAATGGATTCCAAATATGATCCGTATGTGAATGAGTGAAATTACTTATCACTTAGTCTAATAATGATCTATCTGTCCAGGGATTGTGAAAGATGTTTCACTAAAAATATTTTTGTTATTGATTCAACTCCTATTCTCCAAAATGTGGTTCCTATTCTAATAGTTCTAAATAAACCAAATACATGCATTACCATCCAAAAGCTTCTTTTTCCACAATAACGAAATCACTTATTCGTTCTTTCATAAATTGGGAGATTTCACTTGAAAAAGAAAATGTTGCATACTAATGGATTTGGGTTGTTAACCATGGGTTTTAATGCATGAGATCTCGTAGTACTTATGAGGGTTCTATCAATTAATATTACAAAGAAGAAATCCATTATAAACTTTAATACAATTAGATCTCCTCTATATAGACAAACTTGAGATTTGCAATTCCATGTAAGAGCGATACATGATCAAGGGATCCTTTTCTTTCGAATAGGAAGAGTTATTGCACAAAATGTAATTTTAATTAATTGCCTCATAAATCCTATATCTATCTATATAAAGAAGAAATCATACAAGGAAGAGATTCTTAATAGTATGAAGGATACTTCGAACATGGGACAAGCATGAAGAAATCAATGATATATATTTCCTTATCATTTGAGTTTTTCTGATGGATTAATCATCGAGATCTTTGGTTTCTACCCGAACTCGATAAAAAATAAATTGGATCAATTCTTATGAATTCATTGAAAATGATTTTGATCTAGTTAATGACAAATGAGATTTTTAAACTTGATTTTTTCACGATTGCAATGAACGCTGTTAATTGTGAAAAAAAAATCCTATAAAGATGATTTGATTCAGTGAAGAAGCCAAACTTATGAGCAAAACCCTAAATGAAAAACTAAAACTCTACACCTTGATGCTGATTAAAAGAAAAAAAAAAATCTTTACACTGTGATCATACCTATTTTAATCTTCATTTTTTTAATCTAACGACATTTCATTAATTTGTCTTGGATTATTAATGTCATTTCATCTTATATTCAAGGGTATTTGAGACTTCTCACAAACTATATTTAGACACCCCATGTGATTCTGCAGGAAATTAATAATTGTCTATATTTTAGACACACAAGTGAAAAAAGGAACATTCTCCACAAACAATACAGACTACCATACATCGGGTTCGTCCAGTTTGTATCAATTTTTTTTCATTGGGAAGATATAAGAGGTTTTTGGCTCTCACTCATCATTTAGAGAAAGAAATACACAGAAAAAGAAATTACGAGTAGATAATCAGTACCGCATCGTGAGTTTGTACGAATTGATGATGCATGTCATTCATTAAATTTGAAATTCCATAAGTGGTTACTCTGTAACCATTATTGGATAGTTATGAATTCTGCTCCAATGGTACATGGTCTGATACATTTGTCACCATTGTGTGACTCAGCCAAATACATGCACCTTCACTATGACATCCTTTCAAAAAATTATTGAATTAGAAGTTGAAAGAGATCCATTCAATGTTTCTGAAGTTCAATTTAAAGTCTCAATATCATAATTTTAATGTAATAAATGATTAGCAAATTATTGAATTAGAAGCTGAAAGAGATCCATTCAATGTTTCTTATTTGCTAACTATTTATCACATTAAAATTATGATATTGAGACTTTAAATTGAACTCTCAATAATAATTTCCAGCAGAATCACATGGGGTGTCCATTGTCAGACATCAATACCCAGAGTTCACAATGTCCTCAATCCCTTAGCAGTAAATAAAATACATCCCTAAGTTTCTCAATTTTCTTTTTTCTTAATGAAAATAAAATTCAATTCTTCAGGTAAATTTAATTATATTATGTAGACACAACTTCTAGGTTCACAATATTTTCACTATTTAGTTTTGCAAACTTAGCCGACCTCAATTTTGTGGTATAAGCTTTGATGATGATGACTTTAGTTGGGCTAACGTGCCCTTTTAATCCTTATAACCACTATGAATAAGTAAACTTTCCATGGATCATTGTTATAGTCATTTTTGTAATTCTGAATTGCAGGTAACGGCTGCTCTCAGAGTACTGATTAATGATGAAGCCCAACTAATGAATTAATCTACTGTATTTAATGTTATTTCTTTTAGTTTTTTAATGAATGATTGAAACCAAAGATGACCATATAGGGATATTCGTAGAACACTAGAATGGAAAACTATGGTAAATTTAATTCAAAAATGATTGGGGATGAAAATGTCATTCACTTCTCCATTATTAATTGTATTGATTGAATGTTTCGGTGATGAATCTCGTATTTTAGTTATTTTCTTGTACTAAATTTTTGAGCCACTTGAATGTAATGATCTCTTTTTCAAATTATAAATCTAGAAAAATAAGATTTTTTTTATTATAAATCCAGAAAAAAACGACTATCATTAACAGTCATTTTTACCGATTGTCTAAAATAGTCATTTTAGCCGACATTTATCGTCAGTCACAAATTAAATCCGAATCTTTTTAAAACGACTGTCCTGGATAGTCATGTATTGCGCATTATGACATAGTGGAGGAGAGGCTCAACAATTTTATTTCCCTGACCTGCTTGATATATTGTATAGAATTGTGATAATCTGACTACCCCACGTGGCACACTCAATCAACTTTCTTGACGTGACATGTTCGGGATCATAGGTTTGTACACCTCGGTTTACACAACTTCACTTCCCCATAAAAGTGAATCCCGAGGGAACCATGTATCCCCAGGCATATACATCTACGATTCTTGAACTTGTCACATCAAGAGAGTTGATTGAGTGTGCTACGTGGGGTAGTCAACTTATCACGACTCTATTTCCAATCAAGCTCAATATTGCCTCTTGACTTTAGAGAGCTGTCATAATGCTATTGGCACCTCAATCAAGCTCGTAACAAGTAAAAGTTTGGGTGCCAAAAAGCAGCTCTCATTATTTATCACACCCCAATTAAAGATTAAACAGACTTCTCATATATTACCAAGGTTCAGCTCAAATTATAATCTCAACATTAATTATAAAAGTGATTCAAACATTTCTAGTAGTTTTTTAGAATTATGATTAGGCTCACAAGGAATCTTAAAGCCAAAGAATTAAAATCTAGCTATAAAAATAAATAAATAAAATCGAGAGAGCTTTGATTGGCACCACACACTTGGTGCATTTCTACACAAAAAATAGAAAGCAATCTCTAAAAATAATTGATCTCTCCATACGAATCTGATTTTTCTATTACCAATTGTTTTGAATTTAGAGATTCCTTTTCAATAAGATTATGAAGAAAACAACAAAGAAAATAAAGAAACAAACCAAAAAACATCAAAATCTTTCACTAAGAATTCAAAGTAGAATAATATCAAAAACAACCACTCAAGATTTTAATCCCAAACCTAAGTTCTGAAACCCTTGTAAACATGGTTTTTAAACTTGTCCGAGACCGAGACGTATCGCCCGAGTTAACTCGGTGCCAGAGTAGAACGAGACCAACTCACAAAGTCATTTTTTGACCGAGTCTTATGTCTCACGTTCAATTTTTTGAGTTATCTCACGAGATGTCTCAAACATATCAGAAAACTCGTCCGAGACGACTCGGTATCAGAGCTGAACGAGACGAGATGCGATACCGAGTTTAAAAACCATGCTTGTAAGCCCTTAGCCTCTCTATTTCTCTCTCAAAACCCTAGAAGAATTGACTTAGTATAGAGTACAGCCCAATACCCAAATATATAAGAGTGAAGATTAAAGCTCAATTAGGATTCAAATTAGAGATGGAGTGTGTTCTAAACCCAATGGGATAGTGGTTGGTTACCACTATCCTAATATAACTAGAAAATCACTTTCACAAGAAAACTCAATCCCAATAGAAAGTCCATAAAACTAGCATACAAGACGATGCTCAACATCAATAGCAATTTTTTATCAAACATGAGGGGAAACAAAATTTATGTTATAGTCTTCTAGTGATAGTATGGTCTAATGACCCTCAACTCAACAGTAAACGACGTGACTGACCTAAATGTAGGTGATGTTTAGTGTCTTTGGTCAAATCTGATTGTTGTTGACTAGAGGCTAGTTTAAATGTAGTTTGTGAGAAGTCTCACATGCCCTTGAATATGAGATGAAATGACATTAATAATCCAAGACAAATTAATGAAATGTCGTTAGATTAAAAAAATGAAGATTTAAATGGGTATGATCACGGTGTAAAGATTTTTTTTCTTTTAATCAGTATCAAGGTGTTGAGTTTTAGTTTTCTCCATTGAATCAATTCATCATTTAGGGTTTTGCCCATAAGTTTGGCTTCTTCACTGAATCAAATCATCTTTCTAGGATTTTTTTTCCCGCAATTAATAGGGTTCATTGCAATCATGAAAAAATCAAGTTTAAGAAACTCATTTGCCATTACCTAGATCAAAATCATTTTCAACGAATCCATAAGAATTGATCCAATTTATTTTTTATCGAGTTTGGGTAGAGACTAAAGATCTCGATGATTAATAAATTAGAAAAACTGAAATGATAAGAAAATATATATATCATTGATTTCTTCATGCTTGTTCCACATTCGAAGTATCCTTCATACCAATAAGAATCTCTTCCTTGCATGATTTCTTCTTTATATAGATAGATATAGGATCTATGAGGCAATTATTTAAAATTACATTTTGTGCAACAACTCTTCCTATTTGAAAGAAAAGGATTCCTTGACCATGATCGTTCTTACATGGAATTGCAAATCTCAATTTTGTCTATATATAGAGCAAATCTAATTGTATTAAAGTGTATAATGGATTTCTTCTTTGTAATATTAATTGATAGAAACCTTATTAGTAAGTATACGAGATCTCATGCATTAAAACCCATTGTTAACGACCCAAATCCTTTAGTATGTAACATTTCTTTTTCAAGTGAAATCTTCCAATTTATGAAAGAATGAAAGAACAAAGAAGTGATTTTGTTGTTGTGGAAAAAGAAGCCTTCAAATATTAATGCATGTATTTGGTTTATTTAGAACTATTAGAATAGGAGCCACATTTTGGAGAATATGAGTCGAATCCATAACAAAATATTTTTAGTGAAACGTCTTTCACAATTCCTAGACAAATAGTTCACTATTAGGTTTTGCTAATTTAAATTGAAGGATGATATCAATTCAATCTATTTTTAGCGTCATATACATAATTTGCACATTTTTATAACTTCATCATATCAAGTTCATCATTCCCATCATCAGTATTGTCAATATTGATATTATTCATAAGATAACACTTCTAGGCTTGCCATCCAAAAACTCGTTCAAAAATATGATTATGAAAGGATCATAGGAGTTTATTGTTAGGTATTTGATCAAATATGATTGTTCAATTCCTATTGAACATAAACTAAAATACCCTTGTAGGGCTAGTGGAACCAAAAACAAAAAATTATGAGATGGAAAAATCATTAGCACCCATTACAAAGTTTTTGAATAAGTGATTGTCCGATACTGAGAAATCAATATTCGTAAAGGCGATTTATCAAACTCATAATTATGATGTCCTCTTTAGTAAAGGAAAAAAAAAAAAGCCGGACTGATTGGAGAGAGAGAGAGAGAGAGAGAGAGAGACTGTTTGTTATTAGGGTACAAAGTGTGAATTGTGATCAGATGCAATAATTTGGCATAAAGCAATTACATATACCCCGCATGTATAAAGCCATAAACCACACCTGATCCTAAAATCCTATTTTTCTTCCTTTATTTAGAGGAAAAATTTGATATCCTATGAGACATAAAACGTTTGATGTGTCTACCTGAAATATGCCTTTGTGGCCTAATCTTTTGAATCCTCCTCCATGGTTCAGTCTATCTCTCTATCTTCTTTATTTTATTTTATGGTATCCCCACCCTTCAGGTTGGGCTAATCCCACGGTCACATGCACCTCCCCCTTGAAAAGTCCTAAGTGCAATAGGTTGAGTCAAGGGTCAACTGACCGTGAGTCCAAAGAATGCATACCTTTGTGGGGTTTCGATCACTTGACCTACCTTTCTTGATGGGCCTATGTGCATATAATGGCTTGGTTAGTTATATGTAGACATTAGGTTTAAATACCAAGAAAATGACCAAATCAATGGCTGATAACGTTAATACATCCACTCAAAAATGGGTCTATGACATTAGGAGGTATACAATTATGAGATGCTGACATATTTTTACACCTTATGTTATTTTATTTTGCCTTTTTATTTTATTATTATTATTTTTTTTTAATGTATATGTTTATCTTCTTTGTTTTTCCACAATTTTCCAACTAAGACACCCTTGACTGTAGTCATCTATGAGGGACTTATATAAAATGATCTAAATACCCTCTTCAACTACTAGCTAAATCGATATATTTGTTCATCCTCAAACTCCTCCATCGATTTAGACTCTCATTTTCAACCTCTCACCAAAAGCCTTACAAATTTTCTCACTAATGGTGTGTTTGGATTGAGAGAAATGAAGAGAAGAAATTCATTTAAAGAAAATAAAATAAAAGAAATATTGTTTCTCTCCATCGTGTTTAATTTAACAATACAACAACATAAGTTCGGAGAGAAAAAAGGGTAGAATTATAATTTTAAATATTTTTATCCTCATGAACTTTTCTTTTTCTCTCCGATTTGAGGAGAAAAAAAAAATTGATTCATTTTTCTCTTCACTTTTTTTCTTTTCACCCCCCACTTTAACAATCCAAACTAGAGAAGTGGAGAGAAACTAACTTTTTTTTTTCCACTTTGTTTCTCTCAATCCAAACACACTGAAAAGTCCATTAGTTGCAATCAATTCCCCAAGAATCCTATTTTATTTTTTTTTGTTGAAGGATTGAAGGTCAAAGGAGAGAAAATCGTTATCATGAAGATAAGGTTAAAGATTATAACACTTAAAGTTGAACAAGGAGGATTTTGAAATCAAGGCATTTAAGTCATTTTATGAATCTCTTAAAAGAACACCACGATCAACGGGTATTTTATCAGTTTGAAAACATTGGTGTCTCAAATACTCATCAAAATCTGAGGGGTGTCACTTCCTAAAGTATCGATCCCTTTATTTTATTTATATTTTAAAAAAAAATTAAAGAAAAAAAAACATAATCTATCAAAGAAGAGAATTTAACAATAAAATACCTCATCTACATCACAACTTTCCGTACAATAATCCTCCGAGTCTTTTGAAAGAGTGTCCAAAGCTTATTGCTTTACGAAAGACAGATAAGAATGTTCGAAACTTGTAGGTTTGATCCATGGAGGGAATTTGTTCTCTTTTAATAAAGATATTTTCTTTGGTTCTACTTACAGCTGAGATTGAGTTAAACAATAATTTAATATTTATTTTTTTATAAAATGGTGGAAATCATCAACAAACTGATTAAAAAATTAATGGTAATAATATGACTCCCCCACGTGGTATACTCAATCGCGACTCTTTAATGTGGGGTGTGCCAAAACCATGAATTTTATGCCTCGGGATACATAACAGCACATCCTTATATGCACAACTACACAGATTTTTGGGGATGTGCAGTTGTGTATCCTGAGGCATAAAATCCATGATTTTGACAAAAACCACGTCAGGGAGTCGTGATTGAGTATGCCACGTGGGGAGTCATATTATCATGACTCCTAAAAAATTGATAGGTCCATTAGAATTGACTAAAAGTTTGTGGGACCATGAGTTGGATTAGTCTTTGTTAAAGGAATGCTGGCCCCATACTCTTGGAACGACTGCTCCGCTTCAAAATTTTGGATGAATCCTCCACCTAAATGGCATCTAGCCTGTCATGTTTTTGTGAATATTTGAGATGTGTCTATATCTTGAAATTGGTACACCCCCTTTGACACCACGCACTGCTTAGTACATTACAAATAATTTACATTTGCAAATGTTTTGCCACACAATGATTTATTAGAGGTGCAATTTAATTCGATTCAAATTGAGAATTGAATTAATCCGTGAATTTTGAATTGGGTTAGTTCGATTTTAATTAAGTGCGATTTGATTTCGGATGAAAGAAAATAAGAACCAACCGATGAGTTCGGTTAAATTTTCGATTCCATGTTTGTAAATAATCGAATCAAACCGAAAACCGAACCCACATAGTATTTATAAAAGTAAAATGTAAATTTTTTTCAAACCTAACCCTTTCTCGTCTCTATCTCTCTCATCTCTACGGCTGCAACTACCGCCGACTACCATCGAATGACACCACTCATCTCTCTCTCTCTCTCTCTGCAGCTGCGACCTGCGATTTGTGACCTACGGCCAACAATTTACGACCTACGACCAGAGATCTGCGGCCAACGATTTACGATTTGTGACCTACGGCCAAAGTCTTCATCTTGGTGGGTACCTGAGTCTTACAGATTGTTCTATCATAACTAGTTTGCTGAATGTTTGAAGCAAGAATCTCTTCTACAACATTGCCGTCCTGAATTAGATCTCTAAGTTTAGAGACATTCCAACCCTCTTGACTCCATACCTCCTTCACTGTAATTTTTTTTATTTTCATCCGAATAGTAGTCGATCAACGGAATTGATCCTCTCCAATTGTGTAGAAAGAAAGAAGTCGTTGCACCGTCTCCAATCAACCTTTTTGAAAGGCTTATTATTGGTTGAAGATAACTTCGAATAGTTCTCCAAATCTTTGAGCCCCTCGTTTTTTACGGATTCCACCAATTTTCATCCTTAACATACTTCTTTTTTAGGTAGTCTATCCACAACCCTTTTCTCATTTGTCAATCTCCAGCAAGTTTTCATTAATCCCGTTTTATGGACCTCAGCAAGAGTTTTAATACCTAGCCCACCTTCTAGTTTAGGTTTGCACACTTATGCCAAGCGACAAAATGGTTTTTTCTCTTACCCTCTGCACTACCCCAAAAGAACTTAGCAAAGCATGACTCTAAAGAATCTGAAATATACTTTGGAATGGGTGGAATTAAGATACGGTGCACTGGAATGGAGGTGAGTACATGAGAAAGCAAGATTAAACGACCACCCTCTGAAAGAAGTTTGGACTTCTAGCCCATCATCTTCCTCGAAATCTTGGAGACCAAACCCCTACACATTTCTCTCGTAACTCTTCCAGTAAACAGTGGAACACTCAAGTAATTGGTTGGTAAAGAGCCCTTTGAAAAACCTAGAATTGTCTTGACAAGATCTATTCTCCTCCCTTCCACGTGATCTGCCACAAAAAACAATTCTTTTCTAAGTTGACTTGCTGACCCGAAGCCTTTTCATAAGATTCCAAAAAATCTTTGATAGCTTTTAGAGACATCGTAGTGGCTTTAGAGAAAATGATCAAATCGTTTGCAAATCTCTCCATTTTTCCTGATTGCACTAAATGATTCAGCCCCACACTTAGTGCCTCCTCCGCGAGGATAAAAAGGCTAGGAGATAAAGGATCTCCTTCTCTTAGGCCACGACTACCTTCGAAAAATCCATAAGAAACACTCTGCAAGCACTTGTTAATCAATTTCAAAAATTCTCCGAAAATCTCATCTTGGAAAGGACTACCCTTAAGAATGGCAACTCAATCCTATCATAAGCTTTCTTCATGTCGATCTTCATTGGCACATTAGGTTTGTGAGTCTAGTTTATTCAAATAAACATCATGGTTTTATAGCTTGATTTTGCCCCTCATTTTGATGTCAAGCAATTTTTTAAAGTCATTTACAAAAATGTAAACTAGAAAAAGGGAAAAAAAATGCAGAAAAAGAACGGAAGAAGAATAAATAAAATCTCAGTTTTGACGTCTCATCTTGTTCATGAACGATACTGAGTTGGTCTTGGGCTATTTATAAAACCATGATTGCAATTCAAATTAAGTATTGTAAATTTAGGATTTCTTAAAGTATAGTAAGATAATGAAGTGGGACAAGAACAAGTATTTATTCCTAGCTGTCTCTCCCTTTCCTCTTGTCTTTGTTTTTTTTCCTCTCTTATTATTATTATTTTATCTTTTTTGTTTCTCTCTGGACCCCATTTTTTTCTACTAAAAAAACACCGAATGTGTATTTGGGGTGCAAAACTCATGCAAGAAAAGTATCGTAGAACATGAGATTTCTTGATCTACCAACTACCATAAAATGGTTACAGAATCAAGGGACCTATTCATGGCCTTCCTGAGTAAGGCTGTGAAGGAGAGTTAGCCTAAAGGCATCTTCATTGATGCATGGTGGGTCTTTATAATGTAACATATGATCTTAAAATAATAAATAATAATAATTGGGATTGGGTAAGGTATCTATTACTATTGAACATGAACTCTATCCATGGCACATTTGGGTTGGAGTTTAAAACACATTGGTCACCTAATGAAGTCGTTTTCTATATGGCACGCAGCCAATGTGTTTAGTCTAAATGGGCAATAGGAACATGACACCATTCTAGATCCGGACTATTAAAAAAAAAGGTGGTAGGGAAGCAAAACAAAAATAATAAGAGGATATAGAGTCATTAAAGAAGGATTTCAAAATAAAATGGAAGGAGCAACTCCCACGATACTAAATCATCCACACCAAATATCGGCTCATTCCAAAAAATTTAACTTATATAAGACAAAAAATAATTGGGTTGCCCTTATTAATTCGCGGGGTGCTTTTATAATTACCCATCATTCATTTCCATCGAAAATTATTCACCCAAAATTAAGTTCTTTCATCTTTGAAATAAGATAGTGGGTTGCTCCAATTGCTATTACGACAGAGAAGATTGTAGTACAATGAATTATGATCTTGTAATTTAAAATTTGAGTACAATGAATTATGTATGTAATTTAGAATATCAAAACATATTATCTTTTGAATTTATGCTCTTTTCATTATGTGTGATTGAATTAGCAGTTAAAATAATCAAATGGAGTATATTGTGATTGAAAAGGGTAATATGGTCATTTTATCAGCTTTTAGCAGTAACTAACCGACAATATTTTGTGGATACAATATTTAATTTGAATCAGTTCGACACTATTCAAACAGGTAAACAGACAACATTCTCAGCACTTAAATTCAATGCTTATACAATTTCAACAATAATAGTCTTTGAATACTTATTTGTTCAATTTAACAAACGACTGCTTAGGTACCATATATTCTTACGTTACCAATACCAGATACAACAAACAGATATCAAAGCACAAAACAAATACAAGCACAACTAGCTGATACCAAGTGCATATATAACCAAATCAATAGGGAATAGTTTAAGTTCCATCCCACTCTATGCAACAACTCCACCCTTGGAAGTGCTGGGCTTTCCAGTAGAGAGAGAAGGATTATCACGGGGATTGGTTGAGATGGATTGTTTAGCAGCAGAAACCTCCGCTATAGTTTTTTTGCCTTCAAGAATGCTCACCACTTCAGACATTGTAGGTCTGAGCGTAGGGGACTGATCGGTGCACATCATTGCTAATTCCAACATCATGCTTGCTTGATCCTCTGAATAGTCCGGTCCGTCTACAACAGCTCCATCAACCAAATTCAAAAGCTTCCCCTCCTTGCGCAAAACGTAGGCCTGTAGTCTCACACCATAACATAATCAGATTAGTGGTTCATATATCTACAATAATATAGTGAGATGTGCTGTTTTCATATAAGGCAGAGTGACCCCAAGGGGTTGGCCAAGTAGAAAGCCAAGCCTTGATAAGCTCCTCAAGAAGAGTAGGTCAAGTGTTCGAAACCCCACAAAGTAATGAATTCCTTGGGGCCACCCTCCAGGGTCCGGTTGACCCTCGACTCAACCAATTGCATGTAGGACTTTCCGAAGGGGCGGTGCGTGTGGCCATGGGATTAATCTCACCTGAAGGGTGAGGATACCCATGATAAGAAAATATATATATTAGGTAGAGGGGGAGTGAAACTCATTTGCATTAACTTCACAAATCCTGAAGCATGGTTACATATTTTGTTGCTAATAATATAATACCTTGTCCAAAAGGAATTCCGTCTCCTCATTCGGATGCTCAACTGCATTACTCTTCCCGCTAACAATTTCTAGGGTGACGACTCCAAAGCTGTAAACATCTATTTTTTCTGATAATATACCCCGCATTGCATACTCAGGTGCCATGTATCCACTACAAGAGAAAACAAAAATTACAATATAAAATAGATTGGGGAAATATCTAATAACCTAGAAACAATCAAACCATATTAGAAGTATTCATGAATCAAAACTCTTGCATCCAAATTGGGAAGTGATAGTAAGACTTAATTTTCAAAATGAGAGTGATATGCTCGAATGTAAAATTGATGTGGTAAAAAGAGGATTTGTTCACTTACTGTGTTCCGCCAATTTTGGTCATTTGTGTGTTTTCCACGTCATATGCCCTAGCCAATCCGAAATCAGATATCTTTGCATTGAGGTTTCTGTCAAGCAAAACATTACTGGCCTTGATATCCCTATGAATAATCTTCGGTTCTGATTCTCCATGGAGGTAAGCTAAGCCCTTTGCTATTCCAAGGCAAATCTTATACATTGTTTGCCAATTACATACCAAGTTGGATCCTGTACCTGTTGATCACCAAATCTCCACTCATCACGCTTTATGGGAGAAAAAACATGGGGCACCTAAAAAATCCATGAGAGGTTGTTATAGATTACCAAATAAAGCATGGGCGAGGGAATTGTTTTCCATGTACTCATAAATTAGCAAGAGTTGGTCATCTCCTAAACACCAGCCCCAAAGTTGAACAAGATTTTCGTGTTTCAAGGAAGTAAGGAAAGTTACTTCACTCATAAATTCACGAGTTCCTTGTATTGACTTTTGATAAAGTTTCTTCACTGCCAGTACGAGCCCATCTTTCAATTCAGCCTGCATTCATGGGAAACGATGCATTTGGCTAATATATGAAACAAATGAAAAGAAAAAAAAAAAAGGCTAAAAAGATGTAAGCTTCCATAAAAGAAAGAATGCCTTGTATACTGTCGCTGAACCTCCTTTGCCAATCACATTGGCAGGGCTGAAATTTTGAGTAGCATCTGCTAGTTGTTGAAAGGTAATAGAATTTTTTATAAGCTCTGAACCCTGGAGTTCTGTTTCAAGGGAAATGTGTTAAATAAACAAAAATTATCATCAAGTGCATAGTGGGAATGTGAGTGGGTAGCCATATCAGTAAGTGCAAAAAGTTCTCACCATATTTGGGTAATTGTTTACGCCAGCCCATTTTCCAAATGATAGCCAAAATCACAAGAAGTATGACGATTGCAGATATTACAATTGCAGCTATACTTGCAGGAGATAACTTTTTGCCATGTTTAGCGCCTGAATGAAAGGAAAAGGGAAAGTAAGAGATCAAATATCTACGTAACAGACAATAAAAAAAAAATGTCAGAGAGAGACTTCTACCAGAAGTTACAGAAATAGCTGATATAAGAGGTCCATAAAATCCAGGTGGGACGTATATGGACCCTTTGCCAGCCCAGTAGAAGTGGATCTCTAGATGACGGTCTGTGACAGTGGCATTGAATTCCATAGCCGACACATTTTTCCCCTTTGCTTCTTCTTCTTTGATATTGAAATCCTTCAGTACTCTGATACCCTGCAATGAGAACTTTTTATGATAAAGGCACTAGAACAAAGGTATTGTGCCGTTTTTCAATTATAAGGAGATCCTATTACCTGAATATATACATCAAATACACGGGTTCCCAGCATGCTATAGTCATCGTGACCTGTGAATACTATTTCAGCAAAGTGAAGTTTCACTGTGTAATTGCCATTATGTAAACAAAGGCCATGGTAATCGAGTGAGAGAGGAGAACAGCGTGCGGTTGTATATAAAGATGCATCAGGCAAAACATCTCTGCATGACGAGTTCCTTATGTAGTCCTGTGGACTGAAAGATTTTGTAAAGAAGTCTCCTGAAATACTGTAAGCCCAATTCTTATTGGGACTTACGTAGAAAGGTAACGTGCTATTATCTTGTTCATAGTACTTCCCTTCAATGTTTGCACCCTCTCCACCACAATTGATAAACAAGGAAGAATCTGCAAGAAACATGCTTGTCACTGGCTTATTTGTAACTAAATACTTTTTTAATTATTATTATTATAAACGAACAATGAACCTTAAAGAAAACGAGCCCAAAATATTACCTAGCTCGGTATTTGGAAACAACTAGATTTGAAAGGTCCATTCATTCGAATTTGGAGCCCTACAAACTCACTCAAGTTTATTAGCCTTATTTTAGTTGGCTTAGTTGAAGATTGGACAATTATGTTTTAACTTGGGAGGCCCTAGTTATGGTAATGAAAACATTTTAGTAATCACCTATTCTGTCAAGAATGTATTTCCTATGTCAGTCAATAAATTTCATATAAAGTTTTTACTCATTTTTGGTCCCTGGCTAGGTTTTCTAGTGAGATCTATTTTTCATTAAATGGCCTTTTGAACCTCAGATTCCACTACCAATTTTTCTGCATTGACTCTCCAAAACATCTTCGTCACTCTTAATCCAAAGATAATTTGTCTTTTGAGAACTCCATGTAGGTGGGGCAGTCGATCATTCTGGCCAAGACAAGACTATGGCCCTCGTGTCTATTGACCATGTCTCAAGCGAGCTATAGCTAAGATAATAGGGCAATGTAGGACATGTCAGCTAGAAAAACAAAAGAAGCAAAATACGGGTTTGTATACCCCTTCGACAGTGCTACGTTCCACGTGGCAAGACATCAACATGGATTTCGTGCTCGGCCTCCCAAAGACTATTTAGAAGTACATATTTGTGGTAGTGGATCGTTTATCGAAAATGGTTCACTTCATTGCTTGTTCTAAGGCTTCAATGCATCTAACATAGCAAAGATTTTCATTGAGGAAGTAGTTTGTTTACATGGCTTGCCAAAGACCATGGTATTTGATTGGGATGTTTGATTCATGAGTATTTTTGGAAGACACTGTGGCTCATGATGGGCACTAGGCTCCATTTTTCATTTGTGTACCACCCACAAACGGATGGTCAAACTGAGATTGTCAATATCACTAGAAAATTTATTGAGGTGTCTAATAGGAGAGCATGTTAGATTATGTGAATCATTACTGTCCATAGATGAGTTTACATATAATAGCTCCAATAATATAACCACAAGCATGAGTCCATTTTAAGTAGTACATGGCTATAAACTAGGAAGCATGTAGATCTTATACCTATGGCAGTCTCAAATAGGCCTTCATAAGGAAGGAGATTCAGTTAAGACTACACAATTAATGTAATGCAAACAGCATTGTGCTTCCAAATAATACTGTGTGACAGCAATTTTGCTTTGGTAATGTGATTTTTAACAGAAAACTTGGCTGAATGTAAAAATAATCTTTGAGGCATGGATTCTAGAACAATAAACTTACACTTCGATATTTTACCAGGACACTGCTCATTCATGATTTGCAATGGAGAAAATCTACAAAGAGAAGTACATTTATTAAAAGCACTGGCACAATGTGAAAAAAGCCCAAATTTGACGGCTTTGAGCTGTCAAATTTCATAAAATTCGACGGACCAAGAGGTCAAATTGGTGTCGAATTTTTCATTGTCGAATTTTTTTTTTAACGGCCCGAAACTGTCAAATTAATGAAGGATGAGAGAAATTCGACAGCTCTAAGCCGTCAAATCTGGGAACATCAAGAATTTTGGACCGTCAAAATTCATTTTCTAAAATTCATGGGCCTTGGCCCGTCAAATTTTTATGTCGAATTTTCCAATTTTCATTTTCCAAAAAGACTTAGAGCTTACTCAAAAGATTCATTGTGACTGCAGCATGCAAAGTAGTTCCTGAAGAATATGAAGGGGAATTCATATATGACAAATTCATAATAAAATAGAAATTACAAAGCACAAAAGAACATGCTTGATGCATTTTTCTCACATGTATGACTTGTTAGTCGGCTGTGAAGGTATAGTTGTGAAATTATTATACGAAAAATCCCTGCAAGATAACAACTTAATAAAATAATGAAGAAGAAAATAGGAATATTTCTTTATAAAAGTATCACCTGTAAAAGGGAAACTTTACAAAATCACCGTAAACTCTAGTATTCCTTCTATGCAGGAATTGCATATTAAGATATAATAATAGCACAAAAACAAGTGAAATCAACAACACACCAGAGTTGGTGTGGAAGAGAAGTGAAACAAATTTATACAAGTTGAATTTTTAAAAATCAGCTGTTAAAGAGAAGGTATGTAGTAACCCAGCAACTATTGCCACGTAGCATGTAATCACTGGAGATTGCTCAATACAAAATTTTCTCATGCAAGTCACCATGAAAAACTACATTCTTCACGTCAAGTTGGTAAGGACGCCAAGAAAGATAAATAGCAAAGGAATCAAGAAAATACTTAATGGTCTAGATCCATTGGCATTCAACAGTACATTTGTAAAAATAAGTATATCAGTGAGTTCGTGTGACTAGAGTGAAATGCATACATTTCCTTGGTCGCAATTTATTTTGAGCCAACACGAGAAAGAGCTTCTCAAAGAGAGGACAACCGAGTAGCAGATTTTCTTGGAACAACAAGTGTAGATAGATACTCATTATACATAGGAACTTTCTTCCCTAACTTTTGTACTCATTAACAATGAACATATAATAGTTACTTGTCAAAGGAAATAAAAACTCCAATCTACTAAAAATAAATAAATTTTAATAATAAAAACTCCAAACTAATCAGTGGATAACATGCATTAACTAGAGGCAATCTATAGTAAGTCCAACTTGTCAACCTTATCAAAATGCTACAAACACTCCTAAATAACATATAATGAGAATGCTATCCACAAAACTAGAGAGATTGAAATATCAAAAATAAAAATAAAAATTACATACAGATATTTTGCATCTGAACGTGAGACCCACTCAGGGATTCGTCCACTTAAATTATTTCTTGTGAGGTACCTGAACAGAAAACACTCCTCTTTTATCAGTTTTAACTGACTCAACATATGACAAGTAATGATTAATTACAATTACGTGACCTTTTTCCCATAGCCACTTACAAGAAAGTTACATTCTGAAGACTTTTTGGGATTTCTCCTGTCAAATCGTTAAAGCTCAAGTCACTGCAAGAGAAGATACCAAGCATCCAGTAAAAAACCATTATAAAAAAAGATAAACATTTGCAAGAAAAGAGTAATTGGTATTATTGTTGAAAGAGTGAAGCTGATCTGTAAGATCGAAGTTGTAATCAATCAACATCCAAATTCTGATGAGGACATCTGAGATTATGAGCCTTTCCATTGAATGATTAATTAGATTTTATTGCTTTATTTAGTTTTATTCTTATGCGGCTCTGTTTTAGTGAGTATGTTTAGTGTTTAGGCTTATTTTTTTATGTTGTTTTAGTCCATGGTTATAGTATAGACGTTTAGGAACAATTTGGCTACTATATCATGTCTTTCTAGTGAGCTTTCATATGTTGAAAATTCACACGAGATATTACAGGATTGGGACATAGATGACATTTTTTTGTTTTGTTATATTTAAGTTTAATTCTTAGCCAATAGGTCTTGTTATATTGATTAATGACTTATATTAGATTAAAGTTTCGAGTCTTCTATAAATAGTGTAAAGACATTATTATAGATTTTTATTATTATGAGATACTGAATAAAAACTTAAAGGTTTTCTAGAGATTGGATGTGTGGTGTGAACTCATGGCTTTTAGTAATGCAATTTTTGGGTAGAATTTCTTTTCTTAGTGTGATTCAAAGGTAATAATCCTTATTCTTCATCTTCTCCCCTTTATTGATCTTCTCCATTCCTTTTTTTTTCTTGATTTTTTTGTCAATAAATGAAAGCGCCTTCGATCCGCGGGGTGCGCGGATCCGCTTTTGACCCTTGAGGTTTGGGAGTCGCCACCTAGTTATTGTGGTCTAGGAACCAAACTGACTCTAAAATGGATAAAAAGGAACTAATCTACTATAGAAATCTGAATCCGGATATCATGTTACGGGGTTGGAAGGTGTTAGGCACCAACCCCGCCCGGCCAATGCCGGTCTCTACTTATACCAAATATAACTACATCGCTAATGATAAAACCTAGATTTAAAAAATAATAAAAAACCTTACCTTCGATCTGCAAAAGTACTATTCCCTCAGATCTGAAAAACAGTTCCTTGTACCGTACTCCTTGCTTCGCTTTGTCTCCGGATCTGATTTCTGATCTCCGAGGCAAGGTGTCTCTTTCTTGGATCTGGATGCTTTGAATTTGTGGTGAATTTTTGGGGTGTTTTTGAAAGGTTTTTGGGTGTTTTTTAGGCTAAAATCGGAGTAGGGGTGTTAGGGAAGGAGTTGTGGCTCCAAAATAAGAGTTTTGGAGGGGTTGTGGGGGCTTCTTCACCTACTTTTTCTAGGGTTTTTTCTTTGATACGAAAATAGGGTGTGGAGGCTCCTATTTATAAAGTTTTTAGAAGCATTTAGGGTTTGATTAGGGTTTCTTTTAGGGTTTCAATTAGGGTTTTGATTTAGTCTTTAGGATTTTAGGGTTTTGACTTTAGTCTTATGAGATTGACTTGATTAGTTTTAGATTAGGGTTTGGATTTAGGGTTTTGACCTTAGTCTTATGAGATTGACTTGATTAATTTAGATTAGGATTTTGATTTAGGGTTTTGACCTTAGTCTTATGAGATTGACTCGATTAGTACCTTGACTTCAGTCTTGCTTGATTGACTTTAATTTTGACTTCAGTCTCACTTGATTGACTTTAATACCTTGACTTCAGTCTTGCTTGATTTACTTTTAATTTTTGGAGAACCCCCTTCTATTATATCTTTAATTCTTTGGACCCCCAAATGGAGGGGTCCTTAAAGAAATATCCCACGAACCCTCAACAATTTTGCCTGAGAGTCCAATTAATCGATTTTTTAGGTTCAACTTTTTAAATTAATTTCATTAATGTTTCACTTTAATTATTTAATGTTTTATTTATTAATTTCGAATTTTTTAATTATGAAAATTGTGAAATTACCGTTTTGCCCTCGGAGAGGATTTTTTACGTTTTAAGTCATTTTTCAATGTTCCAGGATGTTTTGGAATCAGTTTTTCGTAAGGAATTCAATGGGAATGTTGGTTTTTGTCATTTATGAAGTTTTTTATATGAAATGATCGTGAACTTTATGAGGGGTATTTTCGTAATTTTGTCAAATTTTGTGAAAATTGGCGAAGTGGTTTACTTGGTTTCGATTTGTTGTTTTATGTGTTTGAACGGATTTTCCTAAGCGTAATGTAGGCTCTAAGGTTGTTTTGAGGTTAGGGGTATTTTGATAATTTAATCATTTTTAGTGATTTTTATCGTGAAGCTTCTTTTTGGTTTGCAAGATGATGATTTCTATGTTTCTGGGGTCGTGTTTTCCTAGCGTAGCGTGGTTTCTAAGTTTTGTCAGTTTGAGATACCTCATCCGGATTTCTGAAACATATCTGGTAACAAAATAAAGCATTGGAATAGACATCCATCATTGGGAACCTTTGCGATCGGGTTGACGACTTGATTAATCAGGCGGATGCAAAAATGGGGTGTCTACAGATGCCCCTCTTTGGCAGAGGGTTGAAGCAAACTAGATAGCAAATCTATTTTGGTAGATTAGTGCGATATCCGAATGCCAAAGCTAGTGACAGTTCATTTTGCAGCCTGATTTAACAATTCGTCGGGGTATTCGGATCATTGAGGGTAAAGCTCTCCCCGAATTAAAAGATTGTCAGGTCCTTGAGCGAGAGCTCTCACTGACAGTGTCAGATCCTTGAATTTTAGAGAATTCTCCCTGACTAAAAAGTGCAAGTGTGTGCACTGTGTGAAATTGAGTAAAATCTGAGTAAAACAAAATTCGAGAAAATTTGAATGATATTTGAGACAAATCTGAGCAAAAGTTGGGAGAAAGTTAAATGTCCTACTCTACCTACTCTAGGTGAAAGAGTAATAAATTTATATTTTTTTTGAGAGGCTTATTCTACCTACTCAGAGTGAAAGAGTAATGCACTAAATTTTTTTTTTGGGAATTTCTACTCTACCTACCTGGAGTGAAAGAGTAATGAACTATTTTTGTTTTTTTTTTTTGGAAGTTCTACTCTACCTACTCGGAGTGAAAGAGTAATGAACTAAGCTTTTTAGAAGTCCTACTCTATCTGCCTAGGGTGAAAGAGTAATGAACTAATTTTTTAGGAGTCCTACTCTACCTGCCCAGGGTGAAAGAGTAATGAACTAATTTTTTGTTTGGAAAGTTCTACTCTACTCTACCTACTCGGAGTGAAAGAGTAATGAACTAAATTTTTTTGGAAAGTTCTACTCTACCTACCCAGAGTGAAAGAGTAATGAACTAAGCTTTTTAGAAGTCTTACTCTACCTGCCCAGGGTGAAAGAGTAATGAACTAATTTTTTTTTGGGAAGTTCTACTCTACCTACTCGGAGTGAAAGAGTAATGAACTAATTTTTTAGGAGTCCTACTCTACCTGCCCAGGGTGAAAGAGTAATGAACTAATTTTTTTTTTAAAGTTCTACTCTACCTACTCGGAGTGAAAGAGTAATGAACCAAGCTTTTTGAGAGTCCTACTCTACCTGCCCAGGGTGAAAGAGTAATGAACTAATTATTTTGGGAAGTTCTACTCTACCTACTCGGAGTGAAAGAGTAATGAACTAATTGTTTTGGGAATCCTACTCTACCTGCCCAGGGTGAAAAAGTAATGAATTAATTATTTTGGGAAGTTCTACTCTACCTACTCGGAGTGAAAGAGTAATGAACTAATTGTTTTGGGAGTCCTACTCTACCTGCCCAGGGTGAAAGAGTAATGAACTAAATTTTTTTTTTTGGAAGTTCTACTCTACCTACTCGGAGTGAAAGAGTAATGAACTAATTGTTTTGGGAGTCCTACTCTACCTGCCCAGGGTGAAAGAGTAATGCACTAAATTTTTTTTTTGGGAAGTTCTACTCTACCTACCTGGAGTGAAAGAGTAATGAACTATTTTTGTTTGGGAAGTCCTACTCTACCTGCCCAGGGTGAAAGAGTAATGAACTAAATTTTTTTTGGAAGTTCTACTCTACCTACTCGGAGTGAAAGAGTAATGAACTAATTTTTTCTTTTTTAGGAAGTTCTATTCTACCTGCCCAGGGTGCAAGAATAATGAACTAAGCTTTGAAGGAACAAACGGGGGATTAACCTCGCATTTGATTTTTTTTTTTTTTTTTTTTTTTTTTAATAAAAAGTTGGATTTTATGAAGGTCCGGTAAACATTTTAACTCTCTTTGAATTTGAGGAGTTTTCAAAATTGTTATCAAGAGGGTAACCTTTAATTCAAAGTTAACCTTATCCTTTGGGGTTGAAATTGACCAGGCATCAGAACAAAAATGCCCCTAGTTTGACAAGGAATATTGTACTGGGGATAATTGAACATAATTTGAAAATACATGCCCCTAGTGTAAGGGGGAAACTGTACTCTTTAGAAAAAAGGAAGTGCCCTTGTTATGAAAGTTTGAAATCCTTGATTACCGCAAGCGCAATAAAGGTTTAACTTTTAATTTTGATTTTTTATATTGAAGATTTTGAGTCAAGCTCAAAGAAATTGGAACAAAATATTTCTTTCTGAAATTCATCATAGAATTTGTTCTTTCTCCCCGTCGGTTCGCTTAGGGACATGAAACTCTTCAGATCAATCATAGACGAGATACTTGTATCCACTGAGTCTATATTTGGTTCAAACTGGGTATTGAAACTTGATCATTCGAACTTCTGATATTTCGGCTCGGGCTACCTTTTCAGCTTCTCAACGGAGATTTTCTTTTATTTTTTGATAGCTCTAAGTTTTGCCTAGATTGCCTATCCAGGTTTTCAATCTAGCGAGCATGCTCTAGCTTTTGCCTAGATCGCCTTTTTAGGTTTTCGATCTAGCGAGCTCTTTTCTTTTTTTCTTTGCTCTGATTGTTGTCAAAGTTGTCCTTTCAGATTTTCAACCTTGCGAGCTTGCCTTAATTTTTGCCTAAGTCGCCCTTTTCGGGTTTTCAACTTAGCAGGCTTCATCATTTTTTATCTTTTTCTTCTCCTCTAAACTTCTGGAGTTGCTGTCTGATCATGCTTTGCTATCTTCCTTGACTTCTCGTACGGTACTTAGGAGGACTTTTATAGGTAGGCTTGGGACTAGGCATAAAACGAAAGGGATTTTGAGGCTCAAAAACCCAAATGCCCCTTGTGTGGCATTTCATTTGAACTTTTTTTTTTTTTTTTTTTTTTTTATTCTTTTGAATTTTTTCTTTTTAGATTTTTTCTTCATCGGGGAATCTATTTTTTATTTTGGTGTGGTAAGGCCTGAAGTAACTTCTCAAGTTGCCTACGTACCCCAAATTTTTGGGATCAGACCAAAACGTAGTTCGGATTTTTCCCTCCCCTAGGTTAGGTGATCAGGCTAAGAAATAAAAGGCACAATTTTCTCTTTTTGAACAGGCTGCAAAGGGGTTGAGAAAGGAGATAAAGAATTAGGTAATAGGAAAATTGATTCGGCCAAAAATGGCCTCCTTAAATGTAGTACCGTTTGATTTGGTCAAGGTTGGTTGATTCTGGTAACTCGATTCCATCATGATCTTGAAGCCTGACAGCTTTTCCTGGTAGTATCTCCTTGATGATGTACGGACCTCCCCAATTTGGTTTGAACTTCCCTCTAGGGTCAAAGATAAGTGCCCGATTCTCTTTTAGTACTAAATCCCCGACTTGTAAATGACGAACCTTGATCTTTTTATCAAATGCACGGGCAACTCTTCTTTGATAAGCTTGCACGTGATATAGGGCTTTAACTCATTTTCTTCGATCAAATTTATTTCTTCATACTGTTGACGAACCCAATCTGTTTCTAACAAATGATTTTTCAACAAGACCCTGAGAGACAAAATTTTCATTTCAACTAGCAAGACTGCTTCCATGCCATACACTAAGGAGTAGGGAGTAGCTCCACTAGATGATCGAATTGAAGTTCGATATGTCCATAGCGTGAATGATAATTTTTCTGACCAATCTCGATGTGATTGACACATTTTCCTGATGATAGTCTTGAGACTCTTACTAACTGCTTCAACCGTTCCATTGATCTGAGGACGGTAGGGGGATGATTTGTACTTCCGGATCTTCAACTTTAAACATAGAGTAATGATTTATGCTTTGAAGTACGACCCATTATCAGAGATCAGTTCAACAGGTACCCCCATATCGATTGATAATATGTGATTTGAAACTCAAGATGTAGTAAGGATAGTGCTGATACATTTTATAACATCTTCTTTGATTCCATCAATATAAATGAGTATCTATTCCATGTTGAACAACACCCAAGCTTGTACCTAACATACCCTCATATGATCACATGAACAAGTCTTTTGAAATTTCTGAGTAAATTCATTATCCTCTCGTGTTCCTCTAGGGATAAGATGGTTTCTATTTGAATCTCTTTAGGAATTTATTTCTGTTCCGAGGTCAATGACCTTTGCTTTCTTGAGCCCGACTCTTATCTTCTTGTTCAGGAGAAAAATATATCTTTGAAGCTAGATTATTAGTTAATTCTTTAATGCGCTTGAGGTATTCAAAAAATTTCTTTATTCAATCAAATTTAGATGGGGCGACTGACACCATTGCAGACTCGAAAAACTAACTTGACTAGAACAAAATAAGAAATAAAAAGACAGACTTGATTACTGAATTGATAGAAAGAACTGGACTCAAGACTCATAAACAACTAAAGACAATTACCCACAATGGGCTTGATTACAAATTGAGGACTAGAGAAACTATTTCCAAGCGATTGGACTGAGTCTTCAGATTCTTTGCATTCTTCAGACTTACTTCTTCTCTCTTGGCCAAGACTGCATTTGGTGGTGAAAACCTCATTAGGGACCATCACTTTGGTAAGAGGAGGGCTAGGAGGTTTATGATTGACTGATTGGATGAGAAGGATTGGGTCAAACGAGAGTTGAGTATTGGATACCATGTTCAAAGTCTGAGGAGGTTGATAACTGGGTAGAGGGTTGGTAGTAACATTCGGCTGCTCAGGGGCAGGGACAGTAACTTTTTTGGCGTCGATGAGGTCTTGAACTGTATGACGAAGAGCGACACAACGATCAGTAAGATGACCAGGATTTTGGTGAAACTCACAAAATAAGTTGGGATTGTGAGAAGTGGGGAATGGATTTGGTAAAGGTCGAGGTTGGAGAGGTGCAATGAGCCCTTTACTTAATAGTTTTTGAAAGACAATGCTCAAAGGCATACCAAGATTGGTGAATTTCCTACGCGGTCGAGGTTGATTAACTTGGTTACTAGGCAAGATAGTAGATTGGACGGGTGTAGTAGTCGTATGGGCTACATAGGCGTGATCAGCGCTAGACTTGGAATTGGTGAAAGGCTTTTTGAACTTGTTGTCCGAAGGATTTGAAAGGATTCCGGAAGCAAAAGCATCTTCCAATTGGCTACCAGCTTGTAATAGAGACTCGAATGTAGGAAGGTATTGGGAGACTAGATGTCGGGCATACCCTTGCGAGAGGTTTTTTAAGATAATAGCCACTTGTTCTTTCTCTGAAGGTCTATCCCACATTTGTGCAGCCTTGGCCCTCCAACGACCGATGAAGTCAGTAAATGTTTCCCCATTCTTCTGTTTGGTTGACTCCAAGTCCCTTCTTGAGGTCTCAATCTCGGTACTGTACTTGTACTGATGCCAGAAAGCCTTTGACTTGCTCTCCCAGGTGCCCACAATAACTGGATCTTGAGACATTAGCCAGCGTAGTGCTGATCCTGATAAAGTTCTCTGAAACAACAATGTCATATGTTCATCGCTAAGTCCCATAGTACGCATGTTAGTAACATACACCTTAAGATGTGTTTTTGCACACCCTATACCACTAAACTTATCCATTTCCGGCATTACAAACTTATCTGGCAAATGAATTCTGGGAATGCGGTTCAAAGCTTCAATGCCTACTGCAATTTCATCGATACCCTTTATACTCTTCATAGCTGATTCTAACTGAGACATTTTGTTAGCTAACATTGGGTTCTCATCAACATATTCTTCATCTCCGTCGAGTTCAAAGACTTCACGTGGGCGTCTCTCTTCTACCTTCTTTCCATTTGGATCATTTAGGGGATTGCCCGTTGATTCCGAGGTCTGTTCTAACATTTCCACTTTGCCTTTTATACTGTTGATATCGTTGGCAAAGGTTGCCAAGATCTTACGGATCTCTGTAAGTTCAGATTCTGAAGCCATCTCTGTTTGCTGACTTGGTACTATAGCTCGTTCTAACCGACTGGACCTACGACTCCAACTAGGAGGTGGACGCTTGAGTTTGGGCGCAATGATAATCCTGAAAACCCCATCAAAGGTGGATTACTAGTTACGGACCCTAAACTTTTAATAGAGGTTTCTCTTGATAGCATGGGTTAAGTTAACCCCTAGATTCAAAATCTCTAATCAATGAAATATTTCGATCAAGAAATATTACATGAATATGATTTACTGATCTTGTTAAGTATGAAATATTCAGTCCATTGAATTAAACTAGCTAATGCAAGGTGATTGGGACCATGTTCCCATTTGAGTTTGGGTCGGTTCGACCCAATGGATTTGAATATTTCACTTGCATCACTTCATCGAATATTTTTAAGCCAATTAGTTCAACCGGTCCATATGTTGATCCATAAGATCCATTTACCAGTGGTACTAATTGGTTTAACTTGATATTGACCAGTATGTCTCGTCAATTAAGTTTATTGGGTTGGACCGATATTGCGAGTTTGATTGAAGTAGTGTGGACCGGTCCACCCACTTACCTTTTGGTTGGATTAAATAAAGCAACCCGGGAACACCCACGATAAGTTCGAGTCGTGACCTACTAGGAAGGTTTCTAGACTCTAAGCTTACTACGTGCAATACATTTTTATCTGGCCACCCTTGCCCAAGCACACCTATATACCTTTCGATACGTGGTGACTTGGTTTGATATACCGTATAGGTGATAATCTAAAACCTCAATTCACTTCTCTGAAGCAAAAAACAGCCAGTTTGATCTCCAGTTGAGAGGTGGCGCACAATGCTGAGCAAGGGCCCACTTAAATACCTCTCGTCTAGAATAGACGCTGTCTATCCCCCTCGTACAGTAGGGTACAGCGAGACAAGATCTTGCTTAGGCACCGGTTTTGACCAAGAAGTGCAATTGATATACTTAGACTATCTTTTATACCTACGGGTACGAGTCAAGGGTTGTAGCTTTCATAAATAGTTTGGCATCCCACGAGGGGACCGACCACGTACTAGTACTACGTTGGCAATCGGGACATGTGACTGTGTGGCTCACAATAGGTCAAAGGCTCAGGTCGCTCCAGCCTGGGTGCATCAACATACTTCTCAGAATCACCTGATCAGATGGTATTGATGCCCCCAGTTTGATATACCCTAAGGTACGTGACTGGAGTTGTGAGTTTCATGAATGACGTCGCGTCTCCGAAGAGATCGGGCCACGCACTAGTGCCACGTTGGCTAAATGGGACGTGTAAGTGAGTAAAGCGGTAAACGTGCATGTGGTGTGTGCAAAACAGGGTGGGGTGTGCCCGGGGCCTTTTTAGATAAATGGGTCCATAGGCTTGATCGAAGCACAACATATATTCAAGCATTAATGACATTAAGTATAGATCATACCAATCAAATTATCAAAGATTGAATAAATGCATATGACAAGAGCAAGCATAACACATTAAATCAATAGCATCAAACGGCAAAGGAAGAATTGATCATGATCAAATATACACATATCATGGTAAATCAATCAATGAATATAACATGGAATAACTGATCTAATCCAATATTGAAACAAGCACACAATTTTTTAATCCAAATCAAATGGATTTTTTTTTTTATGATCTAATCAAAGGTGATTTTGGGGTGACCCAAAATAATTTGAAACTTCAAAGAAAAATTGAGGATAGAATGGTAATTGTGGAGTAATGATGAATCTTTTTTATTTTTTCAAAAAAAATGAACAATACCAATTTTTTATGATCCAAACAAAAATCACTTTGGGTGAGGACCAAACTAGCTTGACTAACATAATAAGATTTCAAAATTACTAAGGGTCATTATGCCACGTGGGTCATCATGTCAACAATCCAATGTCACAATCTTATAGATTTTGATTGAAAAAATTTGGATCCGACTATAAAATTTACATTATATTTTTTAGCTTTGATCCAAGATTTTGAAAATGAGTGACTATGAAATCAAATTTTAAATCAAGATTCAAAAATAAAAATCAATTTTTAAGAATTTTCTCAAATATTTTTTCTTTTTAAAATTCTTAGATTTTCATCCGCCACAAGCACGTGGCATTGAATCACTCGAGTACCACGTGATGAAGTCAATGACACTTTTGTTTTTTTTTTTTTTTTTTAAATATCCAAATAACAATAAATATGCCAAACAAATTTTCAAAAAATAATTTTTTTTTAAAAAATGTGTTGTTGCCACGTGGGGAGGTCAAAGACCGTTAGCAAGATTTGAAATCTTACTAAATTGGTGAGGATAGCCTCACCTTTTTGCTATGTTTTTTCTGTTTGCTACCAACACCCACAACCCACGTTTTTTTATATTACTACCACCACAAAAACTCACACAACTCAATTTCCTGGTCCTTTCTTAATATGCTACCAGCACATCACTTATTTGTTGCTGCCAAACAAGCAACACTTACAACAAATCCCTTTTATTTTTCATTTATTTAAGTGTTGCTATGCTCTTTGTAACATCAAACAGCAAAATAGAAATTACAGCAAAAACAATTCTTCATCTTTCATTGGAGGTGCTGAATGGATCAACCTCTTGGCAGCGTATTTCTCTGATTTAAACTAATAAAACATCATATAAGTGGTTACCAATCCTATACAGCGTCAAAACTCGCATCCCTTCTTCTCAACAAATGTTAGACAGAATTAAAAACCCAATTTTCTCTCAAAATCTCCAAACCTCCATCTCTCCAACAAACCACATAATCTCTATTAAACGTCATTCCATCAAAGAAAACGACAATAGTGACCAAGTAGAAAACCAGATCCAACGATTTTCTAATTTTTAGCGAGAAAAAGAAATCGTTCTACTAAAGAAAAAGAATCTGAGATTTTGAATGAAATATTGCACCACCGTATTTTGAGATCTCGGAATGAAGATCACAGCTAGAATGAATTGGATTTTTTTTATCTTGAAGCGTAACAGGCAACGTGAAAGAGACGGCCAGAGAGAGAGAGTAAGAGAGAGATGGTGTATTTGGTTGGGTGTTGTAAAACAGAGGTGATGGAGGACATTAATGGCTGGCTTGGTTGACAAAGGAGATGAAGTGCAGGTGATGATGGACTGATCAGTAGGCAAATCTTTATTTTCTGTTCTTTCTCCTTTTTTTTGTTTTATTTTTCTAAACGATTTAGATTGAGAGGGAGAGAGAGAGGGAGAGAAGAAGGAGAGAGACGTTCTCTCTCTTTCTTGCTGTTTTTTTTTTTTTTTGTTAAAACACATTTGGGGAAGAAGATAATAAAAGAAATAATAAAAAAAATAAAAAAGACCTAACAGCGCACCACCTTTAAGGGTTCGGCAATTAAAAACGTATTTCTGTTAGAGGCACACCACCTTGAAAAATATGTGTTGCTGTTGGCAGAAACTCAAAAACAACCTAACCTTCTTTTCTTTTCTTTTATTTCTTTTACTTGCTTGCTGTCACACGCCCACATGCCATAAAAAACACTTTTTAAAAAAAAAAACGTATTACTACCAAAAACAGTTTGACACCCCCTAAATTTTTTTCAAAATACAAATCGACACTAGAAGAAAGAAAAAAACAAAATAATGGAAATTTGAAAAAGAAAATGCTATCGCCAAAAGATAGATCGGCGAAAAAATAAATAAATAAATAAATAAATAAAAATAAAAAAAAAGAAAACATTTAAAAAAAAATTAAAAATAAACTTCGTGATCCGACAACCGTTATCCTATCTTCAATAAAACCTTCCATCTTGAAATCTCATATTATTTAGGGTCACCCTAAATGAACTTGATTAAATCACAAGGATAATATACCGAATCAAAGTGTTCAAAATCAAATCAAATGATGTTAATAGAGGCTAATACAAGATATCTCAAATAAAAATGGGTTATCAACCATTCTCATTTTCATGTCTTTAACCCCCCGATATCCTGCATTATTTTGGGTAATCCTGCATTATTTAGGGTCATCCCAAATGACCCTAAATCAAATAATATTCCACAATAACATGCTCAAAACTTAATCCAAATCATACCAAGAGAATGTAACACAATCCAAAAATATAAATAAATAAATAAAATAAATAAACGAATCAAATAAACAACACAGAAAATAAAAAAAAACAGGTCTAAATAGCAATGTTCCCATACTTGGGGTTTTTCAAGTTTGATCCTCAATAGTCCCCAGCGGAGTCGCCACTGAAAGCGCCCTCGATCCGCGGGGTGCGCGGATCCGCTTTTGACCCTTGAGGTTTGGGAGTCGCCACCTAGTTATTGTGGTCTAGGAACCAAACTGACTCTAAAATGGATAAAAAGGAACTAATCTACTATAGAAATCTGAATCCGGAGATCATGTTACGGGGTCGGAAGGTGTTAGGCACCAACCCCGCCCGGCCAATGCCGGTCTCTACTTATACCAAATATAACTACATCGCTAATGATAAAACCTAGATTTAAAAAATAATAAAAAACCTTACCTTCGATCTGCAAAAGTACTATTCCCTCAGATCTGAAAAACAGTTCCTTGTACCGTACTCCTTGCTTCGCTTTGTCTCCGGATCTGATTTCTGATCTCCGAGGCAAGGTGTCTCTTTCTTGGATCTGGATGCTTTGAATTTGTGGTGGATTTTTGGGGTGTTTTTGAAAGGTTTTTGGGTGTTTTTTAGGCTAAAATCGGAGTAGGGGTGTTAGGGAAGGAGTTGAGGCTCCAAAATAAGGGTTTTGGAGGGGTTGTGGGGGCTTCTTCACCTACTTTTTCTAGGGTTTTTTCTTTGATACGAAAATAGGGTGTGGAGGCTCCTATTTATAAAGTTTTTAGAAGTATTTAGGGTTTGATTAGGGTTTCTTTTAGGGTTTCAATTAGGGTTTTGACTTAGTCTTTAGGATTTTAGGGTTTTGACTTTAGTCTTATGAGATTGACTTGATTAGTTTTAGATTAGGGTTTGGATTTAGGGTTTTGACCTTAGTCTTATGAGATTGACTTGATTAATTGAAAGCGCCCTCGATCCGCGGGGTGCGCGGATCCGCTTTTGACCCTTGAGGTTTGGGAGTCGCCACCTAGTTATTGTGGTCTAGGAACCATACTGACTCTAACATGGATAAAAAGAACTAATCTACCATAAAAAATCTGAATTCGGGGATCAAGTTACGGGGTTGGAAGGTGTTAGGCACCAACCCCGCCCGGCCAAAGCCGATCTCTACTAAATTCCCAAGTAAATTACATTGCTAAAACCTAGATAAAAAAATAAATAAAAATAAAAATTTACCTTTCCGATGGCAAGGACTTGGTTCCCTCAGATCTGACAAAAAGAGCTCCTTGTACCGTGCTCCCTTGCTTCGTTCTGTTTCCGGATTTGACTTCGGATCTCCGAGGCAAGGTATCTCCTTGTTTTTGAATCTGAACCCTTCAAGTTCGTTGTGGATTTGGGGGTGTTTTTAGAAAGCTTTTGGGTGTTTTCTAGACTAAAATTGAAGGAGGGATGTTAGCTAAGGAGTTGGGGCTCCAAAACTAGGGTTTATGGGGGGCTAGGGGAGCTTCTAGACCTACTTCTCTTAGGGTTTATGATTTTATACGAAAATAGGGTGTGAGCACCTCTATTTATAGATGTTTTTAGGGGTTGATTTGGATAGAGTTAGTGTTTAATTAGAGATCTTTTAATTAGAGTTGTGTTTTAGTTAAAATTGTTTTAGGTAGAATTGTGTTTTAATTAGAATTGTTTTAGGTAGAATCATGTTTTAATTCAAATTGTTTTAGGTAGAATTGTTTTTAAGTTAGAACTCTATTAGATAGAGTTATTATTTAATTAGAATTCTATTATGACTTTTGGTCTTATTTGATTGACTTTTAATGTTTTGACTTTAGTCTTAATTGATTGACTTTTAATATCTTGACTTCAGTCTTGCTTAATTGACTTTAATTTTGACTTCAGTCTCACTTAATTGACTTTAATACCTTGACTTCAGTCTTGCTTGATTTACTTTTAATTTTTGGAGAACCCTCTTCCATTATTTCTTTAATTCTTTGGACCCCCAAATGGAGGGGTCCTTAAAGAAATATCCCACGAACCCTCAACGATTTTGCCTGAGAGCCCGATTAATCGATTTTTTAGGTTTAAATTTTTAAATTAATTTTATTAATGTTTAAATTTAATTATTTAATGTTTTATTTATTAATTTCGAATTTTTTAATTATGAAAATTGTGAAATTACCGTTTTACCCCCGGAGAGGACTTTTCACGTTTTAAGTCAGTTTTTAATGTTCCAGGATGTTTTAGAATCAGTTTTTTGTAAGGAATTCAATGAGAATGTTGGTTTGTGTCATTTATGAAAATTTTTTGTGTGAAATGGTTGTGAACTTTATGAGGGGCATTTTCGTAATTTTGTCAAATTCTGTTAAAATTGGCGAAATGATTTATTTGGTTTCGATTTGTTATTTTATGTGTTCGAATGGGTTTTCCTAAGCGTAACGTAGGCTCTAAGGTTGTTTTGAGGTTAGGGGTATTTTGGTAATTTGTTCAATTTTTAGTGATTTTTATCGTGAAGCTTCTTTTTGGTCTGCAAGATGATGATTTCTATGTTTCTGGGGTTGTGTTTTCCTAGCGTAGCGTGGTTTCTAAGGTTTTTTCAGTTCGAGATACCTCATCCGGATTTCTGAAACATATCTGGTAACAAAATAAAGCAACGGAATACACATCCATCATTGGGAATCATTGCGATCGGGTTGACGAGTTGATTAATCAGGCGAGTGCAAAAATGGGGTGTCTACAGATGCCCATCTTTGGCAGAGGGTTGAAGCAAACTAGATAGCAAATCTATTTTGGTAGATAGTGCGATATCCGAATGCCAAAGCTAGTGACAGTTCATTTTGCAGCCTGATTTAGCAATTCGTCAGGGTGTTCGGATCCTTGAGCGTAAAACTCTCCTCGAACTAAAAGGTTGTCAGGTCCTCAAGCATGAGCTTTCACTGACGATGTCAGATCCTCGAATTTTAGAAGATTCTCCCTGACTGATGCAAAAGTGCACGTGTGTGCAATGGTGTGATGCTGTGTGAAACTAAGTAAAAATGTGCCAGGTCCTAGAGATCTTCTCTCACTGACAATAATGATTCAAAATTGAGATGCACTTATGCAACGAAAACAATCATAGCAAGGTTTAACAAAGGTAATTGGAGTTATAACATTGTAGGAACTGCGTTAAATCCTATTTGAAATTCTTTTTAGAGTTTGAAAAAGTTTGAGTCTCATTTATCGGACTGGAGCCTATTGTAGCCAAGCTTCTCAGGCTAAGGAACTTAAACAATCCTATTAATTCAATATGATTTCAAACAAAGTTGGAGTCTCGTTTCTCGGACTCTTGCTAAGGTTTGCAGGAACTTAAACAATCCTATTAAAATTGAAGTCTCGTTTCTCGAACTCGAACTAAGGTTAATAGGCACTTCAAAAAAGCCTATGATTCAAAACGTTGGAGTCTCATTTCTCGGACTCGAACTTAGGTTTATAGGCACTTCAAAAAGCCTATATATTATTCAAAAAGTTGGAGTCTCGTTTCTCGGACTCGAACTTAGGTTTGTAGGCACTTCAAAAAGCCTATTCATTCTAAAAGTTGGAGTCTCATTTCTCGGACTCGAACTTAGGTTTGTAGGCACTTCAAAAAGCCTATTCATTCTATGATTCAAAAATTGGAGTCTCGTTTCTCGGACTCGAACTTAGGTTTGTAGGCACTTCAAAAAGCCTATTCATTCTATGATTCAAAAAGTTGGAGTCTCGTTTCTCGGACTCGAACTTAGGTTTGTAGGCACTTCAAAAAGCCTATTCATTTTATGATTCAACAAGTTGGAGTCTCGTTTCTCGGACTCGAACTTAGGTTTGTAGGCACTTCAAAAAGCATATTCATTCTATGATTCAACAAGTTGGAGTCTCGTTTCTCGGACTCGAACTTAGGTTTGTAGGCACTTCAAAAAGCCTATTCATTCTATGATTCAACAAGTTGGAGTCTCGTTTCTCGGACTCGAACTTAGGTTTGTAGGCACTTCAAAAAGCCTATTCATTCTATGATTCAACAAGTTGGAGTCTCGTTTCTCGGACTCGAACTTAGGTTTATAGGCACTTCAAAAAGCCTATTCATTCTATGATTCAACAAGTTGGAGTCTCGTTTCTCGGACTCGAACTTAGGTTTATAGGCACTTCAACAAGCCCATTCATTCTATGATTCAAAAAAGTTGGAGTCTCGTTTCTCGGACTTGAACTTACTAAGCCACGTTTCTCGGGCTTAGATTTATAGGAACTTAAACAATCCTATTAATTGATTATATGATTCAAAATCGAGCTCAAAGTTTGAAAGATCAGGCCTTTATTGGCTTATCATGTATCTGGATTCGTAATTATCATTGGGTTTCGCCGGACTTTTAAGCTTTTGTATGATTTTCTTTTTATCATGTGATTAAGAACAAAAACTTTGGAATTAAATGACCTTCAAAAATGCCCCTAGTTTCAAGGTTGGCTTTAATTGGGACTTGACTACGAGACTGATGGAATGGATTACGCTTGAAAAATATGGACTCTGATGTATGATAGATAGAAGAACTGACATTCTCTTAAATTTAAGACTCTTAAGATTATCATATGTGCAATAAAGAATTGATCATTTTCTTTCGAATTTCTTTTGAAAAATGCTTGAGCTGGACTTAAAAAATCTTGATAAATATTAGAATAAAAGATCTTCCTCTTCAAAGTGGTTGATGATTCTACATCTTCCATTACCGAACACTTGAACAAGTAAACATACTTTTGAAGATCCTACAATGTTCAAGATGACTTCTGATTTTTTTCGACTTCAATATTGTCTTTGTCGGATGTGAGCTCTTGGCTAAAAGACAAATATCGTGGCTTGAATGGTTCTGCAGTTTCTGCACAAGCTTCCTTCTGAATTTTTCTTCTTGACGGGACCTTTCCTCCCATTTGATGATGCCCTAATTTTTGCCTAGATCGCCTCTTCAGGTTTTCAATCTAGCGGGCTTTGCTCTTTCTTTTTCTGATGATACCTTGATTTTTGCCTAGGTCGCCTTTTCAGGTTTTCAACCTAACAGGCTTTCTTTTTTATGGTTATGCCCTAAATTTTGCCTAAGCCGCCTTTTCAGGTTTTCGACTTAGCGGGCTTCTCTTTTTTTTCTTGATGATCTTGTGTAACCAAATCGACAATTTCTCAGTTTCCTGCACCTTAACCGAGTCAATTAGCCTTCAGGAGGACTTAATAGGTGGGCTTAGGATATGGTTTAGAAAGAAAAGATATAAGGCTCAACTTCCCAAAATGCCCCTAGTTTGATATTCTCTCTTTTCTATCAATTATTTTGATTTTTTTTTCTAAATGCCCCTAGTTTGGCATTCTTTTCTTTTTGTCAATTCTTTTGATTCTTTTTTCTAATGCCCTTAGTTTGGCATTCTTTTCTTTTGAACATTTCAATAGTAGATTTTTCTTTTGGATGACATTTTCCTTAAGAGAATACATTTTTCTTTTAATGACCGGGCCTGAAGTAACTTCTCAGGTTGCCTACGTACCCCAAATATTTTTTTCCTTTTGGGATCAGGTCAAAACGTAGTTCATACTAAGATTCCCTCCCAAGGTTGGTTGGTGTGGTTTAGAAAGAAATAGGCTATTTGATTTTTTTAGAGGCTGCAAGGGGCTAAAGAAGGTTTTCTTTTTCTTGGTAAGACAGGAAAATGGTTCAACCAAAGAAGGCCTCCTTTTGTGAATGCTGCTTAACTTGGTCAAAATTTTAGGAATTCGATATCTGGATTACTCTGTCAACTAAGATTTTCTTTTAGAGAATGAATATTCTTCAGTCTTCTTCTGAGAAGGAGTAATCTTCAATCTTCTTCTACGGAGTTGAGTGATACTGAGTTCTTTGTATTTGACATTGACTCGTTCAACTATTTCCAAACTTCAAAAGAAATCTCATATTCTTTTATGAATGAGAACTTTCTTCACTTGAGTGAAAAACATGGTAGATCCACTTGTAAGTCTTAGCATCTTTGTTGATGCTTTCAGCTATATCATCTTTGACTTTGAAATCACTCTTGACTTGATCTATGTTTTTGTGTAATTCATCCATATATCCTTATGAGATCATGCAAGAAATATTGTTGAATTTCTCAAGTAAGTTTACTATTCTCTCATGTTCTCTTGAGGATAATATATCACCAATTTGCACTTCTTGAGTGTACTCTTTAATTCCAATATTTATCAAATTTGATTAGTGAGCTTTAAGTCATTTCTCATGTTAGATTTTATGTTCACATCATTATTGCACACATGATAATCAAAAGCTTCTTTATTAGAATAAAAAAGAACACAAACTGACAAACCTTACTAAAACCCAAAAATAAAGATGGCTAACTGAATTCAAAGACTGACGCAATTGAAGCTAAAAAAAACTAAGAAAACTTAAAAGACGACATCATTATGAATAGAGGGACACAAATCTAGAGTCTATGCCACTTCGGTTATCTTCGATGGATGACTTGAACTTGCCTGCTTTTACTATCTCTTCATATTTTGATTCAAGCTTCTGTCATATGCGCGACAATCCGTTGTTTCAATAATTTCCCTGTTCTTCAGTTCTGTCGCTGCCTTAGGGTAGTTGTGCTCATTCTAGCATGGAGCGAATGCACTGTTAAGACCCATTGGGTGAATGAAGGAAATTGGATCAATTGATTCGGGTTTGGATATGGATATTAGGTTCAGAGTAGGAGGGGGTTGATTTTGAAAAGTAGGCAAAGGGTTAGTCTTAACATTTGGAGTAGTAGGAGTGGGTATGGTGACTTTTCCTTGCTCAATAAGGTCTTGGATAGCATGTCTGAGAGTAATACACCTGTCAAGAACATGACCAGGCATTTGATGGAATTCACAGAATTGCCCATTATCCATGTTTGGAGGAAGAGGATTAGGCAAATGCTTAGGTTGTAAAGGCGTCAACAATCCCCTTTTCATCAATTTTTGATAAGCAACACTAAGGGACATTCCAAGATTGGCAAACTGTCTTCTAGGCTTAGTTTGTGAAGGTTGAGTAGCTTGAGGAGATAGTGCGAAGGAGGTGTTGGCCACTTGTAAGGAATTGACATTAGGCTTGAAATGTTTGGGTTTTGACTCAGACGAGTTACCAAAAAGTCCCGAAGAGTAGGCATCCTCAACTTGATTTCCAGCCTCAAGGAGGGATTGAAAAGTAGGAAGGTACTGAGGCATCAAGTACTTGGCATAATTTGGAGTGAGATTCCTGAGGATAATCTTAACTTGTTCCTTCTCTTGAGGTCGGTCCCACAGTTGAGCGGCTTTAGCTCTCCATCGAGCAATGAACTCAGTGAAAGTTTCCCCAGGTTTTTGTTTAGTAGTTTCTAAATCTCTTCTTGTGAGTTCAATATCCGTGTTGAATGAATATCGACCAATAAACTCTTTCATCAATTCATGCCATGTTCTTACCCGAGATGAGTCCAATGACATTAACCAGCGTAGTGCAGGACCTGTCAGGGTTCTTTGAAAAAGTTGAGCCATCTGTTCTTCATTTAGACCCTGAGATTGCATTATGCCGACATATACTTTTAAGTGAGTCCTAGGGCATCCAATACCGTCAAACTTCTCCATATCTGGCATTGTGAACTTTTCTGGTAGACGGACCGTGGGAAACAAGGTCATTGACCCTAATCCAAGAGTAAGATCATCAGGGTCTTTGATGTTCTTCAAAGCAGTTTCAACTTGAGTTATTCGATGAGCTAGGACAGGGTCAACATGTAACTGATCATCTTCTTGGTTTTCAACGAGGTCAAACACATCTTGAGGTTCTATAGCTTTATCTTTTCCCTTTTCAATTTTCAGGGATTCAATTTGTGTTTGGACAGAGGCAATAATCTGTGCTTGAAAAGATTCTAAAATCTGACGGAGCGCAGCTTCATCCATGGTACTCGTTCCTTTTTGTGGCAATGGTACTCTAGAAAGACGACTCTTTTCACGTACCCAAAGTGGTACAGATGGAGGTTTAGAACGTTTAGGACCAATTATCACCTGATTGGAAGTAAACCAAGGTTAACCATTGACTCTAAAGGTTTGACTCTTAACCACATGATTAAAGTTTTGATATAAAATAGCCCAAGTCTGACGGAAAATCGAATCCAAATGCACCATAAGTCTATAGTGACCAAGAAAGTGAGAAAGGTTAGATGCGGGTCTACCCCTGATTAGGATTGAACCTTTGATCAGATAAATTAATTTGATCTTAAGATCGAATCTTTCTAGATAAAGTGGTCTGGATCTTTAAAAATGAAACCAATTAGTCCAACTGATTTGGTATTGATCAGTTTGATCAATTTGTCCATTGGGTCAACTGGTTTAAGTGATTCAAATTAATCGGTACATTTCACCGATTGGGTAGGACCGATATTGCGGGTTTTGTTTGATTATTCTGGATCGGTCCGCCCACCTACCTGTTGGTTGGATTGAATAAAGCAACCCAGGAACACCCATAGTCAATTCGGGTCGTGACCTATAGGAAGGCTTCTAGACTCTAGGTTTACTACGTGCAATGCATTTTTTTATCTAGCCACCCTTGCCCAAACACACCTATATACCTCTCGATACGTGGTGACTTGGTTTGATATACCGTATAGGTGATAATCTAAAACCTCAACTCACTTCTCTGAAGCCAAAAACAGCCAGTTTGATCTCCAGTTGAGAGGTGGCGCACAATGCTAAGCAAGGGCCCACTTAAATACCTCTCGTCTAGAATAGACGTAGTCTATCCCCCTCGTACAGTAGGGTACAGCGGGGCAAGATCTTGCTTAGGCACCGGTTTTGACCAAGAAGTGCAATTGATATACTTAGATTACCTTTTATACCTACGGGTACGAGTCAAGAGTTGTAGCTTTCATAAATGGTTTGGCATCCCACGAGGGGACCGACCACGTACTAGTACTACGTTGGCAATCGGGACATGTGACTGTGTGGCTTACAATAGGACAAAGGCTCAGGTCACCCCAGCCTGGGTGCATCAATATGTCTCTCAGAATCACCTGATCAGACGGTATTGATGCCCCAGTTCGATATACCCTAAGGTACGTGACTGGAGTTGTGGGTTTCATGAATGACGTCGCATCTCCGAAGAGACCGGGCCACGCACTAGTGCCACGTTGGCTAAATGGGACGTGTAAGTGAGTAAAACGGTAAACGTGCATGTGGTGTGTGCAAAGTAGGGTGGGGTGTGCCCGGGGCCTTTTCAAACAAATGGGCCCATGGCCCAATCAAGCCAATCAAGAGAGGATATTAAATCATACAAGTGCAAGCAAACATCGATCAGGAACATACTCATATGGTTTAATTCAAGCTTTAAACGTGCACATCTCTAGCATTCATCAATTAGCAAATCAATTAATAAATAAGGGCCTATAATAATTAATTAGATCTAATCATCGTAATAGGCACAATTTTTATAATTTTTAAAGTCCAATTAATGATCACTTTTAGGTGATCCAAAATAAATCGAGATTCCAATAGGTGTTACATTGATGATAGAATGACAATGGTTGAGATGAGCTCACTCTCAAGAACATTAATTGTGCCAACATTAGATAAATTCAGATTTTCTGTGAATTAGGAAAATACAATCTGAACTTGCATCGATGATATCTAAGGCTCTCGATAACGAAATCGAGTGAACTCAAGTTCTAAATTAATCTACTCGATGAGATCTACATTTTAGTAATAGGTGTCCAGACTTAGTTCTCACCAGAATGTTCTGTAAAAACGTTTTAACGTTGCTGTCCCAACTTTCATTCAGTGTTCAAAATCAAATCAAATGATGTTAATAGAGGCTAATACAAGATATCTCAAATAAAAATGGGTTATCAACCATTCTCATTTTCATGTCTTTAACCCCCCGATATCCTGCATTATTTTGGGTAATCCTGCATTATTTAGGGTCATCCCAAATGACCCTAAATCAAATAATATTCCACAATAACATGCTCAAAACTTAATCCAAATCATACCAAGAGAATGTAACACAATCCAAAAATATAAATAAATAAATAAAATAAATAAACGAATCAAATAAACAACACAGAAAATAAAAAAAAACAGGTCTAAATAGCAATGTTCCCATACTTGGGGTTTTTCAAGTTTGATCCTCAATAGTCCCCAGCGGAGTCGCCACTGAAAGCGCCCTCGATCCGCGGGGTGCGCGGATCCGCTTTTGACCCTTGAGGTTTGGGAGTCGCCACCTAGTTATTGTGGTCTAGGAACCAAACTGACTCTAAAATGGATAAAAAGGAACTAATCTACTATAGAAATCTGAATCCGGAGATCATGTTACGGGGTCGGAAGGTGTTAGGCACCAACCCCGCCCGGCCAATGCCGGTCTCTACTTATACCAAATATAACTACATCGCTAATGATAAAACCTAGATTTAAAAAATAATAAAAAATCTTACCTTCGATCTGCAAAAGTACTATTCCCTCAGATCTGAAAAACAGTTCCTTGTACCGTACTCCTTGCTTCGCTTTGTCTCCGGATCTGATTTCTGATCTCCGAGGCAAGGTGTCTCTTTCTTGGATCTGGATGCTTTGAATTTGTGGTGGATTTTTGGGGTGTTTTTGAAAGGTTTTTGGGTGTTTTTTAGGCTAAAATCGGAGTAGGGGTGTTAGGGAAGGAGTTGAGGCTCCAAAATAAGGGTTTTGGAGGGGTTGTGGGGGCTTCTTCACCTACTTTTTCTAGGGTTTTTTCTTTGATACGAAAATAGGGTGTGGAGGCTCCTATTTATAAAGTTTTTAGAAGTATTTAGGGTTTGATTAGGGTTTCTTTTAGGGTTTCAATTAGGGTTTTGACTTAGTCTTTAGGATTTTAGGGTTTTGACTTTAGTCTTATGAGATTGACTTGATTAGTTTTAGATTAGGGTTTGGATTTAGGGTTTTGACCTTAGTCTTATGAGATTGACTTGATTAATTGAAAGCGCCCTCGATCCGCGGGGTGCGCGGATCCGCTTTTGACCCTTGAGGTTTGGGAGTCGCCACCTAGTTATTGTGGTCTAGGAACCATACTGACTCTAACATGGATAAAAAGAACTAATCTACCATAAAAAATCTGAATTCGGGGATCAAGTTACGGGGTTGGAAGGTGTTAGGCACCAACCCCGCCCGGCCAAAGCCGATCTCTACTAAATTCCCAAGTAAATTACATTGCTAAAACCTAGATAAAAAAATAAATAAAAATAAAAATTTACCTTTCCGATGGCAAGGACTTGGTTCCCTCAGATCTGACAAAAAGAGCTCCTTGTACCGTGCTCCCTTGCTTCGTTCTGTTTCCGGATTTGACTTCGGATCTCCGAGGCAAGGTATCTCCTTGTTTTTGAATCTGAACCCTTCAAGTTCGTTGTGGATTTGGGGGTGTTTTTAGAAGGCTTTTGGGTGTTTTCTAGACTAAAATTGAAGGAGGGATGTTAGCTAAGGAGTTGGGGCTCCAAAACTAGGGTTTATGGGGGGCTAGGGGAGCTTCTAGACCTACTTCTCTTAGGGTTTATGATTTTATACGAAAATAGGGTGTGAGCACCTCTATTTATAGATGTTTTTAGGGGTTGATTTGGATAGAGTTAGTGTTTAATTAGAGATCTTTTAATTAGAGTTGTGTTTTAGTTAAAATTGTTTTAGGTAGAATTGTGTTTTAATTAGAATTGTTTTAGGTAGAATCATGTTTTAATTCAAATTGTTTTAGGTAGAATTGTTTTTAAGTTAGAACTCTATTAGATAGAGTTATTATTTAATTAGAATTCTATTATGACTTTTGGTCTTATTTGATTGACTTTTAATGTTTTGACTTTAGTCTTAATTGATTGACTTTTAATATCTTGACTTCAGTCTTGCTTAATTGACTTTAATTTTGACTTCAGTCTCACTTAATTGACTTTAATACCTTGACTTCAGTCTTGCTTGATTTACTTTTAATTTTTGGAGAACCCTCTTCCATTATTTCTTTAATTCTTTGGACCCCCAAATGGAGGGGTCCTTAAAGAAATATCCCACGAACCCTCAACGATTTTGCCTGAGAGCCCGATTAATCGATTTTTTAGGTTTAAATTTTTAAATTAATTTTATTAATGTTTAAATTTAATTATTTAATGTTTTATTTATTAATTTCGAATTTTTTAATTATGAAAATTGTGAAATTACCGTTTTACCCCCGGAGAGGACTTTTCACGTTTTAAGTCAGTTTTTAATGTTCCAGGATGTTTTAGAATCAGTTTTTTGTAAGGAATTCAATGAGAATGTTGGTTTGTGTCATTTATGAAAATTTTTTGTGTGAAATGGTTGTGAACTTTATGAGGGGCATTTTCGTAATTTTGTCAAATTCTGTTAAAATTGGCGAAATGATTTATTTGGTTTCGATTTGTTATTTTATGTGTTCGAATGGGTTTTCCTAAGCGTAACGTAGGCTCTAAGGTTGTTTTGAGGTTAGGGGTATTTTGGTAATTTGTTCAATTTTTAGTGATTTTTATCGTGAAGCTTCTTTTTGGTCTGCAAGATGATGATTTCTATGTTTCTGGGGTTGTGTTTTCCTAGCGTAGCGTGGTTTCTAAGGTTTTTTCAGTTCGAGATACCTCATCCGGATTTCTGAAACATATCTGGTAACAAAATAAAGCAACGGAATACACATCCATCATTGGGAATCATTGCGATCGGGTTGACGAGTTAATTAATCAGGCGAGTGCAAAAATGGGGTGTCTACATTAATTTAGATTAGGATTTTGATTTAGGGTTTTGACCTTAGTCTTATGAGATTGACTCGATTAGTACCTTGACTTCAATCTTGCTTGATTGACTTTAATTTTGACTTCAGTCTCACTTGATTGACTTTAATACCCTGACTTCAGTCTTGCTTGATTTACTTTTAATTTTTGGAGAACCCCCTTCTATTATATCTTTAATTCTTTGTACCCCCAAATGGAGGGGTCCTTAAAGAAATATCCCACGAACCCTCAACAATTTTGCCTGAGAGTCCAATTAATCGATTTTTTAGGTTCAACTTTTTAAATTAATTTCATTAATGTTTCACTTTAATTATTTAATGTTTTATTTATTAATTTCGAATTTTTTAATTATGAAAATTGTGAAATTACCGTTTTGCCCTCGGAGAGGATTTTTTACGTTTTAAGTCATTTTTCAATGTTCCAGGATGTTTTGGAATCAGTTTTTCGTAAGGAATTCAATGGGAATGTTGGTTTTTGTCATTTATGAAGTTTTTTATATGAAATGATCGTGAACTTTATGAGGGGTATTTTCGTAATTTTGTCAAATTTTGTGAAAATTGGCGAAGTGGTTTACTTGGTTTCGATTTGTTGTTTTATGTGTTTGAACGGATTTTCCTAAGCGTAATGTAGGCTCTAAGGTTGTTTTGAGGTTAGGGGTATTTTGATAATTTAATCATTTTTAGTGATTTTTATCGTGAAGCTTCTTTTTGGTTTGCAAGATGATGATTTCTATGTTTCTGGGGTCGTGTTTTCCTAGCGTAGCGTGGTTTCTAAGTTTTGTCAGTTCGAGATACCTCATCCGGATTTCTGAAACATATCTGGTAACAAAATAAAGCATTGGAATAGACATCCATCATTAGGAACCTTTGCGATCGGGTTGACGACTTGATTAATCAGGCGGATGCAAAAATGGGGTGTCTACAATATAACATGATATCTTCCTTAAGATCCATCATTTTAATCTTTGGGAGTAGACCTGTAGGATTGTAACTTAGCCTAGGAATCATTTGTAATTGCTTATCAGGTTTTCTATAATAATCTCTGGTGGAACTAGTTTATTTTATGAATGTCGAGTGTTTCACCAGTCTATGTGCATTTTTGAGCTGAGTCAATCGATTGACTTGATGATTGCCAAGCAAAGTTGGCAAGTTGGTTCCATTAATTATGGGGCCGAGTCACCTTGATATTCCAACCAAGCCGAGTTGACTTGACAGAACATGAAGTTTGCTTAGCAAGTTATAAAACCATGTAAACATGAACTCTCTTTTTGATATTTTTCTAGGAGTAATCAAATAATGGAATTGATTTTCCCATGATCGTTTTCCTAAGGATTTCGTATTCCCTTGAAAAACAACTCCCACCAATCAAGCAGACCCTAGTTAGGTTCTCAAATCCTCTAAAGTTTAATCCCCTCTGAATGGTTTAATTTTGAAAATCAAGTCCATCTACAATTCAATAAATTATCGGAGTTCACAAGGGAGTCAAATCTTCCTTTGCATTTAATACTACCCCATTTTAGTGTGTTGGCCACCCTCGTTTTAATTAATTTCAACCTGTAGGAATCATAACTTACTAACAGGTTGTCTCACATCCTCGAGTTTTGCGTTCTGTTTGTATTCCCAATGCATGAGATTAGCCATGTCAATTGTTGGCAAAGAGGTCCCTTCATCATCAAGAGTAGGCTTCTCTGGGGAAGCACACTATTGTCACTTCGGTCAGGGAGTCTCAAACGATACTCAGGATAGAGGTTTATTTTTCGGAATATCCCTACAAGTTTCATGAGTGGGATGGGAGTCTAGTTGGAATTCATTGACTTGCTCAATATCTGTAAGTGAGACGAGAATGTGATACAATCGTATCCTGAGGTGCCACAAGTTGCATTGTGGAGGTAAGGATATTGGCCCTCCAATACCTCGTGACAATCTTCATGATCTTATTATAGCTATGGACTTTCGATAACTAAATCTTAAAAAGGTAACTGAAATGATCTACACCAATCAGTAATCTTGTAAAATGTAAAATCAATGTCTTAAAGAAATTAAGATACTTGAGGACATATTGGTGTTAGAAGACGATTAATTTCCCAATTTCCAAAAGATTGGAGTAATCTTTTTTACTGATCATATATAGATTAAATCTTTCATCTAGAGTGGTGCCATTGAATCTGAAGTATCAAAATACCCCAACACAGCTAGCTAAGTGGCTGTTTGTTACCGCTTTAAAACGCGGCTTTCATTGCGTTTGTGGTGAAAAGCTGCAGTTCCACTCGTAATTACCGTTTGTTAAAAACGGCGTTTAAAATCTGCGTTTCGTAATTGCGTTTGGAAACGCAAATTAGAGAAGCTCAATTGAGACGCTTTTGTAATCGCGTTTGCGGGGGAATAAAACACCGAATAAACGGTTGAGGTGAAAATACGATTTTGCCCCTACCCCTTTACTCTATTCTCTTCGACATAACCTTCGACAGATCTCTCTCAATCTCGCCTCTCTCTCTCTCGATCTCACCTCTCTCTCTCTCGCTCTCTCTATCACACCTCTCTCTCTCTATCTCACGGTCTCTCACACAGCTGCGCACGGTTGTTCGGCCTCGATCTTGCACAAATCTCTCTGTAGCGAAGCACTCTCTCTCTCTGTCGAGCCACGTACAGATCTACGTGTAGCCGAGTTCCACTTCATCTCATCTCTCTCGACAAACAGCGGAATCAAACCGGACTTGTAGTTCGATTTTTCTAACCCTATAAACATGGAAGTTTCTGATTTTTCTTTTTTTAATTTTAGGGGCTACTTTGATTATAGTTGTGACTATTATTTTGTGCAAATTTCATCTCTTCTCCCTCGACAAACAGTTGCTTCAAACGAGATTTTTGGTTCCATTTTTATAACCCTATAAACATTGAAATTTTTGAAATTTTTTTACCAATTTTAGGGTCTAGTTGATTATAATTTTGTTATTTAAACAAATTTCATAATTTTTTTTTTATCAATTTTATTCAATTTGATTCGATTTTTCTAATCATCTAAACATGGATCAGAATTTTTTTTATATCAATTTTAGGGTATAATTGATTATAGTTTTGTGCAAATTTCATAATTTTTTTTCATCAATTTTATTTAATTTGGTTTGATTTTTCTAACCCTATAAACATGGAAATTTCAAAAAAAAAATTATCAATTTTAGGGTCTACGTGATTATAGTTTTGTTATTTAAGCAAATTTCAGAATTTTTTTTTTGTCAATTTGGTTCGATTTTTCTAACCATCTAAACATGGAAATTTCAGAATTTTATTTTTATCAATTTTAGGGTCTAATTGATTATAGTTTTGTGCAAGTTTCAGAATTTTTTTTTATCAATTTTATTTAATTGGGTTTGATTTTTCTAAACCTATAAACATGGAAATTTCATATGGGTGTGTTTATTATTAATGGTAGCATTATTTACATATGGGTGTGTCTATCACTTAGTAGGGTTTGAGTTTCTTAAGGGTTTATTATGTGGGTGTGTTTATTATTTACATATTCATGGTTGAATTAAATACTCATGCATTATAATGGTTAGCTTCAAGAGTTTTTAAAATTCCAATAAGGGCTGGATTCATAATGGTAGCATGATTCATAATGTAAGGTTTGCTCGAGTAAGGATTGGATTTTAGCTTTGAGCAAAAGAGTCCTTAGTGGCAGTCTCACCAAGTTTTAAAGTTTGAATATTTCAATCATGTTTGTTAGATGTTATAGAATTGTAATGGTTTTTTTTAAGTTTGAACTGAATCGCAACTAATTGAATTTTAAAGTTTGAATATTTGAATCATGAATGCTTTTCTTTATCTTACACACGCACACACACACATCAATTACTGTACTTTGTACAGTCAAAGATTGAGAACACAGGGATCCCTTACCGTGGGATTGAGAACTGTGCATTCTTCCGGCTATCTATAAGATAGTCTGACATTGCCTCCTGGTTTCTCTCTTTGATTATACATTGTGCAAAAATCAAAATATATATGGGATCCATCACCGTGGGACTGAAAATAGTATTTTTATTGTTCTTACTTATTTCGTTATTTTTTTTGTTTGTGAATTAAAGATTTTACAAAAGATTGATGATGAGATTGAAGTAGAATATGACATGTTTTGTTCCATGCTCTACTGTTGTTATTACCATTGACAGATGGAAGATAACAATTCAAAAAGTGCGAAAGCAGATTGAACACCCAAACAACATGAAGTTTGGGTCGAGATATGCTATGAATTAGTTAAAAAGGGGAGGAGACCACATAAAGTACTTGATAAGATCGGATATGAAACATTGGTGAAAGAGTTTAAAAGGATAACTGGCGTTTATTATGATAGAGGGCAAATGAAAAATAAGTGGGATAGACAAAAAGGACTTTGGGGACGTTGGAATAAGATTTGTACAAATACTGGCGTCTCTTATAATGTTGAGACGGGTATATTAGATGCAAGTGAAGATTGGTGGGATGGGTGGTTAGAGGTATATATTTTTTTTACTTATTTATTTCATTTATTTAAAATTTTTTATTTCTTTTATATATAATTTAGAATTTTTATTTTTTAAAGCATCATCCAAAATATGTAATATTTCGATCGAAGCCTTTGATGTTTGCGAAGCAATTAGATGTAATCTTTGGAGGCACATATGCTACTAGTAGCCGGATGTGGTCGCCTGCATCTGGTACAATGCCATCTACATCAGTAAACCAACCAGATAATCTTGGGAATGATTTAAAAGATGTCATGGAAACCTTGCCCCCAGAGTCTCAGACACCTCTAGACTTTACTCCTGATGATGCTACCGCTACTGTACCCCCACCCACAGATCCTGTTTGACGCAGAAGTGGCGATACTCTACAATCTCAGGGTCGTAGGCAGAAGATGACTCTTGCTATGCTAATTGGCTAATCATTGGTGAAGCTCGTAGATGCAGTTAACAATCAGACATCTGCTTCTATCAATCAGACATCTGTTAAGAAAGGCACTATTCAAGAGTCAATCGACCTCTTAGACCAGCTAACAGAGATAACCCCCAACAGTGATCTCTATTATTTTGCGTTAAAGATGTTTATGAAAAACAAGCAATTCAGAGAGATTTTTTGTGGGTTACGATCAACAGATATTTGTCTTAGGTGGTTGGAGAGTGAGATGACTGATTATCTAGCTGGGAGAGATTATTAGACATTTTTTCATGTTATTTTTATATTATGTTGGTTTTGGGATGCACCTATAGGGTGCAATATACTTGGTTACTTTTATATTTATGTCGGTTTGATGATGCACCTATAGGGTGCAATGTACATTAGTTACTTTTTACATTAATATGATGTAATATACTATGTTAGATGGATATGTTAATTTTTGTTAGACATATTGTATTTTCCTATAGATGGATATTATTTGCACTATTGGATGTTTATTGTGATTAATATTGTGGATAATGAGTTTTCTTATATGTGGTGGATATCATTTTATTGTGTATTGTAAGTTGGGTGTATATACAACTAATATGGATCCATAAACAGGTCAAATGGATTCAGATGTTGATAGCACAAATACTATTGATACTGCTGATACCATGGATTCAAATGATGATACCAATAATACTGTTGGGTCAAGTGTTTTAAATTTAGGCACGAGAGGAGCCATCCTAGGTTCTTTATTTTATTGTGCGAATGTCTTAGATAGGGAGGAACATAGTAATTGTCCGTTCAAGGGGATTGATTTTGTGCGAAAAATACTGAATGATAATACGATGTGCCACGCATTGTTTAGAATGGAAAGCCATGTATTTGTGAATCTATGTTCTATTTTTGAGGAATGGGGTCAGCTAAAAATGCAACGATATATTACTATTCAGGAACAAGTAGCGATGTTCTTATTGATAATAGGACATAATCAAGGACAAAGAGTAATTGCAGATCGTTTTGTTCATTCACTTGAAATGGTTAACAAGTATTTCAACATAGTTCTTTTGGCGATTGTGAACTTGTCAATGTCCTTGATTGTACCTCCCGACCTCAATGAAGTCTCTCTGCACATCCGTAACAATCCTCGTTTTTTGCTATATTTTAAGGTAATTTCTCATATACACACTTTAAATATATTTATTTTATTAATGTTTATATATTAATATAATTAAAAAATATGTAGGATTGTATTGGAGCGATAGACAGAACACATGTTACTGCATTTGTACCAATAACAGACCAAATGCAATATCGAGGACATAAGGGACTCACGCAAAATATAATGGCAACATGTTCGTTTGACATGTTGTTCACTCATGTGGTGGTTGGTTGTGAATGATCGGCTAATGATTCACGGGTCTTCCTTGAGACATTGAATACTCCCAATTTAAATTTTCCATATCCTCCACCAGGTCTATATTTAAAAGTTTGTCAATTATATATATTTATATTCAAGATTAGGCAATATAAATTTTTTTTGGATAATAGGTAAATACTATCTGGTAGATGCTGGGTATCCGCTCATGGAAGGTTATCTCGTACCTTACCGAGATGTTCGATACCATCAATAAGACTATCGGAGGTCATGGGCAAATGATCGACAAGAAATGTTCAATCATTTACATTCACTTCGGAATGTGATCGAACGAACCTTTGGGGTTTTGAAGGCAAAATGGCCTATCTTGAAGATGATGCTTTCCTATAATTTGGACAAACAACGAAATATTGTTGTGGCCTGCATGGCATTGCACAATTTTATCAGAAAACATGCGATTGCCGATGAATTTATTCGATTCGAGGAAGAAGGGGCAATGGAAGAGGAAGAAGACAGGATCATTGATCAAGAGTATCCAGTTCCCCCATCAGTAGGTTTTCAGAGTCAACAAACAATGAAAATGCATAGGGATTCAATAGCTGATGTCATTTTTACTGGCAATCATTGATGCATTTTCATATTAAATTTTTTTTACTTTGTATTGTAATTATAAATACTGTTAGTCGATGTTGGAATAAAGATTATAATGTTTTTAATTATATTTCGAAGATTCTATGCTTATTTATTTATGTTCTTTGTGTATGATGAATAGCATTGATGGCAAATTATACGTATCCACCATGTTGTTCATGTGGTCGAGTGATGACATTAATCACAGCTAAAATAAAAGAAAATTATGGGAGGATGTTTTATAGGTATCCATCTTGGCAGGTAATATGATATTGATATTAATATTGGGTGCATATTTATATTTGGTGAGACTGATATTAATTCATGTGTTATTTTACTTTATAGAGACATGCAGGGTCTTTTGTGTAGGCAGATGAAGTTGACATTATCAATGATAATGTTCCTCAAGATAAAGTAACAGAGTCAAATAAGAAGAATGAAAAATATATTTTTTATGCATTTGTTGGATGTATATTTTTCATGTTTTTATTTATTTCAATTTTACTTATTATATTAACTATGATTATTATGTTTAAATGATGTTGGAATGTAAATTAGAAGTTATGTGGATGTGTTATGTATATATGATGTGATGTGGATATGTTATGTATATATGATGTAATGTAAATGTTGAATTGCGTATTATGTAGGTATTTTGTTTATCAGGAAAATTTCATATGTCCATTTTTAAGAGGAGATGCTGCCGAAATTTCTGTAGAATTATAAAATTTTCTATAATTTTTTTTTGAATTATAAATATTTTAAAATTAATAAAATTATTTTTAAAAGTTTTATATAATTTTATTATATTTATATATATTTAGTGTAATTATATATTTATAAGGGTATTCTGGTAATTTTTATGCATTTTGAGTGTTCCATCAACCTTAAAGGTATTCTGGTCATTTTACCCTAAACAGCAGATTATAAAAACTGTATCAAACAATAATTACCAGATTCTGGTCAACATCACAGCACTTTCACGAAGCTGTAACAAACAAGCTTTTCAGTGTTTCAGCTTCTGACAGCAGATTCTGACAACAGATTCTGACAACAGAAGCTGACAGCAGATTTAGGCAGCTGAATCAAACGGGGCCTAAGTGATTGAATTAAGGAACAGAAAATTCACATAAGAAAGCATAAAAATGAGTATTTTATTGGAGAGGACTTACAGATCGTATAATGATTCTGTGCCAATTTCTTCGGGGATTTTACCAGTAACTGAGCAATTCCTCAATACTCTGCAGCAACAGTTGACAACTGAGAGAATTGGTAAGTGCATTAATGAAATATGTGATGATTCTAAAGCTTGAACATACATAACCTAAGTCCCTATCGAGCACCAACATTACGTGTTGGACACAGTTAGCCCCATCAAATTGTAATATTGCTTTGATACACAAAGAGATGTGTTATCTAATATATATTTAGTTCAAAAAAGTATGCAAGGTAAGATAACCATAAATTATTGGTCTATACTAGACTTATATAAACAGAGCACACATCATTACCGGGAGAAATTGGAATGTATCAAATAATTAAGAAAATTTTCTGGATGATTTAGACCTATGCCCGGCATAAATATTTTTATTTATTTATTTATTTAAATGGAATGCCTCCTGTTATAAATAGAATAATTGCATAATGAATTGGAACTCTCACAGTAATGTCAACTCTGATAATCCTGACAATAGTGACAAAGAGAAATTCTTGTTGCCGTTTAAGTCACTAACGAGCCTGGTACATTTCAAAATCGATTAGTGATATAATAATGAAAAAGGAGTTTCTATGCCATGCAAAAATCACAGCATCAAACACAACAGCACTTACAGTAGTCGCAGTCGTTTCAATTTAGAAATTTCTGACGGCAAAGGCCCTTCAAAATGATTTCCAACAAGTAACCTGTGACCAGTGAAGTGTAACACACAATCTAATCATCCTTTCTAAAGCATTTTCACTTGTATAATATTCTATAAGACCAGCATTTAACGAATTCATTTTTGGAGACACCGAATTCTCATTGGTCCACGTGAATTGAAAGGAATTCTGAAATAACTAAAATACCCATATTAACACAACTCTAAGCTATTTTACCTTGAGGTGAAAATACATATTACAGAAACAGATAAAACTTTTGGTCAAATTACCTAGCTATATAGGTTTATTTTACCATCTACGTAAAAAATTTGTGGTGAATTTACCTTTATACCCCTTTGATTTTAAAATACCAATTATGCAAAATTTTAAATATATATATATATATATATAAGGGCATAAAGGTAAATTCACTACAATTATTTATTTATTTATTTTAAATAGAAGGTAAAAATTTTCAGGCTCTGTAAATATTTCAAAATCGTATCTATTACATAATTTGACCAAAACTTTTATATGATGCCATAAAACATCCTTACCAAAACAACCCATTTTGGATGGATTGTAGATTTACAAAGTGCATTGAGCACTGAACCAAATAAAATGTTGATCATAAATGGCAGAATTAAAGTAAATAGTTCATTAGAACGGGAATTTCACAATTTTCGTAAATCATCCTTGATTTTAAAACTAAAAAGGTCCAAATTATGTCAAAATAGAAGCTTACAGAGATCCAAGTCGTGTCCAATTTCCAATGAAAGGAGGTATCGAACCATTCAAATTGTTTCCATATGCAGAACTGCAATTATCGAATCAAACTCATTTCAACAACTGAATCAATATTATCTTGGCAAGCTAACTACATTCTAGAAGCAAAAGATCAAAGACTTACAAGGTTTTCAGACTTTTAAGATTTCCGAAACTCAGCGGCAATTCTCCAATAAAATTGTTTTCCGAAAGATACCTGCAATCTCGTGTATAAGAAAAATCATATAAAATAAAACCAATCAATTAAAATTACTAGAATTTTGAAGTAAAAAAAAATCTTTCTTACAGTGTTGTAAGATTCTTTAGGTTTCCGAGTGCTGATGGAAGATTTCCTCCAAGTTGGTTATCCCCAACATCACTTAGGGTTAAAAAAAAATGACAATTTGTGAGTTTGAAACAAAATTAGAGAATTAATGAGGCGTTTTTTCAAGTGTTGAACAGATGGTTACAAATATGTGAGAGAGGAGATGTCTCCCAATTCATCTGGGATTGATCCATTTAACCGATTTACTTGGAGGATCCTGCAAATGAAACCAAATATTTGCCGAGTAGGCGCAATTAGGAAAATATTCGCAAATGGCGCAGATTAGCATTGGAAGGAGACGCTACTTACAGTGTTTGGAGAAGCTTCAATTTCCCAAATGTTGGTGGTATGGAACCTTCAAGGTAGTTGTAACCCAAATCCCTGTGGCGGGAAAATAGAGGGGTTTCATTTAAAGAAATTGTACTGCCACGCCAACTTTTCCTTACAACATACCAATGGTTTTCCAAAAACGTGTGGAACTTATGTTCAAATTCCAGTTTCGGTGCACTGTTCATTTTAATTCTCAAAACATGTTTTTTACAATGAATTCAGCACTTTTATAATCAGTGAATTTGTTTTAAATTACCAATGTGATCATTGACAAAGCATAATCACTGGTATTTTATTAACGAATTCATTAATTATAAATAAATTTCAATTAGAATGGGATGGTTAACAAATTACTCTACCCATCATTACATTGTTTCCAAACAATGGTTTCAAATCTTGGTTTGACACTCGTTTTGTTCATGGACGACAGTGAGTTGTCTTAGATGAATCACCTTGTCTTGAACAAGATAAGTCATTTAACTCAATTTATATATATATAATATGGGAAGCATTCAAAGGCTTTAAAGAGAGTCAAACATTGTACCAAGCAGTTTTCAAAATAGTGGATAGAAGTTTCAAAATGGGATGATTTTTTGTGAGTATGATCTCTATGGTGAATAAATCACCCTCACAAAAAATCAGCTCATTCGAAACTTTTAACCCTAGTTTATAAGTTGAAGTATCATGGACCATTCAATTTTTTTAAACCACTTTTGATGGGGTTAGAAGTTTCATAATGTGTTGTTTTTTTTGTGAAGACAATCTCCTCATCATAAATATCATCCTCACAAAAAATCAACCCATTCCGAGACTTCTAACCTATACATTGAAAAAATATTTGGCTCTCTTTAGGACTTCCGAATGCCACCATATATATATATGTAGGGTATAGTTCATGAGACAATAATTATGACAAAATTTATGATAATGATTTTTGTCTTATATGGGTTAGAAGTTTCAGAATAGGCCGATTTTTTTATGAGGATGATCTCCTCACCATAGAGATCATCCTCATCAAAAATTAATTCATTCCAAAACTTCCAATCCTATAAAAAAAGGTTTACAAAATAATTGATGGTCTAAGATTCTTCAACTTGTAAATTGGGGTTAGAAATTTTGGAATGGGCTGATTTTTGGTGAGGAGTATCAACTCACCAAAAACCAACCTATTTCGAAACTTCTAACCACATCAAAAGTGATTTACAAAAAATCATTGTCATAAATTTTCTCACAATTATTGTCCATTGAACCATCCCTATATATATATATGGGTTCCGTTTAGCACCAAACATTTTAGCCAACATTTTAGCCAACCATTTTTGTCCTACATAGGTTAGAAGTTTTGGAATGGGCTGATTTTTGGTGAGGGTGATCTCTACGTGGACCGTCCAATTTTTATAAATAATTTTTTATGGGGTTAGAAGTTTTGAAATGGGCTGATTTTTGGTGATGATGATCTCCTCATCGTAGAGATCATCCTCGCCAAAAATCAGCCCATTCCCTATATATATATAGGGAAATGTTCAGCACCCTAAGTTTTACCACACACTTTAACAAACGTTTTTTGTCCTACATGGGTTAGAAGTTTTGGAATGGGCTGATTTTTGGTGAGGATGATCTCTATGATTAGAAGATTATCCTCCCCAAAAATCAGCCCATTCCGAAATGTTTAGCCCCATGTTTACACGTTGAAAAATCGTGGACCGTCCATTTTTTGTAAACCATTTTTGATGGGGTTAGAAGTTTTGGAATGAGCTGATTTTTGGTGAGGATGATCTCCTCACCATAGAGATCATCCTCACCAAAAATCAGCCCATTCCAAAACTTCTAACCCATGTAAGACAAAACACGTTTGTTAAAGTGTGTGGTAAAGCTTAGGGTGCTGAACGGGACCCATATATATATATATATATATATATGGGGCGGATCATGAGACATGTAAAAACATTGGTTTTTCAAAATATGGATTAGAAGTTTTAGATTGAGTTGATTTTTTTTTTGTGGGAGTGGTCTTTATGATCACCTTCACAAAAAATCAGCTCAATTTGAAATTTTTAAGTCCATCAAAAGTGGTTTATAAATTATAGGTAAAAAATTGACGATCTGCATTCTAAATCACTTTTGATGGGGTTAGAAGTTTCAAATTTGATTGAATTTTTTTTAAGTGATCTTCTCATCATAGAGACCATCCTCACAAAAAATCAGCTCAATTTGAAGCTTCTAACCCATATTTTGAAAAATTATTTTTATTACATTGTTTTTACATATATTTTTACACGTCCCATGATCTGTTTCATATATATATATATATATATATATATATGGGAATGGATCAAGGGACATATGTAAAAACAATGTAGCATTAAATAAATTTTCAAAATATGGGTTTGAAGTTTGGGATTGAGCTGATTTTTTGTGAGGATGATCTCTATGATGGGAAGATCATCCGAAAAAAAAAAAATTAGTCCAATCTGAAACTTCTAACCCCCATTAAAAGTGATTTAGAATTTGGATCATTGATTTTTTGTCAATTTTTGCCAATAATTTGTAAATCACTTTTGATGGATTTAGAAATTTCAAATTGAGCTGATATTTTGTGAGGATGATCTTTCTCATCATAGTGACCATCCTCGCAAAAAATCAGCTCAATCCAAAACCTCTAACCCATATTTTGAAAATCCATTGTTTTTTCATATGTCCCTTGATCCGTTCCCATATATATATATATGGATTAGGATCCGTATACACATAAAGCTACTTATAAAGCTACAACATGTTTTGTCTTATATGGGCAAAAATGTTTGGAATGGGTTGATTTTTGTGAGGATGATCTCTATAGTGAGGAGATCATCCTTGCCAAAAATCATACCATCATGAAACTTCTAGCCCCATGTTTACAAGTTGAAAAATTTTAGATCGCCCAATTTTTGTAAATCACTTTTGATGGGGTTAGAAGTTTTGGAATGGAATGATTTTTTCCAAGGATGATCCCCTCACCACAGAGATCATTCTCACAAAAAATCAGCCCATTCCAAACCTTTTTAACCATATAAAACAAAAACGTTGTAGCTTTATAAGTAGCTTTATGTGTCTACGGAACCCCACCCTATATATATGGGTCGGGTTTCGTAGACCCCCATTACAACTCACATTGCGACACAGTGTTTTGTCTTATATGGGAAAATATGTTTGGAATGAACTGATTTTTTTGTGAGGATGATCTCTATGGTGGGGAGATCATCCTCACAAAAAATCACCTCATTTTGAAACTTCTAGCCCCATTTTTACAAGTTGAAAAATTTTAGACCATCCAATTTTTGTAAATCAATTTTGATGGGGTTAGAGTTTTGGAATGGGATGATTTTTTGCAAGGATGATCCCCTCATCACAGAGATCATTCTCACAAAAAATCAATCCATTCCAAACATTTTTGCCCATATAAGACAAGCATTGTGTCGCAATGTGAGTCGTAATGAGAGTCGTAGGAACCCCACCCTATATATATGGGTCCCGTTCAGCAACAAACATTTTGGCAAAACATTTTTCAAAACATGGGTTAGAGGTTTTGGAATGGGCTGATTTTTGGTGAGGATGATCTCTACGGTGAGGAGATCATCCTCAACAAAAATCAGCCCATAAACCATTTGTTGATGGGGTTAGAAGTTTTGGAATGGGCTAATTTTTGGTGATGATGATCTCCTCACCGTAGAGATCATCCTCACCAAAAATCAGCCCATTCCAAAACCTCTAACCCATGTTTTGAAAAATGTTTTGCCAAAATGTTTGTTGCTGAACATTTCCCATATATATATATATGGGTCAGGTTCAAGGGCCATATGAGAAAACATATGTAAAAACTTTCGTTTTTAATAAAATTTTAAACTATGGGTTAGAAATTTTGGATTGAGCTGATTTTTTGTGAGGATGATCTCTATGATGGGAAGATCATCCAAAAAAAAAAAAAAAATCAGCCCAATCTGAAACTTCTAACCCCATTAAAAGTGATTTAGAATGTGGACCGTCGATTTTTTACCAATTTTTATCACTAATTTGTAAATCACTTTTGATGGATTTAGAAGTTTCTGATTGAGCTGATTTTTTGTGAGGATGATCTTTTCATCATAATGACCATCCTTGCAAAAAATCAGCTCAATCCAAAACCTCTAACTCTTATTTTGAAAAACGAAAGTTTTTTCCTTTGTCTTCTCAGATGGCCCTTGTACCGCCACCTATATATATATGTGGGAACGGATCAAGAGACATATGAAAAAACAATGTAACATTAATAAATTTTCAAAATATGGGTTAGAAGTTTCGGATTGAACTGATTTTTTGTGAGGATGATCTCTATGATAGAAAGATCATCTGAAAAAAAAAAAAAAAAAATTCAATTCAATCTGAAACTTCTAACCCTATTAAAAGTGATTTAGAATGTGGACCGTCGATTTTTTGGCCAATAATTTGTAAATCAATTTTGATGGATTTAGAAATTTCAGATTGAGCTGATTTTTTGTGAGGATGATCTTCTCATCATATTGACCATCCTCGCAAAAAATCAGCTCAATCCAAAAGCTCTAACCCATATTTTGAAAAACCATTGTTTTTGCATATGATTTTACATATGTCCCATGAACCGCCCCTACATATATATAATTGTATTACATTAAATCTTTATCCCTATTGTAACAAGAAAGAGTGGGTATGGTTTATGTAAAACCCATATAATTTTTCAAATCTCAAAAGTTTTTCCACTACATTAAACAACACATCATGTTAAGTTAGACTATTTCTTTGAAATTTCTAAAATAAGTATTTAAATTAATTATAAAGACAATATTAATCTTCAATAATACAAATTTTTGTAACGCATTTGCAAACAGATGTGCCACTCACTAGTGTATATAAGCTGAGAAGGACTTACGTATATGTCAAGTTGCTTAGGCTACCCAAACTGTCAGGTATAGTCTGAGACAAGAAGTTATAGGAAAGATCCCTGTAAATTAGGGTAAAACCACGATTATATGAAATATAATTAAAAATCAGGATCAAGTATGTAAAAACCCTTTCTTGTAGGGTTTAAAATACATTGGATTTCTAACCAAGCTGTTTTCTACATGTACAAATTAATAATCAATTATATATATATATAATCAAAGAGTAAGGTACTGCATTCGTTAAAAACTTAAATCTAAATCCAACTCTTGTTTTATTTTCTTGAGATCAATAAGCCTGTTTTTAATGGGTTTAGTAACTCGGTGTTGGTAGGACTTGAACCCAAGTCTATGATATCATTACCAAAGCCAACCCATTTACAAACCCAACTAAGCTAACTGGCACATGTACAAACCCAACTCATTTATAAATAGTCATACATGGACTGACCCAATCTGTTTAACAAAATTCTAATTTTTATTGAAAAAAATAAATTTCATTTCCACCCGAAAATTAAACTACCATTACTAAAAATAATGTCGCACAACCATAAATCAATATCTACCAACATAAATTATCATAGAACAAAAACTAAGTTTTACGATCAAAAATAGGTAATTTAATTTTTTTTTTTAAATAATTATTAATGGGTTAACGCCTCCTAACCGGGACCCAGCCCATTTAATAATCGTGTTAGATGGATTGCACTATTTTGACTCAAACCCATTATTTTCATGTCATTTTCGAGTCATGTTCACGTAGGACTGGCAATAGGCCGAGTAAGGCCTCTATTAACTCCATACCCGAATTGAAATACACACCCCAATACCCTATTTTTTACTTGAATTTTAGGGTAATACCCAAATCTGAAATTTTACCTAAGTTTTAGGAGGATAACCATACCTGACTCTTGGGTCACCCAAAATTTTACCCTCTATCCTGAATTTTATTTTTTTTACTTTAATGAAAAAATTTATATAATAAAAAATATAATTATTTACATATAAAATGTAAAATTATAAATTTTCCCTCAGATAAATTGATAATCAGTTAGGATATGAGGTATATTCATATCCAACCCTACAAAACTTTTGGATAAACGGGTATCGGATAATATTACCCGATTTCTTAATTGGGTAGAAAAACGTTGGTCATATCTAATTTATTCGGGTTAGATGAGTCGGGTAGACAGGTATTATCCAACCCATTACTAACCGCATATTCATGGGTCGTGTTAAGATTGCCACTCTAGCTATGATAGATATCCCAAGGTGTCAAGCATCGAATCACCGAGCTTGTAATTAGAGAGGTCATTGTCAAAGCAAAAGACATGACATTGTTAATCGTTAGTCCATATCTGGTCACTTGTGAGAATAAAAAATGTTAAAACTCAATATAAGTTGCTCCATTGAGATTGGAATGTGATTCAACCTTACAAGCATTATTATTTGTCATTTCTATTTAACTATTAAACTCATATTTAAATTTTATACATAATCTTTTGTTGATATAGTCATGATCAATCAATTTTAAAAGATGATCATACCTCTCTCATTTATGGATGAGGTACAATTTCTTTGTAGATAAAATGTGAAAAAAAGATAAGAAAAAAGAAGATAATTATAGTTTCCAATGGTATTAGATACAAAATCAATTGACTCAGCCTAGTTTTTCATAAATTTTATCGAGATTTTCAAAATATCGGGCTCGTCATCCTAGCAAATAAGCACTCCTAAATGCCCATAAGAAAAACTCAGAACTGCGCCAGCTAGCAAATGCCCTCCTTTTAAACACTATCTTACTATTCTTGTTGTAAAGACAATTCTATTCTTGTATGAGTTGAATTGTTGACAAAAATGCCTTTGCATTACATTATCTTACTATTATTATAATCAGAAGGAGAAGCCCTTGCATTACATTAAACAACACAAGACAACACGTAATAAATCTAAACTATCTGTTTGAATTGAATTTTAAATTAATCATAATTTTAAATAATACTAATTTTGGAACTCATGTGGAAATGCACATGACTCTCACTATTACGTGTATATATAAAATGAGAAAGACTTACAGATACTCCAAGGATGTTAGAGTAGTGACGCTGCCAGGTATGGGGCCAGAAAACTGGTTATCATGAAGATCCCTGTAAATTAGAGTAAAATCCATGTTTATATGAAATAGTAAAATTGATCAAAGAGAATAATACCAAACAAAATTGAAAAAAATTTAGCAAGGATTTACAAGTGACGAAGGTATGATAGATTTCCCAAGGTTTCTGGTATCGAACCATTAAGCTTTTTCCTAGAAAGATAACTGTTGAAGCAAAAGACATGATTTTGTCAATCTTTTGATCGCTTGTGAGAATGAAAAAAAAAATGTCAAGCTAATTATAAGACACACCATTGATATTAAAATGTGACTCAAACCGTAGAGCATTGTTATTAATCGTGTCTTTTTAGGTGTTAAATTTATATTCAAAGTTCGTATAAAACCATAAATTGATTATATTTTTAGGACTATCATTATTGCTGGAACAGGCCCAACAATGCACATTATATTTTGAAAGACAAGATTATCCCTCATTTGAAAGGGTCGATCCATAAAAATATAATTTTATCATCCAACAATGCTGGACAATAACTTTAAAATTTTATCTACTTTAAATTGATGTGGTTATAGTCCACTCCACGGTATGTTAAGTAACAAATTAATGACATAAATTTGAATATTATGACATGGATCCCCACTCTAGGGTTTTATTAGTAACAAATTTGATAAAATGAGATTTGATGGATAACAAATTTCATAAAGTAAGGTTTCCTTAGAGTTGTCAGAACTCCAATAGAATTTTTGTAATAAATATGCAATAGTTAGATCTACCAAGTAAATCTCATATAAACTAATGAAAAATGATCTTAAATCCCTAAGGTTTCTTCCTTAAAATCAGTGATTCAACCTCTTGAATGTGATGATGATGATGTACCCCTTTATATTTTGATAAATATTTTAAATACCCTGCGTCATGAACCTCTTGACCTCAATCTTCTTTAATAAATTAATGGTAATATAAAAAAAATGATGTCAATGCCATCATTGTCACGGTCATTGTAATCATCACATTGTCACCACTGTCGTTGCCATTTTAGAAAGAAAATGAAGGCTGGGTAAATCATCTTTCATTAGTCTATTAAAGAAGACTGTGATCAAGAGATCGATATGTTATTAGTTCAAAAATGTGGAGAAGTATATCAAATATACACAAAATGCAGGGACTAAAACAAAATACCACTTGTTGTTTAGGTTACGTGCCTTTACCCTGAAGAGAGTTATTGCGTGGAGTCCGCATTGAACTCGCCCTCTATGCTTTTGTGAATATTTGAGTTACCTCCTTGTGTTTTTAAAATGATGACATACTCCTTTGACCTCGGTCCATTTTTATAGGCTAATGAAAAACAGCCTCAATCCGAGTCATCAAGATCATCATTTCTTTTTCATCATCACCATTATCATCATATCTAAGAGGTTAAAGATTAATGTTTTGATAACAAAAATCAAAGGTTTTTTGATAATTTTTTCCTTAATTGATAAGAGAAGCCCAAGGTAACATTACATGAAAAAAAGAGGTAAATTTATTGTCAAGGTCCATCAAATTTGGCTAAATCTAAGCAAATTCAATGTCACGTATACCCTGCTTGGTTGTTGTAAATCATTTGCAAATACAAATGATTTTCTAAAATCAATTTTTCTAGTGTTTGGTTACACAATGCAAGATTTGCATTGTAAAAACTTTGCAAAAATAAACTAAATTCTTGATTAAGAAATTTGAGCAAATGATTTGCGACATAAAAAGTACCGCAAATCATTTGAAAAATCACAATGAAATTTTTTATTGTAAAGATCAATCAATCATAAAAAAAAGATTCACAAGAGATTTCCCAATGATTACCAAGTAATAGTAAATCATTCATCACAAACCATTTGCATTACAAATGCAAATGTTTTGTAATGTACCAAATAGGGCCGTAGTATCAAGGGTGTGTATCAATTTGAAAACATAGACGTATCTCAAATATTCACAAAAACTTGAGGGGCCAGATGCCATGTAGGGGGACAGTTCCTCCAAAATTTTGAAGCGGGTCAGCCATTTCAAAGTAAATTTCCAAAATGGGGCCAACATTCCAACAAAAACTAATCCATCTCACTAGTCCCACAAACTTTTAACCAAGTTGAGTGGATCTATCAATTTTTTAATCAATTTATTAATGATTTCCATTTTATAAAAAGAGTCGTGATGAATGCACGCGGTCTTGGTACGCGATTGATGTGGCAAGGACACAAAACCGTAGATTGTATTCATCGAGATTCACAAGAAAAAAGATGTGCGATTTTGTGCCCTTGCCATGTCAACCTTGTACCCAACCGCACTAAGACCGCATGCATTTATCATTATTCTTATAATAATAAAAAAGATTAAACTATTTTTTCTCTCAATCTTAGCTGTAAGTAGACCTAAGTGAAAGAAAATATTTTTATTAAAAGAGAGTGAATTCCCTCCATAGATCAAAGCTACAAGTTTCGAACATTCTTATTTTTCTTTCATAAAGCAATAAGTTTTGGACTCTCTTTGACAAAGATGGAGGATTATTGTTAGGAAAGTTGCATGTCATTTAGAAAAGGTATTTTATCGTTAAATTGTCTATTTTTTTTTTCAAATATAAATAAAATAAAGGGATGGATACTTTAGGTAGTGAACTCTGATTTTGATGAGTATTAGAAATAGCCATATTTTCAAATTGATAAAATAAAATGACCTAAATGCCTTGATCTGAAAATCCTCCTTCAAGGGGTATAATATTGTTTAACTCTTACTAGGAGTTGTTGAGCTCAAATGGATTACTACTACATTGGCAATTCAACACTAGAACCTTCTAGATTTCATGAAACCCATATTAAAAAAAAAAAAAACAAGAGTTGATCCAAGGTTTTGAGAATGGACGACTGTTAAACTTTCACAGAACTCCCAAATTCAACAATGAAAAATAATAATTCTTGTAATGTTCATAGAATTTTGTCCTCTACAACCGTGTGATATTAGATTATGTTTTTGGATGTCACAAGGTGCACTCAATGACCCTTAGTAAGAGTTGAAATCTTGCTAAGCTAGTAAAGCTAGTCGGACCCCCATAAAAAAAGGGTGATCAATTACTTAAAGCACCACATGATCATAATAGGACACGTGGTGTTAGATTATTGGTTGAAGAAGTTGAGAGAAAGAGAGATCATACAGTTTTATCACGTGGCAAGTCCATGTTGTACAGTCACAGAGGATGCCAATGTTTTGGTCACTACTGATGTTGCAGGCGGAAGGGTCGTAAAGTTGAATCAGGTGCTGCGGTCGAAAAAGTAAGGCGATGTCATTAAGAGCATTCACTGTCCAGAATTTCCACATAACAGAAATATTAAGTATCATCACAATCAAGAGCATAAACTGTCCAGTTTGAGCATACAGAACCCAATCAATCTATAACATTTTAATATGGATTTTGTTAACATGTGCCACACGAAATTTTCAAAGTGTATTTAGAGCACATGTTATTAAAACCCTTAACTGTTAAGATGCTTTTCACTTGAAATTTTCATGGACAAAATTAGTCTTTTGGAGCAAATTGTTGGAGTGTATTTAAAGATGCTTTTCATTGTTTTCCAATGGAATAATCGAGTGGAGTCGGCTCAGCCATTTAGGTTGTCCTATTTTTGAATTGTGGTTTGGCCCACCTTTTGGTGGACCCAAATACTTGGTGAGTTAAGTATGATGAAGCAAATGGCTCTAATTAAACTCAAAATCAGTTACTGATTGGTTACCAATCATAGAGAACTATGATAAGTGTAGTGTTTTATTACCTTCTATAGATGGCAGCAGCTTAGCTTGGAGTACACTAAGCGACATGACGACAAGTAAGAGAAGAAGAGAAAAAGGGGTGGAAGGAAGTTTTCCATTACTCTCTTCTCTGTTGCTGTCACAAGCAGTACTCTGTATCGTCTGTCGGCTCCTTAGAGGAAGGAAGTAAAAGCCCTGTGCGGATACACCTCTCCGCGCAAGAGCAAAAGCTCAATTTCTCCCCTCAAGAATAAAAAACTTCTCCACAAAAGAGCAGGTTCTTGGAACTTCTCAATAAAGAGCAAAAAACCTCTCCTTACAAAAACAAAAACCTCTCCGCCCAAGAGCAAAAACCTATCCAAAAATTTGCTAATTCCCCGCAAGAGCAGAAGTCGTCAAGAAACTCTATCCAAACACATAGAAAGTACAGTTATATGCTCAAATGAGTTGGTTGATTTTGTCTCCATGATGAATGAAATAGTGACACGTGGAAAAGACTAAAGTTCTTTCCTTTTTCTTTGCTTTTTTTTATTTTATTTTATGAACAAGAGATTCATATTGCTGTCCTCACCAACAATCATTCAACGTGAGGTCATCATTGGTCACTTGAGTGAGAGAGAGAGGTCATCATTGTTTCTCATCTCTAAATTTTTAATTTTATAATTATTGGAGGTAACCTTGGATATTTTTAAATTAGTGATATGTCTATTGACAACGGTCTTCTCTTATAGACTAATGAAAAATGATCTAAAATTCCTGAGATTTTGTTATGTGCTTATATGAAAGAAAGGTGAGTAGGATAGTTTAAGGTGTTTCTATTATATGGGACCATAACCCTTTGTGAGTGGGAGGTTGAGATTACGTGAGTGTGTTATGAGATAGTTCTTTGAAAGAGTATGAGTGGGTAGTTCAGAGTAATTAGTTTAAGAGTAGGAAAATAGGTAGTTTTATTTTCTCTTGTATTTAAATTCATTTTGATCTTAAAGAAAATGTGCAGAGAAAAGATACTTAGTCTTTAGTTGGATTGGAGATTCACCATCTTGAATTGGTGGTTTAGGAGGTCCGATCTCCCTCGAACAAGATCAATCTTAATCTTTTTTTTTTTCTTATTATTTTTGTGATTCAATTTAAGTAAACACGTAATAGGTTTCTTCCTTAAAATCAGTCATTCAACCTCTTGAATATGATGATGATGATGGGCAATTGTTAGATGACAGTGATGATGATGACATACTCTTTCATATTTTGACAAATATTTTAAATACCCATGTGGCATGCATGAACCCCTTGACCTCAATCTTCTTTAATAAAGTTAAAAAAAAAATAAAAAACACAATCTCAATGCCATCATATTCATTGGCATGATCATTGTAATCATCACATTGTCACCATGTCACTATGAGAGTGAAGTTAGGATTTTGCCCATGTGGGGGGCAACCAAGAATGGACAAAATTTTGTGGCGACAACTAATAGTGAAAAATAATAATGTGGGGACAATGGTGGCAAATTTTTTAACCACCGTTAAAATTTGTAACACTAGCTCACCAATCCATAGAATTTGAAAATTCTTGTGTGTGGGGGGTAAGTGCCCCCACTGTAAATCTTCCCCAAGCCACTGTCATTACCATTATCATACTAAAAAAGATTGAAAATTACTCATTTTAGAAAGAAAAATCAAGGTTTTCTATATCATCTTTCATTAATCTATTAAAGAAGACTGAGATTAAAAGGTATGTCATTAGTTCAAAAATGTGGAGAGGTATATCAAATATACACAAAATATAGGGACAAAAACAAAATCCCACTTATTTTTTTAGGTTACGTGCCTTTTCCCTGAAGAGAGCTATTGTGTGGATACCTTAATATTTGAAAGCAAATCATTTGCAAAAAAATCACAATAATTTTTATTATTATAAATATCAATCAATCACAAAAAAAATAAAAAGATTCGCAAGAGATTTTTCAATGGTTACCAAGCAATAGTAAATTATTCATCGCAAACCATTTGTGTTGTAAAACATTTGCAAATGTAAATGATTTGTAGTGTACTAAGCATGTCCGTAGTGTCAAAGGGTGTGTACCAATTTCAAAATATAGACACATCTCAAATATTCACGAAAACACGATGGACTAGATGCCATGTAGAGGGAGGGTTCATCCAAAATTTTGAAGCTGATTAGCCGTTTCAATGTTTTTTCCAAGAGTATGGGGCCAACATTCCTCTAACAAAGACTAATCCAACTCATGGTCCCACAAACTTTTAGTATTTTAGTGGACCTATCAATATTTTAAGAGTTGTGATAATATGACTCCCCACATGGCATACTCAATTGTGACTCCTTGACATGGTGTTTGCTAGAACCATGGACTTTATGCCCCGTGATACACAATTGCACATCCCCAAAAGTCTGTATAGTTATGCATATGGAGATGTGCTGTTGTGTATCCCAAGGCATAAAGTCCATGGTTCTGGCACACCCATGCCAACGAGTTGTGATTGAGTATGCCACGTGGGGGGGGGGGGGGTTGAGGCATATCATTACCACTCATTTTTTAATCAGTTTGTTGATGATTTCCACCATTTTATAATATAAAAAAAATATTAAACTATTGTTTAACTCAATCTTAGTAGTAAGTAGAACCAGAGAAAATATCTTTGTTAAAAGAGAACAAATTCCCTCCATAGATCGAGGCTACACGTTTCACACATTCTTATTTTTCTTTCATAAAGCAACAAGCTTTGGACTCTCTTTCAAAATAAGATAGGATTATTGGGGAATTGATTGCGACTAATGGACTTTTCAGTGTGTTTGGATTGAGAGAAACAAAGTGATAAGAAAAAAAAAAAAAAAAAAAAGTGAGTTTCTCTCCACTACTCTTGTTTGGATTGTTAAGTGAGGGAGTGAAAAGAAAAAAAGTGAAGAGAAAAATGATCAATTTTTTTTCTCCCAAAATTTGAGAGAAAAAGAAAAGTTCATTAGGATAAAAATATTTAAAATTACAACTCTACCCTTTTTTTTTTTCTCTTAGAACTTATGTTCTTGTACTATTAAATCAAACATGACGGAGAGAGACAATATTTATTTTCTTTTCTTTTCTTTTAATGAATTTCTTCTCTTCATTTCTCTCAATCCAAACACACCGTTAGTGAGAAAATTTATAAGATTTTTTTGGTGAGGTTGAAAATGAGGGGCTAAATCGATGGAGGAGTATGAGGATGAACAAATATATCTATTTTGCTAGTAGTTGAAGAGGGTATTTAGATCATTTTATATAAGTCCATCCTAGATGACTACAGTAAAGGGTGTTGTAGTTGGAAAACAGGGCTATCTTAAATATTCCCCAAAACTCAGAGATTACATCTATATTACCCTAAAGTGTAACACCCTAATGATTGCTTATCAGGAAAAAAAAAAAAAAAAAGTGGAAAAACAAAGAAGATAAACATATACATTTTTTTTTTAAATTAAATAAAAAGGCAAAATAAAATAACATAAGAAGGTGTAAAACTATATCAACAAGGGGGTGGTGTGTGTGACCGTGGGATTAGTCCCACCAGTCCGGCTTATTTTTTTCCCTTTAATAAAGAGGATGTAAGAGGACTTTTCCAATCAAGTCCAGCTTTTTTTTTTTTTTTTTTTCTTTCTTTAATAAAGAGGACCTTTCCAACCAGTCCGGCTTTTTTCCTTTAATAAAGTGGAAGCTTTTTTTCCTTTAATAAAGAAGACTTCCTAATTATGAGTTTAATAGATCATGTTCGCGATAAGGACGGATATTGATTTCTCATTATCAGACAATCACTTATTCACAAATCTTGTATGGTGCTAATAATTTTTCCATCTCATAATTTTTTTTTTTTTTTTAACCACTAACCCTTGCTAGTTTATGGTCAATAGGAATTGGACAATCATATTTGGTCAAATACCTAATAACAAACTCCGATGATCCTTTCATAACCATATTTTCGAACAATTTTTTGGACGACAAGCCTAGAAGTGTTATCTTATGAATAATACCGATATTGACGATACTTACTATGGGAATGATGAACTTGATATGAGGTTATAAAAAATGTGCTAACTATGTATATGACACTAAAAATAGATTAAATTGATATCACCCTTCAATTTGAATTAACAAAAACAATGTCTCCTGGAACAAAATAGATTCCAAATATTCATGATCCGTATGTGAAGTGAAATTACTTATCACTTAGGTATTGTTTGTTAAATTGAAAAAATAAGTGCTAAATAGCATTAAGCACTGAATTTAGGTGTTGAAAAAGTAGTTTGTTTAGACGTAGAATCATGTTTGTTACACATTGCTGAAATTAGTAAATTGTATTTTAATCTTTACAATCATATTATACATTGTTTGCATGTTTCAAATGCCTAATTCTTATTAAATACAATAAAATATATTATTTCTTATAAAATTAAAATACAATTCATTTTTAAATAATAAGTAATACTCAAATTTTCAATTTATAAATAATAATTTTTATTTATAAAAACCCACAAATTTCAAATTAAAAATAATAATGTCATACAAGTCACCAAAATTTGATATCAACATTGAAAGAACTTAATTTTGGAAAATAATTTTCGATGAAAATGAAAGATGTGTAATTATAAAAGCACCCCACGAATTAATAAGGGCAAACCACACCATAGCCAATTTTTTTTGTCTTATATGGGTTAAAGTTTTTAGAATGAACCAATTTTTGGTAAGGATGATCTATATGGTCTAAAGATCATACTCACAAAAAATCAACTCATTCCAAAACTTTTAACTACGTCAAAACCAGTTAAAAAAAAAAAATTGACGATTTACGAGTCTTGAACTTGTTTTGATGGGGTTAGAAGTTTCGTGATGGGCTGATTTTTGGTGAGGATGATCTCCTTATTGTAGAGATCATCCACACCAAAAATCAACTTATTCCAAAACTTTTAACTCATATAAGACAACAATTTGACCATGGTGTGGGTTTATTAATTTGTGGGGTGTTTATAGACTTATCCATGGGATATAAGAGGTAACATCCTTTTAAGTATAAAGGCATACTTGTCCATGCCCAAAAAATGAAGAGTATACTTGTTCGTGTCAAAAAAAGCAAAGCTTCAACACTTTTTTTCAGTATCAAAATAGTGCTGAATTTTTTTCACTTATTTTCAACCATAAGCACTGAAAATATGGAGTAAACAAACATACTATTTTAACAAAAAGTGCTGAATTTATTATTTTTCAACAATAAACGCTGAAAAATAGCGCAAACAAACACCACCTTAGTCTAATAGTGAACTATCCATCCAGGAATTGTGAAGGATTCGACTCATATTCTCCAAAATGTGGTTCCTATTCTAATAGTTCTAAATAAACCAAATACATGCATTACCATCCAAAGGCTTCTTTTCCCACAACAACGAAATCACTTCTTCGTTCTTTCATAAATTGGGAGATTTCACTTGAAAAAGAAAATGTTGCATACTAATGGATTTGGGTTGTTAACCATGGGTTTTAATGCATGAGATCTCGTACTTACCAATGAGGCTTCTATCAATTAATATTACAAAGTAGAAATCCATTATAAACTTTAATACAATTAGATCTGCTCTATATAGACAAACTTGAGATTTGCAATTCCATGTAAGAGCGATACATAATCAAGGGATCCTTTTCTTTCGAATAGGAAGAGTTGTTGCACAAAATGTAATTTTAATTAATTGCCTCATAGATCCTACATCTATCTATATAAAGAAGAAATTATGCAAGGAAGAGATTCTTATTGGTACGAAGGATACTTCAAACATGGAACGAGCATGAAGCAATCAATGATATATACATTTCCTTATCATTTGAGTTTTTCTGATGGATTAATCATCGAGATCTTTGGTCTCTACCCGAACTCGATAAAAAATAAATTGTATCAATTCTTATGAATTCGTTGAAAATGATTTTGATCTAGTTAATGGCAAATGAGATTTTTAAAATTGATTTTTTCATGATTGCGATGAACGCTGTTAATTGTGAAAAAAAATTCCTATAAAAGATGATTTGATTCAGTGAAGAAGCCAAACTTATGAGCAAAACCCTAAATGATGAATTGATTCAATGAAGAAAACTAAAACTCTACACCTTGATACTGATTAAAAGAAAAAAAAATCTTTACACTGTGATCATACCCATTTTAATCTTCATTTTTTTAATCTAACAACAATTCATTAATTTGTCATGGATTATTAATGTCATTTCATCTTATATTCCAGGGTATTTGAGACTTCTCACAAACTACATTTAAACTAGCCTCTAGTCAACGACAATCAGATTTGATCAAAGACAGTAAACATCACCTACATTTAGGTCAGTCGGGTCAGGTCGTTTAAATGTTGAGTGGAGGGGCATTAGACCATATTGGACCCTTTTCATATATATATATATATATATATATATATATATATATAGATACTCCAAGCATCCAAATCCGTTAAATTTGGTTTTCAATTGAATTTCGTGTCAACTCCGATCCATTTTTTTACACCCTTGTTTTGGGGGGGGGGGGGGGGGGGGGGGGGGTTCCCAAATGGATAAAAAATGTATCAAAGGAATAATTGAGTACAACATAAAAACATGCACATTCAAACTATAGCAATATATGAAAAATACTTAAAACCTTATATAATCTCTATATGTATATAAAGATACACCACTTTTAATAGAACAAAGATAGTTGGTCATGCCAAAGTGCTAGGTTGGCAAGGTGTGTGGAGTGTTGATCCCACACTAGCATCAACCCATGGTTTGTGACTCAATCAATCAGATTCTTGAGATACTATGGATTTCCGAAAAAAAATGCATCTCTAAAAAACTTATTAATCCCTAGAAGACTATAACATAAATTTTGTTTCCCCTCATGTTTGATAAAGAATTGCTATTGATGTTGAGTGTTGTCTTGTATGCTAGTTTTATGGGACTTTCTTTTAGGATTGAGTTTTCTTGTGGAAGTGATTTTCTAGTTATATTAGGATAGTAGTAACCAACCACTATCCCATTGGATTTAGAATCACACTTAATCTCTAATTTGAATCCTAGTTAATCTTTGATCTTCACTGTTATATATTTGGGTATTCAGCTGTACTCTACACCAAGTCAATTCTTCTAAGGTTTAAAAGAGAAAACAGAGAGTTTAGGGGTTCTGGACTTAGGTTTGGGATTAAAACCTTAAGTGGTTATTTTTGGTATTGGTCTCCTTTGACTTCTTAGTGAAGGATCTTGGTGTTTTTTAGTTTGTTTCTTTATTTTCTTTGTAATCATATTAAAAAGGAATCTCCAAATTCAGAACAATTGGTGATAGAGAAATAGTGTTTGTATGGAGAGATCGACTATTTTTAGAGATTGTTTTTTGTTTTTTGTGGAGAAATGCACGAAGTGTGTGGTACCAATCAAAACTCTCTCGATTTTATTTATTTATTTTTATAGCTAGATATCAATTCTTTGGGTTTGAGATTTCATGTGAGCCTAATCACAATTGTTAACTATTAGAAATGTTTGAACCACTTATATAATTAATGTTTTGTAATGTTGAGATTATAATTTGAGCTGAACCTTGGTACTATTTGAAAAGTCTGTTTTAATCTTTAATTGAGGTGTGACAAATGCTTTTGGCACCCAAACTTTTACTTGTTATGAGCTTGATTGAGGTGCCAATAGCATTATAACAGCTCTATAAAGTTAAGAGGCAATATTGAGCTTGATTGGAAATAGAGTCGTGATAAGCTGACTACCCCACATAGCACACTCAATCAAGTCTCCTGATGTGACAAATTCAGGAATTGTAGATCTATATATGCCTTGGGATACATGATTCCCTCAGGATTCACTTTTATGGAGAAGTGCAATTGTGTATCCCGAGGCGTACAAATCTATCATCCTGAACATGTCACGTCAGGAGAATTGATTGAGTGTGCCACATGGGGTAATCAGATTAGCACGATTCTATAAAATATGTCAAACTGGTCAGGGAAATAAAATTGTTGAGCCTCTCCTCCACTACGTCATACTGCGCAATAAACGACTGTTCAGGACAGTCGTTTTACAAAGAGTCACATTTAATTTGTGATTGACGATAAATGTACCACAGTTTTCCGTTCTAGTGTCCTACCAGTATCCCTATATGGTCATCTTTGGCTTCAATCATTCATCAAAAAACTAAAAATATAACATTAAATACAGTTGATTAATTCATTAGTTGGACTTCCATCATTAATCAGTGCTCTAGCAGCAGCTATTACTCAATTCAGAATAACAAAAATGACTATAACATAGATCCATGGAAAGTTGACTTATTCTTAGTGGTTATAAGGATTAAAAGGGCACGTTAGTCCAACTAAAGTCGTCATCATCAAAACTTATACCACAAAATTGAGGTCGGCTAAGTTTGCAAAACTAAAGAGTGAAAATGTTGTGAACTTACAAGTTGCGTCTACATAATATAATTAAATTTACCAGAAGAATTGAATTTTATTTTCATTAAGAAAAATGAAAATTGAGAAACTTAGGGAAGTATTTTACTTACTGCTAAGGAATTGAGGACATTGTGAACTCCGGGGTATTTGTAGGCAGATGTTTGACACTAGACACCCCACGTCATTCTGCAGGAAATTAATAATTGTCTATATTTTAGACACACAAGTGAACAAAGGGAACATTCTCCAAAAACAATACAATACCATACATCGGGTTCTTCCAGTTTGTAACAATTTTTCACATTGGGAATATATGAGGTTTTTAGCTCTCACTCATCATTCAGAGAAAGAAATACACAGAAAAAGAAATTACCAGTAGATAGTCAGTACCGCCTCGTGAGTTTGTATGAATTGATGATGCATGCCATTCATTAAATTTGAAATTCCATAAGTGGTTACTCTGTAGCTGTAAAACAAAGGATGATATAAAAAGAATTCTAACAATTTTTATATCATCCTTTGTTTTGTTCAGATACCAAGGGAAGTATGCTTCACAGGCACAGTGTGTGATTTACAGCATAATACAAAATTGTAATTTATATTGCCAATGCTTTTCATGTTTTCTGGAAGTTGTATTTGGCATTATTTATTCATAATTAGGGTATTGTAGACATTCCCCTTCTATGAATTTCATGAATAATGGCTTGCTTTTGGTTTTGAGATGGGCACAAGAAGGAAATCTAATCCTGGTTTCTTGAGAACTTTTCCCTGTCTTCTGTAGTCCAGGTAACTGGATGTCCTTGGTGCTTTTCAGCACTCACTCTGAAAGTGCCAACAGTTCCATAACTCAATATCTAGTTTCATGTAAGAAAAGAAAGTCTTCAAATATGAATCCCGAAGTTTCTAAAGCTCTTAACTGAGAGCTTGAAGAGATTTTTAGAACATTACAAGTCTATTGTATAAAGAAACAAAGATAATCCTATGTCACAAAGAAAGTAAATGAATTTCATGTTGAGTAACCCAAAGTAAAAGAGTAGAGAATAATATATAATACCGCTACAACGAGAAGAGTATCCCTCGATTCTAAACAGAAGTTGAAACCAAAACATCGTTACTTATTGTGATGCGCAAATACTAAGACCATACTCAGTTGGCTCCTAGGAAATCATTAGACACTTTGCAACAGGCATATATAGTGTGATAACAAAACATTAAGAAAAATATCCCTATCCCCACATAAAATGAGATGTCCACCCATCCTGATCTTCTTTAGAAACCTCTTGAATGAATTTTTGACTGCCTCCTTATTAAATAGAAAAATAGTGAATCAGTCTAAATAAAGTGTGAACAGTCCTACAATGTAAATTTTGGTCTAACAACGTGAAGTGCTAATGAACCATCAAACCTCGTCTTGAAAGAAATCAACATGCTCCCATTCCACATTTGTTATAACAGCAATGTAAGGTGATAATCGAAGGAAAGAATCACCATATTCATCAGCCTACCTGTACAGAAAATATTAAGAGAAGATTCATCAGTATCTTGGCAATGAAATGCTATCTGCAAAGGAAGATTTTCAACTATGGGAAGTAAGTCCTCATATATAAGAAAAAAGGCCTTTAGATAAATATATGAACGGAGGCAAGATTCTCAACTCCAACCAGAAGAAACAAAAATCTTTATTTGAGTCCATGTTAATATTACGGCGTCAAAAACTACTTCCCATAAGAAAACCGCATTTGCAGTGTAATTTCTTACCTTTCCTTGGATAGCTAAGCTGGACTCGTTATTTGCACCATATTTAAAGTAAACAGTATTTAATAAATTTATATCATATTTAAAGTAATGTAACTGGAAATGTAAGAGTATGTAGTTTGCACTTTTCCTACAATCAACTATATCCACGAAAATAGCATACCTCCAAGATGAAATTATGACCACATCCCGAAAGAATGTTCCCTGCTGGAAACTGAAAAAAATCAATGCTTGTCATTTCCATGTACCATTAACAACATCAAATATTAATTCCTCTCAATTTTGTAAAACAAAACAGAATTCCAGAAAGTATAAAGGAATAATTCAGTACACAGAAAGGCAAGAAATTATAAAGGAGTGAAATAAAAAATGGTCAGCATTTTCCCGTGAAAATACGTTTAACAACAAAACTTTAAGTGTTAAGAAATTAGATAATATCAAAGAAACTTTATGCGTGCAAATCCATTCTTTTTTTTCTGCATTGATACTTGAGATGCATGTCCACGCGGTTCTTCTAAAGAAGAAAATATGTTTTGACTTGTAAGGAATTTTGACACTTGGTGAAGGTCTCACTAAGCTTGTGAATCTTTTGATTTTTATTCCTTTAACCTTTTTCTTTTAATACTTGTGCAATTGTGTGGATTTACATGTCCCATAAGTTTTGAGTTGTATCACCTGGTTCGGTTTGAGCTCAAATTGGAATCGAAATGACATGGGTCGGTTAGACTAAATAAGAACCAGAACTGAACCAAATTCCATTGGAACCAAAACAACCCAAACCGGAGTGAAGTAGGTTTGGTTTGGTTCAGTTCGATGGCTTGCCAATATTCTATAAATTGTAAGTAGCATTTTTTAATGAACAAACAAACATATAATAAACATAAAATTTCACACAAAAAATCACTAATCTATGCATAAAAAGTCATTAGTTTATCCATGAAAGATCATTAATCTATGTCCCAACTCCTAAAATAATTCATAATAATTATTATATACATATATATTTATTTATTGCATAAGGATTTGGTTCTCGGTTTGGTTCGGTTCTATACAAGCTTGATCCGAGAACCAAACCAAATTGATCAGTTCTCCATTTTTGTAACAAAACTCGATACACGAACAAAAAGTGCAAACTTCTTCTATAAAAAATGTCTTGTAGGGTCTGGAAATAGCTCCTAAAGGAAATACAAACTGGTCCATTGTGGTTTGGACATGTAAACTAAGAACCAATGTCAGCACCACTGAGTGCTTTGCTTCAAGTTGAGGGCTTTGAAAGGGTGACATGAAAACCAAAATTGAAGTGGATTGATGTAGTAAGAAATGACACGAAAACTCGTAGCATTACCAAGGATATGGCTCTAGATTGAGCTGAACGGAGAAATCATATTCATGTTTCCGACTACCAATAGTAGGGATAAAGCATAAATGATGATGAATTGACTAGTCAAGACCATATATTTTTGAAAGATGTAAATATGATGCATCATATATAGAAACAACAAAGCCTCGTTATAATCTATACTAGAGAATAAACTTCTATTACGTTGAAGGGAATCTCTTATGAATGAGATAAAACTGTAAACGTTATCAAAATATGCAAATAAACAACTTGAATGAATTATATTATAGTAATAAAAAAGAAGCATTTGAAAAGAAAAATCCCAAACACTATGAAGTAAATAAACCAATTCTTATCATGTTCGTTAAGGTAATATAATACCAGCTATAACTTGGAAATGAAGTGACGAGTCATAAATCCCATAACGATCATTGTCAATAACCACATTAAACATACCAACCAAAATAGGTATGAAGGAAATATTTCAGTTCATAGGGTCGCCCTCAATACCCAAAGAAACACCAAATATATATGAACTATTTCCCATCTTCTCATTCACTGATAGTGTTAGATCGAGGTCATGTCCATCAAACAGAGGACTTGTGTTATTGTCTAAATTCTTCTATAAAACACAATCAAATAATCTTCGAAAGCAGATGCAAATGCACAAATGTTAGAACAAAAACATGACTCTAGAAAGAATTGAACAGAACTACACTAAAAAAAAATTATTCACCAATTCATTAAAACTGAGCATCATGATTTGCTTACTATAAGTTATCCTAAAAGGCTAATACTTATGATTTTTACAAATTAATACAGATTAAGTACTCAAGCTTATACGAATATGAATTATTATTATTTTTTAAATTATACGAATATGAATTATAGTATGTATATATAATATATCCAATGAAATTAAGATGCCTTTGAAAGTTGCAAGCATCCCCACGAATAAAGGCAGCTAGGCAAGACTACTTCCTTCCTTGACACACTAAGAGGAATCCCAAGGAAAGAATCACTTTTAGTGAACTCTCATCTACTAATCTTAAGATTCCTAATTTTGGGTTGAAGTTGTGCTTCTCCTTCTGTATCCTTTTCTAATAGCATTTTGAAATACTTTCTTCTCTTCTTTGTGGATTTGAAGTTCTTTTGATACCAAACGTTGTGTTATATATCTTGTCTTGTCTAGTCCCAACAATGCCCATCCAACAAGACACGTAGGTTTTTGTATTTATTTCACACCTGCCACGTGTAACCCTAGGAAGAGGGTTCTACCGAAATTTTGACCAAACCGATTCTTTTGAGTCAATTTTGGGTTCAAGTTTATATGTGTAAATTTTCGGGTAAACCAATTTTTTGATATATTTGTTTAAGTTTATAAAAAGTGGTTTTATAAGGAGTTGAACTAAAGATCTTTTATACAAATACAAATGAAGACACACCACAATTCCTTACTAACAAGCCAAGAGGCTTATTGTTTTAAGCTTTTTAACTATTTATATATTATAATAACTCAGATTTATAAACATATATTATAATAATTCACATTTACAAACATACATACATATATGTATATATATATATAATATAACTTATATTCACATACATATAAATTACATACCTTATAAATATACACCTACATAACTTATAAACTACAAATAACTATATAACTTAGATTAATTTTGATTTTTGGCCTAATTTTGATTTATTAATCATGATAGGTCAAAGACAGGAGAAATAAAAGAACGAAGAAAAGCAAAGTGAAGGAGAGCACAGCAACTGGGAAACCAAGACAAAGACCCAGACTCAAGAACAGGCCCATTGGGCCCACTAAAGGCGCGGCACAGGGAACCCCTTGGGCGGCATGGTGAAGGTGGCATATCATGCCTCGAGATTCGTGCAAGGTTAAGGCGACTTGATCAGTTACGTGATTAATTAGGGTTTTTGTTCCTCTAAGTTGTATGAGACATTCCGAATTAAGGACCCTAATCCGGGTCTACAAATACAAACCAGACCAGAGTTAAAAAAAGATAATCTTTTCTTTTGTTCTCTCTTCTTCTACCTTACTTCTCTTATTTTCAGTTTTAAGGTTTTTTTTTTTAGTTTTTTTTTGTTCAAGCTTTGTAAACAGAAGGAGTTCATACTAATTTCAGGCCTTCAGTTTTAAGGTTTTTTTTTTTAGTTTATTTTTGTTCAAGCTTTGTAAACAGAAGGAGTTCATACTAATTTCAGGCCAAGATTAATAAAAGAAGCATCTCTCAATTTTACCTCTATCCCTTCTTTCCTTATTTTCTTTTTACCTTTTCTTTTATTATTCTTGCAATGATCATTGGCTAGACCTCTGATAAAGAGGTCTGAACCCCACCAATCCGAACCGCTCTTTCCAATTCGGCAACAAACCGATTCGGAAACAACCCTTCACCAAGATGAGCACTGAACCCTAAATCGAAAACACCACCGAAGAACGGAAGATTATGAGGATCAGCTCTACTAACCAGTGGAGGCGAATCCATGAGTTCGACACCTGTGACATCGATCACACCCATCTTTGATAACGCCATTACTTCTTGACCAGCACCAGCTGAGACGCAGAGGATTTTCCAATGGTTTGTGAGAAACCCTAGATTTTGGATTCCATGGAAGAATTCTGTGAAAGAGAGGACCTTTTTTTGCCAATCTTTCGTAGACCAGATACGTTTGTTTTTCCTTTCGAAAGAGACTAGTTCACGGTGAGTTGACTCGCAGGATGATTTGGAGAATCGGATTTGGGTCTTGGGATCTGAGTCAGTGATGCAGGTGTCTGGAGTTTGGGTGAGGAGGAAGATGAGTGTGAAGGTGGCGATGGTGATGGATGCGCAAGATAGTCGATTTAACAGAGTTTGTATGTGTCTGTCCATTTTCTTTATAATAATAATAAATAAGTAAAAAAGAGAGGAAATTTGGTTCTGTTTTAGGCAGGGAAGTGGCTTTTGCTAAATTGCACCGGAGGCGTTGAAGACTTATTTCTGAAGGTTCGAAGTTCAAATCATTGTTATTTATTACACTCCAAATTTCTTGAATTATGTATCACACCCCAATTAGAGATTTGGCTAATCATTATCTAAGCATTACAAGTCTTATAGTCCAAATAATGTTAACAGTTGTTTACAATCACGATTAGACTCATATAAAATATTAAACCCAAAAAAATAGAAATCTAGAAAGAGAGAGAGAGAGTGAGATATATTTTATTGGCACCCCAACTTTTACTTATTGTCAACCATTTACCACTTACGTAAATACCGAAATAAATTTATTCACATTTTGAACTTTATGCTGCTGTAATGGGCTTTCTTTTCATTCCCATTTCTTCCTTCTTGTCAGGAGATAAATATCCTAAGAGTTGTGATAATTTGACTTACCCACTTAGCACACTCAATCAACACCCCTACCGTGACATGTTCAAAACTATAAATCTGCCCTCCTTTATGGGGAAGCACAATTCTATATCTTGAGGAGGGCAATCCACAATTTCTGAATATGTCACGTCAGGGGTGTTGATTGAGTATGTCACGTGGGTAAGTCAGATTATCACGATTCATATATTAATGGGGGAGATAATTCCATGCAAGTGTCCCACTTATCAACCAAAGCAAAGGAGGGGATCAAAATACAATAATAGAAGGTATGAACTATGGAAGAATGCTCCTCCTGAGCAAAGAAAACGCAAACAAGAGGCCACTCAGGTGGAGTTGACCTCTACGTGAGGTAATCGGAGTTGGATTTGACATTTTCCTGAAGGAAGTTTTGCATATTTTCATCTTTTAAAATTTTATTTTAACCTAGCAGTGTTATATATGCAGATCATTAACGTTGAATTATCAAAGATATGCGGTACTTTACCAAACTATTATTACTAATTACTTAGGTCCATATTTTTGTTGTTGTACATGCTGGGCAAATTATTATTATTATTATTATTATTATTTTATTTTTTTGATAGGTGAGCCTGCTTTTAATGAGATCAGTAACTCTCTGATGGTGGGAATTGAACCTAATTCTATGATATCATCCCCAATAGATTTTACCAATTACACTAGTTTACACCTTCCGCCATGGACAACTCAACTACCACTTCTTTTTTTCACTCATTGGTATAGTGTCAGAGTTGGGCTGTAGTGACCTCATATCGCACATTTTGACATGAAAGTGTGTAGGAACCATAGATGCTTTTTATTGAGATAGGAGTAAAAAAGAATCTATTGTTCCTACACACTTTCATGTAAAGATGTGCGATGCGAGGTACAATCTTGAGGTCAATTCAGCATTAGTCACAGTGTTTTCCTAGAAATCAATGGCTTTAAAGTGATACCAAGATAAAATACATGTTAGGCAAGCCACTTTAGTAAGGACACCTACTAGGGATGAGACATTAGCTTATATTTATGGAAATAGTTATCCAAAATGGACCATTTTTATCCTATAAATTCTGATTATCCATAAAGAAGGATGAATGGATGGAGAAGATGTTATCCTTAGTAAATTGAAAAATATACTAAGTAAATTGACTTTTGAGATCAAAGAGATCCTTCTACAAAATCATATAGTATGCTGAAGCTCATAAGGAGTATTGCTTCATAGTCTATATATCCATTCACAACATGGCTTCCCAATACATTACAAGGCAATTACTAACATAAACGCATTATTCTTAGTGGTCCTACAAAGCAAGCACAAGAAACTCGAATGAAATGTGTAAAACATATTCAACGAACATATGTATCATGTATATTCACATGTATTTACAACCAGAATGTACAAATTGCATGGGATATTCACAAGTGATGATGCTGTTTATTGTCTGTAATGTATAACAAATAGGATAGTGGACTTCTCAAGTCATGCTGATGCTGTGGCGTATCTCTTGATTTGTCACGTCACCTCAATCGTTTCGTCTTCATTCTCTATGGCTTCTTTCTTCTTCCAGACCCCCACATAATTAACTTCACAAGGGAAGGACTGCAACATTTGACAATGGCTGATCTCCACATACCTTAGCAAAGACATCATAGTCTTCACAGTCTCCCACTCCACCTGTAATCTTGGCAAGTATTTCAAACACAGCCCTTCGATTTTCCAAGGTTGTTCCTTGCTACCCCAGAATTTGGAACTCATGCAGCGAAGTTCTCCCTTCTCAATATGAAGATATTGAAGCTCGGGAAGGGAAGAGGGATTAACCCATGTTGGAGTAGCAGCTGCATGATAGTTCCGAAGATACAACTCTTGAAGATGTGGTGGTGGAGAAAGCCTATCCAGCTTCGGCGGATTCTGTTTTTCCTCACTATCTTCCATGTTAATAGATAAGACTTGAAGTTTATCGAGCTCCGACAGGACCCCCAGTTCGTCATCTTCAATTTCATCCTTTCCCCTGATGTGTATTCGTAATACTCTGAGTTGGGTCAAGCGCTTTAGCTCACCGAGGCGACAACCATCTTTACCTGCACTTGATAGCTTGAATCCAGATAGAACTTGAAGATTGGACAGCTTACCTGTTCCCTGGGGAAAGTAATGAAGAGAAGGGCAATTCCCTATGTCCAAGACAATCAACTTTCGTAAAGTTGTGATAGATGAGGGAAGCTTTTCCAGATTATTACATTTGGTTAGTACCAAAAGCTGGAGGTTCCGGAGCTTTCTGATGGAATTCGGCAGTTTCTTTAGGCCACCTACTTCTTGGAGGTTGAGATATGCTAGACGTTTTTGGGATATGATCCAGTTCAATAGATCCTCAATATGAACGTCTTCTAGCTTATTGCGTGAAAGATCCAACACCCTTAGGGACTTTACCATCCCCAGTCCAGAAAGGTGGTTGAAACGAAATTGACAGTTTGTCATCACTAACAAGGCCCGTAACTTTGAGTTATTTGTTGATGATTTCACATCTATTTCACTTGTAAAACCCAAATGGCGGGAACATTCATCGAAATTTTGCTTGTTTCCATTATCAAAGCTGCAGAATACTTCTTCTTTCGCAACTCTGATGATCAAATCCCGTACCATGTCGTGCATTTTGCAAGTGTAGACTCTTCCATCATAGCCTCTCCTGCTCACAACTTCAACTAGGCATCTGCTGATCAGTTCTGACATGCTATCAGAGGCAAATTCTATTGCAGTTTTTGTGTCCTTCCCGGTGATGAAACTCTCTCCGACCCACCAATGGACCAACTGTTCAACACTGATCTCATAATCTTCGGGATAAATGGAGAAACACAGTATACAATGTTTTAGATGAGCTGGAAGCTCATCATAGCTCAGTTGCAGAGAAGCAATTACTGAGGAATAGTCTCCTTCCTTTGCCAACTTATCACGAAAATTATCATTTATCTTTTTCCACTCACCAAGGGAATGTGTTTTGGTCGACAACAACCCTCCTATTGTCTTGATTGCTAATGGAAGGCCCCCACATTTCTTCAGGATTTCCTTTCCAACTATCTCAAACTGGGGATCGTCACGCATTTCCTTGCTTATCGAAAAGGCAACTTTGCAGAACAACAACCAGCTTTCATTGTCATCAAGAAATTTAGGTCGGTGAATCCGTCCTTCAACAGCTCCCATGCTTCTTGCAACCTCTTCATTCCTTGTTGTGATTATGATGCTACTGCTGCATCCCTCCCCTTTTGGAAGGCTTCTTGATATATGCTCCCACCAGCCATCAGTGCTCCATACATCATCCATGACAATGAGATAATTCTTATCCTTGAGAGTTCCCTGAATTCTGTGCAGGAGGTCACCTATAGAAGATCCACTTTCATTCTCTCCTAATTGTTTCAACACGTTCTTCACGATCTCTTTCAAATCAAAAGTTTGAGATACCGAGACCCAAATCCTCTTCTGAAAGCGCCTAACTACTTTTTTATCATTGAAGATCCTTTGGGCAAGTGTTGTTTTGCCCAAACCCCCAGTCCCCACAATTCCAACACGATATAGTTCGTCTTTGATGGGGAGAATCCACCGTTTTATTTTTTCTGTATCTTCTGTCAAACCGATTATCTCAGACTGGTCGAAATCTTGTGTACTCCATCTCATATATTTATAACTTTCTTCCCGGCTCTTTTGAGTTATTTGGCCTAACATCGGAGTGAAGTAGGTTCTCAATTCATTCTCCACCTGCTCAATTTCCTTGTTGATCTCCTTCAATTCATATCCTTTTCGATGGCGAAAAACTATCTCACTGGGAGAGAATCTGCAATACATGGTTGCATCTTTTCGAATATCAGCCCGAATTTGGCAATCTACTAATATGTCGTCAGCAGCATAAACCAGCTCCCGAAGATTAGCCAGGGTCGTCTTGACAGTGTGGTAGATCTGTTGACTCCTTTCAAGTTTGTGTATGTCGGTCATAAAGGACTTCATAACTTCAAGCTTTCTCTTCATATAGCTGAAATGAATCTGGAAATCAAGAAAGTCCTGGCTTTCTTTGAGAAGGGAAGTATACAAATTTTCTACGAGTATTTCAACTATTGCTTCTGCCATTTTCTCCTGTAAAATCTAGCCAAAGCAATAAAGCCAACAGTTAAGTCGTTAAATAGATGTAGTTTTCAACTTCTCGTTATACAGAAGAGTGTTCGATAAAGAGATTCGACAAGTTTTGAAGGTGAATGATTTTTATTTCACAAAAAATCATTGTCACAGTCCAAGGTGAATGATGGGCACAGTTTTCTTTGGATGCATATGTGATTAGTAACACTTTAAGGACAAAAGACCTTATGACCATAATCCTTAGTACTGCTTTCCTGTCTAAAGTGAGATTTAAAGTTTGAGCAATAGCATTTATGACTTACAATTGAAATTCTTGTTATTTTGGAAGCAAAGATGTTTGCTCTTTCTTTTAATGAGGATTTTTAGACTCTGCAGACACTATTCTTTATAGAATATAGTTGTTGTAGTCTTAAACTCCTGGCCTAAAGGTAAAAGGTCGAGTATTAATGGATTGAACCTCTGAGTTCTGTCTATAGAGAGAAACTGAGAGTGAAATCGAGGAAGCGGTGATAGGGTTGTTTCTTTGTTCTCTTGGATAGATTCGATTTTACATAACCCTACCTAAAACCAATTGGTGTTAAGAGAAGGCACAACTATCAACTATGTATATAAGAGGGTCACAGGTTGAACGGGGGAATGACACATGAGCACATGACACCCAGGAGCAGAGGTAGATAACACAAACTCAACATTACCTTCCTAACTATGTAAGATCCGGTTTTTAATAACTCCATTGCTCTCCACTCAGGGGATGACAATCAGTTTCTTCTCTTTTCCCAAATGATTTCTTTAGTTGTGATGTGATCTTTTGCCAGCCAGTTACTCATGGGAGAATCCTCGTCTAGTCAGATGGTGATATCATGGAAAATCTATTCATGGGAGGTGGAGACTGAACATATAGAGATTTGTTTGAGTTTTCACCCAATGGAGGGACATGCTCTATAACAATCCCTGAGGATATCATCAACAAAGAAGCTTTGAGTGGGTAAAAGACTATCTCTTTTGCATGAAGGCAACATGGCAAGGATGTGGAAGATTAAGGGCCATGTGGATGTGATGTTGATTGATGAAGGGCTTTTTTCTATCCAACTTAAATGTGACCGAGGATTATGAAATGGTCTTGAATCTTGTGGTATGGGGTATGGACAATTGGTGGACCACAATGTACTCTTTATAAAGGATTCCCAGAGTCTAAACCATCAAGAGATATGGTCTTTTTTATTCTAACATGGGTTCGGCTTCCCCAATTTCCGTTTCACATCTAGTCATCAGCGTACCTAGGGATGATTGGTAGCATGATAGGGAAGTTGATGCATTCTGATGAGTTTATGACGCATAGATCAAGGTTAACCTTTGGGAGATATTGCATTGAAGACGGGACTGAATGTTCTTTTCCAGATATTATTGATCTTGAAAGGAAAAACAAATCATGTCATATCCAGAGTGATGTCTATGAATGGAAGCCTAGAGTGTGTAAAGGTGGTTCTTCTTTTGATCATTCTAAAAAGAAATCGTCGGAGATAAAAAGAAAAATTGGCAATCAAGTGTGGAGGATAAAGGAGAAGGCTAAATGTAATGGGGTAGAGGACATCGACGATGTGAGATTTCCCATCAAGGATTAGTAGAACAGTGATGGAGTGGTAGGTGATCATTAATGAGACAATTTTCATAACATACTTATAGACACCCCAATTTGACCGAACAAGCTTGAGAGCTCAATCAAATCCAGTGGAAAAGATGAACTCGAGAGAGTTTTGATCAAGTCAAGGCATAATCAGAATTTTAATTTAAGCCTGCCCTTTGCAGACTAACGGCCAAGCATAAGCTTGCCTGGCCATTGGTTACCTAAAGGGCAGGCCATCTGATCAAGGCCCGAAAAGTTGTTTCTAGGGTCCTATTTACAGAGACTTTAAGGTTGAATAATACATAAAATCCCTTAAATAGACATAATACGTTGACAGTTCATATTTATTATTATTTTTTATTAAATTGTGAATTTTTGAACTAATTATGATTATTTATTTGAGATAGGCCAAAGTCGCGAGATTCAAAAGGATGAACCAAGACAATGAAAAACATACATTACGATTCAAGACCCAAGACAAGTCCATGGATCGAACACCTTGGGCGGTGCGGTGGTGTCAGTGAACTTTGTTTCGAGATTTGTGCAATGTTGAGGTTGCGTGATTTGTAATTTAGCAAGTTAGGGTTCAGAGTCCATGTAAAACATTAAAGTGTTCAAAATTTTAAAGGAACCCTAAGCTGATCTCTATAAATAAGAGACTAGACCATAGTCAAATCTCATCTCCTCTGAGGTCATCCTCTCCTATCTTCTTCTTCTACTTCATTTCTTCTATTTTTCAGTTTTTAGGTTTTTAATTTATTTTCTATTCAAAATTTGTAATTGGAAGGAGATACTAGTAGTTTCAGATCAAGATCAATAAAAGAATATTATTTCCCCGTTTTCATCTTTAATCACTTATTTTCTTTTATTTTTGATTTTATGGTTCTTGCAATGATCTGTGGTTAGATTTCCATTAGAGAGATCAATGAAGCCATGAGCAAGATCATTGTAATCAGTTAATTAGTTTATATCTGTGTTTCAATGTTTATCTATGATAATAATGATTCATCAGATCTGATTTGATTATTCATAGTTTGATGGTTTATACTTAGATAAGTTTAAACTAAATCAGGCTAATTGGAATATCATGTTAATCTTTTGATTTTATCTTATTAACTTAAATCACAATTTTTTGAGTTTGTAATTGTGCCTAATAGAATCATTCTCCAATCCAACAACATTAGCTTTGTTAGTTGGATTGAGATAAAAACAAACATTGATAAGCTAATGAGATTATTTGCTTGTAATGGATTTGACCAATCTAATTCTTTATATTGCGATTTTAGTTTTTGTTTATTTTTGCTAATTTAAAGTTAGTTCAGTTTTCTTAATTACTTATAAATATTCATCTTTTTAAGTAAAAAATTGTGGATCAACGTCATCTTTGTGGATCGATCCTTGCATGCCAAGGCTTATTATTTTGTTCTTTATTTATATTGATAATATGTACCAAACACCATCTCTTGTACTGACTTTTACTTGGTAGTTGTACGGACCAATTTTACCTTAGTTTCCACTCACCTACTTGCAAGGTATATTTGCTCTGGACTTCACTCACCTAAAGCCAATTCGGTTAGACAATTATGAGCCCATGTGTGCTCAAGATTTGCTTGAGGAAATGACTCTCTAAACTGGCTTCTTCCTCAAGTAAATCCTATCCACCTCCCACAATGCCCTTGCATTAGACTTCTCCAAATATTGTCACCAAGGTTTTCTTGTAATTTTCCAAATCCTCCAACTTTGACTCTAAGTCTCATTTGGTCCCCTCATGTGGCCAATTACCTTTGTATCCTCAATTGGTTGAGACTCAATTAGGGGAATTTACACTTAAGCCCATTGTTTCAATCCATAATTCAAGGCCTAGTCTATATGATTCTTTGTAAATAAATTCAAGAGGTCATGACCCTTTTGCCCAACCAAGAGAATTCTCTATAATTTGTGTGCAAAGACCTTTATATCCTCAAGTTGTCGGAGACTCTTTCAAGGTAAGTGACCAAAAAATCCATAATTACATGCCATTTATGCTTGTTCCCTAGAGTTTGACTCACCGATTTTGACACTCCTATCCCTCAAATAGAACTCTCTTGGGCTTTGAGTGCTTTGACACCTCTACCTTTTGATCATCAAGATTGGTAAGACTCATAGATGTGCAAAAGACAATCAAGGACAATTTGAAGGAGGGTATTTGAAGTTTTTCTTTATGGTTTTCTATAGAATATTGAGCAATTAAGAAAATTGGACAAGTTTATCCCCAAAGGTGTCCCTAGAGCCTATAAATAGAGACCCCATCCAAGGCCTTTGAAGGAGGCAAGTCTAAGACCCAAAATTCTGTCATTTTCTCTTCTTAAAGTCTTTTAGAGCCCCGTTCAAGTCTTGTCTCATACCTCCTTGAAGCTTTAACCAAGAAGAAGGAAAAGAATACAGAGGCAAGAAGAGGTTTATACTTCTGTTTTATGTAGTAAATTCCCTCTAATTCCCCCCTTTCTAGCTCCTCCAATTCTTTAATTCAAACACTTTTAGATTCTTGTAATGTAGAAGTTTCCTTTCTTTTGTTTAAATGGCATGAGGAGCTAGAGAGTAATCCCATAATCTCCCCTTTCTAAGTCCTTAATAAGCTCCTATTAATCATTTAATTTAAAGTATAGTGATTGTTTCAATTCCTAATTTAGCTTCTTGTTCTCTAATGGCTCAAGGAGGTAGAGAGTAAGACTTTACAATATGAAGCAATCTCCCCTTTCTAAATCCATTAATAAGTTCTTTGGAAATATATCATGCATACACTATGAGCTCTCACCTACTTTCAAAAGGGGCTAAGGGTCAAAGATGGAGATCTTCCTAGATCTACACTTAACTCTCTAAGCCAATCAAAACAGTCCCATAATGACACATACTTATTGAAGATACTACAGATTTTCCAGGATTAGAATTGAATGAGGAAAGTTTTGAAACGCTTGACAAATTTCTAAATAGTGCTCTGGGTAAGGAGTTGGCAATTTTAAGTCCCCATAATTCTTTCTTGGAAGTTTTCCAAAACAAGGGTTAAGGGTTTTGACAATATTGGATGAATCTGAAAATGCTAGGATTGTGAATATCCAACGGGGGGGTGGTGTATTTCTGATGGATTAATTATTCTGTTATTCACAGGTCTGCTGGAAGTTTCTAATTAATTCCTTGTTTTGGAATTTGATGAGAAATCAAATTTGGAAGGAGGGTAGGATGGGAATCAGGATGCTAATATGGAAATTGAAAAAAAAAAAAAAAAAAAACCAAACTCCATTTATGATGCATTCTCCAACTCTATTTAAGCCTCTACGTCTAATTCAAGTGCAAACTCAAACCAAATGGGAAAATCGAAGAGGAAGAAAAAACAAGTTGAGCAGGCCTCAAGAACAACACATTCCATGAGCAATTTGTATGAGGATACCTCTCAAATGGCTATAGCTTAGTCATGTCTATAGCAGCTTGGAACATATGTGATTAAACCACGTAAATAAGAAAAATGACGGTTAAGAAGATTATTGAAAAGCAAAACTTAGATATCTTTGGCCTTTGCGAAACTAAAGTTGATTTTTGCATTTCAAAAGAATATATGTAGGAGTCAGAATTTTGTTGACAATATCAATTCCCATGAGTATGGTCGTGTTTGTATTGGATGGAATCCAATAAAATTCAAGCTCGAGAAGTTGTTCAAGTCAGACTAGATTATGCATGGTACCCGTATTAGAAATGGATTTATTTTCCATATTTCAGTGGTGTATGCCGCTAATAATTATTCAGATCGAGCATCTTTATGGAGACATATCTTGAAGATGGATGATTCTCACTCTCCTTGGATTATTGTCTTGAGATTTCAATACGGTGTACTCCTATGAAGAAAAAATATATGACCACCCTTTGCCTCGAAAATTGATGAGTGAGTTAAATGAATATATTGATAGAAATGGTCTTTGCAAAATGAAGATGGTGATTCCTTTCTTTTCTTGGAGTAACGAGACTATTGCAACTAAGAGGATCCTTAGGTATTTACTCGGGGGTATTTTTGACCATGCCCCTATATGTGTGAATTCGGTGGATGATAAGGAAGGGGACCCAAGCCATTAAAAAAAAATTTCAATGTGGCTTGGTCAACAAGGATCCAAGGAGGTGATTGAGAAAGCTGGGAACATCTTTGTTTATGGGAATCCTATGTTCAGAATCATGACCAAGCTTAGATTTGTGAAAATTGTAATCAAGATGTGGAATAAAGGTGTATTCAGGAAAATTAATGTTAGAAAATCTGAAGCTGAAAGGAAGCTCAGTGATGTGCAAATGCGCATCCTAAATACTTCTATTGCTGTCCAAGAAAGAATAGAGTCTTGAAGGGACTAGATTTGGATGAGAAATTTACTTGCCAGAAATCGAGGGTGCACTGGATCAAAGGAGAGGAATTCTCGATTTTGTACAATTCCATTGTGGCTAATATTGCTTAGAATGGAATTGAGGTGCTCATTGGTTCGAGGGGCGCTTTGTTCCAGGTGATTCCATGATGTTGCACCTAGGAGGGGTGTTCCTCTTATGTTGCACCTCATGTTTGCACATGATGTGTTATTTTTCTCTGAAAGTAGTTTGTCTTTGGCCAAAAATAATAGGAAGGTCCTCAATGAGTTCATATTATGTCAGGCCTTCATGTCAGTGACTAGAAAGTCAAGTTTTTTTTAGTTCCTCTTCTTCAAATAAAAATTTAGCATTCTCGAGGCATTGAGATTCAAGGAGGGCAATTGTAATAAAGTATTAGGCACTTCTTCTTTGATCTTCTTTTATGTAGTACCCTTTGTGTTATACCTTGATTGAATGTGTCCATAAAAGAATATAGGGCTGAAAGTTGGTTTTTCTATCTTTAGCAGGGTCCCTTTAGCTTATCTGTTCTGTCCTTTCTGGCCATCAAGTTTATTGAATCTCGCCTTCTAACATCCCCAAACTGGTTTTCCAAGAGACCGAGTGTTTATTCTCCCGTTTCTTATGGCAGAGTCCTTCGTTAGATCCCCCTTGTCATATGATCAATTCGAGTAGGGTTTGCATCCCTATCACCGAAAGGGATCTTGCATAATGAGGTTAAGGGAGTGGAACATGGCTGGATGATGAAGTTATTTTTTATTGTGGTGAAAAATGATTCCCATTGGAGTAGATGGGCAAGAACTCATTATGTTGGGGATTCTGGTATTTGGCCTTGCTAAATTCCTAATAATGCATCTTGGGCTTGGAAGGGTATAATGCATGCGAAGGAAGAGGCTTCAAAAAATACGAGGGTGTTTGTTGGTGATGGATTGTCCACTAAAATTTGGCTGGAGGGGCATTTCTTGTGGCCAAATTTAATAGCCATGCCAATGCCATGGTTTCTAAATTTAAAGGTGAAGATGGGTGGATGTTAGCTAATCCTTGGAATGAGAGCATGAGGACGGCTTTTTGTGTATTTCGGAATCATCTTTGTTCAATGACGAACATTGATAGAGTGGTTTCGACGAAGAATGCCAAGGGTTATTCTCCATGAAGATAGCTTGGGAATTGTTGGTTCTTAGAAGAGACAAAGTTCCTTGGGAGCGGATTGTTGGGAACTCCAATAGGTTTCCAAGACATTCATTTATTTCATGGCTTGCAATAAACAAGAAGTTTTTCATGTAGCACTTGGATTTGGAAGCAAGATTTTGTTCAAATTCAGCATTAGAACGAGATCTATATTTGAAGAACTATCTTTTCTATATGGAGTTCATTTTCCTAATAAGATTATCTATGACCACTCAAATCTTGGTGCCGAACCACTTATACTGTGCCTTATCTCATTATAATAATAAAGATATCCCATGTGCTAGGTTTTGCACATCAATTTACTATCTTTGGAGTGACTGCAATAGGATAATTTGTGCACTCATAAATCAGTTTTTAATAGGGATGATTGTGGATGTGATTTGGGCTCTTTTTGAGAGTGTAGAGATTGACAAGGATAGTTCTTGATTTTGCATTGATTTTTCAAAGCTTGGAACTGTTCGATTTATTCCAAATCAAAGTTCTGAGATTGGTCTTTTGGAAGAGTCCAGATAAGGGTGTGATCTAGATAAACACGGATGGGTCTATTTCTAGTGAGGGAGTTGGCATTAGTTTCATTGGGTGAGATCATCGGGGGGAATTTCTGTTTGGTGTGTGGGATAGGAGCAAAGGAGAAGACGTTGTGATAACTGTGTTGCGGGCCATTGAAGAGGCTCTCAAGTTTACAATGGCCAGAAATTTCCAAAGGATTCTTACACTCAATGATTCTTCTTATGCTATTGAGAGCATCCTAATGGAAATTGAGTCATCTTGGAAGTATGAGACATTGGTTCATAAGATGAGAGAGAAAAGAAGTCGGTTCATGTCATGTGATCTTGCATTTTATTGGAGAGGCGAATAGGGTGGTTGATTTTTTTGCAAAGCTTGGGACGAGCTAGTAATTTCATCTGTCTCTTGCTGTAGTATTCCTTTCATAAACTTTATCTCTGAAGAGCAATGACATTTTCTATCGAATCCTATTCTTAGGAAAAGATAAAAAATGCGATATTCGGTTACCCTAGATGTAAAGCAATTGTCTGGATGGCTTTTGTGCAGAATTTTTTTGGGACAATGAAGAATTTTTTTCACCATGGGAAACTACTTAATGAAGTCATGCCAAATTTATCTCCCTAATCTCAAAAGATTCTAATGCATCTTCTTTCGTTAAATTTAGGCCAATATCTTTTTGTAAGTTCTTGTATAAAGTTCGTTGGGATTTTCGAGTCTCTACTTTTCCAAATTGAACGCAGTCATTCTTGGATACTTGGGTTATGGAGGGTATCGCTACTCCTAAATTTTCAGTTAATATTAATGAATCTAATCATTGTTCTTTTTTTTTTTTTTTTGTCTTACGGTGGGCTTCAGTAAGGGGATCTTTTGCTCCATATTTATTCACTAGTGTTATGGAAGCTTTCTTTTGTATCTTAGAGAAGAAGATCTTTAGTGATGCTATTCGTGTCCCTTATAAGCTAGGAATTCCTCCTATTTTCCATTTACTTTTTTGCCCATGATGTTCTAGTTTTCTGCAAAAATGAAGAATTGTATGGTTCAAGTCCGCATAATCTTTTGGTTGCGTTTTCCAATGTCTTAGCTTCATGCAAACATTGAAAAAAATAGAATTTATTTTAGTGACTCTTGTTAGAATAAAGACGTAAATCTCAATGAGGGAGCCTTCCTATCTTATCTTGGTTTTTCTCCAGTTTCCTCTAGGATGTTTAATCCTTTGTGTCAACGATAGAAATCTCATATGTTATCTTTTGCAGGTTGTTTGGAGCTCAATAAGTCAGTCCCTAGTGGTATTCAGTTATATATTCAAAGAGTAGAGAAAGTACAAAGGCGGTCGAGGTGACCAACCTCACAACAAAACAAGAACTAACTAGACCAGAACAAAACTTGCATCTATAAACTAACTCTTCGAAAAAGAAGCCCTTGAACTCTATACAAAGTTTCCACCAACAAAATAATAACCTGAGAATACTTAATAGAAGGGTTCAGGGATTTGAATAAAGGCCCTATGAAGCTTGTCTGGAAAGTTGTGCTTAATGAGTCCATATGGAGTCACTGGGTTGGTTTTTCCTTAGAAGATGCGTAGTTTATTTCCAAGAAGATGTTGTCGACTTCTATATATCATGAAATGCTTTGCTTTACATTTTCAGCTTATTATTTTATCACATTTAGAGGTAACGAAATAGACACATCTTCGATGATAAGATGATGCAGAAGAGATATCTATTTCAGGTTATTTTAGAAGACATCTGAGTGGTTTTTTATGGATTTGACATCCGAAAGGATATAAGTAGAAGAGATATTGAAGTTTTATATCAATGAAATTGTAAATGCAATCAGGTTAACTGTCCAAGAAAGTCTTTCTTATGGATACCCTTTAAGTAGTGATAAAAATCAACACAGATGAATATGTATGGTTCAGGGGCTGGGTTCGGTTTTATTGGGAGGGATTCAATCGGTAATTCCGGATTTGGTGTGTTTGGCAATTCCACAAAGAATGGTATTATTTCAATAGAGCTTCAGATAATAGTTTGAAGTGCTGAAGTATGCTCATATGTGAGGGATAAACAGAGTTATTATCTCCTCAGATTCAACCTACGGTGCTAAGAGCATTAATGGAGAGAGAAAAATTATCATGGAAGTATGTGTTTTTCTGCTCGTGAAATTTGGAAATTATGCAGTTAGTTTCAAAAATGCTCTGTAGAATTTTATTGCAGGGGAGCTAATTGTGCCGATGATTTCTTTGGAAGATGTGTATTGTAATTACATGACAATGTAGCTTTCTATTTTGGGTTTAAATTAAGAGTGGGGTCCCTTTACCCCAAGCTTGCCGATTCCGAAAAAGAAAAAAACTCTACAAACCCTACCAACGTATCCAAGTTAACACCTTGTAACAAGCATTGTCAATGTATCATGTCATACCCAAAATCTAATCTGCTAGGGTCTGATAACTTAAGAGTCTAGATTGAGGTTTTTGGTTTTTTGAAGGATATGATCTAAAAACGCATTGGATCGGGTATGGATCAACCACGTTTTGTTCCCAAATATCTAATCAGATTTGATCTAATCCGAACTTGACCCAGTTATCATTGGACCGGATTTGGATTGAAATATTGAGATACAATAAGAAGATGATCTGATAAGTTGAGGGATCTAATTCAAATCCAAACTCACTCTTGAAGGATTAGCTATATAGCAGAATCAAGGTTCTATGTGAAACCAATTTATTAACAGCCCTATCCTACACAAATGTATATGTGATAAAAAAGTTGTTATAATAACATGAGCTGATGAGATAAATTTGAAAAATTGAGCAAAAAATAAATAAAAAGTTCTTAGAATAACATGAGCTGATAAGATTAGAGCTATGGTTAGTGCATTAGGGATATAAAGCCAACATCAAAAACCAATAAAACAAAGGAAGAAATTGAAATATTGTCACATACTCTTGTGTTGCTCTGGAGTGGATGTTTTGAGACCTCTTTCTATCAAAAAAACCAAACTCAAATTGATTAGAAATAAACGCTAAGAAGGAAAATAAAAAATAAAACTATTAAAACTCACAGAGGAGATGGGACTTGGGACTTGGGACTTGGGAGTGCTTCTTTGGAGATTACTTCCATTTCTGAGGGATTGAAGACTTTAAATCAATTAGATGGAATGTATTCTTGGAGTGGTAACACAGAAAGGGAGTCTTGGCTCCCTACATAAACAACACAGAATAGGAATGAAGTGTAAACATTGTCTTCTATTTAATTGGTACACGTTTCCTTGATCCAGATTATGAATCTGAACATGGTCACAAAATTCTCGAAATTTTGTCAAAAATTTGTAAAATTGTCCAAAGAAAGGAGTAGCCGATTAAATCCGCGAATCAATAAATTAATCAAGAATTTATCTATTAATCTTTGAAAATGGCCCCAAAATTTTATTTTCTTCAACATTCAAAGCATCATATAATATAGGGTAAATGTTGACAAAATATTATCAAATTGTGTGATTATTTTGTCAACATTAGTAATATTTTAAAAATATCAAAAATTTTTGTAATTATTTAAGAATTTACCTTATAATATAAGCCTACAAGGGCTGCTTTTTTTTTTTTTTTTTTTTTTTTTTTTTTTCTAAGATTCATCACGGTGAGTGGCAAAATTCCATGAGGTCAGTTGACCAAAAAGTGCAAATATCATTGATATAGTCAATAGTGACCCTATGTTAACTCGTTGAGTCTGCTCAAAACTCAATTGAGTCAATGTGGCTCTACCAATTTCAAGTTGACCCAGTCCTCAAACTCATTTTGAACTTGCTCGAAAAGTCATCCAGGTCAACTTGGTGATGCAACGAGTTTGTTCATAAATTTGACCAAGTATGTGGTTATGTCGAAACAAATTCATTTTCCACAATTATGAAGCCTTGGCAATGGGGTCCAATATTATTTTTTAGGGTGATTTAGACCCAAAATGTTTAGCAAAATATTAGAGATACCCCCTGATATGCATCCCCTGCCCTCAGTCTTCTAAATAGACTAAACGGAAATGAATCAAATCCCATAATCCTCAACTTCTATCTAGTCAAAAACCCATATTTTTCCTTTAAAAAGCAATCACCTTTACCTTTTTGGATAAAATTTTTGAATCCTCGTCAAGTCTTCAACCTTTAAATCTCAAGGCAAGATACAATTTTTTGAGAAAGTATAAAATGATGATTTTTTTTTATAGAAAAATGTAGGATTTTCTATAAAGGAGGCAAGGTAGAAATTGATGGATGAATAAATTAAAGTTACCCCAGAGGTCGAATAGCTTGAAGATAATTGATTTTTGAAAGAAAAAATAAATAATAATTTTTGAAAAATTAAAATGATGGGATTCTGGGTAGAAAAATCTATGGCTTTGTGTAAGGGGTTAGTCCTTGGTTGAAAACGATGAATTGAAGATAAATTTTGGTATCCATATCATAGAGGTTGGAGAACTAGAAAATGACTAGTTTTGAGAAGAAAAATCTGAAATTTTTGCTAGAGGTTGAAGATGAGGGCACTTGAGTCTTTTCTCCTAAGTCTATTTTGAAGACTAAGGTCAAGGGATGCATGTCATTAGTTTCAGAATATAGGGGATATATCTTGTTTGTCACAAATTATCACATAAAATAACAGGGAACAAAATAATAAAAATCTTAGCAAACAAGAGTCGATACACAAAGACAACGTTGATTCCAAAATTCTAACTTAAAACGATCAGAATTGAAAGTAACCAATTAAAACTCATTTATGAAGATTGAACTAATTAAAAACAGTAAAAATAGCAAGAGATGGGATCTCAATGTAAAGAGATTTAGATTAGTCGAATCTACCAAGAACAATTAACTTTATTTAATTGTTTGTGCTTGATTTTTATCTCGATCCAACTAACAATTTAATGTTGTTGAATCGAAAGATTGAATCTTTAAAAGTACAGATAATTAATTAAAATAGATGTGATTACTTTTAGATAACAAAATCATAAAAAAACTATCTACTCATTCTTAATAGAAGATGATTTTACTTGAATTTATCTAAGTTAAAACCATAAAAATAACATACGATAGGATTTACTACTTAAACATCTAATCATTATCACATGTAAATCTTTAAAGCACAAAAACTCAACACAAATTAACTAAACAATATTGTCTTACTCATGGCCTCCTCAACTCTCTAATGGAGGTCTAGCTAAATATCACCGCAAGAGACGTAAAAGAAGACATTAAAGCAATTAATAAAATAGAAGAGATTAAGGAGAATATGTTTTTTTATTGATCTTATTCTAAAACTCGGCAGTTGCTCCCTCTGATTACAAAGCTTGAACATAAACTAAAAATTAAAAGGCTAAAAACTGCGAATGGGGAGAGAAGAGTGAGATGGAAAGAGAAATCTCTTTTGGCTCTAGTATGATCCCTATTTATAGAGCCAGATTAGGGTTTCTCACAAATCTAAAGTCTCAGTATTATCCAAAACAAAATCCTAATTATATTGCATCCACTTTTGCATACTAGACATGTCGGAACAATCTTGAGATGTAATCCATCACCTTAGCCGCCTTACCCATTCATTGTGCCATGACTCTAATGGGCCTTAGATCTTGGATTGAGTCTTGGTTGTGGGCTCCTGACTACAATGTGCTCTCTCTTTATTTCCATTTTGTCCTTTTATTCGTCATGCTTTGAACCTGCCATAATAAATAACCAAAATTAAGTCAAAAATCACTAATGATTCGAAAACAATGATAAACATGGACTATAAATGCATTATGTCTAATTAGGGGATTGAACATGTAATTATTCTCAAAGTCTATAAATCGGACTTTTGAAACGACTTTCTATGCCTTGATCATCTCTAATATTCAGTAAAATGTGGGGGTCATTTCTAGATTATCCTATTTCTTTTATTTGAAGGAAATTAACCCGCTCTGAAAGGAAAGGCCCTAGGCTCAGTGGTGGAGAAACAAATACTTTACTAAAAATTGGACTTGAGAGATCACATAAAACAAATGCGGTCTACAACAATTTTTTGGTTTAATGCAGCTAGCTCCGGGTTATATCAAAGAAAATGTTGATTGTTCGATCATAGTAATATGAGGTTTTCAGGAGGTCACATTGTCAGAGATGAAAATGGCAAAATAATGTAGGCAGCTAGTATTTTTTGGTCTTACATCGAATAATGTGGAAGAATATCGAGCTCTAGTTGAAATTCTTTGCTACTAGTGGAACCAATTAAAGGAGACCCTTATCCTTGGAGTGTGGAGTAGTGGACGAGAGTTTGATTTGATTGTTTGAAAATTCTTTTTGATCTATTTGTCATGTTTTTGATAGAAGGCAATTCAATAGCGGATTCACTAATAACTCTTGCGTCTTGATTGAGTTTATCTCGAGAGTATCATACTATGGGGGACCTACTATACCTTCAATTATTAGAATAGCTTAGATTGGTGAATTAATGAATCTCACTCCATGGCTACATTTCATCTCATGTAAATCCATGGGGGCGTCCCCCTTTCATCTTTATATTTTGCCACTATTAATATTAATAAATACCTTGCTTTCGTATTTGTATGTATAGTGTTGTTGAACTTGTTCCCATTAGGCTTGTGAGTCAAGTTTATTCAAATAAACATCATGGTTTTATAGCTTGATTTTGCCCCTCATTTTGATCTCAAGCAATTTTTTAAAGTCATTTACAAAAATGTAAACTAGAAAAAGGGAAAAAAATATGCAGAAAAAGAACTGAAGAAGAATAAATAAAATATCGGTTTTGACATCTTTTCTTGTTCATGAACGATACTAAGTTGGTCTCGGGCTCTTTATAAAACCATGATTGCAATTCAAATTTAGTATTGGATTTCTTAAAGTATAGTAAGATAATGAAGTGGGACAAGAACAAGTATTTATTCCTAGCTGTCTCTCCCTTTCCTCTCTTTTTTTTTTTTCCTCTTATTATTATTATTTTTTCTTTTTTATTTCTCTCTTGACCCCATTGGCTTCTACCAAAAAACACCGATTGTGCATTTGGGGTGCAAAACTCATGCAAGAAAAGTATTGTGGAACTTGAGATTTCTTGATCTACCAACTAACACGAAATGGTTACAGAATCAAGAGACCTATTCATGACCATTCTGAGTAGGGCTGTGTTGGAAAGTTGGCCTAAAGGCATCTTCATTGATGCATGGTGGGTCTTTAGAATGTAACATATAATCTTAAAATAATAATAATAATAATAATAATAATAATTGGGATTGGGTAAGGTATCCCATTACTATTGAATAGGAACTTTATCTATGGCACGTTTGGGTTAGAGTTTAAAACACATTGGTCACCTAACGAAGTCGTTTTCTATATGGCACGCAGCCAATGTGTTTAGTCTAAGCGGGCAATAGGAACATAACACCGTTCTAGATGCTAACTGAAAAAAAAAAAAAGGTGGTAGGGAAGCAAAGCAAAAATAATAAGAGGATATAGACTCATTAAAGAAGGATTTCAAAATAAAATGGAAGAAAGGAGCAACTCCCATGATACTAGATCATCCACACCAAAAATTGGCTCATTCCAAATATTTTAACCTATATAAGACAAAAATAATTGGGTTGCCCTTATTAATTCGCGGGGTGCTTTTATAATTACCCATCATTCATTTCCATCGAAAATTATTCACCCAAAATTAAATTCTTTCATCTTTGAAATAAGATAGTGGAATGCTCCAATTGCTACTACGAGAGAGAAGATCGTGCGTGTTGTATGAATAGATTTAAAATTGGATGAGAAAGTTATGATCTTGTAATTTAAAATTTGGGTACAATGAATTATGTACATAATTTAGAATATCAAAACATATTATCTTTTATAATTATGTTCTTTACATTGTGTGTGATTGAATTAGCAGTTAAAATAATCAAATAAAGTATATTGTGATTGAAAAGGGTAATATAGTCATTTTATCAGCTTTTAGCAGTAACTAACCAACAATATTTTGTGGTTACAATATTTAATTTGAATCAGTTCAACACTATTCAAACAGGTAAACAGACAACATTCTAAACACTGACATTCAACGCTTATACAATTTCAACAATTATAGTCTTTCAATACTTATTTATTCAATTTAACAAATGACCGCTTAGGTACCATATATTCTTACGTTACCAATACCAGATACAACAAACAGATATCAACACACAAAACAAATACAAGCACAACTAGCTGATTCACCAAGTGCATATATAACCAAATCAGTAGGGAAGAGCTTAAGTTCCATCCCACTCTATGCAACAACTCCACCCTTGGAAGTGCTGGGCTTTCCAGTAGAGAGAGAAGGATTATCATGGGGATTGGTTGAGGAGGATTGTTTAGCGGCAGAAACCTCCGCTATAGTTTTTTTGCCTTCAAGAATGGTCACCACTTCAGACATTGTAGGTCTGAGCGTAGGGGACTGATCGGTGCACATCATTGCTAATTCCAACATCATGCTTGCTTGATCCTCTGAATAGCCCGGTCCATCTACAACAGCTCCATCGACCAAATCCAAAAGCTTCCCCTCCTTGCGCAAAACGTAGGCCTGTAGTCTCACACCATAACATAATCCGATTAGTGGTTCATATATCTACAATAATATAGTGAGATGTGCTGTTTTCATATTAGGCAGAGTAACCCCGAGGGGTTGGCCAAGTGGCAAGCCAAGCCTTGATAAGCTCCTCAAAAAGGGTAGGCCAAGTGTTCGAAACCCCACGAAGTAATGAATTCCTTGGGGCCACCCTCCAGGGTCCGGTTGACCCTTGACTCAAGCAATTGCATGTAGGACTTTCCTAAGGGGCGGTGCGCGTGGCCATGGGATTAATCTCACCCGAAGGGTGAGGATACCCATGATAAGAAAATATATATATTAGGTAGAGGGGTAGTGAAACTCATTTGCATTAACTTAACAAATCCTGAAGCATGGTAACATAATTTGTTGCTAATAATATAATACCTTATCCAAAAGGAATTCCGTCTCCTCATTCGGATGCTCAACTGCATTACTCTTCCCGCTAACAATTTCTAGGGTGACGACTCCAAAGCTGTAAACATCTATTTTTTCTGTTAATATGCCCCGCATTGCATACTCAGGTGCCATGTATCCACTACAAGAGGAAACAAAAATTACAATATAAAATAGATTGGGGAAATATCTAATAACCTAGAAACAACCAAACCATATTAGATGTATTCCTGAATCAAAACTCTTGCATTCAAATTGGGAAGTGCTAGTAAGACTAAATTTTCACAATGAAAGTGATATGCTCGAATGTAAAATTGATGTGGTAAAAAGAGGATTTGTTTACTTACTGTGTTCCGCCAATTTTGGTCATTTGTGTGTTTTCCACGTCATATGCCCTAGCCAATCCGAAATCAGATATCTTTGCATTGAGGTTTCTGTCAAGCAAAACATTGCTGGCCTTGATATCCCTATGAACAATCTTCTGTTGTGATTCTCCATGGAGGTAAGCTAAGCCCTTTGCTATTCCATGGCAAATCTTATACCTTGTTTGCCAGTTACATACCAAGTTGGATCCTGTACCTGTTGATCACCAAGTCTCCACTCATCACGCGTTATGGGGGAAAAACATGGGGCACCTAAACAATCCATGAGAGGTTGTTATAGATTACCAAATAAAGCATGGGCGAGGGAATTGTTTTCCATGTACTCGTAAATTAGCAAGAGTTGGTCATCTCCTAAACACCAGCCCCAAAGTTGAACAAGATTGTCGTGTTTCAAGGAAGTAAGGAAAGTTACTTCACTCATAAATTCACGAGTTCCTTGCATTGACTTTTGATAAAGTTTCTTCACTGCCAGTACGAGCCCATCTTTCAATTCGGCCTGCATTCATGGGAAACAATGCATTTGGCTAATATATGAAACAAATGAAAAGAAAAAAAAAGGCTAAAAAGATGTAAGCTTCCATAAAAGAAAGAATGCCTTGTATACTGTCGCTGAACCTCCTTTGCCAATCTCCTTGGCATGGCTGAAATTTTGAGTAGCATCTGCTAGTTGTTGAAAGGTAATAGATTTATTTATGAGCTGTGGACCCTGGAGTTCTGTTTCAAGGGAAATATGTTAAATAAACAAAAATTATCATTAAGTGCATAGTGGGAATGTGAGTGGGTAGCCATATCAGTAAGTGCATAGTAGGAATCTGAGTGGGTAGCCATATCAGTAAGTGCAAAAAGTTCCCACCATATTTGGGTAATTGTTTACGTCTCAGCCAGCCCATTTTCCAAATGATAGCCAAAATCACAAGAGGTATGACAATTGCAGATATTGCGATTGCAGCTATAATTGCAGGAGATAACTTTGTGCCATGTTTAGTTTCTGAATGAAAGGAAAAGGGAAAGTAAGAGATCAAATATTTACGTAACAGACAATAAAAAAATGTCAGAGAGAGACTATCTTCTACCAGAAGTTATAGAAATAGCTGATATAAGAGGTCCATAAATATAAGGTGGAATGAATATGGACCCTTTGCCAGCCCAATAGAAGTGGATCTCTAGATGACGGTCTGTGACAGTAGCGTTGAAATTCTTAATCAATACTTTTGCCCCCTTTGCTTCTTCTTTGATATTGAAATCTGTCAGTACTCTGATACCCTGCAATGAGAACTTTTTACGATAAAGGCACCAGAACAAGGGTATTGTGCCGTTTTTCAATTATAAGGAGATCCTATTACCTGAATATATACATCAAATACACGGGTCCCCAGCATGCTATAGTCATCGTGACCTGTGAATACTATTTCAGCAAAGTGAAGTTTCACTGTGTAATTGCCATTATGTAAACAAAGGCCATGGTAATAGAGTGAGAGAGGAGAACAGCGTGCAGTTGTATATAAAGATACATCAGGCAAAACATCTCTGCATGATGTGTTCCTTATGTAGTCCTGTGGACTGGAAGATTTTGAAATGAAGTCTCCTGAAATACTGTAAGCCCAATTTTTATTGTCACTTATGTAGAAAGGTAACGTGCTATTATCTTGATCATAGTACTTCCCTTCGATGGTTGCACCCTCTCCACCACAATTGATATACAAGGAAGAATCTGCAAGAAACATGCTTGTCACTGGCTTATTTGTGATTAAATACTTTTATTATTATTATTATTATGAACGAACAATGAACCCTTAAAGAAAACAAGCCCAAAATATTCCCTAGCTTGGCTGATGAACGCTGGGGATTGTTTAGAGTGTTGATGTTATTTGGAAACAATTAGATTTTAGATGTCATTTGGAAGGTACATTCATTCGAATTTGGAGCCTACAAACTCACTCAAGTTTATTAGCCTTATTTTAGTTGGCTTAGTTGAAGATTGGACAATTATGTTTTAACTTGGGAGGCCCTAGTCACGGTAATGAAAACATTGTAGTAATCACCCATTCTCTCAAGAATGTATTTCCTATGTCAGTCAATAAATTTCATATAAAGTTTTTACTCATTTTTGGTCCCTGGCTAGGTTTTCTAGTGAGATCTATTTTTCATTAAATGGCCTTTTGAACCTCAGATTCCACTACCAATTTTTCTGCATTGACTCTCCAAAACATCTTGTCACTCTTAATCCAAAGATAATTTCTCTTTTGAGAACTCCAGCCGATCATTCTGGCCAAGACAAGACTATGGCCCTCATTGAGGATCGTGTCTATTGACCATGTCTCAAGCGAGCTGTAGCTAAGATTATAGGGCAATGTAGGACATGTCAGCTGGAAAAACAAAAGAAGCAAAATATGGGTTTGTATACCCCTTCGCCAGTGCTATGTTCCACGTGGCAAGACATCAACATGGATTTTGTGCTCGGCCTCCCAAATACTATTTAGAAGCACGATTACATATTTGTGGTAGTGGATCGTTTCTCGAAAATGGTTCACTTCATTGCTTGTTCTAAGGCTTCAATGCATCTAACATAGCAAAGATTTTCATTGAGGAAGTAGTTCATTTACATGGGTTGCCAAGGACCATAGTGTCTGACCGGGTTGTTTGATTCATGAGTTATTTTTGGAAGACACTGTGGCTCATGATGGGCACTAGGCTCCAATTTTCATCTGTATATCACCCACGGATGGATGGTCAAACTGAGATTGTCAATATCACTAGGAAATTTATTGAGGTGTCTAATAGGAGAGCATGTTAGATCATGTGAATCATTACTGTCCATAGATGAGTTTGCATATAATAGCTCCAAGAATATGACCACAGGCATGAGTCCATTTGAAGTAGTACATGGCTATAAACCTAGGAAGCGTGTAGATCTTGTACCTATGTCAGTTTCAAATAGGCCTTCATAAGAAAGGAGATTCAGTTAGGACTACACAATTAATGTAATGCAAACAGCATTGTGCTTCCAAACAATACTGTGTGACAGCAATTTTGCTTTGGCAATGTCATTTTTAACAGAAAACTTGGCTGAATGTAAAAATAATCTGAGGCATGGATTCTAGAACAATAAACTTACACTTTGACATTTTACCAGGACACTGCTCATTCATGATTTGCAATGGAGATCTACAAAGAGAAGTACATTTATTAAACGCATTGAACTTATATATCTTCAAAATGAGTAAGAACCCTTTTCAACTAATCAAAATGAAACATAAAAAATACAACAAAAAAGACTTAGAGCTTACCTAAAAGATTCATTGTGACCGCAGCGTGCAAAGGAGTTCCTGAAGAATATAAAGGAGAATTCATATATGAAAAATTCATAATAAAATAGAAATTACAAAGCACAAAAGAATATGCTTGATGCATTTTTCTCACATGCATGTCTTGTTAGTTGGCTGTGAAGGTTCAGTTGTGAAATTATTGTATGAAAAATCCCTGCAAGATAACAACTTAATAAAATAATGAAGAAGAAAATAGGAATATTTCTTTATAAAAGTATCACCTGTAAAAGGGAAACTTTACAAAATCACCATAAACTATAGTATTCCTTCTATGCAGAAATTGCATATTAAGATATAATAATAGCACAAAAAACAAGTGCAATCAACAACACGCCAGAGTTGATGTGGAAGAGAAGTGAAACAAATTTATACAAGTTGAATTTTTAAAAATCAGCTATTGAAGAGAAGGAATGGAGAAACCCAGCAACTATTGCCACGTAGCATGTAATCACTGGAGATTGGTCAATACAAAATTTTCTCATGCAAGTCACCATGAAAAAATACATTCTTCACATCAAGTTGGTAATGATGCCAAGAAAGATAAATAGCAAAGGATACAATAAGTCAAATAGATTAAACTAGGAAATAGAAAAACACATCTTGGAATAATCAACTCTATAAGACTAAGTATGTCATTTCACCACTAATCAAGCTTTTAAATGTTAGACCATGCCATAAAGTGATACTTAATGGTGTAGATCCATTGGCATTCAACAGTACATTTGTAAAAATAGGTATATCAGTGAGTTCGTGTGATTAGAGTGAAATGCATACATCTCCTTGGTCGCAATTTATTTTGAGCCAGCACGAGAAAGAGCTTCTCAAAGTGAGGACAACAGAGTAGCAGATTTTCTTGGAACAACAAGTGTACATAGATACTCATTATATATAGGAACTTTCTTCCCTAACTCTTGTACTCATTAACAATGAATATATAATAGTTACTTGTCAAAGGAAATAAAAACTGCAATCTACTAAAAATAAATAAATTTTAATAATAAAAACTCCAAACTAATCAGTGGATATCATGCATTAACTAGAGGCAATCTATGGTAAATCCAACTTGTCAACCTTATCAAAATGCTACAAACACTCCTAAATAACATATAATGAGAAGGCTATCCACAAAGCTAGAGAGAAATTAAAATATAAAAAAAAAAAAATTACTTACAGATAGTTTGCATCTGAACGTGAGACCCACTCAGGAATTCGTCCACTTAAATTATTTCTTGTGAGGTACCTGAACAGAAAACACTCCTCTTTCATCAGTTTTAACTGACTCAACATATGACAAGTCATGATTATTTACAATTACGTGAACTTTTCCCATAGCCACTTACAAGAAATTTACATTCTCAAGACTTTTTGGGATTTCTCCTGTCAAATCGTTAAAGCTCAAGTCACTGCAAGAGAAGATACCAAGCATCCAGTAAAAACCCATTATAAAAGGTCACATAATTGTCCTAAGGATTTCTTATTCCCTTGAAAAACAACTCCCACCAATCAAGCAGTCCCTAGTTAGGTTCCCAAATCCTCGATCCTCTGAAGTTCAATCTCCTCTGGTGTACCAGTGATTTCACTTTGAAAATCAAGTCAATCTACAATTCAATAGATTAACGGAGTTCACAAGGGAGTCCAATCTTCCTTTGCATTTAATACTACCTCATTTTAGTGTGTTGGCCTCCCTCGTTTTAATTAATTTCAACCTGTAGGAATCATAACTTACTGACAGGTTGTCTCACATCCTCAAGTTTTGTGCCCTGTTCGTGTTCCCAATGCGTGAGATTAACCATGGCAATTGTTGGCAAAGAGGTCCCTTCGTCATCAGAGTAGGCCTCTCTGGGGAAGCACACCATTGTCACTCTGGTCAGGGAGTCTCAGATGATACTCAGGATAAAGGTTCATTTTTCAGACTATCCCTAGAAGTTTCATGAGGAGTGGGATGGGAGTCTAGTTGGAATTCATCGACTGGTTCCATGTCTGTCAGTGAGATGAGAATGAGATACAATCATATCCCAAGGTGCCACAAGTTGCATTGTGGAGGTGGGACCCTTTTGGCTCCTGATGAGACTATCCATGAACAACATTTATCCATAGTAAACACATTTTCAAAAAAAAATAAAAAAGGCACTCACATGCAATACTCCAAAATTCAGAAAACATCATTCAACAGACCTTTAAAAAAAAGATCCTGAGAGAAACTAAGGATATTGGCCCTCCAATTCCTTGTGACAATCTTCATGATCTTATTATAGCTATGGACTTTCAATAACTAAATCTTAACAAGGTAACTGAACTGATCTACACCAATCAGTAATCTTGTAAAATGTAAAATCAATGTCTTATAGAAAGATACTTGAGGACATATTAGTGTCAGAAGACGATTAAGTTCCCAATTTCCAAAAGAGCAATCTTTTTACTGATCATATATAGATTAAATCTGTCATCTAGAGTGGTGCCAATGAATCTGAAGTATCAAAATACCCTAACAGCTAAGAGATTGAATTAAGGAACAGAAAATTCACATAAGAAAGCATAAAAATGAGTATTTTATTGGAGAGGACTTACAGATAGTATAATGATGTTGTGCCAATTTCTTCAGGGATTGCACCAGTTACTGAGCAATTCCTCAATATTCTGCAGCAACAGTTGGCGAGTGAGAGAATTGGTAAGTGCATTAATGAAATTGTGATGCTTCTAAAGCTTGAACATACATAACCTGAGTCACTATCAAACACCAACATTACGTGTTGGACACATTAATCCCCATCAAATTGTAATATTGCTTTGATATGCAAAGAGATGTGTTATCAAATATATATTTAGTTCAAAAAAGTATGCAAGGTAAGATAAACCATAAATTGGTCTATACTAGACTTATATAAACAGAGCACACATCATTACTGGGAGAAAAGATATTTGATAAATTGGAATGTATCCAATAAGAAATTTTTGTGGATGATTTAGACCCATGCCCATTATAAATATTTTTATTTATTTATTGGAATGCCTGTGATAAATAGAATTATTGCATGATGAGTTGGAACTCTCACAGTAATGTCAAGTTTGATAATCCTGTCAATTGTGGCAAAGAGAAATTCTTGTTGCCGCTTAAGTCACTAACGAACCTGGTACATTTCAAAATCGATTAGTGATATAATAATGAAAAAGGAGTTTCTATGCCATGCAAAAATCACAGCATGAAACACAACAGCACTTACAGTTTTCGCAGTTGTTTCAATTTAGAAATTTCTGACGGCAAAGGCCCTTCAAAATGATTTCCAGTGAATGACCTGGGACGGGTAAAGTGTAACACACAATCTAATCATCCTTTCTAAAGCATTTTCACTTGTATAATATTCTACAAGACCAGCATTTAACGAATTCATTTTTGGAGACCCCAAATTCTCATTGGTCCACGTGAATTGAAAGGAATTCTGAAATAACTAAAATACCAATATAAAATCACGTTGGTATGTTTTTCAATACATGTGGACCAATGAGAATGTGGGATTTCCAAAATGGCACGCAATATTAACACAACTCTAAGCTATTTTACCTTGAGGTGAAAATACATATTACAGAAACAGATAAAACTTTTGGTCAAGTTACCTAACTATATAGGTTTTTGAGATATTTACATACTAAGAAAAATTTTACCATCTACGCAAAAATTTGTGGTGAATGTACCTTTATACCCATTTGATTTTAAAATACCAGTTATGCAAATTTTTTTTAAAAGAGGAAGGGGCATAAAGGTAAATTCACTACAATTTTTATTTTTTTAATTTTTTGTTACCTAGAAGGTAAAATTTTTCCGTCTACGTAAATATTTCAAAATCAAAATCGTATCTGGTTACATAATTTAACCAAAACTTTTATATGATGCCATAAAACATCCTTACCAAAACAACCCATTTTGGATGGATTGTTGATTTACGAAGTGCATCGAGCACTGACAACCAAATAAAATGTTGATCATAAATGGCAGTTAACCATTTTTGGAATTAAAGTAAATAGTTCATTAGAACGGGAATTTCACAATTTTGGTAAATCATCCTTGATTTTAAAACTAAAAAGGTCCAAATTATGTCAAAATAGAAGCTTACAGATATCTAAGTTGTGTCCAATTCTCAATGAAAGTAGGTATCAAACCACTCAAATTGTTTCCATTTGCAGCACTGCAATTATCAAATCAAGCTCAATTCAACAACTGAATCAAATTATCTTGGCAAGCTAACTACATTCTAGAAGCAAAAGATCAAAGACTTACAAGGTTTCCAGACTTATAAGATTTCTGAAACTCGGCGGCAATTCTCCAATAAAATTGTTATCCGAAAGATACCTACAATCTCGTATATAAGAAAAATCATATAAAATAAAACCAATCAATTAAAATTACTAGAATTTTGAAGAAGAAAAAAAATCTTTCTTACAGTGTTGTAAGATTCTTTAGGTTTCCGAGTGCTGATGGAAGATTTCCTCCAAGTTGGTTCTCCAAAACATTACTTAGGGTTTAAAAAAAAATGACAATTTGTGAGTTTGAAACAAAATTAGAGAATTAATGAGACGTTTTTTCAAGTGTTGAACAGATGGTTACAAATATGTGAGAGAGGAGATGTCTCCCAATTCATCTGGGATTGATTCGTTTAACCGATTTACAGAGAGGCTCCTGCAAATGAAACCAAATATTTGCCGAGTAGGCGCAATTAGGAAAATATTTGCAAATGGCGCAGATTAGCGTTGGAAGGAGACGCTACTTACAGTGTTTGGAGACGCGTCAATTTCCCAAATGTTGGTGGTATGGAACCTTCAAGGTAGTTGTATCTCAAATCCCTGTGGCGGGAAAAGAGAGGGGTTTCATTTAAAGAAATTGTATTGCCGCACCAACTTTTACTTACAACATAATAATCCTCTTTAAATTAAGGATTTTTCCAAAAAAAATCGTGGGCAACGTACATTCAAATTCTAGTTTCGGTACACTGTTCCTTTTAATTCTCAAAACATGCTTTTACAATTAATTCTACACTTTTATAATCAATGAATTCGGTGATAAAATACCAAAGATTTTATAATAAATTTCAATTAGAATGGAATGGTTAACAAATGACTATACCCTTCATTCCATTGTTTCCAAACAATGGTTTCAAATCTTGGTTTGACGTCTTGTTTTGTTCATAGATGAGAGTGAGTTGTCTTAGATGAGTCATCTTGTCTCGAACGAGATAAATCATTTAACTCAATTTATATATATAATATGAGAAGCGTTCAAAGGCCCTAAAAAGAGCCAAACATTATACCAAGCATTTTTCAAAATAGGGGATAGAAGTTTCGAAATGGGATGAATTTTTTTTTTTCGGAGGGGGGGGGGGGGGGGGAGGGGATGATCTCTATGGTGAATAGATCATCCTCACAAAAAATCAGCTCATTCCGAAACTTCTAACCTATACATTGAAAAAATATTTGACTCTCTTTAAGATTTCCGAATACCACCATATATATATATAGGGTATAGTTCATGGGACAATAATTGTGACAAAATTTATGACAATGACTTTTGTCTTATATGGGTTAGAAACTTTAGAATAGGCTGATTTTTTATGAGGATGATCTCCTCACCATAGAGATCATCATCACCAAAAATCAGTTCATTCCAAAGTTTCCAACCCCATAAAAAATGGTTTACAAAATAATTGATAGTCCACGATTCTTCAACTTGTAAATTAGGGTTAGAAATTTTGGAATGGGCTGATTTTTGGTGAGGAATATCAACTCATCAAAAACCAGCCTATTTCGAAACTTCTAACCACACCAAAAGTGACTTACAAAAAAATTATTATCATATATTTCCTCACAATTTTTTTTCATTGAACCACCCCTATATATATATATATATATATATATATAGGGGGCAGATCATGGGACATATGTAAAAAACAATGATTTTTCAAAATATGGATTAGAAGTTTCGAATTTAGTTGATTTTTTTGTGAGAATGATATTTATGATCATCCTCACAAAAAATCAGCTCAATCTGAAAATTTTAAATCCATAAAAAATGATTTACAAATTATTGGTAAAAAATTGACAGTCCGCATTTTAAATTACTTTTGATGGGGTTAGAAGTTTTAGATTGGACTGATTTTTTTTTTTATAAGGTGATCTTCTCATCATAGAGACCATCCTCACAAAAAATCAGCTCAATTCGAAGCTTCTAACCCATATTTTGAAAAATTATTTTTATTACATTGTTTTTACATATATTTTTATACGTCACATGATCCGTCTCATATATATATATATATATATATATATATATATATATATATATATACATATATAATTGTATTACATTATATCATTATCCCTATTGTAACAAGAAAGAGTGAGTATGGTTTATGTAAAACCCATATAATTTTCAAATCTCAAAAGTTTTTGCATTACATTAAACAACACAGTTAGACTATTTCTTTGAAATTTCTAAAATAAGTATTTAAATTAATTATAAAGACAATATTAATCTTCAATAATACAAATTTGTGTAACGTATTTGCAAACAGATGTGCCCCCACTAGTGTATTTAAGCTGAGAAGGACTTACATATATGTCAAGTTGCTTAGGCTACCCAAACTGTCAGGTATAGTCTGAGACAAGAAGTTATAGGAAAGATCCCTGTAAATCAGGGTAAAATCATGATTATATGAAATATAAATTAAAAAATCAGGATCAAGTATGTAAAAACCCTTTCCTATAGGGTTTAAAATACATCGGATTTCTAACCAAGCTGTCTTCTACTGTACAAATAATCAATTATATATATATATATATAATCAAAGAGTATTGTACTCTATAAGTCAAAAACTTAAATCTAAACTCAACCCTTGTTTTATTTTCTTGGGATCAATAAGCCTATTTTTAATGAGTTCAGTAACTTGGTGCTGGCAGGATTTGAATCCAAGTCTATGATGAGTCGGGTAGATGGGTATTATCCAATCCATTACCAACTGTATATTCATGGGTCATGTTAAGATTTCCACCCTAGCTATGAAAGATCTCCTAAGGTGTAAGGTATCAAATCGTTGAGCTTGTAATTAGAGAGGTCATTGTCAAAGCAAAAGACATGACATTGTTAATCGTTAGTCCATATCTGGTCACTTATGAGAGTGAAAAATGTTAAGCTCAATATAAGACGTTCCATTGGGATTGGAATGTGATTCAACCTTACAAGCATTATTATTAGTCATTTCTATTTAACTATTAAACTCATATTTAAATTTTATACATAATCTTTTGTTGATATAGTCATGATAAATCAATTTTAAAAGATGATCATACCTCTCATTTATGAATGAGGTACAATTTCTTTATAGATAAAATGTGAAAAAAAAAAAAAACAGATAATTATAGTTTCCAATGGTATTAGATAGAAAATCAATTGACTCAGCCTAGTTTTCATAAATTTTGTCGAGAATTTTAAAATATCAGACTAGTCATCCTAGAAAATGGGATGGGAGATTTATAATGACTATATCTCTTGATTTATAATTTTTTTTAAACCATGCTTTCACACCATCTTTTACCTTATAAAAAATTGGAATATGAATTTCGTGCCCCCACACGTTTTGGGTCCATTAACATAATAACTAAATGCCGATTTTTTGTTTTTTTCTAACAAAGCTCACAGAAATCCAGGATTCATCAATCACTTGTACACATGTTATTGATGGATGGCATTCCTAATTTATCAAATTACCCTTATTAATTATAAAACTACCCTTGTGGAAAAAGGGCTAAATTTGATGGAGCTTGACATCTCCGCATAATTAATATTTTAAAATTACAAAACGTACCTTTTCATTATTATTTTGAATTGCACATTTTGTTGTAAAGACAATTCTATCCTTGTATGAGTTGAGTTGTTGACAAAAAAGCCCTTGTATTACATTAGCCCTTGTATTACATTATCTTTTCTATTATTATAATCAGAAGGGACATTTAGGAAAAAAAAAAATTCAGAAGGGACGACAAGAACAACTATCTAAGTGATCCCATAATAGTTACTTTTTATTTTTATTTTTTCAAATTACGGGAAGCCCTTGCATTACATTAAACAACACAACACGTAATAAATCTAAACTATCTATTTGAATTGAATTTTTAAAATAATTTCTTAAATCAATCATAATTTTAAATAATACTAATTTTGGAACTCGTGGAAATGCACATGACTCTCACTATTATGTATATATAAAATGAGAAAGACTTACAGATACGTCAAGGATCTTAGATTACCCAAGCTTTTAGGTATGGGGCCATACAAGTAGTTACTATGAAGATCCCTGTAAATTAGAGTAAAATCCATGTTTATATGAAATAGTAAAATTAATCAAAGAGAATAATATCACACAAAAAAAAATAGTAAGGATTTACAAGCTTTGAAGGTATGACAAATTTCCCAAGATGTTTGGTATCGAACCATTAAGCTTCTTATTAGAAAGATCTCTGTCGAAGCAAAAGACATGATTTTGTTAATCTTTTGGTCGCTTGTGAGAATGAAAAAAAAAAAATGTCAAGCTAACTATAAGACACAACATTGATATTAAAATGTGACTCAAACCGTAAAGCATTGTTATTAATCATCTCTTTTTAGGTGTTAAATATATATTCAAAGTCCATATAAAACCATAAAATTGATTATTTTTTATGACTATCATTATTGCTGGAACATGCCTAACAATGCACATTATATTTTGAATGACAAGATTATCTCTCATTTGAAAGGATCGATCTATAAAAATATAATTTTATCATCCATCAATGCTGAATGATAATTTTAAAATTTTATGTACTTTAAAATTAATGTGGTTATAATCTACTTCACAGTATGTTAAGTAACAAATTAACGACATAAATTTGAATATTATGACGTGGATCCCTACCCTAGAGGTTTATCAGTAACAAACTTGATAACATGAGGTTTGGTTAGTAACAAATTTCATCAAGTAAGATTCTCTTAGAATTGTCAGAACTCTAACAGAATTTGTATAATAAATATGCAATAGTTAAGTCTGTCAAGTAAATCTCATATAAACAAATGAAAAATGATCTTAAATTCCTAAGGTTTCTTCCTTAAAATCAGTGATTCAACCTCTTGAATGTGATGATGATGATGTACCCTTTATATTTTGATAAATATTTTAAATACGCTGTCGCATGAACCTCTTGGCCTCAATCTTCTTTAATAAACTAATGATAAAAAAAGAAAAAACAGAAAAAATGATGTCAATGCCATCATTGTCATGTAATCATCACATTGTCACCACTGTCATTGTCATTATTGTATTAAAAATGATTGATCACTCATTTTAGAAAGAAAATGAAGGTTGGGTAAATCATCTTTCATTAGTCTACAGTGATCGAGAGATATGTTATTAGTTCAAAAATGTGGTGAGGTATATCAAATATACACAAAATGTAGGGGCTAAAACAAAATACCACTTGTTTTTTAGGCTGCGTGCCTTTACCCTGAAGAGAGTTATTGCGTGGTGTCCACATTGAACTCGCCCTCAATGCTTTTGTGAATATTTGAGTTACCTCCTTATGTTTTTAAAATGATGACATACTCCTTTGACCTCGGTCCACTTTCATAGGCTAATGAAAAACAGCCTCAATCCCCTCATCATGATCATCATCACCATCCAAGCCATCAAGATCATCATTTTTTTTTCATCATCACCACTATCATCATATCTAAAAGGTTGAAGATTAATGTTTTGAGAACAAAAATCAAAGGTTTTTTGATAATTTCTTCCTTAATTGATAAGAGAAGTCCAAGGTAACACTACATGAAAAAAAAAAGAGGTAAATTCACTGTCAAGGTCCATCAAATTTGACTAAATCCAAGCAAATTCAATGTCACGTGTACCCTACTTGATTGCTATAAATCATTTGCAAATACAAATAATTTTCTAAAATCAATTTTACTAATGGTTGGTTACACAATGCAAGATTTGCATTGTAAAAACTTTGCAAAAATCAACTAAATTCTTGATTAAGAAATTTGAGCAAATGATTTATGACATAAAAATTACCACAAATCATTTGAAAAATCACAATGAAATTTTTTATTGCAAATATAAATCAATCATTAAAAATGATTCACAAGAAATTTCCCAATGATTACCAAGCAATAGTAAATCATTCATCACAAACCATTTGCATCACAAATGCAAATGTTTTGTAGTGTACCAAGTAGGGCCGTAGTGTCAACGGTGTGTACCAATTTGAAAATATAGACTTATCTCAAATATTCACAAACACTTGAGGGGCCAGATGCCATGTAGGGGGACGGTTCCTCCAAAATTTTGAAGCGGGTCAGCCATTTCAAAGTAAATTTCCAAAATGGGGCCAACATTCCTCCAACAAAAACTAATCCATCTCAATAGTCCCACAAACTTTTAACCAAGTTGAGTGGATCTATCAATTTTTTAATGAATTTATTGATGATTTCCATTTTATAAAAAGAGTCGTGATGAATGCACATGGTCTTGGTACACGGTTGACGTGGCAAGGACACAAAACCGTAGATTGTTTTCATCGAGATACACAAGAAAAAGATGTGAGGTTTTGTACACTTGCCAGGTCTGCCTTGTACCCAACCGCACCAAGACCGCATGCATTCATCATTATTCTTATTATAAAAAAAAAATATTAAACTATTTTTTCACTCAATCTTAGCTGTAAGTAGACCGAAGCGAAAGAAAATATTTTTATTAAAAGAGAGTGAATTCCCTCCATAGATCAAAGCTACAAGTTTTGAACATTCTTACTTTTCTTTCGTAAAGCAATAAGTTTTGGACTCTCTTTGGCAAAGATGGAGGATTAATGTCATGAAGAAAAGGTATTTTATCGTTAAATTGTCTATTTTTTATTTTTTATTTTCAAATATAAATAAAATAAAGGGATGGATACTTTAGGCAGCGATGTCCCTCTGATTTTGATGAGTATTTGAAATAGCCATGTTTTCAAACTGATAAACTAAAATGACCTAAATGCCTTGATCTGAAAATCCTCCTTCAAGGGGTATAATATTGTTTAACTCTTATTAGGAGTTGTTGAGCTCAAATGGATTACTACTTACACTGGCAATTCAACACTATAACCTTCTAGATTCCATGAAACTCATATTAAAAAAAAAGATTTGATCCTAAGTTTTGAGAATGGACGATTATTGAACTTTCACAGAACTCCCAAATTCAACAATGAAAAATAATAATTTTTGTAATGTTCATAGTTTAGAATTTTGTCCTCTACAACCACGTGATATTAGATCGTGTTTTTGGATGTCACAAGGTGCATTCAATGACGCTCCGTAAGAGTTGAAATCTTGCTAAGCAAGTAAGGTTAGTGGGACCCCATAAAAAAAAAGAAGAAAGGTGATCAATGACTTAAAGAACCACATGATCTAAAATAAGACACGTGGTGTTAGATTATTGGTTGAAGAAGTTGAGAGAGAGATCATACAGTTCTATCACGTGGCAAGTCCCTGCAGCGCAGTTACAGAGGATGCCAATGTTTTGGTCACTACTGATGTTGCAGGCGTAACGGTCGTAATATTGAGACACTTGCGTTTGAGAACGTAAGGCGACGGCATTAAGAGCAATCACTGTCCAGAATTTCCACGTAACAGAAATATTAATTATCATCACAATTAAAAGCATACATAACCCAATCAATCTATAACGTTTTAATATGGATTTTGTTAACATGTGTCACACATGAAATTTTCAAAGTGTATTTAGAGCACATGTTATTAAAACCCTTAACTGTCTCTAATTAAACTCAAAATCAGTAACTGATTGATTGGTTACCAATAATAGAGAATTATGATAAGTATACTGTTTTATTACCTTCTATAATTGGCAGCCACTGAGCTTGGAGTACACTAATCGACGACAGGAGCACAAGTAAGAGAATAAGTGTAAAAGGGGTGGAAGGAAGTTTTTCCATGACTCTCTTCTTTGTAGCTGTTACAAACCGTACTCTGTATCGTCTGTCTGACTTCTCAGAGGAAGGAGCAAAGTGCAGTTATATACAAAAATGAGTTGGTTGCTTTTGTCTCGTTGGTCAATGAAATAGTGACACGTGGAAAAGATTAAAGTTCTTTTTATTTTTTATTTTTTATGAATCTGACTTCTCAGAGGAAGGAGCAAAGTGCAGTTATATACTAAAATGAGTTGGTTGCTTTTGTCTCGTTGATCAATGAAATAGTGACACGTGGAAAAGATTAAAGTTCTTTTTATTTTTATTTTTTTTATGAACAAGAGATTTGTATTGCTGCCCTCACCATCGATCATTCAACGTGAGGTCATCATTGGTCACGTGATAAAGTGAGAGAGAGAGAGAAAAAGTGAGATTTGTTTCACGTCTCTGAATTATTAATTTTATAGTTATTGGAGGTAACGTTGGATATTTTTAAATTAGTGATATGTCTATTGACGATGGTCTTCTCTTATAGACTAATGAAAAATGATCTAAAATCCCTGAGGTTTTGTTATATACTTATTAGAAGAAAGGTGAGTAGGATAGTTTAGGGTGTTACTATTATATAGGTAAATAACCCTTTGTGAGTGGGAGGTTGAGACTACATGGGTGTGTTATGAGGTAATTCTTTGAATGAGTATGAGTGAATAATTTAGAGTAGTTAGTTTAAGAGTGTAAAAATAAGTAGTTTTATTTTCTCTTATATTTAAATTCATTTTGATCTTAATGAAAATATGCAGAGAAAAGATATTTAATTCTTAGTTGGATTGGAGATTCATCATTTTGAATTGGTGGCTTAGGAGATCCGATCTCCCTCGAATGAGATCAATTTCAATCTTTTTTATTATTTTTTGTGATCCGATCTAACAGGTTTTTTCCTAAAAACCAATCATTCAACCTCTTGAATATGATGATGATGATGATGGGCAATTATTAGATGACAATGATGATGATGACATACTCCTTCATATTTTGACAAATATTTTAAATACCCATATGGCATGCATGAACCTCTGGACCTCAATCTTCTTTAATAAACTAATGATAAAAAAATAAAAAAATAAAAACACGACTTCAATGCCATCATATTCATTGGCATGATCATTGTAATCATCACATTGTCACTAGGGGTGCAACTTAATTCGGTTCAAACCGAGAATCGAACCAATCTGTGAATTTTGGATTGGGTTGGTTCGGATTAAAAAAAATTAAGAACCTATAAGTTCGGTTCGATTTTCGGTTTAGGGTTTGTAAATAACCGAACCAAACTGAGAATCGAACCAAAATAGAATTTTAAAATATAAATATAATTTTTTTTAAAACCCTTTCCTGTTTACTCTCTCTCTCTCTCTCGTCTCTACGATCGGTTCCTCCCTAAGACCTACGATCGATCCCCCCTGCGACGGGGCGACCTACAATGGTCTCTCTCTCTCTTTGAGACCTGCGACTCGGTGCTTCTCTCTCTCTCTCTGCTACTTGCTACCTGGGCCTACGGCTGTCGGTGCCTCTCTCTTTGTGACCTGGGCCTGCGGCTGCCGGTGCCTCTTCCTTTCTCTCTCTATCTGCGACGGCAATTCATCTCTTTATCTCTCTCGTCTTGTGGCTGCAACCTGCGACTATAAGTTGCCTCTAACTACGTCGTCAGCGACGGTTCATCTCCATCTCTCTCTCTCTTAAGTTGTAAAACAATTTTACGATGGGAGAGATGATGGAAGTTCTCCTCTTCGATCAGAAATGAGGGAATTTCTTAGCAACCCATGGAATCGAACCGAACCAAACCGAATTAAGGTCGATTTGGATTGGTTCGGTTTTAAACTAATTCGGTTCGGTTCTGGTTCTCATATAATGGAACGATCTTGGTCGGTTCGATTCTGATTTTACTCTAAATCGAAGCAACCCGAACCAAGTTGCACCCCTAATTGTCACCATGTCACTATGAGGGCGAAGTTAGGATTTTGCCCATGTGGGGGCAACCAAGAATGGACAATTTTGTGGGGACAACTAAGAGAGAAAAATAATAATTGTGGGTGCAACTACAAGTAGAAAAAATAATGTGGTGACAATAGTGGCAAATTTTTTAACCACCGTTAAAAATTTTAGCAATAGCTCACCAATCCATAGAATTTGAAAATTCGTGTGTGTGTGTGTGGGGGGGAGGGGGGGGGGGGGGGGGGGGGGTTAAGTGTCCCCACTGTAAATCTGCCCCAAGTCATTGTCATTACCATTATCGTACTAAAAAAGATTGAAAATTACTCATTTTAGAAAGAAAAATCAAGGTTTTCTATATCATCTTTCATTAATCTATTAAAGAAGACTGAGATTAAAAGGTATGTCATTAGTTCAAAAATGTGGACAGGTATATCAAATATACACAAAATGTAGGGACGAAAACAAAATCCCACTTGTTTTTTTTAGGTTACGTGCCTTTACCTGAAGAGAGTTATTGTGTGGAGTCCGACTTTAAAGCTATCACTTAAAAGTTTTAGAGGAATACTACTAGCTTAATATTTGGAAGCAAATCATTTGCCAAATCACGATAATTTTTTTTATTATAAATATCAATCAATCACAAAAAAAAGATTCGCTAGAGATTTTTCAATGGTTACCAAACAATAGTAAATCATTCATTGCAAATCATTTGTTTTGCAAAACATTTGCAAATGTAAATGCTTTGTAGTGTAGTAAGCAGATCAATCAATTTCAAAATATAGACACATCTCAAGCATGCTAGATGCCATGTAGGGGGAGGGTTCATCCAAAATTTTGAAGCGGATTAGCCATTCCAAGAGAATGGGGCCAGCATTCCTCTAACGAAGACTAATCCAACTTTTTAGGAGTCATGATAATATGACTCCCCATGTGGCATACTCAATGGTGACTCCCTGACGTGGTGTTTGCTAGAACCATGGACTTTATGCCTTGGGATACACAACTGCACATCCTAAAAAATCTGTGTAGTTGTGCATATGGGGATGTTTATTGTGTATCCCGAGGCATAAAATCCATGGTTCTGGCACACCCCATGTCAAGGAGTTGCGATTGAGTATGCCACGGGGGAGTCATATTATCACCACTCATTTTTTAATCAGTTTGTTGATGATTTCCACCATTTTATAAAAAAATAAATATTAAACTATTGTTTAACTCAATCTTAGCTGTAAGTAGAACCAGAGAAAATATCTTTATTAAAAGAGAGCAAATTCCCTCCATAGATCAAAGCTACACGTTTCGAACATTCTTATTTTTCTTTCATAAAGCAATAAGCTTTGGACTCTCTTTCAAAATAAAATGGGAATCTTGGGGAATTGATTACGACTAATGGATTTTTCAGTGTGTTTGGATTGAGAGAAATAAAGTGAAAAGAAAAGAAAAAGAAGTGAGTTTCTATCCACTTCTCTTGCTTGGAATGTTAAGTGGGGGCATGAGAAAAGAGAAAAATGAACCAATTTTTTTTCCCCAAATCGGAGAGAAAAAGAAATGTTCATAAGAATAAAATATTTAAAATAACAATTCTACCCTTTTTTTTCTCTCCAAATTTATGTTCTTGTACTGTTAAATCAAACACGATGGAGAGAAATAATATTTCTTTTATTTTCTTTTCTTTTAATGAATTTCTTCTCTTCATTTCTCTCAATCCAAACACACCGTTAGTGAGAAAATTTATAAGGCTTTTTGGTGAGAGGTTGAAAATGAGGGGCTAAATTGATGGAGGAGTTTGAGGATGAACAAATATATCAATTTTGCTAGTAGTTGAAGAGGGTATTTAGATCATTTAATATAAGTCCCTCATAAACGACTACAGTCAAGGCTGGGTGGCGTAGTTGGAAAACAGGGCTATCTTAAATATTCACCAAAACTTAGAGGTTATATCTATATTATCCTAAAGTGTAACACCCTAATAACATAAGAAGGTGTAAAAATATATCAACATCTCATAAGATAATAATAGTCTGGAAAGTGGAAACCATCATTTGTTTGGCAGAAAAATTCTAAGCCTCCTAATGTCGTGGAATACTTTCTAGGCCTCAAACCTTTAGAACCATTTTTGAGTGGATGTATTAACGTTATCAGCCATTGATTTGGTCATTTTCTTGGTGTTTAAACCCAATGTCTACATAGAACTAACCAAGCTATTATATGCACATAGGCCCATCAAGAAGGGTAGGTCAAGTGATCAAAACCCCACAAAGGTATGAATTCTTTAAGCTCACTTTCCAGGTCGATCAATTGACCCTTGACTCAACTTATTGCACGTAGGATTTTTCAAGGGAGCAGTATGTATGACCGTGGGATTAATCCCACCCGAAGGGTGGGGATACGATATTAAAAAAAAAGAAAAAAAAAAAAAGAAAAAATGAAGAAGAAGAAGATAGAGAGATAGACTGAACCATTGAGGAGGATTAAAAAAGATTAGGCCACAAAGGCATATTTCAGGTAGATACATCAAACGTTTTATCTCTGACAGGATATCAAAATTTTCCTCTAAATAAAGGAAAAAAAAAGGATTTTGGGATCAGGTGCGGTTTATGGCTTTATACATGCGGGGTATATATAATTGCTTTATGCCAAACCATTGCATCTCACAATTCACACTTTGTACCCTAATTACAAACATTCTCTCTCTCTCTCTCTTTCTCTCCAATCAGTCCGGCTTTTTTTTCCTTTAATAAAGAGGACACCATAATTATGAGTTTAATAGATCATGTTTACGATAAAGATGGATATTGATTTCTCATTATCAGACAATCACTTATTCAGAAACCTTGTGTGGTGCTAATAATTTTTCCATATATATATATATATATATGGGTCAGGTTCAAGGGCCATGTGAGAAAACATGTGAGAAAACTTTCGACGGTAAATAAAATTTTAAAATATGGGTTAGAAATTTTGGATTGAGCTGATTTTTTGTGAGGATGATCTCTATGATGGGAAGATCATCCAAAAAAAAAAAAATCAGCCCAATCTAAAACTTCTAACCCCATTAAAAGTGATTTAGAATGTGGATCGTCGATTTTTTATCAATTTTTATCATTAATTTGTAAATCACTTTTGATGGATTTAGAAGTTTCTGATTGAGCTGATTTTTTGTGAGGATGATCTTCTCATCATAGTGACCATCCTTGCAAAAAATCAGCTCAATCCAAAACCTCTAACCCTTATTTTGAAAAACGAAAGTTTTCTCACATGTTTTCTCACATGGCCCTTGAACCTGACCCTATATATATATATATATATATATATATATATATATATATATATATATATATATATTGGCTCAACTAGCCTTAGAAGGGTATTTTAGTTTATGTTCGGTAGGAATTGGACAATCATATTTGGTCAAATACCTAGCAACAATTCCAATGATCCTTTCATAACCACATTTTCGAACGAGTTTTTGAACGACAAGCCTAGAAGTGTTATCTTATGAATAATATCGATATTGACGATACTGATGATGGGAATGATGAACTTGATATGAAGATATAAGAATGTGCAAACTATGTATATGACACTAAAAATAGATTGAATTGATATCATCCTCCAATTTGAATTAGCAAAAGCAATGTCTCCTTGTATAAAGTGGATTCCAAATATTCATGATCCATATGTAAATGAGTGAAATTACTTATCACTTAGTCTAACAGTGAACTATCTGTTTAGGAATTGTGAAAGATGTTTCACTAAAAATATTTTTGTTATTGATTCGACTCATATTCTCTAAAATGTGGTTCCTATTCTAATAGTTCTAAATAAATCAAATACATGCATTAATATTTGAAGGCTTCTTTTTCCACAACAACGAAATCACTCCTTTGTTCTTTCATAAATTGGGAGATTTCACTTGAAAAAGAAAATGTTACATACTAATGGATTTGGGTTGTTAACCATGGGTTTTAATGCATGAGATCTCGTAGTACTTACCAATGAGGCTTCTATCAATTAATATTATAAAGAAGAAATCCATTATAAACTTTAATACAATTAGATCTGCTCTATATAGACAAACTTGAGATTTGCAATTCCATGTAAGAGCGATCATGATCAAGGGATCCTTTTCTTTCGAATAGGAAGAGTTGTTGCATAAAATGTAATTTTAATTAATTGTCTCATAGATCCTATATCTATCTATATAAAGAAGAAATCATGCAAGGAAGATATTCTTATTGGTACGAAGGATACTTCGAACATGGAACGAGCATGAAGAAATCGATGATATATATTTCCTTATCATTTGAGTTTTTCTGATGGATTAATTATCGAGATCTTTGGTCTCTACCTAAACTCGATAAAAAATAAATTGGATCAAATCTTATGGATTCGTTGAAAATGATTTTGATCTAGTTAATAGCAAATGAGATTTTTAAACTTGATTTTTTCATGATTGCAATGAACACTGTTAATTGCAAAAAAAAATCCTATAAAGATGATTTGATTCAGTGAAGAAGCCAAACTTATAAGCAAAACCCTAAATGATGAATTGATTCAATGAAGAAAACTAAAACTCTACACCTTGATACTGATTAAAAAAAAAAAAATTCTTTACACTGTGATCACACCCATTTTAATCTTCATTTTTTTAATCTAACGACATTTCATTAATTTGTCTTGGATTATTAATGTCATTTCATCTTATATTAAAGGTGGTTTGAGACTACTCACAAACTACATTTAAACTAACCTCTAGTCGATGACAATTAGATTTGATCAAAGACAGTAAACATCACCTACATTTAGGTCAGTCAGGTCAGGTCGTTTAAATGTTGAGTGGAGGGGCATTAGACCATATTGGACCCTTTATATATATATATATATATATATATATGTATCGACTCCAAGCATCCAAACCCGCTAAATTTGGTTTTCAATTGAATTTCGTGTCAACTCCGATCCATTTTTTACACCCTTGTTTTGGGGGGGGGAGGGGTGGCTCCCAAATGGATAAAAAATGTAGCAAAGGAATAATTGAGTACAACATAAAAACATGCACATTCAAACTATACCAATATATGAAAAATACCTAAAACCTTATATAATCTCTCTCATATATATATATATATAAAGATACACCACTTTTAATAGAACAAAGATAGTTGGTCTTGCCAAAGTGCTAGGTTGGCAAGGTGTATGGAGTGTTGATCCCACACTAGCATCAACCCATGGTTTGTGACTCTCAATCAATTAGATTCTTGAGATACTATGGATTTCCCACAAAAAATGCATCTCTAAAAGACTTATTAATCCCTAGAAAACTATAACATAAATTTTGTTTCCCCTCATGTTTGATAAAGAATTGCTATTGATGTTTTTTTTTTTTTTTGTCGATTAATGGGGGGTTAGGCAGACCCCCAACCAGAAAAAGCAAGATTACAACCTATCATAGGCATGCCCAGAAGCATCCTTACATATAATGTCTACCAACCTCTGTGGGAGGTCCCTATGCTCAAGAATAACTCTACCTGAAGAATGAAGGAGTGAAGCAAGAAAGTCGGCAGTTTTGGAAGTGGCTCCCTTTCGTCTTAATGGTGTAGACACGTGATTTCGTCATTACGATGACCACATCTACAATGGTTTGGAGTCGCCACCATTCATTTTTGTAAGTGGGTGTGAATGGTCACCCGATGTGCATTTTTTAGAAAATGTGACATTTTTGGCATTTAGTGACTCTCGATGGATAGGAACTAATCGAGCCTTGAGATTCGGGGTAAACGGCTCGGTTAGAGAAAATTGAAGGTGTAAGGCACCATTTTCTCCCTACTAAATAGTGGTAACCTCAACTCAACTCGATCATTTTGATTTAAAAAATATGAAAAATAAAGTGCCACGTGTTGTGCATTTGTACCCTAAATAGGGATTTATTTTTAGCTTGGTTATAGGATCATCCCATTGAAGGGGATGATCCTTATAAACCTTTGCCTTGAGAAGAGAGGAGGGGGATGATAGAAGAGGGAGGGAGAGAGGGTGTAGAAGAGATGGGGATTATTTTTGTTGCACCCACCTTGTATCTTATTTCTTCTTTTCTTCTTCTTTGAGTATTCTTGAGTCCTTAGTATTTTAAGAAAATACAACTCTTTTTTGGTTGAAGGAGTAGAGAAGAGATGATGAGAGAGATGAGTGTAGTATGTGATTTTTTTTTGTGAGACTTGGGGAGGATTAGTGTGAGAGAATTGGTAATAGTGGTTAGTAGTAAGAGTTGGGGGCTATTTTTGGGAAGAGGAGGAGGGTATTTATAGATGTTGAGGAGTTATTTTAGGGATATAATGGAGTGAAGTGAAGAAAAATGATAGAATGATTATGAGTTTGAGAGAGAAGTGAGTGTAATTTAGAGGAGATTAGAGCGTATTTAGGGAATGGGGTTTAAATGGGTGAGTTTTGACCCAAATGGTTTGGATTCTACCCAACCCATTTGGGTGGAGTATTTGGTGAAGTGAGTTTAAGATGGTGGTTGTGATTAAATGGTATTTGATTTAAGGGAATAAAGGATTTAAATAGGTGGTTGATGATATTTTGGGAGGGTGAGGGAGATGATGCCATGTGTCAAAGTGGGTGAAAATGAAGGGTTGAGATAGGTTGATGGGAGAGGTTGAGTGTTTGACTTGAGAGGATGGTGTAGGTTTAGGTTGTAGATGTGGGTTTTGTAGGGAATGATGATGGTAGATTAGGGGAGGTATAGGTTAGGGGTGTGGGTAGATGTGTTTGATTTGAGAGAAAATGTGATGGGCTGATGTGCTTGATTTGAGAGAAAATGTGATGGGTTGATGTGTGGGTAGATGGGATTTAAAGTAAATTAATGGGGTAGGTAGTTAGGTGAGGGAGGTGAGATGGGGTGATGACATTTGTCATCTTTGATTATCAAGATGGCGATTGGTTGATGTGGGTAGTGGTTGATAGGTTAGGGTTGTGGGTTGGATATGAATTGGATATAGATTTGGGTTTAGGGGCTTTGGAGTGTTTTGGGCTTGGGTTATGAAATGGATTTGAATTTTAGGAATTTGTTGGGGGTTATTTTGGAATGGATTTTGAGGGTGTAGGTTGGTATTAGATTTTTAGGTGATGTGAGATTGAGTTTAGGCTAGGGGGGATGTGAGAAAAGTGGATTTTGAAGAATTGAGGGTTTGTGAGCCTTAGGTGGGTTTAGAATTTTTTGGATTCGGAGATGGAGCGGTGGAAGGCATCCCAAGTCTCACATTTTTTTAATTTATTAATTTTTTGAGATTTTTGAATTTATTGAATTAATCAAAATGCCACGTGTTGGCAAATCGGGCTTTTTAGGCCTGTTGGAGAATTTTATCGAACATTCGGGTATTCTTAGATACAAAGGCGGAGTGGTGATGGTTTAGACAAATAGAGGATAGGTCAAACCCCTTTGGTGGGTCCTTTAGACCATTGAGAGGTCTCAGGGGCCTCGGTTTAATTAAAACATCACTTTTTAGTGATTTGGGCTTTTGAAGCCCGTTGGCCAATTTTGTCGAAAAATCGACATTTTGAATGGAGTGCGGTAAATGGGAGCGTGCCAAATCTTTTTGGTGGACCTACTAACCCATTGAGAGGTGTTAGAGGTTTTGATTTGTCAAAAAAAGTCATATTCCGATTGGTTTGGGCTTTTGAGGCCCGTTGGCAATTTTTATTGAAAAGTCTGTATTTTTGGGCTCTTTCGAGTTTGGGCCCGTTCAAATTGGGGTGTCTACAAATGGCTTTAACAAGTCTTTCCTCTCTCCAAGGGATTGTTCTCTCTCCCTTAATGCATTCGATAGCCACTTTAGAGTCGGTTATGATCTCTAGCACTTTGATGTTTTCCTCTTCCGCCATTGTCATCCCCTTCAGGATTGCTTGAAGCTCATGGTATAAGATTGTCTCTCCTTGGTTTTGCTCCACTAAAGCTTTCACTATCTTGCCATCGCTGTCTCTGATAATAGCCCCTTCTCCTCCCCTGTCACCTTTTAGAGACCCATCGGTGTTAAGTACAAACCAGTGCTCCGGAGGCTTAGTCCATATGCATTTCAGAGGCACTCTAACCATATATTGAGGGCTTAAGTTCCATGAGTCCATAAAGACTCTAGTAGAAGGGTTGTCTTCCGCAGAGGCTGCGATGCTTTGAAGTCTCATTTGAACATCTCTGACTATCATAGTCTCTACAAGCTCAGAGGGGTTGTAGCTGTTTTGGAAGATCCTCCTACATCGCTCAGCCCACACATGGTGTATGAAGGCATTGAATGCCAATTTTTTAGTGACCGCATGAAGAGTTTTACCTTTGAAATTGTTGCATGCCCATTCGACCTCTTCTCTCCAGTTTTTATTTGACTGGGATATGTTGGATCTTCTTAGCATTCTTTGCCACAAGTCGTGGGAGAAATTACATCCCAAAAATAAGTGATCCTCTGATTCAGGATGGTTTCTACAGAAGCAGCAACACGAGTTTTGAATGACCCCTCTAGCCTTGAGCATGTCTTGAGTTTTCAGACCCTTGCTTAGGCAAAACCATGCAGTGGTGCTATGCCGTTTGATGTTGTTAGGGAACCATACCAAGGTGTGCCATCTAACTTGAGGTATGGGCTCTTTAAGAGCTTTGTATGCAAATTTCATAGAATAAGTACCTTTAGGATCAACTGTCCAGATGACTCTGTCTGACTCCGAGCAGTCGAGATCCATAACTTTGATCTGATCCTATATCCCTCCTAACGAGGTAGCTAGGTGGGCTGGAAGGTGCCACTCGCCTCCTCTAACCAAATTGCTAACCCTGGCCTCACTGTGAAGTCTGGTGTCATAGGAGTTCCCTTGTTGTATTACTCCCTCAGTAGTCCAAGGGTCATGCCATATAAAGGTGTTGCTGCCATCACCGATTCTATGAGTGATCATGTCTTTGGAGGCCTCTCTCATCTGTAACAACTTTTTCCACATCCACGACGCATTACCTGGGATACTCATAGTCCAGAAGTGGTTTTCTTTTATCAGATTTTTATGGATCCATTCCACCTATATGCTTTTCCTGTTCGAGGCAATATCCCAAACTTGTCTAGCAATACCCGCTTTGTTTTGAAGACCGAGGTCATGAAATCCCAACCCCCCTTCTTCTCTTCCCCTAGCCATTCTCTTCCAGCTCACACAATGCATTTTGTTTCCCATTTTCGACCCTGCCTATAGGAAGCTAGCACATATTCTTTCAATTTCTTTCAGCACCTTCTTGGGGAGCATTAGAATACTAAACCAATAGATTTGCATACTGCATATCACTGATTTGATGAATTCCATCCTTCCTGCAAAAGAGAGAAAATGGGCTTTCCAAGACTTGATCCTACTAGTTATCTTGCTAACAATAGGCTCGCAATCAACAACCTTGAGTCTTGTTGAAATGAGGGGCAAACCAAGATACTTGACAGGAAGAGTAGCTTCAGCGATTTGAATGGTAGTGGAAATTCTCTCTCTTACTTGGCTGCCAATCCTAGTACAATAAAGCTTGCTTTTATTCAAGTTCATTTTCAGCCCTGTGATGTTGAACCATTCCAAAACTTCTTTAATAGCAATTGCAGATATGATATTGCCTTTGAAGAATAACATCAGGTCATCAGCGAAAATCAAGTGGCTAACTTTGGGGTCTTTGCATTTGTCCATCAACTCCAACTTCCCTTTATTGGTCATATCTTGCAGTTTGGCTGAAAGCAGCTCCATGACGAGCACAAACAAGTAGGGGGATAAAGGGTCCCCTTGACGGATCCCTCTCTTGCCTGGGAAGTATCCTTTCAAGCTTCCGTTAATAGCTATCGAGTACATAGGGGATGAGATGCACCCCCATATCCAAGCTATAAAATTCTCTGGGAATTTCATCAGCTCCAAGCAGTGGATGATTGCCTCCCAAGCAACTGAATCGTAAGCCTTCTTCAAGTCGACCTTTGCAACACATCTGGGGGGTTTTTTCATTCTATGAAAGTTTCTAACCAATTTGTGGGAAAGCATTAGGTTGTCTCTGATTGACCTCCCTTGGATGAATGTTGATTGGGTTGGGCTCACTATCTCATTTAGAGTGTTTTTGAGTCTATTGGCTAGGATCTTGGAAATGCACTTGTATATCACATTGCAACATGCAATGGGTCTGTACTCTTCTAGAGACGTAGGCCTATCAATTTTAGGGACAAGGGTTACTGTTGTAGCATTTACTTCCCTTACCAGCTTCCCCCTCTGAAAATAATACTTGATAGTAGCCACCATGTCGCTTTTGACTATGTCCCAAGACTTCTGGAAGAAGGTAGTAGAGTATCCGTCAGGGCCAGGGGCTTTGTCTCCATCCATGGAGAACATAGCTAATCTGATTTCCTCTTCGGTCACAGGTTTGATAAGCTCATTTTCCGAGGCTTCATCAATTTGCTTCAGCTGCAACTCATGGTTGTCTATGGAGCTAGCCGATCTGGTTCCAAACAAATTTTTATAATACCCAATAATATTTTTCTCTATGTCTTCATTTCCCTCCACTTGATCTCCATTTCTATCTTTAGATGATATTCTGTTTCTCGCTCTTCTAGCTACCAAAGACTTATGGAAGAAAGCTGTGTTAGAGTCACCAAGCTTAAGCCAGTTCACTCTTGATTGCTGTCTAGTTGCTGCTTCTTCTCTTCTAACTATCTCATTGTAGCTCTTAGCTATTCTTCTCTCTTGTTCAGCGAGCTCCTGGTTCAAAGGCTGCTCTTGAACTTCTTTTTGGACCCTCTTTAGCTGCTCATAAGCTTTCATAGAAGTCTTCTTGTCTTTCCCAAAATGGTGAGAACTCCATGACTTTAATGTGGATTTTAGCCTTTTGAGTTTGAGAACAACTCTGTACATTGAGTTGCCTCTCACAACTTCCTCCCAACTTTTACCCACTATATCAAGGAAGTTTCTATCCTCAGCCCAGAAATTGAAAAACTTGAAGGGTCTCAGCCTCGACTTTTCCTTATCTCCAAGAGACACTGACATAGGACTATGATCTGAAATCCCTGATGGGTGGAACTCAGCTTCAGAACTCTCAAATGCTTCCAGCCAATTGATGTTGGTCATAACTCTATCGAGTTTAGAAAGAATCCTTCTGCTGTCTTGTTTATTGCACCAGGTAAGATGACATCCCTTAGCTTTAAGGTCCATGAGGCATGTCTTCTGGAGGCACTCCTTCAGGTCATGCACATCAGCCCTCATCACTCTCCTCCCCCCTATATTCTCCCCAGCTGAGGTAATTGAATTGAAATCTCACATAACTAGCCGAGGGCTATCAATGTGGTCTGCTATGCATTCTAGCTCTCTCCATACCCTTTTCCTTTCTTACTTATCATTATGCCCATATATCACTGTTAGAAAGAACTGGTGCCCCTCTATGTGCTTCCCTTGTCTTGTATGCTAGTTTTATGGGACTTTCTTTTAGGATTGAGTTTTCTTGTGGAAGTGATTTTCTAGTTATATTAGGATAGTGGTAACCAACCACTATCCCATTGGGTTTAGAATCACACTTCATCTCTGATTTGAATCCTAGTTAATCTTTGATCTTCACTCTTATATATTTGGGTATTGGGCTGTATTCTATACTAAGTCAATTCTTCTAAGGTTTAAAAGAGAAGTGGAGAGGTTAGGGGTTCAAGACTTAGGTTTGGGATTAAAACCTTGAGTGGTTATTTTTGGTATTGTTCTCCTTTGAATTCTTAGTGAAGGATCTTAGTGTTTTTTAGTTTGTTTCTTTATTTTCTTTGTTGTTTTCTTCGTAATCATATTGAAAAGGAATCTTTAAATTCAAAACAATTGGTGATAGAAATTGTGTTCGTATGGAGAGATCGACTATTTTTAGAGATTGTTTTTTTATTTTTTGTGGAGAAATGCACCAAGTGTGTGGTGCCAATCAAAACTCTCTCGATTTTATTTATTTATTTTTATAGCTAGATTTCAATTCTTTGGGTTTGGGATTTCATGTGAGCCTAATCATAATTGTAAACAACTACTACAGATGTTTGAACCACTTTTATAATTAATGTTTTGTAATGTTGAGATTATAATTTCAGCCGAACCTTGGTAATATTTGAAAAGTCTGTTTCAATCTTTAATTGGGGCATGATACATAATGAGAGTTGCTTTTGGCACCCAAACTTTTACTTGTTATGAGCTTGATTGAGGTGCCAATAGCGTTATAACAGCTCTATAAAGTTAAGAGGCAATATTGAGCTTGATTGGAAATAGAGTTGTTATAAAGCTAACTACCCCACGTAGCACACTCAATCGAGTCTCCTGATGTGACAAATTCAGGAATCGATGGGATACACGATTCCCTCAGGATTCACTTTTATGGGGAAGTGCAATTGTGTATCCTGAGGCGTACAAATCTACGATCCTAAACATGTCACGCCAGGAGAATTGATTGAGTGTGCCACATGGCGTAATCAGATTAACACGATTCTATAAAATAAGTCAAACTGGTCAGGGAAATAAAATTGTTGAGCCTCTCCTCCACTATGTCATACTGCGCAATAAATGACTATTTAGGACAGTCGTTTTAAAAAGAGTCGCGTTTAATTTGTGATTGACGATAAATGTCAGTAAAAACGATTGTTTTAGGCAGTCAACAAAAACGACTGTTAATTATAGTCGTTTTTTCTGGATTTATAATTTAAAAAAAGGATCATTACATTAAGCACAAATAGTGGTTCAAAAATTTGGTACAAGAAAGGAACTAAAATACAATATTCATCAACTGAAACATTCAATCAATACAATTAATAATGGAGAAGTGAATGGCATTTTCATCTCCAAACATTTCTGAACTAAATGTACCATAGTTTTCCGTTCTAGTGTCCTACCAGTATCCCTATATGGTCATCTTTGGCTTCAATCATTCATCAAAAAACTAAAAAAATAACATTAAATACAGTTGATTAATTCATTAGTTGGACTTCCATCATTAATCAGTGCTCTAACGGCAGCCATTACTCAATTCAGAATAACAAAAATGACTATAACATAGATCCATGGAAAGTAGACTTATTCTTAGTGGTTATAAGGATTAAAAGGGCACGTTAGCCCAACTAAAGTCGTCATCATCAAAGCTTATACCACAAAATTGAGGTCGGCAAAGTTTGCAAAACTAAAGAGTGAAAATATTGTGAACCTAGAAGTTGTGCTACATAATATAATTAAATTTACCAGAAGAATTGAATTTTATTTTCATTAAGAAAAATGAAAATTGAGAAACTTAGGGAAGTATTTTACTTACTGCTAAGGAATTGAGGACATTGTGAACTCCGGGTATTTGTAGGCTGATGTTTGACACTAGACACCACATGTGATTCTGCAGGAAATTAATAATTGTCTATATTTTAGACACATCATGGCGCCCCAGAACCGTGACATCCAGCAGCAGCATCTCCTTGCGTGCGAGAGACTTCTATGCCAGCCGTTATTCCCGGCTCTGTTATGAAAGAAAGCGGCAGCTAAAGCAAATCTAAAGCTTAGTTGCTTTTTGCTTCTGATTCTTAGCCAACCAACCACTTGGTACCAAGCAACCGGTTAGCTGTTGCGCTTTCAAAGTGGAAGAGTGGTCTCTTAGAAGTGGTAGTGTAAGAAGCGCGCTATCCTCTTTGTCTTGAAAGAAAGTGAGTAAGCGTAGCGAAGCGTATACGTTAGGTAAGTAAGCGGCGTAATAAGCCGGCCTTTTAAGAAAGAAAGTCCCCAATTGAACTAGAAAGAAAAACAAGTAATCGGACTTGTCCCGGAATAGAACATATGATTGAATGAAGTGGCTGGCGTGGCGAGAAAAAGAAGTGGTTGGTCCCATGCACCATGCCTGCTCTTGTCATGCAGGCTCCCCACGCTGAATAACATGGGGGCTGGCTGTTTGCCTTTGGCAAAGATGGGGAACAAGTGAAAAAGGGAACATTCTCCAAAAACAATAGACTACCATACATCGGGTTCGTCCAGTTTGTATCAATTTTTTTCATTGGGAATATATAAGAGGCTTTCAGCTCTCACTCATCATTCAGAGAAAGAAATACACAGAAAAAGAAATTACCAGTAGATAGTCAGTACCGCCTTGTGAGTTTGTACGAATTGATGATGCATGCCATTCATTAAATTTGAAATTCCATTCATTAAATTTGAAATTCCATAAGTGGTTACTCTGTAGCCAGCATTGGATAGTTGTGAATTCTGCTCCAATGGTGCATGGTCTGATACATTTGTTGTTGAGAAGGTCAATGATATCCAGCCATTCATTGACAAATATATTACATTAGTTGTATATCTGTTTAGTTTCCTTATACACTCATTGACAGATATATTGTATTGGTTGTATATTTGTTTAGTTGCCTTTTATACTTAGATTACTTAGAATAGATTAGCATGATTGTAGGAAATCTTTTGTATAAAGCTACATCTTCTAATTCAATAAAATTCAATTCAAAGGCAAATTTTCTTTTCCTTTCCTTTCATGGTATCAGAGCAGGGAATGATACCCTAACTTTCTGCCCTCTTTCTTTTGCCTTCTTTTTATCTCTGTTTTCCATTATCATGGCAAACCAGCAACCTTTGAATAGAGGCATGCTTGATGTTGCCAATCCATATTTTCTCCACCATTCTGATCATCCAGGAATGGTGCTTGTTTCCAAACCCCTTAATGGGGATAATTATTCGACATGGTGTAGAGCTATGACGATTTCATTGAACGCCAAATCCAAGTTAGGCTACATAGACAGTACCACCACAATACCATCTGCCACAGCCAAACCAGACGACTATGCTTCGTGGAAAAAATGCAACGATATGATCCTCTTTTGGATTCTCAATTCACTCACACAGGATCTTGCAGACAGCGTCATTTTTTCGACCACCGCCTAAGAAATATGGGAAGACCTTCGGGATCGTTTTTCTCAAAGTAATGCCTCTCATATTTTTCAGATTGAGAGGGATATTGCTTGTCTTGCTCAAGATCAGATGACTGTTGCGGCTTATTACACAAGGCTGAAAAAATTATGGGATGAACTAGGATCCTATAATGACACTGTTTGCTCTTGTGGGGCAGACCATAAGAGACGCAGATTGATGCAATTTCTTATGGGACTCAATGAGTCCTACAGTGCAATCCGAGGGCAAATTCTATTGATGAATCCACTACCTAATGTTGCCAAGGCTTACTCTTCCATTGTACAAGAAGAGAAGCAGCGAAGCCTGGGGGCTGCACGTGAAATGACGGAAAACTCAACCATGATTGTTCGAACCAGTGGCTCTGGCTGTTCGACATGGACAAGGTTCTTCTTCCCGTTCCAACTCATCTAATCGAAAACCTTTGCATTGCTCTTATTGTGACCGTGACCATCATGTGCGAGAAACATGTTGGAAGCTGAATGGGTACCCACCAGAACACCCTAAACATGCATCAAACAGGCCCAATCAAGGAAGCACTCATTTTAAGCGCAATAATAGCCATCAGTCTTCAGTCAACAATGTCAAGGAGGGTCCAATAATGCAAGAAGTGTCGTCGGTGACAAATGGACTCTCTGATTTGCAAATCCAGCAAATCTTATCTATCATGCAGGGTAAAGAGATAACACAATCCACCAATCCTAAAGCTAATGTTGCTAATGCTTCCTTAGGTTGGTTACAAACATTGTTGCGCTTCCATCAATAAATTATCGACAGTGGTGCAACAGACCACATTACTTCATCTCCAACTTTACTTATCAACAGCAGTAAGAACACCCTTTTGCCACTAGTTGCTATTCCAAGTGGAGAACAGGCCCCAATTACATCCATTGGGAATTTACCCTTGAATTCTGCTGTTACTTTAAAAAAATGTGCTTGGTGTACCATCTTTTAAGGTGGATTTAATGTATGTGCGTTGAGTTACCAGAGATCTCAATTGTTCAGTAACTTTTTTCCCTCATTGTTGTATTTTGCAAGACTTGATCATGAGGACGATGATTGGTTTGGGTGAACAATGAGACGGACTTTATTACTTGGTTGCATTAGCATCAGAGAAGCCAAAACCTCAAACTCCATCCGCAACAGCCACTTCTTGCCTTTCACCAAATTCTCAAGTTGCCTCTTCCACCGCTCTGTGGCATCGTCGATTGGGGCATTTGTCTTCTTCTAGATTAGATTTTATGGCAAAACATTTGTTAAATTTCCTTTCTCAGTCCAATAATGCTTGTGATGTTTGTACACTTGCAAAACAAAGTCGACTTCCATTTTCTGTTAGTTCAATTTCGTCTGTTCGACCTTTTGAATTAATTCATTGTGACATTTGGGGCCCCTATAAAATTACCTCTCTTTCTGGTGCAAAATATTTTTTGACTATTGTGGATGATTATTCTAGGTTCACATGGGTATTCTTTATGCATCACAAAAGTGAAACACAACACTTACTTACCAATTTTTTCTCATTTGTCCAAACACAATTCCATGTTTCTATAGCCAACATTCGGGTTGATAATGGAAGAGAATTCTTCTCTATGCGGGAATTTTTTAAACAAAAAGGGACCACTTATCAACATTCTTGTGTCTATACTCCTCAACAAAATGGGGTCGTAGAGCGCAAACATCGCCATATTCTTGAGTCAGCTAAAGCTTTTCGTTTTCAAGCCCACCTTCCTTTATATTTTTGGGCAGAATGTGTTTCCACTGCTGTTCACATAATTTACCGTTTGCCCACACCACTCCTTTCTCGCCAAACTCCTTTTGAACGACTCTATGGCAAGCTTCCTTCTTATTCCCATCTTCGAGTTTTTGGGTGTCTTGCATATGCTACTGATGTGTACGTCCCCCATAAATTCGCTCCTCAAGGCAAACGTTGTATTTTTATTGGTTATCCAGTTTGTCAGAAAGCTTACAAGCTTTATGACCTTGCCATTCATCAAATGTTCACCAGCCGTGATGTTATTTTTCATGAAACTATTTTTCCTTATGAGTCCATTCTATCAACTTCCTCAAATTCAGCCCCTGTGATTCCTCTTTCTATATCTGATCCTTCCCCACTAGTCCAACAAACCCCACTACCAGAAACAATTTCTCCCGTCCAACAACCCTCACCACCGAATCCAGTTTCTCTTCAGCCATCACATGTTAGCCTCCTCCTGAACCCATTTTACGCCGTTCTCAACGACCTCATCACCCTCCTATGGCTTTACGTGATTATGTTTGCAATCAAGTAACGTCTCCCAACCATTTGTCGCATTTGTCATCAGGTCCACAAAAAGGTACGCGATATCCCCTTTGCAATTTTATCTTTTATCATCGTTACTCACCACAACATTACTCTTTTACTACTGTTGTCAGTCAAGATATTGAGCCTACATCTTATACCGAAGCAGTTTTTCATTCCCATTGGCAAGAAGCAATGCAATTTGAATTAGTCGCTTTAGAAACCAACCACACTTGGTCCTTCACTTCTCTTTCTCTTGGTAAAAAGCCTATTGGTTTTCGTTGGGTCTATAAAATCAAACGACACTCGGATGGCACTATTGAGCGTTTAAAAGCTCGTTTGGTTGCGAAAGGTTACACACAGCTGGAAGGTATAGATTACCATGACACCTTTTCCCCCACGACTAAAATGATTACTGTTCGTTGTTTATTGGCTTTAGCAGCTACTCAGAATTGGTCTCTTCACCAACTTGATGTCAACAACGCTTTTCTTCATGGTGATCTCCATGAAGAAATTTATATGTCTCCACCTCCTGGTCTTCGGCGACAGGGGGAGAATCTAGTGTGTCACCTTCACAAGTCGTTATATGGCTTAAAACAAGCTTCCCGACAATGGTTTGCCAAGTTCTCTACAGCTATCCAAGCTGCTGGATTTGTTCAATCCAAAGCACATTACTCGTTATTCACATGTCGAAAAGGCAAATCTTTTACAGCTTTGTTGATATATGTTGATGACATTCTTATTACGGGTAATGATATCAATGTCATATTAGCTCTCAAGAAATTTTTGCACAGTCATTTTCGAATTAAAGATTTGGGTGATTTGAAGTATTTTCTGGGTATCGAAGTTTCTCGGTCAAAGAAAGGTATTTCCATCTCGCAACGAAAATATACTTTGGAAATTTTAAAAGATGGTGGATTTTTGGGTGCTAAACCTGTGAACTTTCCCATGGACCAAAACATAAAGCTTTTGGATTTAGGTGAATTGCTTAAAGATCCATCTCAGTATAGGCGACTTGTTGAACGCCTAATTTATTTGACTATTACCCGGTCGGATATCACCTACTCAGTTCATGTGTTAAGTAGATTCATGCATGCACTACGCAAACCACACATGGGAGCTGCCTTGCGCGTGTTGCGTTATTTGAAAAGCAGTCCAGGACAAGGTTTGTTTTTCCCTTCTCAGAATGATTTATCTTTGTGAGCTTTCTCTGATTCGGATTGGGCTGGTTGTCCAGTATCTCGTAGATCCACTACGGGGTATTGTGTTTTTCTGGGATCTTCTCTTATTTCTTGGCGGACAAAGAGGTAGAAAACCGTATCTCTCTCTTCAGCAGAAGTCGAATATAGAGCCATGACAAGTACATGTTGTGAATTATCTTGGTTGCGCTCATTATTGACAGATTTGAGAATATTGCATCCGAAGCCAGTATTGTTATATTGTGATAACACAGCTGCCTTACATATAGCAGTCAATCCCGTTTTCCATGAAAGAACCAGACATATAGAGATGGATTGTCATTTTATCCGTGACAAAATACAAGATGGTTCAATTGTAACCAAACATGTTGCTTCAACAAATCAGCTTGCGGATGTGTTCACAATGCCATTGGGAAAGGAAGCTTTCTCAACATAATGTGCAAGTTGGGAGTTCTTGACATTCACTCTCCAACTTGAGGGGGAGTGTTGAGAAGGTCAATGATATCCAGTCATTCATTGAAAAATATATTGCATTAGTTGTATATCTGTTTAGTTTCCTTACACTCATTGACAGATGTATTGTATTGGTTGTATATTTGTTTAATTGCCTTTTATACTTAGATTACCTAGAATAGATTAGCATGATTGTAGGAAATCTTTTGTAGAAAGCTACATCTTCTAATTCAATAAAATTCAATTTAAAGGCAAATTTTCTTTTCCTTTCTTTACATTTGTCACCTTTGTGTGACTCAGCAAACTACATGCACCTTCACTATGACATCCCTTCAAAAAATTATTAAATTAGAAGCTGAAAGAGATCCATTCAATGTTTCTGAAGTTCAATTTAAACTCTCAATATCATAATTTTAATGTGATAAATGGTTAGCAAATAAGTGTGCCTATAGTCCACTGAAGCAGACAAAATTGGTACAGTGGCATGCTCAAGGATTGCCACCTGTACAAGGGTGGTGGTGGTCGTATGTTTTAAAACTGGAAATTAAGGGGAAAAAATGACTTTTTCCACTCATGAAAATCGAGGAAAGTGGGACTGGACACATCTTTGGTCAGCTCAACTAGACCAAAGATTAGTTCTTAGCAATCTAACATTCGATCCATGTCTTAGAAACATTGGGACTGAAATAAGGAAATAATGGTGAAAAAACTCACTAATATTAGATTTGCAACAAATAAAACTTTCCCAATAGATGATAATAAATAAAAAAAAATTAAGAGTGCTACTAAGATGTTATAGAAAATTGAGTAACAGGGAATAGGAAACATTATAGGACTCAATAAACAGCTACTAGAGCTCATACACAAATTCTTCATAGAAGAATTGTTAGAATTCTTTCTATATCATCCTTTGTTTTGTTCAGATACCAAGGGAAGTATGCTTCACAGGCACGGTGTGTGATTGACAGCATAATACAAAATTGTAATTTATATTGCCAATGCTTTTCATGTTCTGGAAGTTGTATTTGGCATTATTTATTTATAATTAGGGTATTTTAGCCATCCTCCTTCTCTGAATTTCATAAATAATGGCTTGCTTTTGGTTTTGAGATGGGCACAAGAAGGAAATGTAACCCTGGTTTCTTGAGAACTTTTCCCTGTCTTCTGTAGTCCAGGTAACTGGATGTCCTTGGTGCTTTTCAGCACTCACTCTGAAAGTGCCAACAGTTCCATAACTCAATATCTAGTTTCAAGTAAGAAAAGAAAGTCTTCAACTATGAATCCCAAAGATTCTAAAGCTCTTAAGTGAGAGATTGAAGAGATGTTTAAAACATTACAAGTCTATTCTATAAATAAACCACCCCCTCAAGTTAAAAAACAAATATAATCCTATGTCACAAAGAAAGTAAATGAATTTCATGTTTGAGTAACCCAAAGTAAAAGAGTAGAGAATAATATATAATACCGCTACAATGAGAAGAGTATCCCTCAATTCTAAACAGAAGTTGAAACCAAAACATTGTTACTTCTTGTGATGTGCAAATAACAAGACCATACTCAGTTGGCTCCTAGGAAATCATTAGACACTTTGCAACATGCATATATAGTGTGATAACAAAACATTAAGAAAAATATACCTATCCCCACATAAAATGAGATGTCCACCCATCGTGATCTTCTTTAGAAATTTAATGAATTTTTTACTACCTCCTTATTAAATAGAAAAAGAGTGAATCAGTCTAAATAAAGGGTGAACAGTCCTACAATGTAAATTTTGGTCTAACAACGTTAAGTGTTCATGAACCATCAAGCCTCATCTTGACAGAAATCAACATGCTCCCATTCCACATTTGTTGTAACAGCAATGTAAGGTGATAATTGAAGGAAAGAATCGTCATACTCATCAGCCTACCTTGTACATAAAATATTAAGAGAAGATTCATCAGTATCTTGGCAATGAAAAGCATCTGCAAAGGAAGATTTTCAACTATGGGAAGTAAATCCTCATATATAAGAAAAAAGGCCTTTAGATAAATATATGAATGGAGGCAAGATTCTCAACTCCAACCAGAGGAAACAAAAATCTTACTTTGTCTGAGTCCATGTTAATATTATGGCGTCAAAAACTACTTCCCATAAGAAAACCGCATTTGCAGTGTAATTTATTACCTTTTCTTGGATAGCTAAGCTACACTCGTTATTTGCACCATATTTAAAGTAAACAGTATTTAATAAATTTATATCATATTTAAAGTAATGTAGCTGGAAATGTAATCTAGTATGTAGTTTGCACTTTTCCTACAATCAACTATATCCACGAAGATGAAAATAGCATACCTCCAAGATGAAATTATGATCACATCCCGAAAGAATGTTCCCTCGGGGAAACTGAAAAAAATCAATGCTTGTCATTTCCATGTACCACTATTGGCACACACATTGTTTACTTACAACACACCAATCTTTTTGAAAATAAAATAGCCGTTTACATATAGATAGGTGCATTACAAGTAAAAATTGGTTTGTTAATAACAGCAACTTTCATCAAGTTTTATGCCCCCCCTTTAAAAAAAAAAAAAAAAACGCGCTAAGAATTTCGTCCTCCATGAACCTGTGGCCTTGAAACGTGGTTCGGGGTGTCATGTGGTGAGCCTAAAGACCCTTAGTAAGAATTAAATCTCACTAGGTTAGTGATGCTATTAAGCATTCATAAAGAAGTTCCTGCCTCCATTCACACCTACAATTATTATAACTAGTTTCCTGAATCCAAGTTGGAGTTCAGTTTTAGTCAACAAATCAAACACCAACTTCTTCAAGGCATTCTTCATCTCACATTTTGATTTAAGCTTCCCACCTAATATATCCTTCTGCAAAATTTTCACAATTTAATTGTGAAATCAGATACAAGTAACGCCTCTTCCAGTTCATCTAAAACTCAATCCATGTTAAGGAGATAGTACCAGAGAAGTTCATCAATCATGGCCATGTTATCTTTAATTTACAACGTCGATCGGTGTCCAAACAATCTGTGCCATCATTGCAGCACTCAATTTGAGATCAGATCGAGAAAATCAGTGATACAAACTTAAGGAAATTAGGCCGATTCCTTCTCCTTCTTCTAAACTATTCTTCTTGAATCTAAAAAAAACAAAAAAATAAAAAGGATCCTCCAAAAACAGAGATTGATCTAAACCAAACTATACAATGATGATCTTTTATGATACAAACTGGACATCCAACTACTTCTGATGATACAGAGGTCGAGATCAATGATTTATACATTTTTGTCTTCCTCTTGGGAAACTAGATTTTGAATCGAACAACGATAATAAACAGATCGAACATTTCTTGAAAAAAATTTATTCAGCCACGATGACACCGATTCAAATAGCAATCTAGATAAAATAGAGCTTTGGAATACCAGAAAGAGAAGCATTGGAGATTTTTTTTTTTAATTGATTTAGATTGAGAGGGAGAGAGAGGATAGAGAGAGAGAGAGAGAGAGATGAAGAGGGTAGAGACGTTTATCTTCTTTTTCTCTCTTTTTTTCTCATTGGAAAAGAAGATAAAAATAGTATAAAAAAAACGTATTTCGCTATTGGCACACCATTTTTTACGATTTTTTCTTGGAATTCTCTCCTCATCATCAACAACATTAAAAAAGACATTTTTTTTTTTTTTTTTTTGTTTCTTAATGTATCACTTACAAATAATTATATGAGAGGAAGATTAAAATAAAAAACTTGTTTTCCGCTAACGGTACACCATGCATAATTTTTTTTTTTGTGGGATTTCTCTCCTCATCACGAACAACATTAAAAAAGACAATTTTTTTTTTGTTTCTTAATGCATCACTTACAAATAATTATATGAGAAGAAGATGAAAATTAAAAAAAAATCATTTTCTGCTAACAACACACCACGCATACAAATTATTATTATTTTTTATTTTTTTTTATTTTTGTGATTTTTTTCTTGGAATTGTCTCCTCATCACGAACAACATTAAAAAAGATAATTTTTTTTTTCTTAATGCATCACATACAAATAATTTATTTTCACAACTCGCCACCCATGACTACGTGTTAATTTTTCATCCCAATTTTTTTTTTTTAATTCATGACTCTTATCCCAACCACCATCATTTCATCCTCAATTCATATGTCACTTTGAATCTTTCATTGTTTAGGGTCATCAAAAGATGACCTCAATTGGATAATAATAAAAACAAACAAAAATACAATAATAAAATCCAAACAAACGATCCACTATCAAGCCACAAAAAAATAAAAATAAATAAATAAAATAAATCAAAGTAAATAATAAAAAAAAACTAAGTCGATTTGGCAATGTCCCAATATTTGGGATTTTTCAAGTTTGATCCTCAAAGTCCCCGGTGGAGTCGTTACTGAAAGCGCCCTTGATCCGCGGGATGCGAATCTGCTTTTTTAGAATTTAGCAGTTGCTACCTAGTTATTATGGTCTAGGAACCGAAACATTGACTCTAAATAGATATAAAACACTAGTCTATAAAAAGAGCGGGTCCGGGGATCACGTTACGGGATTGGAAGGTATTAGGCACCAACCCCGCCCAGCAAACGCTGGTATCTACTTTCCTAAAAAAAAAATCATATTGCTAAAAAGACCTAAAAAAATAAATAAAAACTATTTTTTACCTGAGTGATTGCGATAATTGATTTCCTTAGAGTTGGCAGAGAACATCTTCGTATGAGTTTTCTTATTTTTTCTCCGTCAATAGATTTGTTCCTGATCTCCAAGTTGAGGTATCTTCTTCCTAGATATGAGTATTTTCTGATTTTTTTAGATATTTTTTAAAAAATTTGTAGGTGTTTTTGGAGGATTTCTAAGTGTTTTTAAGCAGAAACTAGGGTTTGAATGTTAGGTAGGGAGTTGGGACTTCAAATTTGAGATTTTGGGAAGGTTAAAGGAAATTTCTGACCTCTCTTTCCTAGGGCTAATTTTGACTTGCGAGATTGGGTTATGGAAGCTCCTATTTATAGAGTTTTTTGGAAGCTTTTTAGTTTAACTTGGTTTCTTTTAGATAAGATTAGGTTGTTTAATTAGGGTTTTAAATTAAGGTCTCCATTCTTACATACAATAAAATAATATTTTTTAAGTTTTTTGAAGAACCCTCATAATTATATCTTTAATTATTTGAACCCCTAGATGGAGGGGTTTTTTAATAAATGTCAGGTGGGCCCCTACTTAAAATTTGGCCTATGGGCTTAATTAATTGGTTTTAATTGTTTAAATTTTTTAATTCAATTTATTAAGATTTCGCTTTAAGTTAATTAATATTTTAATTATTTAATTTCAAAATTTTAAATTTTTAGGGTTGAAAAATTACCGTTTTGCCTTCAAAGAGGTCTTTTGAGTTCCGAGGTTGTTTTGAGATGTTTTGAAATCAGTTTTTCATAAGGAATTCAATAGAAATATCGGTTTGTGTCACTTATGAATTTTTGGCATGAAATGGTCATGGACCATATGAGGGTATGTTTGTAATTTTATCAAATTTTGTGAAAATTGGCGAAACGATTTATTTGATTTTAGTTTGTTGTTTTATGTGTTCAAAATGGTTTTCCTAAGCGTAATGTAAGCTCTAGGGATGTTTTGATATTAGGGATATTTTGGTAATTTGATCATTTTTTAAATGATTTTTCTTGTAAAGCTTCTTTTTATCTAAAAATGATGATTTATATGTTTTTGAGTCATATTTTCCTAACATAACGTAGTTTCTAAAGTTTTGTTCGCTTGAGATACCTCATTTGAATTTCTGAACATATCTAGTAACAAACAAAAACATTAGAATATTCATCCATCATTGGGAACTGTTGTAATCGGGTTGATGAGTTGATTAATCAGGTGAGTGCGAAAATGAGATGTCTACAAGATCCAAACTCAATAACAGACCCATTAGGTCCACTAAAGGCGCGGCACGATGAACCCCTTGGGTGGCATGGTAGAGGTGGCATATCATGCCTCGAGATTCGTGCAAGGTTAAGGCCACTTGATCAGTTACGCGATTAATTAGGATTTTTGTTCCTTTAAGTTGTATGAGACATTCCAAATTAAGGACTCTAAACCGGGTCTATAAATACAGACCAGACCACACTTCTCTTATTTTTAGTTTTAAGGCTTTTTTAGTTTATTTTTGTTCAAGCTTTGTAAACAGAAAGAGTTCATACCAGTTTCAGGCCAAGATTAATGAAAGAAGCATCTCTCAATTTTACCTCTATCCCTTTTGTCCTTATTTTCTTTTTACGTTTTCTTTTATTATTCTTGCAATGATCATTAGCTAGACCTCTGATAAAGAGGCTGATAAAACCTAAACAAGATTATCTTAGATAGTTAATTTGTTTTGCATATGTATTCCATTGTTTAATTGTGATGATAACTTGTTAAGTAGGGATCATCAGATATGGTTTCCTTTTCCTGATTTTGATGATTTAGGCTTAGATAAGTTCAAGCTAAAATCATGCTTTGTTAGGGAGACTGTAAATAGTCCTTTCGATTTCATCTTATTAGGTCTAATCACAAATTTTAGATTTATTATGTTTAACAAATTTAATCTTCCGATCAAACACATTAGATTATTGATCAGATCGAGATAAAGAAACAAATAAACTATTGAGATGATTTGTTTTTGGTGGATTCGCCCGATCTAATCCTTTACATTGCGATATTATTTTTTTATTTATTTTTGCAAAAGTTTAGATTTAGTTTGATTCAAATCAATTTTATTAGTTGCTTTTATACTTAATCGTTTTAAGTTAGAATCGAGAATCTTTGTTGTCTTTGTCAAGGCTTACCAAGGTGTAATTATTTTATTCTTTATTTTTATTGTGGTAAACTGCGATGAATAAATTGACGCTGCTACTGAGGACAATAGTTTGATCCAGTTTTTGACAAAATCCGATTAGGATTTCGACGAATCTGATCTTTATTTTGTAAATGTTTTTTAAATATTTTATTTTTATTCTTAACTAGTTAGAAGCAATATGAAGCAAAAAGGTACTGTTCAAGGCTAAAACCTTCGAAATGATTTTGTAAACCGAGCTCACCAAGCTAATAGGCCAAAAGCCCCGAAGATTATCCACATCTACTCTTTTGGGAATCAAGCCACAAAGGTACTGTTCAACCCGTAATCCAAGCAATTGTTCCCTTGCAACTCTTTAACCACCTCTATAAATCCTTAGAAACAATATCCCTACAATGTTTGAAAAAGCCACAGTAAACTCGTCTGGCTCAGGGGCCTTGTCCCCACTCATGGAAGAAATAATAGATCTCACATCTTATTCCTTCATAGGTCTTTCTAACCACTCATTGTCTTCCTGGCATAGCATATTGAAATCCAAATTAGCGGGATGGGGTCTTATGCTCTCTTGTTCCCTATAAAGCTCCTTTTAGTATTTAACCACTCCTTCCCTAATCTCCTCATCCCCTTCCACCAAAGACCTGTTGATTGAAAAATTAGAGATATGGTTGCTTCTTCTTTGAAAATTAGTCTTTTTATGAAAAAAAACTCCGTATTATTATCCCCTTCTTTCAACCATTTAATTTTAGACTTTTGTCTCCAACTAATATCCTCCATCAAAGCTACCAATTATATTATTATGTAGAGTGCTTTTTCACAAGCTCAAGTAGAATTCTTCTTTGAGGTTTAGAAGGATCTTCTAAGATTTTTCGATGCCCGCCTTTAACCTTTATGTTTTATTGTTTAAACAATTTTGGTTGTGACATTAACAAGATTAGGGCTCACTGTCATCTTGTTGTGGAAAAACTCCCAACGACCGATCAAGATTGACAAACTATGAATATTAAAAACAGAAAAAACAAAGAACTCAAGAGATTTACGTGATTTGGTAAAATTGCCTACATCCACTGGGAGGCGATGATAGTTCTTTATTGATGAAAACTATGAAAATACAATATGAACTTGGAATATATATGACATCCGAAGGCCCACACACCCTCGGCTACAAGATACACCCAAAAAATTCAAGTTAGGGAATAAATCAACACATCTTTTACAACAATTTGTTGCAAGTGTAATGGAATTTGAGGTTTCTTGAGATATAATAATATTGTTGCAGAAAATTTCTGATGAAGATCAAACCAAGTAAATTTGTGTTGTCCCTAAAAGGCACCATTTATGGGTTACTTTAACAAATAAAATAATTAAAATACAACTTAAAAGATAAAATAAATAAATAAAAAGTGCCAACCAAAATGAAACTTGAACTCAGGCTCATCATCTAGAGTTGTGACTGGGAAGGCTCCTCTCTTACCATTCTTAATGGAAGAAGGAAAAAAGGGCAGAAGGCTACTACCATCATAAAGATAACTCTTTAGATCTCTAGTTAGGACATTTATAATTCCTAAGATGAATGCTGAGAGTGAAAGGTGGATTGCTTGTATAAATGTGAATGTTGCCTACAATCACGATAAGTTATTCTTTAACGAGTTCATTTGAACCATGGTTTTCAATCTTGAAAAACTATCTTGTCTCGTTCATGAGCAATCATAACGTTATCTCAGACGAGACGGTTTATTTTTGGATCCATGAACCCAAAAGAAGAGGAAGAGGGATTAACTCGGATATATGATCTTGTCTCGTTCACAAATGATATTAAGATGGCACAAGCGAGCCATCTTTGTCTAGGATGATTTTTAAAACCATGGCTTAGATATGAAACTTGCAATGGAAGACACTAAGCTAAAACCTAACGAAGAGGGTTAAGAGACTCAAGACCAACTCATATCCCAAAACATATTCCTAGTTCAGAATTAACCCGGAATCCGTGTAGCTCCTCCCCAATTTTTGGACTCTTGAATTAAGATTAATCTCTGTAACATGCCCCTTCTCACTAAATTTTCTTAAATTAATATGGAATTATACAAACCCCATTGTGGATTGCAAATAACAGTAGCATACTATACCAGTAGAGAATCTAAATTGTCAGGATCACCACTGTTTTGAGTGAAAAATAATAAAAATAACAAAGAATAGTTAACTTAAATTTCAAGAATTAATTCAAGATTGTTGTAGTTCAAGGAGGGATTTTATTTCTCATTATAATCTGAGTCATTTTCAACCCAATCTACGTGACATTACGTGCACCAACAAAACTCGATCCACTAAACAGACCCTTAATTTCACCCAATTCTTCATCCGAACATTCCTCAACAACAGTAACACTAACCCCACCAATCCGAACCGTTCTTTCCAATTCGGCAACAAACCGATTCGGAGACGCTTCACCAAGATGAGCACTAAACCCTAAATCGAAAACACCATCAAAGAACGGAAGATTATGAGGATCAGCTCTACTAGCCAGTGGAGGCAAATCCATGAGTTCGACACCTGTGACATCGATCACACCCATCTTTGATAACGCCATTACTTCTTGACCAGCACCAGCTGAGACGCAGAGGATCTTCGAATGGTTTGTGAGAAACCCTAGATTTTGGATTCCATGAAAGAATTCTGTGAAAGAGAGGACCTTTTTTTGCCAATCTTTCGTAGACCAGATACGTTTGTTTTTCCTTTCGACGGAGACGAGTTCACGGTGAGTTGACTCGCAGGAAGATTTGGGGAGTCGGAGGCGTTGAAGACATGGTTCTTACTAGACCCTATTGCGGCGTTGTTGGAATTTTTTTTAGAGTGCTGCTATAGTCACCCTAATTTTTACTTATTACATCCCAAATTTCTTTAATTGTTTATCACATCCCAATTTAAGATTTGGCTAATTATTATCTAAGCATTACAATTATGATTAGGCAAGAAATTTAGAGAGAGAGAGAGAGAGAGAGAGAGAGAGAGATTTTATTGGCACCCCAACTTGTATTTATTGTCAATCATTTACCATTTACATAAATACCGAAATAAATTTATTCACATTTAGAACTTTGTAGCGCTTTGTGGCTTTCTTTTCATTCCTATATCTTTCTTCTTTTCAGGAGATAAATATATTAAGAGCCGTGGTAATTTGACTTACCCATGTGGCATACTCAATGGACACCCCTGATGTGACATGTTTGAAACTGTAGATCTGCCTTATGTGGAAGTGCAGTTTTGTATCCTGAGGAGGGTACATCTACAATTTCTGAATATGTCATGTCAGGGGTGTGGATTGAGTAGGTCACGTGGGTAAATTAGATTATCACGATTCATATATTAATGGGCGAGATAATTCCATGCAAGTATCCCACTGATCAGCCAAAGCAAAGGAGTGGATCAAAATACAAGAATAGAAGGTATGAACAATGGAAGAATGCTCTCCTGAGCAAAAAGAATCTATGGCTCCTACGCACTTTCACATCAAGATGTGCGATCAAAATACAAGAATAGAAGGTATGAACAATGGAAGAATGCTCTCCTGAGCAAAAAGAATCTATGGCTCCTACACACTTTCACATCAAGATGTGCGATATGAGGTACAATCTTGAGGCCACTTCACCAGTAGTCATAGTGTTTTCCTGGAAATCAAGGGTGGGTATGTTAGGCCAGCCACTTTAGTAAGGACACCTACTAGGGATGAGACATTATCTTATATTTATGGAAATAGTAAATCCAAAATGGACCATTTTTATCCTGTAAATTCTGATTATCCATAAAGAGTGATTAATGGATGGAGAAGATGTTATCCTTAGTATTAATCTTGGGTGGCGGCTAGCGTAAAAAAGCTCTTTTAGAGTATTATGCAACCAGCTTTTATTGATCCAACCGTAGACAAAGTTTAATAATCATTATCATCTACACCAGAGCTCATTAAAAAATATACTAAGTAAATTGACTTTTGGAGATCAAAGAGATCCTTCTACAAAATCATATAGTATGCTGAAGCTCATAAAGAGTACTGCTTCATAGTTTAAGTATCTATTCACAGCGTGGCTTCTCAATACGTTACAAAGCAATTACTAACATAAACACATCACTCTTACTGGTCCTACAAAGCAAGCACAAGAAACTTGAACGAAACTAAGCCGTTTTCTATATGGCATGCAGCCAATGTGTTTAGTCTAAACGACTAATAGGAACATAACACTGTTTTGGAACCCAACTCAAAAAGGTAAAATAAAAAATAAAAAAAGTGGGAGGGAGGCAAAGCAAAAATAATAAGAGGATATAGACTCATTGATGAAGGATTTCAAAATAAAATGGAAGAAACGACCAACCCCCACGATACTAGGACAATCAACCTTTGTTTAGTAGTCGATCACTATAGTCATCATAGGAAGTCCCTTTAGAGCTTTTTTTTTCAATCGGAGTAGAAACGATGACTAAATATCTTGGAGTTGGTGGAGAAGAAATGAAAAGGTGCAGTGATCATTAAAAAAAGAATAGTAATTAGTTCCAAACATCATATTTAATTTCATTGTTTCGTTTTAGCCAACCCCAAATCCTTAAAACAAGATGTCAAATTAGGGCTGTCATTTTGGACAAAAAAATACAAGCTATTCAGCACAGTATAAAAAAACCGACCTAATCCAATGATCCTTCCATTCAATTCAAAGAAATTTTCTCAAGTGAACATTGGATGTTTCCTATCATTTAGAAGGATGTGAAGAATCCGACAGCTAGGATTATTTAACTAGATTTAACTTACTGAACTATCTAATGGTGGAGCCAAAAAGAAAGAAAATAAATCTAACACCTACAAGAAACGAAGGGAAAAAGTAGAAGCATTTACATAAAACTTAGGGCTGTCTGTCTTATTTTCAGCATTTAATGCTGAAAGAAAATAATTCAGCACTTATTAATAAATCAACATGTTTGTTTACTCTATATTTTCGACACTTACGATTGAAAAATAAGTGAAAAAAATTAAGTGAAGTTGGCTCACTTAATTTTTTTGTTGAATCGGTAAACGCTGGTTTTTTTTTTTTTTTGCACGGACAAGCATGCCCTTATGTTTAAAAATATATTACCTCTCATGTCCCCATCTATCCTTCATGAGTATTTATATAGGCACCCCACAAATTAATAAGGGCAACCCACACCGTAGCCGAATTGTTTTGTCTATTATGGGTTAAAAGTTTCTGAATGAGTTGATTTTTGGTGAGAATGATCTCTATGATGAGGAGATCATCCTCGTCAAAAATCAGCCCATCTCAAAACTTCTAACCCCATCAAAACAAGTTCAAGAATCGTAAATCGTCCTTTTTTTTTTTTGGAAACCAGTTTTGATAGGATTAGAAGTTTTGAAATGGGCTGATTTTTTGTGAGGATGATGTCCAGACCATATAGATCATCCTCACCAAAAATTGGCTCATTCCAAAAAATTTAACCTATATAAGACAAAAATAATTGGCTATGGTGTGGGTTGCCTTTATTAATTTGTAGGGTGCTTTTATAATTACCCATCATTCATTTCCATAAAAATTATTCACCCAAAATTAAGTTCTTTCATCTTTGAAATAAGCTAATGGACTACTCCAATTGCTCCTATGAGAGAGAAGATCATGCGTGTTGTATGAACAGATTTAAAATTGGATGAGAAAATTATTATTTTATAATTTAAAATTTTGGTACAATAAATTGTGTATGTAATTTAAAATATCAAAACATATCATCTTTTCCATTTATGCTCTTATTATTATGTGTGATTGAATTAGCAGTTAAATAGAGTATATTGTGATTGAAAAGGATAATATAGTCATTTTATCAGCTTTCAGCAGTAACTAACAAACAATATTTTGTGGTTACAATATTTAATTTGAATCAGTTCAACACTATTCAAACAGGTAAACAAACAACATTCTCAACACTTAAAATCAACGTTTATACAATTTCAACAATTATAATCTTTCAACACTTATTTGTTCAATTTAACAAACGACCCTAAGATACCATATATTCATACATTACCAATACTAGATACAACAAACAGATATCAAACCACAAAACAAATACAAGCACAACTAGCTGGTTCACCAAGTACATATATAACCAAATCGGTAAACAAGTAGGGAAGAGCTTAAGTTCCATCCCTCTCTATGCAACAACTCCGGCATTAGTTATTCCACCCTTAGAAGTGCTGGGCTTTCCAGTAGATAGAGAAGGATTATCACGGGGATTGGTCGAGATGGATTGTTTAGCGGCAGAAACCTCCTCTATAGTTTTTTGGCCTTCAAGAATGGTCACCACTTCAGACATTGTAGGTCTGAGCGTAGGGGACTGATCGGTGCACATCATTGCTAATTCCAACATCATGCTTGCTTGATCCTCTGAATAGCCCGGTCCATCTACAACAGCTCCATCGACCAAATCCAAAAGCTTCCCCTCCTTGCGCAAAACGTAGGCCTGTAGTCTCACACCATAACATAATCTGATTAGTGGTTCATATATCTACAATAATATAGTCAGATGTGTTGTTTTCATATTAGGCAGAGTAACCCCAAGGGGTTGGGCTAGTGGCAAGCAAAGCCTTGATAAGCTCCTCAAGAAGGGTAGGTCAAGTGTTTGAAACCCCACGAAGCAATGAATTCCTTGGGGCCACCCTCCAAGGTCCGGTTGACCCTCGACTCAACCAATTGCATGTAAGACTTTCCGAAGGGGTGGTGTGTGTGGCCATGGAATTAATCTCACCCAAAGGATGGGGATGCCCATGATAAGCAAATATATATATATTTTGTTGCTAATAATATAATACCTTGTCCAAAAGGAATTCCGTCTCCTCATTCGGATGCTCAACTGCATTACTCTTCCCGCTAACAATTTCTAGGGTGACGACTCCAAAGCTGTAAACATCTATTTTTTCTGTTAATATGCCCGCATTGCATACTCAGGTGCCATGTATCCACTACCAGAGAAAACAAAAATTACAATATAAAATAGATTGGGGAAATATCTAATAACCTAGAAACAACCAAACCATATTAGAAGTATTCATGAATCACAACTCTTGCATCCAAATTGGGAAGTGCTACTAAGACTACATTTTCACAATGAAAGTGATATGCTCAGATGTAAAATTGATGTGGTAAAAAGAGGATTTGTTTACTTACTGTGTTCCGCCAAGTTTGGTCATTTGTGTGTGTTCCTCGTCATATGCCCTAGCCAATCCGAAATCAGATATCTTAGCATTGAGGTTTCTGTCAAGCAAAACATTGCTGGGCTTGATATCCCTATGAACAATCTTCAGTTCTGATTCTCCATGGAAGTAAGCTAAGCCCTTTGCTATTCCATGGCAAATCTTATACCTTGTTTGCCAATTACATACCAAGTTGGATCCTGTACCTGTTGATCACCAAGTCTCCACTCATCACGCGTTATGGGGGAAAAAACATGGGGCACCTAAACAATCCATGAGAGGTTGTTAAAGATTACCAAATAAAGCATGGGCGAGGGAATTGTTTTCCATGTACTCGTAAATTAGCAAGAGTTGGTCATCTCCTAAACACCAGCCCCAAAGTCGAACAAGATTGTCGTGTTTCAAGGAAGTAAGGAAAGTTACTTCACTCATAAATTCACGAGTTCCTTGCATTGACTTTTGATAAAGTTTCTTCACTGCCAGTACGAGCCCATCTTTCAATTCAGCCTGCATTCATGGGAAACAATGCATTTGGCCAATATATGAAACAAATGAAAAAAAAAAAAAAAAGGCTAAAAAGATGTAAGCTTCCATAAGAGAAAGAATGCCTTGTATACTGTCGCTGAACCTCCTTAGCCAATCACATTGGCAGGGCTGAAATTTTGAGTAGCATCTGCCAGTTGTTGAAAGGTAATAGATTTTTTTATGAGCTCTGGACCCTGGAGTTCTGTTTCAAGGGAAATGTGTTAAATAAACAAAAATTATCATTAAGTGCATGGTGGGAATGTGAGTGGGTAGCCATATCAGTAAGTGCATAAAATTCTCACCATGTTTGGGTAATTGTTTATGTCTCAGCCAGCCCATTTTCCAAATGACAGCCAAAATCACAAGAGGTATGATGATTGCAGCTATTGCGATTGCAGCTATAATTGCAGGAGATAACTTTTTGCCATGTTTTGCGTCTGAATGAAAGGAAAAGGGAAGTAAGAGATCAAATATTTAGGTAACAGACAATAAAAAAATGTCGGGGAGAGACTATCTTCTACCAGAAGTTATAGAAATCGCTGATAAAAGAGGTCCATAAATTCTAGGTGGAACGAGTATGGACCCTTTGCCAGCCCAGTAGAAGTGGATCTCTAGATGATGGTCTGTGACAGTAGCATTGAATTCCTTAATCGATACTTTTTGCCCCTTTGCTTCTTCTTTGATATTGAAATCCTTCAGTACTCTGATACCCTGCAATGAGAACTTTTTATAATAAAGGCAATAGAACAAGGGTATTGTGCCGTTTTTCAATTATAAGGAGATCCTATTACCTGAATATATACATCAAATACACGGGTCCCCAGCATGCTATAGTCATCTCGGTCTCTGAATACTATTTCAGCAAAGTGAAGTTTTACTGTGTAATTGCCATTACGTACACAAAGGCCATGGTAAACGAGTGAGAGAGGAGAACTGTTGTTTCTAAATACTGATTTCTTATGATAAATAGAGAAGAAGTTAGAACAAATCTTAATTTCGAAATTGAATGTAAAAGAAAAATATTACCTAAAAAGAAATGGTTGAGGTGTGCACAAAGCACTGTCCTAAAACGAAATTCGCCCCTGCTACGGTACCATAGCCTGTAGGCGTTCGTTCTGCAAGATTCAACAACCCACATATCCAAAAGGGTACTCTAAATTGGAACGTAACTTCGAACTCAACGATGTTGTGTGCTCTCACAACGAATAATAAATTAATGATAATTCGAGAATATATAATAGCAGAGAAAATCAAGTAGTTTAAATCGACTAAACAATTGATATAAATAAAAGAGAAAATGATTGTACACACACTGGTTCAAAACAAAATTTAAATTTAAAAAACGTCTAGAATTTTGAAATAAAATTGGGCTTGGGCCTTGATAATTAAAGCAAAAATGGGCCTTTGCGCGTACCCACGTGAGGTGTAAATCCTAGATTTTGCACCCCCCCTGCGCGCACGTCGTACGTGCGCACACGCATTAAGGTTTTCGGACCGGTGGATCCAAATTCCAACTAGAACTATGGGTTTTCCTCTTGGACCCCCGTGAGCCCGCCCACTACTTCTATCCACTTTAAAGCTATTAGAAGCACAACTACTTAAGAATTGCAAATCAATTCTTCTCCTAGTCGATGTGGGACTAAAATTACTCAAGGCAAAACCAAAACTATCAATTAAACTAAAAGCAATAAAGTAAAAAGCATAAAGCATAAAGTATAAAGCATAAAGCAAACATGGGATTTAAATACCCTATGGTTAATAGATTAATTTTCCATATGGTTGCAATTAAATGAATATTAAAGGGTTTTCCAATTCAACCCTCTAAATTCCAACAAGAACTGCATGCGATTGTATATGAAGATGCATCAGGCAAAACATTTACGCATGACAAGTTCCTTATGTAGTGTCGTGGACTGTCAGATTTTGAAATGAAGTCTCCTGAAATACTGTAAGCCCAACTATTATTCGGACTTATGTAGAAAGGTAACGTGCTATTATCTTGTTCATAGTACTTCCCATCAATGGTTGCACCCTCTCCACCACAATTGATATACAAGGAAGAATCTGCAAGAAACATGCTTGTCACTGGCTTATTTGTGACTAAATACCTTTATTATTATTATTATTATTATTATTATTATTATTATTATGAACGAACAATGAACCTTTAAAGAAAATGAGCCCAAAATATTCCCTAGCTCAGCAGATGCATGCTGGGGATTTTTTACAGTGTCGATGTTATTTGGATACAATTAGATTTTAAATTCCATTTGAAAGGTCCATTCATTTGAATTTGGAGCCTACAAACTCACTCAAGTTTATTAGCCTTATTTTAGTTGGCTTAGTTGAAGATTGTACAATTATGTTTTAACTAGGGAGGCGCTAGTCATGGTAATGAAAACATTGTAGTAATCACCTATTCTCTCAAGAATGTATTTCCTATGTCAGCCAATAAATTTCAATAAAGTTTTTACTCATTTTTGGTCCCTGGCTAGGTTTTGTACTGAGATCTATTTTTCATTAAATGGCCTTTTGAACCTCAGATTCCACTACCAATTTTTCTGCATTGACTCTCCAAAACATCTTGTCACTCTTAATCCAAAGATAATTTCTCTTTTGAGAACTCCACACAGGTGGAGCAGCCAATCATTCTGGCCAAGACAAGACCATGGCCCTCATTGAGGATCGTGTCTATTGACCAAGTCTCAAGCAAGCTGTAGTTAAGATTATAGGGCAATGTAGGACATGTCAGCTGGAAAAACAAAAGAAGCAAAACACGGGCTTGTATACCCCTTCGCCAGTGCTACGTTCCACGTGGCAAGACATCAACATGGATTTTGTGCTAGGCCTCCCAAAGACTATTTAGAAGCACGATTCCATATTTGTGATAGTGGATCGTTTCCTGAAAATGGTTCACGTCATTGCTTGTTTTAAGGCTCCAATGCATCTAACATAGCAAAGATTTTCATTGAGGAAGTAGTTCATTTGCATGGGTTGCCAAGGACTATAGTGTCTGACCAGGATGTTTGATTCATGAGTTATTTTTGGAAGACACTGTGGCACATGATGGGGACTACGCTCCAATTTTCAACGTGTATCACCCACAGACGGATGGTCAAACTGAGATTGTCAATATCAATAGGAAATTTATTGAGGCGTCTAATAGGAGAGAATGTTAGATCGTGTGATTCATTACTGTCCATAGATGAGTTTGCATATAATAGCTCCAATAATATAACCACAGGCATGAGTCCATTTGAAGTAGTACATGGCTATAAACCTAGGAAGAATGTAGATCTTATACTTATGGCAGTCTCACATGGGCCTTCATAAGAAAGGAGATTCAGTTAGGACTACACAATTAATGTAATGCAAACAGCATTGTGCTTCCAAATAATACTGTGTGACAGCAATTTTGCTTTGGTAATGTCATTTTTAACAGAAAACTTGGCTGAATGTAAAAATAATCATTGAGGCATGGATTCTAGAACAATAAACTTACAGTTCGACATTTTACCAGGACACTGCTCATTCATGATTTGCAACGGAGAAAATCTACAAAGAGAGGTACATTTATTAAAAACACTGAACTTGTATAGCTTCAAAATGAGTAAGAACCCTTTTCAACTAATCAAAATGAAAAAAAATGCAACAAAAAAGACTTAGAGCTTACCCAAAAGATTCATTTTGACCGCAGCATGCAAAGGAGTTCCTGAAGAATATAAAGGAGAATTCATATATGACAAATTCATAATAAATTAGAAATTACAGAGCACAAAAGAACATGCTTGATGCATTTTTCTCACATGTATGACTTGTTAGTCAGCTGTGAAGGTACAGTTGTGAAATTATTGTATGAAAAATCCCTGCAAGATAAGAATTTAATAAAATAATGAAGAAGAAAATAGGAATATTCCTGTCAAAGGGAAACTTTACAAAATCACCGTAAACTCTAGTATTCCTTCTATGCAGAAATTGCATATTAAGATATAATAATAGCACAAAAGCACGTGAAATCAACAACACACCAGAGTTGATGTGGAAGAGAAGTGAAACAAATTTATACAAGTTGAATTTTTAAACATCAGCTGTTAAAGAGAAGGTATGGAGTAACCCAGCAACTATTGCCACGTAACATGCAATCACTGGAGATTGGTCAGTACAAATTTCTCTCATGCAAATCACCATGAAAAAATACATTCTTCACATCAAGTTGGTAAGGACGCCAAGAAAGATTAATAGCAACGGATACAATAAGTCAAATAGATTAAACTAGGAAATAGAAAAACACTTCTTGGAATAATCAACTCTATAAGACTAAGTATGTCATTTCACCACTAATCGAGCTTTTAAATGTTTGACCATGCCAACAAGAAGATAGGTATATCAGTGAGTTTGTGTGATTAGAGTGAAATGCATACATCTCCTTGGTCGCAATTTATTTTGAGCCAACACGAGAAAGAGCTTCTCAAAGAGAGGACAACAGAGTAGCAGATTTTCTTGGAACAACAAGTGTACATAGATACTCATTATACATAGGAACTTTCTTCCCTAACTCTTGTACTCATTAACAATGAATATATAATAGTTACTTGACAAAGGAAATAAAAACTCCAATCTATTAAAAATAAATCAATTTTAATAATAAAAACTCCAAACTAATCAGTGGATAACATGCAGTAACTAGAGGCAATCTATAGTAAGTCCAACTTGTCAACCTTATCAAAATGCTCCAAACACTACTAAATAACATATAATGAGAATGCTATTCACAAAGCTAGAGAGAAATTAAAATATCAAAAATAAAAATAAAAATTACATACAGATAGTTTGCATTTGAACCTGGGACCCACTCAGGGATTCGTCCACTTAAATTATTTCTTGTGAGGTACCTGAACAGAAAACACTCCTCTTTTATCAGTTTTAACTGACTCAACAAATGACAAGTAATGATTAATTACAATTACGTGACCTTTTCCCATAGCCACTTACAAGAAATTTACATTGTGAAGACTTTTTGGGATTTCTCCTGTCAAGTTGTTAAAGCTCAAGTCACTGCAAGAGAAGATACCAAGCATCCAGTAAAAAACCATTATAAAAAAAGATAAACATTTGCAAGAAAAGAGTAATTGGTATTATTGTTGAAAGAGTGAAGCTGATCTGTAAGATCGAAGTTGTAATCAATCAACCTCCAAATTCTGATGAGGACATCTGAGATTATGAGCCTTTCCATTGAATGATTAATTAAATTTTATTGCTTTATTTAGTTTTATTCTTATGAGGTTCTGTTTTAGTGATTATGTTTAGTGTTTAGGCTTATTTTTTATGTTGTTTTAGTCCATGGTCATAGTATAGATGTTTAGGAGCAATTTGGCTACTATATCATGTCTTTCTAGTGAGTTTTCATATGTTGAAAATTCACAGGAGATATTACAGGATTGGGACATAGATGACATTTTTTGGTTTTGTTATATTTAAGTTTAATTCTTAGCCAATAGGTCTTGTTATATTGATTAATGACTTATATTAGATTAGGGTTTTGAGTCTTCTATAAATAGTGTAAAGACATTATTATAGATTTTTATTATTATGAGATACTGAATAAAAACTTAAAGGTTTTCTAGAGATTGGATGTGTGGTGTGAATTCATGGCTCTTCGTAATGTGATTCTTGGGTAGAATTACTTTTCTTGGTGTGATTCCAAGGTAATAATCCCTACTCTTCATCTTCTCCCCTTTATTGATCTTCTTCTCCATTCCTTTTTTTTCTTGATTTTTTTGTCAATATAACATGCTATCTTCCTTAAGATCCCTCATTTTAATATTTGGGAGTAGACCTATAGGATTGTAACTTAGCCTAGGAATCATTTGCAATTGCTTATCAGGTTTTCTTTAATAATCTCTGGTGGAACTAGTTTATTTTATGAATGTCGAGTGTTTCACCTGTCTAGGTGCATTTTTGAGCTGACTCAATCGATTGACTTGATGATTGCCAAGCAAAGTTGGCAAGTTGGTTCCATTGAATTATGGGGCCGAGTCACCATGATATTCCAACCAAGCCGGGTCGACTTGACCAAACATGAAGTTCACTCAACAAGTTATAAAACTATGTAAACATGAACTCTCTTTTTGATATTTTCCTAGGAGCAATCAAATAATGGAATTGATTTTCCCATGACCATTTTCCAAAGGATTTCTTATTCCCTTGAAAAACAACTCCCACCAATCAAGCAGACCCTAGTTTTTTTTTTTTTGATAAGTATAATCTATTGATAAAGGGGAAAAGAGTACAAGGAGGCTGAGGAGGCCTCACAACGAGCAACAAAATAAAAAAAGAAAAGATAAAGATAAAACTTCAAGAATTACATAAAGAGTTCCATCTAAAAACAAAGTCATCAAAAGAAGTTCCCCCAAAGTCTATGTTCTGTTTAGACCAAAGATACCAATCAAGCAGACCCTAGTTAGGTTCCCAAATCCTCGACCCTCTGAAGTTTAATCTCCTCTGGTTGGTTTCACTTCGAAAATCAAGTCAATCTACAATTCAATAAATTAACGGAGTTCACAAGGGAGTCCAATCTTCCTTTGCATTTAATACTACCCCATTTTAGTGTGTTGGCCTCCCTTGTTTTAATTAATTTCAACCTGTAGGAATCATAACTTACTGACAGGTTGTCTCACATCCTCGAGTTTTGTGCTTTGGTTGTGTTCCCAATGCGTGAGATTAGCCATGTCAATTGTTGGCAAAGAGGTCCCTTCGTCATCAGAGTAGGCTTCTCAAGGGAAGCACACTATTGTCACTCCGGTCAGGGAGTCTCAGATGATACTCGGGATAAAGGTTTATTTTTAAGAATATCCCTAGAAGTTTCATTGGTGGGATGGGAGTCTAGTTGGAATTCATCGACTGGCTCAATATCTGTCAGTGAAACGAGAATGAGATACAATCGTATCCCAAGGTGCCACAAGTTGCATTGTGGAGGTAAGGATATTGGCCCTCCAATACCTAGTGACAATCTTCATGATCTTATTATAGCTATGGACTTGCGATAACTAAATCTTAACAAGGTAACTGAACTGATCTACACCAATCAGTAATCTTGTAAAATGTAAAATCAATGTCTTATAGAAAGATACTTGAGGACATATTGGTGTCAGAAGACGATTAAGTTCCCAATTCCCAAAAGATTGGAGCAATCTTTTTACTGATCATATATAGATTAAATCTTTCATCTATGAGTGGTGCCAATGAATCTGAAGTATCAAAATACCCTAACAGCTAAGAGTTTGAATTAAGGAACAGACAATTCACACAAGAAAGCATAAAAATGAGTATTTTATTGGAGAGGACTTACAGATGTTTTAATAATTTTGTGTCAATTTCTTCAGGGATTGCACCAGTTACTGAGCAATTCCTCAATATTCTGCAGCAACAGTTGGCAAGTGAGAGAATTGGTAAGTGCATTAATGAAATATGTGATGCTTCTAAAGCTTGAACACACAAAACCTGAGTCACTATCGAACACCAACATTACGTGTTTTGGACACACTAATCCCCATCAAATTGTAATATTGCTTTGATACGCAAAGAGATGTATTATCAAATATTTAGTTCAAAAAAGTATGCAAGGTAAACTTATATAAACAGAGCACACATCATTACTGGGAGAAAAGATATTTGATAAATTGGAATGTATCAAATAAGAAATTTTTGTGGATGATTTAGACCCATGCCCGGCATAAATATATATTTTTATTTATTTAAATGGAATGCCCATGATAAATAGAATAATTGCATGATGAATTGGAACTCTCACAGTAATGTCAACTCTGATAATCCTGACAAAAGTGACAAAGAGAAATACTTGTTGCCATTTAAGTCACTAACGAACCTGGTACATTTCAAAATCGATTAGTGATACAATGAAAAAGGAGTTTCTATGCCATGCCCAGAAAAACAACTGCACTTAACAGTTTTTGCAGTCCTGTCAATTTAGAAATTTCTGATGGCAAAGGCCCTTCAAAATGATTTCCAATGAGTAACCTGTGAAGTGTAACACACAATCTAATCATCCTCTCTAAAGTATTTTCACTTGTATAATATTCTACAAGACCAGCAATTAATGAATTCATCTTTGGAGACCCCAAATTCTCATTGGTCCACGTGAATTGAAAGGAATTCTGAAATAACTAAATTACCCATATTAGATCACGTTGGTATGTTTTTCAATACGTGTGGACCAATGAGAATGCGGGATTTCCAAAATCACACTCAACATTATTACAACTCTAACCCATTTTACCTCGAGCTGAAAATACATATTACAGAAACAGATAAAACTTTTGGTCAAGTTACCTAACTATATAGGTTCTTGAGATATTTACATACTAAGACAAATTTTACCAACTATGTAAAAAAATTTGGTGAATTTACCTTTATACCCCTTTGATTTTAAAATACTGCAAAAAACATTTTGAAAATGAAGGGGCATAAAGGTAAATTCACTACAACATTTACGTAGATGGTAAAATTTGTCTTAGTATGTAAATATCTCATAAATGTCAACCAAATAAAATGTTGATCATAAATGTCAGTTTACCATTTTTGGAATTAAAGTAAATAGTTCATTAGAACAGGAATTTCCCAATTTTGGTAAATCATCCTTGATTTTAAAACTAAAAAGGTCCAAATTATGTCAAAATAGAAGCTTACAGATATCTAAGTTTTGTCCAATTCTTGATGAAAGTAGGTATCGAACCACTCAAATTGTTTCCATTTGCAGCACTGCAATTATCGAATCAAGCTCATTTCAACAACTGAATCAAATTATCTTGGCAAGCTAACTACATTCTAGAAGCAAAAGATCAAAGACTTACTAGAATTTTGAAGAAATTTTTTTTTCTTACACTGTTGTAAGATTCTTTAGGTTTCCGAGTGCTGATGGAAGATTTCCTCCAAGTTGGTTCTCCCCAACATCACTAAGGGTTTCAAAAAAAAAATGACAATTTGTGAGTTTGAAACAAAATTAGAGAATTAATGAAGCGTTTTTTCAAGTGTTGAACAGATGTTACAAATATGTGAGAGAGGAGATGTCTCCCAATTCATCTGGAATTGATCCGTTTAACCGATTTACTTCGAGGATCCTGCAAATGAAACCAAATATTTGCCGAGTAGGCGCAATTAGGAAAATAATCGCAAATGGCGCAGATTAGCATTGGAAGGAGACGCTACTTACAGTATTTGGAGAAACGTCAATTTCCCAAATGTTGGTGGTATGGAACCTTCAAGGTAGTTGTATCTCAAATCCCTGTGGCGGGAAAAGAGGGGTTTCATTTAAAGAAATTTGTATTGCCATACCAACCTTTACTTACAACATACCAATCCTCTTTAAATTAGGGTTTTCCAAAAACGAGGGCAACTTATGTTCAAATTCCAGTTTCGGTGCACTGTTCATTTTAATTCTCAAAACAAGCTTTTTACAATGAATTCGGCACTTTTATAATCAATGAATTCGTTAATAAATTACCAATGTGATCGTTGATAAAGCAAAATCACTGATATTTTATTAACAAATTCATTAATTATACATTAATTTCAATTAGAATGGAATGGTTAACAAATTACTCTACCCATTATTACGTTGTTTCCAAACAATGGTTTCAAATCTTGGTTTGACACTTGTTTTGTTCATGGACAAGAGTGGTCTCACATTATCTATTCATGGACGAGAGTGGTCTCACATAAGTCATCTTGTCTCTGTGATATATATATAGGGAAATGTTCAGCAACAAACATTTTTCAAAACATGGGTTAGAAGTTTTGGAATATGCTGATTTTTGGTGAGGACTATCTCTATGGTGAGGAGATCATCATCAAACATCAGCCCATTCCAAAACTTCTAACCCCATCACAAATGATTTACAAAAAATGGACGATCTATAATTTTTCAACTTGTAAACATGGGGTTAGAAATTTTGGAATAGGCTGATTTTTGGTGATGATGATCTCCTCACCATAGAGATCATCCTCACCAAAAATCAGCCTATTCCAAAACCTCTAACCCATGTTTTGAAAAATGTTTTGCCAAAATGTTTGTTGCTGAACGGGACCCATATATATATATATATATATATATATATATATATATGGGAAATGTTCAGCACCCAACATTTTGCCCAACATGTTTTGTCCAACATGGGTTGGAAGTTTTGGAATGGGCTGATTTTTAGCGAGGATGATCTCTATGGTGAGGAGATCATCATCACCAAAAATCAGCCCATTCCAAAATTTCTAACCCCATGTTTACAAGTTGAAAAATTATAGATCGTCCATTTTTTGTAAATCATTTGTGATGGGGTTAGAAGTTTTGGAATGGGCTGATGTTTAATGATGATCTTCTCACCATAGAGATAGTCCTCACCAAAAATCAGCATATTCCAAAACTTCTAACCCATGTAAGACAAAACATGTTGGGCAGATTGTTGGGCAAAATGTTTGGTGCCGAACGGGACCCTATATATATATATATATATGGGTCCCGTTCAACACCCTACGCTTTACCCTACATGTTTTGTTCTGCATGGGTTAGAAGTTCTAGAATAGGCTGATTTTTTGTGAGGAAATCATCCTTACCAAAAATCAGCCCATTTCAAAATTTCTAGCCCCATGTTTACAAGTTGAAAAATCATGGACCGTCCATTTTATCCTACGTGGTGAGGATGATCTCTATGGTTAAAAATTTTATCCTACGCTTTGTCTTATGTGTTTTGTCCTAAATGGGTTAGAAGTTTTGGAATGGGCTAATTTTTTGTGAGGATGATCTCTACGGTTACAAGATCCTCCCAACCAAAAAACAGCCCATTTCGAAATTTCTAACCCCATGTTTACAAGTTGAAAAATCGTGGACCGTCCATTTTTTGTAAACCATTGTTGATGGGATTAAAAGTTTTGGAATGGGCTGATTTTTTGTGATGATGATCTCTAAGGATGATCTCCTCACCATAGAGATCATCATCACCAAAAATCAGCCCATTCTAAAACTTTTAACCCATGTAGGATAAAACACGTATGGTAAAGCATAGGATAAAATGTAGGGTGCCGAACGAGACCCATATATATGTATATATGGTGGCGTTCGAAGGCCCTAAAGAGAGTCAAACATTGTGCCAAACATTTTTCAAAACATGGGTTAGAAGTTCCGGAATTGACTCATTTTTTGTGAAGAGGATCTCTATGATGACAAAATCATCCTCACAAAAAATCAGCCCGTTCTGAAACTTTTAACCCTATCAAAAGTGGTATACAAAAATTGAACGATCCACGATTCTTCAACTTGTAAATTAAGGTTACAAGTTTCGAAATGAGTTGATTTTTGGTGAAGATGATCTTTTTCATCATAGAGATCATCCTCACAAAAATCAGTCCATTCCAAAACTTCTAACCCATGTTTTGAAAAATGTTTTGCAAAATATTTGGCTCTCTTTAGGGCCTCCGAACCCTCCCCATATATATTGTCCCGTTCGACACCCTATGCTTTACCCTACGTGTTTTGTCCTACATGGGTTAGAAATTTTGGATTAAGCTGATTTTGGTGAGGATGATCTCTATGGTGAGGAGATCATCCTCACCAAAAATCAGCCTATTTCAAAACTTCTAAACCCATCAAAAATGGTTTACAAAAAAAGGACGATCCATAATGTTTCAACTTGTAAACATGAGGTTAGAAGATCCTCACCAAAAATCAGTCCATTCCAAAACTTCTAACCCATATAGGACAAAACACGTAGGGTAAAGAGTAGGGTGCCGAACATTTCCCATATATATATATAGGCTGATTTTTTGTGAGGATGATCTCTATGATGAAAAGATAATCCTCACCAAAAATCAACTCATTCTGAAACTTGTAGCCTTAATTTACAAAATGAAGAATCGTGGATCTTTCGATTTTTGTATACCACTTTTGATAGGGTTAGAAGTTTTGGAATGGGTTGATTTTTGGTGAAGATTATATCTACGGTTAGAAGATCTTCCTCACCAAAAATCAACCCATTCCGAAATTTCTAGCCCCATGTTTACAAGTTGAAAAATCGTGGACCGTCCATTTTTTGTAACTCATTTTTGATGGGATTAGAAGTTTTGGAATGGGTTAATTTTTTTGTGATAATGATCTCCTCACCATAGAGATCATTCTCACAAAAAATTAGCCTATTCCAAAATTTCTAACCCATGTAGGATAAAACACGTAAGGTGTCAAACGGGACCCATATATATATATATATATGTAGGGAAGCGTTCGGAGGCCCTAAAGAGAGCTAAACATTGTGCCAAACATTTTTCAAAATAGGGGTTAGAAGCTTTGAAATGAGCTGTTTTTCTGTAAGGATGATCTCTATGGTGAAGAGATCATCCTCACCAAAAATTAGTTCATTCTAAAACTTCTAAGCCTATTTTACAAGTTGAAGAATCGTAAATCGTTCTAGTTTTGTAAACTAATTTTGATGGGGTTAGAAGTTTCAGAATGGATTGATTTTTGGTGAAGGTAATCTCTACATCATAGAGATTATCCTTAAAAAATTAGCTCATTCTGAAACTTCTAACCCATATATATATATGGGAGGCATTCGGAAGCCCTAAAGAGAGCCAAACATTTTTCAAAATAGGGATTAGAAGTTTCGGAATGAGATGATTTATATGGTGAAGAGAACATCCTCACCAAAAATTAGCTCATTCCAAAACTTTTAACCCTAGTTTACAAGTTGAAGTATCATTGACTATTTATTTTTTTGTAAACCACTTTTGATAGGGTTAAAAGTTTCGGAATGGACTAATTTTTTGTGAGGAGGATCTCCTCATCATAGAGATCATCCTTGTAGATACGTGATTCTCGATTACAAGTGCCACCTCCATAAAGGTTTGAAGTCGTCACCATTCATATTGTAAGAAGGTGTGAATGGTCACCCGATGTACATTATAGGAAGAGTGTCATTTTTGGCGTTTAGAAACTCTCGATGGATAAGGTACCAATCAACCTTGAAATCAGGGTAAACGGTTCGATTGGAGAAAATGAAAGATGTTAGGCATCTTTTTCTCCCCACCAAGTAGTGGTAACCTCAACGTAACTCGATCATTTTAATTGAAAATGTAAAGTCAAAATAAAGTGCAACGTGTCGATAACTTGTACTTTAAGCAGAGATTTATTTTTGGCTTGATTATAAGATCATTTCATTGAAAGAGATGATCCTTATAAATCCTTAGCCTTGGGAATAACACATTTTGAAAAGTGTTAGCGATGGTTATGGATTCATTCTCATAAGTAGAGAAGGACCCAAAAATTGATTGCCTAAAAAAGATTTAAAAGGTCCAAAAATCGATTTTGTTTTGAAAATAGTTACAACCTCTATACTTTCAACCGAATCGAAGTCTGATCTATTGGAGATAAGGGAGGGGGAACATTACATTTTGTCTTTCTAAAAAGAAATTAAAGAGATGAGGAGATAGTAGAAGAGGGCTATAGAGAGGATAGAGAGAGAAAGGGGGGGGGGTATGAATTCTTTTGACCCACCTTGAGACCCTTTCTTCATTCTTCTTCTTTTATATGTTCTTCTTTGAGTTATTGTTGGAATATGAGAGTATATTTCTTTTAGATTAATATGATAGAGTGATAATGACAATAGAAAAGAGTTGAGGAAAGATTTTTAATGTAAGACTTGGTATCCATTTTGAAATATAAGGGGGGTATTTATAGGTATTGGGTGGTTATTTGAGGGATATAATAGGGTGAAGTGTTGGAAGAATAAAGAATGACATAGGTTTTGAAGGTAGGAGGTATAAAATTTAGAGTTGGGATAAGGGTAGTTGTGTAATGAGTGAAAATGGTAATGTTTAGATCCAAATGGTTTGAATCTTACCCAATCATTTGGGTGGAGTGTTTGGTGAGGTGAGATGAGTGATGTGAAATAGGGAGAATAGGGGGTGTAAGGGAGGGGTTTGTTAATTGAGTGTTAGGTAGGTTGAAGAGATGAGGTGTTTAGATTAGGAAAATGAGTTGTGTAAAGGGTTGGTTGATTGAATTTGAGAGGGTTAAGGAGATGATGACATGTGTAAAAAGGGTTGGGGAGGTGAGGTGATTAGATGAGTTGATTGGTGAGAATGGGTGTTTGATTGAAGAATATGGGTGTGGGTTAGGTTTGTGAGAGTGATTTTGTAAGAAATGATGAGGGGAGGTGTGGGTTGTGATGTGAGTTGGTGAGGGTGTTTAAAGAAAGGTGATGGACTAGGGGGTATGAATTGTAATGTGGGTGGTTAGTTTTGTTAGAGAAATGTGAGGTGGGTAGGTTAGGAAAGAGTATGGGTTGAGATGATTTTTGGAGAAAAGTGATGTGGGTAGATGGATTGTTAGAGAAAGGTGATGAGAGTAGGTAGTTGGATGAGGGAGGTGAGTTAGAGTAATGACATGTGTCTTATTTAGTGATCAAGATGGTGATTGGTTGATATGGATTATGGTTTGTGGGTTAAGGTTATGAGTGTGAATGTGGATTTAATATGAATAAAGGTTTGTGGGCTTTAGTGTATTGGGCTTGAGTTTTAGGAAGCGTTTTGAGTTATTTGGAATTGGGTAGGATTTATTTATGATGGATTTTTTAGGGTATGTGAATTTTAGGGTTTGGATAATATAAAATTAGGTTTAGGTTGGGTTGGATAAGGAGAGTTGAGGGCTTGTGAGCCCTAAACGGGTTTAGGGTATTTTTCAATTTGGGAGCGGAACGGTGAAGGGTAGGGAAGGTGGTGGGTATCCAAAGTCTCATTAATTTTATTCATCTTTTTAGGGATTTTAGGAATCCTTAGATTGGTCAAAATGTTACGTGTTGACAAATTGGATTTTTTAGGCTCGTTGGTGAATTTGATTGAAAATTAGGTATTTTGTGTTTCGGGAGTGAAACGATGAAGTTGGGGGTATGCAAAGTCTTTTGAGTGGGTCCTTTAGACCTTTAGGGGTTTTAGGAACCTATGAATTGATAAAAAATGATGAATTTTGTCGATTTGGACTTTTTAGGCCCGTTAATGATTTTTATTGAAAATATGATATTTTTGGGCCTTTTTAAGTGGGGGTCCATTCAAATTGGGGTGTCTACAATCCTCACCAAAAATCAACTCATTCCGCAACTTCTAACCCATACATTGAAAAAATGTTTGGCACAATGTTTAAGTGCTCTAAATGCCACCATATATATATATAAAAGGTATAGTTCATGGGACAATAATTGTGACAAAATCTATGACAATGATTTTTGTCTTATATGGGTTAGAAATTTCGGAATAAACTGATTTTTTTATAAGGATGATCTCCTCACCATAGAGATCATCCTCACCAAAAATCAACTTATTTCGAAACTTCCAACCCCATAAAAAATGATTTACAAAACAATTGATGGTCCACGATCCATCAAAAGTGATTTACAAATTATTGGTAAAAAAATCGACTATTCACATTCTAAATCACTTTTGATGGGGTTAGAAATTTCAGTTTGAACTGATTTTTTTTTAGAATGATCTTCTCATCATAGAGACCATCATCACAAAAAATCAGCTCAATCTGAAGCTTCTAACCCATATTTTGAAATTTTACTTTTATTACATTGTTTTTACATATATTTTTACTTATCCCATGATCCGTCTCATATATGTATAATTGTATGACATTATATCTTTATCCCTATTGCAACGAGAAAGAGCGAGTATGGTTCATATAAAACCTACATTAGTTAATTTTTCAAATCTCAAAAGTTTTTGCATTACATTAAACAACACATCATGTTATTAAGTTAGACTTTTTCTTTGAAATTTCTAAAATAAGTATTTAAATTAATTACAAAGATAATATTATAATCTTCAATGACACAATTTGTTGTAACGCATTTGCAAACAGATGTGCCACCCAGTTGGTATGTAAGCTCAGAAGGACGTACATGTATGTTAAGGAGCTTAGGCTACCCAAACTGTCAGGTATGGTCTGAGACAAGAAGTCACTGGATTAAGGTAAAACCATGATTATATGAAATATAAATTAAAAAATCAGGATCAAGTGTGTAAAAACCCTTTCCTATAGGGTTTAAAATACATCAGATTTCAAACCAAGCTGTTTTCTACATTTACAAATAATCAATTATATATATAATCAAAGAGTATGATATTGCATAAAAAAAAATCTATTTAATAATCGTGTCACAAACTTAAACCTAAACCCAATCCTTGTTTTTTTCTTGGGATCAATAAGACTGTTTTTAATGAGTTCAATAACTCGGTGTTGGCAGAATTTAAACCCAAGTCTATAATATCATCAGCTAAAATTTTTACCAACTAAGCAAATTGGAACATGTACAAACCCAACCCATTTATAAATAGTATACATGGACTGACCCAATTTGTTTAATAAAATTCTAATTTTTATTGAAAAAAAATAAGTTTCATTTCCACTCAAAAAATAAAATATCATTACTAAAAATAATGTCGCGCAACATAAATCAATATCTACCAATATAAATTAAGTATCATAGAACATAAACCAAGTTTTACGACTGAAAATAGGTCATTCAAATTTTTAAAAAAAAAATAATTATTGATATAATTAAAACTATACATTAATGACAAAATAATTAAATATGTCAAAAAAAGTTAAACGGGTTAATGCCTCTAACCCAGACCCGACCCATTTAATAATCGTGTTAGATGAGTTGGCACTATTTTGATTCAAACCCAATAATTTCGTATCGTTTTCGAGTCATGTTCATGTGGCTAGCAATGAGTCAAATAAGGCCTCTATCGACTCCATACCTGAATTGAAATACACATACTGATACCCTATTTCTTACCTGAGTTTTAGAGTAATACCCAAATCTGGAATTTTACCCAAGTTTTAGGAGGATAACTATACCTGACTCTTGGGTCACCCAAAATTTTACCTTCTATCTTGAACTTTTTTTTTTTTTTACTTTAATGAAAAAAAATTACATAATAAAAATCGTAATTATTTATATATATAATGTAAAATTATAATTTTTCCCTCTGGTAAATGGATAATCAATTAGGATATGAGGTATGTTCATACCTAACCCTACAAAACTTTTAGATAAATGGGTATCAGATAATATTACCTAAATTCTTAATCGGGTAGAAAAATGTTGGTCATATCCAATTTATTCTGGTTAGATGAGTCGGGTAGACAGGTATTATCTGACCCATTGCCAACTGTATATTCACAAGTTGTGTTAAGATTGCCACTCTAGCTGTGATAGATCTCCCAAGGTGTCAGGTATCGAACCACTGAGCTTGTAATTAGAGAGGTCCTTGTCAAAGTAAAAGACATGACGTTGTTAATCGTTAGTCCATATCTGGTCACTTGTGAGAATACAAATGTTAAAGCTCAATGTAAGATGCTCCATTGAGATTGGAATGTGACTCAACCTTGCAAGCATTATTATTAGTCATTTCTATTTAACTATTAAACTCATACTTAAATTTTATACATAATCTTTTGTTGATATAGTCATGATAAATCAATTTTAAAAGATGATCATACCTCTCATTTATGGATGAGGTACAATTTCTTTGTAGATAAAATGTGAAAAAAAAAAAGATAATTATAGTTTCCAATGGTATTGTATACAAAATCAATTGACTCAGCCTAGTTATCATAAATTTTGTCCAGATTTTCAAAATATCAGGCTAGTGATCCTAGAAAATGGGATGGGAGATTTGTAATGACTTTATCACTTGATTTATAATTTTTTTAAAACCATGCTTTCACACAATCTTTTACCTTATACACAATTGGAATATAATTTCGTGCCCCCATTCTCGGCTACAAAATGACTCGTGGCACACGTTTTGGGTCAATTAACATAATAACCAAATGCCGATTTTTTCTTTCTAACAGAGCTCACAGAAATCCAGGATCCACCAATCACATGAATACACTTGTGATTGATGACTGGCATTCCTAATTCTATTCTTGTATGAGTAGAATTATTGATAAAAATGCCCTTACATTACATTATCTTTACTATTATTATAATCACAAGGGACAAATAGAAAAAAAAAATTCAGAATGGACGACAAAGTGAATCCACAATAGTTACTATTTTTTTTTTTTTTTTCAAATTACGGGAAGTCCTTGCATTACATTAAACAACACAACACGTAATAAATCTAAATTATCTATTTGAATTGAATTTTTAAAATAATGTCTTCAATTAATTATAATATATATATATTTACTAATCGAGTGTCCGGACCATTTTGCTCGCACCACGACTAATCTCGAGGAAGACTACCACAACAACCTATCGTCATAGTCCCCCAGTTAAATCATGAGAAAAACTCAAGAGGGGAATCAAACCGGTGACGTGCGCCTAACTCACACTTCACGTGCTCGCCCTTACCACTTAGACAACCAATGGGTGGATTATTAATTAATCATAATTTTAAATAATACTAATTTTAGAACTCACTATTATGTATATATAAAATGAGAAAGACTTACAGATACTCCAAGGATGTTAGACTAGCGAAGCTGTCAGGTATGGGGCCACACAAGTTGCTACCATGAAGATCCCTGTAAATTAGAGTAAAATCTATGTTTATATGAAATAGTAAAATTGATCAAAGAGAATAATACCACACAAAATTTTTTAGTAAGGATTTACAAGTGAGGGAGGTGTGACAGATCTCCCAAGGTGTTTGGTATCGAACCATTAAGCTTCTTATTAGAAAAATCACTGTCGAAGGAAAAGACATGAATTTGTTAATCGTTTGGTCGCTTGTGAGAATGAAAAAAATAAATGTCAAGCTAAATATAAGACAAACCATTGAGATTAAAATGTGACTCAAACCTTAGAGCATTGTTATTAATCATCTCTTTTTACGAGTTAAATTTATATTCAAAGTTCAGATAAAATCATAAATTGATTATTTTTTATATTGCTGGAACTTGCCCAACAATGCACATTATATTTTGAATGACAAGATTAACCCTCATTTGAAATGATCGATCTATAAAAATATAATTTTATCGTCCAACATAACTTTAAAATTTTATCTACTTTAAATTGATGTGGCTATAATCCACTCTAAGGTATGTTAAGTAACAAATTAACGACATAAATTTGAATATTATGATATGAATCCCCACTCCAGGGTTTTATCTGTAACAAACTTGATAAAATGAGATTTGGTGGGTAACAAACTTCATAAAGCAAGGTTCATTGGAGTTGTCAGAACTGCAACGGAGTTTTTGTAATAAATATGCAATAGTTAGGTCTGTCAAGTAAATCTCATATAAACTAATGAAAAATGATCTTAAATCCCTAAGGTTTCTTCCTTAAAATCAGTCATTCAACCTCTTGAATGTGATGATGATATACCCCTTTATATTTTGACAAATATTTTATATACGTTACTGCATGAACCTCTCGACCTCAATCTTCTTTCATAAACTAAAGATAAAAAGAAAATGACGTCAATGCCATCATCATCGTATTCATTGTCTTGATCATTGTAATCATCACATTGTCACAATCGTCATTGCCATTATTGTACTAAAAATGATTGAAAATGATTCATTTTAGGAAGAAAATCAAGGTTGGGTAAATCATCTTTCATTAGTCTATTAAAGAAGATTGTGATTAAGAGATATGTCATTAATTCAAAAATGTGGAGAGATATATTAAATATACACAAAATGCAGGGACTAAAACAAAATCCCACTTGTTTCTTAGGTTACCCTGGATAGAGTTATTGCGTGGAGTCCGCATTGGACTCGCCCTCTATGCTTTTGTGAATATTTGAGTTACCTCCTTATGTTTTTAAAATGATTACATACTCCTTTGACCTCGGTCCACTCTTATAGGCTAATGAAAAACAATCTCAATCCCCTCATCATGATCATCATCACCATCCGAGTCATCAAGAGGTTGAAGATTAATGTTTTGAGAACAAAAATCAAAGGTTTTTAGACAATTTTTTTCTTAATTGATAAGAGAAATGTGAAAAAAAGAGATGAATTCATTGTCAAGGTCTGTCAAATTTGACTAAATCCAAGCAAATTCAATGTCACGTATACCCTGCTTGGTTGTTGCAAATCATTTGCGAATGCAAATGATTTTCTAAAATCAATTTTACTAGTGTTTGGTTACACAATGCACAATTTGCATTGTAATTAAAAACTTTGCTAAAATCACCTAAATTCTTGATTAAGAAATTTGAGCAAATAATTTGTGACATAAAAAGTACGGCAAATCATTTGAAAAATCACAATGAATTTTTTTATTGTAAAAATCAACCAATCATAAAAAATTATTCACAAGAGATTTCCCAATGATTACCAAACAATAGTAAATCATTCATCACAAACCATTTGCATTGCAAAATATTTGCAAATGCAAATGTTTTGTGGTGTACCAAGTAGGGCGTAGTGTCAAGGGTGTGTATCAATTTGAAAATATAGACGTATTTCAAATATTCACAAAAACTTGACGGACCAAATGCCATGTAGGGGGACGGTTCCTCCAAAATTTTGAAGCAGGTCAGCCATTTCAAAGTAAATTTCCAAAATGGGGCCAACATTCCTCCAACAAAAACTAATCCAACTCAATTGTCCCACAAACTTTTAACCAGGTTAAGTGGATCTATCAATTTTTTAATGAATTTTTTAATGATTTCTGTTTTATAAAAAGAGTCGTGATGAATACACACGGTCTTGGTACGTATGCAGCCGACATGGCAAGGACATAGAACCATAGGTTGTTTTCATCGGGATATACAAGAAAAAGATGTGTAATTATGTGCCCTTGCCACATCAGCCTTATACCCAACCGCACCAAGACCGCATGCATTCATCATTATTCTTATAAAAAAATAAATATTAAACTATTGTTTAACTCAATCTTAGCTGTAAGTAGAGCCAAAGAAAATATCTTTATTGAAAGAAAGCGAATTCCCTCCATAGATGAAAGCTACAAGTTTCGAACTTTCTTATTTTTCTTTTATAAAGCAATAAGCTTTGGACTCTCTTTCGAATGAAGCGAAGGATTATTGTACGGCAAGTTGTCATGTAGATATTGTTAAATAAAATAAAGGGGTGAATACTTTAGGAAGTGACACCCCTCTGATTTTGATGACTATTTGAGATACCCATGTTTTCAAATTGATAAAATACCCCTTGGGGTTGTTTTAATAGATTAATAAAATGACTTAATTGCCTTTATTTCAAAATCCTCCTTGTTCAACTTTAAGTGTTATAATCTTTAACCTTATCTTCATGATAAAGATTTTCTCTCCTTTGACCTTCAATCCTTCAAAATAAAATAGGATTTTTGGAGAATTGATTGCAACTAATGGACTTTTCAGTGTGTTTAGATTGAGAGAACCAAAGTGAAAAAAAAAGAAAATAAGTGAGTTTCTCTCCACTTCTTTTGTTTGGATTGTTAAGTGGGAGAGTGAAAAGAAAAAACGTGAAGAGAAAAATGAATCAATTTTTTTTTTCTTTTTTCTTTTTAATCCTTAAATCGAAGAGAAAAAGAAAAATTCATAAGAATAAAATATTTAAAATTACAATTCTTCCCTTTTCTCTCTCTGAACTTATGTTCTTGTACTGTTAAATCAAACACAGTGTAAAGAAACAATATTTATTTTATTTTATTTTATTTTAATGAATTTCTTCTCTTCATTTCTTTCAATCCAAACACACCGTTACTAAGAAAATTCATAAGGCTTTTGGTGAGAGGTTGAAAATGAGGGGCTAAATCAATGGAGGAGTTTGAGGATGAACAAATATATTAATTTTGCTAGTAGTTGAAGAGGGTATTTAGATCATTTTATATAAGTCCCTCATAGATGACTACAGTCAAGGGTGTCATAGTTGGAAAAGAGGGCTACCTTAAATATTCATCAAATTCAAAGGTTATATATACTATTAGGATTTTATCTTAGAAGTGTAACACTCTAACACTCTAACGATGGTTTAATAGGGGAAAAAAAATACAAGTCTGATTCTCCACATGACATGTTCAATATATACTCTAGACGTGACATGTGCTAGAATCATAGATTTTATACCTTGAGATACACAACTTCACATTTTCATAAATTTATACAATTATGTATTCCCATGAAAGAAAATCTACGAGTGTGACACATTGTACATTAAGAGAGTATTTTGAGTATGTCACATGGGAGTGTCAAGTTATCATTAGATTATTGCTTGAAGAAGTTGAGAGAGAGAGAGAGAGAGAGAGAGAGAGAGAGAGAGAGATCATACAGTTCTATCGGCAAACCCCTGTAGTATAAGTATCACGGTTACAGACGATGCCATTTCTTTGGTCATCATCGGAATAATCTCAAGACACTTGCATTTGAAAACTTAAGGCGATGTGAGCATTTACCGTCCAGAATTTCCACATAACAGAAATATTGATTATCATCACAGTTAAGAGCATACAGGCCCCCAATCTATAACACTTTAATATGGATTTTGTTAACATGTGCCACACGTTAAGATGCATTAAATGCACATTTGAAATAAGAATTTGAGGATGTTTTGTTAATTTAGATTTTTTCAACATGTGCCACACGTGAAATTTTCAAAGTGTATTATACACCTTATCGGCACAGAAAAGCATCTATGGTTTCAAATACACCTCCATGTCAGTGCAATGTCGTGGGAAGTTACTGTAACATTTTTCTTAAAATATGATAAATATTAAATTATTTACAAATATTGAGAGAAGTTTAGCTTTGGTGGGGAGCGGATCCTCTGTGGTACAATTTCCCCATAGTAACTGTTAAATAATGGAAATAAACATGTTGAAAAGAAAATCTAACATTTCTATCATATAACCATCATGTCCTAGATCAGATCTAATTTTTTTTTTTAAAGAAAAATGATAAACTTTTAAGCCCAATAAGACTTTGAAAGTGGACAGTCCTTGAATTCTAATTATTATTATTATTATTATTTTTAAAGAATGAGATTTTATGTATTGACTCTCCCTCAACCGTCAATTCTAAATTCAGAGAATTGCGGGGAGACTGAACTACAGAGGATCTGCTCCCGCTTCGGTGAAGTTTCAAATTGTTTTCCCATCGAACAATCGTGTGGAGTGGGCTCAGCAACTTAGGTTGTCCATTTTTTGAATTGTGGTTTGGCCCACCTTTTAGTGGACCCAAATACTTGGTGAGTCTAAGGCGGTGTTTGTTTGCGCTATTTTTCAGCGCTTATTGCTGAAAAAAATTAAATTCAGCACTTTTGTCAAAATAGCGCGTTTGTTTACTCGTGCTTATTGCTGAAAATAAGTGAAAAAAATTCAGCACTATTTTGATGCTGAAAAAAAGTGCTGAAGCGGTAAGCACTTCGCTTTTTTCAACACGGACAAGTATGCCCTTTGTTTTTTTGAGCATGGACAAGTATGCCCATATTCTTAAAAGGATATTACCTCTTATATCCCATAGATAAGTATATAAACAACCCAAAAATTAATAAACCCACACCATAGCTAAATTATTTTGTCTTATATGGGTTAAAAGTTTTGGAATGAGTTGATTTTTGGTGAGGATGATCTCTACAATGAGGAGATCATCCTCACAAAAAATCAGCACATCTTGAAACTTCTAACCCTATCAAAACAAGTTCAAGAACCGTAAATTGTCCCTTTTAAAAAAAAAAAAAAAACTATTTTTACGAGTTAGAAGTTTCAAAATAGGTTGATTTTTGGTGAGGATGATCTCTAGACCATATAAACCATTCTCACTAAAAATTTGCTCATTCCAAAAACTTTAATCCATATAAAACAAAACAAAAAATGGCTATAATGGGTTGCCCTTATTAATTCATAGGGTGCTTTTATAATTACACATCATTCATTTCCATCGAAAATTATTCATCCACAATTAAGTTCTTTTAAAGTTGATTCAAATTTTGGTGACTTGTATGACATTATTATTTTTAATTTGAAATTTGTGGGCTTTTATAAATAGAAATTATTATTTATAAATTGAAGATTTGAGTACTATTTATTATTTAAAAATAAATTATATTTAAATTTTATAAGAAATAATATATTTTATTGTGTTTGATAATAAATAAGCATTTGAAACATGTAAACAATGTATAATATGATTGTAAGGGTAACAAAGACAATTTATCAGTTTCAGCAATGTGTAACAAACATGATTCAGCATCTAAACAAACAACTTTTTCAACACTTAAATTCAGCGCTTCTAAGTTTCAGCGCTTAATACTATTCAGCACTTATTTTTTTCAGTTTAACAAACAGCACCTAAGTATGATGAAGCAAATAGCTCTAATTAAACTCAAAATCAGCTACTGATTGATTGATTACCAATCATAGAGAATTATGATAAGTATACTGTTTTATTACCTTCTATATTTGGCAGCAGCGCCAAAGCAGGAGGTCTCTGAGCTAGGAGTACACTAAGCGAGAGGAGGACAAGTAAGAAAAGAAGAAAACAAGGGGTGGAAGGAAGTTTTTCCATGACTCACTCTCTCTCTCTCTCTCTCTGAGAAGCCGTACTCTGTACCGTCTGTCGACTCGTCATAGGAGGAAGCAAAGTGTAGTTATTATATTCTAAGATGAGTTGGTTGCTTTTGTCTCCAGTGACACGTGGAAAAGACTAAAGCTCTTTTTTTTTTTTATGAAAAAGAGGTTCGTATTGCTCCGTCACCATTGGTCACGAGAGAGAGAGAGAGAAAGAGAGAGAGAGAGAGAAAAAAAGTGGGATTTGTTTCTGTCTCTGAATTTTTAATTTTATGATTATTGGAGGTAATCTTGTATATTTTTAAATCTGTGATATGTCTATTGACATTGGTCTTCTCTTATAGACTAGTGAAAAATGATCTAAAATCCCTGAGGTTTCTTTCTTAAAATCAGTCGTTCAACTTCTGGAATATCTTGATGATGATAGGCAATTGTTAGATGACAGTGATGATGATGACATACTCCTTCATATTTTGACAAATATTTTAAATACCCTTACGGCATGCATGAACCTCTTGTCCTCGATCTTAGGGGTGCACATGGTTCGGATTGATTCAGATTTTTATAAAATTAGAATCGAACCAAATATAATCGGTTTTAAAAATTTGAAACCGAACCAATCCAATTATCCTATAGAACCGAACCAATCCAAACCAACTTTAGTTTGGATTGGTTCGGATCGATTCTCGGTTCTAATACTTTCAAAATAGAAAAACTAATTTTTTTTTTCAAAAGAGGAATCCTTTGGATCAAATCATAAATAATGCCTATTTTTAAAATGAAAATGATTCTATGATTAAATTTTGACTAAAATTTATATAAATTGAATATTAGAGGAAGTTCAATGAAACTAAAAAAAAAAATTACAATTTTAAAATTGATATTTTGGATGGATTAGTGAGGAAAATAATCCATAACTGGTAGATTAACGAATCTAAGTCTAGGTTCGTCTAATATATTTTATCTAACAAACATAGTATAAAGGTTCTAAAAAAAACAAACAAGGAATCAAACTTTTAAAAAAAGTTTTTTTTATAAATGGGTTAATCCATTTGAGAGTTGAGAGAGAGATTTGTGTACATTTTTTTTAATGAATTTTTGTTAGAAAAATATAGAGAAGATGAAGTTGAAGAAGAGAGAAATAGATAATAGAAGAACGAAACTAAGAAAGGCTTTTATTTTTAAATAAATAAACACATATATATATAGGGAGCGGTTCGGCAGCCCTAAAGTTTGTCAAGTTTTGTGCCAAACATTTTTTGTATATTATTTTTGATGGGATTAGAAATTTTGGAATAGGCTGATTTTTTGTGAGGAAGATCTCTACGGTGAAGAGATCATCCTCACAAAAAATCAGCCCATTTTGAAACTTCTAACCCTAATTTACAAGTTGAAGAATCGTGGACCGACCAATTTTTGTAAATCACTTTTGATGGGGTTAGAAGTTTTGGAATAGGCTGATTTTTGGTGAGGATGATCTCCTCATCATAGAGATCATCCTCACAAAAAATCAGCTCATTCCAAAGCTTCTAACTCATATTTTGAAAAATGTTTGACACCAAACTTGGCAAACTTTAGGGCTGCTGAACCGTCCCCATATATATATACTTCAGATTAGTTCGGTTATCGGATTGGTTCAGTTCCATTATACCCCTAATTTGGAACTGAACCAAATCAATCGGATTTTTTTATATACAATCCGCACCCGAACCAAGCTATACTCAATCCGAACCAATTCAATCCAAAAGGCTTCGGATTAGTTCGGTTCTCGGATTTACCCAATCCAATGTGCACCCCTACTCGATCTTCTCTTATCAACTAATGATAAAAAATAAAATAAAAAATAATGATCTCAATGCCATCATATTCATTGGGACGATCATTGTAATTATCACATTGTCACCATGTCACTTTGCCCATGTGGGGACAATCAAGAGTAGATAAAATTTTGTGGGGATAATTAAGAGTGAAAAATAATAATTGTAGGTGCAACTACGAGTGGTTAAGTTTTTTGTCACTATTGACAAATTTTTTAACCACCGTTAAAATTTGTCGCAATAGCTCACTAATCTATAGAATTTGAAAATTCTTGTGGGGGTAAGTGCCCCCACTGTAAATCTGCCCCAAGTTACTATCATTACCACTATTGTACTAAAAAAGATTGAAAATGATTCATTTTAGAAAGAAAAATCAAGGTTTTGTATATCATCTTTCATTAGTATATTAAAGAAGATTGAGATTAAAAGGTATGCCATTAGCTCAAAAATGTGGAGAGGTATATCAAATATACACAAAATGCAGGGACGAAAAGAAAATCCCTCTAGTTTTTTAGGTCATGTGCCTTTACCCTTAAGAGAGTTATTGTGTGGAGTCTGACTTTAAAGCTGTCATTTAAAAGTTTTGGAGGAACACTACTGCCTTTGTGTTTGAAAGCAAATCATTTGTAAAATCACGAAGAAACTTTTTATTATAAAGATCAATCAATCACAAAAAAAAGATTGGCAAGAGATTTTTCAATAGTTATCAAGCAATAGCAAATCATTCATCGTAAACCATTTGTATTGCAAAACATTTGTAAATGTAAATGATTTGTCGTGTACCCACTACGTCATATTCCTTTTTTCGCGACTCCACAATTGGGTTAAAAACGACTGTAAAAGACTGTCGTAAATCGCGACAGCTATTAGCAGTCGTTTAATCGTCGTTTTTACTCACATACGACTTATTAGTTATATGAACTGTATTATATCAACTCTCTCTCTCTGCTCGATCTGCGTCTGTCTCTCATCTCTGTCTCTCTCAAATCTCTCGATCACACTCTCGCTCTCTCGCACTCATCTCTATCTCTCTCAAATCTCTCGATCACACTCTCGCTCTCTCCCTCTCTCGTACTCTCTCTCAAATTCTCTCGATCTCTTTCTCTTTATATTTTTCTCTAGCATGCACTCTCTCTCTGCAGCATCCAAGATCTAGGGTTTGTGAACTCGCTCCCAGATGCATCTCAAATCTACGAATCTGAAATTGAAATCAGATCTAGGGTTTGCGCACTCAGATTGGATTTAAGGTCTAGTTTGCTTATTTCTCTATTGGTGGAGCTTTATATCTGGTTTAATTTTTTTTCCTTTTTTGGATTACTGTTTAGATAGCTAAAGTATTGATTTAAAATCGCACTTTAGTATTTGGGGCTTTGTTCTGGTTTTTATTTTTTTTTCCTTTCTTAGATTACTGTTTAGATAGCTAAAGTATTGATTTAAAATCGCACTTTAGTATTTGGGGCCTTGTTCTGGTTTTCATTTTTTTTTCCTTTCTTGGATTAATTTTTAGATAGCTAAAGTATTGATATAATGACCTGATACTTCTTGTTCTTTTTTTTTTCTTTCTAAATTTTTTTTCTCCTTTTTGGTTTATCTATTTTATTCAGAGGTTATATATTTTGTATGGTTCTTTTTGAATTGAGAAGCATCTGTAACTTGCATCCATTGCAGAATAGTCACCAGAGACTTAGTTTATTACTGCTCAAAATGTAAATATGTTTAGGATGTTTTAATATTTTATATAGAGGTGACATGTGGATGCACAAGCCATAGGCGAGTGTGGGTGCATGGGAGGGTGTGCATGTGTGGGTTAATTCTTTGCATGATTTATTTACATTTTGTTTTCTTAGGTGCATTTGATTGATGGCCGAGCAAGTGCTGGTGCAAGTGTTGATTCAGCAAGGCAGAACTTAGCAGCAACCTTTGTTAATGCTTTCATGAATGCAGGTTTTGGTCAGGTAAAATATGTAATTTTAAAGGGATTCTCATTATGGTTAGTTCTGTTCTTAGATACCATACCTCCTAAAGCAATAGATGGAGAGCACTTCTTTCTGAATTTCTTCCAGAACCTATGGGAAGGAAGGAACCCATCCCACTCCTCTGATGGGGATCGACTGGCATTTTTCAAGGCCTTCAAAGAATGTTTTCTTTGGGGAATAAATAGTGCATCAAGGTGTGAATCTTCTAAGCTTTCACCTCATATTTATTCATGCCATGCTATATATGTCTTGCTGTGTTTTGTTGATCTTGCAATTAGCAGACATAACATTTTTCTGCATCTTATAGTATTGGACTATTGGTACATTTCATTCATTTCTTGAATTTCTGTTTTTGGTCACTTGCTTGATGTGCAGATATTTTAATGGAATGGACAGGGTTTATCATTTTCAAGCCAGTCTTATTGACAATATCCTTGTAAAGTTATTGTGGCATGACTACCTTCTAACCCAAAAAATAAAAATGTAGTAGTTTCTGGGAAGTTTAGCGGCTCATCTGAGGAAAGTATCCAACCTTTTCAAGGGAGAACAATATATAAGGAGAATATCAAGTACTCTTTGAGCTATATGCAAGATTTGGGAAAATGCATTATTGAGATTCTGTCAAACTCTTCTTTGAAGGAACGTGATTTGGTCATCACCTTTTGTGCGACACTTTAGAAGAACTGTCTTGAGATATTTCAGCTAGCAGAGCACTTTCAAAGTCCCTCTGAGAATGTTGGCCAGATTGTGAACTTTTTGTTGTTACTAGACCAACATGCAATGCAGAAAGGTGAAACGTGGCCTCTGGAGCTCTTAGCAGGACCTATGGTGACAAAGGCTTTTCCTTTGATCAGATCTTTGGTAAGGCGCAAAGTCTGTTTGGCTCTATTTGTATGACTAAACCAGATGTATCTACTCTTTCTTAGTTTATCACATATCGAGCCTGCTATTTTATTTCATGAGTGCATATATTTCTAATTTTATATATTTTTAGTCATTCCACTTATCTATTCCAGCATCCTCATCTCTTCTATGCTTGATCTGTGAACCTTTTGTTTGTTGATACAACTACTATTACTACTATTCAAGGTTTAAAAACCTTGTTCCGGAGCAATGCTTCAGTCAGGAGAAAAATCGAAATAGTCTCGACCAAAACATTTCGAGGCATTACTGAAACATTCAAGGCAACTTAGAGGTCATAGTTCAAAAAGAAAGAACACATGTTTATTATTTTTTGTTTGCAATATGTGAAGATGTAATCATTTCACACTTACTTTTGTGCCTAGCCTAGATGAATGCTTGAATGCACTAATGCTTGCTTAGGCCCTGTTTTTAGCCATTGAATTTTTCGGAAGTTTTCAAGGAAAATTTTGTCCCATGGTGTTTGCATGGAAGTAATGACTCCACTAGTGCACGATTAGATCTCTTACTTGCTTTACTTGATGATGAACTTTTTGCTGAACAATGGTGTAGTATTGTCATATTTGCAACAAGACCAGAGGAATGTCCTGGTACCGAGATTGGGTCTTTTGACTTTGATCACATTGCTGTGTTGGCAATGCTCATGGAGAAAGTAAGAACAGAAATTGATAAGAAGAGGGTGAGTGTTGAATATAATCATCATAAATCGCTTCTTGTGCTTAAAATAATATAGTTCACATGTTCTTTCAATTGATTTATTGCTTGTGTTGGTAACAACATGTAATAGAGCATGGCAAGCCACACGAACGCTCTTCCATAACCAAGAAATTAACTGGGCAGATAGTTCAAGGGTCCGTGGCAGCATTTGATTCTTATATTCTGGCTTCTGTGTGTGCTTTGGCTTGTGAATTTCAGATGTTCCCATTGATTTCTAAAGATGTACCTAGCATGGCCAAGCTTGCAAAACTTAATGGTTCTTCAAATGGGTTACAAAATGGTTTAAAATGAGGAATTGTGTTTGAAAGGTAACTCCAGAGAAACTTGAAACTGAAGAGGTAAGACATACCATTGGAGGTCGTATGCGTTTAACTCATGGGCGGAAGGTATTTTACTTAACGACTTGAAGATTGTCTTCTACTTCATTTGGATGTGTTGTGGAATGATGAGTATGGGAGTTATAGTGTGAAAGATTATCTTGATATAGCAAAGGAATTGATTAGGCCTGATGGTGGACCACTTAGGTGGTTTTGCCCTGTTGAGTGTGGGTGTCCTATAAAAGACTCTCCTGTTCTTCTTTTTTTGCCTGGTAATTGTTGCCTGGCCAGTAGTTGGTTGGCTCTGATGTTAGCTGCTAGTTTTTCATTGACAAGAGATGGATTGTATTTTTCTATTTGTTCTTCCTTTACATTTAATTTAATTAAATGTGTGTGTGTGGGTAAGTAGGAGATTTCATTATTGGGTTCTAATTGTCAATTGACTTGAGCAGGAGTGGATGGTGTTGGATTGGGGCTCATTTTGCACCACAAAACTCTAGGAAGGTAATTATGAAAAAACATGCTAATGGGTTCTCTTCAGAGGAAATCCAGTTGACAGATCCAAAACAGGAGGATGGCTTTCAGTTGGCCTAATCTTAGGTATGTTTCTTTAGTTTATAAATATTAATTAATGTGTCACTCTTCTTGTCTTTTTTTTTTTTTTCACATAAAAAGTTAACAATTTTGTCTGTTTTTTTGTTAGAACAGGTACTGCACTTGCTGAGAGGATTTGCGTTAATGGAATTTCGATGAATTTGGTGACTTATTTAGTTGGAACTTTGCATATTTCGACCTCCAAATCTGCAACTCTAGTTACTAATTTCATGGGTACTCTCAATCTACTAGTCTACAAGGACGATTATCGTTTCCCATCTCCGAGTCTACTTATTATGCTAGATTCTTAAGTAAATAAAAATTATTATTAATGTTTCTTGCATGGAAGGACTAATGAAACTTTTCAATTTTTTATCATAATTACAATAGATCCAAACAAAAGAAGAGTACTGAACTGGGAGAAGAGATTTGAGATAATTATTGGCACAACAGAAGGTTTGGTCTACCTGCACGAGAACTCAAAGATCAGAATCATTCATAGAGATATAAAATCCAGTAACATCCTATTGGATTCAAAGTTTCGAGCTAAACTTTCTGATTTTGGGTTGGCAAGGTCTTTCCAAGATGATAAAAGCCACATCAGCACTGTAATTGCAGGAACACTGTAAGTATGTATACCTTTAGAATAGTTGTAAAGTGAATTTTCGTTTGTTAGAATGATTTGATCTCTATAACTACTCCTAACTTAAACATCCTTGTGATTCATCTTCCATAGAAAGCATCATGCAACTATGCAACCTCCTGGGGGAATGATAAATTTCTTTCTCCACAAACATTTGTTCTATGTGCACACATGCACGTATAACATATTTATGCCCCTAGACAAGAACTGCCCACAACTAATCTATCTACATGAAGGTGTTTAGGTCTGATGTGTGTATATAATGGACTATGTTTATGATGACTATATGGTTTTTTATTTATTTAATTTACAGTGGATATATGGCTCCCGAATATCCAGCCCACGGTCAGCTAACAGAAAAGGCAGATGTGTACAGCTTTGGGGTACTTTTGATAGAGATTGTAGCCGGGAGACAGAACAACAGGAACAAAACCTCTAATTACTCGGACAGTCTCTTAACAGATGTAAATTCTACACTTATATTTCATTGACATCATTTACAATGCCCTGCACCAAAGTTGGACCATTTTGGCAAGCTCAAATCGAACCCACTCGTATTGTTGTTAGTAGATGGTTCTGTTTGTGCACTTAGTTGATCAATCCAATTTTTTCAATTGTGATGTTTCAAGTTTACTTTTTCTATGTGCAGGTGGATTTATTTTTCTATGGAGTGACAGATTTTCGATCGTAAAATTGTACCTATTGATAGCGTTGAATCGTCAACCATGGCATGTGGGATGGCGGTGATTCGTGTTTCGTGTTAATATGTGTTCACCCCTTATTATTGTTAAAGAGATCTAATTCCCGTTCGTGGAAATAAAGGCTGAAGGAGGTTTTGTAGAGTCCATGGTGTGAGTATAGTAGAGGTTGATGTGTATCAATGTATCTGTTCTTCTATCTATTTCTAGGACGGAGGTTTCTTTTTTTGTTGTGTGCTATCCGTATCGGAAATGATGGGTACATCAATTAGATTCAGTTTCATTATTGACTTAATCATCAGTCAACGTTTCAAAGTTCTGTAGCATTTTAATACAATACTGCAGCCAGAAGTACGCTATCAGTTTTCTGCGAACCAAACAAAAAATTATTTTTTTTTTTAATTATAAATTCATAAAAACGACTGCCCAAAGCCGTCGTTTTTTTCGACGGTCTTTTTGACGGATCAAAGCCGTCGTTTTTCCCGACTTTTTTCGGCAGTCGCTTTCTAATCGCGACTCCTTTTTAAACGACTGTGCAAACGACTGTAGCGGCAGTCGTTTTTGTCAAAAACGACTGTTCAAGACAGTCGTTTATCCCGCAATATGACGTAGTGACCCAGTAGGGCCGTAATGTCCAAGGGTGTGTACCAATTTCAAAATATAGACATATCTCAAATATTCACAAAAACATGACAAGCCAGATACCATGTAGGGGGAGGGTTCATCCAAAATTTTGAAGCAGATTAAAGCAGATTAACTGGTTCAAAGTTTTTTCCAAGAGTATGGGGCCAACATTCCTCTAAGAAAGACTAATCCAACTCACAGTCCCACAAACTTTTAGTCAAGTTTAGTGGACCTATCAATTTTTTAAGAGTCGTGGTAATATGACTCCCCAAGTGGCATACTCAATCGACTCCTTGACGTTGTGTTGGCCAGAATCATAGACTTTATGCCTCAGGATATACAACCGCACATCCCCAAAAATCTGTGTGGTTGTGCATATGGAGATGTATTGTTGCGTATCCCAAGGCATAAAGTCCATGGGTCTGACACACCACATGTCAGGGCAGTCTCAATGGGAGAGTCATATTATCACCAATCATTTTTTGATCCCTTTATTTATGATTTGCACCATTTTATAAAAAATTAAATATTAAACTATTGCTTAAGTCAATCTTAGCTGTAAGTAACAAAAGAAAATATCTTTATTAAAAGAGAACGAATTCCCTCCATAGATCAAAGCTACAAGTTTCGGACATTCTTATTTGTCTTTCATAAAGCAATAAGCTTTGGACACTCCTTCGAAAGATGCCGAGGATTATTGTACGGAAAGTTGTCATGTAGACTTGTTAATTCTCTTCTTTCATGGACGAGTAAATTTTTTTTTAAAATATAAATAAAATAAAGGGATGGATACTTTAGGAAGTGACACCCCCTCAGATTTTGATGAGTATTTGAGACACCAATGTTTTCAAACTGATAAAATACCCCTTGATCATGGTGTTCTTTTAAGAGATTAATAAAATGACTTAAATGCCTTGATTACAAAATCATCCTTGTTCAACTTCAGTGTTACAATCTTTAACCTTATCTTCATGATAAAGATTTTCTCTCCTTCTATCTTCACTTCTTCAAAATAAAATAGGATTTTTGGTGAGTTGATTGTGACTTTTTAGTGTGTTTGGATTGAGAGAAACAAAGTGAAAATAAAAGAAAAAAAAGTGAGTTTCTCTCCATTTCTCTTGTTTGAATTGTTAAGTGGGGGATGGAAAAGAAAAAAAGTGAAGAGAAAAATGAATCAATATATTTTTTTTCTTTTTCTTTTCTCCCCAAATTGAAGAGGAAAATTTTTTTTTCAGAAGGATAAACATTTAAAATTACAATTCTACCCTTTTTTTTTTCTCTCCGAACTTATGTTCATGTGCTGTTAAATCAAAGATGGTGGAGAGAAACAATATTTCTTTTATTTTCTTTTAATTAATTTTTTCTCTTCATTTCTCTCAACCCAAACACACTGTTAGTGAGAAAATTCATAAGACTTTTAGTGAGAGGTTAAAAATGAGGAGCTAAATTGATGGAGGAGTTTGAGGATGAACAAATATATCGATTTTGCTAGTAGTTGAAGAGGGTATTTAGATCATTTTATATAAGTCCCTCATAGATGACTACAGTCAAGGGTGTCGTAGTTGGAAAACAGGACTATCTTAAATATTCACCAAAACTCAGAGGTTATATCTATATTATCCTAAAGTTTAACACCCTGATGATTGCTTATCAGGAAAAGAAAATGTGGAAACACAAAGAAGATAAACATATACATTTTTTTTTTTTTTTGTAATAATATAAAAAGGTGAAATAAAATAACATAAGAAGGTGTAAAAATATATCAACATCTGATAAGATATTAATAGTTTGTGGAAACTAAGGGTGCAACTTGATCGAGTTCAAACTTAAAACCGAACCAAACCGACAGCTTTGGGTTGACTTGATTCGGTTTGGAATAACTTGCGGTTCGGATCCGGGTTACAAAAATGGAGAACCAATCAATTTGATTTGGTTATCAGATCAAGTTTGTATAGAACCGAATCCCTATGCAATAAATAAATATATATGTGTATAATAATTATTATAAATTATTTTAAGAGTTAGGACATAGATTAGTGATTTTTTATGGATAAACTAATGACTTTTTATGATAAATTTGTGATTTATTGTATGAAATTTTATGTTTGTTTTTTCGTTAAAAAATATAACTCATAATTTATAGAATATTGGCAATCTGTAGAATCAAACCGACTTTAATTTGATTTGGGTAGATTTGGTTCCAATGGAATTTGGTTTGATTTTGATTCTTATTTATTAGAACCGACCTATGGCAGTTCAGTCCAATTTGACCTTGAACCAAGCCAAATTGTACCCCTAGTGGAAACCATCATTTGTTTAGCAGAAAAATTCCATGCCTCCTAATGTCATGGAATACTTTCTAGGCCTCAAACCTTCAGACCCATTTTTGAGTGGATGTATTAACGTTATCAGCCATTGATTTGATCATTTTCTTGGTATTTAAACCCATTGTCTACATATACCTAACCAAGCTATTATGCACATAGGCCCATCAAGAAGGGTAGGTCAAGTGATTGTAACCCAAAAAGGTATGAATTCTTTGGGTTCATTTTTCACGGTTGATCAGTTGACCCTTGACTCAATATTACGTGTAGGAATTTTCGAGGGGGCGGTGCGTGTGACCGTGGGATTAGTCCCACCCAAAGGGTGGGGATACCTGCGATATCAAAAATAAAATAAAAAAGAAAGAGAGATAGACTGAACCCTGGAGGAGGACTCAGAAGATTAGGCCACAAAGGCATATTTCAGGTTATGTCTAATAGGATATCAAAATTTTCCTCTAAATAAAGGGAAAAAAAATGGATTTTAGGATCAGGTGGGGTTTATGGCTTTATACATGTGGGGTATATATAATTGCTTTATGCCAAACTATTGCATCTCACAATTCACACTTTGTACCCTAATAACAAATACTTTCTCTCTCTCTCTTTCCTAACCAGTCCGGCTTTTTTTTTTTTTCCTTTAATAAAGAGCACATCGTAAGGAGTACAGTGTGCTTTTAAATAAAAGCACTCAGTTATGCAGAGAACCATCAATTGTCCTAGAGTGTATAGCTATAGTATCGCAAGAAAAAAGCATATTTGATTTTAGGAATACCACTGTGAAATTGGTGATATTAGAATTACACTACGTGAAAAAGTGGTAAATTCGACACCAAGATCTGTAAAATTTGACTAAATCCAAGCAATTTCGACAGACCTTAATGTCAAGTTTACCCCCTTTTTCATGTAGTGTTATCCACCTGATTCAATTGATGATGAAGATCGAAAGATAATTCTTGATTCATTTCTCCACCTTAATGATAGGGGGAAAAAAAAAGATTCATCAAATTTTATTAAGTTTGACTCATCAAATGATGGACCAATAGGTCTTAATTTACTTATTGTAAATAGTTGACATTTATGCATCTAACGAATTATGAGTTTAATAGATCATATTTACGAAAAAGACGGATATTGATTTCTCATTATCAAACAATCTCTTATTCACAAACCTTGTGAGGTGCTACTAATTTTGCCATCTCATAGTTTTTTTTTTTTTTTTTGTTGCTCCACTAATAATTTTAGAAGGGTATTTTAGTTTATGTTCAATAAGAATTGGACAATCATATTTGGTCAAATACCTAGCTGTTCCGATGATCCTTTCATAACCATATTTTTGAACAAGTTTTTGGACGACAAGCCTAAAAGTGTTATCTTATGAATAATATCGATATTGACGATACTGATTATAGGAATGATGAACTTGATATGAGGTTATAAAAATGTGCAAACTATGTATATGACACTAAAACATAGATTGAATTGATATCATCCTTCAATTCGAATTAGTAAAAGCAATGTCTCTTCGGATAAAATGGATTCCAAATGTTCTTGATCCGTATGTGAATGAGTGAAATTACTTATCACTTAGTCTAGTAGTGAACTATCTGTCCAGAAATTGTGAAAGATGTTTCACTAAAAATATTTTTGTTATTGATTCGACTCATATTCTCCAAAATGTGGTTCCTGTTCTAATAGTTCTAAATAAACCAAATACATGCATTACCATCCAAAGGCTTCTTTTTCCACAACAACAAAATCGCTTCTTTCATAAATTGGGAGATTTCACCTGAAAAAGAAAATATTGCATACTAGTGGATTTGGGTTGTTAACCATGGGTTTTAATGCACAAGATCTCATAGTACTTACCAATGAGGCTTCTATCAATTAATATTACAAAGAAGAAATCCATTACAAACTTTAATACAATTTGATCTGCTCTATATTGACAAACTAGAGATTTGCAATTCCATGTAAGAGCGATACATGATCAAGGGAGCCTTTTCTTTCGAATAGGAAGAGTTGTTGTACAAAATGTAATTTCAATTAATTACCTCATAGATCCTATATCTATCTATATAAAGAAGAAATCAGGCAAGGAAGAGATTCTTATTGGTACGAAGGATACTTCGAACATGGAACGAGCATGAAGAAATCAATGATATATATATCCTTATCATTTGAGTTTTCTGATGGATTAATCATCGAGATCTTTGGTCTCTACCCGAACTCGATAAAAAATAAATTGGATCAATTCTTATGGATTCGTTGAAAATGATTTTTATCTAGTTAATGGCAAATGAGATTTTTAAACTTGATTTTTTCATGATTGCAATGAATGCTATTAATTGCGAAAAAAAATTCCTATAAAGATGATTTGATTCAGTGAAGAAGCCACACTTATGAGTAAAACCCTAAATGATGAATTGATTCAATGAAGAAAACTAAAAATCTACACCTTGATACTGATTAAAAGAATACAAAATCTTTACACCGTGATCATACCCATTTTAATCTTCATTTTTTTTAATCTAACAACATTTCATTAATTTGTCTTGGATTATTAATGTCATTTCATCTCATATTCAAGGGTATTTGAGACTTCTCACAAACTACATTTAAACTAGCCTCTAGTCAACAACAATCAGATTTGACCAAAGACACTAAACATCACCTACATTTAGGTCAGTCGGGTCGTTTAATGTTGAGTCAAGGCGCATTAGACCATATTATCCCTGGAAGATTATTACATAAATTTTGTTTCACCTCATGTTTGATAAAGAATTGCTATTGATGTTGAGCATTGTCTTCTATGCTAGTTTTATAGGACTTTCTTTTAGGATTGAGTTTTCTTGTGAAAGTGATTTTCTAGTTATATTAGGATAGTGGTAACCAACAACTATCCCATTGGGTTTAGAACTACACTCCATCTCTAATTTGAATCTTAATTGATCTTTAATCTACACTCTTGTATATTTGAGTATTAGACTGTACTCTATACTAAGTCAATTCTTCTAGGATTTGAGAGAGAAATGGAGAGGCTAGAGGTCTACAAGCGTTTCAGGACTTAGATTTAGGATTAAAGTGATTATTTTTTATATTGTTCTCCTTTGAATTCTTAGTGAAAAATCTTGATGTTTTTTGGTTTGTTTCTTTATTTTCTTTGTTGTTTTCTTTATAATCATATTGAAAATGAATTCCAAATTCAAAATAATTGGTAATAGAGAAATCGGGTTCGTATGGAGAGATCGACTATTTTTTGAGATTGTTATTGATTGGTTGATCATGTCAAATGTCCATTTGATCGATTGATCTTGCCACATGGAAAAAATTTGATCACTTGATGATTACTTTGATCTTGATCACTTGATGAAGAATTGATTTTGATCGCTTTGATGATGATTTGATCTTACCACATAGAAGAATATTGATCACTTGATACTCAAATTAATTGAAAATAAATCTTAATTTAATAAAAATCTTAGAGAATTTAGTACAACATTATGAAAATAAATTAAAGAGATTGAGGGAATTTTGAGAGAATTTGGAGTAGTGAAAAATGAAATTCATTGTGGGGTACTTATAAAAATAAAACATTCATATTTACTCTGAAACCCCCTCCCCCCCTAAACGGTTTAAAAATAGTAATAATTCCGTTGGGAGGTGGGTAAAAAAAAATTTAAATTTTTTTCTGTTTTTTTACCAAATCCTCTCTTACCAAATTAATGTTTTATTCAAGTCTTTCATTTCAATATTAAGATGTAGTCATCTATTTTACAAACAATATAATTCTCAATGCATGAAGCAACCTAATCATGTAATTTAGTTATTTCTGGGTGTCTTTCTTCAATATAGCCTAATTGATCTATTGTTCATGTAATTTTGGTTTCTGCAGTGGATATATGGCACCTAATCGATCTATTGTTCATGTAATTATGGTTTCTGCAGTTATGGCACCTGAATACGTAACACGAGGTATCATAACGGACAAAATAGATGTCTACAGCTTTGTAGTTGTCATCCTAGAAATTGTTAGCGGGAAAAGTATTGCAATTGAGAATCCAAATAACGAGAACAAATTCTTTTTGGGCAAGGTACTGTATTGTTAGAAAAATCTATTTTGCTTCGGGATTCGTTTAGCTAATATTCAAATTAAATTAAGAGAGTTTTACATACTCGATCCCCAGTACACTAAGATGACAACAGCACACCTCACTAAGCTATTGTTAATACGTTAACGACTAATCAAAGCATGCTATATATGATGTGAGACTACAGGCCTATGTATTCTGCAAGGAAGGGAGGCTCATTGATTTTTGGTCAACAAAATTGTTGTACATGAACAAGACTACTCAGAGGAAGAAGCAAGCATGATGTTGGAATTAGTAATGTGGTGAGAATTCTTGAAGGTGAGAAAACAGTAGAGGAGGTTTCTGCCGTGCTAATCGACCATGGTGAAACTTAATTTTCTCTTTCGAATGGAAACCCAAGTACTTGTAAGGATGGGATATCAAATGCATTGATTGTTGCATAGAGAGGGATGGAACTAATATCATATATAGTTAGTTCCTGATTTAGTCAAGACATTAGATGCTTGAGCTTGTATTTGTTTGGTGGTCTGATATGGTGATCTGCATGACGCATGCTACATTTTTTTATTTATCCATCGATCACTTGTTTGTATCCGTTATGGATAATACATTTGAAGATTATGTTACCCAAATTAATTTTCAGAACCTTTCCAAGGAAGACGTATCAAATGCTTGAGTTGTTGCAAAGAGAGGGAGGGAACTACTGTCAAACTAGAATGATTGAGGTGATTTTTTGCACACAGAATTTCTCCATACAGTGCTCAGACTCTCTAGCACGTGCCACATCAAGCCTAACAAGGGTAATTTTGTAAATTGGGGATGCCATTCAATACACATGGGCACATGAGATTGGTGGATCCTGGAATCTATGTGCAAAAAAAAAAAAATTCAATTATACTTTCTTCTAGATATCGTTTTATCTCCAGTGTGGTGTTATAAATCTCCCTACCTACTATTTTGAAAAAAATACATAAGCAATTAAAGTTGTGTTTTTGAAAATGTAAATATAAACACTTGTTTATACAGCTTTGAGCCCTAATACACAAGCGAATCCTATACTCCACAGAAGGAAAGTCCTGATTCACTTCATTTTTCTCTCTGGCAATGTCCAAATCTCTCTTGTCATCTTCTCCTCCTTAGAAACTCCTAAAACCTCTTTCTTTTCATCTCCTTCCAGTATTATATGAGTCACATCTTTGCCTGATTCCTTTTTTGGCCGAAAAACAACAATAGAAATTTTTTTTTTTTGACAAAAACCTTGACATACTAGTTGGGAGTGTTGGGGTCCCCATGCACAGGTGTAGTTCTACTTTAAAAGGGTATCGCTATCGGATCAACGAATTACCTGATAAAAATTGTGTTAACTGGGATTGTTTTGGGGAGCAACTCTAGCTTGGCAGGCGCAGCAATTGTCATGACTAGTATTGGACCAAAGTTAAGATTGATGACTCGTTTCTATTGTATCTATTCTCGTTATTACTACTATTATTATTATTTTTTTATTTTTTTTGGCTATCATAGTTGTTGTGGATGGTCACAAACCAGAAAACAAAGGAATCTTGATGTTTAACATGTCAAAGGATATGTATTACAATTGTTCAAAGAACTAGCTAGCATCCTTTTTATTTTGCTCCTATTCATTATCTGGAGCGCTTCCTTAATACTAAGGCTTGCTTTTGAAGAAGAATGAAGATCAATCGACTTCCTTAAATGATTAAATTTGATAACCCCAATGAAGGTTTATATAGAAAACATAAGAAATCCTAACCAATGAGATTGGATAATCATAATCGGATCTAAATCTTATCCTAATCTCTAATATGATATTGTGTATCGCAATACACCTTATTGATGGCTTCATACTCTTAACACCCTCCCTCCCACAACGATTAACATGAGTTTGATAAAATCAATATCTATCAAGAATCTATGAAGAGTCGTCATTTGCAAATTGCCACACTTGTGTTGGTGAATCTTTGATATTAATGGTTGGCCTCATTCTTCTAGGTGAGTTGCCATTGAAGAACTTTTGCCAAATATGTGCTGCCAATAGCATAAATAGTATTTGCCTGAATAGGATAGTGGGGTATTTTTTGGATTTCCCACTCCTCGAGATATGTGTTACAATAAATGTTTCACTCCGACCCTCTTCTTTGATGATCAACTAAATTTCCGATCGTCTTCTCTAATGAACCTTCCTTTTCTAGATTGTCTTCTCCTTTCACCTTAACTTAAAAAGACACCAGTGTAGTGCCGACCAAGGAGTCTCCAACAATCAAGTTAGTACTTGATGAAAATTGCAGAGTAAAGAGAACAAGAGTAAGACAATTTTGTGTGGGTTGTGCCTTGAGGCTTGAGTGGGAGAAGTCTCTTTATTTACAGATTGGACCCATTGAAGGAGGTAATGAACTCAGTTATAACCTCTCTCCCATGTTGTCTAGCATTTATGAAAATTAATGCCCATGATACATTGATGCAATGAAGACCCACTCCTCATCATTCTTGTAATTTACATACAGAATGATCCTAAATGTGTAACCGTCTTGACTCGGTTACTACTCAATTCTCAAGTTGACTCAGTCAAGTTAGGTAACCGTGGTTCCTTCGGGCACCATGTGTAATTTGTGCTACTTGGGTAGCTTGGCATAAGATTGCCTCTTTAGTTACTACATGGGTTTCTCCTTGGCTTGGGTTGTTGAACCAGGTAGTGTAAATGGGAACATTGGCTTAGCCATATATTGAAAGGGCTCATTGGCCGAACCATGTAATGAAGGGGCTCATTGGTCGAACCAGGTAGTGAAGGGGATTATTGGCCGAACCATGTAGTGAAGGAGCTCGTTAAGATAAGGGGTTGGCCGAACCTTTTAGCATAGAGTACGTTAGGATGAAGGGTCGGCCGAACTACCTAGTGAAACAAGTGAAGGGGTTGGCTCCTAAGTGAGGCCAAACAACCTTATGCAATGAGTGAAGGGGTCGCGGGTGGAGGGGTTGGTTCCTTAGGAGGCCGAGCCACCTTATGACAAGAAGTGAGGGGTTGGCTCCTAAAAGAGGTCGAACCACCTTATGCAATGAGTGAAGGGGTTGGCTCTTAAAAGAGGCCGAACCACCTTATATAATGATTGAAGGGGTCAGCTCCTTAGGGGGCCGAACCACCTTATGACAATGAGTGAAGGGGTTGGATCCGAAAGGAGGCCAAACCATCTTATGCAATTAGTGAATGGGTGGAGTCCTAAAGGAGGTTGAACCATCTTATACAATGATTGAAGGAACCAGCTCCTTAGGCGGCCAAATAATGCAAAATGGAAATCAAGTCAACGGTCAAAGGTTTCAATGGAAAATTTGTAATTATTTAGATTTTCACTTGTTTGAGTCAAGATTTATCATTTTATTGTTTGAGATTATTTTAAATTAGATATTTATTTAGTTATCTGTTTTAAGGTTTTAATTTTATGTCTTTTGGGGCTTATTTTCATGTTTTATTGGTCCATGATCTTAGTATAATATTTATGCGCAGTTTAGTAATTTTAATTTATCTTTTATTTAATTTTATTAGGGTTAAAAAATTAAGAGAGAAAGTTACGAAAATTAGGCTTATTTATTTGGTATTTTAGTTTGACTAAGATTATTAATTTATTTTCTTTATATAAATTGTACTAGGATTTTTTATTATTAATGAACAATAAAGATTTTGATGAATGAAGAATAAATTTCTTTCATGGAGTGAAGTGAGTTCTCCGCCATTCTTCATGTGATTCCAAGATACTGTTTTTCTATCTTCTTCTTATCTTTCTATTTTTTTTTTTTTATTTATTGTTTTCTGAGTTTCTTAAATCCATCAAGAAACCTCTTTTCTTGATTTTCTTTTATTTTCTCGATTCTTGAATGCTTAAAGTCTTGATTCTTGATTCTTGAAACCCCTTTCTTGATTCTTTATTCTCGATTCTCTCAACCTACAAACCTCAATCCATAATCCTTTCTCCATTCTCTCAACCTTTAACCCTTTTCATCTATCTAGTCGTAAAAACAATACATTTTACTTTTGGGTTTAGCTCATCCTAGCCCAAATCCTTAACCCAATCCCCAACCAGAATTCCCTAAACCCCCATAGTTTCTTATCTCCCCTCATCATCTTGCATCACCGAACTTCATTGTGAATAACAATTGAAAGGGTCGGATTTCTTTGTAGTCAAACGGATTGAGGTATGAGTTTTTGATGGGTCGGACCCATTGGGTTTTCGAACCATTTAGATAATGGGTTTGAATCAGGTTGAATGGATCTGAATGCCTTGATTTGGCAACTTTACTAATCCCAAGAAGTGTGATTTTTTTGGTTCCTACAAGGACGATGACGAATCATTTATCCAATTATGTAGAATAATTGGAAAAGCAAGTAGCTCTACTCGAGTGAGCCTCTGTGGGCCAAGATGATTTTAAGCTAGACTAGAACCTGTCAGACTTTAATCCGAAAAATGTGGTCTATAATAGACCAAAAAAATAAACTAAATGATGACTCCATAAGTTTGGTCATAGAAAATAACCTTTATTGGGCCTTAAAAAGACTTGATGTAGTCTCTATCATGGGAGCAACATTGGTCATGAGGCTTAGGTCTATACGAAGTCCCATAAGCAATTTTTTTTTCAAACAATAGATCATGGGCAAAGACAAGTGGGCCATCTATTGGGTCAATATCAATGAGACTTTATTGGTGGTAATAATTATCCAGCTAGCTAGAACCAATAAGATTTTGTGTCTAACCTGCTACAAGAGGCGCTTCAAATATGGTAAGAATGTAAATGTCATAGGGGCATTTCTTGTGCAATGATGTCATGAGTCCCACACAAGTGAAATCACATCTTATTATGAACTATGAGATACACTAATAAAGTTCTGATGAGGCAGGAATTTATTTCGAGTCTGACTTTGAAGCGGTCAACCTGCTTCAAATTTTGAAGAGACCTTCTTCGTTACAAGACAGGTGGCATTTTGAAATTATTTTACGCCTCTACATTGTCAATATTTAGAATACCTCCTTAGAAATGCCACGTGTAATCTAAAGGGGACGGGTTCCTTAAAAATCTTGAAGCGGGGGACGACCGCTTCAAAGTCTTTTCCATTTATTTCATATCTTGTCCCGTATATCTCTAAATTAATGTAATAAAAGAAGAAGATTTTAACCAAAATCATCCCAAATGCATATCTTTCCAGATGGGGCAAGTATATAACTGATGTTATCATCATAAATGTCTTGCTCTCTAAGATATTTAGATTCTTACCATATTAGCAAACACCTAATTTTAGAAAGTAATGCTTTTGCCTTGGGAATTGTGCGCGCCCTAGAAAATGTAAATATAAATACCTCCATTTTCTCTTCGATTACATCCAAATCTCTTTTCTCTTTCCTTCCCTTCCTATCATTTGAAACTCCTAAACCCTCTCTTTTCATCTCCTTTCAATCTTATGTGAGTCCTATCTTTGTTTCATTTCCTCTTGGCCCTAAAAGAGCAAGGGAAAAAAAAACAAAATGGAGGAAAACCTTTACGTACTCATGGGCATTGGGGTCTCCAAATACAATTGCAATTATACTTTAAAAGGGTATCGCTATTGGATCGATGATTTACTTGATGAATAATCTATTAAACAAAAGTGTTGGGAAGAGCAGCTCTAGGCAAGTGCAACAATCGGTGATCAGGGCCTAGAAAGTCTATTTTAAAGTCCTAATTATATAGACTTTAGGATAATTTCTGTGCTAAACCCCTTAATTAGAGTTGATATATTCATAGTCCATATTATTTGTCATTTTTATGTTAATTTTGATTTTTGGCCTAATTTTGGTTTATTAATCATGACAAGCCGAAAACAAGAGAAATAAAATAATGAAGAAAAGAAAAGTGAAGGAGAGCACTGCAATTGGGAAACCAAGACAAAGACCCTGACTCAAGAACATGCCCATTGGGCCCACTAAAGGCACGGCATGGTGAAGGTGGCATATCATGCCTCGAAATTTGTGCACGGTTAAGGTGACTTGATCAGTTATGTGATTAATTAGGGTTTTTGTTCCTCTGAGTTGTATGAGACATTCCGAATTAAGGACCCTAATCCGGGTCTACAAATACAAACCAAACCAGAACTAAAAAGGATCATCTTTTCTTTTGTTCTTTCTTCTTCTACCTCACTTCTCTTATTTTCAATTTTAAGGCTTTTTTAGTTTATTTTTGTTCAAGCTTTGTAAACAAAAGGAGTTCATACTAATTTCAGGCCAAGATTAATAAAAGAAGCATCTCCCAATTTTATCTCTATCCCTCTTTCTTTATTTTCTTTTTACGTTTTCTTTTATTATTCTTGCAATGATCATTGGCTAGATCTTTGATAAAGAGGTCAATAAAACCTAAGCAAGATTAGCTCAAATAGTTCATTTGTTTTGCATATGTATTCCATTGTTTAATTGTGATGGTAACGTGTTGTCCCTAAGAGGCACTATTTATGGGTTACTTTAACAAACAAAATAATTAAAATACAACTCAGAAGAAAAAATAAATAAATAAAAATTGTCTACCAAAATGAAACTTGGACTCGGGCTCATCATCTAGAGTTGTGACTAGGAAGGCTCCTCTCTTACCATTCTTAATGGAAGAAGGAAAAAAGGGCATTTATAATTCCTAAGATGAATGCTGAAAGTGGAAGGTAGATTACTTGTATAAATGCAAATGTCGCCTACAATCATGATAAGTTACTGAGCAATCATAACGTTAACTCAGACGAGACGGATGATTTTTAGATCCATGAACCCAAAATAAGACGAAAAGGGGTTAACTCGGATATATGATCTTGTCTTGTTCACAAATGATACCAAGATGACACAAGCGAGCCTGGGATGATTTTTAAAACCATGGCTTAGATATGAAACTTGCAATGGAAGACAGTAAGCCACAACCTAATGAAGAGGGTCAAGAGACTCAAGACCAACTGATATCCCTAGACACATTCCTAGTTTAGAATCAACCCGGAATCCGTGTAGCTCCACCCCAATTTTTGGACTCCTGAATTAAGATTAATCTCTGTAACATTCCCCTTCTCACTAAATTTTCTTAACTTAATATGGAATTATATAAACCCCATTGTGGATTGCAAATAACAGTAGAGAATCTAAATTATCAGGATCACCACTGTTTTGAGTGAAAAATAATAAAAATAAATAGTCAACTTAAATTTGAAGAATTAATTCAAGATTGTTGTAATTCAAGGAGGGATTTTGTTTCTCATTATAATCTGAGTCATTTTCAACCCAATCAACGTAACATTACGTGCACCAACAAAACTCGATCTACTAAACAAACCCTTAATTTCACCCAATTCTTCATCCGAACATTCCTCAACAACAATAACACTAACCCCACCAATCCGAACAGTTCTTTCCAATTCGGTAACAAACCGATTCGGAAACAACGCTTCACCAAGATGAGCACTAAACCCTAAATCGAAAACACCATCAAAGAACGGAAGATTATGAGGGTCAGCTCTACTAACCAGTGGAGGCGAATCCGTGAGTTCGACACCTGTGACATCGATCACACCCATCTTTGATAACGCCATCACTTCTTGATCAGCACCAGCTGAGACGCAGAGGATCTTCGAATGGTTTGTGAGAAACCCTAGATTTTGGATTCCATGGAAGAATTCTGTGAAAGAAAGGACGTTTTTTTGCCAATCTTTCGTAGACCAGATACGTTTGCTTTTCCTTTCGACGGAGACGAGTTCACGGTGAATTGACTCGCAGGATGATTTAGGGAATCGGATTTGGGTCTTGGGATCTGAGTCAGTGATGCAGGTATCTGGAGTTTGGGTGAGGAGAAAGATGAGTGTGGAGGTGGCGATGGTGATGGATGCGCAAGATAGTCGATTTAACAGAGTTTGTATGTGTCTGTCCATTTTCTTTATAGTAATAAAAAAACAGAGAGGATTGATTTTAAATCTGAATGCCATATTTATCAAAAAAAAAAAACAAAAAAAAAAGAGAGGAAATTTGGTTCTGTTTTAGCCAGGAAAGTGGCTTTTGCTAAATTGCACCAGAGGCGTTGAAGACACGGTTCTTATTATCGAAGTTCGAACTCGTTCCTATTGTCACCCTAATTTTTACTTATTACATCCCAAATTTATTAAATTATTTATCACACTCCAATTAGAGATTTGGCTAATTATTATCTAAGCATTACAAATCTTATAATTCAAATAATTTTAACAGTTGTTTACAATTATTGATTAAGCTCATATAAAATATTAAACCCAAAAAAAACAGTAATCTAGAAAGAGAGAGAGAGAGAGAGAGAGGAGGGGGGGGGGGGGGGGGGGGGGGTGGTTTCAAAATACAAGAATAGAAGGTATGAACAACGGAAGAATGCTCCTCCTAAGCAAAGAAGACCCAAACAAGAGGCCACTCAAGCGGAGTTGACCTCTGCGTGAAGTAATCGGAGTTGGATTTGACATTTCCTGGAAGAAGGTTTTGCATATTTTCATCTTTTAAAATTTTATTTTAATCTAATAGTGTAATATACGCAGATCATGAATGTTGAATTATCAAAGATATACACTACTTTAGAAAACAATTATTGCTAATTACCTAGGTCCATATTTTTGTTGTTGTACATGTGGGCAAAATATTATTGTTTTATTTTTTTTTGATAGGTGAGCCTACTTTTAACAAGATCAGTAACTCTCTGATGGCGGGAATTGAACTCAATTCTATGGTATCATCACCAATAGACTTTACCAACTACGCTAACTGACACCTTCCACCATGGACAACTCAACTACCACTTTTTTTTTTCTTTTTTTCTTTTTTTCTCTCTCATTGGTATAGTGTCTGAGTTGAGTTGGAGTGACCTCATATCGCACATCTTGACATGAAAGTGTGTAGGAACCATAGATGCTTTTTATTGAGATATGAGTCTAAAAGAATCTATGGTTCCTACACACTTTCATGTCAAGATGTGTGATGTGAGGTAGAATCTTGAGGTCAGTTCAGCATTAGTCATAGTGTTTTCCTATAAATCAATTTTTTTGAAGTGCTACCAAGATAAAATACATGTTAGGCCAGCCACTTTAGTAAGGACACCTACTAGGGATGAGACATTAGCTTATATTTAGGGAAATAGTTATCCAAAATGGACCATTCTTATCCTATAAATTCTGATTATCCATAAAGAGGGATGAATGGATGGAGAAGATGTTAACCTTGGTAAAATTGAAAACTATAGTAAGTAAATTGACTTTTGTGATTAAAGAGATCCTTCTACAAATCATATAGTATGCTGAAGCTCATAAGGAGTTCATAGTTTATATATCAATTCACAACATGGCTTCCCTATGCATTACAAGGCAATTACTAATATGAACACATTACTCTTATTGGTCCTACAAAGCAAGCACAATAAACTCAAACGAAATGTGTAAAACAGATTCAACAAACATATGTATCACGTATAATAAATAGGACAGTGGACTTCTCAAGTCATGCTGATGCTGCGGCGTATCTCTTGATTTATCACATCACCTCAATCGTTTCGTTTTCATTCTCTATGGCTTCTTTCTTCTTCCAGACCCCCACATAATTAACTTCACAAGGGAAGGACTGCAACATTTGACAATGGCTGATCTCCACATACCTTAGCAAAGACATCATAGTCTTCACAGTCTCCCACTTCACCTGTAATCTAGGCAAGTATTTCAAACACAGCCCTTCTATCTTCCAAGGTTGTTCCTTTCTACCCCAGAAATTGGAACTCATGCCACGAAGTTCTCCCTTCTCAATATGAAGATATTGAAGCTCGGGAAGGGAAGAGGGATTAACCCATGTTGGAGTAGCATCTGCATGACAGTTCCGAAGATACAACTCTTGAAGATGTGGTGGTGGAGAAAGCCTATCCAGCTTCGGCGGATTTTGTTTTTCCTCACTATCTTCGATGTTAATAGATAAGACTTGAAGTTTATCGAGCTCCGACAGGACCCCCAGTTCGTCATCTTCAATTTCATCCTTTCCCCTGATGTGTATTCGTAGTACTCTGAGTTCGGTCAAGCGCTTTAGCTCACCGAGGCGACAACCATCTTTACCTGCACTTGATAGCTTGAATCCAGACAGAACTTGAAGATTGGAGAGCTTACCTGTTCCCTGGGGAAAGTAAAGAAGAGAAGGGCAATTCCCTGTGTCCAGGACAATCAACTTTCGTAAAGTTGTGATAGATGAGGGAAGCTTTTCTAGATTCTTACATTTGGTTAGTACCAAAAGCTGGAGGTTCCGGAGCTTTCTGATGGAATGTGGCAGTTTCTTTAGGCCATCAACTTCTTGGAGGTTGAGATATGCTAGACGTTTCTGGGATATGACCCAGTTCAATAGATCCTCAATACGAACATCTTCTAGCTTATTGCGTGAAAGATCCAACACCCTTAGGGACTTTACCATCCCCAGTCCAGAAAGCAAGTCGAAATGAAATTGACAGTTTGTCATCACTAACAAGGCCCGTAACTTTGAGTTATTTGTTGATGATTTCACATCTATTTCACTTGTAAAACCCAAATGGCGGGAACATTCATCGAAATTTTGCTTGTATCCATTATCAAAGCTGCAGAATACTTCTTCTTTTGCAACTCTGATGATCAAATCTCGTACCATGTCGTGCATTTTGCAAGTGTAGACTCTTCCATCGTAGCCTCTCCTGCTGACAACTTCAACAAGGCATCTGCTGATTAGTTCTGATATGCTATCAAAGGCAAATTCTATTGCAGTTTTTGTGTCCTTCCCGGTGACGAAACTCTCTCCGGCCCACCAATGTACCAACTGTTCAACACTGATCTCATAATCTTCGGGATAAATGGAGAAACACAATATACAATGTTTTAGATGAGCTGGAAGCTCATCATAGCTCAGTTGCAGAGAAGCAATTACTGAGGAAGAGTCTCCTTCTTTCGCCAACTAATCACGAAAATTATCATTTATCTTCTTCCATTCACCAAGGGAATGTGTTTTGATCGACAACAACCCTCCTATTGTCTTGATTGCTAATGGAAGGCCCCCACATTTCTTCAGGATTTCCTTTCCAACTATCTCAAACTCGGGATCGTCACGCATTTCCTTGCTTATCGAAAAGGCAACTTTGCAGAACAACAACCAGCTTTCATTGTCATCAAGAAATTTAGGTCGATGAATCCGTCCTTCAACAGCTCCCATGCTTCTTGCAACCTCTTCATTCCTTGTTGTGATTATGATGCTACTACTGCGTCCCTCCCCTTTTGGTAGGCTTCTTGATATCTGTTCCCACCAACCATCAGTGCTCCATACATCATCCATGACAATGAGATAATTCTTATCCTTGAGACTCTCCTGAATTCTGTGCAGGTTACCTATAGAAGATCCACTTTCATTCTCTCCTAATTGTTTCAACAGGTTCTTCACGAGCTCTTTCAAATCAAAAGTTTGAGATACCGAGACCCAAATCCTCTTTTGAAAGCGCCTGACTACTTCTGTATCGTTGAAGATCTTTTGGGCAAGTGTTGTTTTGCCCAGACCCCCAGTCCCCACAATTCCAACACGATGTAGTCCCTCTTTGATGGGGAGAATCCACCGTTTTATTTGTTCTGTATCTTCTGTCAAACCGATCATCTCAGATTGGTCGAAATCTTGTGTACTCCATCTCACATATTTATCCTCCCCGCTCTTTTGAGTTATTTGGCCTAAAATCGGAGTAAGGTAGGTTCTCAATTCATTCTCCACCTGCTCAATTTCCTTGTTTATCTTCTTCAATTCGTATCCTTTTCGATGGCGAAAAACTATCTCGCTGGGAGAGAATCTGCAATACATGGTCGCATCTTTTCGAATATCAGCCCGAATTTGGCAATCAACTAATATGTCGTCAGCAGCATAAATCAGCTCCCGAAGATTAGCCAAGGCCGTCTTGACAGTGTGGTAGATCTGTTGACTCCTTTCAAGTTTGTGTACGTCGGTCAGAAAGGACTGCATAACATCAAGCTTTCTCTTCATATCCTTGAAATGAATCTGGAAATCAAGAAAGTCCTGGCTTTCTTTGAAAAGGGAAGTGTACAAATTTTCTACGAGTATTCCAACTATTGCTTGTGTCACCATCTCTGCCATTTTCTCCTGTAAAATTTCTAGCCAAAGCAATAAAGCCAACAGTTAAGTCGTTAAATAGATGTAGTTTTCAACTTCTCGTTATACAGAAGAGTGTTAAACAAAGAGATTCAACAAGTTTTGATGGTGAATGATTTTTATTTCACAAAAAAATCATTGTCACAGTCCTGATGGGCACAGTTTTCTTTGGATGCATGTGATTAGTAACACTCCAAGGACAAGAGACCTTATGACCATAAATCCTTCCTACACTGCTTTCCTGTCTAAAGTGAGATTTAAAGTTTGAGCAACAGCATTTATGACTTACGATTGAAATTCTTGATATTTTGGAAGCGAAGATGTTTGCTCTTTCTTTTAATGAGGATTTTTGGACTTGCAGACACTATTCTTTATGCTTATATTCTTTATAGAATATAATTGTTGTAGTCTTAAACTGCTGGCCTAAAGGTAAAAGGTCGAGTATTAATGGATTGAACCTCTGAGTTCTGTCTATAGAGAGAAACTGAGAGTGAAATCGAGGAAGTGGTGATAGGGTTGTTTCTTTGTTCTCTCGGATAGATTCAATTTTACATAACCCTACCTAAAATCAATTGGTGTTAAGAGAAGGCACAACTATCAACTATGTATATAAGAGGGTCACAAGTTGAACGGGGGCATGACACATGAGCACGTGACACCTGGGATATGAGTTAGATAACACAAACTCAACATTGCCTTCCTAACTATGTAAGATCCGGTTTTTATTAACTCCATTGCTCTCCACTCAGAGGATGATAATCAATTTCTTCTCTTTTCCCAAATGTTTTCTTTAGTTGTGATGTGATCTTTTGCCAGCCAGTTACTCATGGGAGAATCCTCGTCTAGTCAGATGGTGATATCATGGAAAATCTATTCATGGGAGGTGAAGACTGAATATATAGAGATTTATTTGAGTTTCCATCCAATAGAGGGACATGCTCTATAACAATCCCTGAGGATATCATCAACAAAGAAGTTTTGAGTGGGTAAAGGACTGTATCTCTCTTGCATGAAGGCAACATGACAAGGATGTGGAAGATTAAGGGCCATGCGGGATTTCCCATCAAGGATTTGCAGAACAGTAATGGAGTGGTAGGTGATCATCAACGAGACAATGTTCATAACATACTTATAAACACCCCAATTTCACCGAACAAGCCCGAGAGCTCAATCAAATCCAGTGGAAAAGATGAACTCGAGAGAGTTTTGATCAAGTCAAGGCATAATCAGAATTTTAATTTAAACCTACCCTTTGCAGACTAACGGCCAAGCATAAGCTTGCTTGGCCATTGGTCACCTAAAGAGCAGGCCATCTGATCAAGGCCCAGAAAGTTGTTTCTAGGACCCTATTTACAGAGACTTTAAGGTTGAATAATACCTAAAATCCCCTAAATAGACATAATACGTTGACAGTTCATGTTTATTATTATTTTTGAATAAATTGTGACTTTTTGAACTAATTATGATTATTTATTTGTAATAGGTCAAAGTCGCGAGATTCAAAAGAATGAACCAAGACAATTAAAAACATACATTACGATTCAAGACCCAAGACAAGTCCACGGATTGAACACCTTGGGCGGTGCGGTAATGTTAGCGAACTTTGTTTCGAGATTTGTGCAATGTTAAGGCAGCGTGATTTGTAACTTAGCAAGTTAGGGTTCAGAGTCCTTGTAAAACATGAAAGTGTTCCGAATTCTAAAGGAACCCTAATCTGATCTCTATAAATAAGAGACTAGACCATAGCCAAATCTCATCTCCTCTGAGGTCATCATCTCCTATCTTCTTCTTCTACCTCATTTCTTCTATTTTTCAGTTTTTAGGTTTTTAATTTATTTTCTATTCAAGATTTGTAATTGGAAGGAGATACTGGTAGTTTCAGACCAAGATCAATAAAAGAAGATTATTTCCCCCTTCTCATCTCTAATCACTTATTTTCTTTTATTTATGATTTTATGGTTCTTGCGATGATCTGTGGCTAAACTTCCATTAGAGAGGTCAATGAAGTCATAAGCAAGATCATCGTAATCAGTTTATTAATTTATATCTGTGTTTCAATGTTTATTTGTGATAATGATTTATTAAGTAGGGATCATCAGATTTGATTTGATTATTCATGGTTTGATGGTTTATACTTAGATAAGTTCAAGCTAAATCATGCTAATTGAAATATCATGTTAATCATTTGATTTCATCTTATTAACTTAAATAACAATTTTCTGAGTTTGTAATTGTACCTAATAGAATCATTCTCCGATCTAACCACATTTGCTTTGTTAGTTGGATTGAGATAAAAATAAACATTGATAAACTGATGAGATTATTTGCTTGTAGTGGATTTGACTGAGTTAATTCTTTATATTGCGATTTTATTTTTTTGTTCATTTTTGCTAATTTAAAGTTAGTTCGGTTTTCTTAGTTACTTATAAATCTTCATCGTTTTAAGTCAAAAACTGTGGATCAAAGTTATCTTTGTGGATCGATCCTTGCTTGCCAAGGCTTATTATTTTGTTCTTTATTTATATTGATAATTTGCACCGAACACCATCTCTTATACTGACTTTTACTTAGTAGTTGTACGGGCCAATTTTGCCCTAGTTTCCACTCACCTACTTGTAAGGTATTTTTGCTCTGGCCTTCACTCACCTAAAGCCAATTCGGTTAGAAAATTATGAGCCCATGTGTGCTCAAGATTTGCTTGAGGAAATGACTCTCTAAACCAACTTCTTCCTCAAGTAAATCCTATCCACCTCCGACAATGCCCTTGCATTAGACTTTTCCGAATATTTTCACCAAGGTATTCTTGTAATTCTCCAAATCCACCAACTATGACTCAAAGTCTCATTTGATCCCCTCATGTGGCCAATTACCCTTGTATCCCCAATTGGTTGAGACTCAATCAGGGGGATTTACACTTAAGCCCATTCTTTCAATCCATAATTCAAGGCCTAGTCTATATGATTCTTTGTAAATAAATTCAAGAGGTCATGACCTTTTTGCCCAACCAAGAGAATTCTCTAGAACTTGTGTACAAAGACCATTATATCCTCAAGTTGTCGGAGACTCTTTCAAGGTAAGTGACCAAAAAATCCAAAATCCAAATTCATAATTATATGCCATTGATGCTTGTTCCCTAGAGTTTGACTCAATGATTTTGACACTCCTATCCCTCAAATAGAACTCTCTACAACTTTGAGTGCTTTGACACCTCTACCCTTTGATCATCAAGATTGGTAAGACTCATAGATGTGCAAAAGACAATTAAGGACAATTTGATGGAGGGTATTTGAAGTTTTTCTTTCTGGTTTTCTATAGAATATTGGGCAATTAAGAAAATTGGACAAGTTTATCCCAAAAGGTCTCCCTAGAGCCTATAAATAGACCCCATCCAAGGCCTTTGAAAGAGGCAAGTCTAAGACCCAAAATTCTGTCATTTTCTCTTCTTTAAGTCTTCTAGAGCCCCATCCAAGTCTTGTCTCATACATCTTTGAAGCTTTAACCAAGAAGAAGAAGAAGGAAGAAGGAAAAGAATACAGAGGTGGGAAGAGGTTTATATTTCTGTTTAACGTAGTAAATTCCCTCTAATTTCCCCATTTTAACTCCTCCCATTCTTTAATTTCAAACACTTTTAGATTCTTGTAATGCAGAAGTTTCCTTTCTTTTGTTTAAATGGCCTAAAGTGGTAGAGAGTAATCCCATAATCTCTCAGTTCTAAGTCCTTAATAAGCTCCTATTAAGCATTTAATTTTAAGTACAGTGGTTGTTTCAATTCCTTTTCCATTCTAAGCACTTTAAATTCCTAGTTTAGCTTTTTGTTCTCTAGTGGCTTAAGGAGGTAGAGAGTAAGACTTCACAATGTGAAGCAATCTCCCTTTCTAAGTCCATTTATAAGTTCCTTGAGAACATATCATGCATATCTTATGAGCTCTCACCATATTTTATTTACTTTCAAAAGGGGCTAAGGGTCAAAGGTGGAGATCTTCCTAGATCTACACCTGACTCTCTAAGACAATAAAAACAATCTCATAGGGACACCTACTTATTGAAGATACTACAGATTTTCCAGGATTAGAAGTGAATGAGGAAAGTTTTGAAACGCTTGAAAATTTTCTAAATAGTGCTTCTGGGTAAGGAGTTGGCAATTTTAAATCCCCATAATTCTTTCTTGGAAGTTTTCCAAAATAAGGGGAAGAGGATTAAAGAATGGAGCATTACTGGGTTAAGGTTGTTGACAATATTGGATGGATCTAAAAATGCTAAGATTGTGAATATCCAAGGGGGGGGGGGGGGGTATTTCTGATGGATTAGTAATTCTTTTATTCACAACTCTGCTGGAAGTTTCTAATTAATTCCTCGCTTTGGAATTTAATGAGAAATCAAATTTGGAAGGAGGGTGGGAAGGGAATCAGGATGTTAATATGGAAATTGAAAAAATAAAAAATAAAAAATAACCAAACTCCATTTCTGATGCATTCTCCAACTCTATTTAAGCCTCTACCTCTAATCCAAGTGCAAACTCAAACCAAATGGGAAAATCGAAGAGGAAGAAAAAACAAGTAGAGCAGGCCTCAAGAACAACATGTTCCATGAGCAATTTGTATGAGGAAACCTCTCAAATGGCTATAGCTTAGTCATGTCTATAGCAACTTGGAACATATGTGATTAAACCACGTAAATAAGAAAAAGGACGGTTAACAAGATTATTGAAAAGCAGAACTTAGATATCTTTGGCCTTTGTGAAACTAAAGTTGAGTTTTGCATTTCAAAAGAATATATGTAGGAGTCAGAAGTTTGTTGATAATATCAATTCCCATGAGTATGGTCGTGTTTGTATTGGATGGAATTCAATAAAATACACGCTCGAGAAGTTGTTCAAGTCAGACTAGATTATGCAGGGTACCCGTATTAGAAATGGATTTATTTTCCATATTTCAGTGGTGTATGCCGCTAATAATTATTCAGATCGGGCATCTTTATGGAGACATATCTTGAAGATGGATGATTCTCAATCTCCTTGGATTATTATCTTGAGATTTCAATACGGTGCACTCCCATGAAGAAAAAATATATGACCACCCTTTGCCTCGAAAATTGATGAATGAGTTAAATGAATATATTGATAGAAATGGTCTTTGCAAAATGAAGATGGTGATTCCTTTCTTTTCTTGGAGTAACGAGACTATTACAACTAAGAGGATCCTAAGGTATTTACCTGGGGGTATTTTTGACCATGCCCCTATATGTGTGAATTCAATGGATGATAAGGAAGGGGTCCCAAGCCGCTAAATTTCTTTTTCAATGTGGCTTGGTCAACGAGGATCCAAAGAGGTAATTGAGAAAGCTGGGAACATCTTTGTTTATGGGAATCCTATGTTCAGAATCATGACCAAGCTTAGATTTGTGAAAATTGTAATCTAGATGAGGAATAAAGGTGTATTCAGGAAAATTAATGTTAGAAAATCTGAAGGTGAGAGGAAGCTCCGTGATGTGCAAATGCGCATCCTAAATACTTTCATTGCTGTCCAAGAAAGGATAGAGTCTTGAAGGGAATAGATGTGGATGAGAAATTTACTTGTCAGAAATCGAGGGTGCACTGGCTCAAAGGAGAGAGGAATTCTCGATTTTTGTACAATTCCATTGCGGCTGATATTGCTTAGAATGGAATTGAGGTGATCATTGGTTCAAGTGCTCTTTGTTCCAGGTGATTCCATGATGTTGCACCTAGGAGGGGTGTTCCTCTTATTTCGCACCTCATATTTGCCGATGATGTGTTATTTTTCTCTAAAAGTAGTTTGTCTTCGGCCAAAAATAATAGGAAGGTCCTCAATGAGTTCAGATTATGGCAGGCCTTCATGTCAGTGACTAGAAAGTCAAGTTTTCTTCTGTTCCTCTTCTTCAAATAAAAATTTAGCATTCTTGAGACTTTGAGATTCAAGGAGGGTCAATTGGAATAAAGTATTAGGGACTTCCTTTTTTCTCTTCTTTTATGTGGTACCCTTTGTGTCATACCTTGATTGAACGTGTCCATAAAAGAATATAGGGCTGCTGAAAATTGGTTCTTCTTTCTTTTGCAGGGTCCCTTTAGCTTATCTGTTCTGTCCTTTCTGGCCATCAAGTTTATTGAATTACGCCTTCTAACATCCCCAAACTGGTTTTCCAAGAGACCGAGTGTTTATTCTCCCATTTCTTATGGCAGAGTCCTTCGTTAGATCCCCCTTTTCATATGATCAATCCGAGTAGGGTTTATATCCCTATCGCCGAGAGGGATCTTGCATAATGAGGCTAAGGGAGTGGAACATGACTGGGATGATGAAGTTATTTTTTATTGTGGTGAAAAATGATTCCCATTGGAGTAGATGGGTAAGAACTCATTATGTTGGGGATTCTGGTATTTGGTCTTGCTAAATTCCTAATAATGCATCTTGGGCTTGGAAGGGTAAAATGCATGCGAAGGAAGAGGCTTCAAAAAATACGAGGGTGTTTGTCGGTGATGGATCGTCCACTAAATTTTGGCTGGAGGGGCATTTCTTGTGGCCCAATTTAATAGCCATGCCAATGCCATGGTTTCTGAATTTAAAGGTGAAGATGGGTGGATGTTAGCTAATCCTTGGAATGAGAGCATGAGGACGGCTTTTTGTGTATTTCGGAATCATCTTTGTCCGATGCCGAACATTGATAGAGTGGTTTCGACCAAGAATGCCAAGGGGTTATTCTCCATGAAGATAGCTTGGGAATTGTTGGTTCTTAGAAGAGACAAGGTTCCTTGGGAGCGGATTGTTGGGAACTCCTATAGGTTTCCAAGACACTCATTTATTTCATGACTGAAAATTTGAGTAGAAGATGTATATGGATGACATCCAAGTGTGTTTGTTGGAGTAACAATGAGTAGTATGTAGCACTTGGATTTGGAAGCAAGATTTTGTACAAATTCGAGGGATCTAATTCGAATCCAAACTCTCTCTTGAAGGATTAGCTATATAGAAGAATCAAGGTTCTATGTGAAACCAATTTATTAACAACCCTATCCTACACAAATGTTTATGTGATACATCAACCACTTGTCTATCCTCCGTTCGAGAATATGGTCTCATTTTTCATACTTTTATTGATATAAAAGTATGACTTGTTGGAGTGTGCTTCCTTTTGTGGTTTCTTAGGGTTTTTTTTTTTTTTTTTTTTTTTTTAAATTCGTAAGTTGTATCTCATAGAAGGAGTCAAGGATTTCCTTTAAACCCATTTTATCCTTATGGAGAGCTACTTTTTTTTTTTTTCGAGTGATTATATATAGAAGACAAAAAAGCCCGATAAAAAATAAAAAGAATAATTTGATGAAAATAAGGAGTGGAATCATACTAATGGAGAGTAACGAGGAATTTTAATTGCTGGAGTGAAATTGGTACTATGTGATCTGCAACTAGCCAATCCCATTTTTCATTTAGAAGATTTTTTTTATTAACATGAGTCCTAGGTGGTTGTTTCATTCATTGGTGTACTGGTTATTGGATTTCATTTTGTTGAGATATAATAACATGAGCTGATGAGATAAGTTTGAAAATAAAAAAGTTCTTATAATAACATGAGCTGATGAGATAAATTTGAAAATTTGAGCAAAAAATAAATAAATAAGAAGTTCTTAGCATAACATGAGCTGATGAGATTAGAGCTATGGTTAGTGCATTAGGGATACAAAGCCAAGCCAACATCAAAAACCAAAAAAAACAAATACGAAGGAAGAAATTGAAATATTGTCACATACTTTTGTGTTGCTCTGGAGTGGATGTTTTGAGACCTCTTTCTATCAATAAAACCAAACTCAAATTGATTAGAAATAAACGCTAAGAAGGAACATAAAAAATAAAACTATTAAAACTCACAAAGGAAATGGGACTTGGGAGTGCTTCTTTGGAGATTACTTCCACATCTAAGGGGTTTGAAGGGAGTCTTGGCTCCTTACATAAACAACACAGAATAGGAATGAAGTGTAAACGTTGTCTTCTATTTGTAAAATTGTCCAAATAAAAGAGAACAAATTCCCTCCATAGATCAAGGCTACACGTTTTTCACATTCTAATTTTTCTTTCATAAAGCAAAAAGCTTTGGATTCTCTTTCAAAATAAAATAGGATTCTTGGGGAATTGATTGCGACTAATGGACTTTTCAGTGTGTTTGGATTGAGAGAAACAAAGTGAAAAGAAAAGAAAAAAAGTGAGTTTCTCTCTACTACTCTTGTTTGGATTGTTAAGTGAGGGAGTCAAAAGAAAAAAAGTGAAGAGAAAAATGAATCAATTTTTCTCTCCAAACTTATGTTCTTGTACTATTAAATCAAACACGATGGGGAGAAACAATATTTATTCTCTTCATTTCTCTCAATCCAAATACACCGTTAGTGAGAAAATTTATAAGATTTTTTTGGTGAAGTTGAAAATGAGGGGCTAAATCGATGGAGGAGTTTGAGGATGAACAAATATATCGATTTTGCTAGTAGTTGAAGAGGGTATTTAGATCATTTTATATAAGTCCCTCATAGATGACTACAGTCAAGGTTGTTGTAGTTGGAAAACAGGGCTATCTTAAATATTCCCCAAAACTCAGAGATTATATCTATATTACCCTAAAGTGTAACACGTTAGTGGTTGCTTATCAGGAAAAAAAAAAGTGGAAAAACAAAGAAGATAAACATATACATTTTTTTTTTCATAAAATAAAAAGGCAAAATAAAATAACATAAGCAGGTATAAAAATATATCAACATCTCATAAGATAATAATATATTGTCTGTGGAAAGTGGAAACCATCATTTGTTTAGACCCATTTTGCATTAACGTTATCAGCCATACCTTTAGACCCATTTTGTATTAACGTTATCAGCCATTGATTTGGTCATTTTCTTGGTATTTAAACCCAATGTCTACATAAAACTAACCAAGCTATTATATGCACATAGCCCATCAAGTGATCGAAACCCTACCCTTCTTTTTTTTCCTTTAATAAAGTGTGCTTTTCCAACCAGTCTGGCTTTTTTTTTTTCCTTTAATAAAGAGGACTTTTCCAACCTGTACGGCTTTTTTTTTTCCTTTAATAAAGAGGACTTTTCCAACCAGTCCGGCTTTTTTTTTTTTTTTTTAATAGAACTTTTTTTTTTCCTTTAATAAAGAGGACTTCGTAATGATGACTTTAATAGATCATGTTTGTGATAGGGAAGGATATTGATTTCTCATTATCAAACAATCACTTATTCACAAATCTTGTGTAGTGCTAATAATTTTTCCATATCATAAATTTTTTTTTGGCTCCACTAGCTCTACAAGGGTATTTTACTTTATGGTCAATAGGAATTGGATAATCATATTCGGTCTAATACCTAACAACAAACTCCGATGATCCTTTCATAACCATATTTTCGAACAAGTTTTTGGACGACAAGCCTAGAAGTGTTATCTTATGAATAATATTGATATTGACGATACTGATGATGGGAATGATGAACTTGACATGAGGTTATAAAAATGTGCAAACTATGTATATTACACTAAAAATAGATAGAATTGATATCACCCTTTAATTCGAATTAGCAAAAAACAATGTCTCCTAGGATAAAATGGATTCCAAATATTCATGATCCGTATGTGAATGAGTGAAATTACTTATCACTTAGTCTAATAGTGAACTATCTGTCCAGGAATTGTGAAAGATGTTACACTAAAAATATTTTTGTTATTGATTCGACTCATATTCTCCAAAATGTGATTCCTATTCTAATAGGTCTAAATAAACCAAATACATGCATTACCATCCAAAGGCTTCGTTTTCCACAACAACGAAATCACTGCTTCGTCTTTCATAAATTGGGAGATTTCACTTGAAAAAGAAAATGTTGCATACTAATGGATATGGGTTGTTAACCATGGGTTTTAATGCATGAGATCTCATAGTACTTACAATGAGGCTTCTATCAATTAATATTACAAAGAAGAAATCCATTATAAACTTTAATACAATTAGATCTGCTCTATATAGACAAACTTGAGATTTGCAATTCCATGTAAGAGCGATACATGATCAAGGGATCCTTTTCTTTCAAATAGGAAGAGTCGTTGCACAAAATGTAATTTTAATTAATTGCCTCATAGATCCTTTATCTATCTATATAAAGAAGAAATCATGCAAGGAAGAGATTCTTATTGGTACGAAGGATACTTCGAACATGGAATGAGCATGAAGAAATCAATGATATATATTTCCTTATCATTTGAGTTTTTTTTATGGATTAATCATCGAGATCTTTGGTCTCTACCCAAACTCGATAAAAAATAAATTGGATCAATTCTTATGGATTCGTTGAAAATGATTTTGATCTAGTTAATGGCAAATGAGATTTTTAAACTTGATTTTTTCATGATTGCAATGAACGCTATTAATTGCGAAAAAAAATCCTATAAAGATGATTTGATTCAGTGAAGAAGCCAAACTTATGAGCAAAACCTTAAATGATGAATTGATTCAATGAAGAAAACTAAAACTCTACACCTTGATACTGATTAAAAGAATACAAAATCTTTACACCGTGATCATACCCATTTTAATCTTCATTTTTTTAATATAACGACATTTCATTAATTTGTCTTGGATTATTAATGTCATTTCATCTCATATTCAAGGGTATTTGAGACTTCTCACAAACTACATTTAAACTAGCCTCTAGTCAACAACAATCAGATTTGACTAAAGACACTAAACATCACCTACATTTAGGTCAGTCGGGTCGTTTAATGTTGAGTCGAGTCGCATTAGACCATATTATTCCTAGAAGATTATAACATAAATTTTGTTTCTCCTCATGTTTGATAAAGAATTGCTATTGATGTTGAGCATTTTCTTGTATGCTAGTTTTATGGGACTTTCTTCTAGTTTTTTCTCGTCTCTCTTGGGCCTCGGTTCCCCCACCACGGTTCCTTTCTGAGCTGGTGAGCTCCAATATCTTTTTTGAGTTCATATCAGTAGGTTTCCGCTTTAGGAGGATATATCCCTTCTCCGCGTTGTATCTTAAACTCATGTCCCGTGTTTCGGTGTTCCTTTGGGCAAAGGGGCTATTTTTTATTCTTCGTTCTATTAGGATAGTGGTAGCCAACCTCTATCCCATTGGGTTTAGAACTACACTCCATCTCCAATTTGAATCTTAATTTATCTTTAATCTTGACTCATATATTTGGGTATTGGGCTGTACTCTATACTAAGTCAATTCTTCTATGGTTTGAGAGAGAAATGGAGAGGCTAGGGGTCTATAAGGGTTTCAGGACTTAGGTTTAGGATTAAAACCTTGAGTGGTGATTTTTGGTATTGTTCTCCTTTGAATTCTTATTGAAAGATCTTGATGTTTTTTGGTTTATTTATTTATTTTCTTTGTTGTTTTCTTCATAATCATATTGAAAATGAATCTCCAAATTCAAAATAATTGGTAATAGAGAAATCGGGTTCATATGGAGAGATCAACTATTTTTAGAGATTGTCATTTATTTTTTGTGGAGAAATGCACCAAGTGTGCAGTGCCAATTGAAGCTCTCTAGATTTTATTTTTATAGCTAGATTTCAATTCTTTGGGTTTAGGATTTCATGTGAGCCTAATCATAATTGTAAACAACTAGTAGAAATGATTGAACCACTAAAGGTGCACTAAAGGACTCTAATCCAGGTCTATAAATACAGACCAGACCAAAGCTAAAAAGATTAACTTTTCTTTTGTTCTTTCTTCTTCTACCTCACTTATCTTATTTTTAATTTTAAGGCTTTTTTTAGTTTATTTTTGTTCAAGCTTTGTAAACAGAAGGAGTTCATACCAATTTCAGGCCAAGATTAATAAAAGAAACATCTCTCAATTTTATCTCTATCCCTTTTGTCCTTATTTTCTTTTTTCGTTTTCTTTTATTATTGCAATGATCATTAGCTAAACCTCAAATATAGAGGTCGATAAAACCTAAACAAGATTATCTCAGATAGTTAATTTGTTTTGCATATGTATTCCATTGTTCAATTGTGATGATAACTTGCTAAGTAGGGATCATCAAATCTAGTTTCTTTTTCTTGATTTTGATGATTTAGGCTTAGATAAGTTCAAGCTAAAATCATGCTTTGTTAGGAAGATCGTTAATAGTCCTTTTGATTTCATCTTATTAGGTCTAATCACAAATTTTAGATTTATTATGTTTAATAGATTTAATCGATTTCATCTATTTTGCATATTTATCTCAATCATCCCATCTTCGGTCATAAACCTCTAAAGAAATTGGGTTTGTCGTACTTTTATTGATATAAAAGTATGACTTGTTGGAGTGTGCTTCCTTTTGTGGTCTGTTAGGTTATTTGGAAGTGAAATAGGAGATCGTTTGCGCTTTTTTTTTTCTTTTTCGAGTGATGATATCTACACTACAACATTTTTTATATACAGCGACGGTTTATAACAGCGGATAATTTTATCCGACGTTATATATATATTTTTTGCAGCGGATAATATTATTTGCCTATATAGGTAGACTTTTTTGCAACGGATAATTATATCCGCCGCTATAGGGACCTCCCACATATCCACACTTCATCCTTCCTACTTATTCAGTGCATATAGCAGCGGATTAATATATCCACTACTACAAAATAACATTTTTTTATATAAAAAGTTATATTTAGTAAGTTCTTCTCTTTAGTAATTTTTTTTAAAATTGAATCTAGCAGTGGATTATTATATCCGTCACTAAAAAATAACTTTTTTTATATAAAAAATTATATTTAGTGAGTTATTCTATTTAGTATTTTTTTTAAAATTGAATCTAGCAGCGGATTAATATATCCGCCACTAAAAAATAACCTTTTTTTATATAAAAAATTATATTTAGTGAGTTCTTCTCTTTAGTATTTTTTTTTAAAAAATTAAATCTAGCAGCGGATTAATATATCCGCCACTAAAAAATCAATTTTTTTTATATAAAAATTATGTTTAATGAGTATTTTTATCATATTTTTTTTTAAATTGAATATAGCAGCGGATTATTATATCCGTCACTAAAAAATTATATCTGGTAAGTTATCAAATTTTTTAATTGAATATAGCAGTGGATTAGTAAATCCACCACTAAAAATCAAAATTTTTTTTTTTTTAATGTAAAAAATTTAGTGATTTTTCTCTTTATCAAAATTTTTTTAAATCGAATAACAGCAGCGGAATGTATGTTCCGCAGCTACAAAGTGAAATTTTCTACCCTTTCTGATCTATTATGTCGATTTATAGCAGCGGATTTATATTTCTGCTGCAGTACGTAGGTGCGTTTTTCTGCAGCGGATAAATTTATCCGCGACTACACTTCACCGTTTAAAACACTTGTTGCAGTCTAAAAGTTTCTAATCGAAGCGCGCGAATTTCCCTCTTCCCTCTCATTTTCAGATGTTTTTCTTCTAACGGTAAACCATCGGTTTGGAGGAAACCGGCGATCCATGAGCATTTACCCGTTCATGAACCGAGCAAACTTCCAACTCTTTGATGACTTTCCTTTCAAGAACATTAGGCCAGGGTTTAAACCTCAGCAGCTAGTCGTCCTTCCCGCGCTTAACATCTCCTTGGGGCTTTTGATGGATTGTGAGGAGAGATCCGATTGATTCCTTGGTAGAGTTGATTAGGGTTCTTAAGAGAGGGATTTAGTTGTTGGTGGAGATAGAGTGAATCTCTTTGCGCATGAAGATGGCGATCGTGTTAGGGAAATTGAATCCAAGCTACCATTGGTAGAAAGAAGAGGAAATCGGATGGAAAGAGAGATCATCATCATCATTAGAAGGAGGAGTGCAGATCAGAAGAATGTCTGAATCAGACCAAAGATCTCGTTTGTGTTTGATCCAGGTTGAATACAAGGTCATCAATCTCTTCTTCAATACTTCTAGATTCATTGTTTTTTCTTGTTTATTTTTGTGAGAGAGAGAGACAGAGAGAGAGGGAGACGTCCTTTCCTCTTTGCTGTCCTTCTTTCTCTTTTGAGAAGGAGATGCAAAAATGAAAAAACTGATCTGCTACTGGCACACCTCCCAGCAATATGAAAGCATTAAGGGTTTAACACTAAAAATTGAGTTTCTACTAGGGGCACACCAACGAGTTAAACCAGTAAGTTGTTGTTCATGCTAACAGCATGCTGAAAAACCTTTTTTTAATTTTATTTTATGTTTTTTTTTTATAAAAACATACTGCCAAAGGGCAGATTGACAAAAATACAATAAAAACTAAAAAAAAGTCAAAGGATAGATGGATTCATTAAAAAAAAAAACTAAAAAAGCATCTAAACTAACACTCCGTCCTTAATGAAATCAACCTATTGAAATTCCAAATATTCCCCCTTCTATCCTCCTCACTCTCTTGCACCTTATTGCATAGAAAACCTTGCTTGTACACGTACCTCATCACACATGTAAGATGTACGAGTTTCACATTGTGCATGTAGTGTGCAAGACAATCCATATGAAAAGGTGATAGCACCTCTAAGATTAGAATATTCTAAGTCAACATTATTATCAAAGAGGGCTAGATATCACGTTAGAGGCATCTCTCTTAATGAAATGGTCAATTTCCTTGTTATATTACTAAATGTTTATGAATTGGAGTAATGTAATTCGGGTGCACTATTAGATGTATAAGATAATTTCTAGCATGGGATAAGGTAATTAATTAGATGTGTTGCATGGGATCATTACTTTGAGTAATTACTTTGAACATGGGAAGGACTCATACCTGGGTGAGATATGTGGGAGAATATTAGTTACTTCATCTAATGGGAAACTAATTCCTATATTGTACGGGAAAGTGGGTTAGACTTAGCAACCTCTTTTTTATGTATTTAAATCTATACTAAGACTTAATAGAGATTATCTAGAGAAGATTATAAAGTCCTAATTGGATTTGAAGATTGATCATCTTGAATTGGTCTAAAGGAGGTTCGATTTCTCTCAAACGAAATCATTTTCTGATCTTTCTTTATCTTTTATTATTTTTGTGATCCAATCAAACTAGTTTCGTATCATTCCTACATCTTACATGCACACACTGAAGCACAGTTACTACACTTAGCCTTGGCACAATGATTCACCATGACCTTGTTACTAATATATTACCCCCTCGCTGTCTCCACACCCCTCATTAGAAACTGTTCACATACAAGCATTTGTAGACGCCCACGCAACAACACCCCTGGTAGTGCTAAGAGCTGTTTCATTGTCATCTTGTGACGTATGCCTCCATAGAAGTTTTATCATCTGAAAATCTAAATTTAAGGCCCTGTTTGGGAGCACAATCCATGTCCCCTAAATACATAGCTTGGTGAGAGTTGCTATTTTAGGAAACAACTTCTTTGAACATTTGGTAACTATATTAAAAATTTTGGTCTTTTTTATCATTAACTTAGTATCTTTGAAGCATTGTAAGAATATTTCGGTTGATAAGATGGGCCTTTATGTTATTCATTGGATCAAAAAATTTGATTCCTTTAGCCAATTAGTCGAGATCGATGTGGGGCAAGTGAATTTGTGATAAGGAGACATTGTTGATTCTGATTAAGCTAAGATTTGTTTTTTCGACATGACTCAGATCTGACTTATGCCCAATGGGTAATATGCAGTCAATTGTGAATGATTGGGGGGCTTATTTTGATTGGGATTCATTCATTGATCCAGTAGTTTTATAATTTTCTTTCTTCCATTTACATTTTGAGTATTCTGCATGAAGTAACAAGTCTGATAAACCATTGCTACTTACAGCTGATTACCAGAATGAAGTAGAAGTTGGAGAAGCACTTGCTAAAGGATTTCAGTCTGGCCTTGTGAAAAGAGAGGACCTTTTGATTATCACCAAGGCTAGTTTAAAGCATTTCTGTTAGACTATCTGGATTTATACCTTGTTCACTTTCCTATAGCCACGAGGCATACTGGTGATTTCCTACTTGTCATTACATTTTCACATTTGTTTTTTATTTGTATATATGATTATGTGCAGTAGTTTATACCTCTTTTAATTGCTGTATTTGTGTGTGTATGTGTGGTGTTGGAGGGTTAATTGCTGTATTTGTGTGCAGTAGTTTATACCTCTTTTAATTGCTGTATTTGTGTGCTGTATATGTGGTCCATTGAATGTTCAATCCAAAGTCTATTTCATAGATAGGGCACATCCCGAAAATTAGACTGATATCACACTATTACATAAAAGAGATACTGATATCAATTACATAGATAGGGATCCTAACTCTTTACTAAATTTATCATCTCAATTCATTTATTGTTATTCGAAATTTTTAGCAAAACAAACATATCCATTATAGGAAACTAGATCATTTGCCTCAGGATACATTAAGAAATCATTGCACTTGATATACACCATGATTTAGGTTTAAAATCTCCTTTGATCACTTATTACTTATTGAACACTAATCTCTCTTAGCAAGAAAAGACATAGGCATACCAATCACTTTTCATTAATCTGCTACATGCTATATAAGACTGAACTCAAGGATATTTCCCTTCCAAAATTGTAAGTCGATACACATAGACAACGTTGATTATAAAATTCTAAAGTAACCAATTAAAACTCATATGTGAAGATTGAACTAATTAAAAACAGTAAAAATAGCAATAGATGAGATCTCAATGTAAAGAGATTTAGATTAGTCGAATCCACTAAGAACAATCAACTTTATTTAATTGTCTATGCTAGATTTTTATCTCGATTCAACCAACAATTTAATGTTGTTGAATCGGAAGATTGAATCTTTAAAAGTATGGATAATTAATCAAAGTAGATGTGATTACTTTTAGATAACAAAATCATAAAGAACTATCTACACATTTTTAACAGAGAATGATTTTACTTGAACTTATCTAACTTAAAACCATAAAAATAACATTGGATGGATTTACTGATCAAACATCTAATCATTATCACATGTAAATCTTTGAAGCACAAAAACTCAACACAGATTAACTAAACAAGATTGTCTTACTCATGGTCTCCTCAACTCTTTAATGGAGGTCTAGCTAAATATCATCGCAAGAGACGTAAAAGAAGACATTAAAGCAATAAATAAAATAGAAGAGATTAAGGAGAATATGCTTTTTTATTGATCTTATTCCAAAACTTAGTATTAGCTCCCTCTGATTACAAAGCTTGAACAAAAACTAAAAATTAAAAAGCTAAAAAATGAGAATGGGGAGAGAAGAGAGAGATGGAAAGAGAAATCTCTTAAGGCTCTGGTATGATCTCTATTTATAGAGCCAGATTAGGGTTTCTTACAAATCTAAAGTCTCAGTATTATCCAAAAATAAATCCCAATTATTTTGTGTCCACTTTTGCGTACTTGACATGTCGGAACAATCTTGAGATGTAAAACACCGCCTTAACCACCGTACCCCTTCATTGTGTCGCGGCTCTAATGGGCCTTGATCTTGGACTGAGTCTTGGTTTTGGGCTCCTAACTATGGTGTGCTCTCTCTTTATTTCCATTTTGTCCTTTTATTCGTTATGCTTTGAACCTGCCATAAATAAATAATCAAAATTAAGTCAAAAACCGCAAATGATTCGAAAACAATGATAAACATGGACTATGAATGCATTATGTCTACTTAGGGGATTTAACATGTAATTATTCCCAAAGTCTCTATAAATCAAGCCTTTGAAACGACTTTCTAGGCCCTGATCATATCTAATATTCAGTAAAATGTGGGGGTCATTCCTAGATCATCCTTTTTTTTTTATTTGAAAGAGATTAACCAGCTCTGAATCGAAAGGCCCTACGCTCATTGGTGGAAAAACAAATATTTTACTAAAAATTAGACTTGAGAGATCACATAAAACAAATGCGGTCTACAATAATTTTTTGGTTTAATGCAGCTTTGGGTTATATCAAAGAAAATGTTGATTGTTCGATCATGGTAGTACGAGGTTTTCAGGAGGTCGCATTGTCAGAGATGAAAATGGCAAAATAATGTAGGCAGCTAGTATTTTTTGGTCTTGCATCGAATAATATGGTAGAAATTCAAGCTCTAGTTGAAATTCTTTGCTACTAGTGGAACCAATTAAAGGAGACCCTTATCCTTGGAGTGTGGAGTAATGGATGAGAGTTTGATTAGATTGTTTGAAAATTCTTTTTGATCTATTTGTCATGTTTTGTTAGAAGGCAATTTAATAGCGGATTCACTAATAACACTTGCATCTTGATTGAGTTTATCTCGAGAGTATCATACTATGGGGGACCTACCTTTGACTAGTAGAATAGCCTCAATTGGTGATTTAATGAATCTCACTCCATGGCTACATTTCATCTCATGTAAATTCATGGGGGCATCCCCCTTTTTTTTCTTTTTGCTAAGCAAGCAAGGTGATTTACAAGCCGGAATTGAGGCAAATCAAGCTTATCTCCAGTGTAAGCATTTTACATTTAGAGGTAACTCCATTACTCGTATGAACATCAACGACTGTTGACTATGGACTTTTGTAGCAGCAAGGGCGTCTGCAACAACATTCGCCTCTCTCCAAACATGAGTAACTCTAACTTCAATTTTTGAAAGCATTGTCTGAGCCTTATGCACCGATTGGTCAAGTCTCCAAGAAACAACCTGACTTGCAAGACCCTTCACTATGATAGCAGAATCCATTTCAACAATAATTGTTTTACCAAGTAAATCAAAGCTCTCCAATGCAGCTAACAAAGCACGGATTTCAATTATATTATTTGTCGCTTCTCCGAAAACCCAGTGTCCTGCTGCCACAAGCTCTCCTTGTTCATCGCGAAGAACAGCACCACCTCCTGAAAGACCTGGGTAACCTCTTGCCTCACCATCAGTATTAAGTTTAAACCAGCTAGTAGGCTGTTTTTCCCAGCAGACTTTGACAATACGTCGGTGAGGAATCAATCTCTTATGTATTCCAATGTCTTGAAGCTTTCTAATTTCATCATCTGAGGAAGGAAAATTGAAAATTTGATGCTCCTCAAGTTCCTTTAACCATTTCAGACAGCAATATATAACTCCCTGGACAACAGGCTTCTTGCTCTCAAAGATACAACTATTCCTTGTGATCCATATGTTCCAGCATATGACCCATGGAATCATTCCCTTGACACTTCCAAATTGAGATTTTTTCGATAAGGCCCATTTAATAAGTAATCCAGGCATCATTATTCTGACTTGCTCATCTAGAAAGTGGCAACTAAAAAAGTTCCATACCTTAATTGAAAAAGAACATTGAAAGAAAAGGTGTTCAATGGATTCTTCCTTAGCTTCACAATACAGACATCTTGAAGCCATGGATAATCCCCATTTTTTTCGAATTTGATCCACCGGATATGTTTTATGATAGATCTTCCACGCCAAAGTCTTCATCTTGGTGGGTACCTGAGCCTTCCAGATTGCCTTGCAGATGTGAGATACATTACCCCTTTCTCTCAATGATTCCCATGCCGAACGGGATGAAAATAAGCCAGAATTTGACACCATCCAGATTTTTCTATCATAACTAGTTTGTTGAATATTTGAAGTAAGAATCTCTTCCACATCATTGCCGTCCTGAATTAGATCTCTAAGTTTAGAGACATTCCAGCCCTCTTGGCTCCATACCTCCTTCACTGAAATTTTTTTATTTTCATCTGAATAGTAGTGGATCAACGGAATTGATCCTCTCCAGTTGTGTAGAAAGAGAGAAGTCGTTGCACCGTCTCCAATCAAGCTTTTTGAAAGGCTAATTGTTGGTTGAAGATAACTTCGAATAGTTCTCCAAATCTTTGAGCCCCTTGTTTTTTATGGATTCCACCAATTTCCATCTTTAACATACTTCTTTTTGAGGTAGTCTATCCACAACCCTTCTCATTTGTCAATCTCCAGCAAGTTTTCATTAATCCCGTTTTATGGACCTCAACAAGAGTTTTAATACCTAGCCCACCTTCTAGCTTAGGTTTGCACACTTATGCCAAGCGGGAAGATGGTTTTTTCTCTTATCTTCTGCACTGCCCCAAAAGAACTTAGCAAAGCATGACTCTAAAGAATCTGAAATATACTTTGGAATGGGTAGAATTGAGATAAGGTACACTGGAATGGAGACGAGTACATGAGAAAACAAGGTTAAACGACCACCCTCTGAAAGAAGATTGGATTTCTAGCCCATCATCTTCCTCGAAATCTTGGAGACCAAACCCCCACACATTTCTCTCATAACTCTTCCAGTAAACAGTGGAACACCCAAGTAATTGGTTGGTAAAGAGCCCTTTGGAAAACCTAGAATTGTCTTGACAAGATCTGCCACAAAAAAAACAACTCTTTTCTAAGTTGACTTGCTGACCCGAAACCTTTTCATAAGATTCCAAAAAATCTTTGATAGCTTTTAGAGACTTCGTAGTGGCTTTAGAGAAAATGATCAAATCATCTGCAAATAAGAGGTGACTAGGGGCTACCCCTTTTTTTGAAACTTCAAATCTCTCCATTTTTCCTGATTGCACTAAATGATTCAGCCTCACACTTAGTGCCTCCTCCGCGAGGATGAAAAGGCTAGGAGATAAAGGATCTCCTTATCTTAGGCCACAACTACCTCCGAAAAATCCATATGAGCACCCATTGACTAGCACCGAATAAGAAACACTCTGCAAACACCTGTTAATCAATTTAAAAAATTCTCCCGAAATCCCCATCTTGGAAAGGACTACCCTTAAGAACGGCCACTCAATCCTGTCATAAGCTTTCTTCATGTCGATCTTTATTGCCACATTATTTCTTCTAGCTTTCAGATTAAGATCATCTAACACTTCATGAGCCAACACAATATTATCATGGATATTCCTACCTTTAATAAAAGCACCTTGTTCAGGAGAAATTGAGGAAGGAAGAATCTCTCCTAATCTAGAGGCCAAGATTTTAGATAAAATTTTATACAAAAAATTGCATAAATACCTTTCATCTGTATATTTTGCCACTATTAATATTAATAAATACCTTGCTTTCGTATTTGTATGTATGGTGTCATTGAACTTGTTCCCATTAGGCTTGTGAGTCTAGTTTATTCAAATAAACATCATGGTTTTATAACTTGATTTTGCCCCTCATTTTGATGTCAAGCAATTTTTTAAAGTCATTTACAAAAATGTAAACTAGAAAAAGGGAAAAAAAATGCAGAAAAAGAATTGAAGAAGAATAAATAAAATCTCAGTTTTGACGTCTCATCTTGTTCATGAACGATACTGAGTTGGTCTTGGGCTATTTATAAAACCATGATTGCAATTCAAATTTAGTATTGTAAATTTAGGATTTCTTAAAGTATAGTGAGATAATGAAGTGGGACAAGAACAAGTATTTATTCCTAGTTGTCTCTCTCTTTCCTCTTGTCTTTTTTTTTTTCCCCTCTTATTATTATTATTATTTCTTTTTTATTGCTCTCTTGACCCCATGTCTTCTACTAAAAAACACCGAATGTGTATTTGGGGTGCAAAACTCATGCAAGAAAAGTATTGTAGAACTTGAGATTTCTTGATCTACCAACTATCACAAAATGGTTACAGAATCAAGGGACCTATTCATGGCCTTCCTGAGTAGGGCTGTGATGGAAAGTTAGCCTAAAGGCATCTTCATTGATGCATGGTGGGTCTTTATAATGTAACATATAATCCTAAAATAATAATAATAATAATAATAATAATAATAATAATAATAATAATTGGGATCGGGTAAGGTATCCCATTACTATTGAATAGGAACTTTATCTATGGCACGTTTGGGTTGGAGTTTAAAACACATTGGTCACCTAATGAAGTCGTTTTCTATATGGCACGCAGCCAATGTGTTTAGTCTAAACGGGCAATAGGAACATAACACCGTTCTAGATCCTGACTAACAAAAAAGATGGTAGGGAAGCAAAGAAAAAATAATAAGAGGATATAGACTCATTAAAGAAGGATTTCAAAATAAAATGGAAGAACGGAGCAACTCCCACGATACTAGATCATCCACACCAAAAATCGGCTCATTCCAAAAATTTTAACTTATATAAGACAAAAATAATTGGGTTGCCCTTATTAATTCGCGGGGTGCTTTTATAATTACCCATCATTCATTTCCATCGAAAATTATTCACCAAAAATTAAGTTCTTTCATCTTTGAAATAAGATAGTGGGTTGCTCCAATTGCTACTACGACGGAGAAGATTGTGTGTGTTGTATGAACAGATTTAAAATTGAATGAGAAAGTTATGATCTTGTAATTTAAAATTTGAGTACAATGAATAATGTAAGTAATTTAGAATATCAAAACATATTATCTTTTATATTTATGCTCTTTTCATTATGTGTGATTGAATTAGCAGTTAATTTGAATCAGTTCAACACTATTCAAACAGGTAGACAGACAACATTCTCAGCACTTAAATTCAATGCTTATACAATTTCAACAATTATAGTCTTTGAATACTTATTTGTTCAATTTAACAAACAACTGCTTAGGTACCATATATTCTTACATTACCAATACCAGATACAACAAACTGATATCAAAGCACAAAACAAATACAAGCACAACTAGCTGATTCACCAAGTGCATATATAACCAAATCAGTAGGGAATAGCTTAAGTTCCATCCCACTCTATGCAACAACTCCACCCTTGGAAGTGCTGGGCTTTCCAGTAGAGAGAGAAGGATTATCATGGGGATTGGTTGAGATGGATTGTTTAGCGGCAGAAACCTCCACTATAGTTTTTTTGCCTTCAAGAATGGTCACCACTTCAGACATTGTAGGTCTGAGCGTAGGGGACTGATCGGTGCACATCATTGCTAATTCCAACATCATGCTTGCTTGATCCTTTGAATAGCCCGGTCCATCTACAACAGCTCCATCGACCAAATTCAAAAGCTTCCCCTCCTTGCGCAAAACGTAGGCCTGTAGTCTCACACCATAACATAATCCGATTAGTGGTTCATATATCTACAATAATATAGTGAGATGTGCTGTTTTCATATCAGGCAGAGTTACCGCAAGGGGTTGGCCAAGTGGCAAGCCAAGCCTTGATAAGCTCCTCAAGAAGGGTAGGTCAAGTGTTCGAAACCCCACGAAGTAATGAATTCCTTGGGGTCACCCTCCAGGGTCCGGTTGACCATCAACTCAACCAATTGCATGTAGGACTTTCCGAAGGGGCGGTGTGCGTGGCCATGGGATTAATCTCACCCAAAGGGTGAGGATACCCATGATAAGAAAATATATATATTAGGTAGAGGGGGAGCGAAACTCATTTGCATTAACTTAACAAATCCCGAAGCATGGTAACATATTTTGTTGCTAATAATATAATACCTTGTCCAAAAGGAATTCCGTCTCCTCATTTGGATGCTCAACTGCATTACTCTTCCCGCTAACAATTTCTAGGGTGACAACTCCAAAGCTGTAAACATCTATTTTTTCTGTTAATATACCCCGCATTGCATACTCAGGTGCCATGTATCCACTACAAGAGAAAACAAAAATTACAATATAAAATAGATTGGGGAAATATCTAATAACCTAGAAACAACCAAACCATATTAGAAGTATTCATGAATCACAACTCTTGCATCCAAATTGGGAAGTGCTAGTAGTAAGACTACATTTTTCACAATGAAAGTGATATGCTCGAATGTAAAATTGATGTGGTAAAAAGAGGATTTGTTTACTTACTGTGTTCCGCCAAGTTTGGTCATTTGTATGTGTTCCATGTCATATGCCCTAGCCAATCCGAAATCAGATATCTTAGCATTGAGGTTTCTGTCAAGCAAAACATTGCTGGCCTTGATATCCCTATGAACAATCTTCCGTTCTGATTCTCCATGGAGGTAAGCTAAGCCCTTTGCTATTCCAAGGCAAATCTTATACCTTGTTTGCCAATCACGTACCAAGTTGGATCCTGTATCTGTTGATCACCAAATCTCCACTCATCACGTTTTATGGGGGAAAAACCATGGGGCACCTAAACAATCCATGAGAGGTTGTTATAGATTACCAAATAAAGCATGGGCGAGGGAATTGTTTTCCATGTACTCATAAATTAGCAAGAGTTGGTCATCGCCTAAACACCAGCCCCAAAGTTGGACAAGATTTTCGTGTTTCAAGGAAGTAAGGACAGTTACTTCACTCAAAAATTCAAGAGATCCTTGCATTGACTTTTGATAAAGTTTCTTCACTGCCAGTACGAGCCCATCTTTCAATTCAGCCTGCATTCATGGGAAACGATGCATTTGGCTAATATCTGAAACAAATGAACAAAAAAAAGGCTAAAAAGATGTAAGCTTCCATAAAAGAAAGAATGCCTTGTATACTGTTGCTGAACCTCCTTTGCCAATCACATTGGCAGGGCTGAAATTTTGAGTAGCATTTGCAAGTTGTTGAAAGGTAATAGATTTTTTTATAAGCTCTGAACCCTGGAGTTCTGTTTCAAGGGAAATGTGTTAAATAAACAAAAATTATCATTAAGTGCATAGTGGGAATGTTGGGTAGCCATATCAGTAAGTGCAAAAAGTTCCCACCATATTGTTTACTTCTCAGCCAGCCCATTTCCCAAATGATAGCCAAAATCACAAGAGGTATGACGATTGCAGATATTGCGATTGCAGCTATAATTGCAGGAGATAACTTTGTGCCATGTTTAGCTTCTGAATGAAAGGAAAAGGGAAAGTAAGAGATCAAATATTTACGTAGCAGACAATAAAAAAATGTCAGAGAGAGACTATCTTCTACCAGAAGTTATAGAAATAGCTGATATAAGAGGTCCATAAATGTAAGGTGGGACGTATATGGACCCTTTGCCAGCCCAATAGAAGTGGATCTCTAGATGACGGTCTGTGACAATAGTGTTGAAATCCATAATCAATACATTTTCCCCCTTTGCAATTGCTTCTTCTTTGATATTGAAATCCGTCAGTACTCTGATACCCTGCAATGAGAACTTTTAATGATAAAGGCACTAGAACAAGAGTATTGTGCCGTTTTTCAATTATAAGTAGATCCTATTACCTGAATATATACATCAAATACACGGGTCCCCAGCATGCTATAGTCATCGTGACCTGTGAATACTATTTCAGCAAAGTGAAGTTTCACTGTGTAATTGCCATTATGTAAACAAAGGCCATGGTAATAGAGTGAGAGAGGAGAACAGCGTGCGGTTGTATATAAAGATACATCAGGCAAAACATCTTTGCATGACGTGTTCCTTATGTAGTCCTGTGGACTGGCAGATTTTGTAATGAAGTCTCCTGAAATACTGTAAGCCCAATTTTTATTGTCACTTATGTAGAAAGGTAACGTGCTATTATCTTGTTCATAGTACTTCCCTTCGATGGTTGCACCCTCTCCACCACAATTGATATACAAGGAAGAATCTGCAAGAAACATGCTTGTCACTGGCTTATTTGTGACTAAATTATTAGTATGAACGACAATGAACCCTTAAAGAAAACGAGCCCAAAATATTCCCTAGCTCGGCTGATGCATGCTGGGGATTGTTTAGAGTGTTGATGTTATTTGGAAACAATTAGATTTTAAATGTCATTTGAAAGGTCCATTCATTTGAATTTGGAGCCTACAAACTCACTCAAGTTTATTAGCCTTATTTTAGTTGGCTTAGTTGAAGATTGGACAATTATGTTTTAACTTGGGAGGCCCTAGTCATGGTAACGAAAACATTGTAGTAATCACCTATTCTCTCAAGAATGTATTTCCTATGTCAGTCAATAAATTTCATATAAAGTTTTTACTCATTTTTGGTCCCTGGCTAGGTTTTCTAGTGAGATCTATTTTTCATTAAATGGCCTTTTGAACCTCAGATTCCACTACCAATTTTTCTGCATTGACTCTCCAAAACATCTTGTCACTCTTAATCCAAAGATAATTTCTCTTTTGAGAACTCCACGCTGGTGGAGCAGCCGATCATTCTGGCCAAGACAAGAATATGGCCCTCATTGAGGATCGTGTTTATTGACCAAGTCTCAAGCAAGCTGTAGCTAAGATTATAGGGCAATGTAGAACATGTCAGCTGGAAAAACAAAAGAAGCAAAATACGGGTTTGTATACCCCTTCGCCAGTGCTACGTTCCACGTGGCAAGACATCAACATGGATTTTGTGCTCGGCCTCCCAAAGACTATTTAGAAGCACGAATACATATTTGTGGTAGTGGATCGTTTCTCGAAGATGGTTCACTTCATTGCTTGTTCTAAGGCTTCGATTCATCTAACATAGCAAAGATTTTCATTGAAGAAGTAGTTCCTTTACATGGGTTACCAAGGACCATAGTGTCTGACCGGGATGTTTGGTTCATGAGTTATTTTTGGAAGACACTGTGGCTCATGATGGGCACTAGGCTCCAATATTCATCTGTGTACCACCCACAGACGGATGGTCAAACTGAGATTGTCAATATCACTAGGAAATTTATTGAGGTGTCTAATAGGAGAGCATGTTAGATCATGTGAATCATTACTGTTCATAGATGAGTTTGCATATAATAGCTCCAATAATATGACCACAGGCATGGGTCCATTTGAAGTAGTACATGGCTATAAACCTATGGCAGTCTCACATAGGTCTTCATAAGAAAGGAGATTCAGTTAGGACTACACAATTAATGTAATGCAAACAGCATTGTGCTTCCAAATAATACTGTGACAGCAATTTTGCTTTGGTAATGTCATTTTTAACAGAAAACTTGGCTGAATGTAAAAATAATCTTTGAGGCATGGATTCTAGAACAATAAACTTACACTTTGACATTTTACCAGGGCACTGCTCATTCATGATTTGCAATGGAGATCTACAAAGAGAAGTACATATATTAAAAGCATTGAACTTATATAGCTTCAAAACGAGTAAGAACCCTTTTCAACTAATCAAAATGAAACATAAAAAATACAACAAAAAAAGACTTACAGCTTACCTATAAGATTCACTGTGACCGCAGCATGCAAAGGAGTTCCTGAAGAATATAAAGGAGAATTCATATATGAAAATTTCATAATAAAAAAGAAATTACAAAGCACAAAAGAACATTGCTTGATGCATTTTTCTCACACGTATGGCTCGTCAGTCAGCTGTGAAGGTACAGTTGTGAAATTATTGTATGAAAAATCCCTGCAAGATAAGAACTTAATAAAATAATGAAGAAGAAAATAGGAATATTTCTTTATAAAAGTATCACCTGTAAAAGGGTAACTTTACAAAATCACCGTAAACTCTATATTCCTTCTATGCAGAAATTGCATATTAAGATCTAATAATAGCACAAAAACACGTGAAATCAACAACACACCAGAGTTGATGTGGAAGAGAAGTTGAATTTTTAAAAATCAGCTATTAAAGAGAAGGTATGGAGTAACCCACCAACTATTGCCACGTAGCATGCAATCACTGGAGATTGGTCAATACAAATTTCTCTCATGCAAGTCACCATGAAAAAATACATTCTTCGCATATAGTTGGTAAGGAAGCCAAGAAAGATTAATACCAAAGGATACAATAAGTCAAATAGATTAAACTAGGAAATAGAAAAACACATCTTGGAATAATCAACTCTATAAAACTAAGTATGCCATTTCACCACTAATCGAGCTTTTAAATGTTTGACCATGCCATCAAGAAGATACTTACTGGTGTAGATCCATTGGCATTCAACAGTACATTTGTAAAAATAGGTATATCAGTGAGTTCGTGTGACTAGAGTGAAATGCATACATCTCCTTGGTCGCAACTTATTTTGAGCCAACACAAGAAAGAGCTTCTCAAAGAGAAGACAACAGAGTAGCAGATTTTCTTGGAACAACAAGTGTACATAGATACTCATTATACATAGGAACTTTCTTCCCTAACTTTTGTACTCATTAACAATGACTATATAATGGTTACTTGTCAAAGGAAATAAAATCTCCAATCTACTAAAAATAAATAAATTTTAGTAATAAAAACTCCAAACTAATCTGTGGATAACATGAATTAACTAGAGGCAATCTATAGTAAGTCCAACTTGTCAACCTTATCAAAATGCTACAAACACTCCTAAATAACATATAATGAGAATGCTATCCACAAAGCTAGAGAGAAATTAAAATATCGAAAATAAAAATAAAAATTACATACAGATAGTTTGCATCTGAACTTGAGACCCGCTCAGGGATTCGTCCACTCAAATTATTTCTTGTGAGGTACCTGAACAGAAAACACTCCTCTTTTATCAGTTTTAACTGACTCAACATATGACAAGTAATGATTAATTACAATTACGTGACCTTTTCCCATAGCCACTTACAAGAAAGTTACATTCTCAAGTCTTTTTGGGATTTCTCCTGTCAAATCGTTAAAGCTCAAGTCACTGCAAGAGAAGATACCAAGCATCCAGTAAAAAACCATTATAAAAGATCACGTAATTGTCCTAAGGATTTCTTATTCCCTTGAAAAACAACTCCCACCAATCAAGCAGACCCTAGTTAGGTTCCCAAATCCTCAATCCTCTGAAGTTTAATCTCCTCTGGTGTATCAGTGATTTCACTTCGAAAATCAAGTCAATCTACAATTCAATAGATTAACAGAGTTCACAAGGGAGTCCAATCTTCCTTTGCATTTAATACTACCTCATTTTAGTGTGTTGGCCTCCCTCATTTTAATTAATTTCAACCTGAAGGAATCATAACTTACTGACAGGTTGTCTCACATCCTCGAGTTTTGTGCTCTGTTTGTAATCCCAATGCGTGAGATTAGCCATTGCAATTGTTGGCAAAGAGGTCCCTTCGTCATCAAAGTAGGCTTCTCTGGGGAAGCACACTATTGTCACTCCGGTCAGGGAGTCTCAGATGATACTCAGGATAAAGGTTTATTTTTCGGACTATGACTAGAAGTTTCATGAGAAGTGGGATGGGAGTCTAGTTGGAATTCATCGACTGGGTCAATGTCTGTCAGTGAGACTAGAATGAGATACAATCGTATCCCAAGGTGCCACAAGTTGCATTGTGGAGGTGGGACCCTTTTGACTCCTTATGAGACTATCCATGAACAACATTTATCCATTGTAAACACATTTTCAAAAAAAAAAAAAAGGCACTCACATGCAATACTCCAAAATTCAGAAAACTTCATTCAACAGACCATTAAAAAAAAATCCTGAGAGAAACTAAGGATATTGGCCCTCCAATTCCTTGTGACAATCTTCATGATCTTATTATAGCTGTGGACTTTCGATAACTAAATCTTAACAAGGTAACTGAACTGATCTACGTCAATCAGTAATCTTGTTAAATGTAAAATCAAAGTCTTATTGGTGTCAGAAGACAATTGAGTTCCCCATTTCCAAAAGAGCAATCTTTTTACTGATCATATATAGATTAAATCTTTCATCTAGAGTGGTGCCAATGAATCTGAAGTATCAAAATACCCTAACAGCTAAGAGATTGAATTAAGGAACAGAAAATTCACATAAGAAAGCATAAAAATGAGTATTTTAGTGGAGAGGACTTACAGATAGTATAATAATTCTGTGCCAATTTCTTCAGGGATTGCACCAGTTACTGAGCACTTCCTCAATATTCTGCAGCAACAGTTGGCAAGTGAGAGAATTGGTAAGTGCATTAATGAAATATGTGATGCTTCTAAAACTTGAACACACATAACCTGAGTCACTATGAAACACCAACATTACGTGTTGGACACACTAATCCCCATCAAATTGTAATATTGCTTTGATATGCAAAGAGATATGTTATCAAATATATATTTAGTTCAAAAAAGTATGCAAGGTAAGATAACCATAAATTGGTCTATACTATAGACTTATATAATTAAACAGAGCACACATCATTACTGGGAGAAAGAAAAGATATTTGATAAATTGGAATGTATCCAATAAGAAATTTTTGTGGAGGAATTAGACCCATGCCCGGTAATAAGTATTTTTATTTATTTATTTATTATTTATTTAAATGGAATGCCCATGATAAATAGAATAATTTCATGATGAGTTGGAAATCTCACAATAATGTCAAGTTTGATAATCCTGACAATAGTGACAAAGAGAAATTCTTGTTGCCGTTTAAGTCACTAACGAACCTGGTACATTTCAAAATCGATTAGTGATATAATAATGAAAAAGGAGTTTCTATGCCATGCAAAAATCACAGCATCAAACACAACAGCACTTACAGTTTTCGCAGTTGTTTCAATTTAGAAATTTCTGACGGCAAGGGCCCTTCAAAATGATTTCCAGTGAATGACCTGTAACAAGCCAAGTGTAACACACAATCTAATCATCCTTTCTAAAGCATTTTCACTTGTATAATATTCTATAAGACTAGCATTTAACGAATTCACCCCAAATTCTCATTGGTCCACGTTGGTATTTTTTTCAGTATGTGTGACACCAATGAGAATACATAACTCTAAGCTATTTTACCTTGGGGTGAAAATACATATTACAGAAACATACGTAAAAATATTTTGGTCAAGTTACCTAAATATATAGGCTTTTGAGATATTTACATACTAAGACAAATTTTACTATCTACGTAAAAATTTGTGGTGAATTTACCTTTATACCCCCTTTGATTTTAAAATATCAGTTATGCAAATTTAAAAATAAAAATAAAAATAAAGGTAAATTCACTACAATTATTTATTTATTTATTTATTTTTATTTAATTTTAAATAGAAGGTAAAAATTTTCGAGCTACATAAATATTTCAAAATCGTATCTGGTTACATAATTTGACCAAAACTTTTATATGATTCCATAAAACATCCTTATCAAAACAACTCATTTTGGATGGATTGTAGATTTACAAAGTGCATTGATTACTGACAACCAAATAAAATGTTGATCAATAATGGCAGAATTAAAGTAAATAGTTCATTACAACGGGAATTTCACAATTTTGGTAAATCATCCTTGATTTTAAACTAAAAAGGTCCAAATTATGTCCAAATAGAAGCTTACAGATATCTAAGTTGTGTCCACTTTCCGATGAAAGGAGGTAACGAACCATTCAAATTGTTTCCATTTGCAGCACTGCAATTATCAAATCAAACTCATTTCAACAACTGAATCAAATTATCTTGGCAAGCTAACTACATTCTAGAAGCAAAAGATCAAAGACTTACAAGGTTTCCAGATTTGTAAGATTTTTGAAACTCGGCGGCAATTCTCCAATAAAATTGTTATCCGAAAGATACCTACAATCTCGTATATAAGAAAAATCATATAAAATAAAACCAATCGATTAAAATTACTAGAATTTTGAAGGAAAAAAAAATATTTCTTACACTATTGTAAGATTCTTTAGGTTTCCGAGTGCTGATGGAAGATTTCCTCCAAGTTGGTTCTCCGCAACATCACTTAGGATTTAAAAAAAAAATGACAATTTGTGAGTTTCAAACAAAATTAGAGAATTAATGAGGCGTTTTTTCAAGTGTTGAACAGATGGTTACAAATCTGTGAGAGAGGACATGTCTCCCAATTTATCTGGGATTGATCCGTTTAACCGATTTAAAGCGAGGCTCCTGCAAATGAAACCAAATATTTGCTGAGTAGGCGCAATTAGGAAAATATTCGCAAATGGTGCAGATTAGCATTGGAAGGAGACGCTACTTACAGTGTTTGGAGAAGCTTCAATTTCCCAAATGTTGATGGTATGGAACCTTCAAGGTAGTTGTAACGCAATTCCCTGTGGCGGGAAAAGAGGGGTTTCATTTAAAGAAATTGTATTGCCACACCAACTTCTACTTACAACATAATAATCCTCTTTAAATTAGGGATTTTTCAACAAAAAAAAAAAAAAAAAAAAAAAACGTGGGCAACGTACCTTCAAATTCCAGTTTCGGTACACTGTTCCTTTTAATTCTCAAAACATGCTTTTACAATGAATTCGACACTTTTATAACCAATGAATTCATTGATAAATTATTAATGAGATCGTTGATAAGGCAAAATCACTGGTACTGCTTTATCACCGAATTCATTGATTATAAATAAATTTCAATTAGAATGGAATGGTTAACAAATGACTATACCCTTCATTCCATTGTTTCCAAAAAATGATTTCAAATCTTGGTTTGACGTCTTGTTTTGTTCATAGACGAGAGTAAGTTGTCTCAGATGAGTCACCTTATCTCGAACGAGATAAATCATTTAACTCAATTTATATATATATATATGGGTCTCGTTCCCCACCCTAAGCTTTACCCTACATTTTAACAAACGTGTTTTGTCCTATATGGGTTAGAAGTTTTGGAATGGGCTGATTTTTGGTGAGGAGGATCTCTATGGTGAGGAGATCATCCTCACCAAAAATCAGCTCATTCCAAAACTTCTAACGCCATCAAAATTGGTTTACAAAAAAAGGACGATCCACGATTTTTCAACTTGTAAACATGGGACTAAAAATTTCGGAATGGGCTGATTTTTGGTGAGGATGATCTTCTAATCATAGAGATCATCCTCACCATGTAGGACAAAACACGTTTGTTAAAGTGTAGGGTAAAGCTTAGGGTGTTGAACATCTCCATATATATATAGGGTCCCATTCAACAACAAACATTTTGGCAAAACATTTTTCAAAACATGGGTTAGAGGTTTTGGAATGGGCTGATTTTTGGTGAGGATGATCTCTACGGTATCCTCACCAAAAATCAGCCCATTCCAGAACTTCTAGCCCCATGTTTACAAGTTGAGAAATCGTGGACCGTCCATTTTTTGTAAACCATTTTTGATGGGCTTAGAAGTCTTGGAATGGGCTGATTTTTGGTGATGATGATCTCCTCACCGTAGAGATCATCCTCACCAAAAATCAGCCCATTCCAAAACCTCTAACCCATGTTTTAAAAAATGTTTTGCCAAAATGTTTGTTGCTGAACATTTCCCATATATATGACCTAAAGAGAGTTAAACACTGTACTAAGCATTTTTCAAAATAGGGGATAGAAGTTTCAAAATGTGATGATTTTTTGTGAGGATGATCTCTATGGTGAATAGATCATCCGCACAAAAAATCAGCTCATTCCGAAACTTCTAACCCTAGTTTATAAGTTGAAGTATCATGGACCATTCAATTTTTGTAAATCACTTTTGATGGTGTTAGAAGTTTCAGAATGTGTTGTTTTTTTGTGAGGACGATTTCCTCATCATAGATATCATCCTCACAAACAATCGACCCATTCTGAAACTTCTAACCTATACATTGAAAAAATATTTGACTTTTTTTAGGACTTCCGAATGTCACCATATATATAGGGTATAGTTCATGAGACAATAATCATGACAAAATTTATGACAATGATTTTTGTCTTATACAAGTTAGAAGTTTCAAAATAGGCTAATTTTTTTTATGAGGATGATCTACTCACCATGGAGATCATCCTCACCAAAAATCAGTTCATTCTGAAGCTTCCAACCCCATAAAAAATGGTTTACAAAATAATTGATGGTCCACAATTCTTCAACTTGTAAATTGGGGTTAGAAATTTTGGAATGAACTAATTTTTGGTGAGGGGTATCAACTCATCAAAAACCAGTCTATTTTGAAACTTCTAACCACATCAAAAGTAATTGACAAAAAATCATTGTCATAGATTTTCTCACAATTTTTGTCCATTAAACCATCCCTATATAGATATATATATATATATAGGGTTAGCATTCAATGGCTAACTTTTTGGCAAAACATTTTTCAAAACATGAGTTAGAAGTTTTGGAATGGGCTGATTTTTGGTGAGGATGATCTCTACGGTGAGGAGATCATCCTCACCAAAAATCAGCCCATTCCAAAACTTCTAACCCATGTTTATAAGTTGAAAAATCGTGGACCGTCAATTTTTTGTAAACTGTTTTTGATGGGGTTAGAAGTTTTGGAATGGGCTGATTTTTGGTGATGATGATCTCCTCACTGTAGAGATCATCCTCACCAAAAATTAGCCCATTCCAAAACTTCTAACTCATGTGTTTGAAAAATGTTTTGCCAAAAAGTTTGCTAAAAAGTTAGCCATTGAACGCTACCCTATATATATAGGGTCCCGTTCGGCACCGTAAGTTTTACCACACACTTTAACAAACGCGTTTTGTTCTACATGGGTTAGAAGTTTCGGAATGGGCTGATTTTTGGTGAGGATGATCTCTAAGGTGAGGAGATCATCCTCACCAAAAATGAGCTCATTCCAAAACTTCTAACCCCATCAAAAATGGTTTACAAAAAATGGACGATCCACGATTTTTCAACTTGTAAACATGGGGCTAAACATTTCGGAATGGGCTGATTTTTGGGGAGGATGATCTTCTAATCATAGAGATCATCCTCACCAAAAATCAGCCCATTCCGAAACTTCTAACCCATGTAGGACAAAACGCATTTGTTAAAGTGTGTGGTAAAACTTAGGGTGCCGAACAGGACCCATATATATATATGGGGTCCCATTCAGCAACAAACATTTTGGCAAAACATTTTTCAAAACATGGGTTAGAGGTTTTGGAATGGGCTGATTTTTGGTGAGGATGATATCTACAGTGAGGAGATCATCCTCACCAAAAATCAGCTCATTCCAAAACTTCTAGCCCCAATTTACAAGTTGAAAAATCGTGGATCGTCTATTTTTTGTAAACCATTTTTTATGGGATTAGAAGTTTTGGAATGGGCTGATTTTTGGTGATGATGATCTCCTCACTGTAGAGATCATCTTCTCCAAAAATCATCCAATTCCAAAACCTCTAACCTATGTTTTGAAAAATATTTTGCCAAAATGTTTGTTGTTGAACATTTCCCATATATATATATATATATATATATATATATATATGGGTCACGTTCAATGGCAAACTTCCTCATCAAAAATCAGCCCATTCCAAAACTTCTAACTCATGTTTTGAAAAATATTTTGCCAAAAAGTTAGCCATTGAACGCTACCCTATATATATATATATAAGAGGGGCGGATCATAGGACATATGTAAAAACAATGGTTTTTCAAAATATGAATTAGAAGTTTCAGATTGAGTTGATTTTTTTGTGAGAATGGTCTTTATGATTATCCTTACAAAAAAATTAGTTCATTCTAAAATTTTTAAGTCCATCAAAAGTGATTTACAAATTATTGGTAAAAAATCAACAGTCCGCATTTTAAATCACTTTTGATAGGGTTAGAAGTTTCAGATTGGACTGATTTTTTTATAGGTGCTTCTCATCATAGAGACCATCTTCACAAAAAATCAGCTCAATTCGAAGCTTCTAACTCATATTTTGAAAAATTATTTTTATTACATTGTTTTTTCATATATTTTTATACGTCCCATGATCCATCCCATATATATATACATATATAATTGTATTACATTATATCATTATCCCTATTGTAAAAAGAGTGAGTATGGTTTATGTAAAACCCATATGATTTTGCAAATCTCAAAAGTTTTTTGCATTACATTAAACAACACAGTTAGACTATTTCTTTGAAATTTCTAAAATAAGTATTTAAATTAATTATAAAGACAATATTAATCTTCAATAATACAAATTTTTGTAACGCATTTGCAAACAGATGTGCCACCCACGAGTGTATATAAGCTGAGAAGGACTTACATATATGTCAAGTTGCTGAGGCTACCCAAACTGTCAGGTATAGTCTGAGACAAGAAGTTATAGGAAAGATCCCTGTAAATTAGGGTAAAGCCACGATTTTATGAAATATAAATTAAAAATCAGGATCAAGCATGTAAAAACCCTTTCTTGTAGGGTTTAAAATACATCAGATTTCTAACCAAGCTGTTTTCTACATGTACAAATAATCAATTATATATATAATCAAAGAGTATGGTACTGCATACGTCAAAAACTTAAATCTAAACCCAACCCTTATTTTATTTTTTTGGGATCAATAAACTTGTTTTTAATGAGTTCAGTAACTCGATGCTAGAGGATTTGAACCCAAGTCTATGATATCATCACCAAAGTCAACCCATTTACAAACCCAACTCATTTATAAATAGTCATACATGGATTGATCCAATCTGTTTAATAAAATTCTAATTTTTATTGAAAAAAATAAGTTTCATTTCCACTCAAAAATTAAACTACCATTACTAAAAATAATGTCGCACAACCATACATCAATATTTACCAACATAAATTATCATAAAACATAAACTAAGTTTTACGACCAAAAATGGGTAATTTAATTTTTTTTAAAATAATTATTAGTGGGTTAACGCCCCTAACCCGGACCCAACCCATTTAATAATCGTGTTAGATGGGTTGCACTATTTTGACTCAAACCCATTAATTTCGTGTCATTTTTGAGTCATGTTCACGTAGGATGGGCAATGGGTCGAGTAAGGCCTCTATCAATTCCATACCTGAATTGAAATACACACAACAATACCCTATTTTTTACCTAAATTTTAGGGTAATACCCAAATCTGAAATTTTACCTAAGTTTTAGGAGGATAACCATACCTAACTCTTGGTCACCCAAAATTTTACCCTCCATCTTGAAATTTTTTTTTTTTTTTTAACTTGAATGAAAAAAATTATATAGTAAAAATTGTAATTATTTACGTATAAAATGTAAAATTATAATTTTTCCCTCAGATAAACGGATATTCAGTTAGGATATGAGGTATATTCATACCCAACCATACAAAACTTTTGGATAAATGGGGTATCGGATAATATTACCCGAATTCTTAATCGGGTAGAAAAACATTGGTCATATCCAATTAATTCGGGTTAGATGAGTCGGGTAGGCGGGTATTATCCAGCCCATTAGCAACCGCATATTCACGGGTTGCGTTAAGATTGCCACTCTAGCTGTGATAAATCTCCCAAGTGTCAAGCATCGAATCACCGAGCTTGTAATTAGAGAGGTCATTGTCAAAGCCAAAGACAAGACGATCGTTAGTCCATATCTGGTCACTTGTGAGAATAAAAAATGTTAAAACTCAATAGAATATGCTCCATTGAGATTGGAATGTGATTCAACCTTACAAGCATTATTATTAGTCATTTCTATTTAACTATTAAACTCATTTTTAAATTTTATACATAATCTTTTGTTGATATAGTCAGATAAATCAATTTTAAAAGATGATCATACCTCTCATTTATGGATGAGGCACAATTTCTTTGTAGATAAAATGTGAAAAAAAAAAAAAAAATGAAGTTTCCAATGGTATTAGATACAAAATCAATTGACTCAGCCTAGTTTTCATAAATTTTGTCGAGATTTTCAAAATATTGGGCTAGTCATCCTAGCTAGAAAATGGGATGGGAGATTTATAATGACTTTATCACTTGATTTATAATTTTTTTTAAACCATGCTTTCACACCATCTTTTACCTTACACACAATTGGAATATGAATTTCATGCCCTCATTCTCGGCTACAAAATGACTCGTGGCACACGTTTTGGGTCCATTGACATAATAACTAAATGCTGAAACTATCCTTGTATGCTTGACGTGGCACGCACTAAAAAGTCTGAACAAATAAGCACTCCTATATCAGAAAAAGGGCTAAATTTGATGGAGCTTGATATCTCCACATAATTAATATTTTAAAATTACAAAACGTAGCTTTTCATTATTATATTGAATGGCACATTTTGTTGTAAAGACAATTATATTATTGTATGAGTTGAATTGTTGACAAAAATGCCTTTGCATTACAGTATCTTACTATTATTATAATCAGAAGGAGAAGCCCTTGCATTACATTAAACAACACAAGACAACACGTAATAAATCTAAACTATCTGTTTGAATTGAATTTTACATTAATCATAATTTTAAATAATACTAATTTTGGAACTCATGTGGAAATGCACATAACTCTCACTATTACGTATATATATAAACTGAGAAAGACTTACAGATACTCCAAGGATGTTAGAGTAGCGACACTGCCAGGTATGGGGCCATACAAGTAGTTACTATGAAGATCCCTGTAAATTAGAGTAAAATCCATGTTTATATGAAATAGTAAAATTGATCAAAGAGAATAATACCACACAAAATTGAAAAACATTTAGCTAGTATTTACAAGTGAAGAAGGTATGATAGATTTCCCAAGGTGTCTGGTATCGAACCATTAAGCTTCTTACTAGAAAAATAACTGTCAAAGCAAAAGACATGATTTTGTTAATCTTTTGATCGCTTGTGAGAATGAAAAAAAAAATTGTCAAGCTAACTATAAGACACACCATTGATATTAAAATGTAACTCAAACTGTAGAGCATTGTATTAATCATTTCTTTTTAGGTGTTAAATTTATATTCAAAGTTCAGATAAAATCATAAATTGATTATTTTTTATGACTATCATTATTACTGGAACATGCCCAACAATGCACATTATATTTTGAATGACAAGATTATCCCTCATTTGAAAAGATCGATCTATAAAAATATAATTTTATCATCCAACAATGCTGGACAATAACTTTAAAATTTTATCTACTTTAAATTGATATGATTATAATCCACTCCATGGTATATTAAGTAACAAATTAACGACATAAATTTAAATATTATGACATGGATCCCTACTCTAGGGTTTTATCAGTAACAAACTTGATAAAATGCGATTTGATGGGTAACAAATTTCATAAAAGAAGGTTCCTTTGGAGTTGTCATAACTCCAACGGAGTTTTTCTAATAAATATGTAATAGATAGATCTGCTGAGTAAATCTCATATAAATGAATGAAAAATGATGTTAAATCCCTAAGGTTTCCTTTATATTTTGATAAATATTTTAAATAAACTAATGATAAAAATAAAAAATAAAAAATTTGATGTCAATGCTATCATTGTTACAGTCATTGTAATCATTACATTGTCACCACTGTCATTGCCATTATTGTATTAAGATTGATTGATGACCCATTTTAGAAAGAAAATGAAGGTTGGGTAAATCATCTTTCATCAGTCTATCAAAGAAGACTGTGATCAAGAGATATGTTATTAGTTCAAAAATGTGGAGAGGTATATCAAATATACACAAAATTCAGGGACTAAAACAAAATACCACTTGTTTTTTTTAGGTTACGTGCCTTTACCCTGAAGAGAATTATTGCGTGGAGTCCGCGTTGAACTCGCCCTCTATGCTTTTGTGAATATTTGAGTTGCCTCCTAATGTTTTTAAAATTAAAATGATGAGCTACTGATTTGACCTCGGTCCACTTTTATAGGCTACTGAAAAACAGCCTCAATCCCCTCATCATGATCATCATCACCATCCGAGTCATCAAGATCATCATTTTTTTTTCATCATCACCATTATCATCATATCTAAGAGGTTAAAGATCAATGTTTTGAGAATATTGATAATTTTTTCCTTAATTGATAAGAGAAGCCCAAGGTAACATTACATGAAATAAAAAGAGGTAAATTCACTCAAGGTCCGCCAAATCTACTTAAATCCAAGCAAATTCAATGTCACGCATACCCTACTTGATTGTTGTAAATCATTTGCAAATACAAATAATTTTCTAAAATCAATTTTACTAGTGGTTGGTTACACAATGCAAGATTTGCATTGTAAAAACTTTGCAAAAATCAATTAAATTCTTGATTAAGAAATTTGAGCAAATGATTTGCGACATAAAAAGTATTGCAAATCATTTGAAAAATCACAATGAAATTTTTTATTGCAAAGATCAACCAATCATAAAAAATGATTTGTAAGAGATTTCCCAATGAATACTAAGCAATAGTAAATCATTCTTCACAAACCATTTGCATTGCAAATGCAAATGTTTTGTAGTGTACCAAGTAGGGCCGTAGTATCAAGGGTGTGTACCAATTTGAAAATATAGATGTATCTCAAATATTCACAAAAACATGAGGGGCCAGATGCCATGTCGGCGGAGGGTTCCTCCAAAATTTTGAAACAGGTCAGCCATTTCAAAGTATTTTCCAAAATGTGGCCGGCATTCCTCCAACAAAACAAATCCATCTCAATAGTCCCACAAACTTTTAACCAAGTTGAGTGGATCTATCAATTTTTTAATCAATTTATTGATGATTTCCATTTTATAAAAAGAGTCATGATGAATGCATGTGGTCTTGGTACACGATTGATGTGGCAAGGACACAAAACCATATATTGTTTTCATCAAGATACACAAGAAAAAGATGTGCAGTTCTGTGCCCTTACCACGTCAGCCTTGTACCCAACCACACCAAGACGGCATGCATTCATCATTATTCTTATAATTTAAAAAAAATATTAAACTATTTTTTCACTCAATCTTAGCTGTAAGTAGACCGAAACGAAAGAAAATATGTTTATTAAAAGAGAGTGAATTCCCTCCACAGATCAAAGCTACAAGTTTCGAACATTCTCATTTTTCTTTCGTAAAGCAATAAGTTTTGGACTCTCTTTGACAAAGATGGAGGATTATTGTTAGGAAAGTTGCATGTCATGTAGAAAAGGTATTTTATCGTTAAATTGTTTTTTTTTTTTTTTTTCGAATATAAACAAAATAAAGGGATGGATACTTTAGGTAGTGATATCCCTCTGATTTTGATGAGTACTTGAAATAGCCATATTTTCAAATTGATAAAATAAAATGACCTAAATGCCCTGATCTGAAAATCCTCCTTTGTTTAACTCTTACTAGGAGTTGTTGAGTTCAAATGGATTACTACTACATTGGCAATTTAACACTATAACCTTCTAGATGATTTCATGAAACTCATATTAAAAAAAAAAAAAAAAAAGATTTGATCCAAGGTTTTGAGAATGGACGACTATTGAACTTTCATAGAACTCCCAAATTCAACAATGAAAAATACTAATTTTTTTAATGTTCGTAGAATTTTGTCCTCTACAACCGTGTGATATTAGATCATATTTTTGGATGCCACAAGATGCACTCAATGACCCTTGGTAAAAGTTGAAATCTTGCTAAGTTAGTAAGGCTAGCCGGACCCCCATAAAAAAAAGGGTGATCAATAACTTAAGAACCACATCCTCATAATAGAACACGTGGTATTATATTATTGGTTGAAGAAGTTGAGAGAGAGATCATACAGATATGTCACGTGGCAAGTCTCTGTACTACAGGTACAGACGATGTCATTGTTACTGCAGGCGTAATAGTCGTAATATTGAGACACTTGCGTTTGAAAACGTGAGGCGAAGTCATTAAGAGCATTAACTGTCCAGAATTTCGACATTACAGAAATATTAATTATCATCGCAGTTAAGAGTATACAGAACCCAATCTATAACATTTTAATATGGATTTTGTTAATATGTGCCACACATGAAATTTTCAAAGTGTATGTAGAGCACATGTTATTAAAACCCTTAACTCTTGTTAAGATGCTGTACGATCTCCCTTTAGTGACTGTTAGATAATGGAAATTGACACCTAAATCTTGTAACCATCATGTTGTAGGCCGATCTAGTTTTTTTTTTTTTTAGAAAAATGATAATTTTTAAGTTTAACGAGACTTTGAAAATGGACGGTCTTTGAATTCTAATATATATGGGAATGGTTCAGCAGTTCTAAAGTTTGTCAAACATTATGCCAAACATTTTTCAAAACATGGGTTAAAAGTTTTGGAATGAATTGATTTTTTGTGAGGATGATCTCTATGAAGAGGAGACCACTCCAGAAAAAATCAGTCTATTCCAAAACTTTTAATCCCATAAAAAATGATTTACAAAAATTGGACGGTCCACGATTCTTCAATTTGTAAACTAGGGTTATAAATATCAAAATGAGCTGATTTTTAGAGATGATGATCTCCTCATCATAGAGATCATCCTCGCAAAAAATCAGCTCATTCCAAAACTTCTAACCTGTGTTTTGAAAAATATTTGGCACAATGTTTAGTAAACTTTAGGACTGCTGAATAATTTTATGTACTTATGATGTGACTCTCCCTCAACCGTCAACTCTTACTTTAGAGAAGTGCAGGGAGATCGAACCACAGAAGATCTGCTCCTGCTTTGGTGGATTCTCAAATTGTTTTCCAATCGAATAATCGAGTGGAGTGGGCTCAGCCATTTAGGTTGTCCTATTTTTTGAATTGTGGTTTGGCCCACCTTTTAGTGGACCCAAATACTTGGTGAGTCAAGTATGATGAAGCCAATGGCTCTAATTAAACTCAAAATCAGTTACTGATTGATTGGTTACCAATCATAGAGAATTATGATAAGTATACTGTTTTATTACCTTCGATGAATGGCAGCCTCTGAGCTTGGAGTACACTAAGCAATAGGAGGACAACTAAGATAAGAAGAGTAAAAGGGGTGGAAGGAAGTTTTTCCATGACTCTCTACTCTGTTGCCGTTACAAGCCGTATTCTGTATTGTCTGTCTGATATCTCTGAGGAAGGAAGCAAAGTGTAGTTATATACTAAAATGAGTAGGTTACTTTTATCTCCATGATCAATGAAATAGTGACACGTGGAAAAGATTAAAGCTTTTTTTTTTTTTTTTCATGAACAAGAGATTCGTTTTGCTGCCCTCAGCAACGATCAATCAACGTGAGGTCATCATTGGTTACGTGAGAGAGAGAGAGAAAGTGGGATTTGTTGTCGGCCATTTTGCATTGACGTTATCAACCATTGACTTGGTCATTTTCTTGGTATTTAAACCCTATGTCTACATATAACAAACCAAGCTATTATATGCACATAGCCCATCAAGAAGGGTAGGTCTAGTGATCTAAACCCTACAAAAGTATGAATTCTTTGCGCTCCACTGTCCAAGGTCGATCAGTTGACTCTTGACTCAACCTACTGCACACCTATTGCACGTTGGACTTTTCAAGGGGGTGGTGCGTGTGACCATGGGATTAGTCCCACCCGAAGGATAGTGATCTGATTAAAAAAAAAAGAAAAAAAAGAGAGAGAGATATAGATTGAACCATGGAGGAGGATTCAAAATATTAGGCCACAAAGGCATATTTCAGGTAGACACATCAAACGTTTTATGTCTGATAGGATATCAAAATTTTCCTCTAAATGAAGGGAAAAAAAGGATTTTAGGATCAGGTGTGTTTATGGCTTTATATATGCATGTAATAGCTTTATGCCAAACTATTGCATCTTTGTCCCCTAATAACAAACATTAGGATCTAGTGTGGTTTATGGCTTTTTTTCCTTTAATAAAGAGGATTTTTCCAATCAGTTCGGCTTTTTTTTCCTTTAATAAAGTAGACTTTTCCAATCAGTTCGGCTTTTTGTTTTTCCTTTAATAAAGTTATTTTTCTTTTAATAAAGAGGACTTTGTAATTATCAGTTTAATAAATCATATTTGCGATAAGGCAATAAGGACAGATATTGATTTCTCATTATCAAACAATCACTTTTTCACAAATCTTGTGTGGTGCTAATAATTGAACAATCATATTTGATCAAGTACCTGACAACAAACTCCGATGATCCTTTCATAACCACATTTTCAAACAAGTTTTTGGACGACAAGCATAGAAGTGTTGTCTAATGAATAATATTGATATTGACAATACTGATGATGGGAATGATGAACTTGATATGAGGTTATAAAAATGTGCAAGCTATGTATATGACACTAAAAATAGATTGAATTGATATCACCTTCAATTCGAATCAGCAAAAACAATGTCTTTTGGGATAAAATGGATTCCAAATATTCATGATCCGAATGTGAATGAGTGAAATTACTTATCACTTAGTCTAGTAGTAAGCTATTTGTCTAGGAATTGTGAAAGATGTTTCACTAAAAATATTTTTGTTATTGATTTGACTCATATTCTCCAAAATGTGGTTCCTATTCTAATAGTTCTAAATAAACCGAATACATGCATTACCATCCAAAGGCTTTTTTTGCTACAACAACGAAATCACTTCTTAATTCTTTCATAAATTGGGAGATTTCACTTGAAAAAGAAAATGTTGTATACTAATGGATTTGGGTTGTTAACTATGGGTTTTAATGCATGAGATCTCATAGTACTTACCAATGAGGTTTCTATCAATTAATATTACAAAGAAGAAATCCATTATAAACTTTAATACAATTAGATCTGCTCTATAGAGACAAACTTGAGATTTGCAATTCCATGTAAGAGCAATACATGATCAAGGGATCCTTTTCTTTCGAATAGGAAGAGTTGTTGCACAAAATGTAATTTTAATTAATTGCCTCATAGAACCTATATCTATTTATAGAAATAAGAAATCATGCAAGGAAGAGATTCTTATTGGTACGAAGGATACTTCGAACATGGAATGAGCATGAAGAAATCAACGATATATATTTCCTTATCATTTGAGTTTTTCTGATGGATTAATCATCAAGATCTTTGGTCTCTACCCGAACTCGATAAAAAATAAATTGGATCAATTCTTATGGATTCGTTGAAAATGATTTTGATCTAGTTAATGGAAATGAGATTTTTAAACTTGATTTTTTCATGATTGCAATGAACGTTGTTAATTGCGGAAAAAAAAAATCCTATAAAGATGATTTGATCTAGTGAAGAAGTCAAACTTATGAGCAAAACCTTACATGATGAATTGATTCAATGAAGAAAACTAAAACTCTACACCTTGATACTGATTAAAAGGATACAAAATCTCTTACACCGTGATCATACCCATTTTTTAATCTAACGATATTTCATTAATTTGTCTTGAATTATTAATGTCATTTCATCTCATATTCAAGGGTATTTGAGACTTCTCACAAACTACATTTAAACTACCCTCTAGTCAACATCAATCAAATTTGATCAATATTATATATAGGTCGGTTCTGTAGACCCCCATTACGACCCCCTTTGCGATACACCATTTTGTCTTATATGGGCAAAAATGTTTGGAATGGGCTGATTTTTTGTGAGGATGATCTCTATGGTGAGGAGATCATCCTTGCAAAAAATCAGCTCATTATGAAATTTCTAGTCCCATGTTTACAAGTTGAAAAATTTTAGACCGTCCAATTTTTGTAAATCAATTTTGATAGGGTTAGAAGTTTTGGAATGGGATGATTTTTTGCCAGGATGATTCCCTCATCACAGAGATCATCCTCACAAAAAATCAGCCCATTCCAAATATTTTTGCCCATATAAGACAAACGGTGAGTTGTAATGAGGGTCATAATGGGGGTCGTAATAACGTCATCCTTATATATATATATAAAGATACACCACTTTAAATAGATCAAGGATATTTGGTAAATGCCAAAGTGCTAGGTTGGCAAGGTGTGTGGAGTGTTGATCGGACACTAGCATCCCTGGCAAGGTGTGTGGAGTGTTGATCGGACACTAGCATCAACCCATGGTTTGTGACTCTCAATCAATCAGATTCTTGAGATACTATGGATTTCCTAGAAAAAATGTGTCACTAAAAAACTTATATTAATCCCTAGAAGACTAACATAAATTTTGTTTCCCCTCATATTTAATAAAGAATTGCTATTGATGTTGAGCATTATCTTGTATTCTAGTTTTATGAGACTTTCTTTTAGGATTGAGTTTTCCTGTGGAAGTGACTTTCTAGTTATATTAGGATAGTGACTGATCAAAAAAAAAAAGTTATATTAGGATAGTGGTAACCAACCACTATCCTATTGGATTTAGAACTACACTCCATTTCTAATTTGAATCCTAATTGATCTTTAATCTTCTCTCTTATATATTTAGGTATTGAGTTGTACTCTGCACTAAGTCAATTCTTTTAGGGTTTAAGAGAGAAATGGAGAGGCTAGGGGTCTATAAGAGTTTCAGGACTTAGGTTTGAGATTAAAATCTTGAGTAGTTATTTTTGGTATTATTCTCCTTTGAATTTGTAGTGAAGAATCTTGGTGTTCTTTGATTTGCTTTTTGATTTTCTTTGTTGTTTTCTTCATAATCCTATTAAAAAGGAATCTCCAAATTTAAAATAATTGGTAATAGAGAAATTGGGTTCGTATGGAGGGATCAACTATTTTTAGAAATTGTTTTTTACAAAACGCACCAACTATGCGGTGCCAATCGAAGCTGTCTCAATTTTATTTATTTATTTTTATAGTTAGATTTCAATTCTTAGGGTTTAGGATTTCATGTGAGCCTAATCATAATTTTAAACAAATACTGAAAATGTTTGAATCACTTTTATAATTAATGTTTTGTAATGTTGAGATTATAATTTGAGCTGAACCGTGGTACCATTTGAAAAGTCTGTTTTAATCTTTAATTGGGATGTGATAAATAATGAAAGCTGCTTTTACTTGTTGCCAGCTTGATTGGGGTGCCAATAGCATTATAACAGCTCTCTAAAGTCAAGAGGCAATATTGAGCTTGATTGGAAATAGAGTTGTGACAAGCTGACTACCCCACGTGGCACACTCAATCGACTCTCTTGATGTGACAAATTCAAGAATCGTAGATTTGTATGTCTTGGGATACATGATTCCCTCGGGATTCATTTTTATGAGGAAGCACAGTTGCATATCCCGAGGCATACAAATCTATGATCCGAACATGTCACATCAAGAGAGTTGATTGGGTGTGCCACTTGGGGTAGTCAGATTATCACGATTCTATAAAATAAGTCAAGCTGGTCAGGGAAATAAAATTGTTGAGCCTCTCCTCCTTTAATTCCAGTTAGTTTGAATTCTATCCAGTCTCTCCTCTCCTTTAATACTTATGATTTTTACAAATGAATACGGATTAAGTTCCCAAGCGTATACGAATATGAATTATATAGTATGTATATATAATATATCCAATGAAATTAAGACGCCTTTGAAAGTTGCAAGCATTCCCAAGAATAAAGGCAGCCAGGCAAGACTACTTCCTTCCTTGACACGCTAATAGGAATCACAAGGAAAGAATCACTTCTAGTAACTCTCATCTACTCCTCTTAAGATTCCTAATCTTGGGTTGAAGTTGTGCTTCTCCTTCCATATCCTTTTTTAACAGCATTTTGAAATACTTTCTTCTATGTGGATTTGAAGTTCTTCTGATACCAAACTATATCAGATTCAGAGCAACATAAGAGTATGTGCCTGTCTTTAACTTCTTTGTTTTGGTGATTGAATTTTATCTTTTAATTAAGCATGGTTTCCAAATGTTGTATCATATATCTTGTCTGGTCTCAACCTAGCAGTACCCATCCAGATCGAAGAATAGGTAGAACCCTCTTCGTAACATGACACGTGGGTTTTTGTATTTATTTCACACCTGTACTTTTTCATCAGTATTTTGGGACACCTCCTCCAAGGTGCCATGTGTACTCCAATGAAGAGGGTTCTACAAAAATTTTGAAATGGATTGCTCGTTTAAAGTGTTTTTTGAGATTGAGTTGAGTCATTCGATTACTCCTCCACCCATGGTTATAAGTTCAAATTTAGATTTGAGTATGCTTACAATCTAAACCAAATTGGCCAGCGATTCTAAGTTTAATGGTGATATTTTGTTTGTCCCAAAGTCTTTCCTATAAGATTTTAACTCTATAACCAATGAAAAAAGTTGACTTAATTTCTTGAAATGGGTAATCATCTTTTAGGTCATTACAAAGAGTATAGCGGTGGTGATGGGTAGGTGTGTCATGTTGAGAATGGGTATTTTAAAATTTTACCCCGGCCCAAGCCTGACCCATTTAATAATTCTATCAAAATCATAAAATTCTAATCTTAGGTGGAAAAAACATGTCACGCACCGGATTTTATACCCATGATTCCGTCCATGGTCCGACCCAGGGCCCTGAACCCGTTGGTGAGAAGCAATGAAATCCAATATAATAACTCTCCAAGAATCAGCTCACCCAACTAACTAAACAAGACATCACCTCAACTGAACTCACCCAACTATTTACAAAATAGACATATTTGATATGTTTACAATAAAAAAAAGTATGCCTCACTCAAATTAAAAGGGTTTCTGACAGATCATAACAATTCAGAAAGATGACTCCATAACCCATTCAAGAAAAAAATATACTTAAATTATTATTATTATTATTTTCTGTCTTTCAAAATTGTAGAAGAAGACTGTTGGGCATTCCATGGATTGAAATTTGACAGACAAAATTCTAACCACTTTGAGAATTTCTACCTGATTCAGTACTTAATGAAATTCTTTGAACTTGCAAACTATGTAAAGATTAGAAAAAGATAAATTCAGGAAAAATAATTAAAAATAATTATATTAATTTCTTTGTTCTTGAAATGAGTGAAAAATACAGATAGTTCTGAAATCCTTTTGTACTATCATTATTGACAGATCACATGGTAAAAATCACCATAAATAGCATAAAGATTGGAAATAATGTGAGATCAATTTCTAATGAAAGTCAACTTCTAAACCTTTATTGACTATAAAAATCACAATCAAAATCAAATGGTAATTTGGTGTAATTTCTTCTACAAAATAGTACCCCAAATTTTCTGTTCAAGAAAATGAAATAAGATAGCAAAATAATTGAATTTAAAGCTACCAGCACTATAAATATCTGATTTTTGTTGTAATAAAAAAAGAAGCAGCTAAATCTAATAATCATATCCGCGATCATGCATCTTTCATTCGACTCCTACAATCCCCGTATACCAAAACAAGGGATTTTCTTCAAGGGCATTAAAGTTTAACACCTAAGGGCCTATCCAATACTTATTTTCCATTCTCATCATTTCTCATATCACAATTAAAACAGTGCGTGTATTTCATGGCACCAACACCAACATCATCATACTCGGTCAACAAATAAACAATTCATTTCATACATTATTTAATTACTATGCTACATCATTCATACATTTTTACCTATTATGAAGCAGTCATAAATAGAGTATAAACACCTATCTTGAGTGTGGTTGAGGTTTGTTAGAATTTCCCCTTCTTGGTCAGTTGGAGTATTCACTTTCTTCCCTTCTAGCAGACCAAGCAATTATATTGGAAGAACTATAGTGGTAAGAATGAAAAATGTAGAAAGAAAAGATATAAGGAAGAAAAGAAAAAAAATTTCTCTAATGTGCCTTCCTTCCTTCATTCTATATAGATTAGACACATCAATCAAGTTCTCCCCTAAAATGAATATTAATGAATACTTACTTCTTAACCTTCTTTCCATCATAATCTATGCCACATGATACATTTTCCCCTTGATTTCTCTAAAGTCTACGATTTCTTCCAAAATGAAGAACCACCGACCCTTCCAAAGTTAGATTATTTATTAACTAATACAAATGATAAATGAATTAATAGTTTAATTTAAAAATATTTCTTCCATTTAGCCCATGAGACGCCACATGGCATCATCACAATATATGCCATAAAGTATGATTGTCTTAACTTTAATATCATTCTTTAGTTTAGAAGTAATCCTTAAGTTATAAAAACATTCTAAATTTATGACCTCCATTAGTTTAATTTAATTACATGCCATACCATAAATATTTAACAATTGAAAATCTTTTTCAATAATTTAAATCATACTAAGTCCTATTATAAAAGTTTTTGGGTAAAATTGGATCACAACGCCAAACTCCACTAAAAAATAATAATTACAACGAGTCAACTCACCTAATCAAAATATTTTGAATTTTTACAAAATAAATTCTATTTCCACCACAAAAAATAATATTATCCGTATAAGTCCATATAACTTTGTTGTAAAACTAAAATTAACACAAAGGAGAAAAGAAGGTATGTGCATCCCAAAAAGCGATTGCTAAAAAAATCTGATGTGCGTATACTTGATGTTGTACATAAAATAATCATACTAAGTTCAAAAAAAGATGAATGGTAGAAAGTATAAGAGAAAGGATATAGCGTTCGGCATCCATCCATATGACAAACATTTTTCTATCGTCGGACATAGAGAGATTGGACGGCTCAAATTCGATTTAACGTATAACTTATAAGTTATTCGATAATTTACAGCGCCATTCTTATCGTTTGTCAAAATTAATGCCCCATCCCTCTTTCTTTAAAAACAAAATAAAAAATCAGTCTCTCTCTCTCTCGGCGCCCGTCTCTCTCACTCTCTCGAACCCTCTCTGACACTCTCGAACGAACCGTAACCGTATAAAAAAACAGAGAGTGAGAACTCTCTCATTCTCGACAGAACCTTCGGCGCCCTCGCTCGTTCTCTCAGATCTCGCTCTCGCTCTCTCATTCTCACTCTCGACATCGCTCTCTCAACCCTTCGTTTCCTTCGAACGACTGAAAACTCAATCCATCGTTTCTCGATCGACTGAAAACCCAACTCTCTTCTCTCTCGATCGATTGAAATCACAGGGAATAGAACGAAAATCCAACCCTTCTCTGTTTCGGATGATAAATTTAGTCTTAAGTCTGGCTTGATCTTTATTTAGTTTCAGGGTTGAAGAAGAAACAGAGTTGAAAAAAAAAAAAAAGTACTGAACATATTTCCCATAGAAGCTTTGTTATTTTAGTGCTCTGAAACTAAACGAAGTGTAAATAAAGGTAAAAGTGCTCTAGAAAATTGTCCCCAAAAAAAAAAAAAGGTAAATTTTTTTCTGGTGTAGCGTTGGAGATGCTCTTAGACAGGTGTTTTCCTCACAATAGCTGAAAAGGTAGGTTTACTGGGGTTTGGGTTTGCTAAAACTTGTAGATGAGAATTGGAAGTGGGCCTCTGTCTTGATGTCATGTTTAAATTAGTGTAAAAGCGGTTTTCATGAGGGGCCGTATTTGGCTGTCAATGTACTTGGATGCACCATGGTTCTGCCGTTCCATTTTATGACTGGGGTGGCTTTCCTCTTATTGAAGGGGACCAAATTTGATGGTTTTGGCCCAATCACATTTAACCTTCTCAAATAATTCACTTCTGTGGATCTGAGTTTTCTAGTTGAGTGATAGAAAACTAAGGATTGTACATGATGTTCATGACCTTGTATTACTTTACTTCCAATTTTCAGATATAAAAAAGGAAGATAAGAACATCATCATCAAGAGCTAGAGAGAAAGAGAGAGTCGAGAGAGAGTTTATTTCTTTAAAAAAAAAAAGAAAAAGAGGGAGGTGTTTGGAATTAATTACAAATGTTATTAAAGATTGGAATTAACGTCTCCCGCGATCCAAACCATTATTTTTCTCAAATCCAAATACCGACGTCCATTGGTTTTTCAACAGGTTTCTTAAACATCCCATGAACTACCCCCATATATATATATATATATAGGGTCAAGATCCACGTACACATATATCTACTCATATATCTACAACGTGTTTTGTCCTATGTGGGTTAAAAGTCATAGAGATCATCCTCATCAAAAATCAATTAATTCTAAAACTTCTAACCTCATATTTATGAGTTGAAGAAATGTATAGACGGATCCTGACCCATATATATATATATATTAGAGTTCACCTGTGCTTTTGGTACGGACATCCTCTCTTGGGTTAAAGGGGTAAAAGCGAAAAACATAGAGTTAGAATAGGTGGTGATAATTTTGACACGATCGGCGAACACTACTCTAAAATGACATGAAATTAGTGGATTTGGGTCAAGTCTAATTGGGCTTGGGGTATTATTGAAAATTTTTAAGGTTAAAAGGATAAAAGAGTAAATATAATAAAATTATAAAGGGTGAATTGTAAAATAAATGAGGTGGGTCCCACAAAACTATAGTTTAATAATAGAAAAACTAATAGCATAAAAGTGAAAAAAATAAAGTTGAAAAAGAATTATTAAAGAATTTTGAGGTTAAAGAGATAAAGATGAAATATAATAAAATATGTAAAGAGGGGTAAAAGAGAAATGAGATAAAGAAAAAAAACAATGAAGTGGTTAAAGTGGGTCCCACACAAAAATTTGTGTCACACACAACTGTTAGTTTTGTTTTATTGTTCTTCTTAAATTGTCGTGACAAAGAAGATGAAAGGGAATCATGTATCCATAAGGATTGAGGTCCATCATGTTAATCTTTTAGAAAGAGTTTCCTAGACTTAAAGCTTGACCCTTAATTATTTGATAAATATATTAAACACTATATATATTTTTAAAAAAATGTGCAAAAAGTACTACAAAATTCAAACAAAAAATGAATAATTTAAAAAACTCTAAAATAATTGTTAATATTTAAGATACCTTTTAGATTTCTTGATTTAAATAGATTATTTAAGAATAGGGTTGTACGTGGGCTTATATGACACATTAATGACATGATAATTAAATGGGTTTAGTGGGTTGACTCGCATTTCTAACCTAAACATGCCTCATTTAATAATTGGGTTAGACGGGTCGATATAATTATGATCCAAACACAATTAGGTTCAACCCAAACCCATTAACTTTGTATTATTTTCAAGTCGTGTTAAGATTGTCACCCTTAACACATAGTGTGCTTTTGGAGACCTACAAACCCCAACCACCACCACCACCAATATTCCTATTGGTCCACGTCTTTAAGGGCATCCCAAATTTACAAAAATATTCACATTATATCAATGTTGGAATGCTTTTAATACACACGGACCAATAAGAATGTGGGGTCTTAGGAGGTCTTCAAAATCGCACTCCATTACACAAATGCATTCATGCAGAAGATCAATTGCTGGATGTGCACATGCTAATTAATTTCCTTTTTTGATTGTTGGTTGAGATGCAAGACATAATTAATTTCCTTTATTGTTGGTTGTTGAATTGTTTCCGAGTAGTGCCTTTTTTTATTTCTTTCATTATTTTGTGGGCATGTAAGTTTCCAATATGGAATGGATGTAATTTCTTTCTTAAGGGACATTACCTATGATTAAGTATTAGAGAGTTTTATAGTAAATTGAGGAGTTCTTGATTGATTTTTCTTCTTCCACAATGTGAAAAAATCCTATATTTGATGGTCTAAGGCAGTCAAATTTCGTAAAATTTGACGGACCAAGGTGTCAAAATTTTCATTATCAAATTTTATTTTTCGATAGATCAAAATCATCAAATTAATGGAGGATGGGAGAAATTTGATGGCTCTAAGCCGTCGAATTGGGGAACATAAAAAATTTCAATGGCCATGGGCCGTCGAAATTTGGTTTCTAAAATTTGTGGGCTTTGGCCCGTCAAATTTTCTTGTCAAATTTTTAAGTTTTCACATAGTGTTCCTTTGCTTCTCTATTTGCCCTCTTTAAACAAATATAATGAAAAATAAAAATAAATTCTTTAATTACATTAGAATACCAATCCCTATCCTAAACACACAATCAGACGAACAAAATAAATGAGGACTTGAAAATGTCAAGTCCTAACAAATTAATGTCAAATATTTATAAACCAAATGTTCGGGATAAGGCTACTTATGATAATGAGAAATGGATAAGCCATTAAACTTTCTTATGGAAGTAATTTTCTCGAAGTTAGGAAGATTTTTTGTAATACTAAAAATTAGTTTTCCACCAATAAAAATATATCATGTAGAAGTTAAAAGATTTTTTTATTCGTAATAAAATTTGCACCAAAAACTACTATCCAACCACAAAGAAGAAAATAAACATGAAGAATTAAAAAGTTAAGGTAAACTTGACTTAATAAAAGGATTGGGAAAAATCAAGATCTAACTATGGCAACAAGATTTTTGACTATGGATATTCTCGTTATCATGAAATTTGGAGTATTCTTTTTTTAAAAAAAGGGTGTGAATGACCGCCTGAAAGTAGTTTTTGAGAAAAATAGATTTTCATGACATAGTAGTGACTCTCGAAAGTGGATAAAGTGTTGTTTTACCTAGAGTCTAGGTAGGAAAATTTGCTTAAAGATAAGAAGGCGTTAGGCACCCCGCTCTATCAACCCCTTGGGTGGTTATCTTGTTAAACTAGGTCATTTTGGAAATACTTAAAGAAGAAGTAGAGTGTATGAATGGAATGCATGATAAAAGTGAGTTTGTGCTTGTAAGTGAAAAATATACCCCTTTAGAAATGGGGAGTTAAGAATGCATGCATGAGATTAAGGTAATGTTTGCCAAGGCATTTCAAAAATACTCCATGGATGGAGCTCCCTTAGTACCATTGCCATGAAAATGCATGTATATCAGGGCTAGAAACTTGATGGTTCAATACTATGTTGATGCATAGTACAGTGTGTACAATATGATGAACGATCAAATGGGTTAAGAGAACTCAACCCGCACCCTTTTGGTAAAATTGTCTTAAGCATTCCATTCCCAAGGATGAGGTCGAACTTACCAGTAGTGGAAGAGGATGTTCAGAGCATCATAGGGTTGTCTAGGAAAACAAAATAAAGAGAGTGGGAGAGATAGAAGAGGAAAGAGGAAATACAATGAAAAATAAAGCAACTATCCTAACCTACCTTGTATGCTTGATTTTTTCTTCTTCTTCTTCTTAGGTTTTGAGTAAAATGTTTTGAGGCGAGGTTTAAATAGGAGAAGGAAGAAAGAGAGTAAAAGTGGAAGAAGGGTTTTTAAGTAGAGATTTTCGTAGAGTTTTAAGTTGAGAGAAGAGGCTTAAAGCATGAGATTTTCTTATGAGAGAGGGGCCATTTTATATAGGTTGGATGGACTTTTAGGATCAAAAGGTTCTAAGATTTTAGTGAATTGGATTTGGATTTTTTTAAAGGATTTTAGGTGAAAATGTCAAAAGAAGAGGTATGAGTTTCTTTAAGTCATGTCATTAGTAGAAGCCCATGTGAGTTGTACCATGTTGACCCAAATTAAGAGTGGAATAAAGCATTGATGAATGTTGCTTGTAAGAATTGGTGGAATGATGACATTTGGAAAAATGACTTTTTTGGATGAAATGATGACATTTGGAAGGATTACTTTGGGAGGGTGAATGAGGTGATGATATGTGGCAAGCTAGGTTTGGTTCTTTTGTAAATTTTTCAACAAAACAAGGGTATAGATAAAATTTTGAATTGGGCCAATTAGATGATGCTTGCCCATGTGTTTGAGGCCTTTTGCTTTTTTAGAACAATGTGATCCATCTTTACAAATGGTTGACATATTTACAATGAATCTTACACTTTTGAAGTTGACCATACTTTTTAAGAAATTTGGCAGATGGAATTTGCTAATGGTTCCCTACTTCAAATCAAAATTTCAAAATCATCGAATTAAAACTTAGTCACATCCATAGTTCCACAAGTCCAACTTTCTAGTTGTAGTCTCTCAAACAAAACAAAACTAATACTAATAGTTCAATAAATGCTCTAATTAAAACATCATAACACCACTTTAAGAATAAGAAGAACAGAAGAGCTAGATGTTGCCAGAGTTGCAAATTCACTAGGCTTGTATAAATATCTATAATCTGTTTTTACGGTATATCATATTTATTACAATTTGAAAATCACATGTTCAAGAATCTTTTTTTTTTTTTTTTTGAAGTATGGCTTAAAAATCAATTAGGTTTGGTCCAAGTGTGTGTATAGTTGGGTTAATCCAAGGTAATTTGGGTTGAGCTTGTAACTTATGTAAGTGGCCCACTTATATGGTACTTCTAAAAAAGGGTTTTGTTATTTTATTGTAAGAAGTCTAACTTCAAGTCTAAGTCTTTTATAGAGAAGAGAGTAGAGAAAGAAAGAAACCCAAAAGATGAGAGGTTAAGAGATTTGGGAAGATTGAGATCTAGTAGAAGGTTAATTTGAGTAATAAAGGGAGTCTTTGAATCTATTTGCCCTATTTTCTTCATAGTGAAATCGAGCTCCAACGCTCATACCTCCGTGGATATAGCCTTTGGGTGAACTACTTAAAATCTCGTGTTGTGGGTATTGTGTTCTTATTCTTTTCTTTGTACAGTTGTTTATATTCTTTGCATTTGCTATTCTTAGTTGGGTTACCCTTCATTGCTATTATCAAACAAGGTCTTGGAAGGTGTAGCATATAAGGTGTTTGGTTAAATACTCAATAGGTGTTTGACTAAATTACTAAGTGAGCTTCACAAGGGTGTTCACATACACAACACCTTTGCTTTGATACCACATGTAAACATTACATGCATTCGTTTGATTTAATGGTTGAATATATAACAGAGAGAAAGAAAGGAGTGGCAATGGCAGAGCCAGTCACAAATGCAATACTTCAGCTCCTTGTGGAACAAATATATACTTCACTTGATAATCAGAGAAAGGTCTTAATTGAATTTGAGAGTGAATTGGATGACATGATGGAGCAGTTTGGCCTTATGAAGGCTTTTTTCTCCGACGTGCAAAAGATCGAAAGCAGTAATTGTCCTTATCAGTCTGTCAAGGCAAACTTGGATAAACTGAGGGAAATAGTTTATGATGTTGATGACGTGCTATTAGATTGCCAACTTCAAGCTGAGTCCATGCAATGGAAGTTTCCCCTCGGTGAATGCTCCTTTCGTGCTGAAACGGGAAAGGAGATGAAGGAGATTAAAAAGCACATCACGCGGTTGGAGAACCACATTCAAACCTACTGACATCCATTCTTAGCTAAGATTACTCGTAAGAGCCACCAAGAAAGTAATAGAAGTATGATGAGATGGACCACACAAAATTTTACGCAATCGGTTTGATAGATGATACAGAAGATATAAAACAGTGGATTCAGCCAATAGACGGGAAACAACAACGAGTTGGGATTGTGGGAATCGGAGGTTTAGGTAAAAACCATTGCTCAGAAGATTTTCCACGATGAACAAGTAGTCACATGGTTTGAGAAGAGAATTTGGGTGTCAATAACTGAAAAAATTGACATGAGAGAGATAACGAGGAGCATAATGGAACAATTGGGAGAGGGTGAAAGTGGATCCGCTAGGGGCAAATACAAGGACATAATTCAGCAAGCTCTCATGAATAAGACTCATCTTATAGTCATGGATGATGTTTGGAGCATTGACAGTTGGTGGGATCAGATATCTGAGGCCCTGCCAGAAGGGAAGGGATGCAACAGTAGTGTCATAATCACAACAAGAAAAATTGTAGTAAGAAGTATGGGTGTTGTGAGAAGACGGATTCACTGACCCAAAGTTCTTGATGAAAATGAGAGCTGGTCATTATTGTGCAAAGTTGCATTTTCGGCAAGTAGTGACATGCACACGATTTCTCATTTTGAAGGGGTTAGGAAGGAAATTGTGAAGAAATGTGGGGGGCTTCCACTAGCTATTGAGAGAATAGGAAAATTGTTGTCCACCAAAAGAGAGTCCCTTGGCGAGTGGAAGAAAATTAATAATGATTTTCATGATAAGTTGGTGAACCAAGGTGGCGATTTCTCTCTAATTGCTTCTCTGCAACGGAGCTATGACGATCTTCCACCTCTTTTGAAACATTGTATACTGTGTTTCTCTATTTTTCCTGAAGACTATGAGATCAGCGCTGATCAATTGGTATATTGGTGGGTCGGAGAGGGTTTCGTCAGTGGAAAAGAACCAAAAACTGCAGTAGAAATGGCCTTTGAGTGTCTGTCAGAACTGATCAACAACGGTCTAGTTGAATCAGTGAAGCAGAGGCATTACGATGGAAGAGTCTATAGCTGTAAAAATGCACAAAATGGTTCGGAATTTGATCACTAGTATTGCAAAAAAGGAATTGTTTTGTAGCTTTGATCATCGAAACAGGCAAATATTCGATGTACATTCTCGCCGTTTGGGGTATACAAGCATAATAGATGTGAAATCCCCAAAGAGTAATTTAGAGCTACGGGCCTTTTTAAGCTGTCAGTTTCTTTTCTATCGGAATACTGGATTGGTGAAAGTAAAGTCTCTCAGGGTGTTGGATCTTTCTCACGGTAAGCTTGAAGGTGTTGGTATTAAGGATCTATGGGTCTGGATCACATCCCAAAAACGCCTAGCATATCTCAATCTTCAGGGAGTTGCTGATCTTAAAGAGCTTCCGGTCCATTGGAGAGCTCTGAAACCTCCAGATTTTGATCTTGACTGCATGTAGTAGGCTAAAAAGGCTGCACATATCTCTCACAACTTTAGAGAAGTTGATTGCCCTTCTCTTCAAAATCTTCCCCACGGGCTTTCGAAGCTCTCCAGACTTCAAGTGTTATCTGGATTCAATCTAGGATGGTCAAGTAAATATGGTTGTGTCCTTGGAGTTGGAGAGCTCAAGGACTAAACCGAACTCAGAGTACTACAAATAAGCATTTATGGAAAAGAAAAAATTGCAGATGATGAACTGAAGGTCATGTCACGGCTCCATCAACTTAAGATTTTATCTATTGAATTCAAAGTTGGTTGGAAAAAACAGATTCTGCAGAAGCTGGATAACCTTTTGCCACCTCCTCATCTTCAAGAGTTGTATCTTCGATACTTCAATCGAAATGCTCAACCAAAATGGGTCAGTCCCACTTTCCTTCCCGACATGCAATTTCTTTGCATAGAGAGTGGGGAACTTTTATGCATGAGTCCTGACTTCTGTGGCAGCAAGGAAGAATCTTGGAAAATACAGGGGTTGTGCTTGAAGTACTTGCCTAGGTTGAAGGTGCAGTGGGAGATTGTGCAGAGTGTGATGCCATCATTAAGGTTTGTGGAGGTTAACCGGTGTAAAATGTTGCAGTCATTTCCTTGTGAAGTTAATTACGTTGGAATCTGGAGGAAGAAAGAAGAGGAAGAAACTGATGACGAAACGATGGAGGATAAAGAAGAGGAAGAAAAGGAAGAAGAATATTCAGTCGATGAAAAGAGTGAAGACGAAATGCTTAATTTTAGGGAGTTCAAGTACAATGCCAAAAAATATGGTGAGTACACTATGGAATAGATTTTAACACTATGCACTCACTGATAATTTTTGCTCATTAACATATATGTTTCTCCCTTGAGACAGAACTCCAAGGCCCAGAGCTTCTAAAAAGATCTATCACCTTTCAGCAGATAGTGGATGCTACTCAAAATTTCAGCTACAATAAGGCGATTGGCAAAGGAGGCTCATCGACAGTTTATGAGGCATTCTTTCTGTTATGGAAACTTAATATCTTTTTCCTACTTTTGCTTTCGTTTGATATATAAACCAAAAGCATAGTTTCATATGAATGCAGGCTAAATTGAAAGATGGAAGTGTACTGGCAGTGAAGAAGATTTCACCAAAGTCAATGCAAGGAATGCGTGAATTTATGAGTGAAGTAACTGTACTTACTTCCTTAAAACACGAAAATATTGTACAACTTCTGGGATGGTGTTTGGGAGATGACCAAATCTTAACAATTTACGAGTTTATGGAAAACAATTCTCTCCAACACGCTTTATTTGGTAATCCAGAGCAACCTCGCATTGATTGTTTAATTTTAATTTCCCCTTAAAATGTGGTGAGTAGAGATTGGGTGATCAACAGGTCCAAGATCCGAGTTGTTACTTAACTGGCAAACAAGGTATAAGATTTGCCTTGGAATAGTGAAGGGCTTAGCTTACCTCCATGGAGAATTGGAACCGAAGATTGTTCATAAGGATATCAAGCCCAGCAATGTTTTGTTAGACAGAAACCTCAATGCTAAGACATCTGATTTTGGATTGGCTAGAGAATATGATGTGGAAAACACACAAATGACCAGAGCAGGTGGAACACAGTAATCAAACAAATCCTCAATTTTACATTCAAATTTTCACTTTCATTGAGACAATATAAATGCCTACCCAATCTATTTTTCTCTTGCAGTGGATACATGGCACCTGAGTATGCAATGCGAGCTATATTAACAGAAAAAATAGATGTTTACAGCTTTGGAGTTGTCACCCTGGAAATTGTTAGCGGGCAGAGTAATGCTGTGTACAATCCAAATGAGGAGACCGAATTCCTTTTGGACAAGGTACTGTATTATTGTTAGCAATATGTTAATTTGTGTACCATGGTTGAAGATTTGTTAATTAATGCAAATGAGTTCCACTCTTCCTCCACACTAAGACTAAGACGACGACAACACACTTCACTATGATACTGTTAGTATATTAACAACTACTCAAAGTATACTATGTATGGTGTGTCTGACTACAGGCCTACGTTTTCTGCCGCAAGGGGAGACTCATAGAGTTGGTAGAAGAAACTGTCGTATGTGAACCAGACTATTCAGAGGAACAAGCAAGCATGATATAGGAATTAGCACTTTTGTGCACCGAACTGTCCCCCGTGCTAAGGCCTACAATGTCTGAAGTGGTGAGCATTCTTGAAGGAAAAAAAACTTTAGGGGAGGTTTCTCGAGTTAAACAGACCGTCTCAGCCAATCCCCATGGTTATCCTTTTCTCTCTACTGGAAACGCCAGCACTTCTGACTCCAAGGGTGATATCAGATGCACGAATTATTTGCATTGAGAGCGACGAAACTTGAAATGGTATTAACTTGAAATTTTGAAAGTAATATGATTGCTTGAACATCTATAATTTTTTTTTTCTAGGCTAGCATGGGGTGAGTGGTTGATATAAAAGTGGCTTTAACAGGATTTGAACCTTGATCGTGGCATCATCACTTCACATATGCCTTACTAGCCTGATACCTTTGTATTACCAACTATATCTGTTCTATTAAAAGTGGTGTATCTTCTAATATCTTAAGTGATTATATAAGGTTTTGAGTATTATATATATATATATATATATATAGGGGCATGTTTGGGACCCTACTATTTACCCTACATGTTTTGTTTTACATGGGTTATAAATTTTGGAATTGGCTGATTTTTGGTGAGGATGATCTCCGAAATTTCTAATCCCATCAAAAATGATTTACAAAAAGTGGACGGTCCACGATTCTTCAATTTGTAAACATGGGGTTAGAAGTTTCGGAATGAGCTGATTTTTGATGAGGATGATCTCCTCACCATAAAGATCATTCTCACAAAATAATAAGCCCATTCCAAAACTTATATATATATGAACTTTGAAGATGTATTTTTTAGTGCACTCAATCATTCCTATGTTACATTTTTTCCATTAGCTTTTGTTTTCTGTGAAATTTAGTTTTACCCCTCCATGCAATTGGTGAAATTAGGGGAGACCCCGAGGCCCATGAATTGCATGATGAGACCTCCCTCATGAAATCCAAGATAAGGCTTACCACCTAATCTGATCGCTGTTGATTGGTGGCAAGCTTAAATGGCGTTTGTAAAAAGTCTCAAATATCCTTGAATATGGGATGAAATGACATTAATAACCCCAGTCAAAATGATAGAGCTACAGTATATGGATGCTAAAAATGATTTTTTTAATGGGTATTAAAAAGGAAGATCTTTATGGAGCAACCTTTGGAGCTTCTCAAAATATAAAAGAAACACAAGTATACATTCTTCTTGAAAACTCTCTCTCTCTCTCTCTCTCTCTCTCTCTCTCTCTCTCTCTATATATATATATATATATATATATATATATATATATATATATATATATATATATATATGGAAATATTCAGCAATAAACATTTTGGCAAAACAGTTTTCAAAACATGGGTTAGAGATTTTGGAATGGGCTGATTTTTGGTGAGGATGATCTCTACAATGAAGAGATCATCATCACCAAAAATCAGCCCATTCCAAAACTTCTAACCCCGTCAAAAATGATTTACAAAAAATGGATGGTCCACAATTTTTCAACTTGTAAGTATGGGACTAGATGCTTTGGAATGGGCTGATTTTTTGTGAGGATGATCTCCTCACCATAGAGATCATCCTCACCAAAAATCAGCCCATTCCAAAACCTCTAACCCATGTTTTGAAAAAGGTTTTGCCAAAATGTTTGTTGCTGAACGAGACCCATATATATATATAGGGAAATGGCTGATTTTTGGTGATGATGATCTCCTCACCGTAGAGATCATCCTCACCAAAAATCAGCCCATTCCAAAACCTCTAACCCATGTTTTGAAAAATGTTTGTTGCTGAACATTTCCCATATATATATTTACTCTTGAATAAACTTCTCGACAGCTTTTCTTTGAAACATAATGATACCATAGTCTCTTTTAGATATAAGGAAAATATTATAACTATTTTGATCAAGGCAATAACTTCATCATTGGGAATGACTTAGGTTTATTGCATGGGACATTTGTCTACATAAACTTTGTAATAAAATATATGCGTGAGGTAATTATAATGATTAGATAATTTGAAAAACCAATCTTGAGGAATGATATAAAAGAAATATATCGAAAGATTTCTAAAAAAAATTCAATATGTGAAACTGTTTGACTATTGATATTCTAATAGAAATTAACCAGATTTCCTTTGTTTTGCTAGTCAAAAAGAGGAACCAAGATATAATGACTAGGAAATAGAGTTTGGTCTATAGATTACAAAAAGCACCACTATTGTGTCTTGTGGTGTGCCATCTATTGTAGGGATGCACATTGGATCCGATAAATTTGAGAATCAAACCCATCCGAAGCCCTTTTGGATTGGATTGGTTCAAATTGAGTATGGTTTGGTTCAGGTACGGATTGTAAAAAAAAACATATTGATTTGGTTCGGTTCCAGATTAGGGGTATAATAGAATCAAACAAATCTGAAAACCGAACCAATTTATATATATATATAACATGTAATCTTAAAAGACAAAAAGTAAAAACATTCAAACAATAATAAGTATCTTGATGTTTTGTTTATGCGTGATGTTTTGTTTAATATTTATTTTATTTAGTTTTAAGTTTTAACTATTTTAATTTTACCATTGAAAATAAAAGTATGAGAACCGATAACCGATCCGAACCAAGGTTGGTTTGGATTGGTTCAATTCTATAGGGTAATTGAATTGGTTCGATTCCAAATTTGTAAAACTGATCATGTTTGATTTGATTTTGATTTTGCTACAAATTTGAGTCATGTGCACCCGTAATCTGTTGTGTGCCAATAATAGAAATGAATTTTAAGACCTTTTAGTTGGAATAAATGTCATTTTTTTAATATAATTTTTTGTGTCCTCTATTACTTGATGTAAGGAGAGTACAAAACATTTAGGCCCAAATATTATATTTAAAGTAAAACATCATTCATGGACCCAAGTTAGAATTAAAAAGAGAGTCTTCAAAACATGTCTAATTTAGACTCTTGAAGCTCAAGCACAAACAGAATAAAAGACATCTTACACAATAAAGACTTGATATGGAATTTGAAAATCATGCTTAATTAAAAGATAAAAATTATTAATCACCAACACCAAAACAACACAACGTGAAAAAAAACCTATATTTGATGGTCCAAGGCCATTGAATTTCATAAAATTTGACAGACGAAAGCATCAAAATTTTCATTGTCAATTTTCTTTTACGGACTGAAATTGTTAAATTAATAAAGGAAGAGAGAAATTTGATGGCTCTAGGCCATCGAATTAGGGATCATCAAAATTTTCAATGGCCATAGGCCGTCAAAATTAGCTTTCTAAAATTTGTGAGCTTTGGCCCGTCAAATTTTCTTGTCAAAATTTTCAATTTTCACATAGTGCAAACAAGATAAAGATAAGCACATACTCTTCTTATTTAGCTATGAATCTGGTATAGTTTGATTTCAAAAGAACTTCAAATCCACATATATAAAAGAAAGCAAGTATAGTTGGAGTGTTTGACATAAAAATGCTTACCAATGTCCTATCCAGGGATCCTTATCAATTTTAACTATTTGATGGCTTTCACTCTCTATGGTAGTCCAAGGTTCACATATAACACTATAAGCTATGTGTTAATTTTTAATTAGTTAGAGTTTTAAGAAAAATTATTTAATAAACCCTGTGAGAGGGGATTTTTTAGAGTACCCAAACAACCCTCTTCCCATCTTCTTCGCATACTTCAGTGTTTAAATGGCAATTACTATCATTTTTAATCCTTAATTGGGGTGTGATAAATAATTAAACAGATTGGGTGTAATAAGTAAAAGTTGGGGTGCCAATAGCCTCTCTCATTATTTATGAGAGATACTATTGGCACCCTAACTTTTACTTTTTGCAATCCAATTTCTTAAATTATTTATTAGCCCTAATTAATGATTAAAACACACCATTCAAACATTGCAAAAGCTCGATTCAATTTATTATTTAAACATCACAGTGCAATGTAACCGATTCAATCAACTTCATTATTTTCCTTTTTATGCACTGGCTACATATTTTTTTATGAAATCTTGATTTCATTTTCTTAATATTTTGAGGTGACTTCGGACCAAAATTTACATTTAAATATTCAAAATTAGGCGTATATCATTCTCTATTCACTATAAAAAAAAATCGTCTAAAAAGATGGTAACCACCATAGAAAAACACATGTAAAGAAGATGATAAAATGGGGGTTTGGGTATTCCAGAAATATTATTGAAGAGATGGAATTGAGAGGCCATTTATGCATAAAAAGTTTACTAAATGGATTGATTATGAAGATACGATCCAAAAAACCAAGGACCATTAAGAAAGAAATCCCTCGCATAGGGTTTAGGGTTTAGTAAGTGATTTTTTCCTCTTTTTCAAACTATGCGAAAGGAGACTAAAGTAGAGTTCTTACGCCCATGGCTCATCCACTAAGACAACAAATTAATTTCTTCAAGGATAAAGGTGGTTATCCTTAGTGGAAATTATTTTAGCATTTGTAAAGATTAATTACTATAAAATATCTCCTTGATTCCACCCTATGATAAGGTCGATTTATCCTTTTTTAATAAAATTACTAGAGTTTGCCCGTGCCTACGGCATTGGCATCCTCTTTAAGATTAAGAAAGGTAAAAATGGAAAACTAATAAAGTGGGAAGGTTCTATTAAAAAATTTGAGGTTGGTGGTGTAAAGGAGGAAAAATAATAGAATTGGAGAGGTATTATAAAGAAAAAGAGAGATGAGGAAAAAATAATAAAGTGGGTTTAAAGGTAAAAGAGAAAAAATAGTAAAATTTGAAGGATATTATTGAAAAAGGGAGGGGAAGAACAAAGACAATAAAATTAAATGACTGAAAATTAAAGGCAATAAAGTGAGTAGGATGGACGCCACTTACACAGATATTGGCTCTAACATTCAATCAATTTCTACTCATGAACATGAATACCATAGATCATAATTATGTTACATACCTATAAATTAGCAAGCTTAATGGATAATAAAACTCCTTTAGTTCCGTAAGGCTTTTGAACAATAAGCTCAAAACTCACATAAATCTTTCACCTTAATCTACAAAACACAAGATTAGAAATCTTTCACCTTAACCTGCAAAACAAAATATTAGAATTGATAGCTCTACTCTAATCCCTAAATACGATCAAGGTGATGGGAGTGAAACGGCATATGTATTTGGGAGGGGAACAACTACCAATACTTATAGATTTTAGTCCTCCAATCTTCAAACCCATCATAGAAGGTAGAGAATTTTGGTAGATATCAATCTCCTACAAAAGGGGAAATCACATCTCATGAATTAGAAATATGCTAAGATTGCATGTCTTATTTTTAATTATAGTCTTAAGTAATTTAGGCAACAACTCGAATCCAAGTTTAGAAATAACTACATGCCTCGAGGCCAATAAAATGGATTTTACTTTAGAAATAAAAAGTGATGCGTGAGACTCTTCCCACGATTTTATATAAATATCCAACAGTTCCTTCACTCATAAATTTATGTGTGCTCTTTGCACAGACTTTTGTGAAAGCTTCTTCACTACCAGTACACCTCCATCTTTCAATTCAGCTTCCATTAATATGAAACTATGTTTTTGATTTATATATCAATCAAAATCAAACAAGAAGCAAAAGTAGAGAAATAAAAGAAGAGCTTTAAGCTTCCATAATAATAGAAAGAATGCCTTATAATAGAAAGAAGGGCCTTGTAAACCGTCCATGAGCCTCCTTTGCCAATCACCTTCTTATAGCTGAAATTTTGAGTTCCTAATCTTAATACTGCAATAACAAAGTTGGTTGAAGGAATTGGATTGCTGTGTTACTGTTAAGAAGCGCCCTTCAGCAAAGGAGGTGGATATCCTTCAGCAACCAAACCTCAATCCTATATTTGTACCCTCAAAAAAGACACTGTTGGTTCGTTGGCTGAAACCACCATTGAGTTGGTTGAAGCTAAACGTTAATGGTGGAAACTTTATAGCAGCTGTATGCTGGTTTTTTGGTGAGGCCACGAACAACCAAACTGAATGTAAGGCCCTTCCCTTGTGTGTAAGAAAGAATAGCATTGGGGACTCATTGGAATTACCTCAAATCAGACTTCTAAACTAGGGAAATTCCCTATGTAATTTTGTCCATTAATAAAATTCTACTTCCTCAGCAAAAAAAAAAAAAAAAGAATTAAAAGGGAAACTTATTAAACACTAGATTAAAAACTCCATGAATGACTGAAATAAAAGATAAATGAATAAAAATCAAGGGTGTCATGTCATCCATTGTCCCTGATAACTGCCATCCCTCTCCAAGCCCAGATTGTTGATATCATCAAGATTCACATTGCATATCTCAGAAAGCATCCAAAGGTCTGGATCTGAACACAGATACTCTTGATACCAATTAGGAACTGTGCTAGCTGGAAACTTCCCCGGCTCCCACACGTCGTTACTTACCAAGGCATCATAGTTTACAAAGTAAAACCACATCATAATCATATTAATGAGTTTCACACAACAATTTAGGTAACTTGATAATGTCTGTTTGACTTGACAAGTCCCAAAATATACTTACAATTTAAACTGCAACACCAATATAATAGAATCCTTTCTAAATAAAAAATACTAAAACGTGCAGGTTGTGGATGGGTCACACTTAAATTGTGGTCTCACATGTGCATCGCCCTTGAAACCCATTGATGCATCTGGATCCTTCTTCCCTCCATATTCACCACCAGTGAATGGGGTCACTTCATTGTCCATGTCACTGTGTGCTTCACCGCTCTCCATGCTCTCCTGAAGCTGTAGTGCGAACTCGAGGTTCCACAGCACGTCGCCCATTGCTGGTCGGTCAATCCCACTATCGGCCACACACTGTTCAGCGGTCTCTGCAAACTTCTTGAAGCAGTCCGGACCAATCTTTCCCTTCAGGAATGGGTCGATTATCTGATGGAGTATGCCTTCCCTTTGGCAATGTAAGGCCCACTCTGCCAAGTTCACTTGTTCTCTTGCCAGTTCTGGACTTATGACGCGCCGTGCACAGAGGACCTCAAACAGTACAACACCAAATGAGTACACATCAGATTTGTCCGTCACTTGTTGCCTTCTGAAGTACTCCGGATCCAAATATCCAAAACTACCCTTCACAGCAGTGCTGATAGGTGTGTGATCCAATGAGGGGGCCATCTTAGCCAGCCCGAAATCAGAAATCTTCGCCACCCATTCCTCATCCAAGAGAATGTTTGTAGTCTTCACGTCTCTGTGGATGATAGTGTGTTTGGCACCCGTATGAAGGTAGTTTATGCCGCGTGCAGCCCCAATACAGATCTCAAGTCTCTTCTTCCATGGGAGGGGTGGATTCTGGGAATTGTAGAGGTGCTCACGAAAAGTTCCATGAGTCATGTAATCATAGACAAGTATCATTTCACACTTCTCTTCACAATACCCAATCAACGAGACAAGGTGGCGGTGGTGGCGGTTGGAGAGCATCCCAATCTCTGCCCGGAACTCCTCAGCTCCCTGCGCACTGCGTGGATTTCCACGCTTGATGGCAACCTTAATGGTTCCACCGTCAATTTCACCTTTGTAAACCTTACCAAAACCCCCAATCCCAAGTAGTAGATCCTCGTCAAAGTCATTGGTGGCAGTCTTGATCTCTGCAAATGAGAAGTGACGGAAAAGGTTCGAAGGTAGCGATGAAGCATAACTTCCTGTAGTATTCATCTTAGCAGACCCTAACGAATGTGAATTTCCGTATAGATCAAGTGGAAGCCATCCACTTGGCCCATCACTGGAACTGGAATCCTTCGCCCGCCTACGGCCATGGAGCTCTGTTTCAAGGGATATATGTTAAATAAGCAAAGATTATCATTAAGTGCAAAGTGATAAAATATATTGGCAATAATTCCATAGTGTAAGCTGTAACACTAAGTGTACTCACCATATTTTTTGGTATTGTACTTGGACTCCACAAAATTAAGCGTCTCGTCTTCGCTCTCTTCGTCAAGTGAATATTCCTCTTCCTTTTCTTCCTCTACTATATTCTCCATCGTTTCATCTTCGGTTTCTTCCTCTTCTTTCTTCCTCCAAATCCCAAGGTAATTAACTTCAAAAGGAAATGACTCCAACATTTTACAACGGTTAACCTCCACATATCTTAATGATGGCATCACACTCTGCACGGTCTCCCACTGCAACTTCAATCCAGGCAAGTATTTCAAGCATAGGCCCTCTATGTTCCAAGGTTCTTTGTTGTTGCTACATAAGTCAGGGCTCATGCATGAAAGTTCCCCATTCTCTATACAAAGAAATTGCAAGTCAGGAAGGAAAGTAGGATTGAGCCATTTTGGTGGAGCATTTCGATTGAAGTACCGAAGATACAGCTCTTGAAGATGAGGAGGTAGCAAAAGGTTATCCAGCTTCTGGAAAATTTGTTTTTTCCTACGGACTTTGGTTTCAATAGATAAAATCTTAAGCTGATGGAGCATTGACAGGACCTTCAGCTCATCATCTTCAAATTTATCTCTTCCATAAATGCTTATTTGTAGTACTCTGAGGTCGATTAAGTCCTTAAGCTCTCCAAGGCGACAACCATCTTTACTTGACCTTGCTAGCTTGAAGCCATATAACACTTGAAGTTTGGAGAGCTTCGAAAGCCCGTGGGGAAGGTTTCGAAGAGAAGGGCAATTCCTTATATCCAAGACAATCAACTTCTCTAAAGTCGTGAGAGATATGGGAAGCCTTTTTAGACTACTGCATGCAGTCAAGATCAAAATCTGGAGGTTTCGGAGCTCTCCAATGGAATCCGGAAGATCTTTCAGGTCAGCAACTCCCTGGAGGTTGAGATATGCTAGGCGTTTTTGAGATGTGATCCAGACCCATAGATCCTTCATACCAACGCCTTCAAGTTTACTATGTGAAAGATCCAACACCCTGAGCGACTTTACTGCCACCAATCCAGTATTTCGATAGAAACGAAACTGACAGCATAAGAAGGCCCGTAGCTTTAAATTACTCTTTGGGGACTTCACATCTATTATGCTTGTAAACCCCAAACGGCGAGAATGTACATCAAATATTTGCCTGTTTCGATGATCAAAGCTACAGAATGACTCCTTTTTCGCAATACTAATGATCAAATCCCGCACCATTTTGTGCATTTTGCAGCTATAGACTCTTCCATCGTAATGCCTTTGTTTCACTGCTTCAACTAGGCAGCTGCTAATTAATTCTGATAGACAGTCAAAGCCCAATTCTACTGCGGTTTTTGGTTCTTTTCCACTGACGAAACCCTCTCCGACCCACCAATATACCAATTGATCAGCGTCGATCTCATAATCTTCAGGAAAAATAGAGAAACACAGTATACAATGTTTCAAAAGAGGTGGAAGATCATCATAGCTCCGTTGCAGGGAAGCAATTAGAGAGAAATCGCCACCTTGGTTCGCCAACTTATCATGAAAATCATTATTAATCTTCTTCCACTCGCCAAGGGACTCCCTTTTGGTTAACAACAATTTTCCTATTCTCTCGATTGCTAGTGGAAGTCCCCCACATTTCTTCACAATTTCCTTCCCAACCCCTTCAAAACGAGATATCTTATGCATGTCACTGCTTGCTGAAAATGCAACTTTGCACAATAATGACCAACTCTCATTTTCATCAAGAAGTTTGGGTCGGTGAATCCGTCTTCTCACAATACCCATACTTGTTGCCACTTCAATTTTTCTTGTTGTGATTATGATACTACTGTTGTACCCCTCCCCTTCTGGCAGGGCCTTATATATCTGATCCCACCAACCATCAATGCTACACACATCATCCATGATGACGAGATAACTCTTATTCTTGAGAGCTTGCTGAATTATGTCCTTGCAATCACTCCTAGAGGATCCACAACTACTCTCTTCCAATTGTTCCATTATACTCCTTGCAATCTCTCTCATGTTAATTTTTTCAGACATCGACACCCAAATTCTCTTCTCAAACCATTTGCCTACTTGTTCATCATGGAATATCTTTTGAGCAATAATTGTTTTACCCAAACCTCCCATCCCCACAATCCCAACTCGATGTTGTTTCATGTTTATTGGGTGAATCCACTGTTTTATATTTTCTGTATCCTCCATCAAACCAATTATGTCAGATTGAATTAAATTTTGTGTGGTCCATCTCATACTTCTGTTACTTTCTCGGCGGCTCATGTGAGGCATAATCTTAGATAAGAATGGATGTAGGTAGGTTTGCATGTGGTTCTCCAACCGCTGGATATGAGTCTTAATTTGCTTTATTTCCTTTCCTTTATCAGTGCGAAAGGACCACTCAGAGAAAGTGAACTTCCGATGCATGGCTTCAGATCGAAGTTGGAAATCTAATAATACATCATCAACATCATAGAGTATTTCCCTTAGTTCATCCATGTTTACCTTTACAGACTGGTAGCAATAGTTACCACTTCCAATCTTTTCCACATCGCACAAAAAGGCCTTCATAAGGCGAAATTTCCTCATCAGTTCATCCAGTTCACTCTCGTATTCAAATAAGACCTTTCTCTGATTTTCAAGGGAAGCATATAATTGTTCCACGAGGACTTGAACTATTGCATTCGTTATTGGATCTGCCATTGCTTCTCCTTTCCTTCTTCTCTGTTATATATTCAACCATTAAATTGCATAAATAGATGTAATATTTACATGTGGTACTAGATCTAAGGTAAAGAACATAGTACTTTCATCATAATGAATGGATCTAGGATCGACTATTTTTTTCAAATCTTTATATATATAAAGGGTAGCATTCGGGGGACAATGTTAGGGAGACAACGTTGGGAAACAAAATTTGTCCTATATGGCTTAAAAGTTTCAGATTGTCCTGTATGCATTTTCCTTCATATAGGACAAAACTTTGCCTCCGTAAGGTTTGGCTATTGAACGCTATCCATGTACATCCTTGTGTTTTGATGGAAAAAATTATTACACATCTTAGTAGATGACTACTCATGGTATTGATATGTATAGTTATTGTATGAAAGATATCAGGTTATGGATGCTTTCGAGGTATACATTACTAAGATTGAGAGATAAACTAATAAACTGATCAAAATTATCAGATTAGAGGGATACATTCTTCCAAGACATGAACTGAAAGAAAATTATATTTGAGGCATCTGTACTTTTGGCGATACTCAAAAGGGGCTAGCTATAATTTATTATCTATAAGAAAACAAAATCGGATTCTAGACTGATTCATTGGTATTTTATTGATTACAGAAGTAGATCTAAAGTTTATATGTCTTGTTATCCAATCTACAGTACGAGAATATTAGACATTGCTAGTTAAATCCTTAAGATGGTGAGATTAATTTCTGAAACAAGTATAGTAGAAATAACTGAATACTACAAATAAACCATTCCATAGTGAAATCATTGCAATAAGCTTGTAGAAATATCACAACCACTAATGTTAAGAACATCTCATAAGATTAAGAGACCATTTATCTTGATTCATTATGATTATTTGATGTATGTATAAGAATCTAATTGTTTTTAGATACAGTGGTATCCCCGTAGACAGCGGGCCCTGATACTGTATATGGGCTTGTGCCCAGTCCAAAGAACATCGGCCGTATCTGACAGGACTAGTCCACTGGGCATTGATCCAACCCACACAGCCCTTGTCCATGTAATTCAAGGGGCCTTGGGGGATCAAACACTTGATAAGGGGCAAGCCCCTGCTAGTGTTTTACCACCTTGAAAGTTAAGCCCTTTGGCTTAACTTTCACAAGCCATTAATAATTACTAAATTAGTGATCTTCATAGGTGGATTAAATATATTATAAAAGAGCAATTGAAATCAATGGACTAGAATGAAGTCATGGATTAAGTGCCTGATGAATTTAAGAAAGTTAATCATAAGAACTATTATGTCTTTAAGACCAAGTAAGAAATGTTTCGGATTCTCCTTGCATCAAGTTATAGAAGACACAAAAAAAAAAAAAAAAAAAAAAAAAATTGTAATAAAAAATCAGATTTAATTCCAACTAAAAAACCTTAAAATTCATTTCTATTATTGGCAAACCATAGAAAATGGGATCCTCTAAGCCTCCCTACTAATCTCAAGACCATCATATGTAAGGATGCCTGTGGGCATGTCTATGAAAGATTGTTAGGGCTTTCTGTTTTCTGGTTGGGGGTCTGCCTAAACCCTTAATTTTCAAAAAAAAAAAAAAAAAAAAAAAAAAATGGGCAAAGTATAATTTCTCAAAATAAAAGAGACTTCAAAACATGCCTAATTTATACTCTTGAAGCTCTGACACAAACAGAATATATAAAGCATACTTACACGATAAGGTGTTTAAAGAGCATTCTTAATTAAAAGGTAAAAATTATTAATCACCAAAACAAACAAGTTAAAGACAAGACAGGCACATACTGTTCTTTTGTTGCACTGAATCTGGTATAGTTTGATTTCAGAAGAACTTCAGATCCACATATATTGAAGAAAGCAAGTACAGTTTGGAGTGTTTGCTTGAAATAAAAATATATTCTGAAATACGATCTCCTCTACAATTGCAAAACCAAGCACAACATCAACCCCAAGCTTAGAAAACTTAATTAGAGAGTAATGGAATGGATTATAGATGAGAGTTTACAAAACGAAGTTGAGAGGGTTGGCTTCAAATTTCAAAGTCGTCGCTAATAAAGGGAGTCTTTCCTTTGGATTACTTTATTCGGAAAAAAAATTGAATCAGGTGGTATTTTAAAGAAACCCTCTCCATTGGATGCCTTTCGAGGTATAAATTACTAAGATCGAGACATAAACTAATAAAATGGTATTTTTAAGGAAGGTATTTCAAATTTTGAGAAAATGTAGGCAGGAAATAAATTTTAAACACCACGTGTTCTACAACGAGGAGGGTTTCTTCAAATTCAATGTCGGACTGAAAGGCACTTTATTTCCACCCTCAAAATTAAGAGCTGCTATTGGCACCCAATTAAATTAAAAATAGGAACATGAAAATAATTGAATGGTTAAAAAGAAGTAAAAGTTGGGTTATCAATAGAAGCTCTTTTCAAAAAAAAAAAAAAAAAAAAAAATTCTAAATTTCTATTTTTTGGGTTTAGTATTTTATTTGAGTCTAATTATAATTGTAAACGACTATTGAATTGTTTTAAACAGTTGAGATTATAATTTGAGCCAAATCGGATTGTAATATTTGAAGTAAGGGTGCACATTGGATGGGGCCAAATCGAGAATCGAATCGAATCAAGGTATCTTGGATTGGTTTGGTTCAATTTTTTAGCTCATCAGTTTGGTTCTGATTTACAATTTTAAAAAATTGATTAATTTGATTTGGTTCTTAATTCTGAATTCAGGAAATCTTATAATCAAATCATAAACTCACTCACATCTGCACAGATGAGCTTAATCGTTAGATCGTATTTGATCGAACGGTTCAAATCTATTTTTCGTTTGAGGGAAAAAATTATACATTTTTTAATCCATTCGCCTTTACATTTAATCTATTTACTTACACCTCCCTAAATCTCTTAAAACTCAAAACAAAATTATAGAACAAACAGTTCTTTCTCTTTGTCTTCGACAAACAAAGAAAAAGAAGGAAAAACCCTAAAAAGTTGATTTCAAACTCTCTTCCTTATCACTCTCTCAACCTTCTCACCTCACTTGTTTGAAGATCCCCCTCAGATTCTTCAAGCTCCCAAAGAACCGAATGGGCAAGCTCACATCTTTTCTCTCACTTGAACAAGAAGAAACCCAACCACTAGTTCAACTAAATCATACCAGCAACCACTCGATCTCTCCTATTTGTGTGGTTGCATCTCCATTCTTCACGCTTGAATGTAAGTCACAACCATAGAGTTTTTATTTTTTATTTTATTTTTATTTTTTAAATTTGATATTCTGAGTTTAAAGAGGAATAAATATGATTCCAAACTCCAATTAGGTTTTTTTTTTATAGAGATTTTGGATTTTTTTTATAACAAACAACCCGACCAAGAAATCTTCATATATTCTTTAATGTAGCTCATATTGTTTCTTCTTTGATGCATTTTTAGTCATTTTCGGCTAATAGGTTCTTTTCTTTTTTCCTCTTCTATCTTGCCTTGTTGATTTTTTTAATTTCATTCTTTCCCTTTACAGGAATGTGTGGTTGAGACAAGTAAAGGCCCTATATCTGTTTTTGTTTGTGGGGATCAAGAAATACCCAGTTTAATTACATATGCAGATGTTTCTCTCAATTGTAATCCTCATTTCTTACTTTATTCTGTTATAATTTAGTCTTATTTTCTAAAATTAGTAGTATTTTCTGCTAATGGGTATATTTTGTTTGATGAGTACAGGACGTTAATGGTTATTTTTATTTTAATCTTATTTTGTGAGGAAAAAAAAAGAGAGATATTCTGCTAATGGGTATATTTTGTTTTGGCTATTCTTTTTCTGGGTTTTTAGGTTTTTGTTTATTGAGTTTTTATAGATGCATCTAAAAAAAAAAAAAAAAAAGAGGAATTTTTAATTTTTACTCGTTATAAATCAAGGTTCATGTTATTTTTTTAATTTTCTTTGCCTCTCCTTATGAATTATGCATTCAATTTGGAGATTTTCATTTTATCCACCCATTAGTTAAGGAAAATTATCTCAAGATTTAAACATCTTTATCTTGCTTTGAAACTCAACTTGTAATGCTTATGCACTAACATATGGTCAAAAACTGAATTGTACTCATTTTAACTTTTTATTTTATAGTTTTTATTCAAATCATATGTCACACAAGCAATCTGGGTATGTTTTCGAGCTTAGTAAGTCTGATAACCACACTATGATTGATGACGAGGACATATTTATGAAGATGGGAAACTATAAAATAAACTAGTGATGTGGATTAGTTGATTTGCAATCTGATCACGTAAAGTGATCATATCATCTTGTGCTTGTGGTGAAAATAAGCTAGTGATGTGGATTAGTTGATTTGCAATCTACTAAAGGATTGCTCGTTTCGTCGGCATCAACTTCATATTATCGAAACAACTCATCATGGAGAACTAGTAAATGTAATCATATATGATTAATGTTGGGTACGAAAATCTAGATTTTTATATGAGAAAATTTCATTGAAGTAATAAAGAAAGGATGTTGAATGAACAACCAGGAACGAACAAGGATCCAAACCCTCAAAAATACCCTAATAACTAAGCATTTGAAATGCTATACACCCAACCACCTCCTTCAAAAGTCATTGAAAAATAACTTCTAAACTTCTTGAAAAAATTTCATTAAAAAGGAGAAAATCCATAAGATCCTAATTATCCTACCAAACCACTTGCTTGTCTATGGTAAAAAAATATAGATAACATTTCAAAATAGTTTTTTATGTGCAAGCACTACCCAAATATACACCCACACTTGATGAGTACTTAAATAATGCATTGATTTCATCATCAGGATCTGTCATACTAGTTCATACTTTTTTCTTTGTAAATAAAGAAATAAAAAAGGATTCATTAGAATTCTTAGAGAGATTTCCAGACCTTATACGTTGGTCATCGATGATTCTCCGACTTGCTGATGATTTGGGAACTTCTACGGTATATAAACTACATTTTCTAACATTCAATATATGTTGTTATGGTGTACTAGTTAGACTCCTGTACTGAAAAATTGTACTTCTGTTTTCTATTGTAGGCCGAGATTGAAAGGGGTGATGTACCAAAATCGGTCCAATGTTACATGCATGAAACTGGTGTTTCCGAGAAAGTTGCATGTGAACACATTACACATCTAATCAGTGATTCATGGAAGAAGATGAATAAAGAACGAGTCAATGATTCCCTTTTTTCCCAAACTTTTATAGAAACGGCAGTAGACCTTGCTCGAATTGCTCAGTACATATACCAATATGGAGATGGGCACGGTGTTCCAGATCGAGAGACAAAGGATCGAGTCTTCTCATTATTGGTTGAGCCAATTTCAGTATTGGCATGATAGAATCTGATAGTAGTCTTCTTGTTGCCTGTTTAATCATAATTTGTACATATTTGCTTTAATATTCAGTTAAACCCAAAAGGTTAAAAGTGCATTGTTTGTGTGTTGGTTTTCATTTAAGAGACCCATTGGCACTAATGTATGTGCGTATCGCATCTTATGTACACACCTTTTGAAATAATATTATAATATGTGTGAGGTGTATTGTATTTGTAATATATATTCCCAAGACTACAAGTCATGCAAGTTTTATCCTCCCAAAATGTAATGTCCGTCAAATGTCAAAATATATTTTTGTTATTATTTTAGAACATATTTGTGGATAAAAAAAGAGAGAAAAACCTACAATGAGTATCTGTATAATAAAAATGAGCGCGATTTCGGCGACCCACATTTGAAGATCCTAAGAGACCTCACATTCTCATTGATCTATGTGTATTGAAAATCATCTCAACATGGGTAAAATGTACGTATTTTTGTAAATTAGGATGCCCTGCAATGCATGTGGACCAATGAGAATGTGGGTTCTTTAAAAATGTAATTATGATAAAACACAAGATAGATTATAAAACCTCCATATTAATTATCTCAGGGGGAGATTATATTGGCACAACGACTTATTTGAGATCACATAGATATTGTTAGAGAATAAGATGCACTGTATTAAGATACATGAGATACACTATATCATTGTTAGTGTATCTCATCACAAATGGAAGGTTGTGATGAAGGACATTCTAGAATATATATTGATATTTAGAATATATCAATTGGGATATTTTAGAATATTTATATTAGGTAGTTTTCATATATCTTAGTTGATGTAATGTCTATAAATACCCTACTAGGGCTTTTGTAAGAATCATCCAAGAATTATCAATAAAATTCATATTTTCTACATGGTATCAAGGCTCAAGCTTCACTGAGCACATCGATCTTGGTACGCCTTTCTTCGGCGATGGCACCACTGCCATCCCCGAACCTTAATCATTTTGTTTACATTATTAGTTTTTTTTTTTTTTTCAATAAAAATATCATCTTTCTCTATGTTCTAGACCTGGATATCTTTTATTTTATTCTTTGCTATTATTCTAGGTTTTTTGGTTTTTCCAATAAAAATCACAACTCCTTCTACATCTCTACAAATCTCCCAATTTTCACATTCATGTTACATGATCTCATTTTTTTTTTCCAATCTAAAATCTCTCTAATGAGAGTTTTTTTCATTTATATGGCACAATCCTACTTCTTAGGCTTTTAGGAGGGATCATGACAGATCTGGTCTAATAAGTCACTGGCTCCGACAGATTCAAAAAGAGCAGGATGCGACAATGATGAACTTCATAGACAGACGGTGACCACTAGCAAGCACGATTGGCACTTTGACAATCAATGAACATATCTATTAATGAGATCAAATAATTATTCAATAAAATTAATTGTATATTCCTTTTTCAAAGGACCATGCAATTGCGGGAGAATGTCAGAGAATAAGATGCACTGTATTTAGATACATGAGATACACTGTATCATTGTTAGTGTATCTCATCACAAATGGAAGGCTGTGATGAAGGATATTCTAGAATATATATTGATATTTAGAATATATCAATTGGGATATTCTAGAATATTTATATTAGGTAGTTTTCATATATCTTGGTTGATGTAATGTCTATAAATACCCTACTAGGGCTTTTATAAGAATCATCCAAGAATTATCAATAAAATTCATATTTTCTACATGGTATCAGGGCTCAAGCTTCACTGAGCACATCGATCTTGGTATGCCTTTCTTCGGCGATGGCACCACTGCCATCCCCGAACCTTAATCATTTTGTTTACATTATTAGTTTTCTTTTTTTTTTCAATAAAAATATCATCTTTCTCTATGTTTCAGACCCGGATATCTTTTATTTTATTTTTTGCTGTTATTCTAGGTTTTTTTGTTTTTCCAATAAAAATCACAACTCCTTCTACATCTCTACAAATCTCCCAATTTCCACATTCATGTTACATGATCTCATTTTTTTTTTCCTATATAAAATCTCTCCAATGAGAGTTTTTTTCATTTAAATGGCACAATCCTACTTTTTAGGCTTCTGGGAGAGATCATGACAGATCTGGTCTAATAAGTCACCGGCTCCGACAGACTTAAAAAGAGCAGGATGCGACAATGATGAACTTCATAGACAGATGGTGACCACTAGCAAGTACGATTGGCACTTTGACAATCAATGAACATATCCATTAAAGAGATCAAATAATTATTCAACAAAATTAATTGTATATTCCTTTTTCAAAGGACCATGCAATTGCCGGAGGATGTTAGAGAATAAGATGCACTGTATTAAGATACACGAGATACACTGTATCATTGTTAGTGTATCTCATCACAAATGGAAGGTTGTGATGAAGGATATTCTAGAATATATATTGATATTTAGAATATATCAATTGGGATATTCTAGAATATTTATATTAGGTAGTTTTCATTTATCTTGGTTGATAAATACCCTACTAGGACTTTTGTAAGAATCATCCAAGAATTATCAATAAAATTCATATTTCTACAGATATTATATAGCATTAAAAATGGAAATGTTAAGAAAAATTCACAACTATAAAATATTTATAACCAATTATCAAATGCTTCAACAAATAAAATTTAAATATCAAATTATTATTATTATTACTTTGCTAATTTAACTATTTTCTTAACTATTGTGCTAAGAAAAGCATTACAGAAGAGTTCATTGCTTAAAAAATAATGTAACTAGGTTGATGCATTTTTAAAACTATGCTTATATATTAATCTTCTAGATGAATATTAAATTTTCTTTTATATTTTTTGAAAACAGTGTCACATCTATAATTCATTATCTTGATCTAGTAATAAAATTACATTTTTATGAGTGACAGATGTTTTTAATTGCTTCAAGGACGAGACAGGTAGTTTCAAAGCAAGTCTTTGTGAAGATGTTAAAGGAATGTTGAGTTTATATGAAGCATCTTACCTCGCCTTAGAAGGAGAAAATATCTTAGATGAGGCCAATAATTTTACAAGTAGATCTAGAGAATATCAGTGGAGCCATAGTCCTAAGCGTTGCTAAACAAGTGAGACACTTCTGGGAGCTTCCCTTGCATTGGAGGATGCTGAGATTAGAGGCAAGATGGTACATTGAAGTGTGCAAGAGTGAAGATTACAGCCATTCTGACCTACTCGAACTGGCAACATTGGATTTCAATATGGTGCAAGCAATGCACCAAAAAGATTTGAAAGAAGTGTTGAGGTTTATTTTACAAGGACACACAAATATAATCAAAATTTATTCTTGTTGGTTGTTTTGATCCAAGTTCATTTGAGGGGCATTTTTTTTTATTTTATCAATTTTAGTTGGTGGAGGGATCTCGGTGTGGGCTCCCACTCTGAGTTGAGGTTTGCTTGAGATCGATTGATGCATCAAAACACCAAAAAACTTAAAATCCTCAACAGAAAACTTATTAAAATAAATCAATGGATCACAGATTTCACACCCAAAGTACTGGAAGAACAATCAAACAAAGAAGAATTATAACAAACAAGTTAGAATGATTATAACAAAGATATACATCAAATTGTAAGCAAAGAACACATATTAACTAAATCACAAGTACTCAAAAAGGTCCAAACACTAATCAGAGAGATCCAAAAAGAAATTAAAATCAAACAATAGAAAAACACTACTAATCAAAGAGATCCAAAAAGAAATCGGCTCAAACAATACAAGTTATTGCATTGCATCTATTGATAATACAAGTTTACTAAAGATGTTTTCCTCTGCTGAAATTTGTTACTCTCTTTTCAAAACATTTTTCCATTCCACTATCTATACATTTGAGTTGTTCTTCTATTTATGTTTATCTATACATTTGAAACCCTAAATTAATTATGGAAAATCTAAGATTCAATAAAAAACTTTAACATACCTGAAGATTCGATCACCAATGAAGCAAAGGGAGGCAGATCGAACAAAGCCCTAAAACTTTCGATCAAACGTCGATCGATTTTGCCCTAAAACTTGTAAATCAAATCTGATTGCGTCTTCAAAATCATAGATTCTTTGAGTGAAAGATCGAGCGAAGATCTTTCGATCAAACTTCGATCGATTTAGAAAACTTAATAAGAGAGTAATGGCATGGATTATGGATGAGAGTTTACAAAACGAAGTTGAGAGGGATGACTTCAAATTTCAAAGTCAGCCGCTAAAGAAATCCTCTCCATTGGACGCTTTCTAAGTATACATTACTAAGATTGAGATAAACTAATAAAATAGTATTTTCAAGGAAGGTATTTCATATTTTGAGGAAATGTAGGTGGGAAATAAATTTTAAACACCACGCGTCCTGCAAACGAGAAGGGTTTCTTCAAATTCAAAGTCGGCCTCAAAGGCACCCCAATTAAAAATAGGAATAAAGAAATTAATTGAATGGTTAAAAAGAAGTAAAAGTTGGATTACCAATAGAAGCTCTTTTCATTTTTTTTTTCTTTTAGATAGATTTCTATTTTTTGAGTTTATTATTTTATGTGAATCTAATCATAATTGTACACAACTATTGAATTATTTTGTACTATTGAGATTATAATTTGAGCTAAACATAGGATTGTAATATTTGAAGTAAGGGTGCACATTGGATGGGGCCATATCGAGAATCGAACCGAATCAAGGTATCTTGGATTGGGTTGGTTCGATTTTTTAGCTCATCAATTTGATTCTGATTTACAATTTAAAAAAATCGATTAATTTGATTTGGTTCTCGATTCTCAATTCGGGAAATCTTATAATCAAATCAAATTCATTATATATATATATATATATATGGATTAGGATCCGTATACACATAAAGCTACAATATATTTTGTCTTATATGGGCAAAAATGTTTGGAATGGGTTGATTTTTTTGTGAAGATGATCTCTGTGGTGAGGAGATCATCCTTGCCAAAAATCAGTCTATTATGAAATTTCTAACCCTATGTATACAAATTGAAAAATTTTAGACCGTCCAATTTTTGTAAATCACTTTTGATGGGATTAGAAGTTTTGGAATGGAATGATTTTTTTGCAAAGATGATCCCCTCACGTTTACATTTAATATATTTACTTACACCTCCCTAAATCTCTTAAAACTCAAAACAGAATTATAGAACAAACAGTTCTTTCTCTTTGTCTTTGATGAATAAAGAAAAAGAAGGAAAAACCCTTAAAAGTCGATTTTGGACTCTCTTCCCTATCACTCTCTCAGCCTTCTCACCTCACTCGTTTGAAGATCCCCCTCAGATCTCGTCTTCAAGCTCCCAAAGAACCGAATGAACAAGCTCACATCTTTCTCTCACTTGAACAAGAAGAAACACAACCACTAGCTCAACTGATTCATAGCAGCAACCACTCAATCTCTCCTATCACTCTCCTATTTGTGTGGTTCCATCTCCATTCTTCACGCTTAAATGTAAGTCACAACCCTAGAGTTTTAAAAAAAAAAAAAAAAAAAAAATTGATATTCTAAGTTTGAAGATGAATAAATAGGATTCCAGACTCCAATTAGGTTTTTTCTTAATAGAGATTTTGGATTTTTTTTTTTTTTTTTATAACAAACAACCCAATCAAGAAATCTTCATTTATTCTTTAATGTAGCTCGGATTTTTTATTCTTTGATGCATTTTTAGCAATTTTCAATTAATAGGTTCTTTTTTTTCTTCCTCTTTTACCTTGTCTTGTTGATTTTTTTAATTTCATTTTTTCCCTTTACAGAAATGTGTGATTGAGGCAAGTAAAGGCCCTATATCTGTTTTTGTTTGTGGGGATCAAGAAATGCCCAATATAATTACATATGCAGATGTTTCTCTCAAGTGTAATCCTCATTTCTTACTTTATTCTGTTATAATTTAGTCTTATTTTCTGAAATTAGTAGTATTTTTTGCTAATGGGTATATTTTATTTGATGAGTGCAGGACTTTAATGGTTATTTCTATTTTAATCTTATTTTGTGAGGAAAAAAAGAGAGATTTCTTGTTTTCGCTGTTCTTTTTCTGGGTTTTTAGGCTTTTTGTTTACTGAGTTTTTATAGATACATCTAAAAAAAAAATAGGGTTTTTTATTTTTACTCGTTACAAATCAAGGTTTATGTTTTTTTTTTTTTTTAATTTTTCTTTGCCTCTCCTCCTGAATTATGCATTCAATTTGGAGATTTTCATTTTGTTCACCCACTAGTTAATGAAAATTGTCTCAAGATTTAAACATCTCTATCTTGCTTTGAAACTCAAGCTTGTAATGCTTATGCACCAACATGTCGTCAAAAACTGAATTGTACTCATTTTAACTCTTTATTTTTTGGGTATGTTTTCGAGCTTAGTGAGTTTGATAATCACACTATGATTGACGACGAGGAAATATTTATGAAGATGGGAAACTCTAAAATAAGCTAGTGATGTGGATTAGTTGATTTGCAATCTGATCACGTAAAGTGATCATATTATATTGTGTCTGTGGTGAGAATATTTCATATAACATGGTGGATTTTCTGGCGGTTCAGAGTTTATTAAAGGATTGCTTATTTCATCAACATCAACTTCATATTGTCAAAACAACTCATCATGGAGAGCTAGTAAATGTAATATGATTAATGGTGGGTACGCAAATTTCGATTTTTGTATGAGAAAATTTCATTGAAGTAATAAAGAAATGTGGTTGAAATGAACAACTAGGAACAAACAAGGATTCAAACCCCTAAAAATACCCTAATAACAAAGCACTTAAAATGTTATACACCCAATCACTTCCCTCAAAAGTCATCAAAAATAATTTTTAAACTCTTTAAAAAAGTTTCACCAAAAAAGAGAAAATCCATAAGATCCTAATTATCCTATCAAACCATTTGCTTGTATATGATAAAAAAAATATAGACAACATTTAAAAATAGTTTTTGATGTGCAAGCACTACCCAATTGGATTGAGATGTGAACTACCTAATCACCTCTTCATCCATGGAATGGATAATTCTGAGCTATTCTTAGGACAGACACTAGTATCATGTGATTTTAAAAATCCTTCAAGAACAAGATGACTATCCTAATAATCTCAATCATTTTTTTTAAACACCCAAATCAGTAAAACCTAAACCCCGTACACTAAAAAAAAATCTAGAAAATTTTTAAATTACAAGCATACGATCGAAATTACATATATGAAACATATGATGTTAGAAGAAAAAAATTTGTCCATTAATGAATGAAAATGGTAGATAAAAAATAGAGAGAAATCTTATTGTGTTAATTTTGGAGTGAAAAATATAAGGTTTTCGAACACGAAATGAAAAAAAGGGGAGAGACTTTAATAGCACTATTGTAGAGGAATGAGAGGTAGAAAAGTTAAAAAATAATGATTTTAGGATTTGTATAAAGAAGAGATAAATGAAAGAAATTAGTGTTTTGAGGAGGGTATTTTAGGAATAAAAAATAAATTCAGAATTTAGAAGTTTCATCCAATGTCTCCCCATCGTTGAACTAAAAGTTATGAATTTTAGTTCTTAATTCTAAAATCTAAATGGAAACAAACAGCAATAGAGCTTCTGAAGTCTGAATTTTAAAGGTGGACCACCTCCATTCAAATTTCAGAAGTGTTACCAAACCAACCTATATTCTATTTGTGCTTGAGCATCAAAAGGCTAAATTAGGTATGTTTTGGATTCTCCTTACATCAAGTAATAGAAGACAAAAAATTGTAATAAACAATTTGTTTTATTCAAATTAAAAAACCCTAAAATTCATTTCTATTGTTGGCATACAGCAGATGGCACACCAAAAAACACAGTGCCGATATTTTCTTTTGTTGTCTACACACTGAACTTTGTTTCCTGTACACCATAACACCCACATAAGCATGTTGGGCTCATTTTATACATGGTTCAAATTGGGATTTTTGGATTCAATCAACCTGCATTATAGATCATTGGAATGATCGTCTTGACCCCAGTCTAGCATATTGACCATAGTCTAATTAGGTTGACCAAATAGAAAAGTCGATGGATTGTAGTAGAGATCAACTTTTATTTTCTAGAATTGGGGTCTTCACTTTCTAGAGTCCGTATCCTAACCTCCTTATCCATAATCTTTGATGTAGATTGAATCTATATTCGGAATCAATGCTAGGTTCCTAGACCTAACTAGACGAAGGCTCGAAAAATCCAACCCAAACAACCCCCATGGGTCAACAAGAGCCAAATTTGAATTGAGGCGCTTTAACCAACCTTCATCAATGCATTAATATTCTCTTGATTCACAATCTCTCATCTCTCCCTTAACTTTTAAAGGATCCATTCTTGAAGGGAATTAATTAGCCAATAACCTTATTTATGGTGTGAAGAGAGAAGTTCAAACATTTCTCTTCCAATATGTTTCTTAACCCGTCAAGGAAACTCCAAATTGTAAAACTCTAATTTCAAAAATTAAATTGTAGTGCTAGGAGTTCATGTTGGTCACATATTGGAAAATCTGTGAGTGAACAAATTTATTTGATAAAATCTTATGAATTTTAAAATGACTCTTTTGCGAGCCATCATTTTAAAACTAGGTGATCGCAATTTTGAAAAATATTTCGATTGAAATATTTTCATATTAATCATCCTAATACCGTAATTAAGTAAAATCATTGATGCAAGTCATGAGATATCAATATGATATAGTCTAATGGAATCAATCATTGATCTTCGATTACAAATCATCACATGCTGCTAATAAGATTATTCGTCGTAAAATGTTTTTAATGGTCTTAGGCACTAACAATTGTCGAACCTTCTCTTCAATTGAAAAGTATTTAACACAAAAAAGTAATTATTAGAGAAATGACAATTGTGACATCATAATAAATTTTCTCGAGGATTTCAAGGGTGTTGACACTATCACAGAGTCATTGAGAATTTATTATGATGTCACAATCATCTTGATCGAAATATACTTACTGTCACTAACTTTTAGATATAAACATTGACTAATAATATTTTCCTTTTATCTAAAAAGAGACTATGGTGTCATTACGTTTAAGGGAAAGCTATTGAGAAGTTTATTTAAGACTATATATAGCCTATTTAAGATTTTATACCAAGTGTTTCTTTTATATTTTGAGAAGCTCCAAAGGTTGCTCAATACAGAATTTCCCTTTTTGAATTCCCATTAAAAAAATAATTTTGAACATCCTTATCCTATATAATTATGGTTCCAAATTAGTCATTCTTAGATAATAGCGAGCATGTATCTCTTTAATCAATGCCTACTTTTTAAGTGAAATATTTGGCCACAAGTCTATCTTTATATCGTTCATATTGTCTTTAGTATCCTAGTTTGTATTGTAGGGTAAAATATGGACTCATCATATTTGTATGTATTTGGGGTTGATTTGTAATTTGGATTTGATTTATAATTTTTAATAGCTTTTTGGGGGGATAATTGCAAGTTTTGAGAGTCAACGGGTGTATTGTAATAATCTTGTAAAAAGGAAAAAATATATATGTAAAAGAGGAATTGGAGAAGTTAATTGTAATTTCAATTAACTACTCTTACGACTAGTGTGATACTTGTAAAAGAGCTTCCAATGCCAAAGATTCTTTTAGGTTTTGCACACAAGAAATAAAAGAAAAATCACACTCCCAGATATTATCTTCTATTTATAGGATTATTCATTCCATTTCCATTATGAGACATGCAAGTCACTTGCATTCCAATATTTCTAGCATAAATTGTAGAATTTGAGCAATCACAAATCTCCATTCACTAATGACTCCTAGTATCTAACACTCCCATAGCTTTGTATGAACCTCTTTATTGATTCATCCCGAGCATGTCTTGATCCTACAAATTCTAGAACAATGATCTAATTTTTTGTTGACTACATACACTAATCTCATCAACTACCACTACATCATCTATCAACCAAAAGCCGTGATGGTGTGATTGCACAAGACATTGCATTTCACACTGCACTGATGTGGCGTTGTGATGTGGAGTTGCGCTCATAACCATAAATGCTTTTCATTCAAATCTCAAGGAAAATCATCTATGATTCCAAGCACACATCTACATCAGCTTAGTGTGAAATGCAATGTCTTGCATAGTCACTTTAGCATTTTCCCTCAACAAAATAAAGTAAGGAATCCCTTATTAAATGAGTCATTCTAAACTGCCTTCCTACGATGTGTGCACGAAACCATTGGTATATTTTTTTGAAGAAAATGTTGGAGTGATTGCGTAAGACATTGCATTTTACACTGCACTGATATGGATGTGTGCACGAAATCATAGATGCTAAGCATTTGTTTTTCTGTGCACATCTTCATGTCAGTGCAATATGAAACGCAGTGTCTTGCATAGTCACTCCAGCATGATTCTTTTTTTCATCATGAATCTTTGCACACTATCACGTTAGTGCTATGTTATGGTTAGTCAGTACAACATTTTCCTTATTAAATAAATATGAACTACTATTTCTCCAATATTTATCAAAATAATTTTTTTCACGATTGTCATCAATTTAATGAAGGTTAATGATCAATAAGGATTCTCTCTCATTTAGTAACTATTAGGACTCTAATGGCGAGTTCAAACCAGATACGGATAGGTGATTGAGGAACCCAAGGTGATTCTTATCAAGTATAAGAACAACTAATGGTATTATGCAATACGATATTAATATGATCAGTCACCCTGATTCCCTGATTATATTATATGTCGGTGCATAAATTGGTGGATCCCACCTTGTCCATTATTATTATCATTATTGGATAAATTTCTTCTCTGTTTCTTTTCCCTCCTTACCCACAAATTTTGAAGGAACTCACTCCATTGATTTACACGTGGCATTTCTAAGGATGTATTTCAAATTTTAACAAAAATGTAGGTGTATGAAATAAATTTAAAACACCAAGTGTCTAATAACAAGAAGAGTTCCTTCAAAAGTTGGAAGCCATTGCGACACCATGGCCTGATCTAAAATAGAGAGTTGGTGGCTGAAAATCGACCGCATACCTAACTTGCTATATTTCCATTTTTTTTTTTTAATTAAACCACCTAATTTCGCAAAGTTGTAAATCATTAGCTCTTTATAATTGTTATTCTTTTATAACTCGAGGAAGAGATCTATACAAGAAAATAAATAATATATTGAGAAATCATACTAGTGACCCATGGATCTGTATGTACCACTTGATCTTGGAGGGAAAACAAACTATGGAGGATATTTTCTGTTGAGTACAAAAAGGGGACACACGGCACCGAGGGATTCGAGTGAGATATGTAAATCCAAGTCAATTCATTTGAAAGTAAGCTTGATGGTTCGGCCACAAACTAATCATGGATTTGGGTCTTAATTGGTCGGGAAAAATATTAGGTCATGGATACATAGTAGAACTATTTAATCAACCCAAATCAATAAAAATTAGGGATTAGATAAAAAATGGTTAAAATCTTGGTGATGGAAAATCCCAATAAAGAAAGAATGTATGAAGACAAGATATTGACTAAATACATTCCCAAATCATCAATTAAAATTTATTTTCTAAATTGGATAAGGGTAAAATTGATAACAAGATCTAAAAGGATCATAGGTTTCATCTCTATAAATATAGGGATAGATGTATTTAAACTTTACACAACTTTTTTACTAAGGTTCTGACTTGGATGTCAGAGAGGTATTGTAGATCGTGAGGCATCTTCATAGATCCTAAGGTAGTGCAAGGTTTTATATCTATACGAATCTCACTAAAAGAACTATAATATACCATATAAATACATTTTAAATTGACAAATAATTGGAGTGAGAGTTTTCTAGAGCTCTAGCTTGAATACTCACATGCACCCAATTACCAGATTTGCTATTACCTCTCGATGTAACTAAACTTCCGAACTTCAACTCTCACGAATACAACTCTGCAAACCAAACAAATCCTTGGTTGTCTTAAAGAATAATGGAATTTATTAAATCTCTTAACAAGATTAACCTCCAATAAAAATTAAAGGTAATTTACCAAAATGATGAAAGTTGAAATGAATTGTGTTTTGATAACAAAAATACACATCTCATATTTAAGTAAACAAATAGAAATATAATTGTTTTATTATAGAGTGATGAAATAAACTAAATCTTAAAGGGAAATATCATTGTACTAATAATTTCACAATACATTTTTCTTGTAGCTCTTGTTTCACAGTTAATAGAACATCACATTGAAGAAAAATAACCACTTCATCCTCTTGTGCCTTAGTTTAGATTAGATCTGAAATAATCAAAATTTTGAAAATGGATAGTCACTGAACTCCTAAATTTAAATAATTGGACGTAGTGGTATTGATGATGTGGCACACCCTCAACCTTTGATAATAGATAAAGTGGGCATTAGGAAAAATTGGCTACAGAGGATTTGCTCCAAGCTGAGGTAGTGTATCGTTGGAAAAAGATACCATGTCAGATTTCAAGCATTCATGCTCTAGATCAAATTTGAAAAAATATATATATATTTCTTCAAATTCATCGAAAACTTTAAAATAGATAGTCACTAAACTTCCTAATTTAGAGGGTTAGATTTTACGGTTTTGTTATGTGGCACTCTCTCAACCGTCAAAATACTACCATGGTTGAGGCTCTGAATTAAATCAACGGATGCTAGGGATTCCCAAGGTTAACATAAGTTGAGAACCACAGATTTCCTTGAGATAATCCTTCGAGGGATTGTACAATTTGTTTTAGGGAGACATTTTCATATATATATATGTGTGTGTGTGTGTGTGTGTGTGTGTGGTGGGGATGGTTAACCAAACAACCATATTTGTCAATACCATGGCGCATATATATATATATATCTGTGTGTGTGTGTGTGTGTGTGTGGTGGGGATGGTTAACCAAACAACCATATTTGTCAATACCATGGTGCTTAATCTTAATTACTTCCAAACACTTCTACCTTCATCTTTCACTCCCTTTGCACCAAGAATTTTTCCATTGAGACCTCCTCTAAGCAGGTCTGGCATGACTCCTCGGCATATCCACTGCCTTCCTATCACTCAAACATGTGATCCACTGGTTTCTAGACGATCAGCTAACTACCAACCAAGCATTTGGGATTTTGATTTTATTCAGTCATTAAAGAGTGATTACAAAGTGACTACAGTAGTGGATATTGTTTAATTAATTTGTTGTCTCTATTTTAGTTTTATTAATTTTAGCTATTAAATGATCGTATTGTACTTATTCTAGCTACCCTTAATTCCACAGATGGAGATGTATGAGAGAAGAGACAAGAAGGTGGAGGATATAAGGTGTATGATCAATGCTGAAGATGTGGGACTGTTAGATCGGCTAGAGCTGATCGATAAAATTGGAAGACTAGGATTGGGGTACCTGTTCGAGAAGGACATCAAAAGAAGGTTGGATGTCATAACTACCGAGAGCAATAATGATGGAGCGGAGGAGAGTCTTCATGGCATAGCACTTCGCTTTCGTCTGCTTAGACAATATGGGTATGAGATATCCCAAGGTATTAGTCCTTGTCCCTCAAATTTCAATAATCTAGTTAAGATATTAAATTTAAGACTAATCAGAACCAGTGATTGAGGCAAAACCCTGTCAAATTGGTCAGACCTAAGTTCACTTGCTGGAGGATTAATTTGAGTTTAAAGGACGTGTGAGTTAGATCTTCATTGAAGGATGATTTATTTCTAGAGAATAGCTTGTAAATTTGATGTCCTCTAGAAGAATTAGGACTTGTTGAGGCCACAGTGTATTAAAATTACTAAAAAGACCGAACTTCTAACATCTCAGAAATTTTCTCCCTAAACTTATTCTCCACCAACCAATCACACTCACTTTTTCCAATACAAGTGGTGTTGGACCATTGATTCATCAGCGTAGGATAGAAATTCCTTAACAGAAAATTCGTACTGGGACTGGTGAGTTTGGATCAAATCTTTGGAAGATGCTTTGCTTTAAACAAGAGCTTGTGAGCTTGATCTCCTCAGTCTTAGTGGGGGAAATCATCCAAGCTCTATGATGACATCACTTAGATATTTATAGATGTAGGATTAGAGCGACTTTTAGGTTAAAAAACATATATATTTTTTTTGGCTCATGAAAAACACACATGATCCCAACTGTGTACATATAAAATCTACTGGTTAAGATTTATTCTCAAAATAAGTATCCTCAAGATTTGTGTTTTCTAGTATTCATGTTTATATGGTTGAGATCATATGCTTTCTCATGAGTTATCGAACCCAACAACCCATTTTTTGTAGTGAATTAAAGACATTGGTTTTTAAAATAAACAGATGTCTCTTTGGTTAGTTTTAGATGACAATTTTTGCGAAACATCTTTTGGTGAAACATATTTTAACTTATGGGGAATGACTGGTATTCCATGAAAATTAGTTTTATACACCATTGTGGACACTTGTTACTCTGGATAAGAGATTCCCAATGATGAGCCAAGCTCCAAGAGATCACTTTAAGCAGCAAGTCCAACTTTGAAGTAGGCAGGCCGTTTTAAAATTTTGAAAGAACCTACCCTCCTTGTTACAAGACACATGGCGTTTTGAATTAATTTGAAACTTTTCATCTAAGCTAACCCAGTTTTAGGCCAACCCTGCCATCCCAGCCTATAAAGGGGGTGAGTGGATCCTTTGTAGTACTTATTCCTTGTAGTGAACTTTAAGTAATAGAGATTATTGAAGAAAGGAAATCCAAGGCCACAGCCTCGTAAGGACCTGAGTGTAGATGAGTTTTGAAAAAAGAAAAAAAAAAAAAAAAAAAAAATTTTAAACATGATAAAGGGTTAGATTTTAGTCAAAATGACCAACTTATCCTTATACATCTCAAAACGCCATTTAAGGTCTAAAATACTACACTGACAAAAGATAAAAAATAAATTAAAAAAAAAAAAAAGTCCCGAAAAACTTCTTCATACCCTGAACTTGGAATTCTTTTAGGAGTCTGAAAATCATAAAAATAAAAATAATAAATAAATTTATAAATTTGGGAGCCTATCTGATTAGACAACACCCAATAATTACTAAACGCTTTAATTATGGCCCCCAGCCCATAAAGGAAGCTTGGCCCCATTACATTTTAGTAGAAAAAACAAAATGTCATCCTAATCCAAAACCCACTACCGAAACCTACCACAATCAGCGCAAATCCTCCCAATATTCTCTCAAAAGACCATTAAAGTTAAACAGCAAAATCTATGTTGTATTTATTTATTTATTTTTGGTACCCTACCACCAAAAATACTCAAGTTGGTCTCCAGCCCAAGAAGGAAACCGGGCCCCATGCCATCTTACAAAAAAAAAAAGAAAAAAAAAAAAAAAAAACCCTCCCAAGAGAAACATTAGAAAACCTTTGGAAAAGACAAGAGGAACGTCCCAAAAATTCAGGGAACGTCTCCTATCTTTTTATTCCCCTGAACCAACGTAAAACCTTGCCAAAACTTGGCTTCAAAAACTTATATATGTGAAAAATTACCTAATGGAGGCTGTGGAAGTGGGAGGGGTTTCTTTCTAAACAATCCTTGACTTTTAAATGTGATGTGTAACGTGCGGCAATCATAATGCACAGTACGAAAAAAAGAAAAACGAGAAAGAAAATTAAAAACACACAGATATAACATGATTCGACGATGTGCCTACATCTACAAGAGCGAGGAGCCAAATTTTTACTATATGTCAAATTAAGATTACATCATAAGAATTTATAACAAATCCTAGTCGTACAACATGTATTAGAAAATTCAATAATACCTCTGCACCATACTGTGGGGATGTTGCCCCCACACCCCTAACTTACAAATTAGTCCTTGGCAAACATATGTTTTTAGTAAATACTATCATTCGTTCCGCTCAGAAGGCAAAATTCACCTCTCCACTTCGGCATCTGCCTACTTTTTTTATATACGTGTTCTACACAATATGAACCACATACATCAACATGACAGTATTTTGTATATGTAAATGATCTTTCAATCCCATCTCCCCTTATAATATTTGAAATATTAAGACTAGCATTTTTCTCATCTTATTGACATATTTTGATCTTTTAGATGTATTTTCAATCTTTTTTGATGATTTATAACTAAAAAAGATGAAAAAAGTTGGGATCTTAAATTTTTTGAAGATTTTGTTCTAATGTTTGGTTCGAGTATCCATTTCTCAAATATAATATGCATTTTGGGTATTTTGAAAAGATCTATAATGTCGGGGTAAAACAACTCAAATAAAAACCCATACCAAAACAAAAATCAGAATCACATATGTAATGTCGAGATCACCATTTTTTATTGTCAAGATCAATTTTTTTTTTTTTGTTTTGTTGAGATCAATTCTTTTACTATCAAAATCAACTTTTTTTTATTGTCGACATCAACATTTCTTACACTGTTTAATTAGGAGGAGATATGTCAACAAAAAAATAAATAAATAAACAACAAAAAACAGAAGCAAAAAAAAAAATGGTGCTTGCAAGAGGAGCAATGGAGGGTCCTTTCCCTTCCCTTCAAGACCTAATCCTACAGTGTCATAGAAAAAAAAAAGGCTTATTTTGACTCTTTGATTGGTATTGTAATTCAAGAAAAGCACACAACTAAATAAAAATAGAAAATTACAAAGGATAAAGAAGAGTAATGATTTTCTGACTCCCCCACGACATACTCAAAATACTCTGCTGATTTGGCATGTGCTAGAACCATAGATCATTTTGCCACCGGCATACACAATTGCACATATTGATAGGGATGTGAAGATGTGTATCTCGAGGCAAGAAATCTATGGTTCTAGCACATGCCACGCCAAGAGAGTATTTGGAGTATACCACGAGGGGGAGTCAGATTATCACAACTCGATAAATAACTTGAAAGCTGAAATTGCCAAAAATTATACTAGAACTTGATAAATTTGGGGATCCAATCAAAATCAATTGGTAACTAGTAGAGAGGCTAGGAGTTTGTTAGGAGAGTGACAAGGCAATGAGTGTCCCATGTGAGACTAAACTCAACACGCTCCCTCATGTGTGAGCCAGACTGGGTCAAAGCATGTGGAGATATAATCTGGGTGACATGAAGGAGAGAAAGGCCCGCTCTGATACCAAGACAATTGGTTTTGAGTTGGACCCCAAACTTATCATGGTCACACACAAATAACAACAACAATAATCTTGTTTTATCCTTGGAGAAATTCTTCTTCTCATCCCAAGTAGGTTGGATCAGATCTTGACCCATCTCTTCGATTCACAATCACCTACAAGCCATTTTCTTGATACAGACATAATTCCACAACCCCCCAATCCAAATTGATTCCTCATTTTCTTTAGGATTCCTATTCTTATTGGAATCCTAACTATATCAACAATTAGAGCACCTTCGTAAAAAGGTTCTACTGTAACCCTACAAAGCACAACCTATTTGAGATCACATAGATACTATATAGCATTAAAAATTATTAAAAATGGAAATTTTAAGAAAAATTCGCAACTATAAAATATTTATAACCAATTATGAAATACTTCAACAAATAAAATTTAAATATCAAATTATTATTATTATTATTACTTTGCTAATTTAACTATTGTCTTAACTATTGTGCTAAGAAAGGCATTACAAAATAGTTCATTGCTTAAAAAATAATGTAACTAGATTGATGCATTTTTAAAACTGCCCTTATATATTAATCTTATAGATGAATATTAAATTTTATTTTATATTTTGTGAAAATAGTGTAACATCTATAATTCATTATCTTGATCTAGTAATAAAATTACATTTTTATGGGTGACAGATGTTTTTAATTGCTTCAAGGACGAGACAGGTAGTTTCAAAGCAAGCCTTTGTGAAGATGTTAAAGGAATGTTGAGTTTATATGAAGCATCTTACCTTGCTTTCGAAGGAGAAAATATCTTAGATGAGGCCAAAGATTTTACAACTAGTCATCTAAAGAAAATCAAGGGGTCCATAGCGCCAAACCTAGCTAAACAAGTGAATCAATCCTTGGAACTTCCCTTGCACTGGAGGATGCCGCGATTAGAAGCTAGGTGGTACATTGAAGCCTGCAAGAATGAAGATCACATCCATCCTGGTCTACTTGAACTTGCAAAGTTGGATTTCAATATGGTGCAAGCAGTACACCAGAAAGATGTGAGAGATTTGTCGATGTAAGGCCATACAAAACTTGATACAAATTAACGAAATTTACACTAATTGGATCCTTATATATGCTCATTTTTGCTTCTTTGTCATGCATTCAGGTGGTGGAGGGATATCGGTATTGGCTCCCATTCTGAGTTAAAATTTGCTCGAGACAGGTTGATGGAGAATTTTTTTTGGACTATAGGGATTATCTTCGACCCTCAGTTTGATTATTGTAGGAAACAAATTACAAAAGTTAATGCATTTATAACAACGATTGATGATGTATATGATGTCTATGGTACCTTGGATGAACTTGAGCTCTTTACCGAGGCAGTTGAGAGGTTCGTATATAATTAATATATGTTCTAATTACCTAACACACCATTTTACTGTCTTAATTAGTCATTGTAATTCAAATTTGATTGGTATTTACAGATGGGACATTAACACAATTGAGCGACTTCCGAATTATATGAAGATATGTTTCTTATCTTTGTACAATACCATTAACGAAATGGCTTATGATACTCTTAAGGAACAGGGTTGGGACATCATACCATACCTAAAGAAAGTGGTAATATTACATCTTCTATCATTTTTAAATTCATGAGTTTATAATTTTTCTAATAATTTTTTACTTTATTTCAGTGGGCGGATTTATGCAACTCTTACTTAGTGGAGGCAAAGTGGTATTACAACAAATATACACCCACACTTGATGAGTACTTAAATAATGCATTGATTTCATCATCGGGATCTGTCATACTAGTTCATACTTTTTTCTTTGTAAATAAAGAAATAAAAAAGGAGTCATTAGAATTCTTAGAGAGATTTCCAGACCTTATACGTTGGTCATCGATGATTCTCCGACTTGCTGATGATTTGGGAACTTCTACGGTATATAAACTACATTTTCTAACATTCAATATATGTTGTTATGGTGTACTAGTTAGATTCCTTTACTGAAAAATTGTACTACGTACTGTTTTCTATTGTAGGCCGAGATTGAAAGGGGTGATGTACCAAAATCGGTCCAATGTTACATGCATGAAACTGGTGTTTCTGAGAAAGTTGCACGTGAACACATTACACATCTAATCAGTGATTCATGGAAGAAGATGAATAAAGAACGAGTCGATGATTCTCTTTTTTCCCAAACTTTTATAGGAACGGCAGTAGACCTTGCTCGAATTGCTCAGTGCATATACCAATATGGAGATGGGCACGGTGTTCCAGATCGAGAGACAAAGGATCGAGTCTTCTCATTATTGGTTGAGCCAATTTCACTATTGGCATGATAGAACCTGATAGTAGTCTTCTTGTTGCCTGTTTAATCATAATTTGTACATATTTGCTTTAATATTCAGTTAAACCCAAAAGGTTAAAAGTGCATTGTTTGTGTGTTGGTTTTCATTTAAGAGACCCATTGGCACTAATGTATGTTCGTATCGCATCTTATGTAAACACCTTTAGAAATAATATTATAATATGTGTGAGGTGTATTGTATGTGTAATATATATTCCCAAGACTACAAATCATGCAAGTTTTATCCTCCCAAAATGTAATGTTCGTCAAATGTCAAAATATATTTTTGTTATTATTTTAGAACATATTTGTGGATAAAAAAAGAGAAAAACCTACTATGAGTATCTGTATATTAAAAATGAGCGCGATTTCGGTGACCCACATTTGAAGATCCTAAGAGACCCCACATTCTCATTGATCTATGTGTATTGAAAATCATCTCAACATGGGTAAAATGTATGTATTTTTGTAAATTTGGATGCCCTGCAATGCATGTGGGCCAATGAGAATGTGGGTTCTTTAAAAATGTAATTATGATAAAACACAAGATAGATTATAGAACCTCCATATTAATTATCTCAGGGGGAAATTATATTGGCACAACGACTTGTACTTGCACCATGTCAAGATATCCCCCGCTAAGGTCATTCCAGCACAACTCTATATATTATTATAATTATATAAGAATGCAAATAACCGATTACGACAAAGAGTTTTTTTTTTTTTTTTTGTTTAATTTTCTTTTGAAAAGTAGTTTTTACAATTTATTTGAAAATGTAAGGTTTGGAAGGAGTTATTTCAACTTCAGGGGAGAATGTGTAAACAGAGCATGAGTTTATGGGGTTGGGGTCTATCTAGCCTCCATTGTTGTTGGAGATTCATTATCCATCAAATTGCTGAAATGTGGACATATTTCCGAGGGATTCCCAAGATTCAATGTTAAGATATCTGATTTGGGATTGGCTAGGGCATATGATGAGGAAACTGGACTAAGAGCCAGAATTATTGGAACAATGTAAATTACCAAACCCTCTCTTACCATATCTTTCAATGGGATATCAAGATTTATGATTGCCAATCTATTTTATATTATAATTTATTGTTTTGCAGGGAATACATGGCACCTGGGTATCTAATGCATGGTATCACAACACTAAAGGCAGATGTTTATGGCTTTGGAATGTCACTGTAGAAATTGTCAGTGGAGAGAGATATATTATTGATTTCAATCGAAATGGCAACTTTGATCACTGTTTGGACAAGGAACTAAACTTTAAACTCTCCCTAGATTTTGTTAGTGGAAGCATTAAAATTGATTGGACATGGTTGATTTTTTGTGAAAATTCACCTTCTTAGAGAAGTTTGAAGAATTATTGCTAAAATTTGTTAAACCTATATGATAAAACATAATTGTATATTCCACTTTACTATAGTTTTGTGGGGATAAATGTCATATGCCACCTACAATGGAGTGGGGTCTAGACTATCTCACTTTATTGTTTATCCTCTTTATTCTGTTCATTTTTGTTGTCTTTTCTCTCCTCCCCCTTTCATTAATATTCTTCTAATTTTACTATTTTTAATCTTTTACCCCTCTTTTCAATAATACCATCTAACTTTACTATATTTTCTCTTTTAACCTATTTTATTATCTTTTTTCATCTCCTCCTTTTTTAATAATAGCTCACTAACTTTATTATTTTTCTTTTTTTACCCTTTAATCTTAAAATTTTGTAAGAATAGCCTTCTAACTTTATTATTTTTCCGTTTTAACCACCTTAACCCCGACACAGGCGAACTTTAGTACACTCATATCTTGGGAAATGATATTATAAGCATGACAACCAAAAAGAAAAACAAAAAGTTGGAGTACAGTGCATAAGATGAAATATCATTTTGCACATTTAATACAAAGTATTTAAGGATTTGAGAAGTGGAACAAAATAGCAGTCATTGTAACAAGAAAGCATGGGACTAATTCCAATTTTTGGAAAAATAGAACTGATCTATTTGAAAGCCATTTTATTGCTCGTAATGGCCATATGTACAAAAGTAATTATAAGCAGTTGGTGTAACTGTTCAAACAGTTTAAGGACTTAAATAATGATATTATTTTAACAATTATTATTATCATTTTTAATTTATAGCACTTTCTTTTACAGGTATTTCATAATTTCAAATTTCAAATATGATTTTTAAATTTTTTGTGTGAAACATGATTTAGTATTATCTGTTGGCCTCACCTGAAAATTCCCAACAAATGATATGAAGCCAAATCTTCCATGTGTTGCGTTTGTATGTAGATAGGGGTGGAGCCAAATCTTACATAAACTTGGGTATAAATAATATCATTTGAATAAATATAATTCATTTTACATCTTTGTTTATTTATTTATTTATTTAATTCTTATTATTCTAGACTTTGGTAAGAACATTCGTTCTGAAAGGCCTAAAAATATGAAACAAATATTTGAGCGTTCAAAGATTGAACATAAATTTCTGAGTGAACATGAAATTGAAAAGAAGTATGATTTCCAAGTTGGTCTCCAAATCAGAACCATCAAACATCATCAGCTTACTGATCGAAAGGAAATTTTTTTTCTCTAGGGCTGCATATGACCAAGTATGATTCCTACGTTTCATCAAAATAATATCTAATTTGTTTGCTAACCCAAATCTTCTAACTAGTCATGCATTCTTCTTATAATAGCTTCTCCACCACACAAGGTCATAATCAGTGGTCTACTCTCATCGTATATGAGGTCATGATCGACAAGGCGAATACTAAATGTAATGGAAGGTAGGGTCCACAATATAATATATTAATATGATCAGTCACCCTTAATCCCTGATTATATGTCGGTGCATAAATTCGTGGATCCCCCCCTTGTCCATTATTATTATTATTATTGGATAAATTTCTCCTCACTGTTTCTTTTTTATTCCCTTACCCACAAATTTTCACTCCAATGATTTACACATGGCATTTCCAAAGATGAATTTCAAATTTTGGCAAAAATGTAAGGCCATGAAATAAATTTAAAATGCCTTGTGGCTGATAACAAGAATGGTTTCTTCAAATTTTGAGGCAGGGCTGGCCGCTTCTAAATTGGACTCCATTGCGACACTATGGCCAATCTAAATTAGAGTTGGTGGCTGAAAATCGACCACATACCCAACTTGCTATATTTTCATTTTTTTAACTAAAACACCTAATTTGGAAAAGTTGTAAATCATTAGCTCTTCGTGATTCTTACTCTTTTATGGAAGAGATCCATACAAGAAAACAAATAATATATAAAGAAATCATACTAATGACTCATGGGCCTATATGTACTACTCAAACTTGGAGGGAAAACGAATCGTAGAATATATTTTTTTGTTGAGTACCAAAGGGGGACATATGGCACCAAGAGATTCGAGTAAAGTATGTAGATCCGAGCCAATTCATTCGAGGGTAAACTCAATGGCTTGGCCACAAACCAATAATGGGTTTGGGTCTTACTTGATCAGAAAAATATTGGGTCAAAGATGCATAGTAGAATCGTTTAATCAGTTCAAATTTCTAAAAATCAGGGATTAGATCAAAAGTAGTTAAAATCTTAATGAGAAAAAATTCTAATGACGAGGGAATATATAAGGATTATATTAATCATATACACTCCCAAATCACCAATTAAAATTTACCTTCTAAATTAGATAAGGGTAAAATCAATAACAAGATCTAAAGAGATCCTAGGGTTTCATCTATATAAATACAGAAACATATGTACTAAAAGATATAAGTTCTTCCCGTCTACATTTTACACTATTTTTGTACTAAGGTTCTGACTTCTACATCGAAGAGGTGTTGTTGCAGGCACACTCAAGACACAAAGAGTGGAGATCACAAAGCATCGTCATAGATTCTAAGGTAATGCATGTTTTTACATCTACACAAACCTCATTGAAAGACCTACAATGTATCATATAAATACATTCTAAATTAACAAATAAGTGGAGGGGGAGTTGTCTAGAAGTCTAGCTTAAATACTCACATGCACTCAATTACTAGATTTGTTATTATCTTTCAATGAGACTAAACTTCAAAACTAAACTCTCACTAATACAACTCTACAAACCAAATAAACCCTTGGTTATCTTAAAGCATAATGGAACTTGTTAAATCTCTTAACAAGACTAACCTACAAAAAAAAATTAAAGGTAATTTACAAAAACGATAAAATTTGAAATGAACAATATTTTTATAACAAAAATACACATATTATATTTAAGTAAACAAATAGAAATATAATTATTTTATTATATAGTGATGAAATAAATTAAATCTTAAAGGGAAATATCATTGTACTAAAAATTTCTCAATACATTTTTCTTGCAGTTCTTTTTCCACAGTCCATAGAACATCACATTGAAGAAAAATAATCACTTCGTCCTCTTGTGTTCTAGTTTAGATCAGATTTGAAATAGTCAAGTCTTTGAAAAAGGATGGCAACTGAACTCCTAAACTTAAATAATTGGACGTAGAGGTATTGATGATGTGGCACACCCTCAACCTTTGATAATAGATAAAGAGGGCATTGGGAAAAATTGGCTACAGAGGATTTGCTCTAAGCTGAGATAGTGTCACGTTGGAAACTAAAGTCATGTCAGATTTCTAGCAATCATGGGCTAGATCAAATTTGAGAAAAATAAAAAAATAAAAGAAATATTTCTTTAAGTTCATTGAAAGCTTTAAAATAGATTGTCGCTGAACTTCTAATTTATAGTGTTAGATTTTACTGTTTTGTTATGTGGCACTTTCTCAACCATCAAAATACTACCACGGTTGAGGCTCTGAATCAAATCAACAAAGGCTAGGGATTCCCAAGGTTAACATAAGATGAGACCACAGATCTCCTTGAGATTATCCTTCTAGGGATTTGTACAATCTGTTTTAGGGAGACATTTTCATATATATATATATATATGGGTCCCGTTCGGCACCCTAAGTTTTACCACACACTTTAACAAACGCGTTTTGTCTTACATGGGTTAGAAGTTTCGGAATGAGCTGATTTTTGGTGAGGATGATCTCTATGGTGAGGAGATCATCCTCACCAAAAATCAGCTCATTCCAAAACTTCTAATCCCATCAAAATTGATTTACAAAAAATGGACGGTCCACGATTTTTCAACGTGTAAACATGGGGCTAAACATTTCAGAATGGGCTGATTTTTGGGGAGGATGATCTTCTAATCATAGAGATCATCCTCACCAAAAATCAGCTCATTCCAAAACTTCTAACCCATGTAGGACAAAAAACGTTTGTTAAAGTGTGTGGTAAAACTTAGGGTGCTGAACATTTCCCTATATATATATATATATATATATATATATATATATATATATGGAAATGTTCAGCGCAAAACATTTTGGCAAACATTTTGGCGCCGTTCGATTTAATGTAAATGAACGGATCAGATTTAATTTTACTGTTTTATAAAGTTATAAGTTAATTACAGCGCCGTCCCTCGTTTTCATCATATTTAGTGCGACGCCCCTCTCCTCTTTCAAACCGAACGAGGGTTCTGTTACCTTTCTCCTCTGTCGAACCCTCTCTCTCTCTCTCTCTCTCTCTCTCTCTCTCTCTCTCTCTCTCGCACTCTCGCTCCAGCTCTCTCATTCTCTCTCGGTCTCTCTCTCTCTCTCGCACTCTCGCTCCAGCTCTCTCATTCTCTCTCGATCTCTCTCTCGTTCTCGCTCGGTCTTTCACTTGCTCTCGGTCTCGTTTTTACTCTCTCATTCTTTTTCGTAGATGGAGTTGCAGAGACGTCGAGGTTCCGGGCATTCGTGCTTCGTCGATGGAGTTGCAGAGAGGTCGAAGTTGCAGCGGTTTGTGCTTCGTCGAAAGCGAGAGGGTTTGAGAGAGAGTGAGAGAGAAGGGCGTTAAGAGAGAGAGAGAGAGAGAGAGGTTTGAGAGAGAGTGAAAGAGAGAGAGAGAGAGAGAGAGAGAGGCGTTCTGTCGATAACGAGAAGGTTTGAGATAGAGAGAGAGAGTGAGAGAGAAGGGCATCGAGTGAAAGAGAAAACAGAGAGTTAAACTCTCTGAATTTTTTTTTTGTTTTGATTTTAAAGAGAAAGGGATGGGGCACTAATTTTGGAAAACATTAAGGATGTCAGTGTAATTTTCGTATAACTTATAAGTTATACGTTAAATCAAGTTTGAGCCGTCCGATCTCTCTATATCCGACAGTAGAAAAATGTTTGTCAAAATGTTTGTCAAAATGTTTTGTGCCGAACGGGACCCATATATATATATAGGGTCCCTTTCAGCAACAAACATTTTGACAAACATTTTGGCAAAACATTTTTCAAAACATGGGTTAGAGATTTTGGAATGGGCTGATTTTTGGTGAGGATGATCTCTATGGTGAGGAGATCATCCTCATAAAAAATCAGCCCATTCCAAAACTTCTAGCCCCATGTTTACAAGTTGGGAAATCGTGGACCGTCCATTTTTTGTAAGCCATTTTTTATGGGTAAGAGGTTTTGGAATGGGCTGATTTTTGGTGATGATGATCTCCTCACCGTAGAGATCATCCTCACCAAAAATCAGCCCATTCCAAAACCTCTAACCCATATTTTGAAAAATGTTTTGCCAAAATGTTTGTTGCTGAACATTTCCCATATATATATATATACAGAGAGAGAGAGAGAGAGAGAGAGAGAGAGAGAGAGAGAGAGAGCATGGTGGGGATCGTTAACCAAACAACCATATTTGTCAGCACAATGGCGCTTAATCTTAATTACTTCCAAACACTTCTACCTTCATCTTTCACTCCATTTGCACCAAGAATTTTTCCATTGAGACCTCTAAGCAGCTCTGGCACGACTCCTCCGCGTATCCATTGCCTTCCAATCACTCAAATATGTGTTCCAATGGTTTCTAGACGATCGGCTAACTACCAACCAAGCATTTGGGATTTTGATTTTATTCAGTCATTAAAGAGTGATTACAAAGTGACTACAGTATTGGATAATGTTTAATTAATTTGTTGTCTCTATTCTAGTTTTATTAATTTTAGCTATTAAATGATCATACTGTACTGATTCTTGCTACCCTTAATTCCACAGACGGAGATGTATGAGAGAAGGGCCAAGAAGGTGGAGGATATAAGGTGTATGATCAATGCTGAAGATGTGGGACTGTTAGATCGGCTAGAGCTGATCAATGAAATTGGAAGACTAGGATTGGGGTACCTGTTCGAGAAGGACATCAAGAGAACGCTGGACGTCATAGCTACCGAGAACAATAATGATGGAGCAGAGGAGAGTCTCCATGGCATAGCACTTCGCTTTTGTCTGCTTAGACAGTATGGGTATGAGATATCCCAAGGTATTAGTCCTTGTCCCTCAAATTTCAATTATCTAGTTAAGATGATATTAAATTTAAGACTAATCAGAACCAGTGATTGAGCCAAAAACCTGTCTAATTGGTCAGACCTAAGTTCACTTGTTGGAGGATTAATTTTAGTTTAAAGGACTTGTGAGTTAGATCTTCATTGAAGGATGATTTGTTTCTAGAGAAGAGCTTGTAAGTTGGATGTCCTCTAGAAGAATTAGGACTTGTGGAGTACAAATTTGCTGTTAATGAATCAATGGCATGATGCCACAGTGTATGAAAATTACTAAAAGCCGGACTTCTAACTTCTCAGAATTTTCTCCCTAAACTTTTTCTCCACCAACCAATCACACTCGCTTTTTCCAATACACATGGTGTCGTACCATTGATTCATCAGATTATGATAGAAATTCCTTAACAGGAAATTCTTACTCGGACTTGTGAGCTTGGATCAAATCTTTGGAAGATGCTTTGTCTTTAAACAAGAGCTTGTGAGCTTGATCTCCTCCGAGTCCTAGTGGGGAAATGATCCAAGCTCTATGATGACCTCACTAAGATATTTTAGATGTAGGATTAGAGCGACTTTTAGGTGAAAAAAACATTTATATTTTTTTGACTCATGGAAAAAACACATGATCCCAACCATGTAAATATAAAATCTACTGGTTAAGATTTATCTTCAAAATAAGTATTCTCAAGATTTATGTTTTCTGATATAATTGGATTCATGTTTATATGATTGAGATCAAAAGTTTTCTTATGAGTCATCGGACCCGACAACCCATTTTTTGTAGTGAACTAAAGACATTGGTTTTTAAAGTAAACAGATGTATCTTTGGTTAGTTCTAGATGACACTTTTCGCAAAACATCTTTTGGTTAAGCATATTTTAACTTACGGTGAATGGCTGGTCTTCCATGAAAACTAGTTTTATACACCATTGTAGACACTTGTCACTCTGGGTAAGGGATTCCCAATGATGAGCCATGCTCCAAGAGATCACTTTGAGCATCGAGTCCAACTTTGAAGTGGGCAGGTTACTTCAAAATTTTGAAGGAACCTACTTTTCTTATTACAAGACACGTGGCATTTTGAATTAATTTGAAACTTTTTCACCTAAGTGAGCTAACCCAATTTTAGGCCAACCACGCCATGCCAGCCTATAAAGGGTGCGAGCAGATCCTTGTAGTACGTGTTCCCTGTAGCGAACTTTTAAGTAAGAGAGATAATTGAAGACAAAAATCTAAGGCCACAGCCTTGTAAGGATCAGAGTGTAGATGAGTTTTGAAAAAAGATAAAAAAAAAAACAACTTTTTAAACATGATAAAGTGTTAGATTTTAGTTAAAATGACCAACTTATCCTTGTATATCTCAAAACGCCATTTAAGGGCTATTATACTTCACTGACAAAAGATAAAAAATAAATTAAAAAAAAAAAAAAAAAGTCCCAAAATACTTCTTCGTACCCTGAGCAACATCTGGAATTCATTCTGGAGTCTGAAAAGCATAAAAATAATAAATAAATAAATAAATTTGGGGACCTATCTGATTAGACAACACCCAATAATTACTAAACGCTTTATTTTTGTTGTCCTACCCACCAAACCAACTCAGTTTGGCCTCCAGTCCATAAAGGAAGCCTGGCCCCATTCCATCATATAATAAAAACCCCCATATCCATCAGTAGAAAAAAAAAAAAAAAAAAAGTCATTGTAATCCTCCCCCCTCCCCCGAAGAGAAACATTAAAAAACCTTTGGAAAAAACAAGAGGAACGTCCCAAAAATTCAGGGAACGTCTCCCATCATTTTATTCCCCTAAACCAATGTAAAACCTTGCCAAAATTTGGCTTCAAAAGCTTATATATATGGAAAATTACCTAATGGAGGCTGTGGAAGTGAGAGGGGTTTCTTTCTAAACAGTCCCTGACTTTTGGACGGTATTTTGTATATGTAAATGGTCCTTCAACCCCATCTCCCCTTATAATATTTGGAATATTAAGACTAGCATTTTTCTCATCTTGTTGACATATTTGGATTTTTTAATTGGGATTGAAATCATTTCCAATGATTTTTTATGGTTAGTGACCAAGGGAGAATGACATACTCTTAATTTTGAACGTTTAGATGTATTTTCAATCTTTTTTGATGATTTATAACTAAAAAAGATGAAAAAAGTAGGGATCTTAAAATTTTTGAAGATTTTGTTTTAACGTTTGATTCGAGTACTCATTTCTCAAATATAATATGCATTTTGGTATTTGGAAAAGATCTATAATGTCAGGGTAAAACAACTCAAATAAAAACCCACACCAAAAAAAAAAAAATCTGAATCGCATATGCAATGTCGAGATCACCGTTTTTTATTGTTAAAATCAACAAAAAAATTTTTTTGTTGAGATCAATTCTCTTACTATCAAAATCAACATTTTTTATTGTCGAGATCAACATTTCTTAACAAAAAATAAAAGAAAATACTGTTTAATTCGGAGGAGATATGTCAACAAAAAATAAAATAAACAACAAAAAACAGAAGAAAAAAAAAAGGGTGCTTGCAAGAGGAGCAATGGAGGCACAATGCCAAAAAGGCCCGAATTTAAAGGTCCTGGGCTGTCAAATTTTATAAAATTCTACAAACAAAGGGGTCGAATTGGCGTCGAATTTTTCATTGTTAAGTTTTTTTTCGACGAGTTAAAACTGTTAAATTAATGAAGGATGGCAAAAATTTGATAGCTCTAAGCCGTCAAATCTGAGAATATCTATAATTTCGACGGTCCTAGACAGTCAAAATTCTATATCTAAAATTCGTGAGACTTGACCCATCAATTTTTTCTGTCGAATTTTTCAGTTTTCATGTAGTGAGGGTCCTTTCCCTTCCCTTAAATACCTAATCCTACACAGTTTCACAAAAAAAAAAAAAAAGACTTATTTTGACTCTTTGATTGGTGTTGTAATTCAAGAAAAAGTACACAACTAAAGGATAAAGAAGGGAAATGATTTTCTCACTCCCCCATGACATACTAAAAATACTCTCCTAATGTGGCATGTAGTAGAACCATAGATCAGTTTGCCTCCGGTGTACACAACTGTAGGGCTGTCAACGGATGCTTATCGGTTCGGATACAACAATATCTAAATCCGAAAATTTTATATGATATCCAAATTTGAATTCGAATCCGACGGATGTTCTAAAATCTATCCGAATTCGAATCCGATTATCTTATTGGAGATCGTATAATATCTGATTAGAATTCAAAGAATTTGTATATATAAAAAAAAAATAGAAATTTTCCTTTTCCAATTGATTTTTCATTATTAAAAAAAGAAACTTATTATATATTATATTATTTATATAATAATAAAATAAAATAAAATATATTATATTATTTATATAAAAAATTAATCAAATAAAATAATATATATCATATATTATTTTAAAACGGATATCATCGGATTCGAAATGTTAATATCCGAATCTGTATTCGATAAGGATTTGAATATATAAAATTATTCGAATTCGAATCCGATATCTAAAATTTTCAGATAATATCCGATTTTTAGAATTCGAAATTGAATCGAATTCTAATTTTTGACTATCCATTGACACCCCTACACAACTGCACATATTTATAGGGATGTGAAGATGTGTATCCCGAGGCAAGAAATCTATGGTTCTAGCACATGCCATGCCAAGAGAGTATTTTGAGTATGCTACGTGGGGGAGTCAGATTATCATGACTCAATAAATAACTTGAAAGCTGAAATTGCCAAAAATAATACTAGAACTTGATAAATTTGGAGGTCCAACTCAAAACCAATTGGTAACGAGTGGAGAGGCTAGGAGTTTATAAGGAGAGAGACAAGGCAATGAGTGTCCCATGTGGGACTAAACTCAGCACGCCCCCTCACATGTGGGTCGGACTGGACCAAAGCACATGGAGATATGAATTGGGTAACGTGAAGGAGAAAAAGGCCCGTTCTGATACCAAGATAAATTTGGGGCAATTGATTTTGAGCTGGACCCCCAAACTTATCATGGTCACACACACAAATAACAACAACAACAGTAATAATCTTATTTTATCGTAGAGAAATTCATCATCTCATCCCAAATAGGATGGATCCGATCTTGACCCATCTCGTCAATTCGCAATCATCTACAAGCCATTTTCTTGATACCGGCATAATTCCACAACCCCCCAATCCAAATTGATTCCTCATTTTCTTTAGGATTCCTATTCTTATTGGAATCCCAATTATATCAACAATTAGAGCACCTTCGAAAAAAGGTTCTACTGTTACCCTACAAAGCACAACCTATCTGAGATCACATAGATATTATATAGCATTAAAAATGGAAATGTCAAGAAAAATTCACAACTATAAAATATTTATAACCAATTATGAAATGCTTCAACAAATAAAATTTAAATATCAAATTATTATTATTATTATTACTATGCTAATTTAACTATTTTCTTAACTATTGTGCTAAGAAAGGCATTACAGAAGAGTTCATTGCTTAAAAAATAATGCAACTAGATTGATGCATTTTTAAAATCAAATTTTATTTTATATTTTGTGAAAATAGTGTCACATCTATAATTCATTATCTTGATCTAGTAATAAAATTACATTTTTATGAGAGACAGATGTTTTTAATTGCTTCAAGGACGAGACAGGTAGTTTCAATGCAAGTCATTGTGAAGATGTTAAAGGAATGTTGAGTTTATATGAAGCATCTTACCTTGCCTTAGAAGGAGAAAATATCTTAGATGAGGCCAATAATTTTACAAGTAGACATCTAGAGAATATCAGGGGAGCCATAGTCCCAAGCGTTGCTAAACATGTGAGACACTTCTTGGAGCTCCCCTTGCATTGGAGGATGCTGAGATTAGAGGCAAGATGGTACATTGAAGTGTGCAAGAGTGAAGATTACATCCATCCTGATCTACTCGAACTGGCAAAGTTGGATTTCAATACGGTGCAAGCGATGCACCAAAAAGATTTGAAAGAAATGTCGAGGCAAGGACACAAAAATATAATCAAAATTTATTCTTGTTGGTCGTTTTGATCCAAGTTCATTTGAGGGGCATTTTTTTTCTTTTATAAATTTCAGTTGGTGGAGGGATCTCGGTGTGGGCTCCCACTCTGAGTTGAGGTTTGCTCGAGATCGATTGATGGAGTGCTTTTTATGGACTATTGGAGTGATTTTCGATCCTCAATTTGATAATTGTAGGAAAGGGCTTACAAAAGTCAATTGTTTGATAACAACAATTGATGATGTTTATGACGTCTACGGTTTCCTAGATGAACTTGAGCTCCTGACTGATGTCATTGAGAGGTTGGTAGGAGTTATGTCCTAATTAGTTAACATGCCACGTTATTATTCTAAGTATTCTTCATGTTTCATATTTTGTTGGTTATCTTTTTCAGGTGGGATATTAATGCAATGGAACAACTTCCAAATTATATGAAAATATGTTTCTTATCTCTATACAACACCATTAACGAAATGGCCTTCGACACTCTCAAAGAACAGGGTGTGGATGTCATACCATACCTAAAGAAAGCAGTGCTGCTTCAATCCTTCCATTTCAATTATAATTTTCTTTCTCTTGATTAATTAATTAGTTTGGCTTATATAATTAATTTACCTTTCTATTTTCTCATTTCATCGCAGTGGGCAGATTTATGCAAAGCTTACTTAGTAGAGGCCAAGTGGTATTATAACAATTACACACCAACATTGGAGGAGTACTTAAACAATGCATGGATTTCAATATCAGGGCCTGTCATTCTAGTTCATGCTTTTTTCTTGGTAAAGCAAGAAATCACTAAGGAGTCATTAGAATACTTAAAGAGATATCCAGACATTATACGATGGTCATCGATGATTCTTCGACTTTGTGATGATCTGGGAACTTCAACGGTATCTAAGTCACATACATTCAATGTATATTAATTACAATACTGGATGGAATCCTTCACTGAAAATTGTACTTCTATTTCCTATTACAGGCCGAGATGGAGAGGGGTGATGTGCCAAAATCAATCCAATGTTATATGCATGAAACTGGTGTTTCTGAGAAAGTTGCTCGAGCACACGTTAGACAGCTAATAAACGACATGTGGAAGAAGATGAACAAAGATCGAGTAGATAATTCCCTCTTCTCCCAACATTTTATAGGAATTGCAGTAAACCTTGCTCGAATGGCTCAATGCATGTACCAATATGGAGATGGGCATGGTGTTCCAGATCGAGAGACAAAGGATCTAGTCTATTCATTGTTGGTTGAGCCAATCTCATTAATGGAGAGATAAAAGCTACTAATCTTGTTCGTGCCAGTTTAGTAAGAATTTGTGTGTGTGTGTGTTTGTTTGTTTGTTTGGTTTGCTAATCAAGCAAAAACAAATTGCATATGAAAAATGATACAGTATAGAAGGAGGCGTAACCCCTCCATTACACGAAGGGGTTACACAAACCAGAAACTCGTAAACCCATCAAATCTCCTACAAGATCTCTTCTAACAAATCTTGGCATTTCCTCCATAGAGTTGAACATGGATGGGTTTCTAGTGAAAGATTTTTTGCTCACAGAATTTTTCATCACATGCTCTCCAGTGCGTGCCACGTCAAGCCTAGTGAGGGTAGCTTTGTAAGTTGGGGTTGCTATATGAGCTCATGTGATTGGTGCATCCCGGATTCTATGAGAATTGTGAGCAATTTTTTTTTTTTCAAGGGTGTTGGTCACATAATTTCCATCCCAGTAGAGATGAAGAATTGACCATGAACAATGGTTTAAACAATCTAATAACTTCATTTGACATTCATCAACAATCCATGGGAAGCAACCATCTTTCAAAGATGTAACCAGTCCAATTCAATAACCATCCATTGATCATTAATTTATATTTTTCGTTTATAAACCTTCTGCTACATTATTTGATGCAACAACAATGAAAAAAAAAAAAAAAAAACAACTAGCCCTCAACATTCATCATGCTTATATATATACATACTAGAGTTCACCCATGCCGTATCCTCTCTTTGCGGATACGATTTGAAAATAACACCAAATTAGTGAGTTTGGGGTATTATTGAAATTTTTTAAGGTTAAAAAGGTAAAAGACGAAAAATAATAAAATAAATAAAAAAAATAAATGAGGAAATATAGTAAAGTTATGAGGGGTGAAGTACAAAAAGAAATAAAGTAGGTCCTGAAAAATTATAACTTGATGGGTTAGAAGAGTATTATTAAAGAATTTTGAAATTAAAGAGGGTAAAAGATGAAAAACAATAAAAGAGACTATAAGGGTGAAAGAGAACATATATTTAAGTTAGAGGAGTGAAAATAAAGTTGATAATACAGAAAAAAATAATAATAAAATGATTGAAGTGGTTTTACACAAGTTTGTGTCTAATAAATATACCAACTCAGTTGTGTTTTATTATATAGATATATCTAATAATGCACCCACTCCCACTAAACTTGGCTTGAACCATTTGTTTTCAATTTGATCAAAGAGGACATTGGTTTGGACCAATAAAACATTTTCATTCGGTTGAGTTGAACTCAACAATAAAATGTTGAATTTGAAAATAGAAAGCAAGGATAGTGGGGACACTTGCCCCCACAAGAATTTTTGAAGTCTATGGATTAGTGGGCTATTGTGACATATTTTAGAGGTGAATAAAACAATCTGCCACTATTGCCCCTATAAAAAAAATTCCCTCTTAGTTATCCCCACAAAAAAATTTCTTGTCTTGATTGGCTCCACATGGGCAAAATCTTGGCTTCACCATTGAAAAAAAGTGCTGATGAAATTGATGATAAAAATGTTGAACTCAAGAATAAAAAGTGGTGTCGATACTGTAAATGTGATTTAAATTTATTTATTTTTATTTTAATGCTAGATAGATTTTCTCAAAATACCTAAAATTCATCTATTACAGTTATCAAATGGATACTTGAATAAAAAATTACTACAAATTCTTCAAAAAATTTAGAATCCAACTTCGTTTGTCATTTTTTTTGTCGTAAATCACCAAAAGAAATTGAAAAATACATCTGAATGTTCATAATTAGGAGCATATCATTATTCGTTTGTTATTCATGAGAAAACATTTGTCAAAAATGATTGCAATTTATCCTTGTTTGAAAACCTAAATATGTGAGAAACATGAGAAAAGTGTAGTTTAACTACTTCAAAAATATTGTAAGGAAGGATGAGGTTGAGGGATTGACCATTAATTTAGATATATAAAGATCACCAAATGTACTATTAAGATATTGCCCAAAAGTTGGGGACTATTTAAAAAGAAACTTTCTTACTAGAGAAATAATTGTGTTGTAATCTTTTAAGGTACATTGAGAACCACTGAATCATCTTTAGGATTAAATCAAGTGGTTAAGGTGTTTAATGAGTTATGTAACTACATCTATGCCTTCTCTATTTATTATCTACCTACAAGAGATCAATGTAATTGACTTAACTTCTTTTCAAACAACATTGTTGTCTTTTGTATTTCAATTATATTGTCGGTGATAAGGTCCCAATCATTCGATTTTGGGATCGTAATTGCACTAAGATTACCATTGCATAAATGGTAGTTCCTTTAAATAATTGCAAAATTATTTTATTTATCCAAATTAATAGAGCTAATGATATATTAGTGTTAATTGTAGCACACGTGGAAGTTATCAAATCGTGAAACAATTACGGTTACAATACACAAGCCGAAAGGAAGCATCCAGAAAAACCTCGAAGGATTTGGCCGCCACGTCACCTCGCCACCGCTAGGCATGACCGCGCCGCGGTCATCTCGAGGAATTTGTCCTCGAGATTTTCACAGAAGCTTCCAATTGCTTCGGTGGTTGTAACTGAATGGGTCGTTCGAAACGAATCATCCGAAAAGTTGACCCGATTACCTGAATACAAATGTTATAAATTAGAGGGTTGATTTTAGAGAAAGGTCTTCTCTTAGCTCTCTTCCTCTCTAATTTTTGGTTTTTCCTCTCTTTAATCTTCTTTTATTCTCTGTAATTTTCTTTTGGTTGAGATCTTGAGTGTAATGAGAATATCAAGAGTAAACCATTCATTGTTTGTGTAATTTTTGGGAGAGCTATAAAAGAAGAATTTTGGATCGATCATCATCTTCTTCACCCATGTTCTTTGATCTTTTATTAATTTATGCAATTTTAATTTCTGCGATGATTGGCTAAATTCTCATTAGAGAAGTTAAGGAAGCCAGAACAAATTAATCCCTCTAGTGTAGATTTAAATTCTTGCTTTGCTTACATGTTTTAATTCTGAAAATTCTATTCTGATTAAGGTAATCCAGCTTATAATTCTGATTCAACTTAGATAGTCATTACTTAGATAAGTTCAAGAATGGCTATGCTTTGTGAAAAATCAGAAGATAAGTTGGGCAATCTCAATCATGCTAGTGTTTTCATGATTATCTTTTAATTACTTTCAAGAATTTAATTGTTCCACCATCCGATTCATGAGCAATGACTTGCTCCATGGATTGAGTTGCATTTAGAATTTATCTACATTATGGATTCATTGTAAAAGCCTACTTGACTTCTCTAATCTCTCTCTCTCTTAGATTTTCAATCTTTCTTTTTAGTCTCAATTTCACTTACAAATTAGTTGCTACTTTCATTTCTGTTTTTAAACAAATCAATTTTATTTTTAAGAAAAATCTATTTTCTAATTCTGTTTTGGCCTTTTTATCCGAATGAAATTTTGAATCCAAACTGTCCCTGTGGAAGGAATTCGACTTGCCCAAAGTCTTAGTTCACATCTCTATCTCTACATTTATTTAGTAAGTTTTACAAACGATCAAAATGGCGCCGCTGCCAGGGACAGCGAGTTGATTCATTTTTCAATTTGGAAAGTATCCGAAACAGAACCGAACATGTTTTGCTTGAAACAGAAGCCAAACGAACAGAAAAAAAAATTAAAAAAACTTTCATTACAATCCTCAGGATATCAGAAACCATTTCCAATTTGAAAAATCGATTTTCATCAAAATTTTACCGCGCCGCGGTTGTCCCTAGGTGCTCTGCGGTGACGTGGCAATATTTTCTGCTGATTTTTGTTGAAAAAGCTTCTGGCATCATGGACATTGTAATGGTCATATTGATTTTTTCCTTAGTATTCTGATTTGAATAAATTTGTTATTTTCAGGTGGAGGACTCAACGGAAGTCAACGAAAATTGGTGAAAAAGACGACACGTGGAATTTTTATCCACTGAATTGATTTCCTCACTAAGAAGATCAGCAAACTCAAATTTCTCTGCATTTTATTTTTTTTTAAAAACCAACTTGTATTAGGAACTTGAACTTGTATTAAATTTTAATAGTATCCGAGAGGGCTCGGATTGTAATAGAATTAGGGACAGACGATAGTGGGACAAAACTATCTTAGCCCCTCGGGATCGTACACCAAATTTGGTGTTGGTGTCCTGAGTCGACTCAACTCGATCATCCCCCGTCTAGAACGGGAGGTAAATTTTGAAACACTCATGCATCACTCGCTAGTGAGTTTCTGTATTGCTTTTGAGTGACTAATCTGTACACATTGGATTGTACATAGTAACAAGGGCACCCTTACGAGGATGGCACCATAAGATAAGAATCGAAATTCATTACCGATATCTTGCCATTCTAAGAAAATCATATTCACAGCAAATTAATTAAGTAAAATTTGATTAGACTGGACTCTAGGTTCCATCGAGCTCATTAAGCAAAGCTAATCAAAAGTTGCACCAATTGCACTTCTTGATCGTAAACAGTGCCTAAGCACAATCTTGCCTTATAGTTCTACGTGAATTCAGGGGATAGATTACGTCTATTTAAGACGAGAGGTAATCTAAGAGTGCCATTGCTCAGCATTGTGCGCCACCTCTCATCTGGAGATTAAACTGGCTGTTCCGATTTTAGATATTTGGGTTGGAGGCTTTGATTAATCTTTTGAACCAGTTAGGAGCTGTCTAGTAATAGGCACCCAGTTCTCACGTGTGAATTTATCCCTCCTATTGTATGCAATTTGATAGTGTATGTTAGGTAGGAGATCGCAGAAAAATCCAATTGTATTTGATCCGGAGATCACAAGGTCTCACCCTTTACCTAAGGTTAGAAGAGAAAGCAACACCGTTCTCACTCCATCAGTCCCACAAATGGATCCACATCCACTTCCACCCCATCACATCCATGAGGATCAACGAACGCTCAATGAGTTGTTCGCACCTATTACTGCCAACCCTCCATCATGTATAATTTTACCTGCTGCTAACGTGGCACAATTTGAAATTCGGGCAGCTACCATCAATATGCTGCTCAAATTCCACGGTTTCGAAAACGAACAACCGTACAATCACCTCAATAAATTCTTGACCTTATGCCAAACATTCAAAAATGGTCACCTCGACGATGAGAATGTCAAGCTTAGGTTATTCCCTCTTTCCCTCGAAGACCATGCTGCGGCTTAGTTAAATTCATTGTCCTCCAACTCTATCACTACATGGGATGAGTTGTCGAGAAAATTCATGGCCAAATTCTTCCCTATGGCGAAGACGGAACAATTCAAAAATGCCATTCGGAACTTCAAGGAAAGACCGGATGAAGAATTCTCCTAGACTTGGGAAAGGTTCAATGACCTTCTTGTTAAGTGTCTGCACCATGGGATAGACAAAGCTCAATTGGTTAATTTCTTTTATCGAGGTTTCCCAACAGCCCAGCGCATTCTTCTCGAGTCTATGCATCAGGGTAAATTCATGAATCAAACTCCTAATCAAGCTTATGAATTCTTAGTCGAATTGGCTGAGAATGCTCGAAATTGGAACACAAACATAGGGGATTTTGATAGAGGAGATTTAGGAGTCAAGAAGCCGGGCATGTATGAAGTTAAGTCTGATCCTAAACTTAAGAATGTCATGAATAGCCTTGTGAGTAGCTTACAAAGTCTCAACAAAAAGTTTGACGCTTTCAGTGTCAAAACCAACTTTCAAGAAGCCACTCCAATCCTACAAGTTGCCATAGAGACATTTTCATGTCAGCTGTGTGATAATTTTAATCATTCTACGGAGAATTGTCCCACCTTGACTTTCTCACAGTCAGAGCAAGCCAATGTTGTTGGAAATTACAGCATGTATAGGAAACCCACTCTTAACTCCTATAGTCAGACGTACCATCCCGATAATAGGTTTCACCCCAATTTCTCCTATCGACAAAGTGAACTTATCTAATCAGGAGGTCCTCCAGGATTTCAGAAAAATTTCAATCGTCAAACTCATGCTAGTACGAACCTATCTTTGGTTCCGCAACAATCCTATTCTTCACCTCAAAATTCTCATCAACGGGCGATCGTTGTCGACCCTATGACCAATTACTCTCCTCCGGTTGCTCAATCAAACTCAGCATTAGAATCAATGATGGCTGAGATATTAAAGCAACAATAGCAACTCATACATCAACAAATCCAAACTACCCAGAGCCAGTCTCAGACCAACCAGGTCACTGGCAAGCAATCAAAAATTTAGAGGTTCAGATGGGTCAGTTAGCTTCATCCATAGGAGAGAAAAACAAAGGCCAGTTTCCCAGTCAAACTGTGCCTAATCCAGTAGGAACTATTCCAAAAGGACAGTATGATATCAATAGTCAGGCAGGTCCCTCTAATTCTGTCCAAGCCGTCCACACCTTACGATCTGATAAATTGGTGGACAATAAAGTTGAAATGCCTGAGGAGGTTCTATCCAAAGAAACGACCTCTAAAGCACTTTCCACAGAAAAAGAAGACCAGTCCAAGGAAACACCTCATCCTCTCGAGAGTCAAGTGATCATTCCCAAAGCCCCGTTCCCTCATAGACTTCTAGACAACAAAAAGGGAAAACAATTTGAAGGAATTTTAGAAGTGTTCAAGAATGTTCAAATAAATATTCCTTTCCTTGACGCAATTCGTCAAATTCTCTCGTATGCCAAATTTCTCAAGGATCTTACCACAGTGAAACGAAAAACTCCTGTGCCAAGAGAGGCTATGATGACAGTCCAGTTTTCCTGTCTGATTTAGCAGACAATTGTTCCTAAATTCAAGAACCCAGGCTGTCCTATAATTTCTGTGCACATCGAAGATACGATGATTGAGAAATGTCTATTAGATATTGGGGCTAGTGTGAATCTTCTTCCTTTCTCAATCTACCAGCAATTAGGTTTAGATGAACTTAAACCTACAGATATCACTCTGAGTCTAGCAGATAGATCGGTGAAGATTCCCAAGGGAATAGTAGAGGATGTGATTATCAAAGTGAAGGATTTCTATTTTCCTACCGACTTTGTAGTGCTTGACACTGAACCTGTCATTAACCCAAATTCTCATGTTCCAGTCATCGTAGGAAGACCTTTCTTAGCCACTTTCGATGCAGTTATCAAGTGTCGCAATGGTATCATGACCCTATCATTTGGGGACATGAAGGTCAAAATGAATGTCTTCCAAAATAAGTTTCAATCTACTGACATGGATGATTTAGAAGAAGTCAACATGATCGACACCCTAGTCAGTAGCACTTTTGAGGAAGCGGAGAACAAGGATCCACTAGAAGAGTATTTTGGCCAATTCGACCTTGAGTTCGATACTGAGAAATCCATCAGGGAGGTGAACTCTCTTCTTGAATCCGTCCCTATGATGGATTGGCAGCCAAAAATTCAAAATCTGTCCTCTCTCTCGTCATCCCCAATAGTGGAAGAAATTCCAAAGCTTGAGTTAAAGCAATTGCCTGATACGCTGAAATACGCATTTTTGGGTAATGCTGAAACCTTCCCTGTCATTATCTCCCCTACTTTAAAAAAATCACAAGAAAATCGGTTACTTGACGTTCTGTGCGAAAATCGAGAAGTTATTGGGTGGACCATAGCTGATATCAAGGGCATCAGTCCTTCTGTGGTCATGCATCAAATTCATCTTGAGGAAAATTTCAAACCATCGAGAGAACCACAGAGGCGATTCAATCCGGTGTTACAAGAGGTCGTCTGAAAAGAAGTCATCAAACTTTTAGATGCGGGTATTATATACCCCATCTCGGATAGTAAATGGGTTAGTCCAGTTCAGGTTGTCCCTAAAAAGTCGGGTGTCACAGTTGTGATCAATTAGGATAATGAACTCATACCTACTCGAGTCAAAATCGGATGGTGAGTTTGTATAGACTACCGAAAACTGAATACGATGACACGTAAGGATCACTTCCCTCTTCCATTCATCGACCAGATGCTTGAACGTTTAGCCGGTCATGCCTATTATTATTTTCTTGATGGATATTCAGGATACAACCAAATCCCAATAGCCCCAGAAGACCAAGAAAAGACAACGTTTACCTGTCTATTTGGAACCTCGCCTATCGACGTATGCCCTTTGGGCTATGTAATGCTCTTGTCACCTTTCAAAGGTGCATGTTGAGTATATTTTCTGATATGGTCGAAGACTTTCTTGAAGTCTTCATGGACGATTTTTCTGTATTTGGGTCTAGTTTTGATGACTGTTTGGATCATTTGAAGTTAGTTTTGAAAAGATGTCGAGAGAAGCACCTCGTGCTAAATTGGGAGAAGTGTCATTTCATGGTCACCTCTGGGATAGTGCTAGGACATATCATTTCCCATAAAGGAATTGAGGTAAACAAAGCCAAGGTCGATCTTATCGCAAATCTACATCCACCTAGAACTGTGAAAGAAGTTCGTTCGTTCCTAGGACACGCAGGGTTTTACAAAAGGTTTATCAAAGACTTTGAAAAAATTTCAAAATCCCTGTGTGATCTGTTAGCCAAAGACATTCCTTTCGAGTTTTCTACCGCCTGCTTATCGGCCTTTGAGAAACTGAAAACTGAGTTGACCTCAGCACCTATTATCCAACCACCCAATTGGGATCTCCCATTTGAGGTGATGTGTGATGCATCCGATTACGCTATAGGTGCTGTATTGGGGCAACGAGTTGAAAAACTCTCCCATGTCATCCAGTATGCCAGCAAGACGCTTAATGATGTCCAACTAAATTATTCCACCATAGAGAAGGAACTACTAGCAGTAATTTTTACCTTAGATAAATTCCGTTCCTATCTTATAGGGTTCAAAGTAGTAATTTTCACTGACCACGCAGCGCTGAAATACCTTCTTGCCAAGAAGGATGTGAAAGCGTGGTTGATACGATGGATCCTTCTTCTTCAAGAGTTTGATCTCGAAATTCGAGACAAAAAGGGATGCGAGAATGTGGTTGCAGACCACCTATCTAGGCTAGTAGTTAAACTCTTTCTGACTCTCTCCCAATTTTTGAAAATTTTCCTGACAAGCAAATCATGGCAGTTTCTATTTCTGACACACCTTGGTATGCTGACATTGTCAACTACCTGGTAACAGGTCAAACTCCCACCTCTTGGAGTAAACAAAATCACCTGCGCTTCCTCGCCTAAGCCAAATGGTTCTTCTGGGATGATCTGTATTTATTTAAATACTGCCCAGACCAGATAATTCGTCGGTGTGTTGATGAGAGAGAACAAAGTGGTATTCTCGAGTTCTGCCACAATCACGCTTGTGGTGGGCATTTTGGAGGCAAGAAAACAGTAGCTAAAATCTTACAGTGTGGTTTTTATTGGCCCACAATCTTTCGTGACGCTCATCTCTTTGCTAAATCTTGTGATATATGTCAACGTCTAGGAAAAATCAATCGAAGAAATGAGATGCCCCAACAACCAATTTTGATCATCGAAATCTTCGATGTTTGGGGCATTAACTTCATGGGTCCCTTCCCCATTTCACACGGATTCCAATACATTTTAGTCGAAGTCGACTACGTGTCAAAATGGGTTGAAGCCACAGCTTGTCGAACGAATGATCATAAGGTTGTTGTTCAATTTCTCAAAAATACTGTGTTTGCCCGATTCGGTACCTCTCGTGTTATCATTAGTGATAGAGGGAAACATTTCTGTAACCAAGTTTTTGAAAGTGTGATGCACAAATATTCAATCACTCATAAGGTAGCTACTCCGTATCACCCACAAACTAGTGGGCAGGTCGAAATTTCTAATCGTGAGATCAAAATCATTCTTGAAAAAACCGTCAATCCGACTCGTAAAGATTGGTCCTTACGATTATCTGATGCCTTGTGGGCCTACAGAACAGTGTTCAAAACTCCAATAGGAATGTCCCTTTATCGATTAATCTTTGGTAGAGCATGTCATTTGCCAGTCGAACTTGAGCATCGAGCTTATTGGGCGATCAAACATTTAAATTTTGATCTAGCGAAAGTCGGCGAGTTGAGAAAACTTCAACTTACTGAGTTGGAAGAACTAAGGAATGATGCGTACGATAACGCAAAGCTATACAAAAATAGAACGAAAGTCTGACATGATAGGCACATCCGGAGAAAATCTTTTCACGTAGGCCAGAGAGTGCTCCTGTATAACTCTCGCCTTCGTTTATTTCTAGGGAAATTAAAGTCCCGTTGGACTGGACCATTTTTTATTCACAATATTCACCCTCATGGAAACATCGAGGTACTCAATCCAGCCAATGGAAATATTTTTCAAGTCAATGGCCAACGGTTGAAGCCATTTCAGACTCTCCCTCATTCATCAGAAAAAGATTCATTTTTGAGTAATCCTGTGTACCAGGATTAGCTCTAATTTCATGTCTGGCTGAAGACATTAAACTTAGCGCTACTTCGGGAAGCAACCCTTGATTTCTGTACATATTCTACGTGATCATGTAGGATTTATTTTTTTCTTTATGCATTCACTCACTTTCTTTCAGGTGTATACCCTGTGTAGTGTGCTTTTCACTTTTACACCTTATGTGGAACATTTCTTTTGGTTGTACCCACAATTTTTGCAACGTAATGACATCCACTTTTAGGTATACTCTAAACCTCTACTCTTTAATCATTGAGGATAATGCTAAATTTAGGTTTGGGGGTGTGGGTTAGTACATTTCAATTTGTGTACATTATTTTCAATACATTTGTAAAATACCTTCATCAAAATGTTTATATGTACTGTCATTATACGAATTTTTAAAACCAGGCTCATGTCCAATTTGTTTATAAATTCTTATTCCTCAAAAATAAGATATTTTGAAAAACAAAATTCACGCCACTTCTGATTGTAATGAAAAAGTTATTTTGGATTAAGAGTTGTCTTCTTCGCTGTTTAGAATGAGAGGGAAAGCTTGAAAAATACTGAACTTTGACCTCCTTGTCTTTTGGTTGGCTGAATAGAAGAAAAACAGAACTGTAGTTGATATTTTTGAGACAATAACCATAGGATTAGACTGGGTACCTTGAAAAGGGCTACCTGCTTTTTGAAAAAAGAATATCGAAAAAATGATAAAGCATGAAAAATGTTGAAAAGAAAAGCAGAAAGATGTGAAAGTTAGAACTAAAAAAGTGCAAATTGTGAAAAGAGTCCAATGAGACCAAAATAGTTCAGTAGGGTGAAAGTCGTCAATGGTAAAAACGTGAGTACACTGGAATATCACAAATAAAGCCCCTTAGAGGTATTAAAGTGAACATCTATACTTCTCACAATCCTAGACAGGAGGCTCAGTTTCGAGTTAGAAGTTAGGCAAACCCAACCATCTTAACAGTTAAGAAGGGAAACCCTGTTCTGAAAAATCTTTGTTACAATCAGAAAAATTTGTGCACACACTCAAGATATTTTTGAAAATGAGGAATAAAAAGAAATTTTACTCAAATAGACCTTTGACTGGATTTTGAAAATTGGTGTGATGGCACTATATGCAATAATTTTGAAGTTGTTATCTTTCAAAATGTTAGAATTTTGTGGGTATATTCACTGCAAACCCTCACGAGTCAAACTCGTCCACTAGGGGTAACCTAGGGGTTCAAGAGCTTACTGCATAAGCTAAATGCAGTCGGGAACCTCATGAAAGAGGAGTTGTTTAGATTTAAGTTTTGCTCGGGACTAACAAAATTGAGGTTTGGGGGTATGATAAGGTCCCAATTATTCGATTTTGGGACTGTAATTGCACTAAGATTACCATTGCATAAATGTTAGTTCCTTTAAATAATTACAAAATTATTTTATTTATCCAAATTAATAGAGCTAATGATATATTAGTGTTAATTGTAGCACACGTGGAAGTTATCAAATCACGAAACAATTACGGTTACAATACACGAGCCGAAAGGAAGCATCCAGAAAAACCTCGAAGGATTTGACCGTCATGTCACCGCACCGCGGCTAGGCATGACCGCACCGTGATCATCTCGAGAAATTTGTCCTCGAGATTTTCACAAAAGCTTCCAATTGCTTCGGTGGTTGTAACTGAATGGGTCGTTCGAAACGAATCATCCGAAAAGTTGACCCGATTACCCGAATACGAATGTTATAAATTGGAGGGTTGATTTTAGAGAAGGGGTCTTCTCTTAGCTCTCTTCCTCTCTAATTTTTGATTTTTCCTCTCTTTAATCTTCTTTTATTCTCTGTAATTTTCTTTTGGTTGAGATCTTGAGTGTAATGAGAATATCAAGAGTGAACCATTCATTGTTTGTGTAATTTTTGGGAGAGCTATAAAAGAAGAATTTTGGATCGATCATCATCTTCTTCATCCATGTTCTTTGATCTTTTATTAATTTATGCAATTTTAATTTCTGCGATGATTGGCTAAATTCTCATTAGAGAAGTTAAGGAAGCCAGAACAAATTAATCCCTCTAGTGTAGATTTAAATTCTTGCTTTGCTTACATGTTTTAATTCTGAAAATTCTATTCTGATTAAGGTAATCCAGCTTATAATTCTGATTCAACTTAGATAGTCATTACTTAGATAAGTTCAAGAATGGCTATGCTTTGTGAAAAATCAGAAGATAAGTTGGGCAATCTCAATCATGTAGTGTTTTCATGATTATCTTTTAATTACTTTCAAGGATTTAATTGTTCCACCATCCGATTCATGAGCAATGACTTGCTCCATGGATTGAGTTGCATTTAGAATTTATCTACATTATGGATTCATTGCAAAAGCTTACTTGACTTCTCTAATCTCTCTCTCTCTCTTAGATTTTCAATCTTTCTTTTTAGTCTGAATTTCACTTACAAATTAGTTGCTACTTTCATCTCTGTTTTTAAACAAATCAATTTTATTTTTAAGAAAAATTTGTTTTCTAATTCTGTTTTGGCTTTTTTATCCGAATGAAATTTTGAATCCAAACTGTCCCTGTGGAACGAATTCGACTTGCCCAAAGTCTTAGTTCACATCTCTATCTCTACATTTATTTAGCAAGTTTTACAAACGATCAGTTAGTCTTTCACCTCCCACATGATTTATTAATTAATTTTCCCAAAATAAAATGTGAAGTGCTATAAACAACTTAACAGTTTATTAATTCTTACATTTTTAGTGTTCTTTGACTTATATTTATGTTCATGACATGCAGCCATATAACATGCTTTCGGGCATCATACACTGAAATTGAACATACATGGATCATATCTTCAATTTGCATACATGTCACATATGCCATTTTGAATAACAATAAATTTGAATACATATCTCTAATATGCATAATTAGCCTTATTTTACCCTAGATGACCCCAATCGATGATCCGTCAACATATCCAATGACTTTCAGTATAGACTGATCTTGGGCTGTTTGGGACCAATGCTTAAAATCTTCTAAATCCCATAACACCCTCAAACTAGATCACTAACTCGGATCAACCTTAATTCATATTTGAAATTATACATAGTTCCTAAACATAGATTACAAGGCCACTCCAACCGCAATAGAGGACTCGATTTGAATCCCTAGACGGAGGGGTGCCCACAGTACTCCAATGGTCCATATTATGGTATGTGTATGGTTTAGTGATTCTGTGGCACTATTTTCCATTAGATGACACCACATGATGAATTAAACCTAATGTTAGTTCTAAATCAGGTTAATAAGTTGAATTGTACGTTCTTTGTATGTTCCAAAAGATAATTGTGCCTTTTAATTTTACAATTAGTTTATTTTTAAACATTTCAATAAAGTATTACAATGAACTTCACGAGTACAACCATAGATTTTATATTTACTATTAAACTAATATTTCATAATATTTTTATAAAATATGAAGCTTACAATTATTTAAGAATTGGGATAATCTGACTACCCCACTTGGCAAACTCAATTGACTACCCTAACATGACAAGTTTGAAAATCGTAGATATATGCTCCTCGAGATACATGATTGCACTTCCCCATAAATAAATGTATCTCAAGGGAACCGTGTATCCTGAGGAGCACAGATCTATGATTTCCAAACCTGTCACATCAGGTAGTCAATTGAGTATGTCACGAGGTATAGTCAGATCTTCACAACTCATTATTTAATGTGCACTATCAACACTAATGGAACATGGTACATGCTTAATAAATTAAAAATGTAATAATACTCCAATAGCATATCAATTTAATGTGCACTGACGACACTAATGGACCATGGTAGATGCTTAATAAATTAAAAGGGAAAGTTACTTAATGATCCCTAGTGGAAAGTTTTCTTTCTAATTAGCTCTTGACTTTAAGGGATTAAGCAAATAATCTAATTGAAATGTTAAAATTGCCCTAACCATTCAAACTCACCATTTTCATCCAAGAAAATTGGATTTCCGACATTTCAATTGAGTTTTGGAGATTTCATTCCGATGAAAAGGATTTGAGAAAGAAGAAGAAGCCACTTTCAAGTATTTTGAAAATGTAAGTAAAAAACTAGGATTTTTCCATTCTTTTGTTTCATTTTTCATAAAAATTAATCAAAGATGGTTCTTTTGGTTTGAAATCATCTACACAAGTCGTTATGTCAAGTTTTAAGTCGATCTTTCAGTATTTGAGTTAGAAAAAAAAAAAAAAAATGAAAGTGGGTGGATTTTACAATGTCGATGTCGACAATTTTTATTTTGAGTTTGAGGTTTTTATTGTCGAGTTCGACATTTTTATAAAAACAAAAAAATTTGTCGATCTCACCAATAATTATTGTCGGCTTCACTAGTTTTAATTATTGTTGAGTTCAACAATAAAAATATTGAATTCAAAAATAAAAATTGTCCACCTCAACGATGTAAAACCCACTTGTTATCATTTTTTCGAGTTTTTCCAATTAAAATACAAGGAAAGATCAACTTAAAACTTGACATAACGACTTGTGTTGATGATTTTAAAACAAATGAACAATCCTTGATCAACTTTCATCCAAAAACGAAGTAAAACAATTGAAAATTAATATTTTATATACATCTTCAAAATGCTTGAATTCTCAAATCCTTTTCATTGGAATGGAATCTCCAAAACTCAATCAAAATGTCGGAAGTCCAATCTTCTTAGACGAAAATGGTGAGTTTGAATGGTACAGGCAATTTTATCATTTCAATCATGAAAAATGTCTATAGTGGGATTCATGGACTGAGTATAAAAGAGGGATTTGCTAAATGGACTATTTAACTAACCCATAAAAGACAAAGACTAATTAGAAAGAAAATCTTCTATCACGGACCATTAATCTCAAATGAAAAATGTGATCAAGCTTTAATAGCATATCATCTATAGGTTCTCCTAATTACTTATCATTTTATTCATAATTTAGTAAAAGATTCCTCATGGTTCCTTGCCGTAGTGAGTTGTAAGACTCAATGTAATTTAATCTAGTTTCTTTTATTGTATATAGGTAAGTTATCTTTGACTCATCGATTAAAATAATTTAAATCATTTAAAAAACCTATTTTTTAAAAGCAACTAGAAACGTTTATATTTATCACATGCCCTACACATGTTTTCATTTGAATTACTTCGAGAAAATGACCTTTATCATTTGGTGTTGTATATATACATATTTGGGTTATGGTGAGTAGGGCTATCAACGGATAGGTATCCGATCGGATATTGCTATATCCGAATTCGATTCCGAAAAAAAAATACTATCCGAATTCGAATTCGAATCCGATCGGATATCTCTAACAAACATTCGAATTCGAATCCGAAAATATATATCGGATATCCGATAATATCTGACCGATCGAAATTCGCAGTCAAAACCCACGGATTTCATCTGAAAAATCACTCCAGCGGATTTAGATCGGAAAGAGAGAGAGAGAGAGAATGTACCTGAATGCTCGTTGAGCGGAGTAGACGTGTCGGAGTTCGCACAGTTGAACTTGAAACCCACATATTTCCTTCAAAAAATCACTCTTATACTTGTACCTACATCTTTCACTCCCTTTGCACCAAAATGTTCTCTTTGAGACCTCTACAAAACAGCACTTGCATGGCTCCTCCTCAATACGTCCATTGTGTTGCCGATGCTCATCAAACCTGTGATCCAACGGTTGAGAGACGATCAGCCAACTACCAACCCAGCATTTGGGATTTCAATTTCATTCAGTCGTTAAAGAGTGATTATAAGGTGATTACATTAGCCCATAATGTTTTATGGGGAAAATATATGGAAATGGGTAAAATTTTTGGTCAAATTATGTAATTAGATTCGGCACCTAGATATAAAATTTTTTATCAGCAGTTTACCATTATACCCCTTTGATTTTAAAAGATTTGGTTATGCCGACTATATTTGGCCAAAATATTTGGTTACCTCTATAATTATCCTGACTATATATATATATACTAATTTTACTCTTGATTCAGCAGGGGGAGATGTTTGAGAGACGAACCCAGAAGATGGAGAATGTAAGGTGTATGATCAATGCTGAAGGTGTGGGACTGTTAGATCGGTTAGAACTGATCGATGGAATAGGAAGGTTAGGATTGGGGTATTTGTTTGAGAAGGACATCAAGAGAGCGTTTGGATGTCACAGCCAATGAAAACTGCACTCTTGGGACTGAGGAAGGTCTATCTCAAAAAAAAAATTAAAATTCGTTACTATTACAGCATTAAACTCGACGGCCAAGTCTCACGTTTATTTTAGCCAGCCCAATAAGTGAAAAAAAAAAATCGACAGCCCAACTCAACGAACCACCGAAATTAAAAAAAAAAAAAAAAAACACCTGAATCATCTTTACCGATTTCCTTCTCAGCCATCTCTGCGAAAATGAAATCAGATCCAACTGCAAATTCAGTTCTTCCATCCATACCCATTTTCCTCATCTCATCGAAAACGAAACCTGATCCAACTGCAGAGTCAGTTCTTCCATCTTTACCGATTTTCCTTCTTAGCCATCTGTACTAATTTTTGAGTTCGAAGAAGTTTCTTCCATTTCAATCGACGATCTCTCAATCTCCCATTTCAACACCGAACGATCTCTCAATCTCACTCACGTCCCTCAATCTCCCATTTCGGATTGATAACTCACTTCGTCAATGGCTCTAATCTCTCAGAGCTCAAAACGAAGAAGAAATCAAAGCTCAAAACGAAGAAGAAATCAGAGCTCAAGTGGAAAACCTTAAGAACTGAAGCTCACTTATCAGTGCCACCGATCAAACCACTCCAACTCTCATTTGTAAGCAGGGGCGGACCACGATTTTCTTTTAGTGGGGGCAAACTTATAGTTAACTGGAGGGGGAGGGGGCAAAAATTGTAGGGAGATGAGAAAGTGGGGGCAACAAGGTCAAATGGGGCATATCAGTAGTTCTAAATGCAGGGGTATCTCGAATTTAAGCATAAATTCAAGGGTATCTAAAATGCCCAGAAAAGTTGAGTGGGGGCAATTGCCCCCAATGTCTCCTTGCTAGCTCCGCCCCTGTCTGTAAGTCTCTCTCTCTCAAAACCCTAAAAGAACCCCTAAAAAACCACTCTAGATCTCTCTGTATGGTTTGTGTTATTGCCAGCCCTCTTGTAGCATCTTTAATTATGTCTGTATTTTATATTTGATGAATGATGGTTAAGCATCTTAGATCAATAGAGGTGGTTGCATCAATTTCAATGGATATCTGCTTTGGTAGTTCTATTCTTGCATTTATATGATAAATTTGTCGTAGATATCTTTTGTTTTTCTTACACAATTTAAAATAGCAAAACAATAAAATAAAATCTATCAAAAAGTTTAATGAATTTTGTTTGTTTGGCTTTAGTTTCTGTTGTCTCTAATTCTATAATTCGAAAAAAAAAAATGTTGTTGCCCATGTCTTAATTCATAAGGCTTAAGATGCTGATGATGATGTGCTCTTGCCATTGGTACTGCATCCAATGATTGTGTGTATGTGTGTGCGTGTGCTCTTGCCATTGGTACTGCATCATAAGTGAGATTTTTTAATCATTAGTGCTTTTATAACAAGATTAACTTCTTGAATGAGCTTGGAGATAATTGAACAAGACCTCTACAGAGCCATTAAGAGTACTCTCAAGAGTGGCAAGATTATTAGAGAAGTGAATGCTACTGCTGTTACCAATATCTTTAATGACTATATAGACCAATATCTTGCTGCAATGTTCTTTACAAATGCATCTCCAAGCTCCTAGCCAACAGAATGAAGAAGGTGGTTCACCAATTAGTTAATAGCAACCAATCTGCTGCCTTCACCAAAGGGTGTAAGAATCATAGACAACATCTTGCTTTGGAACTCCTAGATGTGCCATTAAAGTTGACCTCAGAAAAGCTTTTGATAATGTCTTTGCCAATCCAACACCTAATCCATTTATAAACTCCCTTTTATATCGATTTCTTGTTTTCTAATCCATTTATAAACTCCCTTTTAGATCCCTGAACAATGTTAGAGTTGAACACTTAGATATTCACTTCCTATCTTGTTGCCCTAAACACCTAAAGTTTATCTAAAGATGGATAAAGTTTGCAATTTTGCCACATTTTAATAGGTTGAAATTTGAAAATGGAAAGACAAAATACCGTCATTAATTCTCGCAATTTTTTACTCTCATGCTTTACAACTTTCCAATCTGGTCTTAGCCAGAAGAGAAACTCAGTTTGTTCAAAAGAAAGAAAAGGTGAAGTCCAATCAGTATTTTTAAAATCAATTAAGAAAATTTTTAAACCCTAAAAACGTGGTAATCTTGGAGGGGTTCTATTCTTTGTATTGTATGATGGTATCGATATACATCTATCTGTGAATGGCTCAAACACCCAATATGGTTTATTGCATATTAACCAAAGATTTGTCTTACTCTATATTGAACTTTCAAACTTCTTATCCCTGAAGAGTGAAGGCAATCCTAACCTGAATTTGTACTCTAATATGTTGTGTAATTTCTTCTTTGGTGCTCATCATCATCATCAAAGCCTCTATCCCTTAAATTGGTGCTAATTTTTTTTTCCTTCTTGCAGACTTAAAATCTTTGTTCCGATCACATTCCTTGCTTTTGCAATCTTGGTACCTGTGAATTGGACTAATGACACACTTGAGCAATCTAAATCTAGTCTGACTTACAGTGAAATAGATAAACTTTCTATTTCAAATATTCCCGAGGGATCACAAACGTGCGTAACCATTTTCTGTTGGTAAGCTGTTGTTTATTTTCAAAATATCATTGGCTAAGATGATGGATACAGACACAGTGCATTTCTTTGATCCCAAAATCCAGGATATGAATGTAGATACAGTTCTTTTAGTGTTTCCATCATGTTAAACTTAAAGAATCCGTTCTTAGAAAAAGTATGTTTTATTATTAAATAAAACATATTAGAAAAATTCCCTGTAAAAAGTATGTTTTATCATTTAGAAACTTCTAAGTGTGAAGGATTTAGTTTAGAAGATAACCAATAAATAAAATAATAAATAAGAAAATTGAAGACGAGGGCATTAGATGATTTTATATGGGTGTGGAAAAAACTTTCAACATTACTAATGTTTCTGTTCAGCCATCTGTACCAATTTTTGATCCGACACATCGGCCTTAACAAAACGTACAAGGAAGACATAGGGTGTAGGGACTGTTATGGTCCATTTAAGTGTGCCCAATATTTCTTTCTCCATGGCCAACATCAGATTTATTTTCAGCATAGCTATTAGCCGTCTAAACCCTCTGTTAATCCTTTATCTTCAGCTCACAAACCCTAAGATATCAGCTCCTAAAACCCATAATTATGGTACCATAAGAGAATCGGGGTGAAGCTTGGGGATGGCAGTCATACCAAGTTTTGGGAGACATACGGTGTAGGGATACCCCTCTAGCTTCACAGTTTTCAGAGTTGTTAGGGTTGTCACAAAAAAAAGGGCTTGCCCATTGCTTCATTCCTAAACAAAATTCGAGAAGGAGGGGGGGAGGTTTGGAGATGGTGGCCTCTTCGTTGGGTTCACTAGAGGGTTGTGTTGAGGAGTGGGGTGGGGGATGGGAGAATTTGGGTGGGCGGAAAAGATGGGGCTTTCTCGATTAGGTCATTCTATTCTTCGTTGTGGATCAAAGCTACCCTAGCTTCCCTTTTATTTGGGGTCCTAGAGTTCTGCCAATGGTTGCGTTCTTCATTTGGTGTGCCTTGGTCATTTCAAAGTGTCTTCGAAGTTTAGGCTCGTTGGCCAACTCATTTTTGGTGTGGAAGGAGCATAATAGCCGTGTCTTTGATGCAAGGAATGCGTCTAAGAGAAGCTTGTTGTGTCGTTCTTGGGTTTTTTATTTTTTAAATTTGTCGATTTCTCATCTTATTTAAACCGATTTCTATCATATCTAATATGGGTTGGATTTGTTGTCTTTGGTTCGTTATGCCTTTGAAGCAAAATGTTTGAGAAGTCAAAAGTTGCCTTCTTTGACTGTGTAATAGAACTGTGTATTTGGATTGTTCTTTCTGGGTAGTTGTTGTTTGGTTGCCTTTCCTTGTTTCTGTTTTTGATGCACATAACGTTATATCAATCTCTTGTTTTCTTTTCCCTAATTCAGTTCAATTTGTAAGCATTTTTCTCACCTTCTTTAGTATAAATTTATCAAGTCAGATAATCAATTGAAAAATGAAAGGTTGATGTTGACAAAGGTCTTTGCTATGTATAGTGCAAGTTTACAATTATGATAAAAGAGAACACTTTCAAAGAACTATCCGGCTTTGAACCAGTGTCTTGTGAGCATTAAAAACACTATGGTTTACATGGTCATATCCCATTTTGTTTTTCTGTTTGAAATTTTAGTAAGGTGATGTTGTTTTTCAGATGGAACAATTAAGCTTTATCACAATGGGGGAAGACCTGCTTCCAAAAAAGGCTTGGTAAGGTGTCCAATGTATTTTAAACTTCTACCAAAACAGGCCACGTAGACACTGTTCTTATGCTATAGGAAGAGGATGCCATTCTGGATCTTGTCTCTAAGAGAAGAGTGTTGATAATCTGACTTAGGCACGTGGCAACTCAATCAACTTACCTGACGTGACAGGCTCAATCAGAATCAGTATTACAGATGTTTGTTTCAATCAGAATCTTGAAGTCTTGCTTTTGATTAATTTGTATATCGCTTTAGTTAGATCTGATTAATCATTGTGATTTTCACTTTTTTCTTTCCCAAATCTGTTCAAGTTCTAATTAATGTGCTTTGAAACCAAATCTGGGGACTTGTATCTAATTAGTTTTGATTCTTGCAGGTTTATCTCACGTTATGTTGTGCTCTGATAGCTTCGGCTGCTGGTTACTCACAATAGTAGGATGCGTCGGAAGTATGATTTGGTTACTCTCAACTCCTCCACATGAGGAGGTAAGCTTGTTATCTCGCTTTTTTGTCACAATTTTTAGTGTTATGAGCTTAATTTTTGAATTTGGTTTACCTTTCTTGATGTACAGAAGACCTGCTTCCAAAAAAAGGCTTGGTAAGGTGTCCAATGTATTTTAAACTTCTACCAAAACAGGCCACATAGACACTGTTCTTATGCTATAGGAACAGGACGCCACTCTAAGAGAAGAGTGTTGATAATCTGACTGTGGCACGTGGCAACTCAATCAACTTACCTGACGTGACAGGCTCAAGAATCATAGATGTGCTCTCCTCGGAATATAAAATTATGAATCTCCATAAAAAGATGCAGTTTTGTATCACGAGAAGAAAAAGATGTCATTGCTGAATGAGATTGCTTGTTCGGATGGGGATTCCGTAACAACGGCCAATTGGATGTTGGAACTTGCAATTCACCGGTCAGAAGAAAAAAAAGAGAATCTGTTGAACGTAAAAGATTTATTTTAACTCCTATGTAATAAATGGCATTGCTCAAAGTTAGATAACCTTGATATACAATAGAAATCATGCTCTGTTCCTTAATAATTATATCCCCTTCATCTGAAGCTATGGCCTAAACTGGGTTGGGTCTGAGTCAGACCCACCCAGATGCATCCATTCCAGATATGAATTTACATTTGCTTTACTGGCATTCTTGATTCCAATAGTTTTCACACTGTATCCATCTGAACAAATCCAGTATTTTCACATACTTCTCTAGCCCAAAGAGATCAATAAACATATTTTCAAATGTCTCAACCATTATCATTGCTGGTTGATAAACCAATTTTAGGATTAAAAATGCTACTAGTAGTTAGGCCCAAAAAATGAGGGTTCCATGGAGTTCAAATCAGAACCAATCTTATTGGGCCTTTGTTTTTTGGATTCCCAAATGAAGCTTAGAATAGAAAAGAAAGATGCGAAAGAACTGTCTCAAGCCGACGAAAAATTGGTATTCGACGGCCTCTAGCCATCGAAAATATGTTATTCGATGGTCTAAAGCCGTCGTTATTGTTGTAAAAAATCTCCAATTCGATGGTTTTGGACCGTCGAATTTATGAAAATTCTATGGTCTCTAACCGTCGAATTTTTTTCGATAAGGCCTAATTCGACGGTCGAGGCTGACGAATAGTTACATAATTTGACGGTTTTGGGCCGTCGAAGCACTACGCTTTAGGCTCCTTAGACAATATGGATATGAGATATCCCAAGGTGCTTAACTCCTATCCCTCAAGTTTTAATTATCAAGCTAAACCATAGTTTTAAATGTTAATCGTAATCATAAAGTTAATTGGCTAGAAACGTGGTTGAGTCAACTCAACTGGATTTTGAGGTAACATGGTCGAAAAACGTGATAGCACCAACTCACTGAGTCAACTCAATTGATCATTTAGTCAATTCACCCCTCAAATTTCAAAAATAGAGTTCGGACCAAGGTTTCAAAACTTGTCTGAGACAAGATTACTTGGCCATGTCATCTTGAAAATGCACCGGGTCAGATTGGAAACTTAACCGAGATAATTAATGTACATATTAAATTTTTGTGAAGCGAAAAAACATTTTTTTATTAGTTTCAAAAATATTTCTAATTATTTAAAAATATTTATAGATTAATATAATTTTTAACTTATACAAATCTGACTGGTGAGTTGCCGACTCGACTCAGTAGAGTGGACATCTGAGTAGAGTCAAGCATTTGAGTTTTTAAAAAAAGTTAAGATGATACTTAAAATTAAAGTTAAGAATACCCAATAGTTGAAGTGATATTTAAATTTCCCAAAAGAGTTAACAATATAAAGTATTCATAAAAGTGCATTATTTCAAAAATGATTAATAAATACCATTTTTAATTTCATGTCTTTTGAAATTACAATTCTATATATTGTAAATAATCTAAAAGATATATAGTTCATTAATTTGATCTAATTATAGAGCTACATATATGTTTATGAGATATTAATGTTTTTAGTGGCTGCATGGATGAGATGGTTAATTTCAAAGCAAGCCTATGTGAAGATGTTTGAGGAATGTTGGGTTTGTATGAAGCTTCTCAATTTGCTTTAGAAGGGGAAATTATCTTTAGATGAAGCCAAAGACTTTACAACTATTTGTCTAAAGAAAATCAAGGGGTCCATAGGGCCAAACCTAGCTAAACAATTGAATCAATCCTTGGAACTTCCCTTGCACTGGAGGATGCCACGATTAGAAGCTAGGAGGTTCGTTGAAGCGTGCAAGAATGAAGATCGCATCCATCCTGATCTACTTGAACTTGCAAATTTGGATTTCAATATGGTGCAAACGGTACACCAGAAAGATATGAGAGATTTGTCGAGGTAAGGCCATACAAATCTTGAAACAAATTAACGAAATTTACGATAATTGGATCCTTATATATGCTCATTTTTTCTTCTTTGTCATGCATTCAGGTCGTGGAGGGATATCGGTCTAGGGTCCCATTCTGAGTTAAAATTTGCTTGAGACAGGTTGATGTAGAATTTTTTTTGGACCATAGGGATTATCTTCGACCCTCAGTTTGGTTATTTTAGGAAACAAATTACAAAAGTTAATGCATTTATAATAACAATTGATGATGTTTATGATGTCTATGGTACCTTGGATGAACTTGAGCTCTTTACTGAGGCGGTTGAGAGGTTCGTATATAATTAATATATGTTCTAATTACCTAACACGCCATTTTACTGTCTTAATTAGTCGTTGTAATTCAAATTTGATTGGTATTTACAGATGGGACATTAACACAATTGAACGACTTCCGAATTATATGAAGATATGTTTCTTATTTTTGTACAATACCGTTAACGAAATGGCTTATGATACTCTTAAGGAACAGGGTTGGGGCATCATACCATACCCAAAGAAAGTGGTAATATTACATCTTCTATCATTTTTTTAATTCATGAGTTTATAATTTTTCTAATAATTTTTTACTTTTTCTCAGTGGGCGGATTTATGCAAATCTTACTTAGTGGAGGCAAAGTGGTATTACAACAAATATACACCCACCCTTTGATGAGTACTTAAATAATGCATTGATTTCATCATCGGGGTCTGTCATACTAGTTCATACTTTTTTCTTTGTAAATAAAGAAATAAAAAAGGAGTCATTAGCATTCTTAGAGAGATTTCCAGATCTTATACGTTGGTCATCCATGATTCTCCGACTTGCTGATGATTTGGGAACTATTCAAAAGTTGGCAGTCACAATTTTGATTGTCGTTATAGTGTACAAGTAAGATTCCTTTACTGAAAAATTGTACTTCTGTTTTCTATTGTAGGCCGAGATTGAAAGGGGTGACGTGCCAAAATCAATCCAATGTTACATGCATGAAACTGGTGTTTCCGAGAAAGTTGCACGTGAACACATTACAAATCTAATCAGTGATTCATGGAAGAAGATGAATAAAGAACGAGTCGATGATTCCCTTTTCTCCCAAACTTTTATAGGAACGGCAGTAGACCTTGCTCAAATTGCTCAGTGCATGTACCAATATGGAGATGGGCACGGTGTTCCAGATCGAGAGACAAAGGATCGAGTCTTCTCATTATTGGTTGAGCCAATTTCACTATTGGAATGATAGAACCTCATAGTGGTCTTGTTGTTGCCTGTTTAATCATAATTTCTACATGTTTGCATTAATATTCAGTTAAACCCAAAAGGTTAAAAGGTGCATTGTTTGTGTGTTGGTTTTCATTTAAGAAACCAATTAGCACTATTGTATGTGCGTGTCGCATCTTATGTACACACCTTTTGAAATAATATTATAGTATGTATGAGGTGTATTGTATTTGTAATATATTTTCCCAAGACTACAAGTCATGCAAGTTTTATCCCCCCAGCACCGAATTATTGTGCATGTTTAGATCCACGAGTTGCCAGTCCATGATTTCTGTGTATTTGAAAAATAAATACATTGGTTTTGTGTAAATTTTCTTTAGAAAATGAAATGTTCATCAAATGTCAAAACATATTTTTATTATTATGTTAGAACATATTTGTGGATAAAAAAAAGAGAAAAATCTACTATGAGTATCTGTATAATAAAAATGAGCGCAATTTCGGGGAATAACATTTGAAGATCCTTAGAGAGACTCCACATTCTCATTGGTCTATGTGTATTGAAAATTATCTCAACGTGGGTAAAATGTATGTATTTTTGTAAATTTGGATACCTTGCAATGCACATGGGCCAATGAGAATGTGGGATCTTTAAAAATGTAATTATTATAAAACATAATAGTGGGTCCCACTCTTTTGGTCACAAAATTTATACCCGCATAGACAATGTATGTATTTTTGTAAATTTGGATATCTTGCAATGCACATGGGCCAATGAGAATGTGGGATCTTTAAAAATGTAATTATTATAAAACACAATAATAGGTCCCACTCTTTTGGTCACAAAATTTATACCCGCATAGATAATGTATCTCGATGATATGTTTTACATTTTTTCTTCTTCCTCTTTTTAAAAATAGTCCTAATTTTATTCTCTTGCTTTTATCATTTAACAATATTACCTCTTCAACTTTATTGTCTTTTATTTTTCTCCCCATTTCTTATAATATGTCTCTAATTTTATTATTTTATTATTTTTTAGACCATTAATCCCAATTATTATTTTTAATAATACCTCTTCAATTTATTTTATTTTATTTTTCTCTTTAACCCTAAAGAGATGGCCATAGACAAACTCTAGTTGTTTATATTTTTATTTTTAAAAATAGATGGGTATACTTTTATTTTTAAAAATAAATAATAATTCAAAAATGTTTAACATTTTGTGTTCACCTACATTCAACACTACTACTACTACTAGACTGTTATTATTATAAGATTAATGTTAGAGTGGCCTTTGAAGAGGACACACGGGGATATCTTGATGTGGTGGCACGTACATGCCTATAGATGTGTTTTCTCTAAGATACAAGTAAAATGCATTTACGGACATGTGCGCTGCCACATCAAGGTATCCCTGTTGAGGTCATTCTAGCACGACTATATATTATTATAATTATCTAAGAGTGCAAATAAACGATTATGACGACGAGTTTTTTTGTTTTTTTTGTTTTTTTTTTTTTGAAAAGTAGTTTTATAATTAATTTGAAAATGCAAGGTTTGGAAGGAGTTATTTTATCTTCAGGGGAGAATGTGTAAACAGAGCATGTGTTCATGGGGTTCTATCTAGCCTTCATCGTTTGTTGGTGGTTCATTGTCCATCAAATTGCTGAAATGTGGACATATTTCCTAGGGATTCCCAAGATAGATTCTAGAAACTCTATATTAATTATCTCAGGGGGAGATTATATTGGCACAGCAAATTTTACTTGCACCACACCAATCCTTTTGAAACTAATATACATATGAATTGGTGTCTTATAAGTAAAATTTAGTGTGTTAATAAAAGCACTCCTATTCAGCTATTCCTTCGGACACCGAGGCTTTTTGGATCATGACCAATAAAAGTCGGTGAGGCAGCCTAAGTTGTCTGTTTCCACGGAAAAGGAATCAACTTTAAATTTTATAATATAAAGTTTAGAAACGCCTTTTTCCGCACTAAGTCAGGAAAGTGTGAGTGTATAATTAGTTTCAAAACCACTCTCAAACACCTAACTGTTCTTGATTTCTACTATTTGCAATGATTTGAAGCTCTTCTCAAACCAAATTACCAGAATCTGAGCAATAAAGAGTATGTACATGTGTTCAAAGTTCAATTCATGCTTTTATCTGATCTCACTATGTTTTTTTTTTTTATATTTTATAATATCTTGTTTTTCTCAATTTAAAAATAGAACTCATTTCAGAATGCAAAAATAGCTTAATTTGTTTAGTATCAATTCGATCTCAAAGTAACAAAATTATGTTTAGACTTAAATTTTTTTTTCTTTCCTGTTAGAAGCTAGATTAATAGATGCTACAATGACATAATATCATTTTATATTAATAAAAACATTTATATTGTTAAAAATCCTTTATATATTGGAAAACAAAACACTTAAACCCACAGAATTATGCACTTAACAGGGAAATTCGAAACAGGGATTGTGTTGGTTCATGTTGAATTCACATGGGAGGAGTCTAGTTTTAAAACTATAAGGGTAGTAGAATCTTATGAAATATATGGTCCTTAGGATTTGCACCAATAGATTCAATTTTGTGGATATAAAGACACCAAACTTAGAACTTATAGCTCACAACTCTAATAGTATTTATGCAAATCACTTGTTTGGGCACACTTAAACATAGATGTTAACACATGGAGTGACTACATTAAAAAGGGGTAAATTCGACACTAAGGTCACTTGAAATTGTTGAACTTCTTACTTAGTTAGGGCATTTCCTTACTTGTTTTTATATTGAGAGAAAGAAAAGATTACAGATTTGGAGAATTTACAAGTATACCCTCATATTCTACAAACACCAAAACTGCTAAACACACACCCATAGACAAACAATGAACACCTAACAACAAGGTTTGTTAAATTTAACCAAATTCGATAGACCTTGGTGTCGAATTTCCCCCTCTTTTATTTTTTTTTCACGTAGTGTGTTAATGATATGTTGAGCGACAATCAAAATTGTGACTGCCAACTTTTGAATAGTAAAACTAATTCAGATCATCATCGACATTGTCTACAATGTATTTCAATTAATGGTCATGATCGATTGTAAACTTTGTGGATAAATGCAGAGATATAGAAATTAAGAAATGGACTTTGGGTAAGTCGAATTCGTTCCACAAGGACAGTTTGGATTCAAAAACTCATTCGGATAAAAAGGCCAAAATAGAATTAGAAAACGGATTCTTTAAAAATCAAATTGATTTGTAAAAACTGAGAAGTAAGTAGCAACTAATTTGTAAATAAAATTAAAACTAACAACAGAGATTGAAGATATAAGGAAAAGAGCTTAGAGAGGTCAATTCAACCTTTGCAATTCATCCAAAATGCTGATTTATTCTATTTATAACTCAATCCATGTAGCAAGTCATTACTCGTGGATCGGAAGATAAATCGAATTAAACATTGATGGTAACCAAAGAGTATTCATAAGAATCCCAAACTTAAATAAGATTAGCTGACTTATACTTCAATTCTTCACATAGCATGATTGTTTTTAAGCTTATCTAAGTAACAATCATCTAAGCTTGATTTGAATGTATAAGTTTGCTGATCTTATCCTAAGAGGATTCTCAGAATTAACTTGTAAAGCAGAAAGAAAGAATTAAAACAACATAAGTAGGATGAAATTGCTCTGGCATTCTTGACCTCTCTAAAGAGAGTCTAGTCGATTATCACAAGAGTCATATTGCAACAGTAATAAAAGTAAGAAAATAATAGATGGAGAAGATAATGTGAAACAGTGTTGCAATGTACTTTTTTCTTTGATGGTCTCTCAAAAGAGTTACAATAGATGTTCTCACTACACTCAAAAGCTTACCCAAAGGAAAATTATAGAGAATTTAGGAAAGAAAAACAAGAAATTACAAAAGAGAAGAAGGTCCTTTTCTTTGAAATCACTCTTCCAAATTATAATGTTCGTATTCGAGTAATCGGAGTGATTTGACGGATAATTTGATTCAAATGACCCAATCAGCTACAACTACCAAAGCAATCAGAAGTTTCTGTGCGAATCTCGAGGATAAATTCCTCGAGATGACTGCGGTACGGTCTTGACTAGCCGCGAAGCGGTGACGTGGCACTTAAATCAGTTTTGCTTCGGCTAATTGTTCCCTCTTTGCTCGCATGTTGTAATAGTAAATATTACACCTTTTGTTGGTTTCCGAATATACGCTTTTCACCTAAAATCAGTAATAAACTATTGTTAGCTACATTAATTTGGGATTTGAATGTAATTTATTATTATTTTAAGGGAACTAGTATTTAAACTTTGATAATCTTGGTGAAATTACGGTCCCAAAGTAAAATTATCGGGACCTTATCAATGTAGAAAACTCCTTGGATCATATATGACTAAAAAAAATGAGGAATTAATTGAATTTAATAAGTTCTGAATAATAAAAGAAGTTCATATGTTTCATGATTTAATGGTTGGATATATTACAGATAACAAGAAAGAGCGAAGCAATGGCTGACCCACTCATGAGTGCTATACTTCAACTCCTTGTGCAACAAGTATATACTTCCCTTGAAAATCAGAAAAAATTCTTAACTGAATACAGAACTGAATTAAATGAAATGATGGAAAAGTTTGATGTAATGAAGAACTTTCTGTACGACATTGAAAAGCTTCAGAGTAATCATGGTCCCTACCATTCTGTCAAGAAATTCATGGATAAATTGAGGGAATTTGTTTATGATGTCGATGACATACTAATAGATTGCCGGATTCGAGCTTCCATGCATCGGAAATTGTCTCCAAGTGAATTAGTATTTCGAAGTGGAAAGGGAAAGGAGTTGATGGAAATTAAAAAACGCATCGAACAGTTGGAGAAGCAAATGAACACTTACCTACATCCGATCATAGCTCAGATGGCTCACAAGAGTAGCGAAGAAAGTAACAGAAATATGGGATGCACCACAAAAAATTTAAAGCAATCAGAGGTAATCGGCTTGATAGAGGACACGGAAAATATAAAACAATGGATTGTTCCCATAAACGGAGAGCAAAATCGAATTGGAATTGTGGGGATGGGTGGTGTGGGTAAAACAACGATTGCTCATAAGATCTTCTATGATGAACAAGTTGGCAACCATTTTGAGAAGAGGATTTGGGTGTCGATGTCTCAAAATGTTGACGTGAGAGAGGTCATGAGGAGTATATTGGAACAATTGGGAGAGGATGACATTAGATCTGCTCGAGGTGATCACTTGATCAAAATTCATCAAGCTCTCCAAAATGAGACTTATCTCATCGTGATGGATGATGTATGGAGTGCCGAAGGTTGGTGGGATCAAATATCCGAGGGCCTACCAAAAGGGGAAGGATGTAGTAGTTGCATCATAATCACAACAAGAAAAAAAGAAGTTGTGAAAAGCATGGGAGTTGTGAAAGAACGGATTCACCGACCAAAAGTTCTTGATGTAAATGAGAGTTGGTTATTATTCCACAAAGTTGTGTCTTCAGCAAGCAGAGGCAAACGTTTGAATTGTCATCTGGAAGAAGTTGGGAAGGAAATTGTGAAGAAATGTGGTGGTCTTCCACTAGCAATCAAGAGAATAGGAAAATTTCTGTCGACAAAAGGCGAATCCCCTGCCGAGTGGAAAAAGATTGACAATGATTTTCGCAATATGTTGGCGAACGAAATAGACCGTTTTTCACTAATGGCATCTCTACAACGGAGCTATGATGATCTTCCGGCTCATCTAAAATATTGTATCCTATGTTTCTCTATTTATCCCGAAGACTATGAGATCAATGCTGAACAGTTGGTTTATTGGTGGGCCGGAGAAAGTTTCGTCAGTGGAAATGACCCTAAAACCGCATTAGAATTGGCCTTTGACTGCTTATCAGAACTGAATAGTAGATGCCTAGTTGAAGTTGTGAATCAGAGGGGTTACGATGGAAGAGTCTATAGCTGCAAAATGCACAAAATTGTGTGGCATATGATCATTAGAATGGCCAAAAAAGAGGCATTCTGTTGCTTTGATCAAAGAAACAGGCAAGTATTTGATGTAAATTCTCTCCATTTGGGTTTTACAAGTGAAATTAATGTGAATCCACTGAAAAAAAGTAATTCAAAGCTACGGGCCTTGCTAGGCTTTCAGTTCAATTTCTGTTGGAATAGTGAATTGGCGACAGTAAAGTCTCTCAGAGTGTTGGATCTTTCACACAATAAGCTAAAAGGTTTTAATATTAAGGATTTATTAGACTGGATCATATCGCAAAAACGGCTAGCATATCTCAACCTGCAAGGAGTTGTTGGACTGAAAGGGCTGCCAAATTCGATCAACGAACTCCGAAACCTTCAATTTTTGGTCTTGAGCGAGTGCAATGGCCTAGAAAGGCTTCCTCCTTCCATCACAAGTTTACAAAAGCTTACAGTATTGGACATTGGGAATTGCTCTTCTCTTCAAAACCTTCCACAGGGATTGGGGAAACTCTCCAATCTTCAAGTGTTATCCGGATTCAAGCTACCAAGCCCAGGTTACAATGGCTGTTGCCTTGGCGAGCTCAAGGGGTTGAGCCAACTCAGAATCTTACGAATAAACATTAGTGGGAGAGATGAAGTTGGAGAGGATGAACTTGATGTCCTGTCACATCTCCATCAACTTCAGGTTTTATCATTCGGCACAAAAGATTGTGTGGATAAACAGATTCTACAAAAGCTGGATAAGCTTTGTCCGCCCCCACATCTGCAAGAGCTTGATATTCAGTACTACAATGGAGACATTCTTCCAAAATGGGTCAATCCTTCATCCCTTCCCGAGCTCATATTTCTTTGTATCAAGAATGGTGAAGTACAACGCATGAGTCCTGACTTCTATGGTAGTATGGACGGAACTTGGAAAATAGAAGGCCTGTGTTTGAAGAACTTGCCAAAACTGAAGGTGGAGTTGGAGATTTTGCGGGGTGTGATGCCGTTATTAAGGTATGAGGAAGTTCATGACTGTCCTATGTTGCAGTCATCATCTGCTTGTCAAGTTGACAACCCTGACTTCGAGAGGAAAGAAGCGGAAGAGATTGAAGATGGAACGATTGAGAACAGGCATGAGGAAAAGAACGAATACAAATATTCCTTTGAGGAAGAAAGCGAAGATGAATTTTCCTCTGAATTGCCTAATTATGAGGAGAATATGCCTACTATTCCCACAAAAACAACTGCTTCTTTGATAGGTATGAGTTTGAACGATCTCCAATATATTATCTCGTTGTGCTTGTCTTGAATTTGGCTTAGTTAATACTTTTCTTTAACACTTACCGCTTGAAACAGGACCCGTAGACGTAGATTTGACTAAAGGATCTATCACTTACAAACAGATAGTAGAAGGTACTCGAAATTTCAGTCCTGAGATGGAGATTGGCAGAGGAGGTTTCGGGACAGTTTATAAGGTTTTGTATCTGTGGAAGCATAAATCACTTTGGATTTTTCACTGGCTACATTATATGCCAAAAATGTTGTTATTTAACTTGAATGCAGGCTGAACTGCAAAATGGGAGTGTAGTCGCAGTGAAGAGGTTTTCACGAAGCTCAAAGCAAGGAACCCATGAATTCAATAATGAAGCAACTTTCCTTTCTTCCTTGGAACATCCAAATCTTGTCCGACTTTTGGGATGCTTTTCACCTGGTGACAATCGTCGAGGCCCTTTCTCCAAGATTTGGGGTCGGCAAAAAAATTTGTATATAGCGAATGACGAATATTTTCTAATATACGAGTACATGGAAAATGGTTCCCTCTGTCGTCTACTTGGTAATCCAGAATAGCCTATCTATGATTTGTCTAAATACACCATATTTTTTTTCTTTTAGAAAATTTTAGCGTCCAGTGGCATTGGTCTCAAATGAACCAATGAGATAGTGATGTGGGAAGACAGATACAGATTACCGAAACAATTGGTTTTCCTTTACTTTCTCTTTTTTATTTTTCAAAAACGGAAATTGATTCCTCCTATAGCCTATATCTCTTTCACATGTCACGATCTCATCTGTTGTATCCAATGATGTTGGACCCTACAAGACTTGGGAGATGACCAAATGTTAACAATTTACGAGTTTATGGAAAACAATTCTCTCCAACATGCTTTATTTGGTAATCCAGAGCAACCTCTCATTGATTGTTTAATTTTAATTTCCCCTTAAAATGTGATGAGTAGAGATTGGGTGATCAACAGGTCCAGGATCCGAGTTGTTACTTAACTGGGAAACAAGGTATAAGATTTGCCTTGGAATAGCGAAGGGCTTAGCTTACCTCCATGGAGAATTGGAACTGAAGATTGTTCATAAGGATATCAAGCCCAGCAATGTTTTGTTAGACAGAAACCTCAATGCTAAGATATCTGATTTTGGATTGGCTAGAGAATATGATGTGCAAAACACACAAACGACCAGAGCAGGAGGAACACAGTAATCAAACAAATCCTCAATTTTACATTCAAAATTTTCACTTTCATTGAGACAATATAAACGCCTTCCCAATCTGTTTTTCTCTTGCAGTGGATACATGGCACCTGAGTATGCAATGCGAGGTATATTAACAGAAAAAATAGATGTTTACAGCTTTGGAGTCGTCACCCTAGAAATTGTTAGCGGGAAGAGTAATGCAGGGGAGCATCCGAATGAGATGGAATTCCTTTTGGACAAGGTATTATATTATTAGCATATATATATTTGCTTATCATGGGTATCCCCACCCTTCAGGTGAGATTAATCCCGTGGTCACATGCACCACCCCTTCGGAAAGTCCTACATGCAATTAGTTGGGTCAACTGGACCCTGGAGGGTGGCCCCAAGGAATTCATTGCTTTGTGGGGTTTCGAACACTTGACCTACCCTTCTTGAGGAGCTTATCAAGGCTTGGCTTGCCACTAGGCCAACCCCTTGGGTTCAAGGGGTTACTCGGCCTAATATGAAAACAACACATCTCACTATATTATTGTAAATATATGAACCACTAATCAGATTATGTTATGGTGTGAGACTACAGGCCTACGTTTTGCGCAAGGAGGAGAAGCTTTTGGATTTGGTTGATGGAGCTGTTGTAGATGGACCGGGCTATTCAGAGGATCAAGCAAGCATGATGTTGGAATTAGCAATGAAGTGCACTGATTGGTCCCCTACGCTCAGACCTACAATGTCTGAAGTGGTGAGCATTCTTGAAGGCAACAAAACTATAGAGGAGGTTTCTGCCACTAACCAATCCATCTCAACCAATCCCCATGATAATCCTTCTCTCTCTACTGGAAAGCCCAGCACTTCCACTTGGAAAATGGGCTGGCTGAGACGTAAAAAATTACCCAAATATGGTGAGAACTTTACACTTACTGATATGGCTACCCACTCACATTCCCACTAGGCACTTAATGATAATTTTTGTTTATTTAACACATTTCCCTTCAAACAGAACTCCAGGGTCCAGAGCTTATAAAAAAATCTATTACCTTTCAACAACTAGTAGATGCTACTCAAAATTTCAGCCCTGCCAATGTAGTTGGCAAAGGAGGTTCAGCAACAGTATACAAGGCATTCTTTCTTTTATGGAAGCTTACATCTTTTTAGCCCCTTTTTTTTCATTTGTTTCATATATTAGCCAAATGCATCGTTTCCCATGAATGCAGGCTGAATTGAAAGATGGGCTCGTACTGGCAGTGAAGAAACTTTATCAAAAGTCAATGCAAGGAACTCGTGAATTTATGAGTGAAGTAACTGTCCTTACTTCCTTGAAACACGAAAATCTTGTCCAACTTTGGGGCTGGTGTTTAGGAGATGACCAACTCTTGCTAATTTACGAGTACATGGAAAACAATTCCCTCGCCCATACTTTATTTGGTAATCTATAACAACCTCTCATGGATTGTTTAGGTGCCCCATGTTTTTTCCCCCATAAAACGTGATGAGTGGAGATTTGGTGATCAACAGGTACAGGATCCAACTTGTTATGTAATTGGCAAACAAGGTATAAGATTTGCCTTGGAATAGCAAAGGGCTTAGCTTACCTCCATGGAGAATCAGAACTGAAGATTGTTCATAGGGATATCAAGGCCGGCAATGTTTTGCTTGACAGAAACCTCAATGCTAAGATATCTGATTTCGGATTGGCTAGGGCATATGACGTGGAAATCACACAAATGACCAAATTTGGCGGAACACAGTAAGTAAACAAATCCTCTTTTTACCACATCAATTTTACATTCGAGCATATCACTTTCATTGTGAAAATGTAGTCTTAATAGCACTTCCCAATTTGGATGCAAGAGTTGTGATTCATGAATACTTCTAACATGGTTTGGTTGTTTCTAGGTTATTTAGATATTTCCCCAATCTATTTTATATTGTAATTTTTGTTTCTCTTGTAGTGGATACATGGCACCTGAATATGCAATGCGGGGTATAATAACAGAAAAAATAGATGTTTACAGCTTTGGAGTCGTCACCCTAGAAATTGTTAGCGGGAAGAGTAATGCAGTTGAGAATCCAAATGAGGAGACGGAATTCCTCTTGGACAAGGTATTATATTATTAGCAACAAAATATGTTACCATGCTTCAGGATTTGTAAAGTTAATGCAAATGAGTTTCGCTCTCCCTCTACCTAATATATATATATATATATATATATATATATATAAATATATATATATATATATATATATATATATATATATATATATATATATATATATATATTTTCTTATCATGGGTATCCCCACCTTTCGGGTGAGACTAATCCCATGGTCACGTGCACCACCCTTTCGGAAAGTCCTACATGCAATTAGTTGAGTCGAGGGTCAACTGGACCCTGGAGGGTGGCCCCAAGGAATTCATTACTTCGTGGGGTTTCGAACACTTGACCTACCTTCTTAAGGAGCTTGTCAAGGCTTGGCTTGCCACTAGGCCAACCTCTTGGGGTTACTCTGCCTAATATATTATTGTAGATATATGAACCACTAATCAGATTATGTTATGGTGTGAGACTACAGGCCTATGTTTTGCGCAAGGAGGGGATGCTTTTGGATTTGGTCGATGGAGCTGTTGTAGATGGACCGGGCTATTCAGAGGATCAAGCAAGCATGATGTTGGAATTAGCAATGATGTGCACCGATCAGTCCCCTACGCTCAGACCTACAATGTCTGAAGTGGTGAACATTCTTGAAGGCAAAAAAACTATAGCGGAGGTCTACCGCTAAACAATCCATCTCAACCAATCCCCAATATAATCCTTCTCTCTCTACTGGAAAGCCCAGCACTTCCAATGGTGTAGTTGTTGCATAGAGTGGGATGGAACTTAAGCTCTTCCTTACTGATTTGGTTATATATGTACTTGGTGAATCAGCTACTTGTGCTTGTATTTGTTTTGTGCTTTGATATCTGTTTGTTGTATCTAGTATTGGTAATGGAAGAATATATGGTACCTAGGGGTCGTTTGTTAAATAAGTGTTAATAGACTATAATTGTGGAAATTGTATAAGTGTTAAGAATGTTGTCTGTTTACCTGTTTGAATAGTGTTGAATTGATTCAAATTAAATATTGCAACAACAAAATATTGTTGGTTAGTTACTACTAAAAGCTGATAAAATGACCATATTACCCTTTTCAATCACAATATACTCTATTTGATTATTTTAGTTGTTAATTCAATCACACATAATGAAAAGAGCATAAATGTAAAAGATAATATGTTTTGATATTCTAAATTATGTACATAATTCATTATACCAAAATTTTAAATTACAAGATAATAACGTTCTTATTCAATTTTAAATTTGTTCATACAACACGCACAATCTTCTCTCTTGTAGTAGCAATTGGAGCAGTCCACTATCTTATTTCAAAGATGAAAGAACTTAATTTTGGGTGAATAATTTTCGATGGAAATGAATGATGGGTAATTATAAAAACATCTCGCGAATTAATAAGGGCAAACCAATTATTTTTGTCTTATATAGGTTAAAATTTTTGGAATGAGCCAATTTTTGTATGGATGATCTATATGGCCTGGAGATAATCCTCACCAAAAATCAGTCCATTCCGAAACTTCTAATCTCATTAAAATTGATTTTCAAAAAAAAAAAAATGGAAGATTTACAGTTCTTAAACTTATTTTGATGGGGTTAGAAATTTCAAGATGGGCTGATTTTTGGTGAAGAAGATCTCCTCATCATAGAGATCATTCTCACCAAAAATCAGCTCATTCCAAATCTTTTAACCCATATAAGATAAAATAATTCGACTATGGTTTGGATTGTCCTTATTAATAAGTGGGATGCTTATATAATTATTCATGAAAGATAGATGAGGATATGATAGGTAATATCCTTTTAAGTATAAGGGTATACTGGTCCTTGATAAAAAAGACTGGTACTTACCAATTCAACAAAAAAAAAAAAAAAAAATTAAGTGAGTCAACTTCACTTATTTTTCAGTTGTAAGTGCCCAAAAATAGAGTAAAAAACATGTTGATTTGTCAATAAGTGTTGAGTTATTTTCTTTCAACATTAAATGCTGAAAATAAGCGCGAACGAATAACCCAAGTTTTATGTAAATACTTCTTTTTTAATTTTGGACTTATTTTGAGTTGATTCCTCTGAGTGCTTCCGGCTCTGATGGGGAGTGAGAAACGCTCATTCTATCATTTGGTCAATGCTGTGAAAAAGTATTTGCCCAAAGTGCAATTTTTCCGTCACATATTATGGTGCGATTCTAATATTACCCTCAACTCCTCAAAAGTAACAAAACCCATTATCGTTTTTTTTTACTCAAACCTCAAAACAGAAACTGAGAGAGAGAGTCTCTCGTTTGGAACCCTCGACAGAACCCTCAAGAGCAGATCTCTCTCCCTCCGGAAGAATCACCTACGCCTGGCGATTACGACGGTGAGTTGTCCACGGCAAAAGCTTAAGAAAGCCAGAGCTTCTTCCCATACAACTCTCTTCCTCTCTCTACTATGGTCCAATCAGAGGAGAACATCATCCTTTCAAATCTCTCTTGGACCGTTCAATCTATCTGATCTTGACGCCAACATGGTATGGAGGAGTGATGATCAAGTGAACCAATTTTGTGGTTGGAATACCACAGATGATAAAGAAGAAGCAAAGTGGGACCTGTCGTATTTCTTCTTCAATCATCGATGGTACAGAGCAATCTGCCTTAAAGGCCATCCGATTGGATACGTATTTGTGAATCAAGGTCAAAATAATGAGAGAAGTAGAGGAGAAATTGCGTAGGCTCTTGCATCTAAGTATTGGGGACGAGGGATTCCAACCCTAGCTATGAAGATGATGGTTTCCTCTGTCTTTGCAGATTTGCCTGATTTAGAGAGATTGAAGCTCAGATTGACGTGGAGAACGTGAGATCACTCAGAGTGGTTTTTGAGGGAGGGTGTTTTGAGGAAATATTTGTTTCTTAAGGGGCGAACTAGGGATATTGTTATGTATAGCGTTCTTAGATCTGATGTAGTTGATGGTGTGTAATGTGTTGGATGAACATTGAGAACAACGTCAATCAAGTTTATATTTATGTATTTATTTTCGGGGTAATTATCAAAAAAATACAAAAAAAAAAAGTATTTATGAAAACAAATCGAATTTTTCAAATATTTTTAAAAAGATACAAAACCGGTCTTTAAAAGACCGGTTTTTCTCTCTCCTCAAAATTTTTCAATAAACTCTCTCTCCTCTAATATTTAAAAAAAAAAAATGAAAATTTTTTAAAACCGGTCTTTGAATGACCGGTTTTTATCTCTCTTAATTAATCTCTCACCATTTCTCTCTCTTCAATTATTTAAAAAAAACAAACGAATTTTTTTTTAAAAAGTTTTTCTCTCTCATCATTTATTTCTCACTTTTTTCTCTCTCCTTAAAATAAAAAACGAATTTATTTTTTAAAATTTTTTCTCTCTCTTCATTCATTTATTTCACCCATTTCTCTCTCCTATTATTTAAAAAAAATGATTTAAAAAAAAAACGATTTTTTTTTAAAAAAAATTTCTCTCTCTTCATTCATTTCTCTCACCCCTTTCTCTCTCCTATTATTTAAAAAAAAAAGAATTTTTTTTTAAAATTTTTTCTCTCTCTTCATTCATTTATTTCACCCATTTCTCTCTCCTATTATTAAAAAAAAAAAACGATTTTTTTTTTAAAAAATTTCTCTCTCTTCATTCATTTCTCTCACCCCTTTCTCTCTCCTATTATTTAAAAAAAAAAACGAATTTTTTTTTAAAATTTTTTCTCTCTCTTCATTCATTTATTTCACCCATTTCTCTCTCCTATTATTTAAAAAAAATGATTTAAAAAAAAAAAACGATTTTTTTTAAAAAAAAATTTCTCTCTCTTCATTCATTTCTCTCACCCCTTTCTCTCTCCTATTATTTAAAAAAAAACGAATTTTTTTTTAAAATTTTTTCTCTCTCTTCATTCATTTATTTCACCCATTTCTCTCTCCTATTATTTAAAAAAAAAATGATTTTTTTTAAAAAAAATTTTCTCTCTCTTCATTCATTTCTCTCACCCCTTTCTCTCTCCTATTATTTAAAAAAAAAAACGAATTTTTTTTAAAAAAATTTTCTCTCTCTTCATTCATTTATTTCACCCATTTCTCTCTCCTATTATTTAAAAAAAAAGATTTAAAAAAAAAAACGATTTTTTTTAAATAAATTCGTTTTTTATTTTAAGGAGAGAGAAAAGAGTGAGAAATAAATGATGAGAGAGAAAAACTTTTTAAAAAAAAATTCATTTGTTTTTTTTAAATAATTGAAGAGAGAGAAAGGGTGAGAGATTAATTAAGAGAGATAAAAACCGGTCATTCAAAGACCGGTTTTAAAAAATTTTCATTTTTTTTTTTAAAATATTAGAGGAGAGAGAGTGCATTGAAAAATTTTGAGGAGAGAGAAAAACCGGTCTTTTAAAGACCGGTTTTGTATCTTTTTAAAAATATTTGAAAAATTCGATTTGTTTTCATAAATACTTTTTTTTTTGTATTTTTTTGATAATTACCCCTTTATTTTCAAAGAACCTGATGTAATATATTTTTTATTTTTAAATTATAATTTAGGGGTAATTATCAAAAAAATACAAAAAAAAAAAGTATTTATGAAAACAAATCGAATTTTTCAAATATTTTTAAAAAGATACAAAACCGGTTTTTCTCTCTCCTCAAAATTTTTCAATACACTCTCTCTCCTCTAATATTTAAAAAAAAAAAATGAAATTTTTTTAAAACCGGTCTTTGAATGACCGGTTTTTATCTCTCTTAATTAATCTCTCACCATTTCTCTCTCTTCAATTATTTAAAAAAAACAAACGAATTTTTTTTAAAAAAGTTTTTCTCTCTCATCATTTATTTCTCACTCTTTTCTCTCTCCTTAAAATAAAAAACGAATTTATTTTTTAAAATTTTTTCTCTCTCTTCATTCAATTATTTCACCCATTTCTCTCTCCTATTATTTAAAAAAAAAACGATTTTTTTTAAATAATAGGAGAGAGAAAGGGGTGAGAGAAATGAATGAAGAGAGAGAAATTTTAAAAAAAAAAAAATCGTTTTTTTTTTTTAAATCATTTTTTTTAAATAATAGGAGAGAGAAATGGGTGAAATAAATGAATGAAGAGAGAGAAAATTTTTTTAAAAAAATTCGTTTTTTTTTTTAAATAATAGGAGAGAGAAAGGGGTGAGAGAAATGAATGAAGAGAGAGAATTTTTTTTAAAAAAAAAATCGTTTTTTTTTTAAATCATTTTTTTTTAAATAATAGGAGAGAGAAATGGGTGAAATAAATGAATGAAGAGAGAGAAAAAATTTTAAAAAATAAATTCGTTTTTTTTTTTAAATAATAGGAGAGAGAAAGGGGTGAGAGAAATGAATGAAGAGAGAGAAATTTTTTTTTTTAAAAAATCATTTTTTTTTTTAAAATCATTTTTTTTTAAATAATAGGAGAGAGAAATGGGTGAAATAAATGAATGAAGAGAAAGAAAAAATTTAAAAAAAAAATTCGTTTTTTTTTTTAAATAATAGGAGAGAGAAAGGGGTGAGAGAAATGAATGAAGAGAGAGAAATTTTTTTTTAAAAAAAATCGTTTTTTTTTTTAAATCATTTTTTTTTAAATAATAGGAGAGAGAAATGGGTGAAATAAATGAATGAAGAGAGAGAAAAAATTTTAAAAAATAAATTCGTTTTTTATTTTAAGGAGAGAGAAAAGAGTGAGAAATAAATGATGAGAGAGAAAAACTTTTTAAAAAAAAATTCGTTTGTTTTTTTTAAATAATTGAAGAGAGAGAAATGGTGAGAGATTAATTAAGAGAGATAAAAACCGGTCATTCAAAGACCGGTTTTAAAAAATTTTCATTTTTTTTTTTTAAATATTAGAGGAGAGAGAGTGTATTGAAAAATTTTGAGGAGAGAGAAAAACCGGTCTTTTAAAGACCGGTTTTGTATCTTTTTAAAAATATTTGAAAAATTCGATTTGTTTTCATAAATACTTTTTTTTTTTGTATTTTTTTGATAATTACCCCTATAATTTATAACAATAGAGAGAGTCTACTGGCACACCAACTTTTACTTACAATACACCAATCCTAATGAAATAAATGATTATGTACTTATGATTTTGTTGTTATTAGTAAAATATTGGCATGGTGACACAACCTCTTTAAAAATATCTAAATAGAGGTTTTTTTATATAATAGATGTTATATTTTTACACAGATTTTATTTTTCGTATGTCCAATATTTAAGAGAAGTTTTATCGATTTTTTTTTAAAAGAAGTATATTTTGAGTTTAAAATGATGTTATAATATTTTTATTGAATAAAAATAATAATTGTTACTTTTTTTTTAACAAGTTGTTAAGTTATAGTGTAAAAAACAGTAATTGTTACATATAAGGGCATTCTGATCATTTTAATATATCCCAAGGTGCTTAACTCCTATTCCTCAAGTTTTAATTATCAAGTTAAACCATAGTTTTAAATGTTAATAGTAATCATAAACTTAATTGGCTAGCAACGTGGTTGAGGTAACATGGTCGAAAAACGTGATGGAACCAACTCACTGAGTCAACTTAACTGATCATTTAGTTAATTCACCCCTCAAATTTCAAAAATAGAGTTAGGACCATGGTTTCAAAAATTGTCTGAGACAAGACTACTTGGCCATGTCATCTAGAAAATGCACCGGGTCAGATTGGAAACTTAACCGAGATAATTAATGTACATATTAAATTTTTGTGAAGCAAAAAAACATTTTTTCATTAGTTTCAAAAATATTTCTAATTATTTAAAAATATTTATAGATTAATATAATTTTTAACTTATACAAATCTGATTGGTGAGTTGCCGACTTGACTCAGTAGAGTGGCATCTGAGTAGAGTCAAGCATTTGAGTTTTAAAAAAAAGTTAAGATGATACTTAAAATAAAAGTTAAGAATACCCAATAGTTGAAGTGATATTTAAATTTCCCAAAAGAGTTAACAATATAAAGTATTCATAAAAGTGCATTATTTCAAAAATGATTAATAAATACCATTTTTAATTTCATGTCTTTTGAAATTACAATTCTATATATTATAAATAATCTAAAAGATATATAGTTCATTAATTTGATCTAATTATAGAGCTACATATATGCTTATGAGATACAGATGTTTTTAGTGGCTTCATGGATGAGGTGGGTAATTTCAAAGCAGGCCTATGTGAAGATGTTAGAGGAATGTTGGTTTTGTATGAAGCTTCACAATTTGCTTTAGAAGGGGAAATTATCTTAGATGAAGCCAAAGACTTTACAACTATTCATCTAAAGAAAATCAAGGGGTCCATAGGGCCAAACCTAGCTAAACAAGTAAATCAATCCTTGGAACTTCCCTTGCACTGGAGGATGCCACGATTAGAAGTTAGGAGGTACATTGAAGCGTGCAAGAATGAAGATTGCATCCATCCTGATCTACTTGAACTTGCAAAGTTGGATTTCAATATGGTGCAAACGGTACACCAGAAAGATATGAGAGATTCATCGAGGTAAGGCCATACAAATCTTGAAACAAATTAACAAAATTTATGCTAATTGGATCCTTATATATGCTCATTTTTTCTTCTTTGTCATGCATTCAGGTGGTGGAGGGATATCGGTCTAGGGTCCCATTCTGAGTTAAAATTTGCTTGAGACAGGTTGATGGAGAATTTTTTTTGGACCATAGGAATTATCTTCGACCCTCAGTTTGGTTATTTTAGGAAACAAATTACAAAAGTTAATGCATTTATAATAACAATTGATGATGTTTATGATGTCTATGGTACCTTGGATGAACTTGAGCTCTTTACTAAGGCGGTTGAGAGGTTCGTATATAATTAATATATGTTCTAATTACCTAACACGCCATTTTACTGTCTTAATTAGTCGTTGTAATTCAAATTTGATTGGTATTTACAGATGGGACATTAACACAATTGAACGACTTCCGAATTATATGAAGATATGTTTCTTATTTTTGTACAATACCGTTAACGAAATGGCTTATGATACTCTTAAGGAACAGGGTTGGGGCATCATACCATACCTAAAGAAAGTGGTAATATTACATCTTCTATCATTTTTTTAATTCATGAGTTTATAATTTTTCTAATAATTTTTTACTTTATCTCAGTGGGCGGATTTATGCAAATCTTACTTAGTGGAGGCAAAGTGGTATTACAACAAATATACACCCACCCTTGATGAGTACTTAAATAATGCATTGATTTCATCATCGGGATCTGTCATACTAGTTCATACTTTTTTCTTTGTAAATAAAGAAATAAAAAAGGAGTCATTAGCATTCCTAGAGAGATTTCCAGATCTTATACGTTGGTCATCCATGATTCTCCGACTTGCTGATGATTTGGGAACTTCTACGGTATATCAACTACATTTTCTAACATTCAATATTTGTCGTTATAGTGTACAAGTAAGATTCCTTTACTGAAAAATTGTACTTCTGTTTTCTATTGTAGGCCGAGATTGAAAGGGGTGACGTGCCAAAATCGATCCAATATTACATGCATGAAAATGGTGCTTCCGAGAAAGTTGCACGTGAACACATTACACATCTAATCAGTGATTCATGGAAGAAGATGAATAAAGAACAAGTCGATGATTCCCTTTTCTCCCAAACTTTTATAGGAACGGCAGTAGACCTTGCTCAAATTGCTCAGTGCATGTACCAATATGGAGATGGGCACGGTGTTCCAAATCGAGAGACGAAGGATCGAGTCTTCTCATTATTGGTTGAGCCAATTTCACTATTGGAATGATAGAACCTCATAGTGGTCTTGTTGTTGCCTGTTTAATCATAATTTCTACATATTTGCATTAATATTCAGTTAAACCCAAAAGGTTAAAAGGTGCATTGTTTGTGTGTTGGTTTTCATTTAAGAAACCAATTAGCACTATTGAATGTGCGTGTCGCATCTTATGTACACACCTTTTGAAATAATATTATAGTATGTGTGAGGTGTATTGTATTTGTAATATATTTTCCCAAGACTATAAGTCATGCAAGTTTTATCCTCCCAGTACCGAATTATTGTGCATGTTTAGATCCACGAGTTGCCAGTCCATGATTTCTGTGTATTTGAAAAATAAACACATTGATTTTGTGTAAATTTTCTTTAGAAAATGAAATGTTCATCAAATGTCAAAACATATTTTTGTTATTATGTTAGAACATATTTGTGGATAAAAAAAAGAGAAAAACCTACTATGAGTATCTGTATAATAAAAATGAGCGCAATTTCGGGTACCCACATTTGAAGATCCTTAGAGAGACTCCACATTCTCATTGGTCTATGTGTATTGAAAATTATCTCAATCGTGGGTAACATATATGTATTTTTGTAAATTTGGATACTTTGTAATGTACATGGGCCAATGAGAATGTGGGATCTTTAAAAATGTAATTATTATAAGACATATAAGTGGGTCCCACTCTTTTGGTCACAAAATTTATACCCTCATAGACAATGTATCTCGATGATATGTTTTTACATTTTCTCTTCTTCCTCTTTCTAAAAATAGTCCTAATTTTATTCTCTTTCTTTTATCATTTAACAATATTACCTCTTCAACTTTATTATCTTTTCTTTTTCTCCCCATTTCTTATAATATTTCTCTTACTTTATTATTTTTTTCTTTTTTAGACCATTAATCTCAATTATTATTTTTAATAATACCTCTTCAAATTTTTTATTTTTTATTTTCTCTTTAACCCTAAAGAGATGGGCATGGTCAAACTCTAGTTGTTTATAAAAATGGATGAGTATATTTTTATTTTTAAAAATAAATAATAATTCAAAATGTTTAACATTGTGTTCAATTACATTCAACACTACTACTACTACTAGACTGCTATTATTATAAGATTAATGTTAGAGTGGCCTTTGTGGAGGACACACGGGGACATCTTGATATGGTGGCATGTACATGCCCATAGATGTGTTTTTTCCGAGATACAAGTAAAATGCATTTACGGACATGTGCCCCACCGCATCAAGGTATCCCTGTTGAGGTCATTCCAGCACGACTCTATATATTATTAGAATTATCTAAGAGTGCAAATAAACGATTATGACGACGAGTTTTTTTTTTTTTTTTTTTTTTTTAAATAGTTTTTATAATTAATTTGAAAATGCAAGGTTTGGAAGGAGTTATTTCAACTTCAGGGGAGAATGTGTAAACAGAGCATGTGTTCATGGGGGTCTATCTAGCCTCCATCGTTTGTTGGAGGTTCATTGTCCATCAAATTGCTGAAATGTGGACATATTTCCTAGGGATTCCCAAGATAGATTCTGGAAACTCTATATTAACTATCTCAGGGGGAGATTCTATTGGCACAGCTACTTTTACTTGCACCACACCAATCCTATTGAAACTAATATACATATGAATTGGTGTCTTATAAGTAAAATTTAGTGTGTTAATAAAAGCACTCCTATTCAGCTATTCTGTCGGACACCGAGGCTTTTTGGATCATCACCAATAAAAATCGGTGAGGCAGCCTAAGTTTTCTGTTTCCACGGAAAAGGAATCTACTTTAAATTTTATAATATAAAGTTTAGAAACGCCTTTTTCCGCACTAAGTCAGGAAAGTGTGAGTGTATAATTAATGAACTCTTTTTTCCTCATCAATCTATTCTTTTTCACTTGTAAGCTGTAACCAATTTTTCTTGTTAGTTTCCAAAACCACTCTCAAACACCCGACTGCTCTTGATTTCTACTATTTGCAATGATTTGAAGTTCTTCTCAAACCAAACTACCAGAATCTGAGCAATAAAGAGTATGTACATGTGTTCAAAGTTCAATTCATGCTTTTATCTGATCTCACTATCTTTTTTTTTTTTTTTTTTTTATTTTATAATATCTTGTTTTTCTCAATTTAAAAATAGAACTCATTTCACAATGCAAAAGTAGCTTAATTTGTATAATTGTATCAATTCGATCTCAAAGTAACAAAATTATGTTTAGACTTAAATTTTTTTTTTCTTTCCTGTTAGAAGCTAGATTAATAAATGCTACAATGGCATAATCTCATTTTATATTAATAAAAACATTTATATTGTTAAAAATCCTTTATATATTGGAAAACAAAACACTTAAACCAATCTAAACCAACAGAATTATGCACTTAACAGGGAAATTCGAAACAGGGATTGTGTTGGTTCATGTTGAATTCACATGGGAGGAGTCTAGTTTTAAAACTATAAGGGTAGTAGAATCTTATGAAATATATGGTCCTTAGGAGTTGCACCAATAGATTCAATAGTATTTATGCAAATCACTTGTTTGGGCACACTTAAACATAGATGTTAACGCATGGAGTGATTACATTAAAAAGGGGTAAATTCGACACTAAGGTCACTTGAAATTGTTGGACTTCTTACTTAGTTAGGGCATTTCCTTACTAGCTTTTATATTGAGAAAGAGAAAAGATTACAGGTTTGGAGAATTTACAAGTATACCCTCATATTCTACAAACACCAAAACTGCTAAACACACACCCATAGATAAACAATGAACACCTAACAACAAGGTCTGTTAAATTTAACCAAATTCGACAGACCTTGGTGTCAAATTTCCCCCTCTTTATTTTTTTTTCATGTAGTGTGTTAATGATATGTTGAGCGACAATCAAAATTGTGACTCTGCCAACTTTTGAATAGTAAAACTCAGTCATATCATCATTGACATTGTCTACAAAAGAAGTTCATATGTTTCATGATTTAATGGTTGGATGTATTACAGAGAACAAGAAAGAGCGAGGCAATGGCTGACCCACTCATGAGTGCTATACTTCAACTCCTTGTGCAACAAGTATATACTTCCCTTGAAAATCAGAAAAATTTCTTCACTGAATACAAAACTGAATTAAATGAAATGATGGAAAAGTTTGATGTAATGAAGAACTTTCTGTACGACATTGAAAAGCTTCAGAGTAATCATGGTCCCTACCATTCTGTCAAGAAATTCATGGATAAATTGAGGGAATTTGTTTATGATGTCGATGACATACTAATAGATTGCCGGATTCGAGCTTCCATGCATCGGAAATTGTCTCCAAGTGAATTAGTATTTCGTAGTGCAAAGGGAAAGGAGTTGATAGAAATTAAAAAACGCATCGAACAGTTGGAGAAGCAAATGAAAACTTACCTACATCCGATCATAATTCCGATGGGTCGCAAGACTAGTGAAGAAAGTAACAGAAATATGGGATGCACCACAAAAAATTTAAAGCAATCAGAGATAATCGGCTTGATAGAGGACACAGAAAATATAAAACAATGGATTGTCCCCATAAACGGAGAGCAAAATCGAATTGGAATTGTGGGGATGGGTGGTGTGGGTAAAACAACTATTGCTCAGAAGATCTTCTATGATGAACAAGTTGGCAACCGCTTTGAGAAGAGGATTTGGGTGTCGATGTCTCAAAAATTTGATGTGAGAGATGTTATGAGGAGTATATTGGAACAATTGGGAGAGGATGAGATTAGATCTGCTCGAGGTGATCAATTGATCAAAATTCATCAAGCACTCCAAAATGAGACTTATCTCATTGTGATGGATGATGTATGGAGCACCGAAGGTTGGTGGGATCAAATATCCGAGGGCCTACCAAAAGGGGAAGGATGTAGTGGTTGCATCATAATCACAACAAGAAAAAAAGAAGTTGTTAAAAGCATGGGAGTTGTGAAAGAACGGATTCACCGACCAAAAGTTCTTGATGTAAATGAGAGTTGGTTATTATTCCACAAAGTTGTGTCTTCGGCAAGCAGAGACAAGCGTTTGAATTGTCATTTGGAAGAAATTGGGAAGGAAATTGTGAAGAAATGTGGTGGTCTTCCACTAGCAATCATGAGAATAGGAAAATTTCTGTCGACAAAAGGCGAATCCCTTGCCGAGTGGAAAAAGATTGACAATGATTTTCACAATATGTTGGCAAATGAAAGAGACCGTTTTTCACTAATGGCATCTCTACAACGGAGCTATGATGATCTTCCGGCTCATCTAAAATATTGCATCCTATGTTTCTCTATTTATCCCGAAGAATATGAGATCAATGCCGAACAGTTGGTATGTTGGTGGGTCGCAGAAGGTTTCGTCAGTGGAAATGACACTAAAACTGCTTTAGAATTGGCCTTTGACTGCTTATCGGAACTGATTAGTAGATGCCTAGTTGAAGTTGTGAATCAGAGGGGTTATGATGGAAGAGTCTACAGCTGCAAAATGCACAAAATTGTACGGGATATGATCATTAGAATGGCCAAAAAAGAGGCATTTTGTTGCTTTGATCAAAGAAACAGGCAAGTATTTGATGTAAATTCTCTCCATTTGGGTTTTACAAGTGAAACTAATGTGAATCCACTGAAAAAAAGTAATTCAAAGCTACGGGCCTTGCTAGGCTTTCAGTTCAATTTCTGTTGGAACAGTGAATTGGCGACAGTAAAGTCTCTCAGAGTGTTGGATCTTTCACACAATAAGCTAAAAGGTTTTAATATCAAGGATTTATTAGACTGGATCATATCCCAAAAACGGCTAGCATATCTGAACCTGCAAGGAGTTGATGGACTGAAAGAGCTGCCAAATTCGATCAACGAACTCCGAAACCTTCAATTTTTGGTCTTGAGCGAGTGCAATGCCCTAGAAAGGCTTCCTCCTTCTATCACAAGTTTACAAAAGCTTACAGTATTGGACATCAGGAATTGCTCTTCTCTTCAAAACCTTCCTCAGGGATTGGGGAAACTCTCCAATCTTCAAGTGTTATCCGGATTCAAGCTACCAAGTCCAGGTTACAATGGCTGTTGCCTTGGTGAGCTCAAGGGGTTGAATCAACTCAGAATCTTACGAATAAACATTAGTGGGAGAGATGAAGTTGGAGAGCATGAACTTGATGTCCTGTCACATCTCCATCAACTTCAGGTTTTATCATTCGGCACAAAAGATTGTGTGAATAAAAAGATTCTACAAAAGCTGGATAAGCTTTGTCCACCCCCACATCTGCAAGAGCTTGATATTCAGTGCTACAATGGAGACGTTCTTCCAAAATGGGTCAATCCTTCATCCCTTCCCGAGCTCATATATCTTTGTATCAAGAATGGTGAAGTACATCGCATGAGTCCTGACTTCTATGGTAGTATGGACGGAACTTGGAAAATTGAAGGCCTATGTTTGAAGAAGTTGCCAAAATTGCACGTGGAGTTAGAGATTTTGCGGGGCGTGATGCCGTTATTAAGGTATGAGGAAGTTCACGACTGTCCTATGTTGCAGTCATCATCTGCTTGTCAAGTTGACAACCATGACATCGAGAGGAAAAAAGCGGAAGAGATTGAAGATGGAACGATTGAGAACAAAAATGAGGAAAAGAGTGAATACGAATATTCCTTTGAGGAAGTTCACGACTGTCCTATGTTGCAGTCATCATCTGCTTGTCAAGTTGACAACTGTGACGTCGAGAGGAAAGAAACAGAAGAGATTGAAGATGGAGCGATTGAGAACAAGAATGAGGAAAAGAGTGAATACGAATATTCCTTTGAGGAAGTTCACGACTGTCCTATGTTGCAGTCATCATCTGCTTGTCAAGTTGACAACCGTGACGTCGAGAAGAAAGAAGCGGAAGAGATTGAAGATGGAATGATTGAGAACAAGAATGAGGAAAAGACTGAATACAAATATTCCTTTGAGGAAGAAAGCGAAGACGAGTTTTCCTCTGAATGGCCATATTATGAGGAGTATATGCCTACTACTCCCACAAAAACAACTGCTTCTTTGATAGGTATGAGTTTGAATGATTTCCAATATATTTTCTCGTTGTGTGCTTGTCTCAAATTTGGCTTAGTTAATACCTTTCTTTAACACTTACCGCTTGAAACAGGACCTGTAGACATAGATTCGATTAGAGGATCTATCACTTACAAACAGATAGTAGAAGGTACTCGAAATTTCAGCCCAGTGATGGAGATTGGTAGAGGAGGTTCTGGGACAGTTTATAAGGTTTTCTATCCGTGGAAGCATAAATCTCTTTGAATTTTTCAATTGCTACATTATATGCCAAAAATGTTGTTGTATAACTTGAATGCAGGCTGAACTGCAAGATGGGAGTGTAGTCGCAGTGAAGAGGATTTCACAAAGCTCAAAGCAAGGAACCCATGTATTCATTAATGAAGCAGCTTTCCTTTCTTCCTTGAAACATCGAAATCTTGTCCGACTTTTGGGATGGTGTTCAACTGATGGCAATCGTCGAGGCCTCTTCTCCAAGATTTTGGGTCGGCGAAAAAAATCGTATTTAGCAAATGATGAATATTTTCTAATATACGAGTACATGGAAAATGGTTCCCTCGCTCTTTTATTTGGTAATCCAGAACAGCCTATCTATGATTTGTCTAAATACACCATATTTTTTTCTTTTAGAAAATTTTAGCGTCCCATGGCATTGGTCTCACATGAACCAATGAGATAGTGATGTGGGAAAACAGATACAGATTACTGAAACAATTGGTTTTCCTTTACTCTTACTTTTTTATTTTTCAAAAACGGAAATTGATTCCTTCTATAGCCTATATCTCTTTCACATGTCGCGATCTCATCTGTTGTATCCAATGATGTTGGACCCTACAAGAACGTGTTTTTTTTCTTTTTTTTGCTTTCAGGAAATGGAATGAGTAGAGATTGGGATCTTACTGGTGCAGATTTAGCATATAAGTGGAAATTTGATTGGAAACTTGATTGGAAAACAAGGCATAAGATTTGCCTCGGAGTAGCAAAGGGTTTAGCTTACCTCCATGACGGAGTGAGCATGAAGATTGTTCATAGGGATATCAAACCTAGCAATATTCTGCTTGATGGAAGTTTCAATGCTAAGATATCTGATTTGGGATTGGCTAGGGCATATGATGGCGAAGCCGGACTAAGAACCGGAATTATTGGAACAAGGTAAATAACCAAACCTTCTCTTACCATATCTTTCACAGGGATATCAAGATTTATGATTGCCCCAATCTATTTTATATTATAATTTATGGTTTTGCAGGGGATACATGGCACCTGAGTATCTAATGCATGGTATCGCAACAGTAAAGGCAGATGTTTATGGCTTTGGAATTGTCACTCTAGAAATTGTCAGTGGGGAGAGATATATTATTGATTTCAATCGAAATGGCAACTTTGAGCACCGTTTGGGCAAGGTACTAAACTTAAAACTCTCCCTAGATTTTGTTAGTGGAAGGATTAAAATTGATTCGACATGGTTGATTTTGCGAAAATTCGCCCTCTTAGAGAAATTTGAAGAATTATTGTTAAAGTTTGTTAAATCTATATAATAAAACACAACTGTAGATCCTACTTTGTTATAATTTTGTGGGAATAAATGTCGTACTCCATCTACAGTGGAGAGAGGTTCAAACTATCAATCTTTATTGTTTGTTCTCTTCACCCCATTCAACTTTATTGCTTTTCCTCTCCTCCCCCTTTCATTAATATCCCTTTAATTTTACTATCTTCCTCTTTTACCCCCCTTTTCACTAATACCCCTCTAACTTTTCTATCTTTCCTCTTTTAACCCACTTTATTGTCTTTTCTCATCTCTCCCTTTCTTAACAATGGCTCACCAACTTTATTATTTTTCTTCTTTTACCCTTTAATCTCAAAATTTTGTACAAATAGCCCTCCAACTTTATTATTTTTCCGTTCCTTAACCCCGGTATGGGCGAACTTTAGTACACTCATATCTTGGGAAATGATATTATAAGCATGACAACAACAACACTCCTCATACCAAAAAATAAAAAAACAAGTTGGAGTACAGTGCATAAGATGAATATCATTTGCACATTTTAATACAAAGTATTTAAGGATTTGAGTAGTGGAACAAAATAGTGGTCATTATAACAAGAAGGCATGGGACCAATTCCAATTTTTGGAAAAATAGAACTGATCTATTTGAAAGCCATTTTATTGCTTGTAATGGCCATTATGTACAAGAGTAATGATAAGTGGTTAGTATAACAGTTCAAACAGTTTACGAGCTTAAATAATGATATTATTTTAACAATTATTATTATTATTTTTTTAATTTATAGCACTTTCTTTTACAGGTATTTTCATAATTTCGAATTTCAAATATGATTTTCAAATTTTTTGTGTGAAACATGTTATTTCAAACATGATTTAGTATTATCTGTTGGCCCCACCTGAAAATTCCCAACAAATGATATGAAGCCAAATCTTCCATGTGTTGGGTTTGAATGTAGATAGGAGTGGAGCCAGGATTTTATCGTAGTGGGGCAAACAATAGTTGATGGTACAATTGAAGAGCTTGAAGATGAATAGTCATAGATTTTTGGTTGGAAGTTGAAGAAAAGGATATTTAGGTCTTTTTCAATTAGTCTATGAGAGAAGGCACAATCAAGAGGCAATGTCATCTTAAAAAACTGAAAAGGGGGGGCAAATGAGGGATGTAGTCCGTCAGTTGAAAATACAGGTTATCACAAAGTTCTGTGGGGGCAACTGCCCCCATAGGCTCCTTACTAGCTCTGCTCCTGTATGTAGACAGACATTGGTTTTGTGCACTTTCCTTAAAGATGCACACCTTAAGGAAACAACAGTTTCATGAAGAACACTTTTTTGGTACTAATAGATGAACAACGAAAATATAAATATAGAAAAGGAAACTCGATCTGTGACTCCACCATTGTCACATAGCGTCACCATGTTACATAAGCTACCTTGGTTATAAATAATAACATTTGAGTAAATATAATTCATTTTACATCTTTGTTTTTTATTGCCTAATATTTTTATTTATTTAATTCTTATTATTCTAGACTTTGGTAAGAACATTTGCTCTAAAAGGCCAAAAAATATGAAAGAAATATTTGTGCATTCAAAGTTCAAACATTTGTAATATTGATGTAACATAAATTTCTGAGTGAACATGAAATTGAAAAGAAGTACGATTTTCATTGTGGAACAACTTCACAATATGCAAGCCCAGGAGCATTTGGTCATAACTTTGACTCTTTCAGGTTTTCAATCGACATTGTTTGATGTAATAGTTGTTTTCACCAAGGAAACTCTCAAAAACAAGAAAATGTTGAAAGAAACAGGGTATAACTGTTTAAAACACATCAATTTTAACATTTGGACTTCGAATTAATTTGATCAATATATTAAGAGTAAATTACATTTCTCCAGGTCAGAAATCAATGAAATTCGTAAAATTATTTTTACTAGTTTGTATGTCACACTTCCTAATTTGGCAAGTTAACGCAATGTACTAAGGTTAAGACAGCACAACTCATTATATTGCTGGATATGTATGTACTGATCAAATACCTGTATGGTGTGAGACTGTAGGCCTATGTCTTGGCTAAGGAGGGGAGGCTTCTGGATATGGTTGATTCAACTATCTTATCTGAACCAGACTTTCCGGAGGAAGAAGCGAAAACGGTGTTGGAATTAGCAATGTTGTGCACTAAGAGGTCCCCCAAACTCAGGCCTACAATGTCTGAAGTGGTGAGCATTCTTGAAGGCAAAGCCAAAATACCCTTCTCAACGGATGCCTGTGGTAGTTCTTCTCGCTCTGCTGAAATCCCCAGCACTTCCAAGGTACGGATATCTAATACCTTTTTTTGCCTATCGTGGTCCCCCCCCCCCCCTCCCTGCTCGGGTGAGACTAATCCCATGATCACCCGCATCGCCTCCTCGGAAAGTCCTACATGCAACTGGTTGAGTCAAGGATCAACTGGACCCTGGAGGTTGACCCCAAGGAATTCATTGTTGCCACCAACTCCTTGGGGCTCGTATATCTAAGGCCTGAGTTGTAAATAGAGGCATGAAATATAGCTCTCCCCTATTTGGCTCCTTATTTTGGTTTTATATGTGGTGTGGTGTTTCACCTCTCCTTAATCACCCCAACTTAGTAAAGGCAACAGACAGTATTGTGCTTCTATTGGTCTGCATAATGTATGATGCATGCTTTCAACTATCTGTCCCTATTGATAATGTATGAATTTGTGCTTCTGTTTTATACCTTTGAATCTTATAGGAACGATGATAGGCCTTGCTCGAATTGCTCAGTGCATGTATCAATATGGAGATGGCACGGTGTTCCAGATCAAGAGACAAAGGATCGAGTCTTTTCATTATTGGTTGAGCCAATTTCACTATTGGAATGATAGAACCTCATGGTAGTCTTGATGTTGCTTGTTTAATCATAATTTCTATATATTTACTTTAATATTCAGTTAAACCCAAAAGGTGCATTGTCTGTGTGCTGGTTTTCATTTAAGAGACCAATTGGCACTAATATATGTGCGTATCGCATCTTATGTACACACCTTTTGAAATAATATTATATTATGTGTGAGCTGTATTGAATTTGTAATATATTTTCCCAAGACTACAAGTCATGCAAGTTTTATCCTCCCAACACCGAATTATTGTGCATGTTTACATCCATGAGTTGCCAGTCCATTATTTCTGAGTATTTGAAAAATAAATACATTGGTTTTGTGTAAATTTTCTTTAGAAAATGTGATGTTCACCAAATGTCAAAACATATTTTTGTGGATAAAAAAAAAGAGAAAAACCTACTCTGAGTATCTGTATAATAAAAATGAGAGGGGACCCACATTTGAACATCCTTAGAGACCACACATTTTCATTGGTCTATGTGTATTTAAAATCCTCTCAACGTGGGTAAAATGTACATATTTTTGTAAATTTGGATGCCCTGCACATGGGCCAATGAGAATGTGGGGTCTTTAAAAACGTAATCATGATAAAACACAATGGTGGGTCCTACTCTCGGTCACAAAATTTTGCAACCATATATAAATCATGATTGAAGGTCTCAAAGCACATCACAAATTTGACCTCCATCATGGCCCCTCAAACAAGTAAGAAAACATAAAAAAAAAGTAGATTTCAGATCACTAAGGAATCTGGTGATATCCAAATGAGACTTAATTAATGGGGCAACCCTTTTCCTTTTATTTTTCCTATCCATTATATATTGATTCCGCTTCCTGATTATACATAAATGATCGGTCTCCAAATGTGAGCATATAATCCTTTTTTTTCTTTATTGATAGATACCATCACATCACTTTCTTTGTACCTTCTTAAAGATCTACCCTGGGATTGTTGAGTAAATGTCTTGTTTTCTGTTATGCTATGCAGAAAAGGTCAATGATGTAATATTTTCTTAAGGGACTTTCTGTTTTGGGGTGTTTTACTTATTTTGATAACTCTTGATTATATAAATAGAGATCTTTATACAGTAAAACTTAAGAGAGAAAATAGTGATTGTTCTTATTTTATTATGTAGATGTAGGCAAAATCATATAAATCCTTGTATTTTGTGCGATTGTGTTATCTTTGTTATTGCAATTTTTTCACAAGGATTATTTTGTAACATTGATGTTAGATCATATATCTAACTTCCCATAATGGAGATGTACATAATGCTATATATCTATTACATCATCACCTCTTACAATTGGAATATCAATAGCTAAATAGTTTCGCATATTGAATTTCTTTAAAAAAAATTCGATATATATCTTTTGAGACAAACTCTACCATTTATCAAGATTGGTTTCAAATTATCTAATCATTATAGTTACCTCACCCATATCTTTTATTATGAAGTTTCTACTGAAAATATCCAGTCTTGTGCAATAAACCTAAATCATTACCAATGAGCAAGTTATCGTCTTAATCAAAATATACTTACTATCACTGATTTTTAGATATAAATACTGATTAATAATATTTTCCTTACATCTAAAAGAGATTATGGTGTCATTATGTTTAAGGTAAAGCTGTTGAAAAGTTTATTTAAGACTATACATAGACTTTTTAAGATTTTATACCTAGTGTTTCCTTTATATTTTGAGAAGCTCCAAAGGTTGCTCAATACAGAATTTTCCTTTTTTAATTCCCATTAAAAAAATAATTTTGACATCCTTATCCTATAAAATTATGATTCTGAATTAATCATTCTTAGATAATAGCGAACATGTATCTCTTTAATCAATGCCTACTTTTTTAAGTGAAATACTTGGCCACAAGTCTACTTTTACATCGTTCATATTGCCTTTAGTATCTTACTTTGTATTGTTGGGTGAAAAATGCTCATCATATTTGTAAGGTGATTCTTATCAAGTATAAGAACAATTAATGGTATTATGACCTAAGACAGAAAATGCTAAGTGCCCTATGAACGTCCAAGTTGGTCTCCAATCAGAACGATCTAACATCATCAGCTTACGATCGAAAGGCAAAAAAGATTCTCTAGGGCCTCATATGACCAAGTATGAACCCTGAAGCCAGAGAAAGGGTTCAATCACAATCACAATCACAATCACAAGAGGATGAAATGATCACTCCCATACGTTTCATCAAATTAATATCTAATTTGTTTGCTAACCCAAATCTTCTAACTAGTCATGCATTCTTGTTATAATAGCTTCTCCACCACACAAGGTCATAATCAGTGTTCTACTACTCTCATCGTATATGAGGTCATGATCGACAAGGCGAATACTAAATGTAATGGAAGGTAGGGTGCACAATAATATATTAATATGATCAGTCACCCTGATTCCCTGATTATATGTCGGTGCATAAATTCGTGGATCCCCCCTTATCCATTACTATTATTATTATTGGATAAATTTCTTCTCTGTTTCGTTTTTTATCCCTTACCTACAAATTTTCACTCCAATGATTTACACGTGGTATTACAAAGGATGAATTTCAAATTTTGGCAAAAATGTAAGGCCATGAAATAAATTTAAAACACCATGTGGCTGATAACAAGAAGGCTTCCTTCAAATTTTGAAGCGGGACTGGCCGCTTCAAAGTTGGACTCCATTGCGACACTATGGCCCAATCTAAATTAGAGTTGGTGGCTGAAAATTGACCACATACCCAACTTCCTATATTTCCAATTTTATTTTAATTAAAACACCTAGTTTCGGAAAGTTGTAAATCATCAGCTCTTCGTGATTATTATTCTTTTATAGCTCGTGGAAAAGACCTATACAAGAAGATAAATAATATATTAGACAAATCATGCTAGTGACCCATGGATTTGTATGTGCTACCAGGGGCGGAACCAGGATTTTCTTGTAGTAGAGGCAAACTATGATTAGTTGTATAGTTGAAGAACTTGAATGGAGGGAAGTGAGGGTGTGGGGGCAAATGGAACATGTAATTAGTTAAAAATATAGGGGTGTGTCAAAGTTCTGTGGGGGCAATTGCCCCCACCAGCTCCTTAGTAACTCCGCCCCTGTGTGCTACTCAATCTTGGAGGGAAAACGAACCGTGGAGGATATTTTTTATTGAGCACCAAAGGAGGACACATGATGCTTAGGGATTTGATTGAGGTATATAGATCCAAGCCAATTCATTCAAGGATAAGCTCGATGGTTCGGCCACAAATCAATCATGGGTTCGGATCTCAGTTGATCGAGAAAATATTGGATCAATGACACATAGTAGAACCATTTTATTAATCCAAATCCTTAAAAATCAGGGATTAGATTAAAAGTGATAAAAATTTTGGTGAAAGAAAGTCCCAATGAAAAAGGAATGTATGAGTACGAAATATTTGTTAGATACCCCCTAAATCACCAATTAAGATCTACCTTCTAAATTGGATAAGGGTAAAATCAATAATAAAATCTAAAAGGATCCTAGAATTTCATTTAAATAAATACAAGAACATATGTACTAAAAGATTTGAATTCTTCCCATCTGAATTTTATATTATTTTTGTATTAAGGTTCTAACTTCAACATTAAAGAGGTTGTTGTAAGTACACAAAAAATATAAGGAGTGGAGATCACGAGACATCGTTACAAATCTCAAGGTAGTGAAGTTTTTGCATCTACACAAACCTCATTGAAAGACCTACAATGTACCACATAATTACATTTTAAATTGACAAATAATTGGAATGGGAGTTCTCTAGAACTCTAGCTTGAATACTCACTCACATGCACTCAATTACTAGATTTACTATTACCTCGCAATGTAACTAAACTTCAAAACTTCAACTCCCAAGAATACAACTCTCCAAACCAAACAAACTCATGGTTTTCTTAAAGCACAATGGGACTTGTTAAATCTCTTAACAAGATTAACCTACCAAAGAAAAATAATAATAATTAAAGGTAATTTATCAAAACAATAAAATTTGAAATGAATAGTGTTTCGATAACAAAAATACACATCTCATGTTTAAGTAAACAAATAGAAGTATAATTGTTTTATTATAGAGTGATGAAATAAACTAAATCTTAAAGGGAGCTATCACTATACTAAAAATTTCACTATACATTTTTCTTGTAGCTCTTGTTCCACAGCTCATAGAACATCACATTGAAGAAAAATAACCACTTCGTCCTCTTGTGCTCTAGTTTAGATTAGATTTGAAATAATTAAGTTTTTGAAAATGGATGGTCACTAAACTCCTAAATTCAAATAATTAGACGAAGTCGTATTGATGATGTGGCACACCCAACCTTTGATAATAGATAAAAGGGCAGTAGGAAAAATTGGCTACATAGGATTTGCTCGAAGCTGAGATAGTGTCACGTTGGAAACAAAAAAATAAAAGAAATATTTCTTTAAGTTCATTGAAAGCTTTAAAATAGATAGTTGCTGAACTTCCTAATTTATAAGGTTAGACTTTACTGTTTTGTCATGTGGCCCTCTCTCAAACATGGTTTTTAAACTCGTCCGAGACCGAGATGTGTCGCTCGAGTTAACTCGGTATCGCAGCCTAACGAGACCAACTCACAATGAGTCATGAAACGACCGCGTATCGTGAATTATGCGAGTCGTCTTGGACGATATTTTCTCAAAACTCATCCGAGACGAACGAGATATTCGAGACATTACAGTTTTTTCATTAACTCGCGAGACAAACGAGTTGACTCGAACGAGATTTTGAAAATCTCGTCCGAGTTAACTGAATTTAGATTTTCAAAACTAAATGTAAAGTTTATATTTAGGTGCAAATGGATACGGATGGAAAATTATAATTGGTTCGGTTTTGGATCAAATCTATTTTTTGATAAATATCTAAAGGACCAGTATCCTTAATCCTTTTGCCCTTGATGGGTTGGGTTTGATCCGATCCATTGGCAATCTTAGCGGAATGACTTCCGATTCAATAAGAAATCTGAACCAAAAATCATATTGGATTGGTTTATGGGTAAATCATATCCAAATCCAATAATAGATGTGGATTGTGGATCAGTTTTATTGAAATCCGGTAGGAGAATCCAATTGGACCACCCTTTTTCTGATTTTAAAAACAATAATAATATTGAAGTGACCTCAAGCTTGGACCTCACATTAACACATCTAGTCATAAAAGTGTCATAGATAAAATAAAAAAAAAAGCATCTATGGCTCCTATCCACTTTCATGTCAAGATTTGTGATATGAGATCCAATCTTGAGGTCACTCTCGCACGACTCCAAAAACAAGGCCAACACAACATAGGAAAAGATGAAGCATTTTTCAAATTTAACATTCAAAACTTGAGAAGGGATAACTATGGGTGTGTTAATAAGAAAAAGATAAGTTATTTTTTCCCATATTTTAATTTTATATTTTTTTTAGGGATTCATTTTTTAATAGGAATCAATTCTGAATTTTTCCTGAATTTTTCAGATTTTTTAAATGGTTAAAAACCATTATTTCAATGTTGAACGAGACGAGATGTATCGTTCGAGTCAACTCGGTATCGGAGGTGAACGAGACGAGACCAAATACCGAGTTTAAAAACCATGCTCTCAACCGTCAAAATACTATCACGGTTAAGGCCCTGAATTAAATTAACGGATGCTAGGGATTCCCAAGGTTAACATAGGATGAGAACCACAGATTTCCTTGAGATAATCATTCTAGGGATTAGTACAATCTGTTTGATATATATATATATATATATGCAGAGAGAGAGAGAGAGAGAGAGAGAGTTCATGGTGGGGTTGATATATATCTATATATATGCAGAGAGAGAGAGAGAGAGAGAGAGTTCATGGTGGAGTTGGTTAACCAAATAACCATATTTGTCAATACAATGGCGCTGAAGCTTAATTACTTCCAAACACTTCTACCTTCATCTTTCACTCTCTTTGCACCTAGATTTTTTCCATTGAGACCTCCTTTAAGCAGCTCTGGCACGACTCCTCGGCATATCCATTGCCTTCCAATCACTCAAACATGTGTTCCAATGGTTTCTAGACGATTGGCTAACTACCAACCCAGCATTTGGGATTTTGATTTTATTCAGTCATTAAAGAGTGATTACAAAGTGACTACAGTATTCGATATTGTTTAATTAATTTGTTGTCTCTATTCTAGTTTTATTAATTTTAGCTATTAAATGATCATACTGTACTGATTCTAGCTACCTTAATTCCACAGATGGAGATGTATGAGAGAAGAGCCAAGAAGGTGGAGGATACAAGGTGTATGATCAATGCTGAAGATGTGGGACTGTTAGATCGGCTAGAGCTGATTGATGAAATTGGAAGACTAGGATTGGGGTACCTGTTCGAGAAGGACATTAAGAGAACGTTGGATGTCATAGCTACCGAGAACAATAATGATGGAGTGGAGGAGAGTCTCCATGGCATGGCACTTCGCTTTCGTCTACTTAGACAATATGGGTATGAGATATCCCAAGGTATTAGTCCTTATCCCTCAAATTTCAATTATCTAGCTAAGATGATGTTAAATTTAAGACTAATCAGAATCAGTGATTGAGGCAAAAACTTGTCAAATTGGTCAGACCTAAGAGAAGAGCTTGTAAGTTTGATGTCCTCTAGAAGAATTAGGACTTGTAGAGTTCCAATTTGCTGTTAATGAATCAATGGCATGATGCCACATGTATTAAAATTATTAAAAAAATCGAACTTCTAACTTCTCAAAAAATTTCTCCCTATACTTTTTCTCCGCCAACCAATCACACTTGCTTTTTTCAATACACGTGGCGTCGTACCATTGATTCATCAGCTTAGGATAGGAATTTCTTAACAGCGAATTCCTACTCAGCCTTGTGAGCTTGGATCAAATATTTGGAAGATGCTTTGTCTTTAAACAAGAGCTTGTGAGTTTGATCTCCTCCGAGTCTTAATGGGGAAATCATCCAAGCTCTATGATGACCTCACTTAGAGATTTATAGACGCAGGATTAGAGTAACTTTTGGGTTTAAAAAAAAATATATATTTTTTTACTCATGAAGACTGACTCATGAAAAAAACACATGATGCCAACCGGGTAAACATAAAATCTATTGGTTAAGATTTATCTTCAAATTAAGTATCATCAAGATTTGTGTTCTCTAGTAACATATGAATCCCGACAATTGGATTCATGTTTATACATTTGAGATCATATGTTTTCTCATGAGTCATCGGAGCCCAACAACCCATTTTTTGTAGTGAACTAAAGACATTGGTTTTTAAAATAAACAGATGTCTCTTTGGCTAGTTTTAGATGACAATTTTCACAAAATTTCTTTTCATGAAGTGCATTTTAACTTACAGTGAATGACTGATCTTCTATAAAAATTAGCTTTATATGTACCATTGTAGACACTGGTCACTTTGGGTAAGAGATTCCCAATGATGAGCCATGCTCCAAGAGATCACTTTTAGCATCAAGTCTAACTTTGAAGCAGGCAGGTCACTTCAAAATTTTGGAGGAACCTACCCTCTTCGTTACAAGATGTGTGGCGTTTTGAAATTATCTCATGCCCCTACATTTCTGTCAAAATTTAGAAAACTGCCTTAAAATGCCACGTGTAATTCAATGGAGAGTATTTCTTCAAAATTTTGATGCGGCCCAACCACTTCAAAGATTTTTCCTTGAGCATTCCTTGAAGCAATCTATGAGATAAGGCCAACCACGCCAACATCAGAGCGATAAAGTGTTGGATTTTAGTCAAAATGACCGACTTATCCTTGTATATCTCAAAACGCCATTTAATGTCTAAAATACTTCACTGACAAAAGATAAAAAGATAAATTAAAAAAAAAAAGTCCCAAAATACTTCTTTAGACCCTGAGCAGCACTTGGAATTCTTTTTGAAGTCTGAAATTCATAAAAATAAAAATAATAAATTTGGTAGCCTATCTGATTAGACAACACCCAATAATTACTAACTACCACCAAACCAACTCAATTTGGTCTTCAGCTCATAAAGGAAGCTTGGCCCCATTCCATCATACAATAAAAAACCCCATATCATAAGTAGAGAAAAAAAGTCATCGTAATCCAAATCCCACTACCGAAACCTCATGTGACATCATGCGATTAATTCATCCGTTTGACACGTAAATTTATAAATAGAAAAATCTTTGTTTTATTTATTTATTTATTTTTGGTACCCTACCACCAAAAAATACTCAAGTTGGCATCTTAAAATTAACCCCACCCCCACCCCCACCCCCACCCCCAAAGAGAAACATTAGAAAACCTTTGCGAAAGACAAGAGGAACGTCCCAAAAATTCAGGGTGCGTCTCCTATATTTTTATTCCCCTAACCAATGTAAAACCTTGCCAAAACTTAGCTTCAAAAGCTTATATATATGGAAAATTACCTAATGGAGGCTGTGGAAGTGGGAGGGGTTTCTTTCTAAACAGTCCTTGACTTTGGAAGGGTATTTTGATAGGCCTATTTAGTAAAATTTTGTATATCTAAATGGTCCTTAATATTTGGGGTATTAAGACTACCATTTTTCTCATCTTATTCACATATTTTGGTTTTTTAATTGCGATTGAAATCATTTCCAATGATTTTTTATGATTAATGATCAAGAGAGAATGACACCCTTAATTTTGAACTTTTAGATGTATTTTCATTTTTTTTTTTTTTTGATGATTTATAACTAGAAAAGATGAAAAAAGTTAGGATCTTATATTTTTTGAAGATTTTGTTCTAACGTTTGATTCGAGTATCAATTTCTCAAATATAATACGCATTTTGGGTATTTTGAAAAGATCCATAATGTCGGGGTAAAAAAAATCAAATAAAAACACAAAAATAAAAAAATAAAAAATAAAGATCTGAATCACATTTGGAATGTCGAGATCACCATTTTTTATTGTCAAGATCAACAATTTTTTTTTTTGTTGAGATCAATTCTTTCACTATCAAAATCAACATTTTTTATTGTCGCAATCAACATTTCTTAACAAAAAATAAAAGAAAATACTGTTAAATTAGGAGGAGATATGTCAACAAAAAACAGAAGTAAAAAAAAAAAAAAAAAATTGCTCGCAAGAGGAGTAATGGAGGGTTCTTTCCCTTCCATTCAAGACCCAATCCTACACAATTTCTCAGAAAAAAAATAAAAAATAAAAAACCGAACGAAGACTTATTTTGACTCTTTGATTGGTATTGTAATTTAAGAAAAAACACATAACTAAATAAAAATAGAAAATTCCTAAGGATAAAGAAGGGAAATGATTCTCTCACTCCCCCACAGCATACTCAAAATATTCTCCTGATGTGACTTGTGTTAGAAACATAGATTTGTTTGCCTCTGGCGTACACAACTGTAGGGCTATCAACGGATGCTTATCGGTATGGATACAACAATATCCGAACTTGAATCTGAATCCGACGGATGTTCTAAAACTCAATCCGAATTCGAATCCAATTATCTTATCGGATATCGGATAATATCTGATTAGAATTCAAATAATTTGTATATATATATATATATTAAAAAAAACATAATTTTTCCTTTTCCAACTAATTTTTCATTATTAAAAAAATTTATTATATATTATTATATTATTTATATAAAAATTAATCAAATAAAATAATATATATCATATATTATTTTGAATAAGATATTATCTGATTCGAAATGTTAATCTCTAAATCCGTATTTGATAAGGATTCAAATATGTAAAACTACCTGAATTCAAATCCGATATCCGAAATTTTCGGATAATATCCGATTTTTCGAATTCGAAATTGAATTGGATTTGAATTTTCGACTATCCATTGACACCCCTACATAGATTGCACATATTTATAGGGATGTGCATATGTGTATCCCGAGGAAAGAAATCTTTGGTTTTAGCACATGCCATGCCAAGAGAGTATTTTGAGTATGCCACATGGGGGAGTCGGATTATCATGACTCGATAAATAACTTGAAAGCTGAAATTGCCAAAAATAATACTAGAACTTGATAAATTTGGAGGTCCAACTCAAAACCATTTGGTAATGAGTGGAGAGGCCAGGAGTTTATAAGGATAGAGACAAGGCAATGACTGTCCCATGTGGGACTAAACTCAGCACATCCCTTCACATGTGGACCGGACTAGGCCAAAACACGTGGAGATATGAATTGGTAATGTGAAGGAGAGAAAGACTCGCTCTGATACCAAGATAAATTTGGGACAGTTGCTTTTGAGCTTATCATGGTCACACACACAAATAACAACAACATCAATAATAATCTTGTTTTATCCTTAGAGTAGAGAAATTCATCTTCTCATCCCAAATAGGTTGGATCCATCTCGTCGATTTGCAATCATCAACAAGCCATTTTCTTGATACGGACATAATTCCACAACCCCCCAATCCAAATTGATTCCTCATTTTCTTTAGGATTCCTATTCTTATTGGAATCCCAATTATTTCAACAATTAGAGCACCTTCGAAAAAAGGTTCTACGGTTACCCTACAAAGCACAACCTATCTGAGATCACATAGATATTATATAGCATTAAAAATGGAAATGTTAATAAAAATTCACCACTATAAAATATTTATAACCAATTATGAAATGCTTCAACAAATAAAATTTAAATATCAAATTATTATTATTATTACTTTGCTAATTTAACTATTTTCTTAACTATTTGTGCTAAGAAAGGTATTACAGAAGAGTTCATTGCTTAAAAAATAATGTAACTAGGTTGATGCATTTTTAAAACTATGCTTATATATTAATCTTCTAGATGAATATTAAATTTTCTTTTATATTTTTTGAAAATAGTGTCACATCTATGATTCATTATCTTGATCTAGTAATAAAATTACATTTTTATGAGTGACAGACGTTTTTAATTGCTTCAAGGACGAGACAGGTAGTTTCAAAGCAAGTCTTTGTGAAGATGTTAAAGGAATGTCGAGTTTATATGAAGCATCTTACCTTGCCTTAGAAGGAGAAAATATCTTAGATGAGGCCAATAATTTTACAAGTAGACATCTAGAGAATATCAGGGGAGCCATAGTCCCAAGCGTTGCTAAACAAGTGAGACACTTCTTGGAGCTTCCCTTGCATTGGAGGATGCTGAGATTAGAGGCAAGATGGTACATTGAAGTGTGCAAGAGTGAAGATTACAGCCATCCTGATCTACTCGAACTGGCAACATTGGATTTCAATATGGTGCAAGCAATGCACGAAAAAGATTTGAAAGAAGTGTCAAGGCAATGACACGCAAATATAATCAAAATTTATTCTTGTTGGTCGTTTTGATCCAAGTTCATTTGAGGGGCATTTTTTTTCTTTTATAAATTTCAGTTGGTGGAGGGATCTCGGTGTGGGCTCCCACTCTGAGTTGAGGTTTGCTCGAGATCGATTGATGGAGTGCTTTTTATGGACTATTGGAGTGATTTTCGATCCTCAATTTGATAATTGTAGGAAAGGGCTTACAAAACTCAATTGCTTGATAACAACAATTGATGATGTTTATGACGTCTACGGTTTCCTGGATGAACTCGAGCTCCTGACTGATGTCGTTGAGAGGTTGGTAGGAGTAATGTGCTAATTAGTTAACATGCCATGTTATTATTCTAAGTATTCTTCATGTTTCATATTTTGTTGGTTATTTCTCTCAGATGGGATATTAATGCAATCGAACAACTTCCAAATTATATGAAAATATGTTTCTTATCTCTATACAACACCGTTAACGAAATGGCCTTTGACACTCTCAAAGAACAGGGTTGGAACGTCATACCATACCTAAAGAAAGCAGTATTGCTTCAATCCTTCCATTTCAATTATAATTTTCATTCTCTTGATTAATTAATTAGTTTGGCTTATATAATTAATTTATCTTTCTATTTCTCGTTTCATCGCAGTGGGCAGATTTATGCAAAGCTTACTTAGTAGAGGCAAAGTGGTATTATAACAAATACACACCAACATTGGAGGAGTACTTAAATAATGCATGGATTTCAATATCAGGGCCTGTCATACTAGTTCATGTTTTTTTCTTGGTAAAGCAAGAAATCACTAAGGAGTCATTAGAATACTTAGAGAGATATCCAGACATTATACGGTGGTCATCGATGATTCTCCGACTTTGTGATGATCTGGGAACATCAACGGTATCTAAGTCACATATTAATTTTCACATTCAATGTATATTGATTACAATACTGGATGGAATCCTTCACTGAAAATTGAACTTTTATTTCCTATTACAGGCCGAGATGGAGAGGGGTGATGTGCCAAAATCAATCCAATGTTATATGCATGAAACTGGTGTTTCTGAGAAAGTTGCTCGAGCACACATTAGACAGCTAATAAACGACATGTGGAAGAAGATGAACAAAGATCGAGTAGATAATTCCCTCTTCTCCCAACATTTTATAGGAATTGCAGTAAACCTTGCTCGAATGGCTCAATGCATGTACCAATATGGAGATGGGCATGGTGTTCCAGATCGAGAGACAAAGGATCGAGTCTTCTCATTGTTGGTTGAGCCAATCTCATTGATGGAGAGATAAAAGCTACTAATCCTGATCATCCCTTTAGTAAGAATTTGTGTGTGTGGTCGTTTGTTTGGTTTGTTAATCACGCAAAGAAAATTATATGTGAAAAATGATAAAGTATAGGAGGCGTGACCCCTCCATTACACGAAGGGGTTACACAAACCAGAAACTCGTAAACCCATCAAATCTCCTACAAGATCTCTTCTCACAAATCTTGGCATTTCCTCCATAGAGTTGAACATGGATGGGTTTCTAGTGAAAGATTTTTTTCTCATAGAATTTTTCATCACAGGCTCTCCGTGCGTGCCACGTCAAGCCTAGTGAGGGTTGCTTTGTAAATTGGGGATGCCATATAGGCTCATGTGAATGGTGGATCCCGAATTCTGTAGAACTGTGAGCAAAATTTTTCTTTTCCAATCTCATGCACATAGGAAGCAATGGTGTTGGTCCCATAATTTCCCTCTCAGTAGAGATGAAGAATTGACCATGAACAATGGTTTAAACAATCTAATAACTTCATTTGACATTCATCAACAATCCAGGGGAAGTAACCACCTTTCAAAGATGTAACCAATAACAAACAGTCCTACTCAATTACCACCCATTGACCATTAATTTATATTTTCCGTTTATAAACCTTCCACGAATGGGACACCCCATGATTTTTTTAGGAGCACAAGAGGTCTCAGGCAAGGGGATCCCCTTTTTCCATTCTTGTTTATCATTGTGGCAGAAAAACTTGGGAAGATGATGGAGAGAGGGGTGGCAAATGGTTATTTCTCGGGGTTCAAAGTAGGAGAAGGCACTATTTCTATTCCACACCTTCAATTTGCATATGATACACTAGTATTCTTAGACGATTTCTATAGATCAAACAAGGAGATTAGGTGGTTTATTATGTTGTTTTGAAGCGGTGTCAAGCATCCCGGTAAATATGAGGAAAAACAAGATATTTTCGGTAGGTATGGTTAGATGTGTCACTCTTTTTGCAGTTTCGTTGGAATGGAAGGTTGGTAGACTACCTTCTTATTTGGGGATTTCGCTAGGGGCCCCATGTAGGAGGGTGGTAGTTTGGGATCCGATAATAGAAAGAATAGAAAGGAAACTAGCAGCGGGACAAGCTAACTCTCTCCAAAGGGGTAAATTGACTTTGATTAAAAATATGCTATCTAGTATCCCAGTCTATTTTCTCTCTGTACTCTCGATGCCCCAAAATGTGGAAATAAGACTAGATAAGATTCTTCGTAATTTTCTATGGCATGACAGAAAAGGGAGTAAAAAACATCACTTAGTCAATTGGAAATAAGTGTGCTCAGATAAGAAACACGGCGGCCTCGGTATTAGGAGACTCGAGACAATGAACATGGCTTTGAAGGGGAAGTGGCTTTGGAAGTTTGGGACTGACGTGAATAGTTTGTAGAGACAAGTTGTAGAGAGCAAGTACGGCTCGAATCAGATAGGGTGGGAAAGTAAGCCAGTTAGATATTCACATGAATGCGGGATGTGGAAAGGCATTATGAAGATCATTTCATTATTCAAAATGAGAATCAAGTTCAAAGTGGGTCAACGCAACCGGGTAAGATTCTGGGAAGATATCTGGTGTGGGAACCGTCCCCTTATAGAGGTATTTCCAACTCTGTACTCCATATCCTAAAAAAAAAGGCTCCCAATCACATCTTTCCGATGTTTGATAGAGGGAGAATAGGCATGAGAGTTTGGCTTTCGGAGAGGCATCGATGAATTGGACATTGACGAAGTTGATAGATTAGTTGATGACACTTCATGCATCGAATTGAGTACGGGCAGAGAAGATGAGAGAGTGTGGACGGCTAGTAAGGATGGTAAATTATGTCCTTCTATCACTCTTTGTGCAACAATGGAGCTACCTCATTTCCGCATGTCTCAATTTGGGGGTCGACAGTGCCAAATAAAATTGCTTTCTTTACATGGACAACGTCTTTAGGAAGGATTCAAACAATGGACTTTTTGATGCAGCGTGATCTGTACGGGGCGAGTTGTTGTGTGCTTTGTATGGATAATAGAGAATCATGGGATCATCTTCTCCTTCATTGTAAGTTTGCACATGGTATTTGGGCTCACTTCTTTAAGCTTTATGGAGTATTAACTTGCTTACCTAAAATAGTAAAGGATCTATTCGCTTGTTGGTCGACAATTGGTTTCTCATTTGGTGGCCCGATAAGGTTGTTGTGGAGTATTACACCATTTGCAATTTGTTGGGGGGGGGGGGGGGGGGTGGCTCGAGAGAAATAGGCGCATTTTTTAAGGGAAACAGAAAGATTGTATAGATACGATTATATCTATTTTGGGTCTTATTTTTTGTTGGTCCAAAGTCTATAAAGAGTTTAGAGGGATTTTCTTCGAGGACTTTCTTTATAATTGGGATGGGATTCGGTGTATTTCGTGTGAGTAACGTCTTATTTGTAAGGTTTGGCTAGGCTGGTCACCTCGACTAGCCTGGTGTTTTTTTGAATGAAATGTTATTTATCAAAAAAAAAAAAAACACATTATTTGATGCAACAACAATGAACATAAAAACAACCAGCCCTCAACATTTCATCATGCTTATATATATTAGAGTTCACCCGTACCGTATCCTTTCTCAGTGAACACAATTTTAAAATAACATCAAATTAGTGGATTTGAGGTATTATTGAAAAAATTTTAAGTTAAAAGAGTAAAAGACGAAAAATAATAAAAATAAGTTAAAGAGATAAATGAGGAAATATAGTAAAATTATAGGAGGTGAAATATAAAATAATAAAGTAAGTCCTACACAATTATAACTTAATGGGAGGATTAATTACATAAAAGTAAAAAAAAAAAAACGTTGGAAGGATATTATTAAAGAATTTTGAAGTTAAAGAGATTAGAAGATGAAAAACAATAAAAGAAGTTATAAGGGGTAAAAGAGGAAATATATTCAAGTTAGAGGAGTAAAAAAGAAAGTTGAAGGATAAAGAGAAAAAAATAATAAAATGATTAAAGTGGGTCCCACACAAGCTTGTGTCTCATAAATTACCAACTCAGTTGTATTTTATTATATAGATACATCTAATAATGCACCCACTCCCACTAAACCTAACTTGAACCATTCGTTTTCAATTTGATCTAAGAGGACATTGGCTTGGACCAATAAAACATTTTCACCTAGTCAAATTGCATCGACACTAAAATGTTGAACTTGACAATAGAAAGAAGGGGTGGATTTATAGTGGGGGCACTTGCCCCCACAAGAATTTTCGAAGTCCATGAAGTAGTGGGCTATTACGACAGATTTTAGAGTGGATAAAAAAATCTGCCACTATGGCCCCCAGAATAAAAATTTCCACTCTAATTAGTTGTCCTCACAAACAACTAATCTTTTAAGGTACATTGAGAACCACTGAAATCATCTTTAGGATTAAATCAAGTGGTTAAGGTGTTTAGTGAGTTATGTAACTACATCTATGCCTTCTCTATTTATTATCTACCTACAAGAGACCAATGTAATTGGGTTAACTTCTTTTGAAACACCATTGTTGTCTTTTGTATTTCAATTATATTGTCAGTCTTTCACCTCCCACGTGGTATATTAATTAATTTTCCCAAAATAAAATGTGAAGTGCCATAAACAACTTAACAGTTTATTAATTCTTACATTTTTAGTGTTCTTTGACTTATATTTTATGTTCATGACATGCAGCCATATAACATGCTTTCGGGCATCATACACTGAAATTGAACATACATGGATCATCTCTTCAATTTTCATATATGTCACATGCTATTTTGAATAACAATAAATTTTATTACTTATCTCTAGTATGCATAATTAGCATTATTTTACCCTAGCTGACCCCAATTGATGATCCGTCAAAATATCCAATGAATTTCAATATAGACTGTTCTTCGGTTGTTTGGGACCAATGCTTACAATCTTCTGAATCCCATGACTAGATCACTAACTCAGATCAACCTTAATTCATATTCAAAATTATACATAGTTCCTAGACATGAATTAGGAGGCCACTCCAACTGAAATAGAGGACTCGATTTGAATCCCCAGATCTAGGGGTGCCCACAGTAGTCCAATGGTTCATATTATGGTATGTGTATGGTTTAGTGATTCTGTGGCACTATTTCCGGCCCCTTAAATGACACCACATGATGAATGAAACCTAATGTTAGTTCTAGATAAGGTTAAGTTGACTTGTTCTTTGTATGTTCCAAAAGATAATTGTGCCTTTTTATTTCACGATTAGTTTATTTTTAAACGTTTCAATAAAGTATTACAATGATCTTCACGAGTACAACCTTAGATTTCATGTTTAATATTAAATTAGTATTTCATAATATTTTTTTATAAAATATGAAGTTTAGAATTATATTCAGAATCATGATAGCCTGACTACCCCACTTGGCAAACTCAATCGATTGCCCTGACATGACAAGTTCGAGAACTGTAGATTTAAGCTCCTCGAGATACATGGCTGCACTTCCCCATAAATAAATGAATCTTGAGGGAATTGTGTATCCCGAGGAGCATAGATCTATGGTTCTAGAACTTGTCACGTAAGATAGTCAATTCAGTATGTCAAGTGGGATGGTCAAATTATCACGACTCATTATTTAATGTGCACTAACGACACTAATGGACCATGGTACATGCTTAATAAATTAAAAACGTAATAATACTCCAATAGCATATCAATTTAATGTGCACTAATGACACTAATGGTCCATGGTAGATATTTAATAAATTAAAAGGGAAAATTATTTAATAATCTCTAGTGGAAAGTTTTCTTTCTAATTAGTCCTTGATTTTTAGGCGCTAAGTAAATAGTTCAATTGAAATGTCAAAATTACCCTAACCATTCAAACTCACCATTTTTATCTAAGAAGATTGGATTTTCGACATTTCAATTGAGTTTTGGAGACTTCATTCCGAATAAAAGGATTTGCAAAAGGAAGAAGAAGCCACTTTCAAGTGTTTTGAAGATGTATGTAAAAAATTAGGATTTTTCAACTCTTTTACTTCATTTTTCATAAAAATTGATCAAGGATAGTTCTTTTGGTTTGAAATCATTTACATAACTAGGTTATGTAAAGTTTTAAGCCAGTCTTTCTTGTATTTGAGTTGAAAAAATCTAAGAAAACAAAAGTGGGTGAATTTTACAGTGTCGATGTTGACAATTTTTATTTTGAGTTCAATATATTTATTGTTGAGTTTGACATTTAAAAACAAAAAAAAAAAATTGTCGACCTCACTAGTTTTAATTATTGTTGAGCTCAACAATAAAAATATTGAACTCAAAAATAAAAATTGTCGACCTCGACGATGTAAAATTCACCCGTTATCATTTTTGAAAGTTTTTCCAACTAAAATACATGGAAAGATCGACTTAAAACTTGACATAACGACTCGTGTTGATGATTTCAAAACAAATGAACTAACCTTGATCGATTTTCATCCAAAAACAAAGCAAAACAATTGAAAAATAAATTTTTATATGCATATTCAAAATGCTTGAAAATGACTTCTTCTTCCTTCTTAAATCCTTTTCATCGGAATGGAGCCTCCAAAACTTGATTGCAATGCTGAAAATCCAATCTTCTTAGATGGAAATGGTGAGTTTGAATGGTTAGGGCAATTTTAACATTTCAATCATTAAAAATGTCTATAGAACTTGATCGAAATGCTGAAAATCCAATCTTCTTGGATAAAAATGGTGACTTTGAATGGTTAGGGCAATTTTAACATTTCAATCATTAAAAATGTCTATAGTAGGATTCATGGACTGATTAGAAAAGAGGGATTTGCTAAATGGAGAGTCAAGGACTAATTAGAAAGATAATCTTTTGTCATGGACCATTAATCCCAAATTAAAAACGTGATCAAACTTTAATAACATATCATCTATGGGTTCTCCTAATTACTTATCATTTTATTCATAATTTAGTAAAATATTCCTCACCGTTCCTTGCTGTAGTGAGTTGTAAGGCTCAATGTAATTAATCTGGTTTCTTTTATTGTACAATAGATAAGTTATCTTGGACTCATCGATTAAAATAAATTAAATAATGTAAAACCCTATTTTTAGAAAGCAGCCAGAAACGTTTATAGTTATCACTTTAGATTTACATGCCCTAAACATGTTTTCATTTGAACTACTTGGAGGAAATGACCCTTATCATTTGGTGTTCTATATATATATGGGTTATGGTGAGGATTATTAATCAAAGCAACCACAGATATTATTACAATGGCTCTTAATCTCCACCTCCTAACACTCGTACCTACATCTTTCACTCCCTTTGCACCAAAAATGTTCTCTTTGAGACCTCTACAAAGCAGCACTTGCATGGCTCCTCCTCGATACGTCCATTGTGTTGCCAATGCTCGTCAAGCCTGTGATCCAACAGTTGAAAGACGATCAGCCAACTACCAACCCAGCATTTGGGATTACGATTTCGTTCAGTCGTTAAAGAGTGATTGTAAGGTGATTGCATTAGTCAATAATGTTTTATGGGGAAAATACACGGAAATGGATAAAACTTTTGGTCAAATTATGTAATTAGATTCAGTACCAGGATATAAAATTTCTTGTCAGGAATTTACCATTATACCCCTTTGATTTTAAAATGTATGGTTATCCTGACTATATTTGGCCAAAATATTTGGTTACCTCTATAATTATCCTGAATATATATATATATATATATATATATATATATATATATATATACATACATACATACATACATACATATATATATATATATATATGTATGTATGTATGTATGTATGTATGTATGTATATATATATATATATATATATATGGGAAATGTTCAACACCCTAAGTTTTACCACACACTTTAACAAACGTTTTTTGTCCTACATGGGTTAGAAGTTTTGGAATTGGCTGATTTTTGGTGAGGATGATCTCTATGATTAGAAGATCATCCTCCCAAAAAATCAGCTCATTCCGAAATGTTTAGCCCCATGTTTACACGTTGAAAAATCGTGGACCGTCCATTTTTTGTAAATCAATTTTGATGGGGTTAGAAGTTTTGGAATGAGCTGATTTTTGGTGAGGATGATCTCCTCACCATAGAGATCATTGTCACCAAAAATCAGCTCATTCCGAAACTTCTAACCCATGTAGGACAAAACGTGTTTGTTAAAGTGTGTGGTAAAACTTAGGGTGCCGAACGGGACCCTATATATATATATATATATATATGTAGAACAGCGTTCCTAAGACTCATATTGGGACTCACATTGCGACACACCGTTTTGTCTTATATGGGCAAAAATATTTGGAATGGGCTGATTTTTTGTGAGGATGATCTCTATGGTGAGGAGATCATCCTTGCCAAAAATCAGCTCATTATGAAACTTCTAGACCGTCCAATTTTTGTTGAAAAATTATAGACCGTCCAATTTTTGTAAATCAATTTTGATGGGGTTACAAGTTTTGGAATGGGATGATTTTTTGCCAGGATGATCCCCTCATCACAAAGATCATCCTCACAAAAAATCAGTCCATTCCAAATATTTTTGCCCATATAAGACAAAACACGTTGTCTATATGTGTGTTGAAATGGTTGTCCTTTATATATATATATATGGGTCAGGTTCAAAGGACAACCATTTCAACACACATATAGACAACGTGTTTTGTCTTATATGGGCAAAAATGTTTGGAATGGACTGATTTTTTGTGAGGATGATCTCTGTGATGAGGGGATCATCCTGGCAAAAAATCATCCCATTCCAAAACTTGTAACCCCATCAAAATTGATTTACAAAAATTGGACGGTCTATAATTTTTCAACAAAAATTGGACGGTCTAGAAGTTTCATAATGAGCTGATTTTTGGCAAGGATGATCTCCTCACCACAGAGATCATCCTCACAAAAAATCAGTCCATTCCAAATATTTTTGCCCATATAAGACAAAACACGTTGTCTATATGTGTGTAGAAATGGTTGTCCTTTGAACCTGACCCTATATGTATATATATATATATATATATATATATATGGGAGGCGTTCGGATGCCTCCGTTTTATCAGTTGTTTTAACAAAAGAAACCCGAGCGTTAGATATTTTTGAATCGGACGGACGAGATTGCATTTGCGTTTAAGTTATAATATATGGTTTTTTACAGCGCCATCCCTATTGTTTCTGATTATTAGTGCCACCTCCCCGAGTGAATTACAACGACAGTCTCTCTCGTCTGTTCTCTCTGTTCTCTCTCGTCTGCTCTCTCTAAACCCTCGAACGCCTCTCTCTCTCTCGCTCGCTCGCTCGCTCGCTCCGCTGAAACCCTCTATCTCTCTCCCTATATATATATATATATATATATATATATAGATTTCTCATCAAATCCATTAGACAGCAACATCTTTCATATTAGCTGCGCCTGCGCGATAACAGTTGTACACGTCAGATGCCACATGGGACTAAGATCTCCCGCCAATGACATTTTCTACTGTTTCAGCGCTTCGTATATAAAAGCACAAAACTCCACTCTTGAACTGCTCGTCTCTCTCTCTCTGCGATCAGGGCGAGTAGAGGTACACAACGCATTATCTCCCTGTTTCTGCTCGTTTTCTTGATAATCTATAGGTTCGAACAAATTCTCCTGTAAATTATCGTTTATCATGTAATTGATACTTCTACAATTTTCTTTATGACTTTGTTCTGATTTATCGGAGGAAATGAAGATCAAATCTGGATTTCTTTTTTATGTTCTGCGTTTTTGCAATTTAGTTTGTTATTGTGCTCGAATGAAACGAGCTCCGCTTTGGAAAGTAGAGCTTAGGAGAATCGAGAACACAACAAACAGACAGGTGAAGGAGAACTCTCTGTTCTTCTCTTATTTAATTGTGCCAGGGAGGTGGCACTAAATATTATAAAATAGAGGGATGGAGTTGTAAAAATCTTATAAATCTATAACTTAAACGCAAAAAACAGCGCGCTGTTTTTTAATTGTGCCAGGGAGGTGGCACTAAATACTTAAAATATAGGGATGGCGCTGTAAAAAACTCATAAATTATAACTTAAACGCAAATTCAATCTCGTCCGTCCGATTCAAAAATATCTAACGCTCGGGTTTCTTTTGTTAAAACAACTGATAAAACGGAGGCATCCGAACGCCTCCCTATATATATATATATATATATATATATATATATATATATACTAATTTTACTCTTGATTCAGCAGGGGGAGATGTTTGAGAGACGAACCCAGAAGATGGAGAATGTAAGGTGTATGATCAATGCTGAACGTGTGGGACTGTTAGATCAGTTAGAACTGATCGATGAAATTGGAAGGCTAGGATTGGGGTATCTGTTTGAGAAGGAAATCAAGAGAGCGTTGGATGTCACAGCCAATGAAAACTGCAATCTTGGCCCAGAGGAAGGTCTCTATGCCATGGCACTACGCTTTAGGCTCCTTAGACAATATGGATATGAGGTATCCCAAGGTGCTTAACTCCTATCCCTCAAGTTTTAATTATCAAGTTAAACCATAGTTTTAAATGTTAATAGTAGTTATAAAATTAATTGGCTCGAAACATGGTCGAGTCAACTCAAATGGATTTTGAGGTAACATGGTTGAAAAACTTGATGGAAGCAACTCACTGAGTCAACTCAATAGATAATTTAGTCAATTTGTCCCGCAAATTTCAAAAATAGAGTTAGAACCATGGTTTCAAAAATAGTCCGAGACAAGATTACTTGGCTATGTCATCTTGAAAATTCACCAGGTCAGATTGGAAACTTAACCGAGATAAGTCATGTACATATTAAATTTTTGTGAAGAAAAAAATAATTTTTTTATTAGTTTCAAAAATATTTCTAATTATTTAAAAATATTTATAGATTAATATAATTTTTAACTTATACAAATCCGACTGGTGAGTTGTCGACTTGACTCAGTAGAGCGGACATCTGAGTAGTGTCAAGCATTTGAGTTTTAAAATAAGGTTAAGACAATACTTAAAGTTAAATTTAAGAATACCCAATATAAAGTATTCATAAAAATGCATTATTTCAAAAATCATTAATAAATACCATTTTAATTTCATGTCTTTTGAAATTACTATGCTATATATTGTAAATAATCTAAAAGATATATAGTTCATTATTTTGATCTAATTATAGAACTACATATATGTTTATGAGATACAGATGTTTTTAGTGGCTTCAAGGATGAGTTGGGTAATTTCAAAGCAAGCCTATGTGAAGATGTTAGAGGAATGTTGGGATTGTATGAAGCTTCTCACTTTGCTTTAGAAGGGGAAATTATCTTGGATGAGGCCAAAGATTTTACAACTATTCATCTAAAGAAAATCAAGGGGTCCATAGCGCCAAACCTAGCTAAACAAGTGAATCAATCCTTGGAACTTCCCTTGCACTGGAGGATGCCGCGATTAGAAGCTAGGAGGTACATTGAAGCGTGCAAGAATGAAGATCACATCCATCCTGATCTACTTGAACTTGCAAAGTTGGATTTCAATATGGTGCAAGCAGTACACCAGAAAGATATGAGAGATTCGTCGAGGTAAGACCATACAAATCTTGATACAAATTAACAAAGTTTACGCTAATTGGATCCTTATGTATGCTCATTTTTTCTCCTTTTTCATGCATTCAGGTGGTGGAGGGATATCGGTCTAGGCTCCCATTCTGAGTTAAAATTTGCTCGAGACAGGTTGATGGAGAATTTTTTTTGGACTATAGGGATTATCTTCGACCCTCAGTTTGATTATTGTAGGAAACAAATTACAAAAGTTAATGCATTTATAACAACGATTGACGATGTTTATGATGTCTATGGTACCTTGGATGAACTTGAGCTCTTTACTGAGGCGGTTGAGAGGTTCGTATATAATTAATACATGTTGTAATTACCTAACACGCCATTTTACTGTCTTAATTAGTCATTGTAATTCAAATTTGATTGGTATTTACAGATGGGACATTAACACAATTGAACGACTTCCGAATTATATGAAGATATGTTTCTTATCTTTGTACAATACCGTTAATGAAATGGCCTATGATACTCTTAAGGAACAGGGTTGGGACATCATACCATACCTAAAGAAAGTGGTAATATTACATCTTCGATCATTTTTTTAATTCATGAGTTTATAATTTTTCTAATCATTTTTTATATTATCTCAGTGGGCGGATTTATGCAAATCTTACTTAGTGGAGGCAAAGTGGTATTACAACAAATATACACCCACACTTGATGAGTACTTAAATAATGCATTGATTTCATCATCGGGGTCTGTCATACTAGTTCACACTTTTTTCTTTGTAAATAAAGAAATAAAAAAGGAGTCATTGGAATTCTTAGAGAGATTTCCAGACCTTATACGTTGGTCATCGATGATTCTCCGACTTGCTGATGATTTGGGAACTTCTACGGTATGTAAACTACATTTTCTAACAATTCAATATATGTCGTTATAGTGTTCTAGCTAGATTCCTTTACTGAAAAATTGTACATCTGTTTTATATTGTAGGCCGAGATTGAAAGGGGTGACGTGCCAAAATCGATCCAATGTTACATTCATGAAACTGGTGTTTCCGAGAAAGTTGCACGTGAACACATTACACATCTAATTAGTGATTCATGGAAGAAGATGAATAAAGAACGAGTCGATGATTCCCTTTTGTCCCAAACTTTTATAGGAACGGCAGTAGACCTTGCGCGAATTGCTCAGTGCATGTACCAATATGGAGATGGGCATGGTGTTCCAGATCGAGAGACAAAGGATCGAGTCTTCTCATTATTGGTTGAGCCGATTTCACTATTGGAATGATAGAACCTCATAGTAGTATAGTTGTTGCCTGTTTAATCATAATTTCTACATATTTGAATTAATATTCAGTTAAACCCAAAAGGTGGATTGTTTGTGTTGGTTTGCATTTAAGAAACCAATTGGCACTATTGTATGTGCGTATCGCATCTTATGTGCACACCTTCTGAAATAATATTATAGTATGTGTGAGGTGTTTTGTATTTGTAATATATATTCCCAAGACTACAAGTCATGCAAGTTTTATCCTCCCAACACTGAATTATTGTGCATGTTTAGATCCACGAGTTGCCAGTCCATGATTTCTGAGATTTTCTTTAGAAATGAAATGTTCATCAAATGTCAAAACATATTTTTGTTATTATGTTAGAACATATTTGTGAATAAAAAAAGAGAAAAACCTACTATGAGTATTTGTATAATAAAAATGAGCATGATTTCGGGGTTCCACATTTGAAGATCTTTAGAGAGAGACTGTGCATTCTCATTGGTCTGTGTATTGAAAATTATCTCCACGTGGGTAAAATGTATGTATTTTTGTAAATTTGGATACTCTGCAATGCATATGGGCCAATGAGAATGTGGGATCTTTAAAAATGTAATTATGATAAAACACAATAGTGGATCCCACTCTCTTGGTCACAAAATTTATATCCCCGTAAATAATGTATCTCGATGATATGTTTTACATTTTTACATTTTCTCTTTTTCCTCTTTCTAGAAATAATCCTAATTTTATTCTCTTTCTTCTATCATTGTACAATATTACTCGTTCAACTTTATTGTTTTTTTGTCTTCTCTCCACTTTTTATAATATATATGTATCTAACTTTATTATTTTTCTTTTTTTAGACCTTTAACCCCAATTGTTATTTTTAATAACATCTCTTCAATTTTGTTATTTTTTCCTCTTTTATCCACTTAACCCTAAAGAGATGGGCATGGACAAACTCTAGTTGTTTATAAAAATAAATGAGGTTATTTTTATTTTTAAAAATAATAATAATTCAAAATGTTTAACATTTTGTGTTCAACTACATTTAACACTACTACTACTAGACTGCTATTATTATAAGATTAATATTGGAGTGGTCTTAGTAAGGGACACGCAGGGGACATCTTGATGTGGTGGCGTGCATATGCCCATAGATGTGTTTTTTTCGAGATACAAGTAAAATGCATTTATGGCTATGTGCGCCACCACGTCAAGATATCCCCGTTGAGGTCATTCCAGCACGACTTTATATATTATTATAATTATATTAGAGTGCAAATAAACGATTATGACGACAAGTTTTTTTTTTTGAAAAATAGTTTTTACAATTAATTTGAAAATGTAAGGTTTGGAAGGAGTTATTTCAACTTCAGGGGAGAATGTATAAACAGAGCATGCGTTTATGGGGTTGGGGTCTATCTAGCCTCCATCCTTGTTGGAGGTTCATTGTCCATCAAATGGCTGACATGTGGACATATTTCCTAGGGATTCCCAAGATAGACTATAGAAACTCTATATTAACTATCTCAGGGGGAGATTCTATTGGCACAGCGACTTTTACTTGCACCACACCAATCCTTTTGAAACTAATGTACATATGGATTGGTGTCTTACAAGTAAAATTTAGTGTGTTAATAAAAGCACTCCTATTCAGCTATCCTGTGGGACACGGAGGCTTTTTGGATCATCACCAATAAAAATCTGTGAGGCAGCCTAAGTTGTCTGTTTCCACGCAAAAGGAATCAACTTAAAATTTTATAATATAAATAAGAGTTCGACTAGCCTTACAAACATCGTGAGAAAAAAAGGCCTTATTAAGTCTTTTATGTCGTCAAAAAAAACCTCGAGATTCTTTAAATAGTGATCGAGATCTTTTATAAATCTCGAGGTCTTGTTGACGGTGGATGAGGCTTAGTAACGCCTTTTTCCTCACTAAGTTAGTCAGGAAAGTGTCAATGTATAATTAATGACCACCGACTCAAAGACAAGTGTCGACTGTCGACTGTCGACCTCTAAAAAATTCCCATCTCTTGAACTCTTTTTCACTTGGAACCAATTTTTTACTCTCAAAAACCCAACTGTTCTTGATTCTTCTATTTGCAATGATTTGCAGTTCTTCTGAAACCAAACTACCAGAATCTGAGCAATAAAGAGTATGTACATGTATTCAAAGTTCAATTCATGCTTTTATGTTACTGAAACCTTCTCAATAGATTATAGATCTGATCTCACTTTGTTGTTATTTTTTTATTTTATAATTTCTTGTTTTTCTCAATTTTAAAATAGAACTCATTTCAGAATGCAAAAGTAGCTTAATTTGTATAATTGTATCCAAATGATGATTTAGCCCTAGTGGGTATAATTCTTCCTTAATCTTTCTGAATCGATTCGACCTCAAATTAACAAAATTATGTTTAGAATTAATTAAATTTTTTTCCTTTCTTGTTAGAAGCTAGATTAATAGATGCTACAATGACATAATCTCATTTTATATTAACAAAAACATTTATATTGTTAAAAATCCTTTATATATTGGAAAGAAAAACACTTAGACCAATCTAAACCGACCGAATTATGCACTTAACAGGGAAATTTGAAGCAGGGATTGTGTCGGTTCATCTCCAATTCACATGGGAGGAGTCAAGTTTTAAAACTATAAGGGCAGTAGAATCTTATGAAATATATGGTCCTTGGGATTTGGACCCATAGATTCAATTTTGTGGATATAAAGACATCAAACTTAGTACTTTAGCTCACAACTCTAATAGTATTTATGCAAATCACTTGTTTGGGCACACTTTTAACATAGATGTTAATGCATGGAATCACTAAAACTGCTAAGCACACACCCATAGACAAACAACAAACTCCTAACAACAAGGTCTGTTAAATTTCACCAAATATGACAAACCTTGGTATTGAATTTCCCCCTCTTTTTTTTCTTTTTTTTCCATGTAGTGTGTTAATGATATGTTGAACGACAATCAAAATTGTGACTCTGCCAACTTTTGAATAGTAAAACTCAGTCAGATCATCATTGACACTGTCTACAATGTATTTCAATTAATGGTGTAGACAACTCCTTGGATCATATATGACTAAAAAAATGAGGAATTAATTGAATTTAAAAAGTTCTGAATAATAAAAGAAGTTCATATGTTTCATGATTTAATGGCTGGATGTATTACAGAGAACAAGAAAGAGCGAAGCAATGGCTGACCCACTCATGAGTGCTATACTTCAACTCCTTGTGCAACAAGTATATAATTCCCTTGAAAATCAGAAAAATTTCCTCACTGAATACAAAACTGAATTAAATGAAATGATGGAAAAGTTTGATGTAATGAAGAACTTTCTGTACGACATTGATAAGCTTCAGAGTAATCATGGTCCCTACCATTCTGTCAAGAAATTCATGGATAAATTGAGGGAATTTGTTTATGATGTCGATGACATACTAATAGATTGCCGGATTCGAGCTTCCATGCATCGGAAATTGTCTCCAAGTGAATTAGTATTTCGAAGTGGAAAGGGAAAGGAGTTGATGGAAATTAAAAAACGCATCGAACAGTTGGAGAAGCAAATGAACACTTACCTACATCCGATCATAGCTCAGATGGCTCACAAGAGTAGCGAAGAAAGTAACAGAAATATGGGATGCACCACAAAAAATTTTAAGCAAGCTGAGATAATCGGCTTGATAGAGGACACGGAAAATATCAAACAATGGATTGTCCCTATAAACGGAGAGCAAAATCGAATTGGAATTGTGGGGATGGGTGGTGTGGGTAAAACAACTATTGCTCAGAAGATCTTCTATGATGAACAAGTTGGCAACCACTTTGAGAAGAGGATTTGGGTGTCGATGTCTCAAAAAGTTGATGGGAGAGAGGTCATGAGGAGTATATTGGAACAATTGGGAGAGGATGAGATTAGATCTGCTAGAGGTGATCACTTGATCAAAATTCATCAAGCTCTCCAAAATGAGACTTATCTCATCGTGATGGATGATGTATGGAGCACCGAAGGTTGGTGGGATCAAATATCCGAGGGCCTACCAAAAGGGGAAGGATGTAGTAGTTGCATCATAATCACAACCAGAAAAAAAGAAGTTGTGAAAAGCATGGGAGTTGTGAAAGAACGGATTCACCGACCAAAAGTTCTTGATGTAAATGAGAGTTGGTTATTATTCCACAAAGTTGTGTCTTCGGCAAGCAGAGACAAGCGTTTGAATTGTCATTTGGAAGAAGTTGGGAAGGAAATTGTGAAGAAATGTGGTGGTCTTCCACTAGCAATCAAGAGAATAGGAAAATTTCTGTCGACAAAAGGCGAATCCCTTGCCGAGTGGAAAAAGATTGACAATGATTTTCGCAATATGTTGGTGAACGAAATAGACCGTTTTTCACTAATGGCATCTCTACAACGGAGCTATGATGATCTTCCTGCTCATCTAAAATATTGCATCCTATGTTTCTCTATTTATCCTGAAGACTATGAGATCAATGCTGAACAGTTGGTTTATTGGTGGGCTGGAGAAGGTTTCGTCAGTGGAAATGACCCTAAAACCGCATTAGAATTGGCCTTTGACTGCTTATCGGAACTGATTAGTAGATGCCTAGTTGAAGTTGTAAATCAGAGGGGTTACGATGGAAGAGTCTATAGCTGCAAAATGCACAAAATTGTGCGGGATATGATCATTAGAATGGCCAAAAAAGAGGCATTCTGTTGCTTTGATCAAAGAAACAGGCAAGTATTTGATGTAAATTCTCTCCATTTGGGTTTTACAAGTGAAATTAATGTGAATCCACTGAAAAAAAGTAATTCAAAGCTACGGGCCTTGCTAGGCTTTCAGTTCAATTTCTGTTGGAAAAGTGAATTGGCGACAGTTAAGTCTCTCAGAGTGTTGGATCTTTCACACAATAAGCTAAAAGGTTTTAATATTAAGGATTTATTAGACTGGATCGTATCGCAAAAACGGCTAGCATATCTCAACCTGCAAGGAGTTGTTGGACTGAAAGGGCTGCCAAATTCGATCAACGAACTCCGAAACCTTCAATTTTTGGTCTTGAGCGAGTGCAATGGCCTAGAAAGGCTTCCTCCTTCCATCACAAGTTTACAAAAGCTTACAGTATTGGACATCGGGAATTGCTCTTCTCTTCAAAACCTTCCTCAGGGATTGGGGAAACTCTCCAATCTTCAAGTGTTATCTGGATTCAAGCTATCAAGTCCAGGTTACAATGGCTGTTGCCTTGGCGAGCTCAAGGGGTTGAAGCAACTCAGAATCTTACGAATAAACATTAGTGGGAGAGATGAAGTTGGAGAGGATGAACTTGATGTCCTGTCACATCTCCATCAACTACAGGTTTTGTCATTCGGCACAAAAGATTGTGTGAATAAACAGATTCTACAAAAGCTGGATAAGCTTTGTCCGCCCCCACGTCTGCAAGAGCTTGATATTCAGTACTACAATGGAGACATTCTTCCAAAATGGGTCAATCCTTCATCCCTTCCCGAGCTCATATTTCTTTGTATCAAGAATGGTGAAGTACAATGCATGAGTCCTGACTTCTTTGGTAGTATGGACGGAACTTGGAAAATAGAAGGCCTATGTTTGAAGAACTTGCCAAAATTGCAGGTGGAGTTAGAGATTTTGCGGGGTGTGATGCCGTTGTTAAGGTATGAGGAAGTTCACGACTGTCCTATGTTGCAGTCATCATCTGCTTGTCAAGTTGACAACTCTGTCGTCGAGAGGAAAGAAGCGGAAGAGATTGAAGATGGAGCGATTGAGAACATGAATGAGGAAAAGAGCGAATATGAATATTCCTTTGAGGAAGAAAGTGAAGACGAATTTTCCTCTGAATTGCCTAATTATGAGGAGAATATGCCTACTATTCCCACAAATACAACTGCTTCTTTGTTAGGTATGATTTTGAATGATTTCCAATATATTTTCTCGTTGTGCTCGTCTCGAATTTGGCTTAGTTAATACCTTTCTTTAACACTTACCGCTTGAAACAGGACCCGTAGACATAGATTCGACTAAAGGATCTATCACTTACAAACAGATAGTAGAAGCTACTCGAAATTTCAGCACTAAGATGGTGCTTGGCAAAGGAGGTTTCGGGACAGTTTATAAGGTTTTGTATCTGTGGAAGCATAAATCACTTTGGATTTTGGATTTTTCACTTGCTACATTATATGCCAAAAATGTTGTTGTTTAAATTGAATGCAGGCTGAACTGCGAGATGGGAGTGTAGTCGCAGTGAAGAGGCTTTCACAAAGCTCAAAGCAAGGAACCCATGAATTCCTTAATGAAGCAGCGTTCCTTTCTTCCTTGAAACATCCAAATATTGTCCGACTTTTGGGATGGTGTTCACCTGATGACAATCGTCGAGGTCTTTTCTCCAAGATTTGGGGTCGGCGAAAAAAATCGCATTTAGCAAATGATGAATATTTTCTAATATACGAGTTCATGGAAAATGGTTCCCTCGCTCCTTTACTTGGTAATCCAGAATAGCCTATCTATGATTTGTCTAAATACACCATATTTTTTTTCTTGTAGAAAATTTTAGCGTCCAATGGCATTGGTCTCAAATGAACCAATGAGATAGTGATGTGGGAAGACAGATACAGATTACCGAAACAATTGGTTTTCCTTTACTTTCTCTTTTTTATTTTTCAAAAACGAAAATTGATTCCTCCTATAGCCTATATCTCTTTCACATGTCACGATCTCATCTGTTGTATCCAATGATGTTGGACCCTGCAAGAACATTTCTTTTTTTTTTTTTTTTTGCTTTCATGAAATGGAATGACTAGAGATTGGGATCTTACAGGTGCAAATGCTGAATATAAGTTGGAATTTGATTGGAAAACAAGGCATAAGATTTACCTCGGAGTAGCAAAGGGTTTAGCTTACCTCCATGAAGGAGTGAGCAGGAAGATTATTCATAGGGATATCAAATCTAGCAATATTCTGCTTGATGGAAGTTTCAATGCTAAGATATCTGATTTGGGATTGGCTAGGGCATATGATGGGGAAGACGGACTAACAACCAGAGTTGTTGGAACAATGTAAATAACCAAACCCTCTCTTACCATATCTTTCACAGGGATATCAAGATTTATGATTGCCCCAATCTATTTTATATTATAATTTATGGTTTTGCAGGGGATACATGGCACCTGAGTATGCAATGCAGGGTATCGCAACAGTAAAGACAGATGTTTATGCCTTTGGAATTGTCACTCTAGAAATTTTCAGTGGGAAGAGACCTACTTATTGCAATCAAAATGGCGAGTACGAATACCTTTTGGACAAGGTACTAAACTTCAAACTCTCCCTAGATTTTGTTATGGAAGGATTAAAATTGATTCGACATGGCTGATTTTTGTGAAAATTGACCCTCTTAGAGAAATTTGAAGAATTATTGCTAAAGTTTATTAAATCTATATAATAAAATACAAGTGTAAGTCCCACTTTGCTACAGTTTTGTGGGGATAAATGTCCTACTCCACCTACAATGGAGTGGGGTCCAGACTATATCACTTTATTGTCTTTCCTTTTCACCCCTTTCAACTTTATTGTATTTGCCCCTCTTTTCAATAATATCCTTCCAATTTTACTATCTTTCCTCTTTGCCCCTCTTTTCAATAATACTTTTCTAACTTTACTATCTTTCCTCTTTTAACCCACTTTATTGTCTTTTTTCATCTCCCATTTTCTTAGTTATAGCTCTCCGACTTTATTATTTTTCTTCTTTTACCCTTTAACCTCAAAGTTTTGTAAGAATACCCCTCCAACTTTATTATTTTTCCATTTTTACCCCCTTAACCCTGGTGCGGGCAAACTTTAGTACACTCACATCTCAGGAAATGATATTATAAGCATGACAACATCGCTCCTCATAACAAAGTAAAAAATAAAAAGAAGTTGGAGTACAGTGCATAAGATGATTATCATTTTGCACATTTTAATACAAAGTATTTAAGGATTTGAGAAGTGGAACAAAATAGCAGTCATTGTAAGAAGAATGCCTGGGACCAATTCTGATTTTTAGAAAAATAGAACTGATCTATTTGAAGGCCATTTTATTGCTTGTACCATTATGTACAAAAGTAATGATAAGTGGTTGGTATAACAGTTCAAACAGTTTATGAACTTAAATAATGATATTATTTCCACAATTTTTTTTTTTTTTTTTTTTAATTTATAGCACTTTCTCGTACAGTTATTTTCATAAGTTCAAATTTCAAATATGATATTCAAATTTTTTGTGTGAAACATGTTATTTCAAACAGGATTTAGTATTATCTGTGGGCCCCACCTGAAAATTCCCAACAAATGATATGAAGCCATATCTTCCATGTGTTGGGTTTGTATGTAGATAGGGGTAGTTGATGGTACAATTGAAGAGCTTGAAGATGAATGGTTTTGGGGGAGAAATTCATAGATTTTTGGTTGGAAGTTGAAGACAAGGATATTTAGGTTTTTTCCAATTAGTCTATGAGAGAAGGCCCAATCAAGAGGCAATGTCATCTTAAAAAACTGAAAGGGGGTGGGGGCAAATGAAGGATGTAGTCAGTCAGTTGAAAATACAGGTTATCACAAAGTTCTGTGGGGGCAACTGCCTCCATAGGCTCCTTACTAGCTTCTCCCCTGTATTTTGACATTGGTCATGTGAACTTTCCTTAAAGATGCACGCCTTAAGGAAACAACAGTTTTATGAAGAACACTTTTTTGGTACTAATAGATGAAGAACGAAAATATAAATATAGAAAGGAAACTTGATCTGTGACTCCACCATTGTCACATAGCGTTGCTATGTTACATAAGCTACCTTGGTTATAAATAATATCATTTGAGTAAATATAATTCATTTTACATCTATGTTTTTTTATTGCCTAATCTTTTTATTTATTTAATTCTTATTATTCTAGACTTTGGTAAGAACATTTGCTCTAAAAGGCCAAAAAATATGAAACAAATGTTTGTGCATTCAAAGTTCAAACATTTGTGATATTGATGTAACATAAATTTCTTAGTGAACATGAAATTGAAAAGAAGTACGATTTTCATTGTGGAACAACTTCACAATATGCAAGCTTAGGAGCATTTGGTCTTGACTTTGACTCTTTCAGGTTTTTCAATCGACATTCTTTGATGTAGTAGTTGTTTTCATCAAGGAAACTCTCAAAAGCAAGAAAATGTTGAAAGAAACAGGGTATAACTGTTTAAAACACATCAATTTTAACATTTGGGTCTTCAAACAAATTTGATCAATATATTAGGAGTAAATTACATTTCTCCAGGTCATAAATCAATGAAATTCGTAAAATTATTTTTGCTAGTCTGTATGTTACGCTTCATAATTTGGCAAGTTAACGCATTGCACTAAGATTAAGACTACACACCTCATTATATCGTTGGATGTGTATGAACTGATCAAATACCTGTATGGTGTGCAACTGTAGGCCTATGTTTTGGCTAAGGAGGGGAGGCTTCTGGATATGGTTGATTCAACTATCTTATCTGAACCAGATTTTCCGGTGGAACAAGCAAAAATGGTGTTGGAATTAGCAATGTTGTGCACTAAGAGTTCCCCCACACTCAGGCCTACAATGTCTGAAGTGGTGAGCATTCTTGAAGGCAAAGCCAAAATACCCTTCTCAACAGATGCCTGTGGTAGTCCTTCTTGCTCTGCTGAAATCCCCAGCACTTCCAAGGTACGGATATCTAATGCCTTTTTTTTGCCTATTGGGGGTAAACCCCTCCCTCTTCGGGTGAGACTAATCCCATGATCAACTGCATCGCCTCCTCGGAAAGTCCTACATGCAACCGGTTGAGTCGAGGGTCAACTGGACCCTGGAGGTTGACCCCGAGTAATTCATTGCTTTGTGGGGTTTCGAGCCCTTGACCTACCCTCCCTGAGGAGTTTATCAAGGTTCGGCTTGCCACTAGGCCAACCCCTTGGGTTTCGTATATCTAATGCCTGAGTTGTAAAGAGAGGCATGAAATATAGCTCTCCCCTATTTGGCTCCTTATTTTGGTTTTATATGTGGTGTGGTGTTTTACATCTCCTTAATCACCCCAACTTAGGATAGGCAACAGTCAGTATTGTGCTTCTATTGGTCTGCATAATGTATGATGCATGCTTTCAACCATCCCTTGCTATTGATAATGTAGCAATATGTGCTTCTGTTTTATACCTTTGAATCTTATACATGGCAGATTTATTTTCTTGCTGTCATAATCCCCCATTAAATGGCTCTTCCCAAGAGATCCCTTAGGCCACAAGTAGAGAAATTGAACAATCCAAACCATCTAATTTATCACAAATTCAAGATGATCAAAACTAAACCACTTTCATTAAAATGAGATTTTAATGAAAATGCCTTACTAGTAGATGCGCAGATTATCATTATCGTTATTTTATTGGCCTCCTCTCAGTTGGCAAAATGATCCTTTACTAGCTTTAAATGATCCTTTATTAGAACTATTTAATGGCTTTATCTTGCCAAATCGTTATAGTCCTATACATAACTTTATGTATGATGTCATTACAAAGGTCTGTGGAAGTTAACTACTGTCCTATGTTGCAGTCATTCAGTGAAGATGGAACGATAGAAAACTCGGATGATGAATATTCCTTTCAGGAAGAGAACAAAGAAAAATTTTCCCCTGACTTGCGTAATTATTTGTGGGGTCTGAGTCTGAACAATTGAGCTCTTGCAAATATAAATTTTCCATTGTGCACTTATTGACAATCTTGGTTTAATGAACACATTTCTTTTACATTTTTCCCTCAAAACAGGAACCCAAGACAAACATTCCTCCGAGGAAGAGATCGAAGACAAATTTTCCTCTGAATTGCGTAATTTTGGTTAGATATGCCTCCTATTTTCTCACAAATAACTGCTTCTTTGGCAGAATAAATTTGAATGGTTGAACATGGCTTAGTTAACACCTTTCTTTATAACTAACCCCTTGAGACAGGATCCCAAGACATAGATTTGAAAAAAGGATCTATCACTTACAAACAGATTGTAGAAGCTACTCAAAATTTCAGCTCTGAGAAGGAGATTGGCAGAGGAGGTTTCGGGATAGTTTATAAGGTTTTCTATCTGTAATGGAAACTTAAATCTCTTTGGCTCTTTTTACTTAGTACCGTGTAGGCCAAATTTTTTGTTTAACATGAATGCAGGCTGAGATGCAAGATGGGAGTGTAGTCGCAGTGAAAAGGCTTTCTCAAAGGTCGATGCAAGGAATCCAGGAATTCATTAATGAAGTAATGTCCCTTTCAGCCTTGAAACATCCAAATTTTGTCCAACTTTTGGGATGGTGTTCACCAGATTACCAACGTCAAGGCCTTATCCAAAAGATTTGGGGTCGAGGAAAAAAATCCAATTCAGCAGATGACCAATGCTTTCTAATATATGAGTACATGGAAAACGGTTCCCTCCAAGATGCTTTATTTGGTAATCCCAGATAGCCTATCTATGAATTTTCTTGTTCACCAATTTTTCTTTTAGAAAAATCTGGCCTCTAAAGTCATTTGTTTTAAATGGACCTATGAGTTAGTGGTGTGAGAAGATAGTTACAGATTATTGAGGCGACTAATTCTCCTTTCTTTTTCATCTCTGTTTTTCAAAAGAGTTGCAATCCATTACAGTATCCCTTTCCTATCTATAGGAACGGTATCTATGTGGCATGTTTTGGTTGGAGAATAAACACAATGGGCTGCGTGCACGGCTTGGTTAGGAGTCCAAGGTGTTAAGCTCCAACTAAAGCATGCCACGTAGAAACTCGTTCCTATTTTATTGGAACTGGACACCTTATTGGATCCCGAGTCTTTTCAAAAAAGGAAATTGATCCATATGTAGCCTATATGTATTCGCACGTGCCACTATCTATTCCATTGTGTTCCATATTGATATTGGACCCTAGAAGAAGTTTTTGCTTATTTTTATTTTTTAGTTCTTGGTTTTGGTTTAGTTTTTGTTATTTTTTAAATGGAATGACTAAAGATTAGGTGATCCACATGTGCAGATCCAGCATATATGTTGAAACTTGATTGGAAAACAAGGCATAAGATTTGCCTAGGAATAGCGAAAGGCTTAGCTTACGTCCATGGAGAAGGGCCATTGAGGATTATACATAGGGATATCAAGGCTAGCAATATTCTGCTGGACAGAAACTTCAATGCTAAGATATCTGATTTTGGATTAGCTAGGGTCTATGATGACGAACACACACATTTTCTCACAACCAGACAATGTGGAACACAGTAAATAGCCATATCCTCTGTTACCATATCTTTCATAAGGATATTGAGAGTCATGATTTCCCATCTAATTTATATATTATAATTTATGTCTTTTCAGTGGATATATGGCACCTGAGTATGCAATGCGGGGGGTCATCACAGAAAAAACAGATGTTTACAGCTTTGGAGTTGTTACTCTAGAAATTGTTAGCGGGAAGAATAACATATATTACAAGCGGAGTAAGGAGAGTGAATTCCTTTTGGAAAAGGTACCAAACTTCAACTTTTCTCTAGTTAGTTGAAAGTTCAAATTGATTCAATATGGGTTTGTTTTTCCCTTTTTATGTATTTATTTTTGTTTTTAATGTGTGTGTGTATCTGATAATTTGCCCGCTTAGAGAAGTTGAAGAATTACTGCTAAAATTTCCTCTTAAAGAGCTAATATTTCAGGAAATGACATGACATCAACACTCATCATACCCCCCAAAAACAAGTTGGGAGTACTTGAATTATTAAGGATTTGAGAAGTGGAACCAAAATAACAGCCAGTGTTACAAGAAGGCCTGGGACAAGTTCAGATTTTTGGGAAAAAGGAAACAATCCATATCAAAGCAATTTTATTGTTTGTGATAGTCATTATTTTTGCAAATAATGATAACTGGCTGTTATAAATGTGTGTCACAGCCTTATTTTGGTGTAGTTTTTTATATATATATATATATATATATATATATATATAACAGTTTTCAAACTTAAATATTGATGTTATTTTATGATTTTGTTTTTCTTTACAGGTATTTTCATTACTTAATTTCAAATTTCAGATATGTTCAAAATTGTTGCATGAAACATGTTATTTTGATCAATATTTAGTATTATCTATGGGCCCACCTGAAAAGTCTCAACAAATGAAATAAAACCAAAACTACAATGTGTTGGGTTCATATGTAGATAATGGTCTTGTGAACTTCCCTCAAAGATGCACGCCATACTTCCAATGGTAAAATACTAAGTAAAGAAGTAATATAAAGAACAAAAACATTTTGTTTTTCTATTATATGAAGGGAAATCTTGGACACCATTGTTACATATTGTCGTTATGTTGCATATGCTTCAATTAAATATAATATAATATAATTCAACTACATCTTTGATTTTATGCCCAAATCTTTTATTTAGGTCAATACAACTGTAGCAATCCTCACTATGTTACTGGATTTTTTTTTTTTGACTAAGCACTATGTTACTGCACTTACATATAGATTAACGATTGATCAAATTTTGCTATGGTGTGAGATTACAGGCCCATGTTTTGTGCAAGAAGGGGAAGCTTTTGGATTTGGTTGATGCAACTGTTGCATGTGAACCAGATTTTTCAATGGAACAAGCAAGAACGATGTTGGAATTAGCAATGTTGTGCACCAACCAGGCCCCCGCACTCAGGCCTACTATGTCTAAGGTGGTAAGGATTCTTGAAAGCGAAGCTAAAAAACCCTTCTCAGCTGATACCAGTTGTGATCCGTCTTGCTCTGCTGACACCCCCAACACTTCCAAGGTAAGGATATCAAATGCATGAGTTGTTGTGAAGAAGCCATGCTATTATATAAACTACTAGAAAAATCAGACTAGCTGACACCCCAAATAAACAAATATATGTGTTTTTTTTTTTTTTTCAAATCTTACTTCTAAATTTCATTAAATGCGTTATCTTTTGCATATCAATGAATCAAAAATCTAGTTTTCGCACTTCTAAAGAACTGTGTTGTTCTATAATCACGACGCACACTAGCTTAAATGCATTTAAGCCTTTTATTTCCACATTATATATAGGTTAGATGATTTGTGCTAGAGGTGTCGGTATTTTCCCCCCTTTTTTGAAGAATAGATAAGGCTTTTTTATTGCATAAGGAAGTATTTTTTTTCATTCACAGTCGAAATAAGATTTGGAGGTGATGATGATGTAGTGACATTGATCTCATTTTTTCTTTGGGATTGTCCCATAAGTATTTTAATTTTAATTTTTTTTAAATAAAGATGAAGTTTGTTTAGTTATAGTGAAGCTCAATTTTATTCTATCAAATATTGTTGTTTATGGGTTTGTTGGTAATGTCGTTTTATAGTTGATAATGTGCGCAATGATGTATTTATGAGGGCATGGCATCAATGATTTAAAACTTAAAAACTCTTTTATCAGGATACGCGTTACCTGTTAGCAAAAGGTAGGAGCCTCACGGATTAGTGAGTTTTTCTATTGGGGTATCTGGTGCTTTTATACTTTTAACACTGACATTTATTTGATGTTTATAAAAATATAAAAATTAATTTTTTTATAGGAAAAAAGATTTATTAAAGAAGAAGAGAAAAGAATGTACAAGGTGTTCGAGAAGAACCACCAAAAAATACATCAAAGAAGAAAACAACAAGGAAGATAACTAATCCACTGTCAGACTACAGATGGGATTCCATCTAACTAGAAAATCCTCAAAAAAGACCCCCTAAAAATCTGGAACACCTTTCCTTAGAAGTAAATGAACGATAAAATGGAGAAAATTACATCTTGTAAATCGAGTTCCTCATCTTCGAAGATTCGCCTATTCTGTTCCTTTCATAAACCCCAACAAATAGGAAAGGGAGTTATGCTCCACAAAATGCTTTTCGCATCGCAAAATGAGATCTCACAATACAGCCAAGATTCAAAAAGAGAACGAATAGTGTTAGGAAAACAACTCACCAAACCAAACAGCCCAACGAAGCGCTCCCGAACTTGTTTTGTAAGACAACAATTCAGCAAGACGTGATTCATAGACTCCCCCTCCTTTTTGCACAAACAACAAAAGCTTGGAAGAATGAAACTGCTTCTCTGAAGCTGATCCACAGTGGGGAGCTTTTCTAGTGCTGTTAACCAAACAAAAGAGGAGATTTTAGTATGCAATTTAGGACCACAAATAGCTGAAGCGGGGAAGGTGATTGGATTAGGAACAAGTAGAGAATAGTAGAACAAGCACACAGTAAAGTTCCCATTTTTGCTTCCTAACCAAACCCTCTTATCCTGGGCATGGGTCTCAAAGACACCTCCTCTAGATAACAATTCTCGTATCTCTTCTCCTTCCCATTCATTGAAACCTCTTCTAAATCCGATGTTCCACGCTAGATCTCTCCCATACAAAGTAGGGAAGTTTTCCACCAAAGGAACATCTCCGCACCAAAGATCCCCCCAAAACCGAACCCTCATTCCTTTGCCGACCTTGAAACTAACTCTTTTCCAAAAGTTTGACAATCTTTTAAGAATTCCTCTCCATAGACCACACCCATACGTATCCTTCGCCTCCCCGCTCTCCCACCCAAATTCTTTAATCCCAAACTTACTAGCTATGACTTCCCTCCAAAATCTGTTCCCTTCGTCACCAAATCTCCACAACCACTTAACAAGAAGTGCTGAGCTTATGCACTCAAATCTCCTCAAACCCAAACCGCATTGGTTCTTTGGCCTACGCATATTCCTCCAGCTCCCCATGTGCCACTTCCTTGACCCTTCCCTATTATTCCAGTAGAAGTCTTTACATATTTTATCCAATTTTTTCTGTACACTTTTCAACAATGAGAAGAAAGAAAGAAAATAATTTGGGATGCTAGCTAGAGAGCTCTTGATAAGAGTTAACTTGCCCCCCTTTGAAAGATACTAAGCCTTCCATGAGCTAAGCTGCTTATCAAATCTCTCAATTACCGGATCCCACAAGGCTTTACTTTTATAAGCGGCTCCTAAAGGATGACCAAGATAGGTAAAGGGAACAGTTCCAACCTAAAATCCGATTGAAGCCGCCCAAACCTACACACTCAGATTTTCACCCACTGCAAACACTTTGCTATTTCTATGGTTAACTGGGATTCCATAAATTACTTCGAAACAACCCAGGATGTCACTAATCTCAACTGAGGCTCTAATGCATCTAGGAACACTAATGTATCATCTGCAAACTAAAGACATGAATTACTGGGCCCAGTAACCCATGTGTCAAACCCAATCATCTCACCCAAATCAACGGCCCTGGAGATCATTTTGTTCAAAGCTTCGGCCACTAACATGAACAAGAAGGGTGACAATGGATCTTTTTGCCTCAACTTTCTCTCTCCCTTGAAATAGCCTTCAAGAGATCCACTAATCAGGATAGAGAAGGAAGACGAAGTGACGCACTTCATAATCCAATTTATCCAAGTCAAGCCAAACCCCATACGACCCATCATATATCTTGCATGCCCTATTTTATACTCTTCCCACTCTTTTTTCCCCCTGATCTTTATTGTATTTGTTGGGGAGGTGGGGTAGGGGAGGTTTTAATTGACAATCCCCTAAGTGAATTAACATATCTAAAATAACTCAATAAACTGCATGACAAGTAGCTCCTAAAAAAAAAAAAAACATAAAATCATTCAAGGGTTGGGATTCCTATATAATTCTTGCAATAGCTGAAAAGAAAGTTAGTTTGGGTGTCAATTGAAACTATATGAGGATCTCAAATGCAAGATTACTGATTGCAATCTTTGTTCATGCTTTCTCCTTTTTGAGTACGGATATAATCTAATGAACTAAATGTTGGAATTTTGTGGCCATTGAGGCCTTAATACTCTCTATTAACTACTTGTATCGTGTAATCATTATGATGAATGTTTATTTAAGGAGGGGCACATGTATCTTAGTTCCCTATGGACCCTTAGTATGGCTTGTGTGCTAGGTCAACACAACAAGTCCTAAAACCCAAGTTAATCGTGTCCATAAGGCATGAGGTCTAAAGCATCGCATTTTTGGGTTTATGGGTTAGCCCATATTGAGATTTATAATGGCCGATGCCTCTTGTGTGAAGGTTCAAAGGCTTGAGAGGACAAGAGCTTAAACCTCAAAGATGGTGGCCTTCACCGCATGCATGATGATAGTCGCAATTTAAGATCAAAATGATAGATCTTTCCATGCATGTGCTATGAGAGAAATACCCTTACACTCATATGGAGTGTACATGTGATGGATTCATGTATATACTTTTCCTTAGGGGACACCTGGAACCATTAGATGAATGATTGGTTCATTTGATCTTTCCTAATTTTTTATTGATCAAACATTGTTGACTACTGCAAAGAGACAGATTAGCCATGGATCAATTGGACTTAGTGAGGATTATATCATAATCAATTGCAAAAGGCTCACAAATGATGCCTTCTTATGTTATTCACCATAGTTTAAGTCCGCACATGCTTGCATTTTTACTAAAATTTTCAAAGTTTAATTTGTGTATATATTTTAAGTCCTTGATGGCCACTACCCACAAGGACCTACTTGTTTTTATCTTGGTAAATGTTTTTCACTTTATTTATTTTCTTGTTAATTTTGCAAGCATGAAAATTATGACAAAGAATGGATAAAGGTGATTTAGAGATGATGGTGTATCTAGATCCAAGGGCTGAGATTAATTCTCACTTCTCTCACCCCAGGCACCCTTCAATTATAGAGAATAAATGTGAAGCTTCAACCATAAGGGAGTTTTCATTTTTCCATTATTAGGAAGAGTACATGTGAACCTCAATCATGAGAGAATTTTCATTTTTATAAGTCTTTTCAAATACCCATGATAATTTATCCCATTATAAGCCTTTTTTATAAGTCTTTCCATATCTCCCTGATAAGACTTTTGGCCTTGTCTCTTAATGCTCTTAATGAAGTTCACACCCTCAAAACTCTATAGATAGCCCTCATTGGTTCCGACCTTGATATAAGAAAATTGCTAGAGCATTCGTCTAAGTGTGTTGAAGAGTTTATTTAAGTAATCTCCAATTTTGAAGCGGTGTACCATCAATCCGAAGGATAACATGGGGTGTACTAAGTCCTATTGGGGTGACCTTTAGGCATTAACAATTTATATCCTTTCTCATGTTACTATCTTAGTTACTAACATATCTTGATCTTATAATTTGTGTGTGTGCGTGTGTGTGTGTGTGTGTGGTGGCAACACCTTGTTGATCTTGTTTATTTATTTATTTGTGTATAAGAAGTTGTAGTATCACTGTAAATGGTGAGGTTTAGTGAATAGAATTGTTAAAATCACAAAAAATTATTTTTAATTTTTACGATACCCGCCATCTAATAATACGCACACCAAAATATTAAGCAAGACACTTTAATAACATTGGTCATGTCAATGTTTCCTTTTTAGTCAATTTCTCCCTCCCACTCCTAACAAAAACTAACTGCTCCTCATATGGAAAACAACTTGCTGATCTAAATTCCATCTCATACTGAACTACTGTGACTCACCCTTATAATGGAAGACCATAAATAGGTAAAATACAAAAAGAATGCTTCCACTTACACATTTGTCAAAAACTTGGATGTTTTCAACTGTTTTTGTTCAGATTTGGATGTTGTGGGGAGTCCCATCAACCTCCTACACATCATCTGTACAATTTTTTTCCCTCTGAGTACAACAAAGAACTTCTGAATTTAAAAACAATAAAAAGTCATACTGACCTGAAGAACTTTAAAGAATAGCAATTAACTATTAGTAGTGTGATAAATGTTGGTGCAGATTATCAATAAAAATAGAGGACACAATAATAAGCCTTGGCAAACAAAGATCGATCCACAGAGACGACGTTGATTCACAATTTCGGACTTAAAACGATCACAGTTCAAAGTATAAAAGAAAACTGAAATAAAACTAATTTAAGATGAGCAAGAGTCACAATGAAAAGAATTAGATCAGTCAAATCCACTGAAAAGCAGTCCATCTCATTAATTTATTTGTTTATTTATTATCTCAATCCAATTAACAAAGTTAATGTTATTGGATCGGAAGATGAAATCTATTAATCCAAATATGTAATATAAATTCTGTGATAATATTTAATAAGACGAAATCTAAAGATCAAACGTAAAATCTCTAATAAGGCATAGTTTAACTTGAACTTATCTAGGATTAAACTATCAAAATTAGATGAAGAAATATTATATCAAATGATCATTATTTAACAAATTGGTATTACAATAGAGCATTGAAGCATGATTAGAAACAAATAAAATTAACTAAGATGATATTGCTTAGGCTTCATTGACCTCTCAAATGGGGGTCTAGCCACAGATCATTGCAAGAATAATAAAAGCAATTATAAAAAGAAACAGAGAAAAGATTGGAAAGGAAGTGAGGCTCCTTTTATTAATCTTGGCCTAAAATTGGCAGAGAACTCCTTCTATTTACAAAGCTTGAATAGAAAATAAACTAAAAACTGAAAACTAAAAGATTAGGAAAGGACTAGAGAAGATAGGAGAAGATGATCAAAAGCTCTTGTCTGGTCTTCTATTTATAGAGACCAGATTAGGGTTTTTAGAATTTGGAACACTTTCTTGTTTTATAAAGATTCTAAACCCTAACTTGTTACGTCACAAATCATGTCACCTTAACATTGCACGAATCTCGAGAAAAATCTTGTCGACATTACCTCGCCGCGGCTCTTGTGGGCCCAATGAGTTTGGTCTTCAGTCTGTGGTCTTGTCTTGGGTCTTGAATCATAATGTACTTTTCTAATTATTTTACTTCATCCTTTTGAATCTCGTGATTTTGACCTATCACAACTAAATAACCGAAAATTAGGCTAAATATTTAAAATTTATTTAAAAACAGTATAAACATGGACTATCAATGAATTATGTCTATTTAGGAAATTTTATATATGATTAAACCTTAAAGTCTCTGTAAATAGGGCCCTAGAAACAATTTTCTAGGCCCTGATCAATAAACTAGGTATAAATATATTATATCATCCCCATATCTCTATCCTTATGAGGTGTACATGCTCATCAATCCAACATTGCAATCAAGAGTCCACCTCTTGGATTACGTACAACAACAAAGCCTTTATCTCAACCATTTCATTTTTTTATCTAAATGTTTAGAGGTCCATAGCAGCTGTATGGTTGCTGGAAATTGGAATGCATTTTTCATAGGAAGACCATGTGGGCTTCATGGTTAATAGTCAATGCAGGATATCCTATGTAGTTTTAACCAACCAACTACTCCAAAAGATCAATCTGTCACAGGGCTTATTGGGGTTTGACACACCTGAGAGGAGAATATTCACTCTATACTCTTCCTCACCCATAAGGGTGGAAAGAATCGAACCTAGCACTCTGATACAATTTTAATCAACCAACTACTCCAAAAGATCGATCTGTTGGAGAAGGGGAGAATTAGGAATATAAGGGGGTCAAAGGGCTTATTGGAGTATGGCACACCCGAGAGGAGGAAAATATTCATTCAACACGTAGTTGCCTCATTGTTTGAAGGGTAAATAACTGAAATGCCCTTAAAATTAAGACATTAACATCACATAATTGAGCTGCTTGTTCCATAGATTGTTATCTGAGCTTAAGCTCTGTGCCTTTTTGAAGTGCAATTTTTAATTTTCTAACATCAAAAGCACACAAGGCAAAAGCTGAGGGTAAAATAGCTATAAGATAATCTCAACTCTTGAAGTGCAGTTCTTACTATTTGTGGCAATCTGCTTGATCTATTTGTTTCTTCTGTATGTTATATTTCTGGATCTGCTCACTCATGAAAGCCTCTATGGCTCTTAAACATTTTTCTTTTTTTTACTTCATGATGCAACAACTCTAATATTGTGTTTTTTGTTTCAGTGAACTCTGTCAGATGGTCTTACTTGAACAATTAGAAGGAAGATATAGATTTACCAATTCTTCCACTATCAATGTTGCAATAGAAGAAAAAACAGCGTACCAACATTTTCCAAGCATGATAGAGCTAATTGTATTGTAATCATGCTTAAACTTTGTTTTTTTTTTATTATATATAATTTAATTATTTTATTGGTTTCACAAGCACATTTAATTTATTGTATGCTTTTTACTATCCCTCATTGCATTGATAATGTATGAATATATTAACTTTTCAAAAAGTGTTTCTGTATTATCCCTTTCATTCTTGTCGATGACAGATTTTTATTTTCGTGTAGTTTTGATCCACCATTAGATTGTTCTTTATTCCCAAGAAATCTCTATGGAATTTATCAAATTTAATGGTCACTCCAAGAACATTCTAGCCAAAGCCTCTTGATTTCTCCTCCCCTAACGAACAAAGGTTTGTTGTTTCGAATTTTATGTGCTAAGCTGATCAAACAATGATATGCCATCATGTGTATTGAAAAACAAGTAAAATCCAACCACTTAAAACTGCTCATAAATTTTCTCTCCACCAACCAATAACTTTCTTATTTTCTGTACACATGGCGGCATGCCATTGGTTCATCAGCTTAGCATATAAAATTCAAGACAGGAAATCTATGTTCTAATCTAAGGTACAGTTTTTTTACCCTGATTTTCAACCTTAGGATTCTATTAAGAAAACGTTGAATAGGTCAACAGAATTTGCCTTGGAGATTAAGGTGCTTGAAGATAGTAGGCTTTTGGGTTATCAAGTGTTTTTCGCAGGAGGATGAAGATGAGGGCATTTAGATCATTTTATGGAAGTGTTGTAGACGAGACTGAGGTCAAGGGGTAGTCTTTGTTTAAAAGCACAGGGAGCATATCTAAAAATATTAACCAAAACCTAGAGGAGAATATCTAAATCAGCCTAATTTTATATGTTTGTGATCCATCTCAAATAAGATTTTATATAATAAAATACAACGGTAGGTATCACCATTGTTAGCAATCTCTCGTTTAATTTTTGAAAAATTCACGAATTTGTTTTTATTTTTTTTAATGAAAGTATTATTCTCCGGATTATTGAACTATTTTGAATAATTCACGGATTTTAAGTTTGAAATGAATAAAATTATTTTATTTTTTAATTTTACGACTTTTACAAATTTTTATAAAACTAAATGGAAAAAAAAAAAAAAAATCTACTATAACTTATATGTTTTTTTTTATTGATTACTATAACTTATATGTTGCAAAGTATAAACTTGTAAGTTGTGATGTGTAACTCAAGTTAACTTTCAAGTGGCCATGCTTCAAAATTTTGGAGGAATCCACATTTTTACGCTATAAATCTCTCTTTTATCTTTAAAAAAATAATGACATGGTTCCTCTACATTTATTTTTCAAATTGATGATTTGTCCCTTGACTTTGGTCTTTTTTTTTTAAATCAATGGAAGAATAACTTCAATGTCCTCATTATCACCACCATCATTATTACCGTTACCTTCACAATTACCATTTGAAATGAAACCAATAATAATACACTTATGAAGCATATGCCACATATTTTCCATTTATCAAATTTTTGGTCAAATTTTAAATCAGATTTTTGCAATTCAAAATTGAATAGAACTCGAATTTTTGCCATATTCCGAATTGATAACAAAGGGTCCTACTCCAATTGTAGTGGTGTGGGATCCACTCTACCCTACTTTATTACCATTCCTTTTCACGCATTTAATTTTATAGTCTTTCTTCTCTTCAACCTCATTTTTCAATAATATACCTTTAATTTTAGAGAAATTTACCAAAATGGAGCTTATACATCTTATTTTCAAAATCGGTAAATTACTAGTTTTGAAAATATTTTTATACCAAAATGGTATAAACAATAATTTCCAAAACTTTAGTATTGGAAGTACCTTTTTTTAAAAAAAAAGTTCCATGTCAATGAGATCTTTTTGACACTGTACAAAAATAAATTCGGATCTCATGCCAAAAGGATCTTGTTGACATTGACTTTTTTTTTTTTAATTTTTTTTAATTTTCTTTGTTAATGAGATTCTTTTGAAACTATATAAAAATAAATTTTGATCTCACGTCAAAATGATCTTGTTGACATTGAGTATTTTTATTTTCTTTTTAAATTACTTTTTATATGAGATCAATATATATATATATATATATATATATATTTACAATGTCAATATCCACTTTTGAAATGGGATCAAAATTTATTTTTGTGCAGTGTTAAAAGGATTCCATTGAAATTGAACTTTTTTTAAAAAAATAAGGGTATTTTTCGATACAAAAATTCTAAAAATTACTATTTGTACTGTTTTGATAAAGTAAAATATTTTCAAAAAAGATAACTTATTATTTTCATAAATAAATTCAAAAGTACTCCATTTTGAAAATTATTCAATTTTCAATGCATGTTTTGATAAATTTTTCTTAATTTTATTATCTTTTCTTTTTTACTCCTTTAACCCCAAAAAGGATGCGGCCTAGGCAAACGCTAGTATAAATATAAAACGTAATCAATTTTAAAAAGTTGAGTGTACGATACGATTTGGATGAATCAACTTGATCTCCATGGATATGAAGATGAGATAAAATAGCGAGTTTGCAAACCATGAATAACAGAAAATATAGGAAAGTAGGGAAAACTATAGAAGCAATTAAGAATTGTTCGAAAATTAAAAAGTGATAGGTTAGCTATAATATCTGAAGTGTTTGAGCAATTTTAAGGTAAAACAACCATCGAACAATCTCCTAGTTGATGCCCATTTGCGATACCCCAACCTATGTTTTCAAACTAATTACTAATAACATGCCCACTTGACGTTGTGGCCGCCTTCCCCTCAAATTTTTGTTTGTGTAGACACCTATCAAACTGGTGAATATTTGAGATACCCCTGTTTTCTCAAACTGGCGACATGCCCCCTTTGACCTTGTTCTTCTTTTGAAGACTAATACAAAATAACCTAATTAAATACTTTCATTTTTTACTTGTAACAAAAAATACTTAATTTTTCTTGGTAAACCCAGTCATTTTCAAGCTCTTGACCTCAATAGTAAATTACTTTTTAATCTATTTAACTTCATCTTCAATTCATTACTTTGAATATCTTCTTAATCCCTTGTAGAAAATCCCAAGAATTTCTTATCAAAAATCTCATCATCTTCTATTTCAAAAATCCTCTCTTGACTGATTTAGGGCTGCGGTTAAGAGTATCTGCCATATTAATAAAGGTACTCCAAACAATTAAAACTTTATTTTTTTACTTAAGTTTTACTATGATTAGAGCACCCCACCATGTCGACATACCTCCAAAAGATTTTTTTGGCCTATGTCGATTTTGCATGGTAAATGATGACATGAGCATGTCGACAAAAAAATGAGGTGCTTTGATCAGCTGGGGTACCCTGATCGTCAAAACAATTAGTTAGGATGTCTTGGATAAATGGAGTGCCCTAATTAATAATTTAGGTGCCTTTAACACGGGCGCTGATTTAGGAAAGAGAAATCAAAGGGTTTTTATTTCAGGTTGAAGATGAGGATAATTAAGTTATTTTTGCATTAATCTATTGGAGAAGATTGGTTTAAAAGCGCCCAGCTGAATATTTGAGCTGATGACATTGCCCCTTGACTTGAGTCTTTTTTCATAGACTAATAAGAAATTACTTAAATGCCCTTTTCTTCAATCTCTAACCAAATCTCCATGAATTTTCTTCCCATCACCTTCAACCTTACCACAAACTTTAGATTGCAACCTTTAGATTTACATCGTATCATCTCAAACAGCAGATTTCCATCAAAATTCTCCAAAATGTCGGGATTTATGAAAATTCTCTAAAATGTCCCATTTTTGCCTCATTTTCTATGAAGCCTTTGACAGAAGGTCTCCAATTCCAGCAAGCATACGCCTGGTCTAATAAACAAGGGGGTCTTTTTCTACTTCATCAACATTTTGCAGAAAGAGAATAAGTGCACAAAAAATGAAAAATGAGTTATGCTCATCATGATGTGATGAGTCAAATCTCAATTTACACTTGTTCAACCACAATGTGATAAAAGCCCATATTTGACTGTCCAAGGCCATCGAATTTCATAAAATTTGATGGGCTAAGACTTCAAAATTTTCATTATCGATTTTTTTTCGACTGGCTGAAACCATCAAAGTAATGGAGGATGGGAGAAATTTGACTGCTCTAAGCAGTTGAATCTAGGGAACATAAAATTTTCAGCGGTCCTAGCTTAGGCCGTAGGAATTCGATTTCTAAAATTCATGGGCCTTGACCCGTCGAATTTTCTTGTCGAATCTTCCAATTTTCATGTAGTAAATGGAGTATTCTCCTCTAATTAAATGCCATACTTATGGGAAAAAGGATGAGGCCTAATTACTAAATCTTTTTATCTTCAAAATAGATAGTGCATGACTTATTCTTGTCGAACTTGAGCTTGATCAACTGAGAAGAAGGCTTTACTTTTAGAGAAAGGCATGTATATTGTAAAGGTTTTTCTTGTGCAAGCTTGTGCTTAACCAGGCGAAAAAATTGATTCTTGGTATTCTATGAATAGGTTTTGTAACTATCCATGTGATTGTTGGTATGAACCTAGATTTTGAAACAAACCCAAACTCTTCCAACAGTACTACCTACATATCACAATGTGAAAAAAGCCCAAATTTAAGTCATCAAATTTCATAAAATTCGACGGACCAAGAGATTGAATTGGCGTCAAAATTTTCATTGTCAAATTTTTTTTTTGACGGGCCGAAACTGTCAAATTAATGAAGGATGAGAGAAATTCGACAGCTCTAAGCCGTCAAATCTGGGAACATCAAGAATTTTGACAATCCTAGACCGTCAAAATTCAGTTTCTAAAATTCTTGAATCTCGGCCCGTCAAAATTTTCTATCGAATTTCCAGTTTGCACGTAGTGTACGTAAATGTTAAGTTTTATTGAATAGTAACTTATATATATAGAGAAAGAAATTTCAATTACATATTCAACAATGATAAAAGGTTTTATTCTGTCATTAACGAGATAGGCTCAACAAACAATGACAACACTTCATCCTTGGTCTCTTGGTTTGTAGCACCAAAACCATCTCCATAATGGTATATGCATTGTCCCCCTCGAGCAACATTTACTGCAATTCCTATAAAATTTTCATTGAAAAGGGAATCATGTACTCGATCTTGGTTCATCTTTTTCCATGTTTCGCTGATTAAATGCCGAATATGTTCACGAGCAACTTCCTCGGAAAAGCCAGTTTCATGCATGTAACATTGGATTGATTTTGGAACATCCCCTCTCTCAAGCTCATCCTATAAGAGGAAATGCAAATTAGATTATTCCATAAAGATTCTAGGATTAAAAAAAAAAAAAAAAAACACTGAGTCTAAATGTTAGAAAATGTGTTGTACACACCGTAGAAGTTGCCAGATCATCACAGAGTCGAATAATCATTGCCGATGAACGTATGATGTCTGGGTAACTCTCTATGCATTCTAATTGCTCCTTAGTGATTTCTTGCGTTACAAGGAAATAGGCACTTATCATTACCAAAGGTGCAGATACTGAAATCCATGCATTGTTTAGATACTCCTCAAGAGTTGGGGTATATTTGTTGTTATACCACTCTGCCTCTACTAAGTAAGCTTTGCATAAATCCGCCCACTAGGACAAAAAGGGACAAATAATGGTTAGGGATTATTTAATTAGCCATAATAATTAATAATTTAATCAAGATAATTAATGGTTGACATAGAAGAAAAAAAAAACTAAATCGATACCGCTTTCTTTAGGTATGGTAAGACGTTCCAACCATGTTTCTTAAGAGTATCGTAAGCCAGTTCGTTACTAGTGTTGTGCAGTGACAAGAAACATAACTTCATATAATTCGGAAGCTGATCCATTTTGTTAGTTTCCCATCTGCAAATAATTCATCAAATTTCATCAGGATTGTAAATTAAGATATTAATGCTAATACATGTTAAGTAAATTAGAATATAAATCCCACTAACCTATCTACAACATTAGTAAAGAGTTTGAGTTCATCCAAGGAACCATAGATATCATAAACATCATCAATCATTGTTATTAGTATAGCCAATTTTGCACATGCTTTCCTACAGTAATCAAACTGAGGTTCGAAGACTGTTCCGACAATCCATAAAAAGCACTCCGTCAACCTGTCTCGAGCAAATTTCAACTCAGAATGGGTGCATAGGCCAAGATCCCTCCACCACCTGAATTGTTAATTTAGAACAACAAAATGATTATATATGGATGGACCGCGACTAAACTTGGATCAAACCCCATGTCAAAAGTAAAAAAGTACATTCGGGTTATATTTTGCATGCTCTTACATCAATAAATCTCTCAATTCTTTTTGGTGTGCTACTTGCACCATATTGAAATCCAGCTTTGCGAGTGCTAGTATATCAAGATTGATGTAATTTTCTTTTGTGCACATTTCAATGTACCACCTAGCCTCTGTTCGTAACGTCCTCCAATGCAAGGGAAGTTCCAAGGAGTGGTTCACCAATTTCTCAAGGCTTGGGGCTATGGAGTACCTATTAATGTTCTTTAGATGTTTACTTGTAAAATCTTTGGCCGCATCCAAGAGATTTTCTCCTTCTATAGCAAGGTGAGAAGCTTCATACAAACTTAACATTCCTCTAACATCTTCACATAAACTTGCTTTGAAACTACCGGCATTATCCTTGAAGGCACTAAAAACATCTGTCACTCATAAATATTTAGTTATAAGAACAGATAATAGTAACTAATCATTGAGACCTTACAAGATTTAAAAAAAAGAAAAATGGAGAAGTTTAGGGTGGAGATTGGGAAGGAAATAGCTCTATAGGAAAGCAATGGGCTGGGATAGAAATATATAACATAAAATCCATTTCAAGTGTTGGTGATGGTTGTGGGTACTTGCGACATAGCTGAAGTCACGATTCTCCTTACAGGTTAGGAGAATTACAACCTCATTGTGGTGATCACTGAACAAATTCTCGATCCCAATAATCGGAATGGTGAGAAGGGTGGAGGAAGGGAAGAGTGATATCTTCAGGAGAGTTTGGTAGATGAATGGAAAATTTAATTTGAGCCTATAATATAATCTAGGCTGTTTTAAACTTTTGATCCAATTACGTCACCAAATATGATTTTAAAATATTTACATAGCCGGATAAATTTAGAGAGCTGTTATTGCCATGCCAACTTTTACTAATGTCACACCAACTTGTGCAATTCTTTGGTGATTTGTATTGGAATTGGTGTGGCATTAGTAAAAGTTGGTGTAGCAATAGTAGCTCTCTAAATTCATTCATTCCTTAAAAAAAAAAAAAAATTCACAGTAAATTCACCTTTGTAATCCTTTGCTTTTCAAAAATTATGCAACCAAATATTTCAAAGCCAAAGGAATATGAAGGTAAATTTATTATGATTTTTTTTAGAGACTGATATAAACTTTTTATTTATCCATGCAGGTAAATATTTTAAAACTGTATCTAATTACATATTTGGACAAAAAAAAAATTAGATTAATGCTGGACTTACCTCAGTGGGGACACTCGGGGGGGGGGGGCGGGATCTTGAAGTGGTGGCGCACACATGCCTGTAGATACTTTTTCTTCGAAATACGAGCAAATTGTATCTACAGGCATGTCCCCCGTTGAGGTCATTCCAGCATGACTCAAAAAATTATTCGATAGATTTAAAAAGTTATTGTCAAGTTACATGAAAAAAAAAAAAAAGTAGGGGAGTGCTCGGAGGCCCTAAAGAGAGCCAAACATTTTTCAATATATGAGTTAGAAGTTTCGGAATGGGGTGATTTTTTGTGAGGAGATCGTTTCACAAGAAATCAACCCGTTATGAAACTTTTAACCCCATATTACAAGTTAAAGAATCGTGCACCATCATTTATTTGTAAATCACTTTTGATGGTGTTAAAATTTTTATAATGGGCTGATTTTTTGTGAGGATGATCTCCTCACCATTCAAAAATTCTTGCCCATATATTGAAATATGATCAGTACAGTATTTGGCTCTCTTCAGGGGCTCCGAACACTTCCCAAAAAAGTAATTAGGGGTATTTATTTAGAAAGAATTCCTTCCCACAGGAAGAGTAATTTTAGCCTTAATTTAAAGGTTACTTTAACCACGTTCAACCAAATTGAATAATTAATTCTCCACCTTGGGGTATCTCATATCCATATTGTCTAAGGAGCCTAAAGCGAAGCGCCACAGCATGGAGACTCTCCTCAGCCCCAGCAAGATAGTTTTCAGTGGCTATGAGATCCAAAGCTCTCTTGATCTCCTTCTCGAAGAGATACCCCACACCGAGTCTTCCAAGATCATCAATCATCTCAAGACGATCTAACGGTCCCACATCCTCAGTGTTGATCATAGACCTTACATGCTCCAACTTCTTGGCTCTTCTCTCACACATCTCCTCCTGTGGAAGAAAAACAAGAACACATTATTATGATCATTTAACCAATTAAAATTGATAGAAATCATATTAATATTATCACTCCAATTAGTTTTGATTGAGTCGACTCTATGAATCTTTAGAAACTTGTTATCAACTACCTTGTAATCACTTTTCAATGACTGAATAAAATCAAAACCCCATATGCTAGGTTTGTAGTTGGCAGATCGTCTAGCAACCGATGTATCACAGGTTTTACGAGTACTAGCTGGGGAATGGCTATGCCTTGGAGTGCAAGCAGTGTTGCTAACTAGAAGAGGTGTCATGGGAAAATTCATGGTGTAAAGCTAGTGCTTGATAGCTATTTCGGTTAACCATCTTCACCTTGAACCTCATTTATATATACAACTCCCAGTTGTACTACACATAGCCTCTAACATAATTCAGATGGAAAACGTGTGTAGTTCTTTCAAAATAAAATTCAAATGGAGAACAGTTTTCCATAAGGACGTATTATTAAAACTAGTACAGGTAACATGCATTAAAGTCAAACAATATCGTTTTCATATCATATGGTCCATTTCTAGATGTGAATTAATTTGTAGAAGTTGATTTAGTAATAATTCTTTAAGTTTTAATAGTCATGTTATTGTCTAAATCAGCATTGGATTTAATCAGAAAATTAGGTTTGGAGAACAAGTCTTTGGCTGATTTATGCCATTTTATGGGCAAGTAACATTCCTACTAAAATAATGTTGTTCATATGGAAGAATCTTTGGGTCATCCAGCCAAGACTCAAACCTAATTGATCGGCTCTCCATTTTCTTATCCTAGAATCGAACTACAACATGTTCCAAACCGAACCAAACCAACCCAAGGGCTAAAAAGGATTATATACAACTGTAGGGATTGATTTCCCTCCTTGAATTAGAGAATAATTACACAATAATTATTCTTGGGGATGTCTGTTGGCATATCCGTCTTCATTCTGAGGTGAGTCCCACATATGTTGAGAAGAGGAAAAGTTCCTCTCTCGTCAATGATTTGTTCTCACTCACTCACTTACTCACTTTTACTCTTTCCAACGTACGACAACAGAAGACTTTTCTCTTACTTATCTTATAACGTATGCTACTCTACATAGCGTATATACAAGAAGAAAGTGGGTAAAATACAATCTTATTGAGGTTTCTTTCAAATTCATCCCTTACCCCTTTGTTTCTCAAGTTCATGGCATTTTCTAGCATCCCAAAAGATCAAGGTATGAAGGTATTTGCAATAGTACTCATTTTTTGTAAGAGTTTATTGTTCTTATAGTTTGGAATCCACCTTATAGGTGAATCTATACTCATCATGATCCAAAAGTGATTATTAATTTGTTTTATTTATTTCATTTTAAATGGGTAAGAGTTGGGATTATTGGGTCCTCACCGATATTAATTTCTTTCAAAAGTACATACAATGTCTCTTTCAGTAAGAGATTGAAGATTCAGAGAAGCACATTCAACCTCTACCCTACCCATCCCAACAGTGGAATTTAATCCCAAGAGAAATTTATTAAAGCAATACATGAAAATTGAGAAATTATAAAAATGGTGTACTATTCATTTTAATTTCGAAAATAGTAAACTATCTTTTCCAAAAATATGTTATTTTATAAAAATGATTAAATTTGAAATGAACAGTGCTGAGTGCGGAAAATGCCCTTTTACTATTTTTTTATATATAAAACAGTACACCTGTCCCCTGTTTAAGTAAACAAATAGAAATATAACTGTTTTAATTAGTACAGTGATGTTTCTGAACAGAAATTTGTTGTTTCAAAATTTATGTTCTAAGCTGATGAACCAGTGGCATGAAGCCATGTGTATTAAATGAGCAAATCTCTACTCTAATGTTTTCCTTTAAGATTTAATTTATTTCATCATTCCATACTAAAACAGTTATATTTCTATTTGTTTATGAAAAAGATAGGTAATCTCAGAGAATTAGAGCTATGGAAGGATATCCCATTATCACATTGTGAGGTTGGGATTGAGTTTATATAAGGTATTAACAAAATCTTTACAATTGTGGTATCCTCAATAATATATTCTGTTCAAAAACAATTAGAGAAAGTTTCATACTACAGTAGATTTGGTGGAGAGGATTTTCCATAAGTGAATGGGATGCGTGTCCCATAATTGATTCAATGCAGCTCAGAGTATCATTCCTTAACACTCCCTCTCAAGTTTAGAATGTATGTTGATAATTCCTAACTTGCTGAGTAGAGTCGAGAATTGTGAAGAACTCAATGGCTTGGTAACAATGTCTGCTGGGTGGTCTGATGTGGGTATATGAGTCAATTTGATCATTCCTTCTTGAACCTTCTCTCGTATAAGGTGACAATCAATTTCTATATGCTTTATTCGTTCATGGAAGACTTGATTTGAAGCAATATGGAGTGCTGCCTGGTTGTCACAATATAAATTGACAAGATGTGAATGTTTAATGCCCAAATCTTGTAAGATTGTTCTTAACCAGATAATTTCACAACAAGTGGTCACCATAGATCGGTATTCGGCTTCTGCGTTGGACCGTGATACTGTCGTTTGCTTCTTGATTTTCCAGGAAATTAATGAACGTCCAAGAAGAATGCAATACCCAGTAACTGATCATAGAGTGTCACGACACCTAGTCCAATCTGCATCACAGAAAGCATTCAGTTGGATTGAACTTTCTGTAGAAAGAAATATTCTTTGACCTGGTGTTTGTTTCACATATCACAAGACACGCTGAGCTGCTTCTAAGTGTGGTACTCGTGGCTTGTCCATAAATTGGCTTAAAACATGTACTGCATATGCCAAATCGGGTCGTGTGACAGTCAAATAAATTAACCGCCCAACAAGTCTTCGGTATGAGGATGGATCACTGACATAGTCGCCTTCAAACTTACTGAGAGATAAATTTTGTTCCATGGGGAACGAAGCTGGTTTTGCACCAAGATATCCAACATCTTCAAGGATCTCGAGAGCATATTTTCGTTGTGAGAGAGTAATGCCTTTCTTAGACCGTGCAACCTCTATACCAAGAAAATATTTTAATTGTCCAAGATCCTTCAATTTAAATTGATTCTTCATGAATAATTTGGTATCTTCAATATCTTGCAAATTGTTTCCTGCTATGATGACATCATCTACATAAATGAAGAGAGCAGTAAATTTACCATTCTAGGATCGGACGAATAAGGAATAATCAGCCTTTGATTGCTTGAAGTTGGCTTGTTTGAGGGCAGTGGAAAGTTTAATAAACCATTGACGCGAAGCTTGTTTGAGCCCGTACAATGATTTGTGAAGCTTGCAAACTCGTGTCTCCCCCTTTCGTCCGAAACTAGGAGGTAAAGACATGTAAACGTCTTCGTCAAGATCTCCATGCAAAAAGGCATTGTTGACATCGAGTTGATGGAGATGCCATTGTTTAGTTGAAGCCACAGCAAGGAGAATGCGAACCGTCACAAGCTTTGCCACGGGAGCAAAGGTTTCTTGGTAGTCTAGACCTTCGACTTGGTTATATCCTTTTGCGACCAATCTGACTTTATAGCGTTCAACTGTGCCATTTGAGCGGAGTTTAATTTTGTATACCCATTTGCATCCAACCGGCTTCTTCCCAATTGGTAATGGTTGTAGAGACCATGTGCCATTATCTATGAGAGCAGCGAGTTCTTGTTCCATAGCGACGCGCCATTTAGGATCACAAACTGCTTGTGCATAAGAAGATGGTTCTTTTTCGACTGAAAGAGAAGTGGTGAAAGCATGGTGTTTGGGAGATAATCTATCATATGAAAAAACATTAATTAAAGGGTAGGTGATACCTGTAGTTTCGACCAAGGCCGAGTTCGATGTCGAGACGTTACGTGAAGGAAGAGAAGTACCAACATGATATTCACGTAAATAACCGGGTGTTGACGTAGTGCGTGTCGGCCGCGATGAAGGAATTTGTGGATCCAAGGGCAAGGTTGGGGTAGGTGGGTCAATGGGTGGAGAAGCTGTCGGTGAAGGAATGACTTGGGGAAGAGCTTCACTATTTGAATGAAGAGGAGTTTTGTCTTGAGAGAAATGTTCAGGTGGAAACACTTCAGTGTTGAGGGAAAATTGTGGAGTGGGATTGTCATCGTCATATGTTGATGAATGATGAGACATGAAAAGTGAGTCTGGAGCAGAAGATGGGAAAGGAAAAATATCTTCATGAAACACAACATCTCGTGAAATAAAAATTTTACCTGTTGAGAGATCATAAACCCTGTAACCTTTTTGAGCATATGGATAACCCAAGAAAAGACATCGGGTGGCTCTTGGATCAAATTTCGTGGGACGCTGGTGGTATGTTGAGACAAAACATAGGCAGCCAAATACTCACAGATCATATACAGGCTATTTGTGAAAGAGCATTTCAAAAGGTGTTTTCCCTTGAAGAAGAGGTGTGGGAGTTTGGTTAATAAGGTAAGTAGCAGTCAATATGGCGTCTCCCCAAAATTTCTTGGGGAGATTGGCTTAAAACAATAAGGCTCGAGCTACATTGAGGAGGTGACGATGTTTTCTTTCGGCTACTCCATTTTGTTGTGGAGTGGAGACACAACTAGTTTGATGAATGATACCTTTATCAAAATAAAATTTTCTCATTATAAATTCAGGTCCATTATCACTTCGAAGAACTTTGACTTTCAAGGAGAATTGTGTTTCAACAAAATTGATGAATTTGGTGAGATATGAATGAGTACCCGACTTATGATGCATCAAATAAGTCCATGTGCAACGAGTATAATCATCAACGATTGTAAGAAAATACCGTGCCCCTGTAATTGAAGGAACATGGTACCCTCCCCAAATGTTAAGATGAATTAATTCAAAAGGTGCTTTAGTCCGAATAGAACTTGTTGAAAAAAGAGAGCGAGTTTGTTTGGCTAATGGACAAATTAAACAATCATAAATAGTACAAAATCTCATGTTTGTAACTAAATGAGAAAGCAAAGTAAAGGTCTTATTTGATGGATGACCAAGGCGTTGATGCCAAAGTCTTGGGGAATGAGGGGCTGGTACGGTGACTACGTTGCATTTGATTTTCGGTGGAATATCAAGGTAGTAGAGTCCTCCTCGCTCAATTCCCGTCCCAATCATCTTCCCCGATCATTGGTCCTGTAGTATACAAGTACTATTAGTGAATGTAGCAATGTAGTAGGAGTTGTGTACAAGGTTGCTAATGGAAATCAAGTTTAATTTAAAGGAAGGGACACATAACACATTATGCAGGATGAAATTAGCAAAATGAATGATGCCTATGTGTGTGACAGCAGCAATGGCTCCATTGGGTAGATGCACAGTTCGATTAGTGACACGAGATTTCGTGGTCAACAAGTCAGCTGAGTAAACCATGTGATCTGTGGCTCCTGTGTCGAGTATCCAACACATTTCTTTGTCAATAACAGAAGCACAAAAGATTGTACCTGAGAGATCACTTATGGCAGATGCACTACCGACATGGTTGACCATCGACTTGGACTTATTTTCGGTAAGTAGTGTCATGAGATTCTGATATTGTTTTGCTGTGAGAGTAAATGGTGTGGAAGTTGCTGGCATATTTGCATCTACATGATTGGCTTTGGAGGAAAAATTCTTGCGCTCTCGTTGATCAGATTTGTCGCATGTAGAGTTCATCCTTTGCAGCTTTCGACAGACATCAATGGTGTGACCTTGCCAACCGCAATAATCACATTTTAGATGTGTTCGACATGTCTCTGAGGTGTGCCCAATTTTGTCACATGTTCCACATCTCATATGAGGATTTTTAGGTGTGAAGATCCTCTCAGATTTTCGTGAGTTGTTCTTCACAACAAAAGTCGAGGCTTCAGTCAGTGGTGCGCTTCCATTCGATGTCCCTCGCTGTTTTTCATCTTGGAGGGTGAGAGAATGAGTTTTGTTCCCATGAGAAATTTCATGGTCTTTTGATTATGTTGGAACTGCATAATGTCCTTCATAGCACCACACGTACATTTGGGGATACTACAGAGTGCATCACGTTCATCCCATAGGCCTTTAAGCTTGGTGTAATAAGCCCCAACAGCCATGTTGCCCTGTTTACAATCATGTATGGCTTCTTCAACATGAAAAAGATGAACACTGTTAGTGCGTGAAAAACGATCTTTTAAATCAAGCCAAATTTCATGAACACTTTCATTATATATTATGCTTGCTCCAATATCTTGTGAGATTGAATTAAAAAGCCATGCTTTTACAAGATTGTTGCAGCGCCTCCATTGTTGGAGTTCTGTTGTGGAGGTCTCCGATGGTTGTTCGATGGTGCCATTGATGAAGCCTTCTTTATTCTTGATGTTGAGAGCCATAAGCATAGCACAGCTCCAAGTGCTGTAATTTTCTCTGTTCAGTGGTTGTGTGACGAGTACAAGCCCAGGTTGATATAATGAAGGTAAAGAGGATCATTTAGATTATCGAACTTGCTAGCCTCAGACTTGGCTGAGTTGTGAGTTTCGCCTTTTCCTGCCATGTTAATCGGCTAGAGAAAGGTGGGTAATTTCTAGGATAAAAAAAACAATAGGTTTAGAACCTTGGCTGCTCTGATACCATGAAAAAGATAGGTAATCTCAGAGAATTAAAGCTATGGAAGGATATCCCATTATCACATTGTGAGGCTGGGATTGAGTTTATATAAGGTATTAACAAAATCTTTACAATTGTGGTATCCTCAATAATATATTATATACAAAAACAATTAGAGAAAGTTTCATACTACAACAGATTTGGTGGAGAGGATTTTATATTATAGCAAATTTGGTGGAGAGGATTTTCCATAAGTGAATGGGATGCTTATCCCATAATTGATTCGGTGCAGTTTAGAGTATTATTCCTTAACAGTTTACTTAAACATGGGATGTGTATATTGATTTTTAAAAAGAACGGGGATGTATATTTTTGATATCAAAATATTATTTATTTCAAATTTTGTCATTTAGGTAAAATAAAGTATTTCCAAAAATGATAATTTATCATTGTCAAAATTAACATGGATATTGCATTATTATGATAATTTTTCAATTTCTGATTCATGTTTTGTTAATTTATCCTAATCCCAATCTATATAAATAATTAGTACATTGGTTCTTTTAAAGTCTATACCGTTTGAAACATCTCCAGCACACGCTTTAGAGTGTTGACTCTTTACTTTAAAGAGTGAAAGGTGAAAAGATTGTTTATGAGAGACTCTTTAAAGTAAATGTCAAAATAAAGCGGCGGCTTCCACTCTCTAAACGTAGAGAGCCTCCAAAGTAAGCTATTTTAATGTTAAAAAATGAAAAATATTTTTGTTACTAATTTAGTAAGGTTTCAAATCTTACTAAGGATCAATTTGCCCTCATGAATTACCACATTGGAAATCCAACATGACATCCTTCTTGAATACATGGAAAAATTCATCTCGAAAAAAAAAATATTTTTTATTTTTAGTTTAATCAAAGTGTTGAAAATGGACGTTTATATAATTCCCAAAATTTAAAATCAAAATTTAACTATGAAAAATAATGATTTTCTAAAAAGAAATTTCAAAATTCTTAGAATTTAATTTTGTTCAAGTTTGTGGCCTAAAATCATGTTTTTGGATGACAAGATGTGAACTCAATACCCTTAGTCGCATTTAAGTAAATTTTAACAATATTCTTGTTTGTAATCTAAAATAATAATAAATATTAAGAAGAGAGAAAGAAGTATTAAGTATCTGGGACTTGGGATCAAATTTTAGTTTAGTTAAAATAACTTTTACTATTTTTTTTAAAACAAAATATGCTCTTTATTTTAAAGAACATTGTTGGAGAAGCTCCTAGTATTATTTATAAAGAGAATTTTTCTAATACCATTATTTGTATATAATAAAAAAAAATTATTGGATTAGTGTCCCATGAGTTTTTTCCTTTTATTAAATGATTTTTAATATTAAAAATCGTAGTGTACTTGTGACGTGTGAGCAGTTTTTATCTGTAATTTAGGCTTCAATTTGCTGTAATTTCACGTTTCATTCTAGATAGGTGGATTTACGTTGATTTTGCATATAAAGGGAAAAGACAATACCTTCAAACTTAATGCCTGGTTTGATGGGCAGGTTGTTAAAGAGAAAGACTGAATATCATCCTTTCTTTGCTAACCACAAATTACTAAATAAATTTTGAATTGAATTGGAGTACTCCCCATCCAAAACCAATGACTTGAGCTATTCTTTTTGGATACATCTTCATTTCATGGGATCCAATGCACTATTGTCATCTTGTCCACAAATAAATAATAATTTTATATTTAAATAGATATTTATAATAAATATTATTTTAAAGATTTAGACAAGAGTTTTGAGGATACAACTTTTAAATTTTAACCAAAAAATAAATTGCATGACAGAAATTGGCTTTTTAAATATATTTTATAGAAAATGTGCTTAAAAAATTGATGATGGTTTACTTTTAAAAATCTTTGAAAACTTCTGATTTCCTTTCGCTTGCCTAGAAAAAGAATAAAAGTAGAAAAATCAAGAGAGTTTCTCACATCTCTTTGGCACATGAATCTAACTAATATTATAATTTTTTAACGTAAGTAAATATTATTAAAGAAAGAATTACCAAACCGGTAGAGAAAAACATTTCAAGAAATTTTTTTATGGTTTTATTAAACTGATATTTCAACTATTTACTAAAATTAACACAGAGTAAAAAAATTTTCAAATTATATAAAACATATGAATTTTGGGAAGGGTAATTTTCCTTTTCCAGAATTAAAATCAATAATCTACCGTGTTGGTAAATTTTCAATTTTCCATACTTGTTTTAGTAAACAAGCCTATTATAAATGTACCCTCCATAATAGGAAAGTCATGAGAAGAACCTTCTTAGGAAAAATAAAACACACATTTGTCTCCATGCGATTCAATGACGTCATGGGTCTTATCATAAAATAAAATAAAGAGATGTGATAATCTGAGTCGAAATAATATACCCGGTGTGTATATGATTGGACATGGCAAGTGGAAAGATGTACAGTTTTATGTATTTGTCATGTCAATCATGTCCAAATTATACATGTTTTAGCGATTCAATTTATCATTAATATAAAATAAATAGTAATTTTAATTTGAAAAAAATATATTTCTAAAAAAAAGTTAGGCAAGAAGTTTGACGGAATTATCATGGATTAATTATAGCACAAAAAACTTAAAAAAAACATTAAAAAAACGTTGTGCACATATGGAGTAAAGAAAGAATATTTTTGTTGACATAATCCAGAGTCCACCAATCATATGAGCGCTGTATTAATTTACATAACGACACTGATTAGGCTTAACATGGCACGCACTGGAGAATCTGTGAGCAGTTTTCAACTTGCCTAACAGTCCAAACCCATCTCATCACTAATCTGAACGTCAACAATCTGATTAGAGCAGTTGCCAATATGCTATGCTGTAAAGGGGTCCATGAGATGGTGACCCATATAATAAACTAACTCAACAAGCCACCGACACATGCAATTAAGTTATCTAATTCTTGACCTCAGAATAGCTCAGCAATCCATCATAATCTTATGTCTTATGGTCCATTGAACTTGTTCAATAAAACCACAGATTCATAATTAATATCAACATCCGTACCCAGACAAACTATTTACACGATCAAGAAATCATCTCTTAGATTGCATTGCAACTGAACAATGAGAAAATGCGTCTGGATCAGTTGAAAAGATGGCAGAAATAGGTTAGATTTTTTCCTCACAGCCCAACACCGGTTTGACGCGTGGTACAGATGACGTAAGCAATAAAAAGAAATTTTCTCTCTCCCTACCCACACTGTAATTGACATCGTTTTAGGCATTGGTTGCATAAAACCAAAGATACTTCTCACTCGTATCTCGATGAAAAGTCTCAATGATTTTGTACACATCCACGTCAACAATGTGTGAAATCATGTCAATTTCAAAGTTACTTCAGCATTTTCCATTTAAGATTTCAAATCTTAAAATTAGTTGTAAAGTTCACATGGATTATCAGATTGGTAATTGAATGCCACAATCTTCTAGATTTCATGAAAAAACTCATGGTAATTAAAAATAAATAAACAAAAAATTTTGAACTTGATCCAGGGTGTTGCAAATGAATAGTTACTGAATACACAAATTTAAAATTAAAATTCAAAAGTGAAAAAAAAATAAAAAAATTTAATTCTTTTATTTTAATTCATAGAATTTCATCCTCTACAACACTGTGGTATTGGATCATGTTTTTTATTACGGTATTCTAATGGGCAAGAGAGAAAATTCCTCTCTAATTGCTTAAATCATCTGTGCCACATGTCAAATCGGTGTTGGGTTGTTAGCAATTTTCCTAATGTTAAGTAAGCCGTCTCTCCTAGTTAGTTCCAAAACGGTGTGGTTTTATAGTTCTTAATAAAGCATGCCAGCTCAGCAGGGCTGGGGCTTGGAAGGGACCAAGGGTAACAGTTGCCCAACCATCAGTTTGATTATGAGGCTTGGCCTATTTGGCCGACCCCGTAATGGTTTGGTATTACGAGGTTCAGTTTCATTGTCCAACCTCGTAACGATTTGGTATTATAAGGTTCAACCTCATTGTCCGACTTCCCTAACAATTTGTCACTGTGAGGTTAGGCCACCAAGGTCGACCCCTCATCTCAATGTGTTCCCTCACACTAGGTGATTCGACTAACTAGGGCCAACCCCCCTCTCAACGTATTTTCTTTATGTAAACGGTATGGAAACCATAGCCATCCCCTATCGACCACTCAATGAGGTTAAGTCCCCTTGGACGAACCTCCATTATGTTCTTTTATATAATTTGGTGCCCTGGCAGAATCTCTCTATCACTCCTTAATGTTAGCACAACCATCTTGGCCAAACGAACTGTTCAATCCCTCGAAATGATTCGAACCTATAGGCCAATGATCAATCACACTTGAACACCCACTTTATAACAAAAGAAGCAATCTTAATTAAAGCTACCCAAGCAACACAAGTATTCCAAGGTAAAACATCCATGATATCTTATACAAAGCTACCTAAGAAGAATGAGCATTCTAAGGTAAAATATAAGTGGTGTTCGGAAGAACTACAACTACATAACTAGACCGAGTCAACTCCTTGTAGACATGAAATGTTCACAATGAACTTCAATACTACATTGTTTGGAGTCGCCACCATTCTTTTTTAGAAATGGGTGTGAATGGCCACCCGAATTGATTATTTTGAAAATCATTTTTCATTGCATTGTAGTGATTCTCATTTGTTGGAAAGGGCAAGGTCTACCTAAGATCTAGGTAAGGAGGTCCGGTTAGAGGATGGGGAAGGTGTTAGGCACCCCGTCCTCTCCACCAAAGGTGGTTACCTTGCTTAGCCATTTTATTTTGTAAAACTTAAGAAAATAAATATTAGAGATGCATGAGAATGTATGACAATGGTGGTGTGTGCATTAAAGTGAAATGTCCCCTTTTCCAAAAGGATTTTGATTTGAAAGTGACATTAAAGGCATTCTATGGAAGAGAATGACCCATATAATCACATTAAATTTATGAAATGAATGTTGGTTTGAACTCTTAGAGAGACTCCATAATGGAGTTCCCTTGAAGTCACAACCTTAATGCATGTATGCATGGCTAGAAACTCTGTGCTTCACCCCATCAAGAGGGTGACACATTTCTTCATCATTGTCATGCATGAGTGGGTGGGTGCATTGTGTACAATATGATGCATGAAACTAAGGTTAAAAGGGCTTCAAGTCCCATCCTTTCGATCGAACCTTAATCCAATCTACCGGGGATGGGAGAGGGTGTGCATTACATCCTAAAGGATTTCTAGAAAAAAAAATTAAAGTAGAGGGTTAGAAGAAGAATATGCAAGCTTTGAAATAAAATCTACATGTTAAACCCCACCTTGTCCCTTGATGAACTTGAACCTTGAAAAGAAAACTTGAGAGTTGAGTGAGATGGTTAAAGGTTGGGTTGAAGTTTAGAAGATGAGAGAATGAGTAGGAATTTTTGTAGAGTTTTAGGTTGAGAGATGGAGGTTTGAGAGCATGAGTTGATCATAGAAAATGAGGGTATTTATAGAGTTTTTGGAGAATTTTTGGGGATAAAGTGGTCCAACCCTAAAAATAAGAAAAATGGACATGAGATTTAGGTTGTTTCTTTTTGGATTTTTCATTTGTATGAGGGTAAAGATGACATTTGTGAAGAAACCCTAAAAGTAGTCTTTGATCCTTGATTTTTTGGTAAGTAGAGGTAAGAGAACAAAAGTATTTTTAGGAGGATGAATGGGGAAGTGATATGTGTAAAGGTGGAGTGATAGGCAAAAAGTAGATCTTGGTTTATTTGTAAATAATTCTCATAAAACAAAGGTGGAAGTGTAGTTTTGAAATGGACCAATGGAAAAATAAAAACACATTTGGGAGGGTGAATAGGAGGATGACATGTGTAAAGGTGAAGTGGTAGGTGAAAAGTAGATCTTGGTTTATTTGTAAATAACTTATAAAGCAAGGGTGGAAGTGTAGTTTTGAAATGGACCAATGGAAAAACTCTATGTATGTACTTGAAGATTCCCACCTTTTGAGGGCATAATGGGAAGTTCCCTCACCTTTATGGATTATTACCAAAGACCAAACAACCTTTTTGGTTTAACTAAACCTTTTGAAAAGGACATTCTTGAGTTTACACAAAAAGGAAGTTGACCCTCCAATTAGGTGATGCATTGGGCATTGGGGGCTTATGAGGTATCAACATGTGTCATCATATGAAGGGGTGAGAAAATGGACTTGGAGTGGGCTTGGTGTTGGGTTTGGGTTTGAGTTAAGATATGGACTTGGGTTTAGGTTAGGACATGGACTTGGGTTTGGGCTTAGGATGGACTTGGGTTTTGGGTTTAGGTTGGGCTAGGTAATGGATTTGGGTAATTGGGTTTAGGACTAAGAGAATGGGCTTGAATTTCGGTAAAAAGACGGACTTTGTTTTGGGCTTAGATTTGGTTAGGGAGTGGACCATGTGAGGGGATGGGTGATGGATCGGTTAATGGAGGATGAATACGAATTTAGAGTGGGTTAGGGACAAGGTTGAGCATGCAAATTATATGACATGATGCATGTATGCATGTATGCATGAAAATGATGTCAAGTGGCAATACGGGCCTGTTGAGAGGCTTGAGTTCTAAATCAAAATCAATTCGAGGAAATTTGGATCTTCCTAATGGGTTCGTGCAAATTGGGGTGTCTACACTCCTAAATTAAGCAGGCACCGAGTTGAAATGGTCACACCATTTAGGCTACTCCTCATGTAGGTTATAAAAACCATGAGGAGTATGTATTCATTATTATCATAGCATTATGGGCTATTATTACAATAAATACTAGATAATACGGGAGAGTACTTACAACTGAGTTTATTACACCCATTAATGAGTCAATTCTTTAAATAAAAAGACTTCTCCCATTCAAACCCAAAGCAAAAGCCACATAAGAAATTTGTTGTTATTATTCTCTTTTTATTACTCATCAACTTTTACCAAGTTTTAACTTGATCTTGGAGGCTTTTTGGCCAGCACAACATTGATGTCTTTTCAAATAAAGATTGACAGAGAAAATAATCAGAAAAGAAGGCTTGTCAAAATTCAGTATCCATAAAACAATTGGGCTCTTAAATGAAAATCTGAAGATGTCTTTGATTGAATAGTAACTTATGTATAGAAAATTTTCAATTACATTTTCAACAAGGATAAAGAGTTTTTTTTTGACATCAACGAGATGGGCTCAACAAACAATGATAACACTAGATCCTTGGTCTCTTGGTTTGTAGCACCAAAGCCATCTCCATATTGGTACAAGCATTGTGCACCTCGAGCAAGGTTTACTGCAATTCCTATAAAATTTTGGGTGAAAAGGGAATCAGATGCTCGATCTTCGTTCATCTTCTTCCACATTTTGCTGATTAAATGCCTAATATGTTCACAAGCAACTTCTTCGGAAGTACCATTTTCGTGCATGTAACATTGGATTGATTTAGGAACATCCCCTCTCTCAACCTCGTTTTATAATATAAAAGAAAATTACATTATTCCGCAAAGATTCTAGTTGTATTAAAAGAAAAAACCATTGAATCTAAATGTTACAAAATGTATCGTGGGCACACACCATAGAAGTTCCCATATCATCACAAAGTCGAATAATCATTGACGATGAATGTATGATATCAGGGTAACTCTCTAACTATTCTAATGCCTCCTTCATGATTTCTTGTCTTACAATGAAATAGGCATGAGTTAATTCCATAGGCATAGATAATGAAATCCATGCATTGTTTAGACACTCCTGAAGTGTTGGGATATATTTGTTGTTATACCACTCTACCTCTACTAAGTAAGCTTTGCATAAATTCGCCCACTGCAAGAAAAGGGAAAAATGGTTAGGGATTATTTGGGCATACTAATGATTAAATCAAGAGAATTAATGATTGAAATGGAAAAACTAAATCGATACCACTTTCTTTAGGTATGGTAAGATATTCCAACCATTTTCCTTAAGAGTATCGTAAGCCATTTTGTTAATAGTGTTATGAAGTGAAAAGAAACATAAATTCATATAATTCGGAAGTTGTTCCATTATGGTAGTATCCCATCTGAAAATATCCAACCAAATTTGAATCATGATTGTAATTAATAATGATTGTATTGCACACAATAAGTAATTAGAATATATAAATCTCACCAACCTCTCTACTACATTAGTAAAAAGATTGAGTTCTTCCAAGGAACTGTAGATGTAGTAAACATCATCAATCATTGATACTAGGCTAGCAAATTTTGTTAGTGCTTTCCTGGAATAATCAAACTGAGGTTCAAAGACTGTGTCGACAGCCCATAAAAAACTCTCCATCAACCTGTCTCAAACAAAGTTCAACTCGGAATGGGAGCATATGCCAAAATCCCTCCACCACCTGAATGGTTAAGAAGCAAAACATGAGTAAACCTGGATGAAACCTCATGTCAAAGTAAAATTAAATTCGGATTAAATTTGCATTCACTTACATCATTAAATCTTTCAAATCTTCTTGGTGTGCTACTTGCACCATATTGAAATCCAACTTTGCCAATTCTAGTATGTCAGGATTCGTATAATTTTCTTCCGTGCACACTTCAATGTACCACCTAACCTCTACTCGTAGCGTCCTCCAGCGCAAGGGAAGTTCCAAGGAGTGGTTCACCAGTTTAGCAAGTCTTGGGGCTATGCATCCCGTAATAATGTTCTTTAGATGTCTACTTGTAAATTCTTTGGCCTCATGCAAGAGATTTTCTCCTTATATAACAAGGTGAGAGGCTTCATATAAACTTAGGGCTTGTGTGGATTGACTTTTCTAAGTGCTTCTAACTTTCGCGGGGAGTCAGAAGCACTTTAAAAATATTTGGATAAATAACTCATGGAAGAACTACTTTGCTATGGAGTCATTTTAGTACTTTTTCACTGAGTACTGATGGTGCTACTTCTCTAAACTACTCTTGCGCGGAGCCACAAAACATTGTCAAAATGACAGGATTGGGACAAATATGCTCTTCATAAATTTTGAAAATTACAAACCTACTTTCAAAAAGGCAATTGGAATAATATTATATTACTATCCATTGATATGGTGGTAGCCTTTTGGTGTAACATTTGGGACAAGTATACCTTTCATAAATTTTAAAAATTACAAGAATACCCTCAAAAATGTAATTACAGTAATACTATATTACTATCCATTGATGTGATGGTAGCTTTTTGGTGTAGCATTTGGGACAAGTATGCCCCTCATACATTTTAAAAATTACAAACATATCCTCAAAAATGCAATTAAATAATATTTTATTATTATCCATTGATGTGGTAGTAGCCTTTTAGTGTAGCATTTGAATTTGGATTTCTAACTCCTCCAATTGCTCACTCAATGATTTATCCATGAGCATTCCAACCATGGTTGAAATTTTCTTATTGCAAGATTGATGTGACCAATTACACAAAAATTTACTATCCATTGATGTGGTGAAAGCTTCTTCATATTTTTAGTAATTGTATATATTTACTCACAATATCTTCTATTTGTTTATAATTGTTTAGTATTTCTATTAGTTTTTATGCATAAAAATAATAACTTTTATTTCTTTTGAAAAATAATTTATTAAGTTATAATGTTAAAAATAGTAACTGATACTTATAAGAGTATTTTGATCATTTTAACAGAATCCAAAATAGTTTCCAAATACAAAACTTTATCAAAAGTACTTCTGGCAATACATTTCAGAACCTGTATCCAAACACACAGCAGTTATCCACCTACTTCAGATAGTACTTCAAAAAGTACTTATGTTCTAAGTACTTCTAGCTCCTGTATCCACACGGGCCCTTAACATTTCTCTTACATCTTCACATAAACTTACTTTGAAACTACCCATATCGTCCTTGAAGGCACTAAAAACATCTATCACTCATAGATATTTAGTTATAAGATTAGATAAAAGAAATTAATTATTGACACCTTACAAGATTTTAACAAAAGAAAAGATTAACCACTTAACCCCTTGCTTGCTAGCGAGCAAATTAAAAACAAAAAAATAAAAACGAAAAGAAAGAAAGATCAAGATAAATTTTAGGCGGAGATTGCATAGGAAGTAATTCTGATAAGGTCCCACAAAGTCGTTTTTGGGATCGTAATTACATAAGGTTTATTGACACTTAATTACTATTTGTCCCAAATAAACATAAATTGTATTAATTTGTCAAATTATCGAAACTAATGGATTTTCTTATTATTGACAGGTAAAAAGGGTAAAATTCGGAGGCAAATATTTTTGTAACAATTTTTGTTACAATATACGAGTCACGAGGGAACATCCAACCAAATCTCGGAGCAATTCGTCGCCACATCACCATGCGATGATAGGTCCCTACCGCTCTGTAGTAATCTCGAGGAATTATACCTCGAGATTCAAACTGAACATTCTAGATGCTTTGTTCGTTGTAATTGATGGCTCTTCTTGAAACAAATCAAGCTAAAACCCAACCCTATAACCCGATTAAGAAAGCTATAAATTGAAGGGTTGCCCCTAAGAGAAGGGGTCCCTCTTGGCCCCTCTTCTTCTTGCCAAATTCTCTATAATTTTCTAATTTTTCTTTAAGAAAAAGATTTCTTGTAAAAGTGAGATCTCAAGAGTGTTCTTCTTTCATCTTTATTCTTTAATTTCTCTTTGTAACTCCATTGAAAGATCATCAAGAGGGAATCAGATTGCAATATAGCTTTATCTCATTCTCTCATCCACCATGTTCTGTTCATTTTACTATTGTTATAATTTGGTTCTCACGATGATTGGCTAGACTCTCCATAGAGAGGTCAATGATGCCAGAGTGAGTTTATCTTGATTTGTTTAAACAATTCTTTCTAATTGTTTTAATTGTGCTGGTGAGAAGTTATTAAGTTCGGATTAGTTGATTTATATCAATTATCTTCATTTTGATGATCCATACTTAGAAAAGATCATGCTTAATGACACTTAAGATATGAATCCGTGAATAACATCTTAATTCACTAATCACCTCTACTTTTGGATTTATCTGCAAGAGTGTTAATCGAATTATCTTCCAATCCACGAACAATAGTTTGTTACATGGATTAAGTTCAAATTAGGATTGTTTAAACTATCAAGATGGCTTGTGAAGGTTGAATTGATTTCTTTAGCTTTTACCTTGTTGCAATCTCTATTCTAGTTTCAATTTCATTTACAACTTAACTATAATTTTCTATTCTGTTTTTACAAATTTGTTTTTAAAGAATCTGTTTTCAAATTCTATTTCGATTTCATTTTAAAAGAAAACTTGAATCACAATTGTCCCTGTGGAACGAATCTTACTCACCAACATTTTATCTCTTTATTTGTTCAATCTTATATTTTTGTAATTTACAAAGCATCGATCGAGTTCCATATGAAAGCAATGGGTTGGGATGGAAATATAGAACATAAAATTCATTTCAGGTGTTGGAGATGGTTGAAGCATTTGATAATTGCAACATAGCTGAAATCATGATTCTCCGACAAGTTTGGGAGAAGTACAACCTCATCATTATAGCGATTACTAAATAAATTCTCGAAGAGTGATGTGCAAGGAGAGTATGCTTGGATGAGGCAGATGAATTGGAAATTGAATCTGAGCCTGTAATCAATTTGAATTTTATGACATGGATGCCACTATTTTTGGGTAGCAAACTCGATAAAGTAAGGTTTGGTGAGTTAGAAACTTCATAAAGCAAGGTGGTAATAAAAATGCAATAGTAGTTACCTCTGCTGGATAAATCTCTCGATTATACTTCTAAACTAATTATTAAAAGGTTATATGTACATTTTCAAAATTATTTATCTGTTCCAAAACGGTTATATGATATATAGATGCAATTTTCTAGTTATTTTTATAATAAACTGAATTGAAATAACAAAAATATCACTAACATGTTATATATATATGACCAGGTTCGATAGCCAACAATTTGTCCTATATGGCTTTAAAGTTTCAGCATTGATCTTCTTTTTGTGAGGATGATCTCTATGATGGAGAGATCATCCTCACAAAAAATCAGCTCAATCCAAAACTTTTAACCCCATCAAAAGTTATTAGAATTGTGCACCGTCGATTTTTTGCTGAAAATTTGTAAATTGTTTTTGACGGATTTAAAAGTTTCATATTGGACTGATTTTTTGTGAGAATGATCGCCTCACCCTAGAGATCATCCTTGCAAAAAATCAGCTCAATCCGAAACTTTCAAGTCATATAAGGCAAAATTGGCTCCCTAACGTTGGCTACCGAACACTACTCTTATATATATATAGGGTCGGGTTATTACGACCCCCTTTGCGACACACCATTTTGTCTTATATGGGTAAAAATGTTTGGAATGGGCTGATTTTTTGTGAGGATGATCTCTATGGTAAGGAGATCATCCTTGCCAAAAATCAGCTCATTATGAAACTTCTAGCCCCATGTTTACAAGTTGAAAAATTTTAGACTGTCCAATTTTTGTAAAATCAATTTTGATGGGGTTAGAAGTTTTGGAATGGGATGATTTTTTGCCAGGATGATCCCCTCATCACAGAGATCATCCTCACAAAAAATCAGCCCATTCCAAACATTTTTTCCCATATAAGACAAAATGGTGTGTCACAAAGGGGGTCATAATAACGCCATCCATAGATATATATATGAAAGACATTTTAGTACATTTTTTGTAAAACTTGAATATAACAGGAGTTTCGTATTTGTATAAGAGAACAAAGGGTATTTATTAAAGATTTAATGTAAGAGTATAAAAATAATTTCAGTTAAATGTATGTCGTATTTCACAAAAGAAAATCTACTTAATTTCATACATAAGAATATGAAGGTAAATTCATCAAAGTATCTCTGCACATAGAAAGAATTCAGGAAGGTTGAAGAATTACCAAAGATTTGTTAGACAAAAATTCGTGGGGGGACTTTGTAAAATTTCTATTTAGTGAAGGGGAAATGCTGAAGTACTGTTACAATTGACGTCATTTCACACATAGCTGACCTGGATGTATCTACAGAATTATAGATTCATTTCATCGAGATACGAGTTAGAAGCATCTATGGTTTTGTGCACACCAATGTGTGAAACGATGTCAATTTCAATGTTCCTGCAACACGACTTTTAGTTAAATTCTCTTCGCTTGCTTATTAAAAAAACAATTTTTTTGAAATCAACGTCGTATTTGTTTCTGTAAATATATTTTAAATAGAGTAGAGCTAACCTAACTAATTTACCCTAAGATTAATACCCAATGAGTATTAAAAGATTTTCAAATTCAACCCTTTAAAATTCTAACAAATGATAAAGGAGAGATATGCGATCGTTGTTAAAAGAAAGATGATTCGATTTTTTTTATTACAATGAAGAGGGTGTAGCACATGAATATAGAACTAAGGGAAAGAAGGAGAAAAAAGAAAATGGTATGCATTTGACATGCTCGATGAAATGCATTAAATGTATTTGAAGAATTGTTCTTTCACAAACACATAAGGGTGGTTGAAACTTAAAAAAATAGAGAAAGGTGCTCAGTAAAAGAGTTCAAGAATTCAACAATAAATATTCCTTCTTTGAATATATTATAGGGACATATGAAGAAAACATGAAATGTATATGCAGATAATGGTCGAATGCAAAAGACGAGATGATGAAAAGTGAAAGAACAAAGAAAATAAAGGCTTGGGATGGTTGAAAACGACATGTGTGAGATCTATCTTCTTTCTTTTTTTTGTTTCTATTTTTGGTGGTTTTATTGACAGTGGTGGAAGATTTGAGAAAACTAGAGAGCGCACAGAAGACATTCGTTGTATGATATTGAGAAATAGAGTTTCATGAGTTAGGAGCTTTTACTAAACGTATGATCATGGCCGGCTGGATTGCAAGATCGAACTGATCATAGTTCTGATACCATGAAAACTTTCAATGTGACAAAATAATCAATAGTCTTTGAGACGAAGTGAATAGCTCGGATAATTTGATCTCCGGTGAGATTCTTTATTAAATAGAGAAAGTGGTTACATATGTATAATAAAACACAATTGAGTTAGTACAGTTGTAAGACACAATCTTTTGTGTGGGATCCACTTTAACCACTTTATTGTTTTTTTCTCTTTATACCCCCCCTCTTTCCACACCACATTTTATTTTTTTCACTTTTATACCCTTAATCCTCCCATCAGTTTTGTGGGATGCACTTTATTTCTTTTCCATTTCACTCATATAACTTTACTGTATTTTCTCTTTTACCCCTTTAGTCCACTTTATTGTTTTTCATCATTTACCCTTTTAACATTAAAATTTTTCAATAATATCTCAAATCCAATTAGACTTAACTTAAACATACTAATTCTGTATCATTTTCGAGTCGTATTCACGATTCTTGTTAACATTGCCATCACCTACTCCAATTTTATTTTATTTTCACTTTTACCTCCTTAACCCAAGAGAAGATGCATGGGTGAACACTAGTTTAAATATATAACTACCTTAACTAGAATGTCAATGTGATCCGGTGTATCTCTCATGCAGCTTAATAAATTACTACATAACCAATTCTCTAATAATAACCGTATAGCATCAAATCATATTTTTGGATGCAACAAATTGATGTGGTTAGGATCCACTCTAAGGTATGTTAAGTGGCAAATTAACGCTTCAATTTGAATTTTATGACATGGATCACCATTTCAAGGTTTGTTGGATAATAGACTTCATAAAGTAAGGTTCCACTGGAATTGTCAAAACTCCAAAGGATATTTTGTAATAAAAATGCTATAGTTTAGTCTGCCAGGTATATCTCTCACAAAAGAAAATGTCGGGCTCAACAACTTTTTTCAAAACACAGCTGTTGTAGTACCTAATTTTTATGAGAGGTCGTCCTTATCTATAGTATATGTGACTAGGTACTTAGAGGTAGGGCTGTCAATTGTACAGTTTCAGTTCGGTTGCTAGGGAACATAGAACCATAACCATTATATTTAGTTTGATTTCAGCCCAATTTTAAAATAAATGGAACCGAAACCGGAACCATAAAAAATTGTGGGTACCCATCGATTCTAATTCACAAGAATTGAATGAGAAAAAAAGTACTTTAAATCATTATAAAAATAATTCCTTTCAAAAATTAATATATTATCCATTAGATACCTTAACTCATTTATAGTATGAAAAGAAATGACAAAATAAATTAGTTTCGGGTAGCTGTGGTTATCCATTAGATAGATCCTAACGTTTTCAATTTCTATTGGTCCAGTTCAATTTCGGTTATATGGGTACCCATTGACACCCCTACTTAGAGGACCAAATGCAATTATTTAGAAGAGTACCTTAAAAATTTGTGTAATAATTTTCTATCTCAACTCTAACAGAATAACTCAAAAACTTACTGACGTGGCAAGTACAAGAATCGTAGTTTTTTCCTCAGGGTACACAACTGCACATCCTCATAAACATGTGCAATTGTGTATCCCAAGGGAAAAATCAACATTTCTTGCATATGCCACATCAATGACTTTTTGAGTTATTCTGTCATATTGAGTCAGAAAATCAGCACTCTAAAAAATTATGAGCATATTATTATCTATTTGTAGAACATCATCGCAAATCATTGGAATGATCCAATCCTTGAAGATAGATTTGTTGTTTTGAAATTTATGTTCTAAGTTGCTGAACCAATGACTTTACACCATGTGTATTGAAAAAAGCAAGATTGATTGGTTAATGAAAAGAAATTGTAAGAGTAATTTTATGGGCTTTTTCAATACACGTGGTGTAATGCCATTAGTTCACCAGCATTACACATAAATTTCAAAACAGCAAATCTTTGTTCCCAATCCTTGTTGAAAATTTTAAGTAAGTTAAAAGAGTTGAGAAGAGAGTAATCCCTATTGAAAAACTTAGGAAAGCCACAAAAAAAAAAAAAAAAAAAAAAGTGTGGAAATGGTACTTTAAATTTTTTTAAGGTGGGAGGGATTTAGATAAAAAATAAAAAATATATTTTCAAACAGTTATCAAGTTAAACAAAAAAGTTAAGGGTATTTATTTAGACCAAATTCCCCCCCCCCCCCCCCCCCTAATAAGGTCCATTAAGTAATTTTAGCCTTAATTTAAAGGTTTAACCATGTTTGACCAAATTGAATAATTTTCTACTTGGGGATATCTCATATTCATATTGTCTAAGGAGTCTATGTTGGGTCGTTGGCTGGATTTGCACAAGATGTGGATTTGCATGATCCCTGTTGTAGTGAGATTTTAGTTTTTTGAGATCCTATTTTTTAGGATATGTTTTTACACGTATTTTAAGTTACGTCTCTATTAGTATGATATAGAAAGAAAAAAAAAGAACTCTCTATTTTTTTTTAAAGAAACAAGAGATGTACGAAATTCTTTGAAGGAAGTAAAAAAAAAAAAGAGGATCGATCCTTGCTGCCCATGGAGTAAACTATTGCCGAACCACTTAAATATATTTCTCTTTCTTATGATTGCAGTGTTTTTTTTTTTTTTTTTTTTTTTTTTTTTTTTTTTTTTTTTTTAAACTACATATTTGTTATTTATTCATATGATTTAAAGCAATCATCAATATTGTGTGTAAGAGTTTTCGCAAGGCTTTTGCACAACAAATTGGTATCAGAGCTTGGGTTGCAACCTTGGCATTGGAAATTTTTTTTTTTTTTTTTTTGTGATTGGTGATTGTTTGTGGATTTGATATTTGGAGGAAAAGATGTTAAACGAATCATCTTCTAAATCGGTATTAGCAGCAAAGACTATGGTCTCAAATGCTAAATTCGATATAACAAATAACTTCGACATGTGGCAATGTGAAGTTTTGGATGTTTTGACTCAACAAGAGTAATCGTTATAAAAACTTGTTGTATGAATTGCAGAAATATAGATGTAAGATATGGACTATGGTAAGTCGAATTCGTTCCACAGGGACAGTTGGGATTCAAATGTTCATTCGGATTAAAAATCAAAACAGAGTTAAACAAAAATAGATTGGTTTTAAAAACAAAACAGAGTTTTAGCAAATTAGAAAATGGAAATTAGCAATAGAAAGGAGAGATTGAAACTAGTGAAAGAGGGCTTAGAGAGTTCAAGTCTACCATTACAAATCATCCATAATGCTGAATCATTCTAAATATGACTCAATCCACGTAGCAAGTCATTGCTTGTGGATCGGAAGATGATTCGATGTAACTATTAATTGTAACCCAAGAGTATCCATGAAGATCTCTGATTTAAACGAGATTATCCGACTTATGCTTTCATTCATCACAGAGTATGAGTGTTCTTGAACTTCTCTAAGTAACACTTATCAAAGCTTGAATTGGAAGTATGAGTTAGATAATGATAATCTTATCCTAAAGAGATTCATAGACTTAACATGTAAAATAGAAATAACAAATTAAAATAGCATTAATAGAGTGAACTTGCTCCAGCATTCTTGACTTCTCTAATGAGAGTTTAGCCTATCATCGCAAGGATTAAAGTTGCAGAGATTAATAAAAGAAAGGAGAAGATGGGTGAAGAAGATGATGCTGCACTTTGATCCTTCTTTAATAGTTCCCAAAAGAATTACAAAAAGATACTAAAGATTGGATCACTCTTGATGTTCTCACTATAATCAAGAGTTCTCTATCAAAAACTAAGAAACCAAAGAAAATTGCAGAGAATTACAAATGGAAAAACAGAGATAAAATCAGAGTACCTTTCTTTGAAATCAACCCTCCAATTTATAACATTCGTAATCGGGTTATTGGGTCAACTTTTTGGATGTTTGATTCAAGAGGACCAGTTAGTTACAACGGACGAAGCATCTGAAAATTTGAGTACAAATCTCAAGGCAAAATTCCTTGAGATCACCGCGGAGCACTAGGGCGAAATTCTTCGAGATTTTGTTGGATGCTCCATTTTTGCTCGCACATTATAACCGACTTCGTTTCGTGATTTGATAACTTCCACGTGCGCTTTATTCATCTGTAATTAGCAATAAAATCTCATTAGCTCTCTTAATTTGGAGAAATAATTAAATTTGTAATTATTTAAAGGGATTAATATTTAAAATGTGATAGAATTTGTGAAATTATGGTCCCAAAATCACATTATTGGGACCTTATCAAAGAATTAGATATTACTCTTGAAGATAAACCTACAGAGATGGAAAATAATATTTGGAAGAAGATCAATCGTCAAGCTTGTGGCACAATCAGGCTTTGTCTTGCTAAAGATCAAAAGTATTTTGTTATGAAAGAGACTTCGGCTAAAGAGTTGTGGAAGAAACTGGAAGACAAGCACATGACCAAAAGCATGGAAAATCGTCTCTATCTGAAGAAGAAAATTTTCCACTTCCAGTACAAAGAAGGTATTTCGATGTATGAGAATTTGAATAATTATAATAAAATTCTTGCTGATTTACAGAATCTTGATGTTAAAATTAAAGATGAGAACAAAGCATTGTTACTGTTAAATTCATTACCTAATACTTATGAGCATTTAATTACTACTTTACTATAAGGGAAAGATGAAATTAAATTTGATGATGTGTCTAATGCCTTGATAAATAATGAGTATCGGAAAAAGGACAAACAGGCCTGTGGAGGCGCAACATCAGAAGCTTTGATTGTAAGGGGCAGATCAGAAAATAGGAAATCTGGTAGATGGGGTAAATCTCGTTCCAAAACAAGAGGAGTATCATCTGATAGAAAAATTCCCACGAAGGATGAGTGTGCCTATCGATCCTTGCTGCCCGTGGAGTAGGCTATCGCTGAACCACGTAAATCTGTTTCTCTTTCTTGTGATTGGAGTGTTTTTTTTTTTTAACTGCATATTTGTTATTTGTTCATATGATTTAAAGCAATCATCAATATTGTGTGTAAGAGTTTTCACGAGGCTTTTACACAATAGTCTAAAGCGAAGTGCCACGGCATGGGGACTCTGCTCAGTCTCAGCAAGAAATTTCTCAGTGGCTATGAGATCCAAAGCTCTTTTGATCTCCTTCTCGAAGAGATACCCCACACCTAGTCTTCCCAGATCATCGATCATCTCAAGCCGATCTAACGGTTCCACATCCTCAGCGTTGATCATACACCTTACATCCTCCAACTTCTTGGCTCTTCTCTCACGCATCTCCTCCTGTGGAAGTAAAAGAAGAACGTATTATTATGATCATATAACCAATTAAAATTGATAGAAATCATAAAAATGTTATCACTCCTATTAGTTTCAAGTCAACTCTCTGTCTTTAAAAACATAGTAATTAACTATTGTAATTAGTGAAATTTCCCAAAATGTGATAGACTTTTGATGAAAATCCCATTCTGGTTATTTATTCATTTTAATTCCCAAAAAATGAAGAGCAAAATGGCAGGTTTTTCAAACTGACGATCTCGCTGGTTTAAAGTATTGAGATCACTGATTTTTTTTTCAAAGTGACAATGACGCTGATCATAAAAGTGACGCAGTGATCTCAATACTTCAAACTAGTGAGATCCTCACTTTGAAAAATCTGTAATCTCAATTTTCATATTTTGGGAATTAAGATGTATAGTGGGCCGGAATCAGAATTTCGTCATTTTCAGCTCACCAAATGGTACTTTGACTACCTTGTAGTCCATTTTCACTGACTGAATAAAATCAAAACCCCATATGCTAGGTTTATAGTTGGCGGATCGTCTAGCAACCAATGTATCACAGGTTTTACGAGTACAAGATGGGCAATGGCCATGTGCAGGAGTAATGCAAGAGGAGTTGCTAACTAGAAGAGGTTTCATGGGGAAATTAATGGTAGCTGTTTTGGTTAACCATCTTCACCTTGAACCTCCTACATATACCACTCCCAATTGTAACACATGGCCTCTTAACATAGTTCAGATGGAAAGCGTGTGTAGGTCTTTCAAGATTAAATTCACTTGGAGAACTTAGAATTTCAAAATTAAATTCACATGGAGAACAGTTTCCCATAAAGAGAAATTATTAGAACTACTAGATTACATGCAATAAAATGAATAAATTCATTTACAAATCATATGGTTCATTTCTAGATGTGAATTAATTTCTAAAAGTTGATTTAGTAATAATTTTTAATAGAGTTGTGATAATCTGACTACCCCACGTGGTATACTCAATTGACTCTCCTAACGTTACAAGTTCTAGAGCCGTAGATCTGTAAAAATAAAAAAAGCGTATCTCAAGGGAACTGTGTATCCCGAGGAGTACAGATTTTCAGTTCCGAACTTGGTACTTCTTGGGGAGTTGATTGAGTATGCAACGTGGGTAGTCAGAAAAGAGAGGGTTGGAGAACAACTCTTTGGCTGATTTGTGCCATTTTAAGGGCAACTAACATTCGTACTAATTATAAAAAATATATTTAAAAAAAAAAAAAACTTAATAATCACTTAAGAAACGTCTTATTTCATAATAAGATTCCTTTCATGACAAGGTAAGATCTACTGCAAATTATACCAATCAACGTTCGGCAAATTTACACCCTAATGTTTTCATAATTGCACTTACCTCTCTTATAATTATCTAAGGGGTTCACTTACCCCCCTATCGTCAAATTGTGGTCAATTTAACTATTAAATTCCTTTTATAAAGATCAATTTACCCTTTTAAAAATGTTATTATTTTTTTTAAACAAAATATGTCAGTGAAAAAATCAGTTCAATGAATACCTAGGCGGGGAATTTCAATTATTATTTTAAAATATGCTTTTTCAAATAAAAAAAATAACATAAAATAAGAGGGTAAGATAGTAAAATAACATCTAAATTTTAACCACATATATTAAAGGGGAGGCAAGTGCAATTATCAAAATATTAGGGGTCAAAATGGAATGCCAAATTATAGGGGGTCAAAATGGAATTATGCCAAACTATAGGGGGTCAAAGTGTAATTTTCTCAATAAATAATGGGTTTTGTTACACTTTGGGAATATGCATTTGAGGGTATTTTAGTAAAAAAAAATTATTTTTTTAGGCCATGTTTTTGTACAAAATTCAATTTTTCGAAGTGTATTTATTGCACTTTAACGTGTGACATAAGGGCAAACATCAACAAGACCCATAAATAACTTCTTTTTTATTGGTAAGCTGGGGTTGAAAGGACCCCTCCCTAAAAACACTTCTAACGAGTGTAGATACAAAATAAATCTTCTTCTATAATTCCTAAAAGATCTTGAGGTACCAGTAAACAAGAGAGAACAATTTTGTGATGCTTACTCGCAACAACTAGCATACATTTTATATATATGTAGGTAAAAAAATTACCTCAATCCAAACGCAAATCTTAATGATCATTCCTCTCTGATTGCTAAAAGCAATCTAAAATTTGAGATTCTTTTGGATTAAGATCATCCAACAATCAAGTGAGCAAGAATAATCTAAGGGAATTATGATTATAAATGAGGAGAATTCTAATCTCCTTTTGTAATTTTCTTTCAAAAATCCTGCAATTGATCATTATCCTTTTAAAAAAAAAATAGAATCTTTCTATCTTTATCCTCTTAATTCCGCACAAAATTATGATTTCTTATATACTTCTAGTTTTGATGAGGGAATATATATAATCGTAATTAGAATCTCAATCCTTCTTAGCATTCTAGCTCCAACCAAGATTCACAGTAATCCCTTACAATTTATGTATCTTTCCTTATCTATGTTATCCCATGTACTTCTAATTTTGATTGGGGAATATAATCGTAATTAGAATCTCAATTCTACTTAGGATTCTCCGTTCTAGATTCACATTAATCCCTTACAATTTCTATTTCCCGATCACTCAACCGTATTTAACCAAGTGGTTTAGCATTGGCACATGTCACTTTGGATATGAGACTTATTTTGGACTCACAAGAGTTGACACATGAGGGTCTCAGCTGGAATCACTCATCCGTCAAATGAACTAAATTAACTTTTAATATGTTACATGGATTCTCTTGGCCTACTTTCTTCATGCATTAGTGGCTATTTGGTCTCATTCTATTGATCCAAGTCATCAATGTAATTACACACCCACAATATAATTGGGGACTCCACTCCTTCATTGAAGAGTCACCCAAATGGAAATACGAATCAAATCCACTACCCATATCCAGTATAAGCTCCTCAAAATAAATATAGGGCAATGGTATTACCACACCATCATGTTAGGAATAACCATCATAGGTGATCTTACTATAAAATCACATCATCTATTAAAATCATTTTGTCGTTTATTTATAATATAATGGTGTTGTAATATCATTGCCCTAAATCTATCTTAGACCATTAGCCTAATCCACCATCATTCAACCTCTTTGCTAATTCATGCTTATAAATACGAAGTCCAAAATTTTCAATTACACTCTCTAAAACCTCTATGCTTAAATAAGTTCTCCTAGCCCGGCCAACCTCAAACTAGCCAAATCCAACCCAAACATGTTCAAGACTATATGGTTAATTAGCCCATTTGAGATAAAATAGACAAACTAATTGAAATAATTAATCCTCAAACTAGATTAATGATTGAGCTCGTGATGGAGTCATATTGAGACCATTTTCAACCTAAAGCTGCAATAGTTAACAATGAAGCCCACGACAAAGCCTACATTGAGTCTCTCTTAAGGCCCATAAGACTCCATGCAATCTTGATCTTTAGTGTTGTTCAGTCCTTTAGTGTCAACCTTAATCATCAGGATACTCATTATCAATAAGACAAGTTCACATATTAATAATGTTAGAATTCAATATATTGTGTGGTCCATTGACTTCATGGTTTCGTGTTTTAATTACACAAGGATTCTATAATAATAATAGATGTTAATATTGAAAGGAATTCTCAATATTATTGGAATTAGAAAATACTCTCTTAGGTTTAGTAGGAAATCTTGATGGATATAAATCTTACTAAGAGGGGAATTCTATGCCTTCTATCTCCATTTATAAAAGAGGATCAATAATCTCATAATAGAGAGAGTTTTAAAATAGTAAAATCCATCAATCACTAGAACCCTAACCGATCCATATAGAGAGGAGGGAGAAGAAGAGTCAAAAACTAAAAGAATTAAATAATTGGGGTTCGAACACTTCGTCAAACACATGGATTGCAAATGCATTCCTCCAACATTTATTGAATCAACAATTTGGTTATGGCATAAGGTAAATACCCTAACTTAATTATTGGTAACATGAATAGTACTCTTGAGATATGTAAATGATTTTAGATCCTATTGGAAATGATAGTTTAAAGGTTATGTTAAAGATTTGTATACTTAAATTCTAACAGATAACTCTCCAATGATAGTCACATTCATCCAAGATGGAGGTGCTCAATTTCAATAATTCAAATTTTGTCAAACTCCTAATGACCATGTTTTTTTTTTAAGATTGATAAATCCTAGTAATTTTCAATCCTCACAGTAAGTTTGAGAGTGGGTATTAGAGTATTAAATATGAAACACTGTAATCATGAGGTGTACTCTTATACACCAAATCATATTTTTATAAATAATAATAATTAGTTTGATGTAAGATTAGGTTAAATTTGTTAGAGACAGCTAGAGCTTATGCGTATTAGGATTTCATTCAAGTATTTATATATAAATACTAATAGGATTATTATAAAACAATGTCCTGGTCATCTCCAACTAGCATAGATGCCAAACTTGGCTCATCACATTCCCACCAAGGGCAATCCAAGTAGATACCAACCTTAGCAAACATAAACATGGCCAAGCAATTCATCAATGTAAACCAACACGATGTTTTGTTAGATTGACAAAATGTCATGCAACACTATGATATTTGTTGACCTTATTTCAGTAAATTGGGTGTGATCGCATAACATAACTCAATCATTATCCATAAAATAATGGGGCCATTAAATGGCTACATTTATTTTTATTCTGTTTTTCTTTTTGGTTAGGCAAGCAATGAGGTTATAGGTCAATGAAAGTGGGTTAATTGGGATTTGGACCTAGATCGTGGGATCAACTCTCCACACGCTAATAACAACTTAGCTAAGTTGGTACCTTTAGAAGCTTTTTGTTCTGTTATTTATAAGATGGGCTCAACTAACAACGAAAACACTTGATCCTTGGTCTCTCTGTCTGGAGCACCAAAACCATCTCCATATTGGTATACGCATTGGGCAGTTCGAGCAAGGTTTACTGCAATTCCTATAAAAGTTTGGGAGAAAAGAGAATCATTTGCTTGATATTTGTTCATCTTCTTCCACGTGTCATTGATTAGACGCCTAATGTGTTCACGAGCAACTTCCTCGGAGGCACCAGTTTCGTGCATGTAACATTGGATTGATTTCGGAACATCGCCTCTCTCTAGCTCAACCTATCAAACAAAAGAAAATTGCATTATTCCACAAAAATGATTCTAGTATTATACCAAACACTAAATCTAAAAATTAGAAAATGTGTCTCCCACACACCGTAGAAGTTCCCAAATCATCACAAAGTCGAATAATCATTGACGACCAACGTATAATGTCTGGGTAATTCTCTAAGCATTCTAATGCCTCCTTTGTGATTTCTTGTTTTACAAAGAAATAAGCATGAACCATCACAACATGCCCTGCTATTGAAATCCATGCATTGTTTAGATACTCCTCAAGAGTTGGGGTATATTTACTGTTATACCACTCTGACTCCACTAAGTAAGATTTGCATAAATCTACCCACTGAAAGAAAAGGTAAAAATGGTTAAATAAATTATGTTAGCCATACTAATGAATTTATCAAGAGAATGAAAATAATGATTTAAATGGAATTAATAACTGAAGCAATACCACTTTCTTTAGGTATGGTATGATGTCCCAACCCTGCTCCTTAAGAGTATCGAAAGCCATTTCGTTAACGGTGTTGTACAAAGATAAGAAACATATCTTCATATAATTCGGGAGTGTACTCATTGCGTTAATATCCCATCTGAAAATAACCAACCACATTTCAATAAAATGTTGATCAATTAAAACGGTAACATTGCAAGTTAAGTAATTGGAACTTATATCCCACCAACCTCTCGACTACATTAGTAAAGAGCTTGAGTTCATCCAAGGAACCATAGATGTCATAAACATCATCAATCGTTGCTATTAGTGAATTCAGTTTTGTAATCCCTTTTCTACAATAATCAAACTGAGGATCAAAGATTGTTCCGACAGTCCATACAAAGCACTCCATCAACCTGTCTCGAGCAAAGCTCAATTCGGAGTGTGAGCTTAGGCCAAGATCCTTCCACCAACTAAATATATGGGACAGAATATCAAAATGAGTATCAGGACGCATTTCGGGTAAACTTAGATCAAACCCATGAAAAAAGAAAAAGTACTGAACTCAAATTATATTTGTATATTCTTACATCGATGAATCTCTCAGATCCTTTTGGTGTGCTGATTGGACCATATTGAAATCCAACTTTGCCAATTCAAGTATATTAGGATTGATGCAATTTTGTTTCATGCACATTTCAATGTGCCACTTAGCCTCTAAGCGTTGCATCCTCCAGTGCAAGGGAAGCTCCAAGGAGTGGTTCACCAGTTTAGCCAGACTTGGGGGTATGTACCCTCTAATGTTCTTTAGATGTCTACTTGTAAAAGCTTTGGCCTCATCCAAGAGATTTTCTCCTTCTAAACCAAGGTGAGAAGCATCATACAAACTTAACATTCCTCTTACATCTTTACGTAAACTTGCCTTGAAATTACCCATATCGTCCTTGAAACCATTGAAAACATCTGTCACTCATAAAATTATGTAATTAAATAAAATCCATTAATTACCAAAACCTTTCGTGATTTTAACAAAAGATAGAATAAGATTAGATATAAGTCTACAATGTTAAAATGCTAGCCTCAACCCATAGTTTTTGGCTCTCCACCAACGTGACCGTTGGGATGATAGGGATTCCCAAGAAAGATGCATCCCTAGGAAAATGCATGTAATCATAATGGTCACTGATAGAGTGCCTCAACAGTGGCCTGGGTTGAGGCTATGGTAAAGTCCATGTTAAAAAGCATCGCCACAAAATGTTGGTAATGTCCCAATCCCTTTGTGTTACATGTTGTGCTCCTCTTTAATAATCATTTACTAATTACTATAGACAACAATACTTCTTGATTTACAATAAAATGCTGTACGGTGAAGAAGCAATGAAATTTGATTCATTCATTTACTGATTAAAAGAACCCTTATACTTTCATGGCTAGACTCAATTTTTGCTTGGTGCAAACTGACTTTTGGGACTAAATACGAATTAACTTTCGGAGTTAGATGTAATCTTAAACTAATCTAACCCTACAAGTTTTAAAATACTTGTGGGGGCAAGTGACCCCATTGCCCCCACTGTAAATCCGCCCCAGGATTTTGGGAAATGCATTTTCAGTATTTGAATTGGTGCATCAATGGGCCGAGTTATGGTTTGACTCGAACAAGTTTTCACGTTGAAACTCAGTGAGTTGATTCCTTCAAGTTTTGTGACCGATTCACCGAGAAATCCAACTGAGTCGATTCGACGAGTTTTAGAAGAATTCATTTGACTACCTATCTAATGACAATAACCGACACCAAACCTAATTTGGAAAGAAAATCTGCACAACTATTAGTTTACTACCACCGATACCCAAAAACAGCTTCCTCACCAGCACTCCAATGGAATTCTATACATAGTTCACAAGTAATTCTACTTATACCGACGAGGTTTGAGATAAGTATTTGTTGAGAAAAAACACTTCCAAGTTTAACAAGCATGAGTTAGAGAAATATTTGACAACTTTTTCTACTTGGATGAGTAAAATTTGAGGGAGAGAGAATATAGTACCTTGGGATATCTCATAACCATATTGTCTAAGGAATCTAAATTGAAGTGCAACAGCGTGGAGACTCTCCTCACTCCCAGCATTGTAATTCTTGGTGGATCTTATTCGGTCCAGCGCTCTCTTGATCTCCTTCTCGAAGAGATAGCCCAAACCTAATCTTCCCAAGTTATCAATCATCTCAAGCCGATCTAATAGTCTCACATCTTCATCATTGATCATACACCTTACATCCTCTAACTTCTTGGCTCGTCTCACGTACATCTCCCTCTGTGGAAATTAGTATAAATAATCTATTAAAATAAAAAGTACTCCTATAGAGAAAATTAAATTAAATTAATAATCAATTACTGTAATTAATCTTACTGTGTTATCAGCCTTTAATGACTGGATGAAATCAAAATCCCAAAGGCTAGGTTGGTAGTTGGCCGATCGTCTCTCAACAGTCGGATCACAAATTTGATTACTGGTAAGGCAATGGACATGTTGAAGGGTCATGCAAGAAGAGCTTCTTAGTAGAAGTTTATGTGGGAAACATTTGGGTACAAAGATAGGGAAAGAAGAAGTTAGAACTGTTTGGAGGTATGAACTTAGAGCCATTGCAGTTATAACTATGTTTTATTAAAATCTCACCATGCACTCCTTTTATGTACGCTATATGGTGGCATGTGCAAAAGAACATTAATCATAAGGGTCTATTTGTAATTTAAAATATTAATTAAAAGTATTTCAAGGTTATAAAATAATAAATAAAAAAAGATAATTTTTTTCTACTTAAAATACCCACAAATTCTTATTTAGGAGGTGTACTTAATGCATTTTAAAATTTGCCCTCAGAGCATAAGTAAACAAAATCATATATAGAAGATGCCAATTTAGCAAGTCGTTAAGATGGGTCACATCGTAAGTTCGACTCACTTATAACTCTTCTTGATTGTATTTTAAAATAAATAAATAAATAACAAATAAAAAAGAAAGCGTAGAAATATCCTCTTTGACTAGAAAAACGGCCGCCAGATTTGACTCTCTTCGCAAGAATTCAAACTTGTGATATTTTAATTTCACCCTTTATAATGAAATGTATTCTTCAAATGTATCCCTAGAAAGTAATTTTAATTTGAAGTGAGGACATCTTTGACTGTCCTGAGATGATAATTTGATTATTTAATAAATAAATTTATTTAAAAAAAATGAACGAAGTTGTCCCACAATATAACAAAGAATAATGATGGCTGCTGAAGTTGTTCCCACAAAATAAAAAGAATAATGATATCTGCTGAAGTTGTACACTTGGACAGGGCGACAGGCTGCTCTTGGTTCTTGGACTTTCAAAATTGTGATCATTTTGACCTACTCTTATTAGATATGAACTTAATAAGAGCAGCCTGCGTTTGGTGCCGACTCTGCAAGGAGTACGACTTATATTAACTTCTTTTTGCCGGCCCTCCAACCCTATGGATGAACTTGTCGTATACAAGTGCATAAACATTCAACTCTTAACTTTTAAAGAGTGTTGAAGATATACATAACAATAAAAAAAATTAATCTCACTAAAAAATACATATAATTTCTTTAGTCTTAGGCAATTTTTCTCTTAAACAAGTAAAGTGGTTAGTTGTAAAATGTGAAATTGGATTCAACGTGAATGGAAACTAAGTCTTAGGATGAACACTCTGCACACCTTTACTAGTTAATAAAGTTAGAATTTTTTATTTTAGACAATCTAATTTTGATGTCGAAATCGTGACAGAAGATTTCATGGAATGTTTAAATTGTTAAACGTCAAAGTATAAGAGTTAGACATATGGGCTATCGGACCCGAGTAGGAGACAGTGTTAAAATCATTCAAGGAGTCTCATTCTCAAGGGCCTTGATTTAGCTCATGTGGGGGCAATCAAGAATAGAAAAAAAATTGTGGGAATAATTAAGAGTGAAAAAAGATTGTGAAGGCAATAGTAATAGATTTCTTTATCTATTGTTAAAATTTGTTTCAATAACACATTAATCCATAGATTTTGAAAATTCTTGTGAGGGCAAGTGCTCCCATAGCCCCTACTATAAATTCGCCCCTGCTCATTCTTGAACGAAAACATCGAGATCATCAAAATCTATCATATCAAGATGGAGTTTTTGTTTTTATGCCTGATTCTTTTATTTATCATTTTTAGATGACTTTACTATTTTAGGAAAGTTTCGTTTTGTTAATAACTTTAGTTTTAGAAGTTAGAATCACACATCTTTGATTTTATCTTGCTTTTAGGATTAAGTAATTTATATTTCTATACTTAGTTTATTTTTATTAGTTTTAGTAATTTTTATTTTGGATAATTTTCTTGTTTTTCTAGAAATAAAATTTTTTCTATAAATAGTATTGTAACTCCACTATTTAGACAACTTTTAATTAGTAAAAATAAATTTCTTAGAGAATTGTCTTTTTCTTTTTCAATTGTTTAATAATCTTCATGAATTAACAGGTTTTTTATGTCCAATTACCAGTATTCTTTTTAGAATAAACAAATTAATTAGAAAATTGTTCTTCATCCTATTACCTTGATTCTTGCTCTATAATCATTTCAAATACTAGAATAATCTTTTGTAATCACATGTTCCATTGAACAAGGATTATGCAATTAGCTACCTTCCACATGAGTTCTTGATCTCATTGAATGATTGATTGATATCATCATCAAAAAATGTGCATCGTATTTACCCCTTGTTTTGAGGCACATTACCATTGCATCTTGCTCATATGGGAGTCGTTTGAAGCTAATGACCCTTTGAGTATTTAAACAAGTTTTGAGAGTACTAAACTTTTAACTAAAAAAACATTACATGATGAAGTGGGCATTATAACAGGAACTATCTTGAACAATGGAATTATCATGAATTAATAGCACAAGGAACCTTTTTAGATTGTAAAAAAAAAAAAAAAATTGTGCACACATGTATTAGTTCCAATCATTGTAGCTGCCATGACTTCTTTCCAACTCGCCTAACAGTCCAAATCCATCCCATCACAACCTTTTGGAGGTTGTTCCCAAGGTCGTCTTAGGTTCAAGGCTCTTGAACCCATTCTTATCCTAACCACTAACTCTGCCTAGCCAAAAAAAAAAAAAAAAACAAAACAAAAAATAGACCAGCTGCCAATATGTTATCCTGTTAAGGGAAACATGGGGACGGTGGTGATCCGTATAAACCAACCATATATTAACTCACGCCTGCATGCAAGATTTGTACCCAAACGGCTAAACAAACCATCTACACTGGAGAAATCATCTCTGAACAACAAATTTTAATGTTCAATTTGGCATTAATGCCCATACCATTAACATGTTGACACAAATGCTTTGGCATGATTATCAATTCGGTGAATAAGTTGTGAAAATAATAGAACCTCCTTCAACCCAAGGATCTTTCCACAAAATTGTGGAGAAACCGTCTCCAAATAATAACTCTAATTTGATTTAGAGCAAATTAAATTGATCACTAGCCTTTATAATCCCTCGCCAGACTTGGGATGCATTTGTTATGTATTAATTATTGAGATCTTCACCCTTAAATATCTATCCCAGAATCAAAAGATAATTCTTGCCAATTGATTTTTTGTTTGATACCAGTTGCCAAAAGAATTTCGTCAAATCATACCTAGTGATGCATGTTCTAGTCCTTTATTCATTTGATACCATACCACCCTCTCCAAATAGCTAGCAAATTTTGTTTCACCTCAGTGAATGACTTTATAAAAGGAAAGTAAAGATTTACTCAATCTTCTAAATGATCCAACTACGAAGATGAAATGAAGAATTTTAATACAATTGAAAACTATAAAGAACTGATTTCAATAGCTCAAGTTGACCCACCTATGAGAGAAATTGATTTTTCCATTTTTTGAGCTTTTTATATAGAGTTGTGATAATATGACCCCTCCCCTCCCCTCCCCTAACACACACGTCCCACCCCCATCACAAAATCGTAGATCATTTGCCTTGGGATACACAAGAAAAAGATTTAGGATTATGCGTATTCCAAGGCAAATGATTTACATTAATTTTTTGATGGGGCACGGGGGGAGTGTGTCAGAGGGGGGCGTTAGAAAATCATTAAACTTTTATATATGAATCCGATCTAACAATGGTTGAGACATATAAAAAAAAAAAGAACACAAGAAAAGAAAATAATTAAAGGTGTTGTAACGATGTGATTTTTGACTATGGAAAACCTTGTTACTACAAAAGTTTGAAGCCCTTGTCATTCTTTTTTAGAAAATGTTGTGACTGGTCACTCGAATTAATTTTGAGAAAATAATTTTAATATAACTTAGTAGTGACTCTCGTATGGATAAAGTTTAGGTATACGTAAAATTTAAATAAAGAGGTCCAGTTAGAGCCTAAGGAAGGTGTTAGGCAATTCACTCTCTTCACCCTAGGGAGGTTATCTTTAAATTTTACATAAGATTGGAACATGGCATGAGATTTTCTCATGGGAGAGGGGGGGTAGAGGTTGCCAGGGAATTTTGAGAATCACAAGTATCCTACCTACATGGGATTTTAAGGTGTGGGCTTTGGATTTTTCAAAGTTTAAAGAGGGTAAATATGAAAAAGTGCGATATGGATCTTTTGATTCATGTCATTGGTTGAAACCCATGAGACTTGTACCATGTTGACCAATAGCATGGATGGTGGCTACTTGCAAGAATGGGTGAGATAGTAACATGTGGGAAATTAAAGTGGCTTTTAAGATAAATGATGAGATTTGAAAGGATTATTTATTGGTCTTTTGAGAGATTTGAAAGGATCAATAAAGGTTTGAAAGAGATAATGATAAGTGTAAAAATGATGTGGTTGGTCAAAATCATGTTTAGGTTCTCTTGTAAATAATGTAAAAAAGTAAGAGTAAATATATAAATTTAAAATTAGGCCAATTAGAAGGTGACATATGTCCTCTTTTTGAAGAAGATGTGAGATCATGGGCTTTGAGCTTTCTAGGTCTTGACATGGGTCATAGGCTTGGATTAAAAGTTTTGATATAAGTGTTCATCGTGTAAAGATGTCTTTGAAAAAAATATAATAACAAATATAAAATTAAAAACCTATTTTAAATTAGCAAGTAGAGTTATTTCAATGAGGATTGGGAGTCTATTATTCAAGATTTTAAAAAACCAAAGAAAAAATTGTGTAAGCTTGAAGAAAACCTAAATTTTATCGAAAATAATTAAAACTAAGAAAAACTTTCAATTTAAGAATGAATCCACCAAAATAACTTAATTATATATAATCTTAATATTCAAGTTCTTGACAGATAACTCAAATTAAAAATCCAAATAAGAATTTTGACTCAAAATATTTTTCTTAAAAATCGTTGTAAAATAAACTTAATTAGTTGGCCAAAATTTCATTTCCTTAAAATATTTTATTGCCTAATGGAGAACGTCAAATATAATGAAAATTTTCCAATAGTAACGGATCACGCCAAACATGGCGGATAAAGGGAAATAGTTGAAGAATACGTAAGATCCAAAATTATTAAAGAGAAATTTATTGAAAAGCTTTAAAAACACATGCAAAACCAAAAATATTAGAATTAAATCTAATTAGTTTAACATGACTTCATCAATCTCCCTAAAATGTGAGATTAGCCAAACTTGATCATGGAGACACAATAGTAAAAATAAATTAAATACTTATCTTTATTATTGATGCACTCATTGAAATCTTTGAACAAAATCTTCTTTTATCTTTCAAAATTATAGTAAAAATAAAAATAAAACCTAAAACTATAAAGTGGAAAAAGAGATTAGGAGAGGAGAGAGGGATCGAAAAAAGAGCAAGAAAAGCTACGGTCTTTTTATAGTTAAAAATTACGATTGCCTTGGCAATAAGTTTTCGTCATTTTTGTCTGAATTGGATCTCCTTTGTAAAATAGAATTATATTCTCCTCTTAATTAGAGTTCTAACCCCACTAATCTTACTTTGTTTTAATAACCGAGTCAAAAATTACGTCCAAAATGGTGAAACGTGAAAATTTTGGAATCTCTAATTTTTCACGCATTTTTAACCAATTTAAAGTTCAAATTAACTTTTCTTCGTCAAATATTATTTTATTTTCTTTTCAATTAATTTTTTAACCCCACTTAGCTCACCTTATTTAAATAAGTGAGTTAAAAGTAATAGATAAAACGATATGATGTGACAGATTTAGAGTGAAGGAAAACTTAATTTTATCAATCTAGGACTATCAAATATCTTTGACCATCAAATATCTTTGATCATGTTTTAACTTTAAGTAAATATTAATTAAACTCTCAAAATTCGTAAAAAAAAATACATATAATTTAATCAGTAAAATATAACTTATGATTAATTAACTATTATACATTATTTCATGAAAAAATTGTAGTTATGGATTAGAAAATACAGTCAAGTTCTTATAAATAATGGAAATATATATACTTTTAAATACTTAAAAATAGGAATGGGTTAATCTTTAGAAGTGAACTAGGATTAGGAATAGTGGTGGGCTTGGAAGTGGACTTGAATTTAAGAATAAGCAGATGATATAATGCATGCATGGATGTTATTTATTGTGAACCCATAGGCCAATTAGTGGCCTTTGAGCTTTTATTTTAAGCAAAGGATAGATTTTCAAATATTTGGGCTTTTGAGCTTTTGTCGGTCTCTAGGGCTTGGATCAAGCTTTAGTAAATCTTTTCTGAGATGGACTTGTGCAAATTGGGTGTCTGCAGGCATAAATGAGGGGAAATAAGATATGTTCATCATGTAGAAGTTAGAACCACTTTAAGTTCCTTTCTCTTTCATATGACTACCAAAGGATCGGAGCAGTGGCACTTATCTAAGGTACACCAAACCTTAGACTCAAAATATTTTCAAAATCAAAATGACATGGAAAGCATATATAACCCAAAGAGTGTCCCTCGATGTATATACTCAATTATCACATAGCTAGCTATCCACACAAGGCTATTAATTAACCATACAAAAGAAAGGGTATCTTATTCCCTCTAAGTGAGTCCTACACAACGATGCCCCAAAAGAAAATGATCTCATCTTCCTACATTGCCCCTTCTGCAATTGGCCAATAGAACCTCTCTTGCAAGATTTGGACTCTCTCGTGTAAGAGTTGGTTCGGTAAAAGATGAATTACAAGTCATCCTCTGTGTCAAGAAAAAACACGGCCTAGCAATTCATCAATATAAATCAACACAATGTTTTGTTAGATTGACAAAATGTCATGCAATACTATGATATTTGTTTTAACTTATTTTTGTAAATTAGGTGCGATCCCACAATTCAATCAGTATCCTTAAAAAAGTGGGTCTGTCAAATGTCTAGTACTTATGTAAATGTTGGGTTTGATTGAATAGTATCTTTAATAAGTAAATAAAAAAGTTGGGGATGGGGATGGGGATGGGGATGGGGATGGGGATGGGGATGGGTCAGGGTGGGGAGGGGAACAATGACCGCAAATGCTTGATTTTAAAAAAAATGTATTGAAAAGTCCCCTCTTAAAGAATATAGTTCATCTAAAACTCACTTTATAAAATAATATTAGTCTAAGAAGGATTTTTTTGAAGCAATTTTTAAGAAAAATATGAGTACTATCCTTTCAACAAATTGCAACCATGAATTGTTTAAGAGCTACTCAAAGTTTTGCTGAATATTTGAGATTCCTTTATGTTTTAAATTTGATCACATTTTCTTGACCTTAGTCATCTCTTATTGATTAAGGAAAAATGATCTAAATGACAAAAAACCTTTATTTTTTCTTCCCAAAACTAGTCTTCTTAAATCCTCTTGGAGATGATGATGATGATGGGGATGGTCATGATCATCAGCAATTGGTTTTTGGTGTGTAGGTAGACCAATGTAAGGTCAAAAATTCAGGCACTAAAATAGATTTTAAAAAAATAGTTGTAAATATTTAAAGTATAGGTTTAACTCTCCAATCTCCGCTGAATCAACTCGAAAATTAGTGACAACTCAAATGAGTCAACTAAAAACATACTACTAATGTCAGGAATAACTAAAAATAGTTTTTTTTTACTTTTAAAAAAATAAAATAAAATATTTATGAATATTTTAAAATAAATAAAATTATATTAATTTAATGATGGGGACGATTGAGGATGGTCATGACAATCATCAATTGATTTTTTGGTGTATCGACTAATGTAAGTTTTTAATTTCATACACTAAAGTATTTAAAAATAGTTTTAAATATTTAAAAAAAAAAAAACGTGGTTGAAAGTACATAGTTATGGTAATTTTAAAATAAATTGCTTCAAAAGACCTTAGATTAAAATTTCAGAGTGAGACCTAGATGTATCATATTATTTATGAGGGAACTTTTTGGTACATAATTAAGGCCGTGGCCGTCATTGTCCCAAAACAAATTCTAATTAAATTGCCAGCAATAAGGATGGAAGCTTTTCATTATTTCATTTATGTGATGGGCTCAACTAACAACGAAAACACTTGATCCTTGGTCTCTCTGTCTGGAGCACCAAAACCATCTCCATATTGGTATACGCATTGGGCAGTTCGAGCAAGGTTTACTGCAATTCCTATAAAAGTTTGGGAGAAAAGAGAATCATTTGCTTGATATTTGTTCATCTTCTTCCATGTGTCACTGATTAGAAGCCTAATATGTTCACGAGCAACTTCCTCGGAGGCACCAGTTTCGTGCATGTAACATTGGATCGATTTCGGAACATCACCTCTCTCTAGCTCGACCTATAAAACAAAAGAAAATTGCATTATTCCACAAAAATGATTCTAGTATTATACCAAACACTAAATCTAAAAATTAGAAAATGTGCCTCCCACACACCTTAGAAGTTCCCAAATCATCGCAAAGTCGAATAATCATTGACGACCAACGTATAATGTCTGGGTAATTCTCTAAGCATTCTAATGCCTCCTTTGTGATTTCTTGTTTTACAAAGAAATAAGCATGAACCATCACAACATGCCCTGCTATTGAAATCCATGCATTGTTTAGATACTCCTCAAGAGTTGGGGTATATTTACTGTTATACCACTCTGACTCCACTAAGTAAGATTTGCATAAATCTACCCACTGAAAGAAAAGGTAAAAATGGTTAAATAAATTATGTTAGCCATACTAATGAATTTATCAAGAGAATGAAAATAATGATTTAAATGGAATTAATAACTGAAGCAATACCACTTTCTTTAGGTATGGTATGATGTCCCAACCCTGCTCCTTAAGAGTATCGAAAGCCATTTCGTTAACGGTGTTGTACAAAGATAAGAAACATATCTTCATATAATTCGGGAGTGTACTCATTGCGTTAATATCCCATCTGAAAATAACCAACCACATTTCAATAAAATGTTGATCAATTAAAACGGTAACATTGCAAGTTAAGTAATTGGAACTTATATCCCACCAACCTCTCGACTACATTAGTAAAGAGCTTGAGTTCATCCAAGGAACCATAGATGTCATAAACATCATCAATCGTTGCTATTAGCGAGTTCAGTTTTGTAATCCCTTTTCTACAATAATCAAACTGAGGATCAAAGATTGTTCCAACAGTCCATACAAAGCACTCCATCAACCTGTCTCGAGCAAAGCTCAATTCGGAGTGTGAGCTTAGGCCAAGATCCTTCCACCAACTAAATATATGGGACAGAATATCAAAATGAGTATATCAGGACGCATTTCAGGTAAACTTAGATCAAACGCATGAAAAAAGAAAAAGTACTGAACCTGAATTATATTTGTATATTCTTACATCGATGAATCTTTCAGATCCTTTTGGTGTGCTGCTTGGACCATATTGAAATCCAACTTTGCCAATTTGAGTATGGTAGTATTGATGCAATTTTCTTTCATGCACACTTCAATGTACCACCTAGCCTCTAAGCGTTGCATTCTCCAGTGCAAGGGAAGTTCCAAGGAGTGGTTCACCAGTTTAGCCAGACTTGGGGGTATGTACCCTCTAATGTTCTTTAGATGTCTACTTGTAAAAGCTTTGGCCTCATCCAAGAGATTTTCTCCTTCTAAACCAAGGTGAGAAGCATCATACAAACTTAATATTCCTCTAACATCTTTACATAAACTTGCCTTGAAACTGCCCATATCGTCCTTGAAACTATTGAAAACATCTGTCACTCATAAACATATTAGTTATGAAATATTAAGTAAAATCCTTTAATTACCAAGACCTTACTTGATTTTAACAAAAAGAGAATAAAATTAAATTGAAGTCCACCATGTTAAAAGGAAAATGTTAGCCTCAATCCATAGTTTGAGGCTCTCCATCAACGTTGGGATTCCCAAGAATATGTATCCCTAGGAAAATGTGTGTAAATTTTAACGACTTTTTGTACTTAATTTGATGAGTAAAATTTGGGGGTAAAGAATATCGTACCTTGGGATATCTCAAACCCATATTGTCTAAGGAGCCTAAATCGAAGTGCAACAGCATGGAGACTCTCCTGATCAGTCTCAGCATTGTAAGTATTGATTGATATTATACCGTCGAGTGCTCTCTTGATCTCCTTCTCTAAGAGATAACCCATACCTAGTCTTCCCAAGTTATCGATCATCTCAAGCCGATCTAATAGCCCCACATTTTCATCATCAATCTTACACCTTACATCGTCTAACTTCTTGTCTCGTGTCACATACATCTCCCTCTGAAAATTAGTAAAACTCAATTGAAATAACAAGTACTCATATGGAGAAATGAATTTAAACAAAAATATTATCAAGTATTGTAATTAATCGCACCATGTAATCAGCCTTTAATGACTGGATGAAATCAAAATCCCAAATGTTGGGTTGGTAGTTGGCCGATCGTCTAGCAACAGTTGGATCACAGATTTGATTACTGGCAAGGCAATGGACATGTTGAAGGGCCATGCAAGAAGAGCTGCTAAGTAGAAGTTTACATGGGAAACTTTTGGGCACAAAGATAGGGAAAGGGGAAGGTAGAAGTATTACTTGGAGACTGGGACTAGGAGCCATTGGAGTGATATCTATGGTTTTTTTTTTTCAAAATCTCTTCTTGCACTCCTCGTGTATAGGTAAGGACATTGTCATTATATTAATTTATGAACTAGGGTTGGCCTGCACCCACCCCTTTCATTAAGAATGTAAAGGACGACAGATATTTTTGCTTATAGAAAAATCAATCCGGGGTTTTTTTAGCCTGACTGAGTCTAACATGACTTAGTTGAATTTCAAGTTTTATTTATTTAAATTTTCAAATATACATGGCTAAAAGTAGAGTTTCAAGTTGATTTGTATACCAAACTCATTTTAACCAACTTGCTGGAAAACGGAAAGTCATCAGAGTAAACTAAGAAATGAATCGTGTTGAATGCACGGGGTTTTGGGTATGTGGCTGACGTTGTAAGTGCACAAAACCATAGATTTTTTTTCTTCAGGATACACAACAAAAATATATGTGGTTATGTGCCCTTGCCACGTAAACTACATACCCAAACCGCGTGCATTCATCATTATTCTTAAGGAATACACGGGCTTGAGTTAAGAGTAGTGATAATATGACTCGCCAAGTGGCATACTGAATCAACTCCTTAACGTGATAGGTTCGGGAATTGTAGATCTATACATCTCAAGATACACGATTGCACTTTCCCAAAAAAAAGTGTATCTCAAGAGAGTCATGTATCTTGAGGCATACAAATCAATGGTTCCCGAACTTGTCCACATTACAGAGTCAATTGAGTATGCCCACTGACAAGTCATATTATCAGGGCTCTTATTTTTCACCATTGAATTTTATTTTTTAATGTGGGTGCTTGGTAGCCATCCGTTTTAAACACCATGGATCAAGTTCAACAAACAATTGTTTTTAATATTGTCTTTTTTAATATGAATATTTTCATGAAATCTAGATGTCTGTGTTGTTGGATTGTCAATATGATAATCAATGTGGGCCCAATGATCCTTTTTATGATTTGAAATCTAAAAAAAATATGTTGGCAAAGAATATATGGGCAAGGGAGAGAAACTTTTTTTTTTAAGTTCATATAATTTTATCCTCTATAACCCTATTTCATCGGATCATGATTTTGAATGTCACAAGGTGATCAGATCTGAAAGTTTCTTTTTTTCACTATGGGCTAGAGAGAGAAACTCTCTTTTTCTCTTTTTTATTTTTTTAGTACATTATATGCTTCCACCTTAGCGTGTGTCCAGTTCGTCAAATTATCAGTACTCTTTTTGAATACATGCAACGTAATGTCATGGGTTCACCAGCTTCGCACACAAATTTCAAAACAGCAAATCTTTGTTGATCATGAATTTGGGAATACGAATTTGTTGTTAAAAAATTTATGTGGGTGAATCAATGGTATGATGCCACGTTTTTAAATGGCTACAAAACGGAGCTCATAAATTTTCTCTTCACCAATCAATCACGTTCGTTTCTTCTAATACACGTGGTGTCATACCATTGGTTTCTAAATTTGGATGCCACCAGTCAAGAAACTTTCCTTAGTAAGGAAAGTGTTTCTAAAATTGTGGATTGGTCCCTCCATGGTATTAATTACTAAATTGTGAAGTTATGAATATGAGAAGGAAAAGAATGCTTCAGTACTTTTGTTACCGTTTGAAGTTGGTTCATGGACTTTCATTTTGATCCACTCGTTATAACTTAGGCCCCGTTTGATACAACTGTCAAAATTTGCTGTCAAATTATGCTGTAAGAAGTTGCTGTCAGAAACAATTGTAAAAAATTGGAACATTGAAAAACTTGTTTGATAGAGTATTATAAAAGTGATGTGATGTTTACCAAAATCTGATAATTATTATTTAATATAGTTGTTGGATTCTACTATATTAGGGTAAAATGATAAAAATACCCTTAATGTTAATAATGCATCTAGAATGCACCAAAAATGATCAGAATACCCTTATAAATATATAATTATACTAACTATATATAAATGTTTATTAAAAAAATTATATAAAAAATTATAAAAAAAAATTTATAATTCTATAGAAATTTCGACAACATCTCCTCTTAAAAATGGACACATGAAATTTTTATGATAAAAAAAAAAATACCTACATTATACACAATCCAACATCCACATTACATAGTATATATATAACAAATTCATATAACATCCCATTTATAACTCATGGACTCGACTAGACTCTGCCAATGACTCGATTGAATTTCAAGTTAAGTGCTGCTGTCAGTTCTCTTTGAACCACTCACCATGTCAACTCTAAAAATTCATCCAGGCCAGACCAAAAATGCACTAAGTCGAGTTAAAAAAAATTAATCAAGTTATAGAGATAAATGATCTCTTTAAATAATTGAATCCAGAGACATACTTTTCAAAAAAAAAAAAAAAAATCATCATTTCAACTTATTAACATAAATAAAGATGAAATTTAACATGACTTGATTGAATCCAAAGACATAAAATTAAGTCTACTTTTCAGGAAAAAAAATCATCATTTCAAAACAAACAAAAAAAAACCCACAGATCAGAGGAAGCAATCAAGAAAGCAGTTGGTTTAAAGTCATATTTGATCGTACCAGTCATTAGATCTTAGTGTTTGGTGTTTGAATCTTGCAGTAGATTGTGAGAGACATTGGAGAGAGATCGCGGTTGGTATTTGAACCTTGTGAGAGATCAGAGATGGATTGATTCAGATATGAGATTTTGGTGTTGTTGTAGAGATCAATTGAGAGAAAAGAGAGGTAGAGATCGATTGAGAGAGAAATGGGTTTTGTTTGGTTGGGTAAGGGTTGTGTTGTGTGAGATCGAGAGGGAGAAAATGAAAAGAGGTGTAATGTTAGGATTAATCGTCAATGGAGTCAATCGGAGATGCCTGCTGTCGTCAATGGCAATCATCAGCTGCTGTGGGGGTTTGGGTTGAACGAAGAAGAGAGAGATCGATTGGGTTTTACTGTTTTACAAAGTCGGATTTACGTTAGAATTACGTTATTTGATGAAGGGTATTTACATCATTTCACTTCAACACTTTTAAACGTGGTTATGAGAAGCTCCTTTTCATCCACTTTTCAAAATTGCGGTAAAAAAAACGCTTCAAAAATCTGCTTTTTGAAGTATTATCAAATGCAAATCGCGGCAGGTAATCGCGTTTTGACACCAAAAAACTGTAAAAACCTATTTTTTGAAGCGCAATCAAACACCCACTTATAAAACATACATTATGGAGTCCAACTTTTAAGCGGCTAGGCCACTTCAAAATTTTGCATAAACCCTATTGATTATAAGACACGGGGCATTTTATATTTATTTTACCCTAAATTTTCCTTAATATTTGGAATACCTCCTTGAAATTGCCACTTGTAATCCAAAGGAGAGGGCTTCTACCAAATTTTGAAGAGGATGGTGGCTTCAAAGTTTTGTCCTGCATTATGAGTGTGGACTGAGTAATTTGCAATGTGAACCTCATGTTAGCTCGTGGAATCTTTTTCAGGAGTCCGCTTCAGAATTTGAAGAAACCCTCTTAGTTGCAAGACACGTGGTGTTTAGAATTTATTTTACATCCGGTATTTTTGCCATAATTTGAAATACATCCTAGAAATGCTACGTGTAAATCAATGTAGTGGGTTCCTTCGAAATTTTGAAAAGGGCGCTCACTACAAAGTTTTTTCCCTTTTCGGGACCACTATCCCTATCATTACGAATTTTTGTGTGTACACTTTGATTGGTGATTTCAAATAGTTAGTTTTGATAATTTATCAAGCTTGATTCCTACTCATAGATCTGATTATTTTTGTACTAAGTTTAATGGCTTTGTATTTTTATTTTTTTTTAATGAGAAATTTTAGTAACTCCCTCTATGAAATTAGTGGTAGGTTTATCCCCTTAAAATGCATTAGTAGATATACTCTCCCTCATCAAAAGTCAATGTTGTACGGAAGCATAATTAAAGTAAAGATAAAAAATATAAATAAAAAACGCAGAAGATTTGCTTGATTTGGCAAAGTGCCTACATCCACAGAGGAGATGGAAAAAAATTCTCTATAAACAATAAAGATTATAGGCTCTTTAAAAGAGATATTGCAGAATCACTGCAAACTGCAGATGTGGATGCCTGTGATATTGCAAAATCTTATTCTAAAAGAGAGATTAATTACAGCTTTAGAATCATAGATTAAACTCGTCGAGACGACTTAAAAATTGTTCGAGTGACTAGATTGGCATTTGGCTTTCAAGTGGCTTACTATATATGATTAGAATATCCAAATCTTGAATATAGATAATCTCAAATAAAAAATTCAATGTTTTAATGTATGCATTGTAAATTTATTATTGCAAAAAATTTCACTAAAATTCAATTTTAGAAAATTTAAATAGTTTTATTGTAAAGTAATCGATACCAACCTGTTCCCCAAAATTTCGTGTAGCTTGACGATAGTATCTTCTTCTTCCTTGCTAAAATTCATAGATGAGATACAGAGAGAATGAGGATCAGATCTAGATCGAAATCGATCGATCAAAGAGAGTGGGAGATGAGATTTATAGAGGAAGACAGATTGAAAGGAAGATCACTCGAGAAAGAGACTATGAGAGAGAGATGGAAAGATCAATCGATCGATGAAGAGGTCGATCGAGAGAGAGAGAGTGAGTGAAAAAGCAAGGTCGATCAATCGATATAGAAACTATGAGAAAATGATGGAAACGTTGATCGATCGAGAGAGAGGGCGAGGTTGACCGAGACAGAGACTGTAAGAGAGAAATTGTGAGAGGCTGATAGATCGATCGATTACAGTGAGAGAGGGCAAGGTCAATCGAGACAGAGACTGTGAGAGAGAGACTATGTGAAGTCGATCGATCGATCGATAACAGTGTGAAAAGCAGAGAGAAAGAGAAAGAGTGACAGAAAGAGAAGAAGAAAATGTGGTCCACAGACCGCGGAGTATTGGATTTTAAAATTCGATGGACCAGGCCCAATAAAAATTTTTATATAAATTTGGGATTTTCACGTAATGTCCACAGTTACAAGAAATCTCACAGAGTAAAAAAAAAAAAAAAAACATAAAGAAACCCTACTAAAAATATAACATATATATCCCAAAAATATATCACCTCGGCATAATGGTCAAGTAACCTAATATTACCTTACCTCTTAAGTTCAAGCCTAATAAGAATACTAGACATCACATAACATTTTTTTTATTGATGAGTTAATGGTGAAATTTTGATAAGGTAGGGTGTCCTACATCTCTTTTGAGAAAAAACTAATCCCTATGATTACACACAATGACCCCATGGAAGTTTTCCAAGTAAATGAAGAGACCACTCATTTTTGAATACGTGATCGGAGGGAGCAAATCCCTATCACTAATTTTACCATTGAGCCAAGATTTTAGAGGTTATTTTATTCAAATTTTGAAGTAAATTTTTTTGAATATTTGAAAGATATTTTTAACAGAATCTAAAATTCACCATCAGTTTAACAACAAAAAAGGGGTTGACACTTGATCAAGACAGATAAACCAAATCTTGCATTATACAAAGGGATAAACCTAATTTAACCAATTTCATGAGAGTATTACTAAAATTCTATTCTTCTTTTTTCATTTATGGGTCTAATCAGGGATTATATGGTTTGGATGCCTATCTTTCGGTTACACTGACATATAAATTTATGATCACACGTTATTGGATCAAAGCACCAAATCACTATAGTTAATTTTCAGCAATTGGAAATCACGATAAAATTGAAAATTTATCAAAATGGCACACCATTCCCAAAAACGGGATTTTTTTTACCAAAACGATAAATCCATGAAGTGCCTAGTAATTTTTTATTTATTTTATTTTATAAAATAGTAAATACTTCCTCTATTTTAGTTTCAATAAAATAGTTTTTTTTTTTTTTTAAAGTTTTGTTTTATAAAACAGTGAATTTTTTTCCACTTTAACAAAAACATTTTAATTCCAAAAACGATAAATTATCGATTTTGGAATTAAATAAACAGTGTCATTTTTTTTTTTTTTTTTTTTAATTTCAGTACACGTTAGGATAAATCTAAAAAAGTGGAAAGAAATTTAAATCAAAATAAAATATAATTTCTTTAATCCAATTCTTTGGACAATATATATATATATATATATATATATATATATATTATAGGCAAACAAGTTAATTAGTAATCTAAGTGAAAATAAAATTAGTAAGATTTGTACCTATGCGGTGGGACCAATACTTTACAAACCTTCACCAACTTAGTTAAAGTTGGCACCATCGACTTTGGACAATCTAATCTTTTATTTATACTTTCATAAGAAGATGATATGATGCATCATTGTACACCGCACCATAATGTGTCATACCAAATACATTAATAATCTTTTTGTTATCGATGAATGGATGGTAGATATCATCATCAGAAAATGAGCCTCGAATTGAAGTTACTCCAAAATGTTTATAAAACACACTTTCTTTCTTCTTCCATTACCAAATGATACAACTAAGATGATACAAGATCACTCAAGTCAGAGCATCATAAATCAATAATTTTAAATCAAGCTACTTGCAACTACATAAATAACTAATTTATCATTGCTGTCGATTAGCATCATAAATAAATGATAATTATATATATATTATTTAAATTTAAATATTTAACACCAACTCCATCCCCAACTATTTGATTAGACCTGTTCATGCTCTATGCCTTTAAGGAAACATGGGACAATTATGACTCAATTGGAATCCTTCATCAGCCGACAGCAGCATTGAAAACATATCTTATGATAACATTCTACCTAAAATTGAAAAAAAAAAAAAAAAAACACTCTCATTCAGATTACAAGTGGCGCTTTCAAGGAGGCATCCCAAATATTAACGAAAAAGTAAGGGCCTGAAATGAATACGAAAAGCCACGTGTCTTGTAACATGGTGAGGGTTCCTCCAAAATTTCAAGGCGGATTCCCTAAAATCGCAATGCAAGATCTGCAGGATAATACAATCGACATAAGTCAAAGGAGAAATCAAACTGGAAGAAAAATTTTAAAATCTCTTATTGTAGCATTAACAAACAATTACTTTTCATTCTGTCCTCAGAAGAAAGAAATTTTTTAAAAATCTCACTAAGACTGGATGTATGTAACACCTAATTTTAAAACAAAATGCATCTCTTATTGTACCATTAGAAGTGAATAAGAATGAAGAAGTCTAATTCAAAAGAAAGACGGAAGGAGAAATCAAACATTTTCTCACTGAGCACTCGTATCTGCTTTTGCAGCTGTAGCAGCAGCTTGACCTTGTAGACGACCTGTTCTCCTTGCAGCAATGAGACCAACCTTTTAACCGGGAGGGGAGTCACGACAAACAGTACTAGCATGCCTGATGTGTTGGTACCACCGCCATGGGGATGCTCTACTGGGTTTATAGCAACACCATGAACCTTGGGCCAACAGTTTCTCTTAACTCTATACTTGTCGTAGGCATTACCTGCCTTGAGCATAGGCTTCTCGGTCCTACCACCACCAGCAACCTGGCCTATCATGGCACGGCACCCACTTGGTACGATCTTCTTGGCTCCAGAAGGGAGTTTTATCCTAACAAATATACCACAAAGTTATCAAATTGAATCACAATTTCAAACATAATGAATAATCCCCAAACGCACTAACATCTAATGCAAGGAGAAGGAATGATCATCAACATCAATTAAGCCCACTCCCCAACCCCTCCCCCCCCCCCCCCAAAAAAATATATATATATATATATATATATATATTGGGGTTGGTCAAAAATCATGCTAATCCATTCTTTTTATTTATGTATGTATTTATTTATTTTGTTTATAAATTACTCCATTCTGTAATGTCTAAACCCATGTGCATCTTTTATCAACAATTCAACTCCAACCCACAATCCAATTCCCCACACTCTCTTATATCTTTCAATTTGCATATTCCTTCGAAGGCTGTAATCGGCCTTCCCTTATGCAAGGAGATGGAATCTCAATATAAGATCCTAAGAACTGTATTCGCTCATTTCTTGAATGAGGAAAGCAGAAGGCTAATTTTATTTATTTTTTACAATCCATAGAAGTAACACAATCCATTGCAGAAACATTTGAACTTAGGCTATAATGGATGAGAAATGGTAACATGATCATTGTCTTCATCAAATGCCCTAAAAAAATCGGCCTCTACACTATACATACCAATAGGCCAACTAAACTCAAAACTGCCATACAATGAGCCTACACATCAATATATATATAATAAATAATTGAAAAAAATATTAACATACCATGAATTAAGTCAACCTGAATTTTCAACCATCATCAAACAATGTTAAGTCAATTCACTACACACAGCAAGTTTGTAATCCTCAAATTTTCATCCAATGAGTGATTTGTGAACACTATGAACACCTTCTTCTAACTATACATGGATTGATTAATGGATAAGAACAAATGTAGACATGTAGGAAATAAATTTATTTTACAAGTATCATTGTCAATGAATTCTGGAACTACGTACATGTCTGAGGCTTACAAATGTCCATACGTAAATTAAACTTCTAACCTTGTTTCAAGGCTTACATATGTTGACAAAATAAGCGGTCACTAAGAAGCAGTATGCAACAGCTATGCTTGCTGATAACAGCAACATCATAATTGCTACTCTTGATTAATCAATACTCTCTAGTTATAAGTTACAAACATTAACCGACCTCCCCACCCATAGTTCAATAGTTCTTCTATCACATTAAGCAGTTGCCATAATTATGGAAGAACAATAAATAAAGTTTGTTACTTTAAAGTCGAATCCTTGCATTAGATAAGCATTATTAGATGAACATAAAAAAGAAATGGTAACTGACTAGAATGCAATCAAACAACATGCTTTTCTAATCACATTATGTCACCTTAACCTAAACTCTAGAACTTTAGCCAAAACATGCTAAAAGAACAAACAACAGCCACCACAGTGCAACAAGTAGAGGAGGAACATAAAAAATAAAAAAATAAAAAGATAAGTGATTTTCTTAAACTTCTAGAAAAAATAAATTCAAAAATGGAAAACTGGATATAATAATTAAGGAGAAGTTGACAAAATGGCCTCTATAAGGATTCACCACTTCATCCAATCAAGAGAGCTGGTGCTTGAAGCAAACAGAGCATAACAAAAAAGGAAAAGGAAAAAAAAAAAAAGATAACATAAAGAAAATAGTAGGAATAGAGCTCCCACAAAAATATTTCACCTCCAAAGACAAAAAATGTTATTTATGAGAAACGCCAAGGACTTCGACTTAATAGCTGTATTCAAATCCCAAAAATATGGATATTTAAAGGATGGCAACACCTATATGATATGATAGAAACAAATTAACATTCAATGTTTTTCAGCTAGGGCTCACATAATTGTAGAATCAGCAAAGTCGCAAAACTTGATTCATAGACTCCAGCAATCACAGAGAAAACCCAATCAAGGAATTAAAAAATGAGTTCTCCCATGTAGTATGGACCCATCAAAGAAGCCTGAAATCAAAGGAATCATAGTATCTCAAAGAAGTTGAAATAGAATAAAAATGGGTTTGATTAGTATCTCTTCTAGTTAATACCAAAACAGGTCTCAATAATATATTAACAAAAACTGAATTAACATATTGTTGGTGATATGGACAAGGACCAGCTGAATGATGAATCAGTCAATTGTAGCCTGGGTGAGGTGGCTACAAGTGCTATCTAAACCAAGTTGAATGTTGTTCAGAAATCATTGGATAGAAGATAAAAAATAAGAAAAACCAAAAAGTACCTAAAAGAAAGAGAGAATAATGATAAAGGGAGCAACAGCACTATGTTCTTCCAAAGAACAAGATTGTTTCTGGTCATTAAAATAAATTGATCATACATCCATGAGTTTTGTTAGAGTTCTTATTTAATGTCATGTGGGTCCAATATTTAAGCCCACACGACCCATGTCTTATTTCTCATTAATGTAAAGTCGTGTGGGCCTAATACTTAAGCCCACACAACCAACCACATGTCTTTAATATAGAAGAGAGGATGAACCTTATTGGGAGTGACCTACTCATTCTCCTCTCTTCTCTCCTTAATCTTCTAACATGGTATCAGAGCACTCCTAGTTTTAGATCTGCTTGATCTCTCTTCTCTTCTTCCCTTTCCTTAATCCCTTTCTTTTCCCTCTTCAATCCGATACTTCCAAACCCTAAGGCCTTGATTCCAAAAAGGGATTAGCTGTTTGACGGTTTGTTTGTTTGCACCTAGATGTTTATATAAGACTTTGTTTGTGTTTCTTTAAGGTGTTTATAAATGACTGGAAAATTTGTCGATAATTTTGAAGCCTAAAATTCAGCTTCAAAAAATAAATAAATAAATAAATATTGTGAATAGTGACGCATTAAAAGAGTCGCGTGAATAATGCTCGTGAACAATATTTTCAGTGTAAACAGTGCTCTGTGAATAGTGTTTTCTACATGAAAAAAATCGGTTTCTTGATCAATAGTTTGAAATTTTGCCTAGATCTCAATTTGGGTTTTGCGATTTTATTTCAATCATTGTTTCTTTGGCCTCTCAACCCTAACTACATATCATAAAATATCCTAAGGGATACTCAATAATTGTTTGAGATTTTTTTTATCTTTGTGCAGATTTTCAGTTTACTCCTCCGCGAATAGCAAATTTGGGGATTTCTAATGGTGTTGGTGCTCTGATCACCTCTATCAAGCTCAACAACACTAATTATCTCCTATGGTCATATTCTGTGCGAGTATTCCTTTGTGCTAAGAAGGAATCAAGGTCTTTTATTGAGGATCCACCTCCCCAAGATGACAAACACTATAAAGATTGGCAAAGTGATAATTCCATGGTTATGACATGGTTGTCGAACAGTATAGAGGCCTCTATTTCCTCCAATGTGATGTATTTGGATACAGCAAAATAGATCTAACTAGCCATACAGGAGATGTACTCTCAAGAAAAAAACGTTTTTAGGGTACATGATCTATTTGAGACTATGTTCACTACTAAACAAGGAAACAAATCCTTTAGTGACTATTATAGCTCTTTTCGGGATAAGTGACAAGACCTTCAGCAATATCAACCATTGACTACAAGACTTGACACCCAGAAAAGACAACAAAAAGAATTTTAAGTTGCACTATTTCTCTCTAACCTGAATCTAGAGTATGCTTCTTGAAGGGTCAAATTCTTGCTAGTAAATCTTTACCAACTGCTACCAATACTTTCTTTCGTCTTCAACGTACTTTTCTTGAGAGTGTATCGTCTACAACTCCCAAAAAGTCATCAACGTTGCTTTCTAGTGGTTCATCCGACTCTTCTCGTGGTTGTGATAGAGAAGGTTGTGGTGACCATGGTAGAGGAGGCCATAATGGTCGTGGTGGTGATTTAAGTGTACCTCTTGTAGCTACATTGACCACACTAAACAATTTTGTTGGGATAAATGGGGTAAACTTGTTTGGGATAATCAGGATCAAGAGGAACCTCATTAAAATTCCACTAATTACACTTCTCAGACTACATCTAGCGTTGTGTTTCTTGATCTTATCATACAGTTGAGAGAGATTCTTCAAAAATTGACTACCTTGACTACAGGACCTACTCCACCCACAGCTACTATGACTACTACTTGACGCAGGCCAATGAGGAAACAAAAGAAAATGATGGAGGTTTAGGAAAATCTAGTTGGGGATTAGGTTAAGGATTTGATTGACAATAGGAGAGATAAGAAAATAGAATTTGATCTAGGAAAAATAGGGGATTTACGAAAATCTGGTTGGGGATTAGATAAGGATTTGGGTAGGATAGGATAATTTAATTTTGGATTTTGGGCAAATATGACCGCAAGAATCAATATAGATTTCAAGAATCAATAAAAGGAAGTCAATAATCCAAGACTTCAAGAAATCAAGAAAAGGCTTTCAAGAAATCAAGAATTTGAGAAAATCAAGAAAAATAAAAGAATAAAAAATAAAATAAAGATTAGAAGAAGAAAAAGATATAGGCCTCACTCCAAAATGACCTCACACCACACCATTAATGGGAATATCAAAGCTTCAATCTCAATTTTATTCATCATTCTCTATTCATTGTTCATTATTAAAAAAAATCCCAATACAATCTCCATAAAATAAATAAATCAAGAATCCTAGTCAAGCTAAAATACCAAATAAATAAACTTAATTTTCATAACTTTCTCTCCTAATTTTCAAACCCTAATAAACTTAAATATAAGACATCAAAATTACTAAATTGCCCCTAAATATTATACTAAGACCGTAGGTCAATAAAACATCAAAATAAACCCAAAAAGATATGAAAATAAAGCCTTAAAATAAAAATCTAAATAAAAACTAAAATCTACTCTTTAAGATTTGATGTCCCCATCAATTCTCCTCGAATGGGAAGATTTCGCCATTGACGAAATAAAATTGTAGTAATTCTCATCATTAGTTGTGTTCCTCAATATTCTCCTCTGGTTGGAGAAAATTTGTCCTCAAATTTTAAAGTGCTTGAGAATAATCATGACAATTTATGATTTATCATTTTAGGACGAAGATTCGTCCCTGTGTCTTGAACTTTTGTTGAACTATTAACTTCAAATTGCGATCTTCTATATTGACAAAGTCTTCATTGTATCTGTTTGAGATGATTAGGTCTGTTTGAGATAGTGATGGAACAACTACATCATAAACACAAATTATAGACGTTGTCTCCAAAAAATCTTCATTAGGCTCTTTTGACGTATTTTTCATTTCATGATCTTATTCTTACGTTGATTCTAGAACTATAGGCATACCATCTTCTAAAGTCGATGTCTGATCTATCTTTTCTTCAATCTGCTCTTGGATTGATGGTACCACAGGAGTTGATTTCCATGGACATACCTTGAGTAGATATTGTCTGCCTAAAGTAACACGTAAAATATTTTGTTTCGCATCAAACATAACTTGTACATATGAGATCCAACCTCGACCCAAAACACAATAGGACAATTTTTTAAAGGAGCCACCTTGCACTTAGCACCATAGATAAAATTTCTTTAACAGAACTAAACATAATAACCACAATCACGATAACCACAATAAGTCTTATCTTCAAAATTCTGTAAGATCTTCCCAGAAAAACTTGTGAAAATCAAGTTTTCCTCGTATTTATCACTGTACAATACTCTGAATGACTCTTCAGAAGGTAAAACAAATCAGGTTTTGACTTCCAAGACCATCTCTATCTATTCTAGGTTTAGCTCTGATACCAAATCCGATGATGGGAGATAAGAAAATTGAATTTGATTTATGAAAAATAGGAAATTTAAGAAAATCTAGTTGGTGATTAGGTTTAGAGAGCTTCTATTGCCACACCAACTTTTACTGACACCACCACCCCAAGATGTGTGTTAATTCTTTGGTGATTTACATATGAATTGAAATGGCATTAGCAAAAGTTGGTGTGACAATATAATCTCTCTTAATTTATAGTTGCATTTGTTGAAGGAGAGATTAATACAAAACATTTTCTAAATACACCCTGCCCTCCCCAGAAGTATATTTCAATGAGGTAGCTATACCAACATAACAAAAATACATGTTTAATGTAATCCAACAAGCAATTACAACAAAATGATTCTCATTAAATTGTGAACTAATTCAGTAAGAATATATATTTTTTTTTTAAACCTCATAACCCAGGACTAATCCCATTATTCTTAAACAAATAATTAAAAATAGAACCACAGTACACTGACCATAATAATCTAACCAATGGTATACGAACCCAAAGCAATTCCAAGAACCCTAACTAACAAAATCAGCACAAATAGTAAAACTAAAATTAAAGTAATCAAAATAAAAATATAATGTACCCTACATTCAAATTAATAAATCCCACAAACAGAAACTACTGAATATACTCATCACTGTTAATCCAACATAAACCTAACAATACCCACAAATTAATATATATTTTTTTACAGAAACAACATTTTAACAAGCACATAATTTTAAAAAATTAATAAAAATTACAGAATCAATTCAAACCCAATAATTTTATAGATACATACCTAGAGGTCCCATTATCAGGATTATGGCTGATAACAATAGCGTAATCTCCGGAAGCCCTAGCCAAGACCCCTCGATCACCAACATGGTGTTCCACATTACAAATAACTGCACCTTCAGGGATCTATCCAAGAGGAAGAACATTACCCACCATTAGATTGGCCTTCTTACCACAGTACACGAACTGACCCGTGTACATACCTTCAGCACCAACAAAGAGCTCCTTCTTGTGTTGTAGCGGAACGTGACTCGGGCCAGTGGTTCACCTCAACCCGGGACGTGAACGATTTCGGTTACCACACCTTTGAGATAGCCGTTGCGCTCGCCAAAGTCGAGGCTTCTGAATCTGGCTCGGCCTTTGCGATGGTGTGTGTAGGATTTGAAGACTGATCCGGCACCTGCTCTAATCACTCGTCCCATCACTCAGGGTTAGGGTTAGGGTTTTGGGAAGAATAAGAGAAGTGAGAGGCAGGAAATGTAGGTATGCGTTTGAATAAAAAAGTTGCGCGAATTTTGCTGCTCTTGCAAATCTCGCGCGCGGAGTCAAAATAAGAACGGTTTAGCCTCCTGAAATGCCCGTGATCTTTACTTGAAAGGGTAAATTACACTTTAACCCCTTATAGTCTGTATCTCACGTACACCCCTACACACCCCATCATAAAATCGTATATCTTTGCCTCGAGATACACAAATAAAAGATTTAGGATTCCACCTATACTGACACAAATGATCTACGATTATGTGATGGGGGGCGTATATCAAAGGGAGTGTCAAAAAACCATTATTCACTAAGAGTTGTGATAATCTAACACCCTCCTTTAACATATGCGCCCAAAGGTCATTTGCCTTGGGATACACGAGAAAAAGATTTTTGATTTTATGTATTCAAAGGCAAATGATTTATGGTTATGTGATGCGGGGCATATTACTAGAGGGGGTGTCAAGTCAACTTTTGTTACCCTCTATCTCAATATGTGTGCTAAGCCTGATTTACATATGAATTGAGGTGGTGTTAGTAAAAGTTTGTGTGATAATAGAATTTCTCATAGATTGATTTTGAAATAATAATTAAAAATGCCTCCTCCAAGCATTCACATTTGAACCCATTTTTCACATGGATATTTCTATTTATAAAAAATAAATAACATTTAAAAAAAGTCAAACAATTTTTATAAAAGTAAAAAAAAAAAAATTTAAATAAATGATAAAATGATGCGCTAAAGTGTATATGATTGATGTGGCAAATGCATTAATCATATATCTTTTTTTCTTGTGTCCTTACCACGTCAATTATGTATAAAGCACTTCAGTTTACCACTACTCTTTTTTATTATTGTTTGATCGATGACAAGTAAATGGAAGGAATAAGCGAATCTCTTAAATAATTATAAGAAGGTAAATATTGATATAGCGAAAGCGTGTAAATCAATAGATTCGATAAATTATATTCAATGAAACATTTAAAATCAATTTGAATCAATATATTCAATTGATAAATAAGCAATAGCCTGAAAAAAAAAATAAAGCACAGAGTAAAAAAGTAATTAAAAAATAAAATATAATTAAATTGATTATTGATTTTTGAATTTGAAACTCTTTATATAGATAACTCCATCACAACAATTTGTAATCTTACTAAAATACTAAAAATTAATATTATTAACCTATCTATAACATAATACTAACTTTCTAATTATATTAGAACTCAAATTAGAGACTTCAAAGTAATTATAATTATAGTCTAAATAATAAAAATAAATTTAAAATAAATTATAAATTAATACGGAATTGTACTCCTAACATAATTATGAAATAGAAATCCTAATAGAAATCTTACTAGAAATATAAATATATAAAATTAGAAAACTACTTAGAGCTGTAGATATCCTAAATCAAATACAATTGTCAAAACGTTCGAGATCAATATAGAATTACATAAAATCACAAAGGGTGAAAATATAATTTACCCAATTCAAAATTCTATAAGGATATCCCTCATAATCATCATATCACGAACCATAATCTGATTGAATTTCTATTTCTCCTTCTCTTGCTTTGTTATGAAAGACTATATTTAAAGTTAATAGTATTGAAGTTGAGAGAAAATGTTGTTGTTATTGTTGAATTGCATATATTATTTGGTAACATTTTGTCTAATTGTACTGTCAAGATGTTGAATTATTTAATAATTTATTATTTAGAATTTGCTGAATAATATTCCTACAAAAAAAAATTAGATTATTTATTTTATATAAACAATAAGATATTAATAATAAGCATAAACATAGGATTTACCATTAAAAAAAAAAAATTCAATTTTATTTTTTCTTTAGTAACATACAATTAATGTCTATCAAGTAAAAATTTACACCATATATAAATGACATTATAAATCTACTGAGTAATTCCATATTGTATAATATTTATATTAACAATCAAATCATCATCAATTTCATTTGGTATTGTATTAGATACGTCTCTTTTATCAATGTCAATATTTTCATCATAAATTTATATAGATCGATTTTTAATTATTACATTTAATTTTTTAAATTATTTCTCACACCCTAATTATAAATTAAAACACACTATACAATTAGTACAAAGATTTGGATCAAGTTATTATTTCAATCAAAACATTATAACACTTGTTCAAATAATTTTAAAAGTTGCTTACCAATATAATTAGGCTCATATAAAATGTAAAAAAAAAAATAATAATAATAATAATAATAATAATAATGAAACTATTGCCCCCCTCCCCCCTCCCCCCTCCCCCCTTTACTTATTCTCAACCACATGGTTATTTTATATATTTTTAATTGGGATGTAATAAGTAAAAGTAGGGGTGCCAATAGCAACTCTCTATCTTTTATCTCTCAAATCTTTTATTTCTTGTAGGGTTTCGACCCACCATCTCCGTCTCTCACAATACAAACTACGACACGTTGAAACTGCTAAACAGAAAGAGGAATTAAGAAACGATCATCCACTTGAACCCATCTGAAGATTTTGTTCTTGATGATGGTGAGGTTGTTGAGCTTCTCTAAATTATAGATTTCAGATTTTTAGGTGAAAAATCAATCTCAAATTAAAAAAAAAAAAAAAGAAGAAATTTTTTAGGGAAAATCTGATTCTCACTGTTGGTATCATATTGAAGAAGAAGAATAGTAGAAGAAGATAAGAGGAACTCACCAAGGAACAAGGTCTTCAAAAGATCGAGAGATCCAGAGAGAGAGAGAGAGAGTCAAGGATCGGCTCACTCGTTTATCGGTGGCCGAGAGATTCGGCAAATTTTACACATTTTTATTTTGGATTTCTTATTCGATTATATTCCTCTGTTACTCAACTTGGAATTCACACTAAGTATTTGAGCTCTCGCACTCGTTGAGAATGAAACGAGGGTACGAAGAATCTGGTTCAACCTCTTTGGGTCCCCCTCAATCAAGGGCCAGATTAGATCCAATTGGTAATTCTTAGAAAAACCCTTTTATTCATATTTGAATTTTTACGAGTCTTTAAAAAAAAAAATTCTCTTATTCAGGCGTTGCAGAGTTTCTCGAAGATGAAAGCACAAAGAATCTGGCACGAAAAGTGGCTGACCATTACAGTGCGAGGACGAATCAGACTCTGGAAGAGCGAGAAGCAAGTCCCATAATCCATTTGAAGAAATTGAACAATTGGGTATCTCACAAAACTTCAATTTGTGTAAATGGGCTGTAGATGTTTTTCTAGTTTATCTGTTCCATCACCAATTTTCACTACTGAATGCCTTAGGGTTAAATAATTTTAGTTGAAATTCCTAGAAAAAAGCATGTACGTTGGATTGAGGAAGCTAGGAAAGATTTGGAGAAACATGATTCAATGCACGTGTAATAGCAGAAATGGATTCAAGAAACCAATCCCCAAAAGTTTGTACAAGTATTTGTTTGTTGATTTATGGAGTTTAAATTCCAAAGACTATATTTTTCCCAGTTGCATTAGGCGGGCTTCATTCTTGACATTCTCAATTCTTTCATTAGATTTCTAGTCCTCTTTTTCACAAGTTTTGTGATTAAGCTGTTTCAGAAGGAGCCCTGTAGTGGTTTTGGGCATATAGAATAATTTATGCACAAGTCATGCATGTGATCTAGATTGGACTACTGAAGAGATTTATAATGTCAAAGTTGGCGCGCAACTATGGTGGGAGCTATCTAAATTCTACATCACTATTGCTATTTGGGACATGTTAATGGAGGTGTTCGAGATTAAGCTAGAATAGTGGAGCAAGGGCTCTCTTGTTCTAAACGGAGGTTGATGGAGTTCATCAAAATTGCTTCCATTTAGGTCTCGTGTTATACCTGTTTAAATGCTGTACAGGCCATATTCTTGGCATGCAAAACCAATTATTAAAAATAAGTAGAAATGGATGAGCTTGGTCTTACAAACATAAAGATGCCATCTTACTCTGTAATATGAAATCTTTTTTTTTAATAATTTTTATTTTTATTTTTTATGGGTAAGCTTCACTTGAACCCACGACCTGTGGAGCTCCTACTCCTGGATTGATCTATGTTTATTTAAGTATCTCCTCTCGTCAATGTCATTCTTCTTATTTAAATTAGGAGATAAAATGAAAATGCATTCAAATTATTAGACCTTTTTTTAAAGGCGTGTTTTTTGAGGATTTCATTTTCAGATGGGACTCTTTGTTCATTACCTAGTGCTTGCTCTCTTTGTGGCTGGTCATCTCGATCGCTTTTGTTGTACTTTTCTCTAATGAATTTATGCTTATAAAAAAATGATTAGAACTTTTTTTATGGCAATTAAAATTTTATTTTGTTTTTCAAATTTCATTTCAACAGATTAAAAGTGTTCTAATTCAGCTTTATGCTAACCGGGGAGATGCTGTTCTAGATCTTGCTTGTGGGAAGGTATATATATCCTACTAGTGTGTGTGGTTTCTTCCATGTCAAGAAGTTTTTATTTATTATGCGCCACTGGTTCTTGTTAAATTACTTCCTGTTGCTTTTTATTTGCTATATTTCTCTGTCCTAGTTTCCCAACTTGCATTTTTTTTTCTTCCATCCAGGGTGGAGATTTGATCAAATGGGATAAGGCAAAGGTTGGATATTATGTTGGTATTGATATAGCTGAAGGCTCGGTATGGTTCTAATTTTTTTTCCTTTGCTATTATCTTTCATTTGGTGGATTTTCTGTATGTGTTTCAGATTCCTTGTTACACTAGATAATAGAAGTTTGTTAAATGAAAAGAGGAAACAAAGTACTTAATTGTTTGACGTGGGACATGGCTCATGCATCCCTCTTAAATCTTTTTTCTGCATTATTGAAATTTAGAAGTTTGGGTCAAACGTTTATGCATGAGAACCAAGGAAAGGACTCACATGGAAAATGAGAGACCTTCCTGGATTAGTTGACTTTTTTGCCACTATCTTTGCTTTGCTTTAAGCATATCTGGATTTTGTAGTTCTTTTAGACCACCTAATTAATAGGCTAAATATGACTTAAGACCATTCCTCTTTTGTCATGGCATTTTTCATTTTGTGGGAAAAGATTGCCCCTGGTGGAAAAGCTCAAATAATTCTATTATTGGGGCAATACCAGCTGGTAGTAGACCCTTCTAAGTAACTTAAAAGGGCATTATTGTTCTATCTAACCAATTTGTACCTATAGTTAAACCCAATTATTATCATAATGTCTTGTTTAGTCAAGTTTTTTGGACACTAGATTGAGTTTTTGATACTTTGTTATAAACCAAAACTTAGTGCACTCTCAATTTGTACCCTCCGAATCCTAAGATATTAACTTTTGTTTAAATTTTCCATTGAAGAACATCATCATCATCATTGTCATCTTTATTTAGAAAAGATAATGATCTGTGGTCATCTGACCTTTATAACTCAAAGAGCTACTTTTTCAGTACTGGTTAGTATGCCAGTACAGGTCCTGCTGCTGTCTTGAGAAGATTTTATATTTGTTTCCTCAAATATCATAGTTGCAAGGCCAACAGATGTTGCATTCCTACAATAACTACAAAATATGGAGGTCATTTCAACATATGGTCTTTGATTCCTAACTACGCATGAAAGAGTGGTTTTTTTCCATCATTTTCCTAACCAGTATTTGTTAGCAGATGCATTAGTCATTGGCCTATTCTTAATTGTATTCCACAATTATATACAGATAGAAGATTGTCGGACACGCTACAACGGTGATGCTGACCCTAATCAACGTCGCAAAAAGTTTTCATTCCCTGCTCGCCTAATCTGCGGAGATTGTTTTGAGGTAACTGCAGTTGTCTGTTACATTGGATCGGTTTTGGATCAACCATGTCCTGATTTGACAGGGACCTGATTCGAATTTCAAAATATGTGAAAAAATATATTATCGGAATCATTGAAGCCTTATCGCAAAGATTTGGGGTCGGCTGATTGAATCATGTTACTCCATTCAATTATATCTAGAGCCTCATCTTTTGTTATTGGAAGTTTGTTATATCTGCTTTCAGTATCTTTGTATCTTCATTCACGTTCTTTTGAGTCTTCCTTTTGCTCTTTTAGAACCTTCAAGTCTTCAACTTGCATGTTCCTTATTTTGAATCTTCCTTACCTATCAAAGCTACTCCTACATCTTCTCAAATGCTTTCATTTCTAATTTTATCTTTCTAAGTCTTCTTATATTTTACATATCAATTTGAATTTCACCTGATTCGAGCCTGATTCAACCATTATTTGTGCGCATTTGGATCTAAATATTGAGATCTGATAAGAATCTGATCTGATAACTCCCAATCAGACAAGTACCAGATTGGTTCCAGATCCAATCTGATTCTTATCAGATTGGTCCAGGATTGACCCTCTCTGATTTGAACCCGATCAATTGACAAGAATCAGATTGGTCCAGGATTGACCCTATCTGATTTGAACCCGATCAATTGACAACCCTTGTACATTGTTTTTAGGATGATTCCAGTATGAACTTCATTTAGTACGTCAGTAAGTTAAATTTGATTCTGGTTGTCTGTGATGGGTTCTCAGGTTCATTTGGATAAAGTCTTGGAAGATGATGCGCCTTTTGATATATGCAGCTGCCAGGTGAACGCTTTATTCATGGTTGTAGCTTATATGTCTTGGTCGTCTTCAAGTGAAATGGGAGTACGCTGTAGCCGTGATTCTTTAACAATAGCTCTAATCCAAAAAATGACGTAGTATGACCAAGGGTTTTGATTTTGGTGGATTGAAGAGTTTGGGATTTAATTGGGTTGGATAGAAAGGAAAAGCCGAGCGATGTGTCTGTGGAGGAAAAAGCTTCCGGGTTCAACCTCTAAGCGGAGTTCAAATAGGTGTTGGAAATGGAGGAGATTAGGTGAAGGAAAAAAAATCAAGAATGAGGTTGTCAAAAGAATGATATAGTAAAACAAAGTTATTCTGTCAAATTGTTAATTGTCAATGTAGAATCAATTACATACCAAAGAATCTTTTTTTTTTCGATAAATGAAAATTTCATGAAGGGGAGGACTAGATGGCCCCCGAGCAGGCGAGCAGAGTATGAAGCAGCATTAGTTGTTGCCACTACAAACCAGGACTCATCTAAAGAAGAAATCCTCAAAGCAAATACTTTTAAACTCTCTAAACAAATTACACTAGCATAATATAAAACCCAAAATGCTTATCATTGTTTACTGCGCGCAGATACAATTCACACATGTTTAAATTCGTTGAATAAATGAGTAATCTTTCATACATATTTTAATGTGTATATATATATATATATATATATATATATATATATATATATATATATATATATATATATATATAGTCCCATTCATGTGCCAAGTATTTGGCCAACGTTTTGTCCTACATGGATTAAAAGTTTCGGAATGGCTGATTATTGGTGAAGATGATCTTTATGACAAGGAGGGCATCCTCACCAAAAGTCTGCCCATTCCAAAACTTCTAACCCCATGTTTATGAGTTGAAGAATTGCGGACTGTCCATTTTTTGTAAACCACTTTTAATGGGGTTAGAAGTTTTAGAATTGGCTGATTTTTGGTGAGGATGATATCCTCATCATAGAGATCATCCTCACCAAAAATTAGCCCATTCCAAAACTTCTAACCCATGTAGGCCAAATAGTTGGCACCCGAATGGCTTCCATATATATAAATATATATATATATGGTATTTTACATATTAAATTGTTTGCATTTATTGTAGCATTATTATTCTCGTTTCCATATGTAATATATAAGATATCTTTGCTAGCATGCAGGTTAAGGCCATTGATGTTCATTTTCACACTCCAAATGCTTTTTCATTATTGTGTGATGATTATGAGTGTGTTTTCATGCTTATTTTAACATCAATTATAGCTCACTGTAAAATTCTTCAATTTTTCCATGATTTCCATGAAAACTGTCCATATTAATTGAAATATTTCCGTAAAATATTTCTACTTCCTGACTAACCAAAATAAGTAGCTAAAACCAAAATTTAATGCCTTCATTGGGTCATCTTCTAATTTAAATATGAGTAGTTATTTTTTATTATTGTAATGCACCAACTTGCACATATTATTTTGTAGTTTGCCTTGCATTACTCATGGTCCACCGAAGTTCGTGCACGAAGAGCCTTGGCCAATATATCAGCCTTACTTCGTCCAGGGGGAACTTTCATTGGAACAATGCCAGATGCAAATGTTATAATCAAAAAGTTTAGAGAAGGTACGTATGTTGGACCATGTTTATATGCTTGTTTTTTAATAACTAAATTTATGTATTTGTATCATGTTCAATCTTGGACTTATTTTGAGACTTGTAATGCCTTCTAGTGGTTCTTTCGAACTTAAAATTGAAGAGAGAGCTGTTTGATTTTATCTTCCTTAGGCAATCTTGGCTATTATTTTGGTGGAACATGTAATTTGGTCATGTGTTTGACTTATATTGACATGATTCTTCTTTAAAGCAAATATTTTTTTACCATGCAACATGGATGCTGCACTTCTTTGCTTTGTCACTCTACACATTTTAATATGGAAGGCAAACGACTAATGAAAGAGGGTTGGTTTAACCATCTCTATACACTAATTAAGTTGCCAACTAAAATATGATTTGATATATAGAAATATACTTTTATTAAGTTATGACGTATATTTTTCAGTTTCTTTCGTATATTTCTTTCTTTGTCTTATTAAAAAATAAGAATATTTTAATTATATGTAACTAAAGTATTAGATTTTCTAATACATGTTGTGAGGGATCTCAATCAAGGCTCTAATACCACAAAACGTAGCAGAAGCGTGTGAATCAATAGATTCGAAAGGAATTAGGATATCGTGTTCAATGGAACACACTAGACTGGTTTGAGTCAATAGATTCAAGCTTGGTAAAGAAGGGAAAACAAGAAAAAATAAATTGAAATTAGAGAAATAGCTAAATTCCAAATTTATTGATTGTATATTATCCCAAAATTCGTATGTGAAGCTCCTTGTATAGAGAACTTCATTATTACAATTTAAAAAGCTTCTAAAATACTAAAAATTGACATTCCTAACTTATCTATTGCATAAAAACAACTTTCTAAACCTACTGTAATTTAATTCTGACACTTCTAAGCACTTTTAATTATAGCATAAAGAATTAAAACTAATTTAGACAAAAATAAAAACTAAAATAGAAATCCTACTAGAACTAGAAAATAGAAACAAATCCTATTAGAATTAGAAAATAGAAACAAATCCTACCAGAATTAGGAAATCACTTAAGATTCTAACTTGAACTATAGAGTCCTACATCAATATATTCCTTGTAAGATTTTTAGCAATTTAGGTTTAGTTGGATTTCGCCTTCTTATTCGATGCACGGCGGGAGCAGATTTGGGTGCTGGAACATGTCATTGGGGGTTCCCAATTTTTTTTTTCTTGGTTAAGACAATGGTTTGAAGCTTGGAAGATGGAGACCAATCGAGCAGCTGTTGAAATAATCTTACAAATTTGAGGAAACCGCACTGGTGTTTGATAGATTGTTGACCTTAACTTCTCTAGTTCATGGTTTATAGGAACTTATGATGTCGAAATAACAAAACTGATTGAGGGAAGCGGTATTGATGGCTTCTGATAGTGATGGCTCGTGGCATGGCGATAGGAGCAAGAGTGAGGATGTGGATAGCTAGCTGAAGTGTTGAGTGCAAACTTTTTCTCTTAATTTCTAGTTTAGTAATTATTGGTGCATGTGCCCTGAGGTCTCTAAGAGGCCTGGATACCTCGGTTTAAGAAAAGAGTAATTATTAGTTGGAAAAGAGCTTTAGAACTTTTATACCACAATATCAACTCACTATGCCATGCTGATCAATGTAAATTTTTTGTCCATCTAGAGTAAGTACCAGGGTGTTGCACTGCTTATGTTTGACATAGGTCTTATGATGGTGAAATAGTCCAATTCCTTTTATCTCTAAACTTAGAAAAGCATTAGGCACGATCTATTTGACATTTTTAAACAGAAAATACTGTTTTCATTATGTGCAGTGGATGGACTAGCAATTGGTAATAGCGTGTACTGGATTCGTTTCGACGAGGAATATGCCCTTAAGGTGGAGTCTCCCATGTATTGTTACTATGTATCTGTGCTTATGTTTATGTCCATATACTAATGGAAAATACTTGTTCTATTGTGCGGTTCAGAAATTTAAATCGTCTAGCCCCTTTGGTATCAAGTACAAATTCCATTTGGAGGTAAGAATTTTGATATATTAATTTTGTTTTATTCTCTATGGCTGAGTTCAGTTTGCTGGTTTTTTTTGTCCCTGTATCATTTTTGGATTGATCAATAATATATATATATTATTGAAAGCAAAGTTTGATAAAGTAGGTATTAATCAATGCTTTCTAAAATAGCAAACTTCTTGCATGAATGCAAGTAACAGTGAGCATAATTTATTTTTAATCAAGGTCCCAACCATCAAATTCTCTTCTGCTTTCAGAACTCAGAACCAACAACTGCTCTTCTTTTTCTGCATCTATTACTCATAATACTCGTCTCTTACAAAATTTATTTGTCTGTAAGAACAAATCCATCTCAATGAACCCGAATTCATTGATAACCAATATGCTGAAGTTTCTTTTGGCCCTAGTTAAGAATTTTGAAATGAAAAAAAAAAAATTCTATTAGAAGTGTACAAATAATTATATGGGTATGACTTCTAAATCACATACAATACAAGGCTACTTTAAGCAGCCTATTGGGTTATTTTAGCAAAAGATTAACAAGAAGCTTACTAAACCTGCAACCTTCGGATTTTTTAGAACATTAAGATTGACTAGATTATTTGCAGTATATTCAGATAATATTCATTTTGAATCATCATCTTAACTTGTCTGTTGAAGTATTCTGCTATGGGGCACATTGCATTGAGCAGATGTTTCTAAAGATATCTGATTTTTCATTGCAGGATGCAGTTGATTGTCCTGAATGGATTGTTCCCTTTCATGTATTCAAATCATTGGCAGAAGAGGTTCGAAATCCTCTTCCAGAACTTTTGTCTATTTTTTTTCCTTTTTCTTTATGCCGTTAATATTTGTGTATTAACACAAAGGAGGAATGGTGTGATATACATTGTGAACGAAAAAACTAGGTCTTAGGTCTTTCATCAATGCATGCATGGTCTTACCTACTTGGATGGAGCAAATTATGCCATCATTTGCTTTTAAGAAATAAAATCCGCATTGTTACATTTATCATTTTCACTCCTTGTACCAGTCTAGCTTCAGAAACGCTTTTTTATATCTCCACTTATTACTTACACATAAGGTTTTCACATGTGATGCATAGACAATTTATATTCATAGTGTTAGAATACGAGTATTTTTATGTTTATTTCTGTATTTATCTGAAACTGAGTTTACATTTGTATTTATTGTTATTTTGCAGTATGATTTAGAGCTTGTTTTTGTGAAGAACTCTCATGAATTTGTAGACGAGTACTTGAAAAAACCAGAATTTGCTGAGCTCATGCGGAGGCTTGGTGCGTTGGGTGATGGAAACCAGGACCAGAGTTAGTTCTATTACTATTTCTTTTGCTCCTTGGCACGAAACTATTGGTTGATTCTTCAGTTTTTATAGTACCAAGTGTAGCTTAACCCTTGTCCTATATTTATTTTTCATGATTTTGCCTCAACTGATTCTAAGTTTGGCATGTTGGGAGAGTTTTCTATTTGCCAGGCTAAATCAATTTTTGAGCTCCTTGATGTGTTTCTTTGGGCATTTTATTCAAGATTTATTTACATGCAGGCACGCTGTCTCCAGACGAATGGGAAGTTGCTTACCTTTATTTGGCATTTGTCTTAAGGAAGGTAATATATCTTTCTCATTTCAAAATTTCATATTATTAATGATGTTATTTAGCTTTGGGTTGCTGCAATTTTTACTGTTAGTCTCTGCTTCAATGCTAATCACACTTCAAGACCCATGTTGATCTAACTACGGTCCTAGTTGGTGCATGATGACCCAAACTACTGTATAAATCCTCAGGAATGATTTTGTTGTTTAGCTGAAGTTCGAGTAGTTCTTCTGATTTGTGAATAAAACTCCAGGTTGTTGTTAGCCCTTCACTGCTTGAAACATTTGGAATTGGTTTACTTTTCAGAAGTCATGGATACGATATATTTTGCAGATTTGCAGTGTTGGCCATGAGACCATTTAATATAGCTTGTAAGTTATTTGATGTTACCATTAATGTTTGAGCTGAAATTTTGGTGCTGCATGTCAGCGAGGGCAACCAGATGGGTCTCGGAGGAGTGGTGGTATAGGCAATAATGGACAGATGCAGATATCAAAGAGCGACATTATGTACCTCAACAGCAATGAGTGACCAGAGATGTTTATGGGAGTTCAATCTCCATTAATACTTGGAGATTGGTGCCAAGGATGAGTGGTGTCATCGTTGTGGCCCCAGAGGACCGACTGCCGGGTGCATCTTCCTCCCTTTTTGCACTTTTCGAGAATGTATTATAAGAATCACATGGCAATTAAATTGTATGATTCCAATAAAAAGATGCAAGTTCCATTTCCATTAAAGAAAGAGGAAAACATATCAGATTTTGGTTTTTACCAAAGAAAGAATCACAGATTATTGACTATTTTTGGGTTCTTGTATTAAAAAAAAATTTGCCAGAAAGTTCAGGAGAACAAGGGTGTCTCATTGGTGTTTTTTGTTATTATAAGGTAGGTCTTCTTGACCTCCGTTCTTTTGATGATATAATGTGTTATATTCAAATATATAGAGGAAACCATTTTTTTTTTGGAGAGTAGAGGAAACCATGTTTGGTTGTATGAGGTTCAATTAATTTTGTTTCCTTCAGCTTTAATTATGTACAATAAAAAATAGTAATAAGAAGTCCGAGGGCTCAAAATGCCATGTCGATGGTTGAATTCTTTCAAAAACAGGGGGTTTACCTGCTACCAATTTGTTTGCATCGAAAAACATGATCAATTTAAAAATGGTTATTTTTCACTGTTGGATTTTTAATTTTATAATTTGGAAGTTTTGATAGCCATCCATTTTCAAGTCTTGGATCAAAGCTCCAAAAATGCTTTTTCTTTTAAAATCAAAATCTTATTTGCACCCTGAACTTTAGGGGGCTGAGGTGCTATCTGAAGAACATTGCGGTTCTTAGCCAAAATCACCAATGAGTGTTTTCTTCATGACTTTATGTGATTTGTGTATTGATGTAGTTTATCAAATCAATCCTCGACATACATGTTAGGAAAATGCAGAACTAACTTTGTTGGACACTGCTTAGCACTGCGCTAATGTGGCAGTGCATAAAGAACCGTGGATTTTTCTCTTGTATCTCAAGGAAAAAAACTATGGTTCTATGTGCACAACCACATTAGTGCAGTGTTGAGGAAGTCAGTCTAGATCGACTCTAGTACAAGTAATTATGAAATTCTTGCATGTCGATTGAGTGTTAAAAAATTATTACAAGACAAATGTATCGAAGAACCAAAAAAAAAAAAAATTGTGTATTTGTTATTTACTTTATCAAGAAACCATTTGGAAAGAAAAAAAACCCCACTGTATCATCTTGAAAGTTAATATTATGTTCCTCTTGATTTTCATAAGGTGGTGTCAGGAACATTGCACCATACTTAGAAGAACAAGTATATCTAATTAATTTGTGTCAAGATGATGAGAAAATTTATTAACAATTAAGTAGGACAAAAAACTAGTAATCGTCCTCAACTACCTAGCGTATATTTATACTGAACAAGGAGTCTTGCGGAACCTAATAATGTCTTTAATGTCGTCGAATTCATAGTCGATAAGTTGTGTTGCTGATTGACAAGAGAACTATCCACGCTTCAAGAGCACCACCATAACTGCTAGCACTGCCAAAGCCATTAAGGAAGCTCCTATGGTTCTATCCACATTGGTCTCACCACCGCTTCCGTTTGCCTCTGTATAGATGTTTCCCGCTGCTGCTGGACCACCAAAAATGTTCTGAAGTAATTCAGTTAAATTGCTTACCATCTCTTCTACCTTAGCCTTGACCTTGTTTATTATTGACCCCATGAAACCTTTTCCAGACCCTTCAGAATCTTTCTCCTCAGCCCCATTGTCATTCTTTGAAGATTTCTGATCTTCGTGAAACTCATTATCAGCTAAGGCATGCTGTACACCCATACCCATGTCACCTGTTATAGAACAACACAGAGTGTGAGAGAGAAATCAAATGTTCGATTAATTAATTTTTTTTTTTAAATATGGGTTTAAGTTGGTGAAGATGGGTTTTGATCCCTAAGTAACACCATCCTAGTAGGGAAAATGAAGAACCATGTTTGGCTTCAAATGAAAGGGATACTTACTAGTTTGCTGTGACTTGATGAATTCCATAACCATATCATTTTTCATTATAGCATCCCAAACATTTTTGTCGGATGCAAGTGAAGCAACGACACCCTGCATTCAAAATCAAACTAAGAAATTGTGGTTTCAATGGTGAGTTTAAGCTGTGAAAGATCTTCAATTTCCTCTGAGGTTTACATATTATTAGAACACAAAAAGGTGCCTAATTGACAAAATATGGGGTACTCTTCGAAAGTTATAACACTTACTGGAGAACAAATATTTTATGGTTCACATAACATAACATAACATAAAATCACAATTATGAGAAAAGTGAACCATGTAGAAAGCTTCTCACACTGTTTGTGAACTTTTAGCAAAGCAGTTAAAATTTAATGGAATCAGGACATTTTGCATTACAAGCAAGGATTAGAGAAAATTAAGGTATGGGAAGATCATCTAGTAAAAAATAATAATAATTAGAATAATAGAAGAATCAATGTTTTGGTATAAAATTTTAATTTTGAAAACGGTAATTTACCTTTCTCGAAATTAAAAAGAATAGTGCGCCGTATTGATAATTTTTCAATTTTGTTGTGCTGATTTGGTAATTTTCTCTATTACATATATTGAGCAATTAATTTTTTTTCAAACACCTTAGTCTGTGATAAGCCACAACTATACATTACCGATAGCTAAGAACAGATATCAAGTAAATTCTAATTGTACTTATCACCATTCACATGCATCATTATCTCAGTCTTTCAAAAAAAAAAATGTCCGAAAGTACATAAAGCTGTAAGGGATATGTCAAGTTGGCACCTGAACTGCAGGGCTTTCATTCAGCAAGGAGAACGTGTGGAAAACAGGTTTTGGCATTGAAGGATGGGTCACCACACTCTCACTATTAACATAGGCTTTGGTTTCTGAGTTCAAAGGAACAGATGGAGTGGACACTGGAACAAATGTGGAGGATTTCCTGCACCCAATAGTATTGGAGGAAGAAAAATATTCCCTGCAAAAATCATTTTAGGTAAGATGTGTAATTGTTTTATTATATAAAACTGATAAACAGAACAAAATATTGATTCATGTAAAATCACCTAACAAAATTGAAAATAAGAAACACGCTTTGTAACCAAACAAGAGAACATAGGGATTAGGAAAGACTTCAATCTGCAAAAATCTGTTCGAAGTGAAGAGGCAGTTTATTAAATTACAAATTTCCAGTCCTGTACTTATTTGATTCAATCAAAATCTGGCAAAGTTTGTCTCTATATTTGGTAAAACAGACACAATTAATATTTATTCTGTCCCAGCAATTTTACAAGAAACTTGACCAAGTCGACACAGAATTGGCATGATTCCTCACCATTTGAGGTGATAAAACTAGGAGATGGGGTATTAATGAGTCCTAGAGTTGTTACAATATGGTGGCCCTCTGAAGAAACTATTGTGTTAATAAAGAGGCCGAAACTATAGAAAAATAAATATATAAATGAAGGAAAGAAACATAAATAAAAAATAAGAAAAAGTAAATGTGGTCCCTCATGCTTAGTAAAGGAAAATTCCTTGTCCAAAGAGGCACAGCAAAAAACTCTAGACAGATAATCTCAACAAATTCATCCAATCTTCTCCAATTTAGTCCTTCATATCCTTTGATCAATGACACATTCTGTTCTTCGATAGCTGCACTAATTACATCTTATCTTCAATTCTTGTTTTCATGCATAAATGCAATATCACATCATTGTCAACAATCAAGACTTGTTAAGCCTCATAGTAATGCTAGCAAATCATTCTTTCCTTTTTCATCAAATAGGTATCCCCAAAAAAATTTTCTCCTCTCACACCACCTTCTTTCAAGTTAGATTGAAGAGAAAGATTTGGGTTCGCTTTGAAATTTGTTGGGCATTGAAGCTGACTGCTATCAATTGACCTTTGTCTTCCTCAACATAGATAGGCTATTGATCGGCTAAATTGGTTGGCATGCAAGATTTGCAAACTCTAATTGTCTCCTCCAACTTCCAAAGGAGAGCAAAGGCTATACTAAGCAACGTGGTTGATGGTCTCTATTTCATAACATTTACAAAACCAAACATCACTTATGCAAATTTCAAATGATGTTTTGGTTGAAGAAATTAGATAGTGAGAAAATTTCAATCTAGCATTGCTGAAAAATACCTTAGAAATTAATGATTTTATATATGATAAAACCGAAACACAATGTATCGAATGTAACTTTTGTAAAGACGATCCTAGGGATATAATGCTAGTTAAGATTGATCGACCAGAAATTCCCCCAAAGAGTCTAACCTATTATTTAGATTTAACTATCCGTTGTGATGGAAAGATTAGTGAGATCACAACCACAGAATGAAAGTTGGTTAGATGAAGTATAGGGGTGCTTTGACATTTTTTGTACAAAATGTAGTACTTCATAGTTTCTTCATGCATAATGTTAATGTTTTTCATTTTCACTTCAGTTCATAAGAAATAGAACGTTGTTAATATTCATTTCCACGTTCCATATGGTGTTATTTTTGTATAATTGTTTTCAATGTATGCAGGTTGGAGGACATAGGGTAAATGTGATATATATATATATATATATATTAAAAAAAGACCTATTGCAGCGGATATCAATATCTGCTGCTATATATGTTATATATATATATATTTTAAATGATTTATTGCAGCAGATATTAAAATCCGTCGCTATACATGTTGTATTTTTTTTTTTTTTTTAAATGTTCTATTGCAGCGGATATTAATATCTGTCACTATATATATATTTTAAAGATCTATTGCAGCGGATATTAATATCCGCCGCTATACGTGTTATATTTTTTTATTTTTTTAAATTGATCTATTGCAGCGGATACGAATATCCGCTACTATATGTGCTATATATATATATATGGGTCAGGTTCCAGGGCCATATGAGAAAACATATGTAAAAACTTTCGTTTTTAATAAAATTTTAAAATATGGGTTAGAAATTTTGGATTGAGCTGATTTTTTGTGAGGATGATCTCTATGATGGGAAGATCATCAAAAAAAAAAAAAAAAAAAAAAATCAGCCCAATCTGAAACTTCTAAACCCATTAAAAGTGATTTAGAATGTGGATCGTCGATTTTTTACCAATTTTTATTACTAATTTGTAAATCACTTTTGATGGATTTAGAAGTTTCTGATTGAGCTGATTTTTTGTGAGGATGATCTTTTCATCATAGTGACCATCTTTGCAAAAAATCAGTTCAATCCAAAACCTCTAACTCTTATTTTGAAAAACGAAAGTTTTTTCATATGTTTTCTCATATGGCCCTTGAACCGCCCGCTATATATATATATATATGGGAAATGTTCAGCAACAAACATTTTGACAAACATTTTGGCAAAACATTTTTCAAAATATGGGTTAGAGGTTTTGGAATGGGCTGATTTTTGGTGAGGATGATCTCTACGACGAGGAGATCATCATCACCAAAAATCAGCTCATTCCAAAACTTCTAACCCATCAAAACTGGTTTACAAAAAATGGACGGTTCACAATTTTTCAACTTGTAAACATGGGGCTATAAGTTTTGGAATGGGCTGATTTTTGGTGAGGATGATCTCCTCACCATAGAGATCATCCTCACCAAAAATCAGCCCATTCCAAAACCTCTAACCCATGTTTTGAAAAATGTTTTGCCAAAATGTTTGTTGCTGAACGGGACCCTATATATATATATAGAGAGTCAGGTTCAAGTGACATACGAGAAAACATATGTAAAAACAATGTAACATTAATAAATTTTCAAAATATGGGTTAGAAATTTCGGATTGAGCTGATTTTTGTGTGAGGATGATCTCTATGATGGGAAGATCATCCGAAAAAAAGAAAATTCAGTCCAATCTGAAACTTCTAACCCCATTAAAAGTGATTTAGAATGTGGACCGTTGATTTTTTGTCAACTTTTTTCAATAATTTGTAAATCACTTTTGATGGATTTAGAAATTTCAGATTGAGCTGATTTTTTGAGAGGATGATCTTCTCATCATAGTGACCATCCTCGCAAAAAAAAAAAAACAGCTCAATCCAAGTTCGAAAAACCATTGTTTTTTCATATGTTTTTACATATGACCCTTGAACCGCCCCATATATATATATATATATATATATATATTTTTAAATGACTTATTGCAATGGTTACTAATATCCGTTGCTATAGGTATTACTTATAACAGCGGAACATCATATCTACTGCTACATTTAGTGACGGAGGCAACACCTACGGATCTCTTTTCTGCTGCTCACCGCCGTAAGTAATTTTTACTGATGGAAATCTATCTTGTAGTAGCAGAAAAATCCGCCACTATACATCGAAAATGTTGTAGTTGTGATCGTCGTGTTCTAATTAAACTTAAAAAAAAAAATACAATAATTATATCAACAATGCCTTATGCAACTTAATGTTGGATAGTCAAGAAGCAAAATGTCCATAGATTGAGCGTAGCCTGGATGAAGATGCTAAGATTAGATCACAAAATAAAAAATGAGAACATTCAATATAATTTAAGAATAACTCCAATACGAGGTAAAATAAAGAAAAGTCGTTTCTATAATTTCGATATGCACAAAATGAACAATAACACCACCAACTAGGAAATAACCTTTGGTGCAAGTCAAGTGATCTGAAAGTGGAAGAGGGAGGGACATGGATAGAAGTGATAAGAAGTTACAAGATAATATGGTACCAAAAATATGGCCAAAGAGGCCAAGATAGATTGGAATGGAAGAATGTGGCTTGTGTTTCAAAAACTGACAAAGTATAAGTTGATTTATTATGCTTGGAGTTTCTTGTACAGGTCTTGCAAAGATTTGTGTAAAGAAGAGACATAAAATGGGCTTGGAAGAGAAAGATAGAAATTGAATATAAGTATGGAAGGAGAATATTGTTTACCGTTAAAATGATAGTTACACAATAAATATCACTATTAAGTTTGTAGATGGCACATTCTAAGACATGCACCATGTGGACCAAATTGTGACGTGTATTCAACTATACCATCGGATTTCCATGTAGGCTGATAGGTGACTAATTAGGCCAAACTCACAGTCCAACACATTCTTGGGAATAGATAAAGGGTGTGGTTTGATAGTTGGGGAGGAAACCCATTATGGATACTCCACAATGCGAAGGGTTGCCGAAATGAATATTTATGCCAGGTCACTTGTAGGAAAGGAGTTGATTACGTAACGGATTTAAGGGATAAACCAATATATTTTCAATCACCGATGAATAGCACACAAGATCATGTTTTTAATAGAGATTAGGCTTTGATACCATAAAGAAGAAGTGATTTATTTATAAATTCTACATGAATCCTAATACAGTATTTATAGAGATTACATCAACCAAGATATAAAAGGTAAACCTAATCTAAAAAATCCTAACTAACATAAATCACTCCCAATATGTAAAATTTAAAATATCTTACTTATCAAACATTCCTAATATATGAAAAAATACTAATTGATATGAGATACATTGACAATAACACAATATGTCATGGGCCTTAATACAATATGCATCTTATTCTCTAATATACATAGGAATATATGCATATGTCAAATATTTCCAGCCTTCAATTTCCTTGTTTAAATCGAAGAATGAAACTAATTCGAATCACGACGCCAAGCCTAATTCATAGAATTTTGATAAAGATTTATCCAAATATCTATATACTTTCATAAACATTGAAAATTAAAAATCACAAGGTTTCCAAAGAAATATTACTTTTCCAAAGCTTCTTTCAGATCAGAAGTGGCCTCTTTAGCTTCTTCAAGTGTAGGAACGCTTCCAAATATGACTCTAGGCATCGGATTCATCGAATCTATGATCAATTCTTCTTCATCTCCTGCAAATTCCCAATCATCGATCGCCCACGATCTCTTAACAAACGAAGCAGAATCGATCTTTCCATCGTGCGAATCATGCAAGATCTCAGATTTAGCGTCTTCAGTTGTCGTAGAAGATGAGATAGATGTGATTGATTTTGAAGGTTTTCGAGCAGCAATGTTCACAGATTTCTCTGTTAGAGGCACCGATGTGGTGCTTCTGATTCCGCCATTAACGCTGAAACCAGCAACCTTGGATGCAGCTCTCATGGCGGCTCCTCCTCCCATTTCACTTTCTCTCCAATGGCTTCGAAGGGGAATATTTGCAGAGGAGAAGAACTTTAAGGGAAAACAGAGAAGAGATAAGAATTGAGACCGACGGTTTCGTTCTTTTTTGCTTTAAACGAGAGACTGAGAGAGAGAGAGATTTTGGCGGTTAATTCGGACTCTGCCACGTGTTATTTAAAATATCTGAGGTGGATTTCGTACGAAATATGAGGCGAATATCTAGGTTGATTTTCTCGTTCAACCGTTCAAGCCTTCAAGACTCAAGTAATGTTAACGTCCTCTCTGTCTCTAGGAGTATATTGTAGCACGTCGTCCATAATTCCACAACAGTACTGGGCGAATCTCGAGGATTGCCAACAGTGTGATTTAGGTGTTTCGATAGTGTTGATTTTGGGTATCTTGGTTTAAATTTAATAAAAGGTTACGCAAAACATTCGTCGAATCAGTTGGCTTTGGGAAATTTGACTAAAAAACATCCAAAATTAATAAGAATTCTCTGATTTATATACAAATCGCATAAATTCTTGATCTTCTTGAACACTTTTTTTTTTACTTTTAAGAATAAGAATTATCTGATTTATGTACAAATCGCATAAATTCTTGATCTTTTTGAACACTTTTCTACATATAAGAATAAGAATTCTCTAATTTATATGCAAACAGCATAAATTATTGTCTTTTTTGGAGGGGCGGTCTTACTAAGGAGCTAGTGGGGGCAATTGTTCTCACAGAACTTTGAGATACCCTTGTATTTTCAACTAATTATATGCCTCATTTGTCCTCACTCGCTCACCTCTCTCCCCATTTGCCCTCACACCTCACCTCCCTCCAATTTTTGCTCCCATTGAACTTTGAAACACCCCTATATTTCAATTAATTACATGCACCATTTGTCCCCTCTGTCTCACCTTTTCAATTTTAGTTGATACATCGCCTTCTCAAATATTAATTGAAAATGACTTAAATATCATTTTCTTCAACTTCTAACTAAAAATCTCTTAATTTATCCTTAAAACCATTCATCTTCACTATACAACTAATCATAGTTTGCCCCCCGCTACAGGAAAATCCTGGCATCACCCTTGTCTTTTTTAACACAATTTTACATATAAGAATAACAATACAAATTGATGATGGCAAATAGGATAGTTATTCTTTTTTTTTTTTTTATTCTTAAGTATTTTGGACACTTGCGACGACGACGACGACGACAACAACAACAACAAAGATTTGGTTTTGACTAAACGAATTTTACTTGTCTATTCCACTTTGTCCAGAGCTAAGTCTTCTATATTAAACCACAAAATATTCTCATGAATCAAAATCCATGCTCACAAAATCTGGGTTCCACCAATCATTCTGTGAGCAAAAAATCTCTCAAGAGATTTAATCTGTAGGATCTCTTAGATATCTCTTGTTGCCTTTGATCATTACATGTGATTTTGTAAATAGAAAGTGTTTCTTTGAAAAAGAGTAGGAAACTTGCTAGAATTCTGCTTATTATGACAATTGAAAAACTGTTTGGGAGATTATCACATTTGGATTAAGTTGTGTTTAGAAGGAGATGCAACAATTTGCAGTTTTTTTAGTGAAGTGTGTCTTAGAAAACATGGAGGTCAAAAAAACGCACTAATGTCTCCTTCTGTTTTTGGGATCTAATGAAGTTGCCTTCTTATTTGTTCTCTTTTTTTGTTAACTTTTGTGTCAAGCCATGTGGAAATTAAAATATTTTGATATATTAAGTAAAATTATGTCGAAATTTAATACTATGGAAACATGTCATTGAACTGGATTATGATAAGCGCCAAGACTTCTCTTTGGAGTAAAACAAATAACTGTGATGAGCATCAAAGGTTCCATGGTTCTCTATTTTTGCAATTATTAATTACATATGATGCTGGGACAACATGTTTGTTTGATTTCATTATGGACTTTTTGGAAATAGAAATATTTTAAAACATTTTTGTGGAAGGATGGCGTTCGAGGCCCTAAAGAGAGTCAAACATTTTTTCAATTTATGGGTTAGAAGTTTCAGAATGGGCTGATTTTTTTGTGACAATGATCTCTATGATGAGAAGATCATCCTCACCAACAATCAGCCCATTCCGAAACTTCTAACCCCATCAAAAGTGATTTACAAAAATCGGACGGTCCACGATTCATCAACTTGTAAACTAGGGTTAGAAGTTTCAAAATGAGCTGATTTTTGGTGAGGATGATCTCTTCACTATAGAGATCATTCTCACAAAAATCAGCCAATTCCAAAATTTCTAACCCTTATTTTGAAAAATGTTTAACTCTCTGCAGCGCCTCTGAAACCTTCCCTTTGTGGAAATATGTCCAAAATTTAATAAATTAATACTGTGGAATGACAATATCTTACCGCTTTCTATAGATGACTAGGCCAAAATTTGCAATTTGGTTAATTTGTGGCCTGGAATCTATAGGGTTAATTGGAACCCAAAAACCATGTTCACCATGCAACCCTTAGGGGTGTTTGGATTGATTTCCTATTGAATCATACCTGGAGAGGCACAAATCTTGTTTTCGTCTTGGGATACCATTTCCAAGTTGATTGAAGGAAATTTGTTACCTGAAATTGGAAAGAATTTTAACAAGAGCATGGGAACTAGTTTCCTTTTTTTTTTTAATCCAGACCATAAAAGCATTTGAAAGATTGCCAAATGCATGTAAGACTGGAAATATTTTGAGCTATTTGGGCTTTTAAACTACCCACCATTAGATTTACTACTGAATTCTTCCCTTTTCAAAGTTCTTTATACTTGAAGGTCATCTACATATATTATAGAACTAGAGATATGTGTGCTTGCCATTTCCATTTTCTATAACATCATGTTATATTGGTGCAAATCTAGATACAAATTCTTTGGTCTCCATTGTTTACTAATGATAAAGCCTCTCATTTTGATTCTGTTGTGTAGTTTATGAAGGTTTGGGCTATTTTCACAGAGTATTCAAGGCCCAGGACCACAACAGTCACCTCCTGAAAATTATTCATCTCCAACATATAGAAGTCTCTTGATTTAGAAGTTAGTATTTTTAAATCCTAGTTTCTCTATTTTGTTTTAAGAGAGGGTTGTGGATTGTGGAATCTGATAGTACTAGTCAATAAGGAGATACTTTTTTTTAGGGTATTTTCGTAATTTCATTGGTAATATATAAAATCAGTGTGATCCGTGGACGTATCTTAATATTGAGGGAACTACGTAAAAATCTCTGTCTTTTGTGCGTGATGCATCTTGATTTACTTTTCTTTATGTACTGTTTTTAGATCGATCTCCTTACAAGGAACTTTGATGATTTTAGCATAACTGGGCAAGTTTAAATTCTATGAAAGATTAGCCTACATGGAGGGGCTAAAGGATTGAAATGCATTATCGAGATCGTCAAACTGACTATAAGTGTTTTAAACAATCTTAATGTTCCTGACCCCAATATTTTGAAGAAATCAATTTGTTTTGCAATCAAAATAGAAAAAAAAAAAAAATTAATATTTTGTTAGTTTTACTATACAACTGAGGGTGGTAACATAGTAATTAGTGGGATCAAAAGGTTTTGGTTTCTGAAATGGAAGCCATTCTATTAATTCGTCTGATTGATATTATTTCATTATAATCCATGTTTTCTTTCGAAATCAGGGCCCTAACACTTCTATTTTGGGCTGGGTTACTTCACCTAATTTATAGCCCAAAAAATGCAATTCGTATAAGAGTTATGGGCCCATTTACTGCACGTGTGCATTTATGATTGAGATGACGTGTCTAATTCTAGACCCTTATCTTCCATAGAGGTCGTTATCCTGCTAACAAGATTAATCCTACGGTTAAAGAGAAGGACAGGACATTCTCCAATTATTGGGGGCATTAATGGTAAAATCGAAAACGACCGCCTTCTATGCAACCTATTCCCCATCTTATAACCGTTGGATTTTATTAGATAGTAATTTTCAAAGAATATCAACGGTGTAGACCTTGGGATGATGTGGTACAGATTTCTTCTTACCCTCCTCCCAAATTTACGCGCTAGAAGCCTGGAAGAGGAAGTAAAAAAGATTCTTTTTCGCTTTTTCAGTTTTTTAAAGGTCAGTAGAAGTTGCTTTACGTTGAGGTTGACGAGACTCGAACCTTAATTCGAACGACACAATTAATTTCTTGGACAAAAGTCTCCACCCTTTACTTAATTCACGTCTCCCATGCATTACGTCATCTTCTACATTTGAGAATCTCGAGGTTTTTCTGCCTTCGCAAATCCCTAGAGCATGACATGCACCTGTCCCTCTCTTGATTTCTTTTATTTTTAAGTACTTTTTTTTTATTGTCGGTCATGGATTATCTCATAATTTTAATTTCCATAAATACCCTTATATTATTATTATTTATTTTTTAAATATTTGAAGAGTTAAATATTTAAGATGGAAACTTCTTTTTCTAAGAAGTACCGTTCAAGGGAAAGCTTCTTGCATTTTGTCTCTTCATACATTAATGGTGTCTCTTGGACCAACAAGATAGAGTCAGGAATCAATCAATCTGATTGGATCTTTTTGACCCTTTAAAAGAGGGGAAAATTATTTATTAATCCCTAAATTTTAGGACTTTTCTCAATAATCCATTTGGTAAAACTTTCTTCTTCTAATGGTCCTCAACCTCATATCAAATTATAATATTTTTGAAATACCAAAATTACTCCTTTTTCCTATTCTTCTTATACTGAAGTTTTCCAATGATGATTCCAATCATTTTTGACAAATTTTTATCATGAATAACGAATGAAATGTTATACTTCTCATTTTGAACTTTTAAATGTATTTTTTTTTTCAATGATTTATAACAAAAAATAAAGTTAGGATTTTTTTAAATGTTTTACATTTTTTTAGATGAAAATTGATCAAGCATGGCTATTTTAGTGTGAAATCATCTACACAAGTCGTTATGTCAAGTTTAAATCAATCTTTCCATGTATTTTAATTGAAAAAAAAAAACGAACATAAGTGGATTTTGAAACATCGAGTTCAATAATTTTTTTTTGCCGAGTTCGACATTATTTTTAAATAAATTATCGACCTCATCACTTTTCATTGTCGATCTTACCAATTTTTATTTATTGTCGAGCTCACCATTTTTTTTTTTTAAATATCGAACTTGACAATAAAAATATTGAATTCAAAAATAAAAATTATCATACTCGACGTTGTAAAATCCATCCGTTTTCATTTTTTCGTGTTTCCTCAACTTTAATACATGGAAAGATTGACGGGAAACTTGACATAACGATTTGTGTATTTCAAACAAAAATAACCATACTTGAAAAATCTAGTTTTTACATACATCTTCAAAATAATTGAAAATGACTTTTCTTTCATTCTCAAATATTTTTCCTTGGAATGAAGTCTCCAAAACTCAATTGGGATGCCGAAAATTTAATTTTTTAAGACAAAAATGGTGAGTTTAAATGGTTAGGGCGGTTTCACCATTTCAATCGTGAGAAATGTCTAGAATGAGGTTCAGGGATAAATTAAAAAAGAAGAATTTACTAAATGACTATTTAACTAATTTCTAAAAGTCAATGACTAATAAGAAACAAAACCTTTCACCAAAGATTTTTTAGTAATTTTTCCTTTAAAGAGTCTTTATTTATTGTAAAAATGTGATGTTGTCCAATGGATAAATCCGAGAGAATTAATTAAGATAAAAAAATCATTTAAAAACTCAGTTTAGAACCAAATTAATGAGGATTAGCATCTACGTTTGTTAATCAGTTTTATAGTGACACGTTGCTTACTGTAAAAGAAGAAGTGGTGTGATGTGATCGAGTTGATGAATCCAAGAGAATAAACAAAGGAACCCCATTAACACTTTAACTTAGAACCAATTTAATGTGGATTAGCATCTAAGTTTGTTAATCATTTTTTTATTTACTTTATATTTCACGAGAAGGAATCCTATGTCGTGAGACAAATCGGTTTGTTATTTAATAAGATATGCTTTTAGTAAAGAAAAAAAAAAAAGATAAATAAATAACCATTTTGAAAAATGTACATCATGCTTAATTGTGAAATCTGTTTAAAAAATGAGAATCTAAAAGAGGAAGTCTAAAGGCTGTCTTGTAACAAGGAAATATCATGTAATAATTATTTTTATTTTATTTTATTTAATTACAATGGAATGACTCTTATGAAGCCTCGAAAAATCTCTTATGTTCTTTGCTTTTATTTATTTATTTATTTATTTTGCATAACTTACTGAACTATTTTCTAATAATGACAAAATGAACATATATCTGATCTCGTAATTGAGCCCCTTTATTTTATGAAAATGATTATTCCATATATGATCACAAAATTTGACTCTTTATTTATTTATCCTTCATGTAGACTCACATTCAACTCAACTCATTTTTATAAAAATATATGTAATTATGAAATTAGGTACATTAACATTTTTTAAATATTAAAAAAAAAATTTAGTTCAATAATTTTTCAAAATGTTGAAAACATAACTGTTTTGGACATTTAGTACCTCCCTAAAAAAAAAAAAAAAAAAAAAAAAATCTATTCTGCTTTGATCAATAGTTGTTGTTATTTATATTAAATAGGTAAACCACTAGTGGGTGTTTCAATGGGCCCACACTGGACCTATCTGCCGCGTTACAAGCCGACGAGGTCAGTTGTGCTCAGTACCAATATTCCAACTTTATTAAGACCCTCCTCGGTTACTTAAATTACTTAATGCCCATTCCTCTCTTTTATGTGTATATGCAACGTTATTAATATCACTTCTACTTGTAACGTGTGCAGTGATTATCATATTAATCATTTTAGCTACTTAAAGATTTTTTTATATACTATCTTAACAAATTATAATTTTACAATTAAATACATGGATTAAATTTCATTTTTTTTTTTTGATTTTTTGATTTTTTAAATTTTGTTTTTGCCTTGCAAGCAAGGGATAAGTGGTCAACAAAGGTGAAAGTGGATTCAACGAGATTTAAACCTCGGCTGTAAGATCAAGATAATGATGATCTTCATTGTATAAACATTTGGGACAATGTTTTGATGATTTACGTACGAATCATGGTCCTCTAATCTACTTTGTTCCAATACAAGTTTTCTATCATTGAAAATGAGTTCATCTCTGTCTCTTTTTTAGGATTTTCAACTTAATATTTCTTCTAAATAAGATTATCATAGATCTTCGATGAACATGTCCAAACCATAGCAGTAATTGAATTTTTCTTATTTTATGTTTATTGAAGCAAATTCTACATCCACCTTAACATCCTCATCTTTGCTACGCTTAATAGCATGAAATCTATCCCATGTCAATAGTCTGATTATCCAATTGTCGATAATCTCAGCTTATCACATGAAATTCATTGTTATCCCACAATAATGTTTAGTTGTCTTATGGTTCAAAATATTGAAGAAATGTATATCTAACAAGATGTATGGGCATCAATTGGGAGCAAAACGAAACATTGATCCTGAAAATGTCCATGTTTCTAGACGATATAAGAGGTTGAAGTACTCACCAAACTAAAATAAATAAATAAAAACCAATAATTCACTTTGTTCACTGTTAGACACAACCAACTACATTATTTTGTATGGATCTAAACGAATGAAATTTTTATCGGAATTAGGATCTCAATGAGTTCTTGTTCGTGACCAATTCCACACGTTTGATTTCAGCAAAACCCGTTTAGTCACATAATCATGAACACGTTTGATTGGTGGGAATGCAACACCACAATACCAATCGATGTCGATGCCCCCACACAATTGATGATCCCTTTTCCCACTGAAAAAGCTAATTACTTTACAGTTCACAACATACATATATTGTGTTTTAGATAACTATCACATATTTCTGATATTCATGAAAAATCCTCAGCTTTAGCTCTATCAAAATTTATTTGTCCCTTTTGATGCAGAGTGGTTGTCAGGTTGCACTAAACACACTTATTTCCACAAGTTTCTGAGAAAATGACTAAACCTTAAGAGACCTCCCATTAAAACAAAGGATAAAGATTATAAAATATTCATGTAAAAGATGCCCAAGATATGTCTCTATCTATACAACCAAGATTTCACTTAATCTGTAAAAGAAAATTTGCTCTCAATCATTCTTTACTTTTGCAAAAGAAAGAAAAACTGTCAAATGAAGCAGGACCAATTTCTTATAATATACAAAATATAAGAGAAACATCTAAGAAGAATATAAGATACAATTTATAAAAAAAAAAAATTGCTAAATTTCCTTCAAGAACAAAGCCGTGGTAAGGATCTTGTAGTACTGGGGCTAGATACTCTAGACTTCATGATTTTTGCCATTTGGGTTTGCATTTTCCTACAAACCTTCTCTAATTCCATTACCCTCCACTGCATTCCTTGTAAATGCACTTTGAGTTTCTCGTTCTCTGTTGAAAGATCGAGCTTTTTCGCATAAAGCACGATTTGATCAATGTCCTTGCTATTATGCTCCTCATTTCCTGTCTCTGAGTAACTATATGGGGAATCAACACTGGGTTTGGGAATGTTGGTATCTTGGAGTAAGCTTTTGAGCTTGGATTGCTGAGAGATGAGAGCTTGGACTGATGTTCTTGATGGAAATTTCGAGTTTTGAGCAAGGTGTTTGCAAGCTTCCGATGAGAGCTTTTCGTAGTTTAGCGCACAACAGATATTCATCTTTTCCTCTTCGGATAATCCGACATGAACCTGTTGAAATTCATGTTCAATCCATCATACTAACTCCAAACACAACCAAAGCTTCAAAAATGTGGGAAAATTCTTTAAATGGACCAAATTGCAAAAACCCATTATCCCATATTTTCTAACATACAAATCTCATAGAACCCATTAAATTTTTTTATAGAGATTTGTATACTCCAACTAAAAAAATATTACAATAGACATGCATCATTCCAACTTCACAGAAACCAATTATATTTAAAGCTCGAATTTTTAAACCAAACTTCAATCTACATATAGAGGAATTTCAATGAATATAATCCCATACCTCAAGATACATGTCGATGGCCCGATAAATCTCATCGTATGAGTCTCTTGCAGTATCTGGAAGGGCCATGGCTAGTGCGACAAACTTTGAAGGTTTTAAACAAGAATCAGGGGCCACTTCTGCAATATACAAATCAATCAAGTTTGCTACTTTCTTCAATCTTGTTGATGGCACCCAAGAGTCTCCTCCAAGAAGAAACGATTTCAAGAACCTCAAGACCAAATTCACATCGTAAAGAAAATTCACCCCAGGTGGGGATGGAACAAGTAAATTATCCAATGTTGCTTGATCGAGCTGTGCACCAATCATACTCTCTAACCTGTTTCGGCAACTTTTGTTTAAGTTCAAACTCAAAGCCACCCGAAGAATCCCAAATAAACTCTTGCAAGAAACAGAGCTCCGATCAAGCAAAAACAACAAGTCGATGACTGTCTCCGTGATTTTGTGCTTCTCATCTGAACTGGCACCAAATGATCTTGATTTTTGGTAATATAAGAGAAACTTACAGATAAGTACATGGTCGAATTTTCGGACAATTATGGCCTTTATCACTTTTTCAATCAAGTCAGGGTTCAATACCACAATATCTTCAAACCACCAAGTTGGTCGAGAGTAACTGTTCTTTGTGCTTTCGGTGCTTCTTGTATCACACGACAATCGGAAACCGGAGCTATTTGGGGAAGAAGTTGATGGACTCTCGTCGCTGGCCAAAGCCAATTTTAATACCAAGGAATCCAAATATTTTTGAAGGAGATCCGAAGAATTTGCAGCCGGAAGAAAATCTTCGCATTGTTTCAAAGCTACTAGAAGCTCGGACCAGCTCCAATGACCGATCTCTTCGAGGGATTTCTCAGTAAATTCGATTAAATTTTGTGGCATAGAGACGTCTTTGGTCATTTCCATGAAATGGGCAACACAATTTAGGAGGGAAATATTAGAGGGCGCTATTTCGATTCTGCCATTGTTGTAGCAGAACCTTACTATGTGCTCAAAACCCTCTGCTCCTCCTGGTAAGTCATGGAATATAACCTTAAGGTTCCGTGTCGTCTTTGTTGATTTACCGAATAATTTGCTTAATTTACCCGAATATAATGAAAGAATTTTCTGCAAATACCCATAAGAAAATAAATTCAAATTGTTGAGAAAAAGGAAAGAAAATAAAAATTCATTGAAAACAAGATGAGATACAAAAGAAAAAAAAAGTAAAGATGAACTACACTAATTAGAAGAAAATCAGAAGAAATGTAACCAAACTGAGAAATAATGAGTTAAATAAAGTAATCTAGAAATTTTCAGTGGTACCCTACTCACCAAAACCATTAAATTCATGAAATTTAGCAAATACTATATGAGATTAAAAAAAAAGGAGAATCTTGCACCGACTAGTGCAAAAGAAGGGTGAGAGGTCATTATAAATAATTAATTGTAGAAGGAGAATCAGGAAAATATGTCTGTCAATCAATCCAGCAAAAATAATGGGGTAATAAAACAGTAATAAATAACATGAGAGAAACCACTAATCCCTTTCAAAAGGGATGAAGGAGAATAAATAAAAGGCATAAACATTAAATCCCACAAAAGACTAATAAATGTGAGAAGAGCAAAAGATGCCCAGTCTATCAACCCCTTTTTGTAGAAAAAATGGTGAAAATAAGTGGTCAGTACTTAATGATAAATGAAATTAAAACCAGAGAGAGAGCATACAAGAATAAGAAATTTAAGAAGACCCACATCCCTGCAAAATAGGTAAAAATTAAATGGGGGGTTGGAATGGAAAATTATTGAAGGTATCATGGAGAAGTACAAACAGAGAAGATTGTAGTAATCATGGTAAAAATAATAATTAATTTAAAAAAAAAAAGAGAATACAACCCATTTCATAACAAACCCAAATCATCCCCAAAACTATAATCACAATAAAGATTTCAGGAGAAGAAACTAAGCCAATAATCACAACAATCCCAAGTTCTTCAATACCAAACTAGAAAAATAAAATTGAAGAGAAGTAATATCAGGAACTATCACAGCCACTAACAATCAAAGAAGTAAACAAACAAAGCCAACCCAACTAGCAAGTTGCGTAAAATTTAACAAAACCTTGCACAAGGGAGGGAAATCCCATTGCAGAGAAACCCAAAATGAAGAAAAATTACCTTATTAACCAAGAAAATCTCTTGCCCATTAACATCCACTTCAAGATCACAGCCTACCTCCTCCATCTCCTCTTTTTAACTTAACAAAAATAAAAAAAACCCAATACCCACTCAAAATCTCTCCAAAAACACCAAAAGAAAAGAGTCTTGACTTCTTCTAGATCAACCCAATAGAGAGAACAAGAAGAAAAGAAACATAACAAGACAATATTCTAAGATGGGTAACAAGACAACAGTAAGAGGTCTCTTTGATTCTGCTGTTAGTGCTCATGAGTTAATGGGAGAAGAAACAATTGGTTGGTTCTCAACATAGATAAAGAGACAAAGCAAGCCAAGAACTAAAAGACAGTGGAAGCAATATAGAAATGAGTAGAGAAGAGAGGAAGAACAGTGGCCATGGTCCAACCCACTCTCTCTGACATATCTGCAACCAATTTCTACTTTGAGATGATAAATATAAGAAATTTTGTGGGATACAAAACTTATAAACCAAGCTTTATTGTTGGCTATTACCTTCTCTTATTATTCTATTTTCTTCTCCTCTGCAAGTCTCTCAGTCAGCCCCCACACTATTCACCTCTGCAATTTTATATTAATTAAAAAACATACAAATAACACTCCCTCTCTCATTAGTCTCTTGTACCTAAAGTTTCTTGCTTTCCCATGTGAGATTATGTTTCCAAAATTACCCTCAACCATTTTGTTTCCCTCCATTTTCGTGATGTTGGTTGTAATTGCCAAATTTATTTATTTTTACCTAAAGTTGGGATGTTAGCTACTTAATTTAGCTAATAAAAAAGCATATCGGTATTATCAAACTTTATCATTTCATTGATCGATGGTTTGATTTATGATTTATCGTTCATTGATGTTAATAAGATATTAAGATCCTTCCCTTTAGTAGCGTTAGATCATAAATATATTTTAATTCTAATATATTTTAGCCAGATCCTAATTTTTTTTTTCTAGGCAAGATGGTTGGTGGTCAAAGGGTGATGGTGGGGGTTCAATGAGCATTGAACTCAAATTCATGAACCTTATGAACTTAGCTAAGTTGGCACCTTACCTTACTTAAAAACAAAAAATAATAATCTTTATTATTATATTTAGATAAGGCGGAGTAGAAGTGATTCGACATCCAAAATTGGAGTGGCCTTAAATGTCTCCACTGTTATATTTAAATTTAATATAATTAGAATCATTTTAGTGAAAAATCTAGAAAATTATAATTTACGATAGTATAATCATATTGCTTAGTTTTCAAAATGATTAAAGTATCATTTTTTACAATCTAATCTTCTAAAACCCTTTAATTAATATTTTAAATTATAAATAAACCCTTTTAATACACGTGCCTCTGCACATGCCATCTTCTAGTAATAATAATAATAATCGTAATAAAAAAAATAAATTATAACATTCAATGATGAAAATTTTAGGAATGAAACATAGAGATGAAGATGGTATAGCAAACAAAGAAATGAGAATTTTTTTTTCAATTAAACATTATTTTTTATTTAAAAAAAAAAATATACATGAACACTTCGCTACTCCGAAGTTCTAACTCCCAAGAGATCAAAAGTTTAATAACTAAAAAAAAAAAAAAAAAAAGAGTTAAATGATTCCACATTATTTTTATTTTTTATTTTTTATGCAATTTTTAATTCAACTCTAAACATAAATTTTAGTAAAATATGTATGAATACTTGGCAGCTCTTCATTCGAATTCGATAACAATAGAACAAAGTTAAATTGTCCTACAATATTTTTTGTACTTTTTTATTTTTTAGGGGGAAGGGTGGAGGGAGATTGTGATATTTAAACTACCATTGAATTGGGTCTACTAGAGGTCTAATGGATGTAAATGAAAAGGACTTGAATCTTGCCTTTTTTTAATGGGAGATCCACTTTCTACTACCCAAATATAATTCAATTGGATGAATATCATCTAAGTAGATTATGTTTTGAGATTTGTATGGTGTGGAAGTGGGACACACCAAAGCATCTTCACCCTCTCCCACATGTCCTCCACATGATCCACTATTAGGTAGTTGGAGGGGTACATGTCTAGCTGCATTGTCTACTAATCAAGTATGGATGCAAATGTAGTGTTTGAAGCACACTATCTCAATTAGGGTATCTCTTAGACCAACATTGACTAAAAAGGATTACTAATGGTTGCCAAAACAGAGTGCAAAAGGATTACTAAGGTAGCGTTTGAGAATGTGTTTAGAGAATATTTGTTTTGTACTTTTCAGTAGTCAAAAGATCTTTTGTTTTTGGAGTTCAAAATAATGTTTAATAAAGATCTGATGAGAAGCACTTCCATCAGAAGTTGAAAACTGAAAATTAATTAGAAATTAGAAACGGCTGAGACCCACTTTTGGCTTCCAACATTTGAGGGAATCTGTGGAACCTTAAGTTACATCTTATTTGGAGTGAGAATGCCCCTTGTACTTTTAATTTTTAACTAAAGTGCCCCTTAAAAGTATTTTCAAGGAAGTAAATGACAGAAAAGTCAAACTTTTGAAAAAATTATATATGGAGTGCCGATGTTACGATGGACTTTTGTGGACAGACTTGACGCAAGTTGACATGGAAGTACATAACTTATCAGAAAAAAAAAAAAAAAAAAAAAAAAAAAAAAAAAAAAAAAAAAAAGAGAAAATTTCTCTCTTGCTTAATATTTATCCACATATTTATTTTTTAGATTTTCAATCTTAAAAAGGATTGTAGTGCTCACATTGATTATAACATTGACAATCCAACAACACAGACATCTAGATTTCATTAAAATATTTATATTAAAAAATTAAAAGAAATTTAAAAAAAATTACTTTTTGAATTTAATCCATGGTGTATAAAACGGATGGCTACCAAGCACCTACATTTAAAAATAACATGTTTTTTTTTTAATTTCTTTTTTTAAACTTTATATAATTTTATCATCAATAATCCCATGTCATCGGATCATGATTTTGAATGTCACAAGATGATCAGAGCTGAAAGATTCTTTTTTTGCATTATGGGTAGGAAAGAGAAATTCTCTTTTTTATTTTTTTAATAAGTTATGTGCTTTCATGTCAGCGTGTGTCAAGTCTGTCCATAAAAAGTCTTTCATATTATCAACACTCAAAAATATATTTGGAAAAACACATCCTAAATACTGTTACCATGCAACTAATCGTACAAAAGCACTTTCCATCAGAAATGCGTCTAATAGAAGCACTTCTTTGAAATGCATTGGACTCCCAAATGAGACCTAAGGTAGTGTTTGAGAACTCACATAGAGAGTGTATCTCAAACTTTTGGCATTCAAAATTGTTCTTTTATTTAGCGCTTGGCCACATATTTGAGAAGCACATGTTACAAAAACAAGAAGCCAACAAACAAGCAAAAGTGAAAAGCAGCTCAAAACAATTGTGCAACCACAATTCCACCAGATGTACATCCCCAAATGATCCTAACACCGCGTTTGGAGTCCCTTTGAGTGGACAAATTTTAGCTTCTCTCATGTCAAAGGCAACTTTAGGTCAAAAAATTTGGCATGCACTCGACTTTTAGATTCTCATGAAAGCCAAAATCAAAAAGTCAAATGTAAGCGAGAAGCCTAAGCTACCCTACCTAGACCCACTCTTAGTTTCTCCCTTTTGCGAGAATTCAGACATGATGCAAATTATGTGTTTTACTTTTTGGAAGAAAACATCCCTCATTTTTTAAGTTAACGATTAATAAAATACCACGAAAGTGTTTCTAGGGTTATATGATTAATCAAATATAATTTAAATGCCCCACAATTTCATGAACAGATTATAACCCCAAAATGTATTTCCTGAAAATTATCATTAAATAATTGATGTCACAGTCAAAATTGTTATAGAATTGATTCAACGACAATTGATTTCATGTGAATCACATAAATAGAATCAGAGCTTCCTCAAGTCTGCCCTAAGACTGTCTAATTTATTTCAATCTCTTGGACCTCTCTTTTAATTTTTTGTTTTGGTTTGTTTTAACTCACATTCTCCTCAATGAAACTTTTTTCTATATTAGAGAGTTACTATTGCCACACGAGCTTTTACTAACGACACACTAATTGTGTGCAATTTTTTGATTTACATAGGAATTGGTGTGGCATTAGTAAAAGTTAGTGTGACCATAGCAGCTCTATTTTTTTAATGTCTTCCCATGGATAAACAAATCTTGTCGCTCCAGTTAATTTTATCTAAAGTTATTTTTTTTCTTCATTTAATTCAAATTTATTTGCATCCATTCTCATTTCTACAATCTGTGCATCTTTTGTTGTTGTTGTTGTTGTTGTGGTTATCATCTCATTCTTTTAAAACCTTCAACTTACATATTTTTTTCCCTATTAAGGTTCATTATAGATCTTTGTGGTTTAAAACTAAATTATCGTAACCAATTTTTCCTTATTTACTACTCGATCCAACATTTTAATGAATATGGTTGTGGAGGATTTTTTTGTAAATAACCTCAAGAAACTTAATTAGCACAATCAATTCAACCCAAACGTCTGTTTCAGGGCACTCATCAATATTATACTTGTCAGAAAATGTTATGATGTTTAAGTCAGATTCACTGGTAAAATTTTGATAGGACTCGCCGAGTCATCTCGATATCTTTCTTGAATGAGGGGGACATTTGATGTGGATCTTCCTTTGCATTGAATTGCCCACGATTCAAGATCACTCATTCGACATATTTCAAATATTGCCCGAGTCAATTGAGTTTTTGTATTTTTTTTAAGATAAAAGTACTTAATCTTTTTTATGATTTAAAATTTATACTATTTAAATACAATGTGATCTTGAGAAAAAATAAAATAAAATAAGTAACATAAATTTAATAATTTTTCAATTAAATTATTAATCACACCAAGATGAGATGATTCAAACGAGTTAACTCGATTTCCAGTTGGGACGAGACGAGAGCAAATACCAAATTTTAAAACCTCTGCATCGTTAATGAAGGATGGTTTCATCATTTAATTCCTCCACCAAGGTGTGGGCCAGATACCGTGGTGGCTAAAAATGTGCCACGTGTCATAGTATGATTTGATGTGAACGTTTGCCCATGAAAGCTGAAGTTGTCAATCATTTGGACTCTGGCCACAAATGTGGCAACTGCAAGTATTTTTTAAATGACAAAGTTACCCTTTATGTGGTAGTGGGCATAAAGGGATTTTTACATTTCTATGAGGGTAGTTTCGGTGAATTATAATCATTCTTCAATCATCTCTCTCTCTGATTTCCCTTTCCAGACTGGATTACCTGTAATATACGTTGTCCCAAAATGCCCGAACCTATTCCCCTAATTACTAACGTATCCCACTTCACAAGGTTTCCTCCTTAAGATAGGAAGACGTGAAGAACAGTGTCTGGTCTGGTGGCCCATTTTTAGGTTATAGTGATCAAATCAAGTGGTTGGAAATCCTCCATCAGAACCATCACTTGGCTGGCAAAAGGTTCATTGATCAGTGGACCCAAAATATGTGCCACGTGGATCTATATGGTTGTTGGCTATGATCACATCTTAATCTTTGGCAAATTTGAATATGAAATGGAATTTTTTTTTTATAAATTTTTTTCCCATCATATGGGATTTACCTACATCTACCTTGTTTTAGGTGCAAACATAATCATAGATGCTTTCCACTTGTATCTCGATGAAAAATATCTATGATTTCGTACATACATCCACATCAGCGATGTGAGAATCGATGTACATTTTAATGTTACTTTAGCAAATCCATTTGATTAGTGTAGATGTGGGGATCAACATGTAACCCTTTTATCAAGACAAAATAAAAAGTGTGCTACCAAAAGAGCAACTTAATGAAAAACAACTAATTCTTATCTAAGAATAATTTAATTCATGAAATCAAATTAAATTGATTTTATTTTTATTATTAGTGTTGTCATATCTATAACGTTGTCAATTGGGTCCATTAGCCCCTAACCCGACCCCCAAAAAAAGTAAGGTTGAATTCCTAAAGATAGGTTAGGGGTCAAAAAAATTTAACTCATTAAATCAAGTTATTAAAACTTAACAATGCCGAACCTCATCCTATCCGTATATGTATACTATTTTATAACAAATAATATCTAAAGTATTTTATAAAATGACAACTTCACACTCATCCCTAACCATTTTTCAATTACGATGGAGTTTGAATACCTATTTTGATGAAAAGTAATATCAAACAACTTTGAAAGAGGCATAAGTTTAATATTTTTTATAAAGTCGGTAAGTCTTTTCAAACTCAATAATCCGGACTTCTTAAGATCGGGTTTAAGATTAATTGACTTAGATTCAATAGGGGTTTAGGACCAATCTAAGTAAAATTGCCTCTATAGGGATGGTTTAACACACAACCAAGTCCAATCTCCCGTCACTATATATATGGGAAATGTTCAGCACCCTAAGTTTTACCACACACTTTAACAAACGTTTTTTGTCCTACATGGGTTAGAAGTTTTGGAATGGGCTGATTTTTGGTGAGGATGATCTCTATGATTAGAAGATCATCCTCCCCAAAAATCAGCCCATTCCGAAATGTTTAGCCCTATGTTTACACGTTGAAAAATCGTGGACCGTCCATTTTTTGTAAACCATTTTTGATGGGGTTAGAAGTTTTGGAATGAGCTGATTTTTGGTGAGGATGATCGCCTCACCATAGAGATCATCCTCACCAAAAATCAGCCCATTCCAAAACTTCTAACCCATGTAAGACAAAACACGTTTGTTAAAGTGTGTGGTAAAGCTTAGGGTGCTGAACGGGACCCTATATATATATAGATAGATATATATGGGTCAGGTTCCGTGTACACATATATCTACAATGTGTTTTGTCCTATGTGAATTAAAAGTTTTGGATTGAGCTGATTTTTGGTGAGGATGATATTTATGATAAGAAGATCATCCTCACCAAAAATCAGTTCAATTTGAAATTTTTTACCTCATCAAAAGTGGTTTACAAAAAATGGATAATCCACGATTCTTCAACTCATAAATATGGGGATACAAGTTTTAGAATTAACTGATTTTTGGTGAGTATGACCTCTTCGTCATAGAGATCATCCTCATAAAAAATCAGCTCAATTTGAGACTTTTAGCTTACACATGACAAAACATGTTATAAATATATGAGTAGATATATGTGTGCACGGAACTTGACCCTACATATATTAAGTTGATATCTTTTGACAATGTTTGTCTATATGGGTTAGAAGTTCTTGAATGACCAATTTTTTTGTGAGGATGATCTCCTCACCATAGAGAGCCCTCACAGAAAATCAGTCTGTTCTAAAACTTCTAACCCCATCAAAATTATTTTAAAAGTTAACGGTGGAAACTATAATCACATGAGGCTGCACATGATTTGGACTAAATTTCAAATTACTAAAAATTCAAATTTGCACTATTCTTTTGTTACCACAACAAGTGATTCATGTTCGTATTCTATGCTTAGTAAAGAAAGAGGCTACATGAGATACCTGGTTTTGAAACCTTGTTATCAATTTCGAACTACTAAAATTCAAACCAGTATTCTTTTGTTACCATAACAAGTGATTCATGTTCATATTCTATCCTTTGAAAAGAAAGAGAGCTAGAAATGCTTGTGTTTGATGGACTAAATTCATCAAATAAATGAAGGATGGGAGAATTCAATGGCTCTATGCTGTTGAATATGGGGAACATAACAAATTTCAATAGCCTTGAATTGTTGAAATTTGGTTTCTAATATTCATGGGCCTTGGATGTCGATTTTTTTATATTTAAATTTTCATGTAGTGTATCCAATCTTGAAATTCATGGTATCCATTTATCTGACTTTTAGCATTCAAATTTTTTTTTCTGATTCTTATGTATCAAAAACACGTATCTTCAAGTGCCAAGTGTTTGACTTAGACTTAGTGCAAATTTTACCCCAATGGCCTTAAATAGTATCTTGTTGCTTTTCTTTCAAAACTTGAATGCTTTTATTTGTTACGGTGTGTTAATTAACTTGCAACGTACTTCTATCATAACTGAGATTCGGATATTATTGCAAAATTGTGAAAATAGATAAAATAATATAAATCCATTGCTCTTATATATTGCTTCAATTAATTTGCTAAACGACATTACTAATTAGCAGAGTAAGAGTATATTCATGCATGTTTCCCTAGTAATTGGGATAAGGTGTAAAGGGTAATTCATCCACAAATCATTGAGTCATGGAAGGTGATACTAAGTGGGATAAGGTGGAACCACATTATGCTTCCATGCACACCATATGTAGGCAACCAAATTTCATCGATTGAACCCTACTACTAGTATTAGTGAGGGAGGGACATCACAAATTAAGTTGAGTCCATGGTTCTATCGGTTTAGTTCTTATTGGTCACTGTGGTCCAAAGCTCGACGGGGGAGTGGCTTTATGTGTGGGAAATGATATGGTATGTTTATCTCCAAAGGAGGACTCTATAACTAACGAAGTTATATAAAATAAACGTCTTACAATATTATCAATAAAGGGGTGGTGGCGCAGTTGGCTAGCGCGTAGGTCTCATAGCTTCTTGAGTTATCCTGAGGTCGAGAGTTCGAGCCTCTCTCACCCCAAAATTCATATTTTCTTTTACCATTGGAAGTAATCCATCTCAGCTTTGGGACTTTGAACGTGGGCGGGCTTGGGCTCAATATAATTTTATTGGGAAATGTTCAGCAACAAACATTTTGACAAACATTTTGGCAAACATTTTCAAATCGTCGGATATAACGCAAATGAACGGATGAGATTGAATGTTGCAGCGAGAGATTGAATAAGTTATAACTTATCGATTATTTACAGCGCCGTCCTTCAACAAAATGAGTTTTAGAGCTACCTCCCTAAATCCTTAAAACCCCAGCAAGCAAAACAGAGACAGAGAGAGATGAAAGTTTTGTTCTCGTTGAAAACTCTCTCTCGTCTCCTCGCTGAAAACCCTCACTCCCTCTTTGTTCGAACGGCTCCTCCGCTTCTCTCTTCGTGATTTTTCACTGTGAACCCTAAGGAAAGCTCAACGTCAGGTAACATCTCTTCTCTCTCTCACGATTTTCTTTCTTCTCCTCCTCTTTTTTGGCTCAAAGAACCCTAACAACCCTTATCTCAGATTTGTAGATCTCAGACGAAGCTCACAGCTTCATCTTCCCTCTATCAAACGAAGAAGAAGGTGAAGAAGACAAGAATCTCAGCCGATTCTTCCTTCTCTCCAAACTCACGGCCTCTTATTCATTCACTTGATTCCCCCCTCACAGTATGTTCTTAAGCTCCCCATCTCTTAGTTTAAATCATGAGAATTGTTTATTCCATCATGTAAATCGTAAAAGGTTGGTTCGTGCCCACCACCCACTTTGATATTGATCCATCTTCAAAACTTCTGTTGTTTCTATTATAGTTCTTCATCCATTATTCATTCGTTTACTTCACTTTCATGGTTGTCACAAGAAGGTCATGTATGTAATGGTTAGTTCTGTACATACATAAGTTGTAGAAATTAAGCATCATTTTTGTATTAAACTTAGATTGTTACAAAGTGCAATTACTCAATTATTTTGTTTATAAACAATTAAACATACATTGTCCCTTGTAACAGAGTCATTACTTCAATAAACTCTATGTAGATGTATCCTTATTGTATCTCATGTTGTTTTATCTGAACTGAAATTTTTATTATCTTAATCAAAGCTTGAAAAACAAACAATGTTCCACTGTGGTCGAAGTTGTCAACTTATGTGTGGAAAGTGTACCCACATCTTAGGTTCGACTCTCTTAGAACCCAACTTCGCAATTACCTTACAAAAGAAAAAATAGTTTGACCGTGGTCTTTGCTTGATCTTGTCAATCATATTAACTATTAAGAGTTGTTTAAACTTCTCATTCAAGCACTTGTTGAGCAAGGTTGAAAGGTCTCTTTAGCTCTTTATCTTGAATGTAAATTGCGTCTTTGAATGCCAAAATACCATTGTTTAAAAAGGATTATTATAATGACTTAACTTTAGATACAATAAAAAAAAACCTACCACTATAGATTTGTTGTTGCTATAATGCTATTGTAACTACTATTATATTTATAACCCATTTTTTCTTTCAAAAATGAACATGAGAATTGCCACTACAAATAACAAGAATGAGTGAAGTTTTTGAACAGAGAAAGCATTTGTTGTCCTAATAAAATTGATGTCTGAATTTTAAAAGCCAAAATTCAACATCTTTATTGAGACAGTTAAGATTCTATCTCATGACCAAGACCTTGCCTTGAGACAAGATTTTAAACCTTGACAAAGATAACACATCTGAAACATCCTAAACCAAGCTTGAATTTTGTTAATTACTTTGTTCACTTTTGAAAATATGAGTTCATTCTTGTCAAACTCCCTTGTAGTATGAATAACAAAATGAGTTCATTTAGAGATGTTTCATCTGGAATTAATGTGTCCCGTCTATAATGCTTCCTGTTAGCTGTTCATCTATTATTTCAATTTCCAGGCCCTTCTCTTGTTTTTGTTCTCGTACATAGGTTTACACTAAAACTGGTATCTGATTATACTTATTGAATGGGATCACTTTCTATTGATTGTTCTAGGTTCAGATTGATTACTGAGGTAGTGGTGAGACTGTGGAGGTAACAGGTAGCTTCAATGGTTGGCATCATCGAATTATAATGGATTATGATCCTTTGTCTGGTGGATCAAGGTAGTCAAATGCCATTCCTTTCGCTCATGTTTACAGTGGTTTCTTTAATGCTATTTATTTATCAATGTATCATTCTTTATGTCTTATATTCCCAATAGAACTTGTACTATACACGTGGATGCTTGAATGCCTTATTTGCACTGTGGCATTTGCATAAAGGGATACCCTTATCAGATTTTGTAGATTGGTCGTGCCTTCCTCTTCCCTATGTTGTACATGTGGGCACTTCAAGGGTGCTTGGACAACCCATTTAATTGGTTCCACCTAGGAGATCTCCTGGGTAAAAAATCAGCTTGGTGAGGTTATAGCCATACAATAGTAGACTTCTATCTAGATGGTTCAAGATTTTTTTTCCATATAAAAGAATGAAATATATTGGATTATCAAATCAGGCTGATATTTATCCTAGGAGATTGACTGCGTATCCATGGAATAGTTGCTGAGGACCCCTTTGCATCTGCACCAACTTGAGATGTTTTTATCATTCCAATTAAAAACACACCTGTTTTGGTCATTTGAATGAATAAAATCATTGAACTTTTATAGAATAATTCAATCATCCAAATGTTTTACTTGATATTTAGCTTATTTATGAATGGATCTCTGGGAAGGCTTTAATAATGATGTTTTGAAATCTAGATGACTTCATCATAAAAACATCTAAATGACTTCTTCATAAAAACATGCACACCAATATTTTTTTTCGTGTTTCTTTTTTAACGACCTCAAAATTGCTTTGCATTGTATCAAACTAACTGAGCTATGGGTCTAAGCCTGTGTTTCTTTGTGTATGTGTCTCTTGACGCTTTCAGATTTTTTGTGCACTTGTGAAATAGGGACACATCTGTGTTTTGTGGAGCAATGATGCTTTAGGCAACAATAACTGAAAGCCTTCACCACATCAATAATGTTCATCACAATCTTGAGTATGGATGCCCCACAGTGAAGACTGGATTTTTTGGGGGAGCTGCTTTTCTTGCCCTTGATGCATCTCTCCTTTGGTTGATTTGCCAAATGTTGGCACTCAATGCCACATCAAATTGAATATTTCTTTTGATTGGGATTATATTCTATCTTTGTCGATGTTAATATAATTGAAATTTTCAATTTCAAAACTGAGTTTTTTTTTTTTCCTCTTTAAGATTTCAGTTTATTATGGATTTGTGAAGGTGGTAGTTGCTATCATCAGGTTCAATTGGTTGCTTCTTGTTGTCTCCTATCCACTCCACTCAAGCATTGTAGGATAGCTAGTCTCAATAGCGAGTTCTCATCCGAAGGCCTTTGGAGAAGAAGAAAATGCTAATGGGTGTTGATAAAAAAAATAATGGTTAACTTCGTTTTGGGCATCCATTAATTTTATTAATTGGGATGTATTAAATTCTATTTTTTATTACTTTGATATTTCGATCTTAAAGTTATTGGGTACAACACATCACTTTTTTGCCAATGTAGCAAACTTGTTTCGAGTCCATCATGAACATCTATTTTTTGGTGGATGACATCCTAATTAGTGAATTTTTGTTTGTTGGATTTCAACATTTTTCATCGTGAAATTTAAAGCCACCGATGCATCTGTTCATAAAGCTTCAACTAGATGAAATTTTTTTTTTTTTGGGTAACCAAGGGAGTATCCTATCAACACTTTCAAGTAAGCATGACAGACTAATCTCCCTTGGGGGCCCCGCATGACCAACCCCATACAAGTTTTAAGGGGACAAATCCAAACCCATTTAAGTGCCACACAAGGTGGTGAGCAAGGGATTTGAAGGCAAGACCTGGGGAGCACACCTAGTCTTACCATCAAGCCCAACCCCGGTTGGTTCAACTAGATGATTCCCTTGGCGAAAAGGCTGATCATAATATCAATGCCCAAGTAGCTAATGTTTCTTATAATGCGATATATCTGTGGTATACAATCAACATTTGTACACTTAAGAATAACGACTCTAAAAGTTGATAGGGAACACATTGAAGGGAAATCAAGTTTTAGAAGGGTGATTCCCCAAATCCTTCCAAATTCAGGTAGAATCATCTGAGTCCACCTTCTCCAATCAAAGAATACTTCTCTCTTTGCCATACCTCCTCCACGTCCATTTTCCAGCAATGTCTCACTCATATTCTTCTAGTGCCTCATCCAAGACCCCCCCTTCCCTTCCCCATTTTGGCGTGCAGACATGATCCTAATGAATAAGATGGAAGTTGCGCGAGTTCTCCTCATTTGCTAACAAGAAACTCCTTTTCACCTTCTTCAATCAACTGGCTACTAAAATCGGAATACAAAAGAGCCATAGGTCATCGTCGTCTATACCCTATCCCAATTATTGCAGTCGACAACACAAATCCTATTTCACCATTTAATGTTTTATGAGCCGCATATTCCTTCAAATCTTCTCTAGCTGCCTCCATCCATGTCAAACAACTTTACCTTAATTTATTTCCTATTAGAACCATTTGTAATAACTGAAGGAATTTGGTAAGACCACAAAGAGTTGTATGTGGATCTAAAAATGGAACTTGTAGTGAACTCATACATCTACTAAAGTAGGTTAAAGAACTCTACTGAAGTTGTTGATAAGCAAGCCTAATCATTTACTAACAAATCAAACATGTAGACGGTGGATCCAAGAATTGATAGAAATACAATTAAATTAGTGATTCCAAGAATGTAACAAAGTCGATTAGTAAACTAAACTTTACAAATTCTTATGAACCCCAAATTTCTTTTTCTATCACAACAAGGTGATTCTTCAAAAGAAGTAGCTTTCAACACATATTTATTAAAATCCCAATGATGAACACTCCACACAACGTATACAGCCTTGAACCCACGACCTCAAAGTATGGCAAGAATGTTTTTCCAAGCAGGTAGATATCCACAAGAAAAGAAAACAGTGGTCTGCACATGCCGACAACACAAATAAGGGAATCAATATTAAAAACATGAAAAGGGTATGTCTATGATCATTCATAAATATTTTTTTTCTTGTAGAAAAGGCTATAGGATCCTAAATACCTGTAAAAAGTATACAAATACCTATAAACAACCCAAGAAATTTATATGTAAACAACCCAAGAAATTTGGAGCTACATGAAGTAACATGTAAACAACCAAAGAAATTTACAAATGTTCTCAACAGTCGGTTTGCTATAAAATTGGCAAGAATACAAATTGGCACTAGTTTCGTTTGTTTCCTATGAAAATCAACCAAAATTAATGATTCAAACAATAAAAGAGAAGAAACATTGGTGAATAAAAGCATCTTATTTCAAAATGCATAGAACATATCTACAGGTTTTGAAGAAGGAAAACACCTCATAACTTACATATTTTTAATGCCTTAGGTCAATGGTGTTCATCTTATGCACAAATGCTGGTGGCGAAAGTTTAATATTGTAGTAGATCAACATCCCACAAATGTGAGATAATACCAAAAAAAAAAAAAAACACTAATTGAAAAGAGATGCATGTTATTACCCTTGAAACTATGTTTCCATGGTTTTCATTGCGGATGCAAGTCTAGATATGAAACATATATCAAATTCAATTGCCAAAGAACTAATGTCAATAATGGGAACTACCTTTGCAAGGTTTTATAATACAGTGGGATCTTAGACTGCACATGAAAGATCTCTAAATAAACTCATGTTGTTATCCATACTGCAGAGAAATTTGACAAGAATGAACTCATGTTTTCAAAAGTGAACAAAGTAATGAACAAAATTCAAGCTTGGTTTAGGATATTTCATATGTGTTATCTTTGTCAAGGTTTAAAATCTTGTCTCAAGGCAAGGTCTTAGTCATGAGATAGAATTTTAACTGTTTCAATTAAGATGTTGAATTTTGGCTTTTAAAATTCAAAATTCAGACATCAATTTTATTAGGACAACAAACACTTCATCTGTTAAAAAACTTCACTCATTCTTGTTATTTGTAGTGACAATTCTCATGTTCATTTTTGAAAGAAAAAATGGGTTATAAATATAATAGTAGTTACAATAGCATTATAGCAACAACAAATCTATAGTGGTAGGTTTTTTTTTATTGTATCTAAAGTTAAGTCATTATAATAATCCTTTTTAAACTATGGTATTTGGCATTTAAAGACGCAATTTACATTCAAGATAAAGAGCTAAAGAGACCTCTCAACCTTGCTCAACAAGTGCTTGAATGAGAAGTTTAAACAACTCTTAATAGTTAATATGATTGACAAGATCAAGCAAAGACCACGGTCAAACTATTTTTTCTTTTGTAAGGTAATCGTGAAGTTGGGTTCTAAGAGAGTCAAACCTAAGACGTGGGAACACTTTCCACACATAAGTTGACAACTTCGACCACAGTGGAACATTGTTTGTTTTTCAAGCTTTGATTAAGATAATAAAAGTTTCAGTTCAGATAAAACAACATTAGATACAATAAGGATACATCTACATAGAGTTTATTGAAGTAATGACTCTGTTACAAGGGACAATGTATGTTTAATTGTTTATAAACAAAATAATTGAGTAATTGCACTTTGTAACAATCTAAGTTTAATACAAAAATGATGCTTAATTTCTACAACTTATGTATGTACAGAACTAACCTTTACATACATGACCTTCCTGTGACAACCCTGAAAGTGAAGTAAACGAATGAATAATGGATGAAGAACTATAACAGAAACAACAGAAGTTTTGAAGATGGATCAATATCAAAGTGGGTGGTGGGCACGAACCAACCTTTTACATTTACATGATGGAATAAACAATTCTCATGATTTAAACTAAGAGATGGGGAGCTTAAGAACATACTGTGAGGGGGGAATCGAGTGAATGAAGAAGAGGCCGTGAGCTTAGAGAGAAGGAAGAATCGGCTGAGATTCTTATCTTCTTCACCTTTTTCTTCGTTTGATAGAGGGAAGATGAAGCCGTGAGCTTCGTCTGAGATCTACAAATCTGAGATAGGGGTTCTTAGGGTTCTATGAGCCAAAAAAGAGGAGAAGAAGAGAGAAAATTGTGAGAGAGAGAAGAGATGTTACCTGACGTTGAGCTTTCCTTAGGGTTCACAGTGAAAAATCACGAAGAGAGAAGCGGATGAGCCGTTCGATCAAAGAGAGAGTGAGGGTTTTCAGCGAGGAGACGAGAGAGAGTTTTCAACGAGAACAAAACTTTCCTCTCTCTGTCTCTGTTTTGCTCGTTTGGGTTTTAAGGATTTAGGGAGGTAGCTCTAAAACTCATTTTATTGAAGGACAGCGTTGTAAATAATTAATAAGTTATAACTTATTCAATCTCTCGCTGCAACATTCAATCTCATCCGTTCATTTGCGTTATATCCGACGATTTGAAAATGTTTGCCAAAATGTTTGTCATACGGTTTTGCGCCGAACGCCTCCCAATTTTATTTAATGGATTGCCATTTTCCTTTCTTATAATCCAAAGATTTGGATTGGTCTGATGATTCTATCACCCAACCACACGTTTTGATCTTGATAAGCTTTACAAACACAATATTTCACTTCCACTCATCTGCGTTCGTGGTGATCGCTAAGAGCCCCTCTTCCATCAATAGATACTCCCAATGTGTCGACCACATGACCTAGCATTGTCTTTCCTACGAGAACATCCACACTAGATCCAGTGTGCTTAACAAGATTTCCTTCTTTTATAGGAGTATCACTTCCTGGCAAATTCAACCATTTCCCCAACTTGAATCTCGTTCAATCCATAAACTAATTCACTTACAAGTTGCAAGCATGTTCAGAGTTAGCTGCCCTAATGGGTAAAGCTAGTTACCCATGATCTGTTATGAATTATGATATCACATATGTAGCTTTTTGGGCCTCCTTTTACCACATTTGAAGATAAAGGAGAATAAGCACATTTTTTTTAGAATGTATAGATAAAGGAGAATAACCACAAATGTTTGTCGTGAGTTTGATGGGGTTGAAATTAAGGACGATTCATCTGCAATGACTCTGATGATCCTTGATCGTATGAGTTGCAAGGGCATCACACCTACCCTACTTTGAAATTGATAAGTTTTTTCTAAGGCTTTTGATATCAGATTGAAATTAATGATGACTCAACTGGGATGAGTGGAATGTGCTTTGTAAATGTCTTGTATTCTATTGGCAGTATGTTGAATTGAGGAGGTGCCCTTGCCCAAATTTTTTAAGGTTTCAAAAAAGGCAATTATGTAATATTTTCTAAGGATTTTATATTTTTGGGGAGATAGACTTGTTTTAGCAACTCTCAATTTTACAAATAAAGATCCCTAGGGCTATACAACTTAAAAGAAAATAGTGATTGTTCTTGATCTGATCTATGGACTGCCAAACCAAGTAAATCCTTGTATTTTTCGTGTGCGATTTCTGTTCTCTTTGCTGCTTCATTTTTTAACAGAATTACCTGTGATAATTAAAGCTGCAAGGGACATAATCTCTTACTTATTTGAATTCTATTAGAGAGAAGCTAATCGGCCTATTGACTTCTTAGCTACTACTTGCAAACAAAGGGTGGAGCCCATAACCCTAGTGATACCTGCAAGCACATCTACCTTCAAATACAAAACACATCAAATATGTGTTTTATTTTCTCTTCCCACTTCAACTTTTACTCTCATTTTAAGTGTTCGTTTACAGTAATTATATGTCCCATTTTATATTTGGAGATCTCAATTGTATTAGCGTTCAGTTCATTGTGATCTTAAGATTAAGAAAGTTGTCTTCTCAAGACCAAAATTGGTCAATCTCACGAGGTTGACTCCCAAATATTATCAATACATCAAGTACATAGGTGAATTCTAGCTTAATTGGAGACGATCATTTGATCAAGTAACTTTTTCGATTCTTTTTTTTTTTTTTTGCTTGCTATTTTGGGTATTTAAAATATTTTCTCTAAAACCAATTCTAGACCAACATAAAGTTAATTTGACCTTTTTTTTTTTGCTAAATGAGCAGAAGTATATTGTGTTAGAACTCTATATCATGTGGTCCATTGACCTAACGATTTTATAGTTTAATTGCACAAGGATTCTATATATAAAAGATATCACTATTAAATAATTCCAATATCATTAGTATATTTAATATTATTTAAAATTAGTGAGAGCCTTTGATGGATATGAAATTTATTAAAAGAATAACTCTATGCCCTCAACTTTCATCTAAAAAAGAGGATTGACGATCCTATATTAGCAATAAATATAAAACGAACTAATTGTAGAAAACACACATAAAAGAGAGTTCTAATAGAGTGATATCCATCAATCACTAGTGTAAACACTCCATTTTTGCATTTGCTTAATTCGATATTTCGTCACCCGGTTGTTGTGAATCCTTAATGATGAGTGCAAATAACTCGAAGACTTGAGAGTACTGTCCCCGATTCTATATATAAAATATATCATTATTAAAGAATCCCAATATCGTTAGAATATTTAATATTACTTAAGATAAATAAGAGACTTGATGGATATGAAACTTATTAAAAGAATAACTCTAGGCTCTTAGCTTTCATCTAAAAAAGAGGATCGATTACCTCATATTAACAATGAATATAAAACAAATTAATTGTGAAAAATGCACATAAAAAAGAGTTCTAGTAGAGTAATATCCATCAATCACTAGTCGTGTAGACATCCCATTTTTGCATTTGCCTAATTAGACATTTCGTCACTTGGTTGTTATGAATCCCTAATGATGAGTGCAAAGAACTAGAAGACTTGAGAGTACTGTCCCTGATTTTTTTATTTCTAGTCTTTTCATCTCCCTCATTTGTTATGACTCAACATAGAAATTTATGCACGCTTAGGATGTCTACATCTTACACCTGATTTAGAAAGTAAGCACACTTAGGTTCGCTATACGTTTCGATAATCTAAAGACTTTGCGACGCTAGAAAAATATGACCTCAAGACTTAGAAATAATCACGTTAATATTGAAAAAAATCTCACGTCAAAATTCTTAAATTTGCAAAAATTAACAAAATGGTGAAAAAGTCCTTCCTAATTTCATTCCTCTAGAAGTTTCGAAAGTGTCTTCATTGCCTTCAGAATATGATTTCGAGTCTAATAAGACCCAAATCGATACAAAATAATTTTTTTTTTTATGAAAAATCATAATAATGATCGAAACGCCCCTTAATGTTTGACTTTGACATAAAGACCTTGATTCTTAGGAAAAACATGATAGCAAATTATCAATAGGATTATGCACATCGAAAATCTAAAAAATTTAAAAAATTCTCAATCAAATAAAAAAAATTCAAATTAAAATTTAATCAAACAATTAAAATTCAAATTAATCAACCAATTAAAATTTCATTAAAACCAAATAAAAAATTCAAATTAAACGTTAATCGATAAATTAAAATTCAAAATCAATTTAATCAAATTCAAAGTAAAATTTGATCGATCAATAGAAGTCAAACTAAAATTTAATCGACTAATAAAAATTTCAAATCAAGATTGATTCATAAGATTCAAATCAAAACAACCATCCAAATTTAAACATATTCTTAATCATTCAATCAAAACCAATCAATAGGGGACTATCGAGTTGTGCAAAACATGGGATCAATGCCTACCTTGTTCTACAAAAAACGTAGAGAATAACGAGAATTAAAAAGAAAAAAATATGGAAATGTCTTAAAGAGGATGTCCCATTATTGAAATAAATAAAAAATAGATGAAAAGGAAAATAGAAAGAAAAATCCTATAAAGGTTGGATGTCTCTACTACCCCCTTTCTCTCTCTCTCTCTCTCTCTCTCCCACATTTTTAGTTAAAACTCTCTAGACGTTCTCCCTTTCTCTCACTCTCCACCTTCTTCTCCAACTTTCCAATGCAGTCCCTCTCTGCCCACGTTTTTATGTACTTTCCCTCTCTCTTCAGATGTTCTCTCTCCTTCTCTCTCTGCGCGTGTTTTTCTCTACTCCTTCTCTTTGACACCATAACAACATCAAAAGATAAATAATAATAATAATAAAAAACCATAAGAAAAAGAAAGAAAAAATAAGGAAGAAATGAAAAGAAGAAGGAAGGGAGCAAATCAACATACCTTCTTAACACAAAAGTCATCTTCACTTCCCATCTTCTATCATTATAATACTTGCAAACCGTCTAGGATTGCACTCGAAGGAACGCACAACAGTCATCATTCTGTCGTAGAGGTAAGTTTGGTTTTATTTTGTTGAACTTTTTTTTTTCTCCTCATTTTCCCGATTTTATTTTGTGTTAATGATCGTCCGACCTTTATTAATGTGTTCATAATGTTTATCACATGTTCTTAACTCTTCGAGTTTAAGAATTTTATATGTATATATGAATTTCTGATTCACTGATCTGCCATGTAACTTTTTGGATTCAAGAATTCTATATATAGGTATGAATTTCTGATTCGTTGATTTGCCACATGTTCATAATGTTTTAGTTCAAAAATTTTGTGTGTGTGTATGAATTCTCGATTCACTAATTTGCTATGTGTCCCTGATGCTCCCAACTGAGAAATTTGATACGTATAAATCTCCAGTTCATGGATTTGATAATATGTTCATAATTCACCAATTTTGAGATCTATATATGTTCATATTTTTTTGATTTAATAATTTTACATGGTATCGATTTTTATTGATTGTGAGATCCATATATATATATATATATAGGGTCCCGTTCAACACCCTAAGCTTTACCACACACTTTAACAAACGTGTTTTGTCTTACATGGGTTAGAAGTTTTGGAATGGGCTGATTTTTGGTGAGGATGACTCTATGATGAGGAGATCATCCTCACCAAAAATCAGCTCATTCCAAAACTTCTAACCCCATAAAAAATGGTTTACAAAAAATGGACGGTCCACGATTTTTCAACGTGTAAACATGTGGCTAAACATTTCGGAATGGGCTGATTTTTGGGGAGGATGATCTTTTAATCATAGAGATCATCCTCACCAAAAATCAGCCCATTCCAAAACTTCTAACCCATGTAGGACAAAAAACGTTTGTTAAAGTGTGTGGTAAAACTTAGGGTGCTGAACATTTCCCATATATATATATATATATTCCTATTTTCTCAATTTGATAAGTTTACATGATATTGGTTTTTGCCAATTTCAAGATTCATGCATGCTCATATTTTTCCGATTTGATAATAGTACATGATATTGATTTCCTCCAATTTTGAGATTCATGTATGTCTGTATTTTCTTGATTTGATAATTTTACATGATTTTGATTTTTTTTGCTAATTTTGAGATTCAAGTCTGCTCATATATTTTTGATTTGATAATTTTACATGATATTGATTTTTGCTAAATTTGAGATTCGTGTATATTTATATTTTATCAATTTGGTAAGTTTAGGCAATATTAAAAATTTTTAATTTAGAAACTCATGTGTATTCATATCTTATCAATTTGATAGTTTTGTGTGATTTTGATTTTTGCTGAATTGTTGAGTTGTCCTGTGTTCATAATTTTCTAATTATGTAGCAGATGCATAATACAAGAGGAAGATCACTATCTTCTAATTCAAAAGATAACCTTGAATCCACAAAGGAAAAAAATAAGATGAATTAATTCTCTAGAAAAAAATTATAAAACTTAATTGATAACTTCATTGAATCAAAACATCCCTCACTTACAACGCTATAAATATATTTTTAGATTTTAAGTAATTTGTATTGCCACTATACTTACAAAAAATAATAAAACATAGCTGAAATAATAAACTTTCAAAATCGTAAAAAATTATTTCAATTAGAACTTTCCTATTAATCTTAAAATACTTAATAAAATCCATCTAAAACAAATTTTGATTCAAACTACCTCAAATTAAACTAAAAAGGAATTTATTGAATATATATATTGTAACTCAAAACGAGTCTTTTGACTGCAGAAACAATCTGTATAATAATCGTCGTTCTGATTTATGGTCGTGAAGTTAAGTCCATTTGAAGCTAAGTTGAACGATTAGCCTTTCGACCGATCTTCTTTTGTCCTTCACTTCCAAATAATCTTCTGCAACTCATTCTACCTCAGTTGTTTACAGAATTGAAGTCAATGTATTCTAGTGGACATGATGCAGATGATAATACATAATTTTCTTTGTCAGTAACCATAATGCACTTTAAGCTTAAAACTTCGAGTACAAACAAGATAAATTCAAGCCTCACCATATGATGGAGATGGGTTTGCTATTTTGGTTTCAAAACCTTTATTATTTTCTTACTTTGTACTGCTTTCAATATCGACCACCATTTTCAATACATCCCAAGGATATCTCTCATATAAAAACTGTACATCAATATCATCTAGGTCTTATCAATATTTGGGGTCTGTAACATGAATCTTGTCTCACCACTTCATTCAAGGCATGTGGCTTTTTAGATATTTTCTTATCATCACTGATGTCAACTTCAACTTTATTTTCCTTTTTTAAGAGCCTCCAATTTATACCAAAGTACTATTCTTATCCAAGTGCAACAAAAATTATTATTATTTTTTACTTCAAATTGTAGAAAACTAATTAGTCTCAAAGTTGAGATTTGTTAACAAATCCATGCTTCTATTTTCCACCACCATGTCAACTACTTTGTTTATCATGGGATAATATGCGATTATAATGTACTGAGTCATCTAGTATACCATTAAAATAATGTTAATTTGTGTATTATGCCACTAAATTGAACAACGATAGAAGTTACAGTAAGTATCACCATGATGCTTTAGTCCATTCATATGCTGATCGGTAGAACATGATACCAATTGACACGGGGACTTAATTAACGGATTTCTATACGTGAATAAGCCTTATAACTAAATATTAATAGGGCAATGTTTTAGTCAGTCAAGATGGAAGTTGTTCCATGATCCAAAGGATTGTATGGTCCTCGAGTTCGGATCTTGATAATCATCCAATGATCTGGACAGTCATATTGTCCATGTTAAAAATGAAAATCTTATGATAGCGCACATAGAAAGTAAAATAAGAAAGAAAAAGCTACTTTCAACTTCCTATAATATAGCCTACAAAGAAACATAAACAAGGGAAAAGCTTTGTCTCAAACAAAG